>NC_066326.1:15638196-17105792 GCF_022539315.1 Serinus canaria | reverse complement strand
CCCAGGTCGGGCTTGGCAGAGGGCTTCTGGAGGGGCTGCGGACACTGCTCTGGCCTGGCCTGGCCTAGGCCTGGGGGAGCCTTGACATTCCTGCTTGCCCTTGGAGCCACCAGGGATGGGCTGGAGCTCAAGGGCCCCGGCCTGGCTGCACAGTCAGGACTGGAGCCTTCCCCTGGCTCCCCAGGACACGAGACCCTCAGCCCCAGCTCCAAAACACGGCCTAACAGGGTTTGCAGATATTTATCCCTGCTACATCTTTGTAAGGATTTTCAAAGTAATGTTGGTTGGCAACTTCTTCAAGGAACAAAAAAATGGAAAAGCTTCTGATCTGTGAAAGAAAATTTATTGTTTTGCTCTCACTTTTCTTTTGGCATCCTTGTGCTTCTTCCTGCATTCCTGAAAATGGTGAATACGCAACATAGGATTAGAAGTTTCTGAATTCACTTTTTCTCTTAAATACATTCCTTACATACAGTTAAGTAGCTGCTGCTGTAACATACAGAGAAGCATTGTTTTACCTGACTGGAAAACACAACATGATGTTATACACACTGGCAGAGTAAAAAACATTTGCACCTGGTCATTACAAATTTAAAGCTCTCTTCGAGGTTCTGAATATATTTTGCATGCACAGTGCAACCTGCATTCCTTCCCCATGCTCTGCTTTCACCTAGAGTTACCAGGGAATAGATGTTTCATACTCACCTCAAGCAATAATCTACGTCTGTCTTCCCAACCCTCATTTTCTTCACTGAGCTCTTCAGATCTACAGAATAACTTTGGACCCTCTGCACAAAAGAAACAACCAATTAATGGGCTTAAACACTTCTGATTGTGCTGCTGCTTCTAACAATCACGAACAACACAGCAATAAAGTCAGAAATCGTTTCTTCTCATCCTTCCTGTTCTCCTGCCCCCCACCACACCTTGGCTCCAGCAGAAATGTTCTCTACTGCAGCCTGGTGTACTAAGAGCAATGAAAGGCAGCAGCAGTTTTCCTCAAGATGCTGCAATCTAAATTGCAGTGAAACTGCAGCTGTTTCATTAAAAGCTCAGCACCAGCACCCCGCATCTTCCCCCAGAACTGAGGCCTGCTGAGGAATCAGCTCTCCATTTCAACACACCCTGTAAATCAGACAGGCTGGAAGATTGCAGTTTACTAAGATACTCCTGCAAGGATCCAAAATGTCTAGGTAACCTGTCAAGTGACTAATATTTTTGTAAACTCTACAAGTCCATATTCCTATTAGGCAACTATCTGAAAGAAAAAAAACCACAGAAATCTGCTTGACCTTTATTTTACCAGGAATTTCTCACAGGATTCTACCACAAATTGGACCACAAGTAAGGGTGGCAAATTTTCTCTAGAAAACTTTCATAACTAGGCAGCATTTTTTCCTCCTCACTGAATTCTAGGAAGAGTTTAAAAGGAAAAAAATACAAAAGGGGGTGAAGAAATTCTGTCCTACCTCTTAGGCGTTCATCATCTTTGGAGAAGAAAAAATCTCTAGCACTTTCTGTGCGTAGTAAAAAAAGAAACCTAGACAAGTACAAAGGGATTTGAGCATCTTCAATTGTACTATCAAATTCCATGAACATGTCTTAAACTCTAGTGCTTTAGAGAAATTGTATACATTGAAGAGCTTTATTCCCTGGTAACCAAATAGAACTTTTTATTTTACAAAACCCACTTCTAAAGAGAAAACTGACTGCGTCTTTGGCTTTTGGGCAAACTCAGTTTGGAGTTGGTCAAACCAAAATGACCCAGTTAATTTCTTGTGCTCTACTTCTCTTTTTTCATATGCAACTTCACATCAAATGGGCTGCTGGGAGTTTTCACTCTGTGCAGCACAAATGGTTTTCCAAGATGACTGTCACTGCTCAGAGGCGTGCAATGTCACTTTCCCACTTCCCGAGTGCTGCTAGTAATATTCCCACAGCCTCCAACTACTACAGCCAAGTAGAAAACAAAGAGAAATGGAACTTGCATTTCTTGGTCCTTTTCACTTCCTGACATCTCAGGCTCATCATCACCCTCAGAACTGCTGTCCTGGAAACGTGGATCCTCTTGCCACGTGACCTTCACTGGCTTTATTGTTTCAAGTACGTAAGGCTCTGCGATAACAGCACCGATAGAGAAAAAAAGCCAAAACCACATTATTCCTCTACTGGTCAGGACAAATTCCTCCTTTCAAGTGAAATACTTACAGTGGAGAAGACATATGTAGGAAGGACAGAATGTTCTCCTCCTAGATTTTTCCAGCTCTTATCTTTTCCCCAGTATTTTCCACTTTGTTCTAGGGATCTCTTACTCATTCTGCTGTTACCTTTTTTGATGGCCAACTCCTCTGTGTCTCCAAAGAAGGAAAACTTGAAAGCACTCAGCTCCTGAGCTGCGTCCTTCTCAGGCAAAGGTCCCAGATGGTCATCTGGGGCAGAGTCCTGTGCATCCTCTTTGTCCCAGGGTATTTCCTCCGTGTTTTCTGGTGTTTTCTTTGAAGATCCAAACAAGTCTTTTAAATCAGCAGCAATATCATAATAGATTTCTTCAGACACTTGGGGCAGTGTCTCACTCTCTTCCTTCTTCTTTTTTTGGCTTTACTGCAATGAGATTGTGCAAGGATAGCAAGCCAGCACACATCCTTTTCAGACACAGCTCCCCTAAGAGCCACCATGCTCTGAATGTCTCCCTAAGCATATCCAAGCCCATTAAGGAGTGGGTTACTTTCAAGGGTAAGCAGTGGGGAAACATCCGAGGTTGGAGTCTAAAGGCAGGAACAAGAGTCCTTTTTAATTAGCCACATCCTTGAGTGACTTGTCTCTGAATACATGGCTACACAGAAATCAATTTAGCACACATTTCTTAATCTGTTCAATCTTTAGTACAGATTTCTAAAGCTTTTCCCACAGACCTGCAAATGTCCAAGTCCCTGAATTGAGCTTTCTGACCTTCAGTGAGGACAGAAAATGCCATCCAGAAATCAGATGGACTAGAAAGGGAAGATGACACCACACGTTGGTTTTAGTTGTCTGAATTCCTATTATATCTTGATTTTAGCAACGGAGAGAGAACTAAATTAGAATCAGATCAATCTGCATAGTTTTAAACTCAGTCTGTTGCTATAACCATCTTTCCATGGGAAGAAACACAACTCTAGTTACCAAGCTGTAATACTACCTCTCCTTTTCTGTAGCACTTGGTTTCCTTTCAAAAACTGCATGGTCCTTTCTTGTTGGATCATACCGGAGGGCATTAATATCTCTATTAAAATAGAAAGGAAAAGAAACAGCAGTGTACAATCTAAATGCAAGAATGAAAGCTACCTCAAAATTTTACAGTCAGATCAAGATTCACATTAATTCATTTACCAAACAAGGTTTAAATTGATCCAAAATGTAACTGGCAGTTAGAAAGCCTAGGAAAAGTCAGCTGACCCTCTAGTCAGTGTCTGGGTCAGGAAAGATATAAGGAGAAGTGGATTTAATCAAATTGTGATGTTTCTGATAAAACACCCTCAACTTGTGTGTTATGCAGTGAGTTTATACCTGCACTTGATCATCTCTTGAGGAGCTACATAAATACAGCTATCCATGTAGATGTGGAGATATTTCTTCTAGTACCAAGCATTGCATAAATTCAAATAATCTAAAGGAGTAAAAAACCCAAAACAACACACAAGAACCCTTTATGCCCATCTTCCAAAACTCAGAGATTTCAGGGTCTTTCAGCCTCCTTCCTAAGCCTTCCTAAACCTTCTTTTTTACTGATAGCAGATGACTCATACTTGAATTTCTTCACACTTGTGGCTGTTTTATTTGGCTTGGGCTGCTCCAGGTTGATATTTAGGAGGCTTCCCAGTATTTGCAGATTTTTCTTTTTCTCTGCAGCAAGCTCCTCTTCTTCATCTGCCTTCAGGCTGTTTGTCTCTGCTAGTAGAAAATAAATACATTCTATTTATTCTGCTAAGCCTGTAATGTGGGATGCATAACATTTCCTATAGTGCTAGTAGAGCTCACATCTGTGAACACATCACTTCCTTTTATCTTAAAGCTACTTGAAGGTTTTCTGCCTTGCACTGTAGAAAACCCTTCATTAGAAATGTCACAGGCATCTATTTCATGGCAAAGTCAGAGCATTTATTTAACCCGTTCCCTGATTGCACCACACAGCTGTGCAACCCCCCTGCCACTGACAGATGCTCTACACAAGATCCCAGTAAAGCAAGAAAGGCTGTTGGAAGGCTCTATGGCCACCAGTAACCAGGAAATGTGATCAGCTTTACCTTCTTCCTCACTGTCACTCTCAAGGAATCGAGCATCCATGCGGAACCTTTCATCAGTGCCAAAGCGAGACTGCAGCTGCAGGAGCTGAACAAATGAAACAGATGCTATTAAGCACTGGAGAAGAAAATCATAATTCAGTAACTTTTTTTTTTTTTTTACTATAACAATGCCAACATAGTCTTTATGTTTAGCTTCTGATGTCATTTTCAGTAATTTCTTTGTATGTGAAGATGACAGTGTCAGAGAAACTCCTCCCACTCCCCACCACACATTATGTCCTTCCTTTACAGGAATTCTGGTTTAATTTCATAAAAATCATACTCAGCAAGAATGAAAAAACACACATTATGTTCTACTGAAGCGGTGCTATGGAGACCTAGAGGAAAACTAAATTACAGTAATGGCTTCACTCACTTTTTCACCAGCTTTGCCTTCAAAATGGGGCTTAATTTTGAATCGCTCATCATCCGTATCCTCTTGCTCATCCTCACTGCTCTCAAACAGTCTGCCCGAAGGTTTGGGAGCTGACTTATCCTTTGTTACACAAACAGAAAAGAAAAGAAGAGAAAAGCAGCTGTTCACATAAATGACAGAATGTAAATCAGTACCAGCTTTGTTCATGTGCTCTCCAGTTCAGCTGAAAAAGCAGATTTCTTGCACAACCAGCTCCCTTCCTGATCCATGTGCTTTCAAGTCTTACCTTGTTCACACACCTTGTACAATTCTGCTTTACAGTTATGACTATTCACTTTTACCATAGGCAAAATACCCATGCAAAGGGAAACTCAGGTGTTACAATATGAAATAGTTTAAAAATTCAACTTTCTGATTACATTGTACTGATTTTTTTCCCAGTAACACTTACTTCTCCATGCCCATTTCCCAAATTTGCATCCTTCTTCAACATCTCATCCTCTTTAGCTTCATCTTCCACATCAGAATCGAATATGATGTGTTTGTGCTGTCCTGCTGGCTGCCTGTCCTAGGAAAGAGTCAACTGTCAAGTCAAACACATCAAATACCTGCTGTGCTCAGACACAACTATCTGAAAGATGTTTCAATGACACAAAACCAGGAACCCACTATGCCTCTTGCAACTCTACGGGTATTCCAGGGAGCAGGTATGCAGCATTTTGTATACTCTGAAAACTGGCAATGTCATTAGAAATTCCAGATTATGATCTTAAAACACCTTATCCCACATGTATTAATTACCCTCTTCCTTGCATTGTGTACTATTCAGGCAGAAGTTGTAATTACCAGATTTGAAAGAGCTCCTTGAATGAGTTTTTTCTGTAATTCCCTCTCTCTGTGTCTCTCTTCCAGAGCTGCCAGCCTCCTCTGGTTGTCCTGGAGCTGTTTCTCTATTGCACTGGGCTCCTTTGAGGAAGCAGCAGCTCGAAGACAAAGCTCCTTATCTTCCAAAAGGCTTGTATTCTCCTTCCCATCTTCATTACCTTCACATTCTGGGGTTTTTTTGCTTGTATTCCTCTTTAATGTTTTGGAAAGCAGTTTTGGGCTCTTCAGTTGCTGTTTAACGTGCTCCTGGGCCCCTGCAGCATCACTGTCCATGTCACTGCTCCCATCACCATGATCAGTACTGGCAGCAGCGGCTCTGTGCTCTGAATTTTGGGCTTGTGGAGAACTCACACCTTTGTTCTTCCCTTGCAAATGAGGCCTGGAACCAGGCTGAAGTCTCTGACCTGCTGAGGAGGCAGCAGCTGACAGCTCCTCATGCTGTTCAAAAGGCACTTTGTGTCTCTTTTTGCTGCTGACTTCAGGTGAACACGAGGGATGGTTCTTTGACTGATTTTTAGGTAACTCCTTCCCAAAATAAGATGTACAAGCTTCAGCTACCAAACTTTCTACAGACTTCTTCTTTAAGCCAGTGCTGTCCTTACTTAACTCTTTTACACAGAGGGACCCCATTCCTCTGAAGGGCTGATATTTCAAATGTGAATTGTTCTGTCCCTTGGAGCTTTCCTCAACAACATCCTCCTCCCCTGCTAAAATATCAGCCAGCACATCTTCAGGACAGATGGGGTTTTTTTTAACTGCAGGGTGAAATTTAGAAAATTTTGGTTTATTTACAGTATTATCCTTGGGATTATCTTCAACACTGGAGTGACAAGGACTCTGTTCACTGCCTGACCCCTCTGCAGGTGTCCCAGTGTTTTCTGTGGCCAGTGCTTTTAAGTCATCCAAGGTAAGGTCTAGGCGGTAACAGTTTTGCATCATAGACTCATAATCAGAGCTGGTTTCAGACTCTGAACAAGAGCTGTCACTATCACCTGTCTCTGCTGTGCTCTGCAAGGCAGCAATTCTGGATTTTTTGCTTTTCCCTTTTCTTTCAACGTGTTCTTCTTTTAAACTGCGAGGTTTCAGTGAGGAGCTGTTTACCAAACCACTTTTTTTTTTAGCTAGTATTTCTTTATTTTTCACCCTCCCCTGTTTCGAGTCTTCTGGAGTTTTACTTTCAGCAATGATTTCATCTGTATCTGCTGAATCATAACCATTATCACATTCCATAGCCTCTTCCTCTTTGTTACTTCCTTTGACAGCTTTCTTCGTGGCATCTGAATTGCTTAAGGACCAGTGGCTACTGTATTTCAATTCAAAATTACCCCCAACAATTTCCAAGTGCTCACTTTCAGTCTCAACATTTTCAGCTTTCTGTCTTTCTGCCTCTTTCTTTACCATTGCTCTGATCTCCTCTTCAGAATCAATGTCACTATCAGAATGACTGGTATTATTTTTGCCTGTAACTCCATTAGCATTTTTAGATATTTTCCCATCCAATCTCCTTGCTGGAGGCAATTTCAACTCATCAGCAGGTTTGGGTTTTGATCTTTGGCTGAGCTGGGGTGAGTCTGTGTGTTTAGGATGTGGTGGGCACCCAGAGGACAGAGCTGCTCCACCCAGGGCCTCTGTGCCCAGCTGCCTCCGTTTCTCCGGTGCTTTCCCAGTCCCAGGGCATTCCCCTCGCCGCTTCCTGCTCCCACTGTCCTCTCCCCCTCCCAGGCTCCAGGTGAGCTGGGACACAGGAGCTGCAGGTGCCAGCTCTGGCTCCAGCTTCCTCAGGTTGTGGCAGTACTTTGAGGGGTCATACTTCACCACGTTAGTCTGAGTTAAGGATTTGAAAGGCCCCAGTTCTTTCAGCAGACTCAGGGATTTGAGAAGAGGCTGAATTCTGCAGGGAAGGACAGCAAAGAACTCTTTTTCATGCTATGACCATAAGTCTTTAAGCAACTCAGTGCAGTGTAAAACAACTGCTCAAGTCACACAAACTTACTGCAGGATTTACTTGGGGGATTCAGTAAATTAAGTCTGACAGAAGAGTAAAAATTAGGACTATCAATTGACTGTTTTCCCATATGACAAAAGAAGGAAGGGAATTGTGTTCAAACAATCAAAAAAGGATATTTTATTTTTTTGTTGATTCCTAAGGTGCAGGATAGGCAAGACTCTGCCAAATTTTCCAACAACCCATTTCTGAAAGAAAAGAAAAATAATCAATGTCAAAAAAAAAGAGCATAGAAGCAACTCTGGAATAAATCATTGAATAACAAAAACACAAATAAAGAACCACATGTGATTAATTCTTTTTTCTTTATTCTCTCTAGTGAGCCCTGCCATGCAACACGGCAAGCCTCCTTCTCAAAAACAAACCAAACCAAAGCCAACCAAAAAAATAAATTTCTACAACCTACAAATAGAGATAATAAACCAAATTTCTTTACAAGGGCTATTTTTAGCACAGGGTTTCTGATTTATGAATTAACAGTTGTATCAACAAAGACAGGATCACTATAATTTTGCTTTTTTCCCCCTTCTCACAAAAAATATTTTTAAAACCACTCAATGCTTAGAAAACAGTTTTGAAAACTTTGTAGTAAATATAAATTTTGTTGCCTAGATTTGCATGTCAGGTGACTTTATTCTTACTTTTGTAAGCATGGGCAGACCCTGATCCTGTGCTGAAGCCCAACCCAGCCACCAAAAGTTGTGTGGTGCACAGAAATAATTTCCCCTGCCAGCTTTTAAGGGTGACACAAGCACATTCCCAGTTTCAGTGAGGAGCAGGGCATTTCCTCATTTCACATGGCAAGAGTGGACAGTATGGTGATGATCATTTCCACTCACTGCAAAGAATGCCAGGAGCCCTCTCCTGTCTACACACGAGGTATTTCCTCAGAGTACTTTCCACAGCTTGCACTGTCACTCCTAATAATGAAGTTTCTTTACATAAAGCATAATTTTGGCATGAATTTAGATGCAATAAGCTTGCTTTTTATTCTTTTATTTCTCTTGTACATCTCCCCCACCATACCTTATGGTCTGGCACCTCTGTACCTGGTACTGCTCTCATGTGGAAGTCCACAATTCCCTTTTTTTTCAGTGATTCCAGCAGACACATTTGGTCATTTTTCTGTGGTTTTTCTTTCTGCAGCTTTGCTTCCTCCCTCTCTGTGGCCAACCTATAGCAGAAAGTTCATCACACATGGAAAAAGGTGCAGAATTGGAGCTGGCAGTGATCCCCTCCCACAGAACAGCAGCCACTGGGAATTGCCCCACTCAGGGAATTAACCCATCACCTCTGAGGGAACAGTGATGCAAAACGTGTTACAGCATCAAAGATAAATCAACAGCCCAGAGAATCTACCAAACTGAAACAGTAAGAGTGTACCAAATGAAAGTATAGCCATAACATTATCAGATAAGCAGAAAAAAGGCAGTTTTAGCAACAACATACATTTGAAAAGATTGGTTTCTACCTGTGCAAAAAGCTTTCTTTGGCCAACTCAATTTGCAGTGTCCCCCCTTTCCATTTTGTTTTATTTAAAACTGACATGCCTGCAAAACAAAGATGGGAAATGAGTATTTTCTACATAAAAAAAAAAAAAACAAACTCTCACAGACTTCACTAGGCCTCCTTGTATGACAGCCTGAGGTTCCTCAGCATCACCTTGTACCTGACTGCTCACTTGTGTCAGGGCTTCATCTGAGGGCCAATATCCAAATCCTAAACCAACAGGTTTACAGCCAAAGCTGAAGTTCTCCCTTCAGAAGTGCCAAATGACAGGCATTCCCCAGAGCCAGGGCACATTGCAAAAGAAGCTTTACATTAGCTCTCCTTCTGGGTGTCCTCTCACAGAAATCAATTTCAGTGTTTTATAGATCAGATGAAAGCACATGAGGCACAAAAGGCTTAGAACAAACAAACAAGGTGCCCAGAGCAGCTGCCCCATGCCTGGCAGTGTCCCAGGCCAGGCTGGACAGGGCTTGGGGCAGCCAGGGACAGTGGAAGGAGTCCCTGCCGTGGCAGAGGGTGCCACGAGATGATCATTAAGGTCCCCTCCAAGGCAGACCATTCTCTGAGTCTCTGAAACTCACAAATCACCCTCCTTCAGTCACAAGGGATCTTTTCAATCTGCTCACAGCAATTTCTGAAAACTTCAGCAAAGCAGCTTCCACAAAGCTGCAGCTTAAAGAAACTGAAATCAACCTGACGAGAAAATGAAAGAGGCTCTACCATGACCACAGCTGGATGTGACAGCATAAGATGAGCTATCAGCAATGTCACTTGGCTCAAACACTAAAAAAAGAAAAGAAAAAAAAAAGTACTTACACTTTTTCAGATCTGCATCAGAAATCTTGACACTGACATAAGCAAAAGTTTTCGTAGGATTCCCTGATCAATGACAAACATTAAGTTAGTCTTATGTAGTTCCATCATTTCCTTTAAAACTGAACTGGCTCTAAAGCAAAAATTCCATTTCATGTTCCAAACAGAAGCAAAAATTCCATTTCATGCGCCTAACAGAAAAGCAAATGACTTTTAAAAACTGAAAGAAATCCATTACCCTGATCATCTTTCCTGGTAATAATCTCTGCCTCCAAAACACGCCCAAACTTGCCAAATCTTTCTTCCAGCTCAGCCCTGGAAACCGTGTGGCCAAGCCCTCCAACATAGAGACGTTTGGAAACCTGTTCCTTCTCCATGCTGCCAAGCCAAGGCGTCACACCAGGACACACACTCTGTTCCTCTGCAGGGAGACAGAACAGTTCAGCGACACGCAAATTAACGCGATTAGAATAGCGAATCAGGGAGAAATCAGTGCATTAAAAAGCCACCTTATGAGAAGAACCTTATGAGCAGAGCACTCAGAGGAGTTGCAGTGGGTAACACGCTCTGTTCCAGAGCGGCGATAGCAAACCCCGCGCTGCTGCAGGAAGCCGGAGCTCAGGGGCTTTTTAAAACGCTGAACCACACAACTGAACCACATAAACGTATGCGCGAGAATAAGTGCAAACAGCTCTTTACAATATAACCCAAGGTTTTCCTGTGGCGGGAACACAGCCCACCGCCCAACCCTCCCCTCCCGGGAGATGTCGAGGGACCCCCGGCCTGAGGGACCCCGGCCCCGCTGTGCCCCCGGCCCGGCCTCACCGCCGCCATGTGCGAGCCCCGCGGCGCCACCGCCTTACCTTCCCCCCCGCAACTCTTCCCAGCCCTCACTCGAAAAAAGGGTTCCGCCTCCTGGTGCCTCTGGATTCTGATCGGCTGCTCGCCTCTGCTGGGTTCCTGTTTCCGGCCGGTCAGGTGTGCTGGGGACACGGGGGCTGGCTCCTGTGGCAGCGGACGCTTTGAAAGTGACAAACCAGGAAGAAAAGCGGGGGTGTTGTCCGGACCACGCGAGCAAAGATTAACGCGAACAAGGGAACAGCTGACAAAGCAAGGCTTTTTTGCTTTCGTTTACGACAAAGCGCTCGGATATTATCTCCTAGCGGCTCTGCTGTTCGACAGGGAGGGGAAGGAAGGCGCTGCCGGCGCCACCCGCTCGGGCAGCAGCTGTGGTAGCGCCCGGGCTCGTGAGTTGGCGCGCGGTTCGAAAAGTGCGGGGCGCGCGCGCCGGGTCTGAGCGCTGCCCTGCCCTCAGCGCGGGCTCCCACGGATCGCCGCCCTGCCCTCAGCGCGGGCTCCCTCCGCTCCTCTCTCAGGGCCGGGTGTCTGCGGCTGTAGCGGCTGCCGCGGCTCCCAACTGCGCTGCTCGGCCACCCGTTCCGCCCCTGGGGTACCTCTGTCACTTGCGAGCCTCGGCGCGGGTCAGCTCCGGCTCCTCGGACGTGTCGCGGTTTTAGCATCGCCCTGCGAGGACTGAAGGGTCTCTGCAGGGAAGCAGCAGGCACGGAACGCGCCCGTTCGGTTCTCACAAACGCTCCAAAGCGCTTCCCAGCTCCTCCTGTGGCAGCATAGAGTCAAGTACTCGGAGCTGTAAGCAGGCAGGTACGTAAAAATGTGAAAGATGTGATGTTAATGCACAAATATTTATAAATATACACATGTATGATATATAAGAGGAGAACTGTTTGTAAAAGTCGTTTTAGTTGATTCAAGAGTAGGTTTTGGTTTTTTTTTAGATATAAAGTCTTTAAAGTCGTAACTAGTGTTTGAGTCTTCTGCCGCCTAGTGAAATCCTTGAGTTTAAGTAGCTGTAAGTAGTTTATGTCTCCTGTTACTGCTGTTAAAATAGGGACCAGCTGGCCTGGGGTAAAGTTCCGGCTGCTGTAATGTTTTTCTTTTTCACACCATACTCTTTATTGTGACCATGACTTTCTTCACCATATCCAGTCCAAAAAAATCTGGTCACCACTGGATGATTATTTAATTGCATATGCTTCCTTTATTCACTAAGTTTTTAATGCAAAGCGTGCTTTTGATGTTGTTTTCTTATGTGTATTATAAAGGCACTGCTTCCTAGGAAATAAACGAATAAAATGCAATTTCCCCCTTATACCCTTTGACTGAAGGATGTTAGTGTGGAACTTACACACCACATAGAGTAGGGGTGGTTTAAAACCACACAAAACTAAATGTTGGGTTTTCCTGGTCAAAAGTATTATCTCATTAGTTTTGAGCTGCATATATCTTCCACACGCTTCTGAATGTGTTGTAGCTAGGCTGAATGTCAGATTATTATTTTTCCTGAAAACTGAGGTTTATTTTTTATATTATTGGTGAAAAGTGTTTGCAGTTAGTGTCTGTACTGCTGTTTACTCTGAAGGCAGATGGTGTTAGGAGCAGCTGTGCCTCCTCTGTCCAGGTGGGTCGTTAGGTCAATTGGCCAAAGCTGGGTTCCGTTTTTGTCTCTGATTGCAGTTGGTTTTTACCTGTGGAGCAGCTTGTTGTTCTATTAGAGCGAATGTAAAACAGCTGAGTGCACTCCTGGATCAAATAATGACTAATTAAAAAGGTTCTTAAAGCCTCTGACTCTGTTAGATCCCTGATTTAACTTCTGTATCTGGAGGCTGTGCAGTGCTCTGTATCTTGAAACTATTGCCTAACGTTATATTTGTGATTTTAGGAAACTGATTGTTCCTGAGAAAAATCCTTATTTTGTTATATGCAGTGATTCTGAGAAATGGACGAGGGTGGTTTTCAAGCTTATGAAAATGAAATCCAGGCACTGGAAGAAGAAATTAGGCTGCTGACAGAAAAGTATGAAGATATGCGACAAGAATCCACCTTCTTTTCTGATGAGGAGATACTGAAGTCAATGTATGCCTTGTTTTTCATTTGATAGATTAATAGAATTTCATTGTCAAAATTGTTTGGGATAACCTTTTTGCCTCTGTGTTAGGACTTTGTAAATGTAAACTCCATGGATAAAATAAGTCACCTTATATGAGGAAAGGCATCTGAGCTCCCTTTTCTTGGATGCTTTTGCACATATCTCAAAATGGACACTTGCGCCTCCAGACTTGAAATTAAAGCTGTGTCTACCTGGCACTGAATGGAAAGAGTTCATCTAAGTTAGAATAGTTTACTGTTTCTAGCAATGTGATCCAACTGAAACTTGACTCCTTTGAAACTGATTTGGGTCTGAAAACCATCAGATCCCATTACCAATGACTTTTATTTAATGATATTGCTGTACTGACATGTTATGTCTGGGTATTTTATCCTTTTGATTTTTTCTTTTATTTCCATTCTAGAAAATCATTCCAAAGAGAAACTCAGGGAGACACCAAGGGACATGAATCTCCATCAGACCTGAAAGCTCAGCTTGAAAGTCTAGAAACAGATCTCTCATTTTTAATGGAATTTACTGGTTTTCATTTCACAAGTCATTCTAAGAAAACGGTGGAAAAAAGTAAGCAGTTTTGTGCCCTTTACTGAGCATTCTGGTTGCAGTTAATCTGCAAGCCTCTGTTCTAATTCACTGTTAGCAGAAAGACAATTACTGGAATTACAAAAAGATTTGGTTGATTGACAAAATAGTTTCTGAGCAAATATTGTCCTTTCCTTCATGGGAAAGGGACAGACTACGATTGTGCTTTGCATAGGGGGAACGTGGAGTTAGTTGATGGTGTGTTTTAGTATCTTAAACTTCTTTACATGAGGAATGGTAACAGTTGGTACTTTAAATATGACTAAGGGAAAAAATGCAGTAGTTATTGAATAGAAGTGTAATTGATTATTTTGTTAACTTGATTTTATAACAGCTCAAAACAGGACGGTGCAGAAGCACAGATTATCAGGGAAGTGTCACTCCCTGTCTTTTCAACTGGAATTCCAACTTCTTGAAATGCAGGTAAGGGTCAATGTATGCTTTAGGAAAAAAAACATCTACCAAACAAAACTTCAAGTGGACAAATGTCATTGCTTTCTTTTCCAGCTGAAACCTTCAACGGTTTAATCTAAGTTTCAGTGTGTTCTTTTGGCTCTTAAACATCTGGACCCAACTAGGAATTCCATGTGCATCTGAGCAAGGTAGTTAATGGTAGATGGAAGGTCAGGTTTAGTGTTGAGCCACAAAGTGGTTCCCATAGAATTATTTACTTGGGGAAAAACCTTCAAGATCAAGTCCACCTGTTAACCCAGTACTGCCAGGTCTTTATCACTTTTCCTTCCCAAAGGGTGCTCCCTGCAGGATGCTCTTGCAGACTGACACTAAGGTAAAGCCCTGGGAGCACTTGGTGTTCTTCAGCTCTGCCAGGTACCCACTGGGGCCCGACCCAGCACAGCTTTCATCCCACACAGCACATTCTATTGTCATATATCTTATTCTGGAAATTGAATGATGCCAAATGTTACCTCTCAGGAAGAAATAGGAGAAGCTTAAACACTACAAGCCTCAGCAGCTCTCTTTGTTGATTTGGGCTTAGTTTTTTTTTTTCCTTTGGTTATATTTGTATGTGCTTGGTTAATGTGAGGAGTCATTGCAGCACTGCCACGAGTTACACCAATGATTGCAGATTTTCTAGGAGGGAGCTCTTTCATAAGACTCTATTCTTAGCACAGAATTCATGATGCTGAGCAAAGGAAAATAGTTTCTACCCCAATTTGCAATAGCATTTTTCTAACGCTTGTACTTCGTAATGGTATTTCTATCATCACAAAAACATGATTTTTCAGCTCAGCTTTAAAGTTGTTTGTTTGGGTTTTTTTTATTTAATGAGATGGGACTGAGAGTCAACAGTAAAGATGTCCTTCCTATTCTTTAAAAAAGCCATATTATGAATTTGGGAATTGAATATTCAGGTAGCCACACGTGGATTTTGTCCTTTAAAACTGCAAGAGTTCAGCCAAATGAGCAATCTCTGAAGTCCATTTGTGACTTAAAACTTGTGGTCTTCATGATGCCTCTTTACATTTGCATGTTTAAAACTGCACTTAAAATGTTTCTCAGCTGCATCTCCTGCAGCATGATGGCCTCTTTTGGTGTCAGTGGGGCTCACAGGGGTTACTGGGTGTTAAATTTACTGCCGATGGTATTGGTGCTTAAAGCCATTGCACCACTGAGTGGCAGCACTTGGCTGCCTAATGTCTACAATTGGGCTACTTTGAATGCTGATGAGAGAGGGAATACCAGGTGTATATCTACTTAAAAACCTACACTTCAGCTGTAAAAGTATAATCTTTAGCTGATTTTTGCATTAATTTTTTTTTGCTTGTTTGCTGGAAGTACATCATATTCAAAATAAGCTGTCTGATATTAGCATGGACAAGGTAGTGCAGTTACAGCCAGTTTCACCTGTCCTGAGGAGCAAAAGCTGGTTTTGGCAAGTGCCCAGCAGGTAACAGTCTGTTGGTATGCACCAGAAGATCAGGAATAATTTTTTCACGCTGTTAACTGTAGCTGTTTATTCTAGTAGTGAAGTCACAATACAGTTAACTCATCTTCATGATATTCAGTATTAGAAGAGGAGATGAGCTTGAAAATCAGCCAAGACAAGTCGAAGCCTTTTGGGAAAGCAATCATTTAAAAAGAGTTTCTTTCTTGCCCAGAGATTTCCTTTTAAATCTTTTTATTTGGCCCCACAAAGGCATTTTGGCATGTCAGTAATGCCCTCATTGCCAAACCAGTCCCTTCAGAAGGTGGCGTGTTAGCTTGTGACCGCTGGCAGCTTCCCCACAGCTCCATCCCCCTGCTGAACCTTGTGTTCTAAACCTCAAATGCCTTTTCCTGATATTATTTAGTGCATCCACTAATCTCTGTAGTGCCTTGCTGTGCTTTTCCCATCTTTAGTGGTGGCAGTGTCAGCAGGGCTTCTGTCCAAGCAGCACAGGGACTGCTGAGGTGGGTGTGTAGTCCTCTCTTGCCATTCCCATTTGCTTGTAGTGACTTGGTATAAGAAGTTTAAAGTGAGGCTTTTCCTATGGTCTTCAGACCATGACTTTAACTTTGGCTGTTATCGAATCCATTACTTTGGTGTGCTCAAGAATGCATAGAAAAGAGAATTAACTTCTTTTGTGGCTTTATTTCTACTCTGACCACCTTTTCTCATTCTTTTACAGATCAATTAATTTAGAATAATTTTATTATCCCACACATATTTCTGAGTAACAGCAATTGTAAAAAAGGACAGTATTTTGGGTTAAACTATAGGGTTTAATATTAAAAAAAAGCACAAATCTAACAGATAAAACCTTATATATTAATATTGTGATATATGTGGCAGCTCATGGTTGTGTTGGAATATGAGAAGAATCTTGAAGTGGGATTGATGTGAAAAGAAGTAATGAACCTTCTTTTATATATATTTTTTTTTCTATGCTGACACACTCAGGTGTTATTCCAAAAGCCTTGTGTGGATAATAGTGCTGCTCTTGAAATGAAAGAACCTGTTCACATACACAAACTGTAATTTTAAAAATGCTGTTTGAAGGATTATAGTAGTAGCAGCATTAATATCTTCATATTTTTATGTTTGTATATATTTTTATTATATCTTTATTTTCTTATAGGCAAATAGACACATTTTTCTCTTCACCAGAGCAATTTCTAAAATATTTTGTTGTTACTTCTCCAATCTAGAACGATGAGAAAATATCTTCTGTTGTTAGTGATCTCAGCATTGTAATGGAATCCAGAGAAGATTCAAATGTGAGCAAGTTTGTGTCACGGTAAGATGGAATTTTTTGCTCAAGGCAAGTTATTGTGTGGGATATGGGATGCTAAATGCAGTACTGAGTTTTCATGTAAATTGCTGGTAGGCAGTGTCTCTATGTGATGTGTCCTTAGCCCAACCTAAACACTTCCCATCCCTTTCTGTATCCTGGAGAGAAGATGACAGGCATGTGATTTTTAAGATCTGGAAGGAACTTTACAAATTCACGTTATATAATTGTTCCTCAGATGTCTGTGCGAGCTGCAGTGTGGGTAATGCCTCAAGTGCACATCCAGAACCATTCTCCAGTATGCCTGTTTCTGATTCTCAGCTCTCAATTCCATTTCTCTTATTGGCAGCAGGATTTATTTCACTGATATCTTTAAAAAATGTAATATAAAAACATGGACTAATGTTAAGCAATGGCTTAAGAAGATTAACATACTAAAACTTAAATATATGAATGAATGATGTTTTAAATTGTCTGGAGTATGCCAACTTCCTGTGGTAACATGATGTGTAAATGATCAAATTATGTGTCTGCAGTATTCCACTGAATTCTGCTAGTAAGCTGTTCTGAGAACAAATCCATTATCACTGAGTCATTGATTTAATTCTTTTTTTTCTTTTGTTTTCTGTTATTTTTTGGTCTTGGGGAGGGAGAAGAAGGGTCAACAGACGGATGAAGAGAGAGGTCTCTTGAGTTACCTCAGGCTTCAGTACTCTCTACTGAAAACTATTTTACTTAAAGGCTTCAAGATTTCCATATAATTCTACTAAAGCTTGTGGTGCAACTGGGAAGAACAGTTGACTGCTCTCAAGAAGTGGGATTTAGAAGAGGAAATTGCCCTGTTTTATTCATGAGTATTTTATGACAGCAGAAGTGTATTGGAACTTAATAGTCACACTGGAAAGGAATGTGTTGAAGTAGTGGCAGACTTTATTTCTTCCTGGCTGGAGCACTGCTCTCTTGTCCCTGTCTCTTCTCCTTTTTCACCTTGTGCCAGTACTCATAAATAAGCACAAGTTTTTATGAATGATAGAAGATGTCAGCAAAGCAGGCAGTGCTTTCTCCTGAGCCTCCCTTTGCACTGTTGGCCTTGTGGCTGTGGATACCCTTGCAACCACTTGGCCAGTGGGATCAGTAGGTTGAAAAATACTTTTAGGGATAGGGAACAACTCAAACTTATTCCCCCATAAGACCTTCAAATTTCCCTTTTCCTGTGTGCCTTGCCCAGGCCACAGTGTGTGCTGGCAGTGTGAGGCAGTGAGTCCATGGCTGATGCTGGCAGTGCCTGTTTGAGGGCACCCCCTGTTCCATTGAGTCTGGGATCTCCCTTCAGGGCCTGTTTTCTCTGTTTTCCTTGTTTCCTTATTGGGCTACTCCTCATTTCTTTTTTCAAGTTGTAATCCCCTCATGTCCAGTTTCAGACTTCTCCCTTTGTTTTTTAGTCTGCTCCTGAAATCCCTACCTCTTCCCTTCTTTTCCCTCCATTCCTGACCAGCTGAATCTGGTCTCCTACTGTTTTGTTCATTTCCAGCCTCCCTACCAGTTTGTTTTCTTCTCTTGCTTCCTTGGCCCAGTCTTGCCAAATCCATTGTCCAGTTCTGTTTTGTCTCCTGGCTGGGATTTTTTTCCTCCCCAGTTTTCTAATTTTTTTTGGCTGCATTTTTTTTTTCATAATACGTGTCCGAAAGTGGTCTTTAAGAACAGCAGAGTTAAAAACCTGGCATTCAGTTCCTGCTTTGGAAGAAAATAGGGGAATGCCAGAACATTTGAACAATATCTTTTTAAATGAAACAAAATTCAGCAGTCTACAGGTACTGCTTAATATGTAAATGGTACATTTATATATAAGAATTGTACATTTTTTAAAAGTGGGTATATTTTTATATAATTTCTTAATTACTTTGTGACAATAACAGATGTGTGTAGATGAAATAACAATATTTAGTTGTCTTTTTGGATTTCACATGTGTTCCCTTTGGACCACTTATCACTTATGTTGAACTTCATTTGTTTTGAGAACCACAACATCTTAAGAAACTCTTGGCAGTCCTTTTTTCTTTTTTAGACTTGGCACCCCATTAATTGTTGGGGGAGTTCACCTTTGCATGGGTTACTTAGGCAAATAGAGATTTTAAGCAGTATGAAAATTGCTCATTTTACTAACTAGTTAGAATCTATAAGTCAGAGTGCAGGATTTAGAAAATGTGCACTATATTAAATGCTGCATGGGCAAAGTGCCTTGCAATGGAAGAGAAGCAGGAATTCTCCCCCAGCTTTGAGTTGTGCTTTGGTTTTCTATGCTAATGCAAGAAGTCTTGCATTCTGCAGTGAGTTAAAATAGATTTTCTCCCTTAAAATACATAAAGGAACACATTAAAGGAGGGTTAGGTACTCTCACAACAAGTAAATTTCCTATATACTTCTGTGTTTTGTCGATATTTTGTGAAAGTGTGTTTGGATGAAGAGCCCATGATTTGAAGCTGACAGTTACTCTCTGCCTGAATATCCTTTTCAGTGGTTTTGGATGACTTCTCTGTAACATGGATGTTGGCACTGGAGACAGGTGTTTTCTGCTTCAAGTGGATTTTTGTAATGCTAAATTCTTTCAAAATAAAAAAATACTTTAATTTTACCATCCTCTCTCTTACTACCTTGTTATTTTATACCATGTTTCCTTGGTATTTTAGCATTTGGTGTGGTTGACTTCAGCAGGAGGAATTAGGCTAATTTGGGCTAATTAGGAATTAGTACTTATGGGTAGATTCAGTGCTGTGAGAGTTCACTGAACTGGTGCTCTTATGCTGTCTCTTGCTCCTTTGCCAATATCGATTTACATATAGTTGTTCTTGCCAACAGATTCCCCCTTTCTAAACACTGAGTTCAGTTTTCTATCTTGAATTCAGCCAGTGCTATGTGAGAAAAGTACATCTCAGATATATTGGTTGACTAACTTCTACATTGGAAACTGGTTCTTTGAACTTCTACCCAAAGCTTTTTCTTTCTGTTGATGATCCAGCCTTGAAAATTATCTGCTGCATCACCTAAAAACGATTTTGAGGCAAAAAGGAATTAAACCATGCTAAACCAAGGTCACAGTGTTTGTGATAGTATTTTAAATAGTCTAAATGTGGATTTTATAAAAATTGCTAAGTTCTTCAAAAAGAATTTCAAGTGTGTAGTTTGGTAAGAAAGCTTTGTGTTCCCTTTTCCATGAGTGGAGGTTAAAAAGCCCAGAGCAGTTTGTATGGAATCTGTTCTTCAGGCATGGACGTGGGCAGTTGTTACCAAGGGTCCACAGCTCCTATAGAATGTACAATTCAGAGTTGTGGTTAAAACCAGCTCCCAGACCAGGCCTAATGAGCTGTTGTAAATCAATGTCTGTGTCCTTCCAGGGACTCACTCTTCCCAGTGCTGCCAGCATTTTTTTATCTTGGCCTGATTTTGTTGGCAGCTGTGACTACTGTGGTAACTTCCTTTAATGATGCTGTTCTTTCCAGGGTGGGATAAAACTTGTTTGGCTTTTCTTTTACATTTTTAATATCTGAATTACCCTAATGCATTTTTCCCAGTTTCTTTGTGTAACTGGGTAAGGTTTGCTGTTCTGTATATTAAACAGAGCAGGATCGAAAGCACGGTTCTCCCTGGGAAGGCTGAAGTGATTTGGTAATCCACTGTTGCAGCCATTCTGTGGATGCCTCAAGTCTCTGCTCTCAGCTGTTCTGAAAATTCAAAAAGAATACCTAATCTCAGAAGGGATGTTAGAAGTCAAATTTACATTAGAATTTAAATACTCTAACTTCTTGAAATATTCTCAAACATCAGTCAGGTATCTTCCTCAGGTTTTTTAAACTTGTAAAATCCTGTATTAGTAACCAAAATAAATATTTGTACTTCCCAAACAGTGCTTGCTAGGTGTGTTTTGATGATGGCTAATAGTCTGTGGCTCATATCAACAAAGACCTGAAGCCCTTTACCCTTATGTTTAAATAATTGTTACTTCAGGTATCCTGACATGTGGTTTTTGTCGAGTTCTGCATCCTTTGCATTCTGGCTGCATTTGCTAGAAAACTGCACACCCTTTATGAGCTTTTTTCCTCTTTTCCCCAACAACCCTGCATGTGTGGTTTGCTGCCTCACAGTTTGTCACCTTTTATTGTCTCTTTTCCTTTCTCCATCCTCATTCATACTAGAAATTTGAGAAATAAACATTTATATCTACCTTTCCCTCTCACTCTTTCCCCAGCATAAGGAGGAACATGGACCTATTAGAGCAGGTCCAGAGGAGAGTAAGGAAGATGTTCAGAGGGCTGGAGCCCCTCTGCTCTGCAGACAAGATCACATCAGGCTTTAACTCTCTGACAAGTTTTGGTTTAGATGCCCTGTGTCATCAGGCCTCCTTTCCTAGTGAAGCTGCCAGGTTACTCTTGGAAAGCCGAATGTCACGTGGGCAGAGGCAGGTAACGTGTCATGTACACTTAGTTGGCTCGGACAAAGATTTTGGGAATATTTGAAGGTTAGTGACACAATTTGGGAAATCTTACCATTTTGCAGGTTCAGGTTTTACTATGCAACATCTTAGAATTTATTTAGAAAACAAGTTGAACAAGAATAAAATCAAACTAAGATTTTGCAGGTGCCTGCTTTGTTCCCACATTTCACATGTAAGACAAACACTAGAAACACTGGTTTAGGAATGTCTTCAACCACTTTTTCAGTCATTACACTACAGCTTTTTTTCAGCTTTGTAATTCTTCTTTTGATGATTTCTACTTTATATTCAAACAATACTAATGAATTTTTTTTAAAGTGTGAATTTTAGGCCATCAAAATGATACATCTGATTATGAGTGGGTTAAACAATATATTTTTGTTTTATAGCACTGAAGAACATGGAGATCTTCTAACATTTTTCAGAAGCCTTTCAACCTATGCTGAGTGGTATGAGCATCGTAAACACACTTTCCTGCATTTCAAGGTAGTGTCTATCAAGCCTTTATTTATTAGTACAATATTGATTTTTTTAAGAAGTTTAGTAAGACAGAGCACTGGAAATGAAACTGGCTGTCTCTAGCAGAATATAGGATCTTAATTTTTTATGTGGTGGTGAAGAGAATATGAGCAAAAAATGTGTGCTGTGTTCAAGGGGCAATTGATCAGCAATTGCTGTGTTCCTCTTGGGTGGAGGAAAATAAGATTGCCTTTCTGTGAAGGAGTAAGACTTGGCTTTGGTATTATATTTTATTTTGATTTTAAAAAAAGAAGAAATTAAAAGAAAATAACACTTGTAGTCTTTGGCATATAAATGTTGGTTTTGAAGGATTAGATCTGTTTCTCTTGAAGATGTGTCAGCATGTGTTTGGATGACAGCACTTTCAGTTCTGGAGTGTTTTACTTGTGTGGGAAATAAACTGTTCCTCCCTCCTAACTGGAACATAGTATTTGAGCTGTGTTTTAAATTACCGGTATTCAGCTTGTTTGTTTTGGCTTTGTGCTGGTTTTAAGATAAACAACTAATCCTTGGAGTAAAAATACTACAGTCTTACAGACACAAAACATCTTACATGATGCTTTATGTTAGAGAAGGATGTTTAGCTGCTTAATTGTTTGTGGTTTCTTGACTGAGTTTTACATACCTCAAGAATTTACTGTCATTAAACTCGACACCATCTTTACTTTTCAGCTGCAGTATCAGGTGGGAGCTGCACCATTTCCTATTTTTCCAGTCTTTAGGCCTTTGAGTTCTGTACTGAATTAATCAATTTCTATTATCCAATCAACCAGAATAGAAAAAAGAGTTCTATTTCCTGATAGAACTAAAAAAAAAAAATCCAGTCCTCAGCTGAGCAATGAACTGGCATTGCCTAATCCTGCTTTTGTCTAAGAGTTTTTCTCTAATCCCTCTGTAGACAAGGTAGAGTACCAAGAGCTTTAGGGCTCTGCAATTGATTTTTCCAGCTTCCCTTGATGCTTTCTGATCTTTAGATCAGCAGTTACTGTGGTTTCTGGGACAGTGGTTTGGTGAACTGTTGTAAATATTTCTCATTTTAAATATAATAACAAGGAAAAAAATAGGAAAGAGTTTTGGAGAAATTTTCAAATTGTTGTTATATAAGCAGTTTTTAAAAGTGTTTGTTCAGATGTTGAGTATAAACAATGAAATTATCTACTAATTGCTAGAAGATGTGTAAAGATAATTCATTGAAGACATTACAAGTTTGTCATTACAGATGCTCTTTCTAAAGGTAGTTTTATTTCCATGGTCACAGACAAAGTTGAAAGACAAACCAATTTGGGAGAGTATTTACCAAATATGACTGACTGTGTGCTTATGAAGAGTATTTTAGACCTTCTTATTTTTGCTAGCATTGCTAATAATTTAATTTTGAAGCAGAAGAATTTCTCAGGTAAGAGAATTAATAAAAGGTTCAAATCTGACAATTCAACTATATTGTAAAGGAGAATGTATATTTGTAATTTAATGTTTTAGTAATTTGTGGGAAAGCAATTAGACGTATGTTGTTAATATATGCATAAAACGATCTCAAGAGTCTATCCTGTTAATATTCGCACTTACACAAAATTAAATTAAAAGTCTGTAATCTTTGTATTTATTTTTTTCCCCTACCTGTTCTCTAGACTCCCCTGTTTTGAAGAGAAAACTGTTGGGGGGGAGTCTTGGGGGTTTTTAGCTTTTCTATTAATGTGGGGTTTTTTTTAAAGAAAATTGTCAGGGCTTTTATGTAGAAATAAAATAGTTTCTGATACTTTCCTCAGAGTGTAGCGTAAAAACACCAAAGGTAGTTTATTTCTTCTTTCCTGTTTTGGTACTTGAGAAGAAAGGTATAACATAGAAGTGGATGAGTACTTCAAGTAATATTGGATGTTTTGAAATTAATGGCAATACAAGATCAATTCAAAGTAGGTTTTGAAGGAGCAAGTGGCATGTTCACCAAGTATTGTGTATGGTAGGTCTTGCTATTGTCACAACAAATATGTCTGTAAAATGGATTTACCTCTGCAAATAACCTTCTAACCTTAGGCTGCTGTGAGGCTGAACAACTGACACATGTTGGCAAGGCTGGAAGAGCAAGTTGTTGAAGCTGATACCAATAAACAAGAACAAAAATTCAAGTTTTATTGGAAATTCAGAACAGAAATGATAGGAAAAAATAAAATGGTTTACATTCAGCTTGATATTAGTACTGGTCACAGAAATAGGAGGTGGAAATCTTCCCTACTCTGAAGCCTTTCTCACTTTGTGTTTTGATTAACTTGCTGTGAATGGGGAAAATAAAGTAAAACACATCAGAGAACTTGGTGCCTGCATGAGACATTCAGAAGGTACCAATTGTCTACTTTGGTTTGCTCACAAAGTGTTAAGAGCATTAATTAGTGTTACTGATGATAATTAGTACATTTCAAAAATATATACAACATTTTAATGTAAAATTAATTGTGTGGTAGTAGGTAGGTCTTAGACTGTTTATGTGTGTATATATTACAAAACTATGCATTTATTTGTGTATACACATTTTTGGTGATATTTACTGGTATTTATTTTTGGTGATTTACGAAAAGAGTTTTAGTAGCAGTGATTTGTGATGAGAATAAGGTCAGAGGCTGCTGCTTATGTAACATTATTACACTTACAGCTGTGTTTTTTCCATCTTGGGCATTTATCACAAGAGATGGGAGAGAATTGATGGGTTTAATTTTTTCCAAATAGAAATTTGGCTTGACATTGGAATGTATTTTTACATGCTTTGAAGTTGTTTGTTATGTTTTGATAAAGACCTGGGAACATCAAAGTTTTATGATTTATGTGGAAAAATGAAAACCAAGTATTTCTGCTGGACCTGGTTTTGTTCTTAATTAAGACAATGGAATTTCCTTCTTGTTACACTAAATAACTTAAAATGGAAAATATTGGGGGCTGCTGTTTTTCTTGGGTAACGGGTTCAGGGCAAAAAATATGTTCAGAATTAAGTGCCATCAATTCCCCATAGCACAAGCACTAACAAATTAAGGCTTAGCTAAATAAGATAAATAAAACTAATACAAAATATTTTGTAAAATCAATACTTTAGATGTAGTGATACATCATCATGCATTTGATGCTTAACTATTTCTACTAATTAGGAATCTATACTAGCTTCAAAATTAGTACAAAGTGGATGTGGTAATAATAACTAGCACACCTTTGGCATTCATTTGTCTGGAGGCTTTGCACCTGTGGTAGGTATTGGAAGGGAGAAACTGGATGTCAGAACTGTACAGTTGAGGAATTTAAAACATTGTGCCCTTTATCAGTGATGGCCAGACCTAGATGAGCTGAGTGTCAAGGCCTGTCAATTTGTGTTTTTAATACACTGCAGGGGTTCAAGTTGTTGAGTGAAATGGTTGAAGTTACCTCTGATTTCAGGTTAATGATGGAATCAACTTTTCTTTGTAACTTCCAAGTCTGATTTGATTTTTCCCTAATGATCAGAAGTATTGTTGCAGAAGGGTAATTCTCTTTCTTTGCTCTGACATCTAGATGAAATCATACTTATTTACAGGTAAACACACAAATTCAGCTTTGCTTTTAACTATATTGTCACATTTCCTGTCAGGAGAAGCTGTGGAACCAGGGCTTGGTCTGCATCATTAGTTAATAACAAAAGCATTTCAGTCTGTTATGCTGTATGTAGACTGTTCTTTTAAAATAGGAAGCTGGTGTTGCAAAAACAGTTCTTGTGAGAACAGCTCAGCAAAACATATATATTTCACTTTAAAATACATTGTGTAAAAAGAAAACACATGTTATTTTCAAAGCAGAATAGTAAAGGAAATCTAAAACATCTTTGCAAAGTTCCAGTTGCTATATTGCTCGGTGTACTAAACCTAAATAGGAGCTATTCTCATTTACCACTAATCAAGTTTTTGTGGTAAAGAAATGTTAATGAATTTAAGCTTTGAGAAGTTTGGTTTCTAAACGTAACTTTCTCTCATCTGCATCTTCATCCAATACACTTTTGAAGGTCAACTGAAAAGATTTCACTCCAGATGAAAAGAGTGGGATTAGAATTCAGAAGTATTTTTCCTCTTTGGTTTGTTTCAAGAAAATTTTGCATTTATCTGAAAGTAAAGTGTGGTGGTTGTTCTGAGTGCTGGTAAAAAATGAGAATAAGCAGTTTTGTGTGATTTTTATCTAAAGAGTATGTGGTAAATTAAAAGTTTAGATAATGTGTGTGCATGTATATATATTTTTACACTTTCATTAACAGAAAAGATTCTGAAAGCATGAGGGACACCATAATTACTAAAGTAACTGGTTTGAAATGGTTATTTCAGAGGAGAACGGTGCAACATAGCAGAAGGTCCTGGGTATGCAGGGAAAAGAGCATTAGTAAGGGAGAGGATATGAACTTGTAAACAGAGGAAGAAGTGATCCTTGTTAGATGCCTGGGTCTGGCACGAGCAGGGCTAGTAGTACGTTCCCACGGGCAGCATCCTCAGGCAGGAGAAGGCGTTGACGTGCTTGGCCAGGACGATGGGGTTGCCCTCCATCCTTATCTCGTCCATCCGCGTGCGGATGTAGCGCGTGTTGTTGGACTTGCAGAACGTGTCATCCGTGATGGTGGTGATGTTGTTGTACTGCAAACCAAAACATTTTCATAAATAAATGCATGCATGCATTGTTGATAAAAGATTAGAGGTTCTTTTTGCCATTTCCTGTCCCTAATGTACAGAAACCAATAATAAATCCTTGCATGGGAATTAGCAGCTTCTGGATGGGTGTGGCCATACACATTGGTATGGTAAATGGCTTTATTCAGAGGTGCAGTGGAAAGCTCTGGTGGGAACTGTTTTAAAATAGAATAAGTTTGATTGAGTGTGTTAACTCCAGGGGTGTTTCCTAAGAGAATGTTAAGGACATCCTTTGGGAATACCTGAAGGTGAAGAATGCGCAGGCTCTCCGGTAAGTTCAGGGGGACAGATTCCAGTGCGTTGTGTCCTAAGTAGAGGTAGGCCAAATTTGTGAGCTTCTGTTAAACAGAAAGAGAGATTACTGATGCTGCTATTACTTGAGGTTAAGTAACTCATGCCTGTTACAAGAAATCAGTAATTTTTTCTGATCACAAACCTGTAAGCTGATGTAACAAAAGCCATTCTTTTGGTGTGAATGTTGAATTCTATTATATCAAGAAATTCATAGAACAGACCTTCTATGTTTGGGAAATTTCAGTGTCAGCATGTTGATTACAAAAGCTGAGACCACTATAAAGTACTATGTGTATATTGTTTATTAGTATTTCTGTAGTCTTCAGAACTCTAATTGAGCCATCAATTTTTGAATATTTTTTTCTTTACATGTTAGAGAGAAAGCAAGCAGGTGAGATATTTAATAGAAAATTCTTTTCTACATGGAGGACATGAGAGAGTGCACAAATGACTGATATTCCAGAGTGCCTTAAAAGCAAAGCAAAAACCGGTAAGCTGCTTCATCGTAATTTGTTTCTTAGATTACAAAAAATACAGAAAAATAATTTGGTAGCAGACTGAATAGTCTGGTTATTAATTTTACTTACTTTGATTACCTAGATTACTGGGGTTTTCCTTACCTTGAAAGCATTTGCTTTGATTCCTCTGCTCTTGATTCTGTTTTGATTTGCATTAAATGTTGTTAGCTTGGGAGGTAGAACAGGAAGTTTTACAAGTCGATTTTCAGCAAGAGAAAGTTCTTCCAACAGCAGAAGTTTTGAAAAGGCTCCATCTTCTATTTCTTCTATCCTATTTCCACTAAAATCAATTCTTCTTAAGGTAGCTTTACACAAAAGAAATTAAAATCTAAGTATTGACTTTATAATTACATGGCATATGAAATGTATATGCTGTATATGCTAAATGTTACACTCTTGGCTGCAGCATCTAAATTGTGATCTACAAATGCAAATACTATTAAAATTGACATCAGGATTTTTTCCTGGTCTTAAATTGAAAAAAATTAAAAAGGTAAATACTCTGGGTTCTTCTTTTCATCTTAGAGATAACATGATTTCAGATATTCATAGAATTTCTCATGCTGTGGAGTGAGATTTCTGGCAGAGCTATCCCTGGAGCATTTGAAGGAAAAATAATGCCTGCTCATTTAAGACTGTGTGGGATGCAGAACAAAATTTTATTTTTAGCAATCTGTTCTCTGCCTGATTGTTTGGGAGTATTAAGATGTTTACAGGGTCCATTGTGCCTTTTCATTTTGTATTCTAAAGCAGACAGAAATTGGGGTGTCACTTACTAATGTCAGCGAAGTCTGAGGCTGCAATCCTTTTGATCTTGTTGAAGCGAGCGTAGAGATAAGCGGTTTCCTTGGGCAGGGGGGGCACGGCCTCGATGTCAATCTCCTCACAGTACACGGAGCCGCTCAGGCACACGCACAGCAAACACGTGGGCAGGTCTGCCAGCAAGGGCACAGCACAGTTACTCACTTCAGCTTGGTTACTCAAAACAGAGTTTTCTCTAGTGTCTTTTAAGATTTTCTATTGTTAGGTGTTCAAAAAATTCTATTTGCATCAAGTTCTGAGAAGATTTATGTTCTCAACTGGTTTGGGTTTTTTGTTCTTTTTATTGTGCGCGATTTCTCTATGTGTAATCTCCGTTCTTACCCGAGCATGTGAAATGCCGTTGATTGACCTGAATTCAGTTTAAATCTTTAGATGGCTAAGAGTATGGTGAATGTGACAACTGCAAGTTTATGACCATGTTAAATATCATATTTGGAACCAAACCCAGGAGGAGAAAGACCTGGTAGTATGTGAATTTGGTGCTGTAAGTGCATTGGAGAATTTCTGGCAGGTCACACAATATCCTGTGTTATTCCTGGCTACTATTTTGTCTAAACTTGTTGATAAAAACTCCAGCAATTATGTTTATATATCATATATGGTTTAGGTTGAAAGGGACATTAAAGATTATCTCATTCCAACCCCCTGCCATAGACAGGGATGCCTTCCACTAGACCAGCTTGCTCAGAGCCCTGTGCACAGTCTCTATCACTTTTATACTGATATTTTCGCAGCTGTTGTTTTAAGTAGAGAGAGAAACTTTTTGCAATGTAATTTGAGACCTTTCTGGCTTGTGCTCTGTCCTCATGGACAGTAGTAAAGTATCAGTAACTTCTGCTTTGTTCTAATCTTTTCTGCCAGCAATATTCAAATACATATAATGAATGTGGCTTTGAATCCTGTTTCATCACCACTGCTGTGTCTTGTGCTGTGTTTTCTATAGTTTGAGAGTTTTGGTTGGCTTTCACCCTGGAGTGAATGCAGTGCAGACAGCAGGGTCATTCCATGGGGTAGTTGACACCACACAGCAAAACAGGACCTTCTGCAACCAGTGAGGAGTTCCAAAAGCAGCAGGTCAATACTGGGAAGCCACCATGTAACAGTAATTCTTTTTGTTACAGCAGCACTGCAGAGAACAGAATGAAGATTTTGAGGTTTAGCTTTGTGAATATCATTTTAGGCTGCAGAGTTCTGCCTTATTTGGTGGTTTGGGTTTTTTTTTATTTAGTGGCTTGTTTTCATGTTTGTGTAGGAAATGGAAAATGTCAAACAACGTTGTCACTGTTAAAAAGGCAATAGTTTTTATGCTTGTCTGTCTAGAAGCTCTGATGTTCTTGGAGACTTGCTCAGCTTTTGATGGGGGCTTGTTGACAGGTGCTGTTTGGCAATAATTAACCTTGAATTAGCACTTTGGTAGACACTGACAGTTAACTGGTCTTGCTGAATCATCAGTTATTTTTGGAAGTTTATATCACAGACACGCAAAATAAGTGTCTCTTTTTCTCACTGCCTTGTTTGGCAGAACAACTTTGTCCTTTTTGTGTGCAGAGAGCACTGGGGCTTGTTAGGAGAAATCTGGACAGTGTACCCAGAGCCTGTAGGAAGCTTTGGCAAGTGAAGAATGTTCCTGATGTATTTTCAACATTGACCTCCCTGATCATCAGATGTAAACTTTGAGAATAGCCAATTGTTCAAATAAATCTGTTGGAATAATTTAAGCACATAGTATTTCATCATCACTTGGGTTAAACTGTGGAACTTACTGGGGGATGTATTTTGTTTTTCTATGTTGTTTTGTCTAACTTATTTAACTTGGGTGCATCTCAATGGCAAATATGACTGGGCAAGTCCGTGGAGATGCTTATAAGCTGTGCTTTGTGTATTCAGAGTTTACCTGAGGATCCTTTAAATTTTTCAGCCTGCTCCACCAGAAGTTACAAGGTTTTCCACAGGAGGTATGAAAGATATTTATAAACAAAAATATTAATTCAGTAGCCTTTGTTATCCTTTGCACTTTAGATTTGTATGTTAGAACATATTATTTTGGGTATCTTAGACATCACAATATTCATAAATTAACTTACTTGTGTCCTTTGTTGGTGGGACATCGAGTTGGCTGTCATCACTTTGCAGCATTAGGGAAGTGTCAAGAGAAACATTTGTTCCATCCTTTGTGAGAGAGCAATTGATGTTTTAAAACACAAACCTCAGACAAAAAGCCACAGAGCATTACAAGGATTTGAAATAACATCTTTTAAAGTGAGCTTCCTACAATATACCTACTTCTGGCACTTGCTTTTTAAAATACCTTTATAGGCTGGATGACTAAGGTGATGTATTGTTACTTTTACACATGAACTACTTAGTTTGAAAGGCAAGAAGGGAAGGTGCTGCCAGTGCTCTTTAGAAAACTCAAGTTCTTCAGGAAAGGACAGTAGACACAAAGCAGAAACAGAAAATATAGTCTGTATGGTGGGAAGGAATATCCAAGTGGGGGGTATTTAAAAACAGTTTTGAAGATCAAGATGTTGCATATAATGCAAAACTCAATAGGATTCTTGGGAGTATAAGTTGTGTTTTATTGTTGTTTTACCCAAATAATCTCAGTAAAATGACTGAGATGTCCTTGCATTTAAAGTTATTCAGAATTCTTCCTGGAGATAGTCATTGCATCATTTCAATTGCAGGAGAACTTAGTTTATAAACACATTCCTTGCACGTATTGGCTGAAATTGAGTAATTTGTTTCCATGATCTGCATGTTAGTCTGTTTTAAGGTGTGGGCTGCTCACAGAAAGGGCCTCTTCACACAGAATCACTAGGTTGGAAGAGACCTTCAAGGTGGAGTCCAGCCCTAACACTTCAACTAGACCATGGCACCGAGGGCCACATCCAATCTTTTTTAAACACACTCCACCACCTCCCTGGGCAGGCCATTCCAGAACTTTATTACCTGTTCTGTAAAAAAATCTTTTCCTAACATCCAACCTGAATTTCCTTTGGTGCAGCTTGAGGCTGTGTGCTCTGGTTCTGTCAGTGCTGCCTGGAGAAAGAGCCCCACCCCACCTCACAACAGCCACCTTTCAGGAGCTGCAGAGTGATGAGGGCAGCCCTGAGTCTCCTTTTCTCCAGGCTGAGCACCCCCAGCTCCCTCAGTGGTTCCTCACAGGGTTTGTGTTCCCAGCCCCTCTCCAGCCTTGTTGCCTCCTCTGGATGTGCTGGAGTGTCCCAAGGTCCTTCCCAACCTGAGGGGCCAGAACTGGGCACAGCAATCAAGGTGTGACCCCACCTGTGCTGAGTACAGGGGAAGGATGACCTCCCTGCTCCTGCTGGCCACACCATTCCTAATGAAGGCCAGGATGCCCTTGGCCTTCTTGGCCACCAGGGCACACTGCTGGCTCATGTTCAGCTGGCTGTCAGCCAGCACCCCCAGGTCCCTTTGTGCCTGGGCACTGTCCAGCCACACTGTCCCCAGCCTAGAACACTGCAGGGGGTTTTGTGGCCTCTTGTGATGCAGGGAAGAGCAGTCAGGTTTTCACTGGATAGTGGAGGAATTTTAGAGAATTACCTATTATTACTGGAATTACCTAATATTACTGTATTTAGATACAGTGGCTTATACTGTAATTTGCATGCAGTAACATTAAGGGGATTTCAGTTGGCTGTGGTAGTTGTTTTTGGCTTGCATCATTTATTTGTTGGTTTTTTTAAAATGGGGAATATTTGTAGGACAGAACAAGTCAATATGTTTTTTGGTGTGCGTGGCTATTGGAAACACATGCAGGAAAGAGCATTGTGAGATGTGGAAGATGTTTTGCTTTAAACATGCTTAAGGATCAGGCCCTGGCAGGAGCGCTCTGTTGAAGAGCTGCTTGCACACTGGGAGTGCTGACAAATGAACCCCTTTTAGTTTTCTTAATCTCCTCACTCTCCCCTCCTTCAGGCACACAGGTGGTTCACCTACAAGTACAATGTGCAGATAAGAGCATTCAAGCTCCTTCTGATAATGTGTTTTATTTGGTGTTTAGTTGCTTGCGTGTACTTTACTGTGGGAATTTTTTATACTGCAAAACAAACCCCTCAGGCTTGACATAAAGCCTGAGAAACAAATATCTTGGCCAGCCTCTGTCATTTTGACCCCTTTTTAGCCTGTGAATCATCTGTCCCTTGGCTCCTCCCTGTGTCTGCCTCTCCAGGCTCTGGCTCTGGTTTGGGCTAGCTTGGTTTGTCCTTGTGAAGTTTTAAGTTCTCAGTTAGGAAGTTTAAGGTTCTCAGTAGGATTCTGGCAGCAGTTTGGCCAGAATGCTGGGTGGAGGGAGGCTGGGGGTGTCAGCTTACCAGCTACACTCCAGCAAACAGCTAATCTCCCAGAAGCTTTCTGCAGGAGTTAGCTCACAAAGATAGGTTGATTAGGCACATGAAGATGTGGACCTTGAGGTATCTGTGCCAGTAGAGACTTCTGAGTGCATGGACTGCTCATGGAACAAGGGCTTTGTATGGCTGCAGCTGCTTTGGCTCCTGAGGGACATGTAATAACATTTGCTGGCACGGCTTATCTGTTCTAGGTGAAGATTTCTACTACAGTCTCCTACTTGAGCCATCAAAGTAGTCTTTGGTGGGACTTCTTAGCATAATGCAAGGTACTGCTAATCTTTGCCAGTGGGAAATGTCATTGAAATTAAAAGTGGTAATTTGCAGAATACCATTAAATTCCTAAAATTAAAAATTATTTGCTGATCAGCCATAAACATTCCTCACTCTGGAGTATCAGTGCAGAAGATTGTTTGGATTATAACCACAAGTTCATTACTTGCCTATGTAAGGAATGCACTGAAGGAATATTGGCCTACTCACATACTTAAATTCCACCTGCTTCTTCCACTTTACTGCAAAGACACATTAACACTTTACATCTAAATACTCCAACCATCTTCAAATTTCTGCAAAATAATTTATTCATCTTCTAACACAAAGGTCTGGTGGTTTATGTTCAACGAAATGAGTTAGTCGAGATGTGAGACAGCATCTAAATGAGTGGTTCTGTTCTCCTGTGGAAATTAACATTTTGTGCTTTAAATTGCTCAAATTTTATTCAAGACTGGTGTGACTCTGGTTTCAAATCATCATAGTAATAAATTTCTTGTGATGTTTTTACTAAAAGTCTTTTTTCTAAGGGTGTGTTCAAGCATACAGTAAGGAGTTAAATTTGTATGCAAGACAGATTTCTGACTGGGCATGCTTGAGGAAACATTTGGCACGCATTTGAGTTCCAGTTAACACTTGGAGTATTCGGGGAGTAAAATCAGTGCAATAAATGAATAGAAGATCTGTTTGTGCACCCCATGATGTAAACTGGGAACACTGGCACTTGTGTCAATGTAGTTGTTGCACATAAGGAGCTAATTTATTATTTTGCAATGAAAACATGTCAATAGAGACCTGACCTGATGGAAATAATGACTGACTACGTTCCTAGAATTATCCTAAGCAGAACTGTTGGCCTTTGGAAGACCTGCAGCTTATAGCAATGCCAGGAGAACTTTGATTTGTCTGTGGCACATCTGTTGGCACCATTTCCATGTAGGTATACTCCTTGTTCCTTTACTGAAGCAGCAGCAATCTTCTGCAAGCAACTTAATGATCAGTGTCATCTGATGCTCTGCCTAACTGGTTAAAGTTAACAGGTTTAGTATTTTTTAGACTTACTTGTGAGTGGATAGTCACCAATTAGTTAAGAGTCATTTATATAGTCCCTTTTTCATGGGTTTATGAAAACATGTTACTTCATCACCGTGGCAGATGTCAGATTTAAAAATACCTTAGACATTTATTTGCCATAAATATGTAGCTGAATGTTTTAATCAGCAGTGGAGAGCTGTAATTTAAGTAGATTTGGGAAATATTAAAAAGGTATACAAAAGGGATTTCTCTGTATTTGGACTGCAATTTTTTACTTACTATCTTTAGCTGTTTTATTTTTCTTGCTTATCAGGCTAAGTTATTGTAAGAAGTACAGTTAATATTAATGAAAACCTCCTTGAGTTTTTCATGCTGGGCTGTTGCCACTTGGTTTGGATCTGTGGTATTTTCCTTGGCAACTTCTCTTGGGACAGTTGCTGCTGTTTTTTCTCCCTGATCAGTGCTGTATCTCCTTCTCTCTAGGTGTGTACTGGTTAGGATTGAATGGGGGTGTGGCTTTTGTAACTGTCCCTGGCAGCTGAGATTGTGGCACTTCACTTAATTCTCCCCTGGCTTTGGGTCTTCTGCTGTTGTATTGAAATTCAGAGGCAGGAACGTGGAATATCCAGCAAAAACATTCTGTTGGGAGATGCTGGTGAGTGCCCTGAGATGTAGAGGATATTCTCTTTATTAAGACCCTCAAAGTGTTAATATAGAAGTGACTCCTCCAACACTGGACATTCTGTAGAAGTTCGGGACTGCTGAACTGTTGAGCTGTAAAAAACCCAAACCACCCACCCCTGAAAAACTGAGGCAAGAAACTTGATAGTTTGGCAGGTCGAAAGAGGAACTGTGGTTTATGCTGGCAGATTATGTTCCATAATGGGGAGGTTCCAATTATTACTTTGGTAGTAAAAGGAAAAAAAATCACCTTCCTTGTTCTTAGGAAAACTCACTGAGTTAATATAACACAGTTAAAAGTGTTGAGCTACTAATTAATGTATCCTGTTCTTGAAACTCTTATGATTACAGGCACATAAGAACAGCAGAGTTGAAATGATGCTTTAGCCTTATTTGTGCAAGCCTGCCTTCTGTGGCTTGCTCAGACTGTAGCAAGGGTAATTTTTTTTTTTTGTGGCTTTAGTTTGAGTGCCTTTCCCTATGTCTGAACTCATTGTATGTTTCCCTGTTGTTTTACGACTTTTCCATAAAACTCACATGCATGCACATAACACCTTTTTCATATAATGCTTATTTTAGTTAAAAATATTAAAAGGAAAATATGAATAAAATACCTTTCTTATATCCTTGGACTGCATTTCATAATCTTGTTGGGTCAGGCTTCCCATGGAAACATCTGTACCATACTCATAGAACTGGAGTGATTCTTGCTGTAGAGGTGGTGCTGGGTTTACCAAAGGTACAAACACAAAGAAAAAAAATGTAGCCTGTAAAGTCTCCATTCTTGCCCAGAATGATGTATGTGGCTCTCAGTGAGCTGGTGAAGATCTGCTCGTGCCTGGACTCTGGAGAACACTTTCTTTAGGACTGGAAATGAAAATGCAATCCGTCAAAACAATATTTAAAGCCTAGAGTACTTGTTGGCAGTGGTTTCTAACACATAAGGAACATGGAACAACTTTTAACTCTTGGTATCCTTTAATTAAACTCTAACTTTATAAAATCTTTTAACATTAGAAGAAACTGGGAAATAATAAACATTTTATAACAAATAAGGAAAATATTCTCTTAATTGCATTTGTTTGTTTGCATTTCCTAGTTTATTTTTGTTAAAAGCAAGATGATTTTGTTAATATTAAGTAGTTGGCATATATATCGATTAACTAATTAAAATATGTGAGGTTCAAATGCATTTTTCTTTTTTATCAAAATAAGAGTTTTCAAACCTAAATGGTTTATAACAAAAGCCTTTCATTGTCTTTCACTTTACATGTGAGACTAAGCAAGAGAAGATAACTTAATACTCTCAGAATATTATACAGGTTGTGTACTTTTCAGGCAGGAAAGGGGAAGAGGCTGCAAACATGATCTCTGAGACATTACAAATATGCATGCAATCTTTTAAAAAATAAATCTTTGCACAGCATTTTTCTCTTCTTTACTGTATTTTTATTTAAGCTCTAAGTTAATCTACTTTTAGGAAAAAAGTCCACCTACCTTTTCAGCAGATTCCAAGCTCTTCACTGAAAAACCAGATGTCCTGATCTATAGTTACTCTTTTGTCAGTGTTCTTTAGGTTCAAGTTATGCATTACATCCAGATTGTTGAACTGAATACTCTCTCAAAGTTTGACAGTCTGAAAAGTGCTTTCCATGGGGTAAAAACGCTTTGCCAGCATTCTCTCCCAGGGTGAGAGGTAATATCCTGGAGCAGGGGGTTGTGCTTTGCATAACATTTGCAAATGCTAAGCCTGTGTAGCTCATCCTACTTTTGGTGTTCCTTGTTAAAATGGCAGCTTTCTGCTTTGCTCTTCATATGTGCTTAGGCTTTTTCTGTAAATGAAATATTAATTGTGCAAACTGGAGGTCTCTAATAAGGCATGTGTTATCCATTTTGTGAAATGCTTCAGCCTAGAGACAAAGCAGCTGCTTTCTGAGACAGAGGTAGAGCCAAAACACACGTCTGTTGTATTAGTCACATTTTGTGCATAGTAAAATGTTCTATTATAAGTTGAATATGTTTAGAGAAGTTTCACCTATCTATGAAATGGAAACTTTTCAGTCTCAAGAGTTCTGGAAAAACATTCTTTGGAATTTCATGTCTTTGTGTTGAGATTCTTAGACAATCACTGTCTAAATCCTTCATTAATTAACTTATTGGATAGTTTATTGAAAAATAGGTTTTACAAAAAATACTTGCTTTTAATAAAGTTCTGCTTCAGTTTTACAGATAACTGAGTGAACACTGTCCAGGTATAGAATTTCCATCTGAACTATGAGCAGCAGTTTTCTGGATTTGTAATGCATTTCTTCCTCCCCCATCCTTTTCCTCATTATGAATTTTTGGCAGCCAGCACAAATGGAAGACAGATGACCAACTTCGAACGTTTATTGAGTAGCTTTCTCAAGTCTTTAAAAAGCATGTAGCAATAAAATCTAGTGGGAATATATCCAAATTTACATTTCTCTTTTATTGTCATACCTTTGTCTTTTTTTTTCTCTAGAGTAATACTGGTGATAAACTGTGGACCTTTTGGTTGAGTTTTCTCTTAAATGCTGCCTTGTTTAGCAGCCAAATGTCTGTAGGAAATCTGCACAGTGACTACAGCCAGTTGCTGTCTAAAATCTTTTTGGGTTTACAGTACCATCAGTTTCTGAACTCGTTTGGAGTTTATAAAAATGTTTGTAGCTTAGTTCATATGCACATTTAACAATGGGATAGTTTGGACTTGAAACTTGCTCTGGGATAATGCTGTGATGATTAAATGGAGATGTGAAGGGAAGAGAGGTTCAGTAATACTGGAAATTGGGCCCTGAATCCCATTGGATTCTACTCTGCTGGAACAATGACAGCAGGAGTTTGGAAGTGGTGAAATTGCAGTGTCAGTACCAGCTTAGTATCCCTCCTGCCTGTCTGGGAAGTAATGACACAGCTCTGCCTTGTACTTACCCTTTCCAGCTGCCACCCATCTGCCAAACATCCAAGTAAGGATTTCCTCTGTCTCTGGGGCATCCAAATGTTCCCAGTGCTTAAATGTAATCAAAGGATAACTATTCTAAGGGCAAAAAAAAAAAACCTACTAAGTATTGAAACTGAAAGCAAGATATAAAATATTTAATATATTTGTTATAGTTTTATGATAATTTATTTTCTGAATACTGAAATCCTAGATTTCACAGCTACATAGAATGTCTTAGGAATAGCTTCATCTTTTTCTTACATATGAAAATTTAAAAAATGAGGGAAAACTACTAGCTAAATGAAGCCTTGGAAATGTAGGAAGTCTTCATTCAAGGAAAGATATGTTTGTTTTCAACTGCAAGAGAAGAGGCTCTGAATTTTCAGACAACTTCAGGAACAGCTTCTGCACAAAAAATGAAGTCTGTGTTCATCAGGGTCACAAGATTTTCGTTGTGTGCTTATCACAAAAAGGTTGTCATTTGTGTACTCTCTGCACCTCTCAGAAGCTCATGAATACTTCCTTACAAACACATTCAAAGAGGGAGATGTTAAGTAGTTCAGTGGTGTGATGTCATCAAGGAGTAGCTCACAGTGCCAAATAAAGCTGTAACCTTGTCCCATAGTTTGTCAGCATTGTCATGAAAGAAGAAAATACATCAGCAAATAATGTCAGATAAAATCAGTTTTGATCTGAACAGGTACCAGATGCTCAGATCAGCACAAGGATGTGGGTGGTATGGGTGACTGCAAACAAGGAATGGGAAGTATTGCTTCCTTCAACTGCTTTTTTACTGCTCAGAGTGAATAGAAATAACCAATGAATCCAAATCATGTGAGCTGAATTATGTGGTTCATATGCATTGGCAGTAGGAGAGCTCACAGGAAACACCCTGGCAAGCAGGGAGTGCTTTCTAGGCACTGTTAGTGCTTGGAAATTGGATGTATAAGTGTCTTTTGCTTGGACTCTGGTCACAAGGATCAATGGACTTGGAAGGTGGTTTTTTTTCTGGAAACCTAAGCCTGCTGTGTTGTTAACTCATTGAGCTCCAGTTTTGGAAGAGGGCCTTGATAAATGTGTCCATGGTGTGTTTCTTCATTTCCCTAGGATGTCTCATTTGCACTGACTGATTTCTTCACAAAATACTTTCAGCTGTACTGACTGTTAGTAATTTTAAAAGGTAATTTTTCCTGATTTTGTTGACATGGAATCATGACTTAAATTTGAACAGTAGTAATTTCCCTGTCATTTTGTAAGGATATAAAGTATAGCTGAAGGTGTAAATGAACCACAAGACTTCTTGTAGTGGATAGAACCCAAGCCAGATTAATGGGATTGGGTTCTGGTCTCTGGATTCTGCTGTCAGGAAAACTCAGCTTTAGATGAAAAGGGTTGCATACAGAATAGGTGTAAAATTTGCTCCCCAGGGTTGTGTCATGTAAGACAACAAAGAATAGGAGGAGAAAAAGTGAGAAGCTGGATGGGTGTGGATGGCAGAGGTAGGAAAAACACAGGAGAGAAATACAGAAATGAGGGTAACTATCCAAACTATCCACGTTGCTGACTAAATCTTCAGCATCTGGGAAAGAATCTAGTATTCAGTTTATATATCAATACAGAGAGGGGTAGACTTTGCTCTGTGCAAGACAGGTTGGAAATGACTTCTCCAAGGGGCCTGGAGGAATTACATGAGGGCAGGGGCTGGCACTGCCTATGTAAGGACTTGTGGTTGTGCAGTGGGAGGCAGAACACTGGAAAAATAAAAATGGGGATGAAAAACCACAGGGCCTTAACTCTGGAGTGCTGAGGCAGCACTAGAGAGAGTCCCATAAAGTTGCTATCAAGATATTCCATATGAAATAAACCAAAGCTGAGATTCTTTTTAGTAACTCAGGTTTGTTCTATGTTTAGACAGAGGAAGTGCATTTTGCAGCTGCTTAAAGACCTCGGCTTTTATCTTGTATCACAGTCTCTAAAGGATGATATTGGCAACTTCTGCCATTTCTGAGTTTTACTGCTTATAAGTGTTACTGATAAAAAGTACTATGGATTATTGCTCAGCTGGTCTGTGTTTATGGTGGGTGCTGGGAGTCCCTTACACAGAATGCTCAAAGTCAGTTCTTCTCTTGGCCAGTCATCTGTGTAGGACAGAATGAGATGAGGATGAATTAGGAAAGCTTTTAAAGATTCCTGGGTATTTATAGACCTGGGCACAATGCTGGATTTTCTTTTGTGTGTGATATTTCTGCTTCATGTGGAAGGTAACATGTTGGAGGTTCCTTGGCATAACTTGTGTAGAGTTTGATTTAAACACCTCAATGTTGACCTCTAGACCAGCTGTTCTGGACTGGAGTAATTATGATAGAAGAGGTTTTATGGAGGAGAAGACAGGTATTGCACCAGCCTGATGACATGTACATAATCTGCAAGCAGTGAGAGAGTGACTGTTTAAGAGGGCAAAAGCTTTAAGTGATGTTAAAACTGATCTTGATGGCTCTATTTTTATTTTCTCCTTTTGTAACCTAAAAGAAATAACTTTTTGGAATGGTTCTCTACACAAGCTTTATTTTTTAAAACACAAGCCTTTTCTTTTGATATTTATGTGGGATTAATTCTAGGTTCTAAAACTACTTTTATCTCTTTGCTGCTGCATAAATGTATGATATGAAACTTCTCAGACTCCTTGATTTCCTTCTGATTTTTGTTAGATAGAGGGTGTAAAAATTAGTTTTAAACCAGTTTAATGCCAGTAATGATGATGGAATTGCATTTATTCTGGGAACTAAAAGTATCACAGAGCGGGGAGGGAGCAATCTCCTGGTTTCTTTGCTGGTTTGGGAACTGAAGGTGGTGCTATAGAAGAGTCATTGTGTAAAGCAAAGTCAATTCCAACTCAGCACCCTTGAGGGATGGAGGAAGGTTCAGAGGTAGTATGAAATGCAAAATAAATGTCTTCATTTTCTAGAGAGAAAATGTAGAACATTCTTCAAGATTCAGAATCACTAAAGAAGTACCTGAAATGAAATAATTATGCATAAACACCTCCAGATTTTTATGAAAAGTTGCAACTACTTCCAAGACTCAGTGAATTAAATCAGTTTAGGTCACTGTTAGGGCCACCAGCTGCAAAATGAAGACAGCTGAAAAATGACCTAGTGATTGTATGAACATCCTTCCATATGTTTCTGATTTATAATCAGAATTTTTTAAGGCTGAAGACATTACCTTTATTTCTTGCATTTCTGGAAAAGAAAAACTTATCAGTTACTGTGTTATAAATGAATAAAACACATTGCAAAAATCATGCATAATATTAAACAGAAATCAAACTATAGTTAACAAAGACAAAGGATAACTAGAGTTATAGTGCTGTCTGTTTACCCGGACCCCTCTGTTGAACAGATGTTCTCCTGAGCTTTGCTATGTGACATCAGTTATATCCTGAAACAAAAGCCAACCTACTGCAATTTATTACAATTTCTTAGAATTCCTTCCAGAATTGGCATTACTTCCTTATGACAATACCATCGTTTGTTGAGAGCTGTTACTATGTCCACAGGGACATTTGAGTCAGGGCTCCAAGAATCACTGGCCTTATCCATATTTTACTTTAGTGTTCCAGGCATCTGTTCCTTGTGTTGTTCAGAGCATCTGCTTTACTGTGTTCATGGCTCATCTCCACATTTATCTGTTTTCCTTGTGTTGTACTTGTAAAATAGGGGAATTTTTTTTTTTCCCCTCTGTAGATGAATTAATGCAATGAATTACAAGGTTTTGTTTCTATTTATTTTCCTTTTAAATTAGTTAGGTTGTTATAAATATAAATTTTGGGCAAAACAGTTAAAACATTAAAAATATTTGTATTTGTGGAATTCCATAAGTTGCAATAGTGTATACACAAATTGGCTTATAGCTGAGTAGTTCATACTCTTGCAGCAGTACTGGAAAATGATAGTGAAATACCTTAAATGTGTACTTTTTTTGGTTAAAAGTATAGTATATCCCCCTTTCCTGCTTTTCTGGTAGGAAATGCCTATGCTTATAGCTCAAAATTATCAGGTTGGGCAACAAAGAAGGAAATGGATTTGTAGTCTAAAAGTGGAATGTGAATATGTTAAAGTAAGTCAGAAAACGTGAACTGTAAAACATCTGTTTTCTGTAAAGGAGCTTCTGTCCTCATCCACATAACTTGTACTACCAGACTACTGAAGTAAAATGTAAAAAATATTTATCAGGAAAAGGCAAAATATATTCCCACTTTTTTGGGGCTAATGAAAGAAATATAAATTACTTGGATTAAACTACTTTTATTTCTCTTTCTTTTGATTTTTATAATAACTTCTGGTGGTTGGCACTTTACCGGAATTGTTAATGGAGATTCAGAGTTAAAACTCACATCAAGCTTTGTTTCTGTATTTTCTGACTATGCTGTAAACAAAGTCATTAAGCTATTTCATTGTTAGGTTTTGCTGTTACTGATTAAATAAATAGCATGTTTAGTTCTTAGTTTATGACCCCATTTCCTCCTTTAAAAACACTGTAAGTACCAGAGCAAACATGAACCAAGTTTTTTTTATACTGTCTCAAGACAGTGGTAGTGAGGAGCAGTACCAGCATGTTACCATGGTTCAGGATAGTGCCAACACAGAACTGGTGTGGAATTAATAATAAATGTTAGTGTACAATATCCTGTGTCCAGCAGTGCCCATGAACAGATGCTTTGGGAAGACAGAGAGTAGAACAATGGTTTATGATCCTTGTCTCTGTCCTGTCTTCAAATGTTCTTTCATTCTCCAGCTATTTTCAGCTCAGCACATTTGTCCCTACTGTGTTTCCTTTAACAACTTTTAATGGATCTCTTCCAAGGAACACAATTACTGTCTGTGTCTTTTCTCAATACCATGTCTAAAATTGCTGCAGCACTCACTGTGTCCTCGGGTACATGGGACTCAGGAGCTTCATTTGATGGCTCCTTCCCTTGGATTGGAGCAGATCCCCAGACCCTTGCTGTCAATGCAACCCATAATTTTGTGGGTATCTTCTGTACCCCCCTCAGCCATCTCTTTGCTGAGCCCTAGTGCATTCCATGTTGTTGATAGAGAAGCCAATCCTTACCTTGGGTGACCTTGCTCTAATCCTTTTCCAATCGTGCCCTATGTAATTACACCAGCTACCTGAGGCTTTGGAAATCAATACTGCATTTAATGTCTGGGTGAGCCACAGATTTATGGCAGTGTCTTGATGTCTCTTGTTTTCCATTTGTCTCTAGTTACTCTCTACATGTGAGTCTCCTTTTTGTGACTCCTGGGTGCTGAGCCAGTTTTCACTGAACACCTATTGCTACTGAAGCACTTCTGAGTCTTGCTCCCTGAGTGCTGTTGGTGAGGTCATCCTTCATTAGTTTTAATGTGGAACTAAGATCATCATTTCCATGGACAGCACTTCTCATTTAACTGTGATGAGCTCCTCTGGCTGTTTTAGCATGCTGAGGACTTGTGCAGCCATTCTCCAGCAACACTTAGCACTCATTGCTGGCATCTCACTTCTCAGCCTGGTTTGTCTATCTCTTGCTAGCATTTTAAATGCAATAAATTCCAGCACAAGCCCTCTGTAAATTTCCCACCAGTGGGATTCCCTCCACAGCAAGAACTGACCATTTATTCTCAGGCTGTTTCTCATACTTTATTTGATTTTTGTTCTTGATGTTGCCTTTTAATCTGTGGCAATTTAATTTCCTTAAAAACCTTTAGGAAATTTTGTAGGCTGTTTGGACCAGGATCTCCCTTTTCAACATCCTTCATGATTCCTTCAGAGAACTCCAAGATATTTGGAAGGCAAAAACCTTATGACTTTTACAGACAGCATTCCGTGTGCTACCAGAGCAAATTTCACTCAGCTAGATATCCATTAATCCAGCACTTTATTGTAATTGTCATTTCTCTAAGGCTACCAAGCCTTTAGTTCTCTGTCCACTGTAAAAGCCTTTCTGGAATAAGTGTCCTATGTGCTACAGATTATATTAGAATATTAATTGAAAGAAAAGTGACTTGTAGTAGTTCTGCTTGTAAGACGAATTTCACGTTCCACCTGCATGAGTCAAGTTCCAGTTTGACTTTGAGAAACGTATATAACATCAATATTTTGACTTCTACTTTAAAACTAAAGCTAAGCTTTGTTTCATAAATGTCTTTAAAAAGCAGGAAGTTTGTGATAAAAGATGTAATATTCATACTGTAGCAGGATAGTGTTCTTTTATTTTTAAAGCTGAGCAAGCCTTTCAGAAAAAGCCTCTTATTTTAGATTTGCATTTTGTGCACCATTCACTTAAAATCTGGAATAGTTGAAAGGTTAATATACTACATGTATGTATTAATAAAGCAATAAAGTTATAGATATATCTAAATTCTTGTATATAGTGTACATAAATGATATTGAGTACTTAATAAATGAAGACATGTATATGTTCCTTTTTCAGAAACCCAGAGGTGTTTGTGGGTGATAAATTTTTTTTTTTATTTTTTTTTAAAGCAGACATTCTGTAGCATTCTGAATTTGTGAGGTGACCATAAAATACTTTGCTATGAATCCTGGATCTGCTCAGAATGCAGATAAGAAAAAGGGGAAGGAGAGAGGAGCAGATTTCTTGAGTTAGTTGGCTGAAGATCCACAAATTAATAACAATTGGATAAATTTTATACCCACAAATTCTTACAAACAATTGTCCTTAAAGCCTATATATATTCCTAAAGTTTATATTCATAGTTTTACAATAAATCTTTCTCTTAAAAAGAAGTAATTAAATATTTTCATTTTCTTAATATTTCAGTTGATACATCAAAAACCATAAATATGAATATGGGCCTAAAAAAACCCCTGAAATTCTAAGAGAAAAAATGAAAACTGCCTAGCTTCTCAAATTCTATCAGAAATCTGATTACAGTGTACTTTAAGTGTAGGACAACTACATAACATTATGCAAAGTTGGTAGTATGATGTATGGATCTATCACCTGCAGAAATTTCATTTTTATGTTGAAAATAGGGATTTTTTTTTCCTCACAGCTAGCAAAGCTCTATCAGGGGAAAAGTGCTGAAAATTAAAGAAGTGATAACAAAAGGCAATAAAGTGTTCTATAGTGTTATCTTCCCCTGTAGTTATCTGGTCCTGTTTCTAGGCATAAGATATAACAAAAATTTGCATAGCTCAAAGTTTTCTTCAGGTTACCTAAAACAATGTTGATTCTACTTTGAAGCAGGATACAGCTAATTGGTATTAGCTGTGCAGAGGGATAAATTAATAGTTCAATTAATAGTTTAAAAAGCCTGCAATGCTTTTCTTTGTAACTGTCCTACTTGATGAATAATTCTAAATACAAAGATTACGTTATATTTCTACGTGTCTTCTAAAATAACATGGGCTGAAGCACAGGGAAAATAGAAATACTAATGGTTCAGTTGTGTTAATGCACATGCTTTTCCCTAGATCCCAGCAGCTTGGTGAAAGATTATTTATTGCCTGTCTTAATAAAAAGCTGAAATCTCCTTTGAAAGACTGTGATAGTTAAAGGACATCCAAAGAAGTGCATATTAGAATACAGCTTGGCAGGACACTTGAAGCATAATATGGGGAAGGTTTGAAGCTTCGTACAGAAGAAATATCTGTATTTCTGGGAGATGTGGAGGAACCTTGTGGAAGTATTTTGTCATCTCAATCCCTTGTCCTTTTCTCTAGTGCATCTCTTTGCTACTGCTGTCAGCAGTAGGATGTAGAGCTGAATGGATTTTTGGCCTTAATCACTTGCTCCTATTGAATTATAACACTGATTTATATTTTAGTCACTTTGCAATTGGATCACTTTAGAACAGAATTTCAGGTCAATTTTCTTTCACTTTGCTCACTCAACGGTGAGCCTATCATCAAGCCAGGTTATGTGTCAGACCTTTATCTAATGCTCAGGTGAGTGCTCTTTGTTCCTAGTATTGTTTTTTACTACACCAATAATGGGACATTTACCTACTTTAAACTCCTATCTCCACTTTATAAATGCATCTTGAATATCCCAAACTGCCCACTTCTAGGACAGATATGAATAACCCAGACTAATGAGAAGTTTCTATATGTACTTATTAATAGTGATTACTTCAGTGATAGTAAGGATGAAAGTAGCTGTCTTCTGCTTCGTGGTCTTCTTCGGTTTCTTGATTGAGCGTTTCATGGTTGTCTTCTGCTTCCTGGAATTCCTCTGGTGTCAGAAACCGCCGGAACACCGGTGTTCTGAGCTGGCTTGGCCTGCTGGCAGTGACATTTTGCTCTCCATAATAAATGGTTCTGATGAGAGGGAAGCAGAAGAAGGCATAGGTGCTGATGGGGCTTGTGAGCTTGTTCTTGTCCACCCGTATGTAGGTTAACTGCTTGATGTTCAGTGGGTCCAGAGTTGGACACATCACAGTAACGTTGATGTCTGTAAGAGAGTGAAAAATATGAATTAAAATGCAGAAAGTGCTTATGTTTTAGACATATTGCAAAAGTGAAAATTATGTTTTGAAATTTAAAATGGAAAATGTTTTTGTGGGGCACAGTAATGTAACCCTTCTCTATGTTTTAAATCATTTCTCAACTGACAATGGTACCAGTTTGGAGCCTTGCAAAAGATAAGATTGTGAGGGAAGGGATTTGTAATTACTGTTTTATGAGAATGAAATATTTTCATAATTCCTTTTCTCTGTATGTTTTTATTAGTTGCCAAATCAGAGGCAATTTTCAAAAAACATTTAGCTGTTACAGGAAAAACTGGTATTAACTTTTACAAAGAACTGTGAATTAGAGGAAAGCTTCAAAAATTAAATCCTCTCTAATTTCAAATGGGTCTCAAATGACTGAGGATGTGTTTATATTGCATCCCAAAGAATATAGGATGATATTGTCCTCACACTCCTCCCATGACCAATGCCAAAATCCACTAAGTTTATTGCTTTTTACAAAGTTTAACCATCAACCTACTTTCAATTTCATTGTCTTCAATGTACAAATGCTGCAGACTTCTTGGAATATAGAACACTTGTTTCAATTTGTTATGTCCAAGATGAAGTTCTAGAAGGTTGGGTAGATTAAAGGTGTTGTGTGGAATGTCCTGCAGGTTATTGTGGGACATTCTCAGAGCAATGATCTGGGGAAGTCTGTGGAAATAGTTTTCTGGAATATGAGAAATGGAGTTATTTTCAAGAGAAAGATGCCGAAGTGATGGTGGCAGGTCAGGAGGCATTGTCTGTAATTTGTTGTTGCACAAGTTGAGCTGCATTAAATTTTTCATGTTTGAGAAGGGTTTTTCTTTGAATACTGAGTCATCAAGAAGGTTATTGCAAAGGTCAAGCGTGGTCATGTTGGGCAATCCTTCCAATGCATTTGCAGGTAATCGGGAAATGTTATTGAAACCAAGGAGGAGTCTCTCTAGAGAGCTGGGCAGAGGAAATGGAAATTCTTCCAACTCATTATGTTGTAAATGGAGTTGCACTAGGTGTGAAAGTTTGGCAAAAACACCATGGTCAATCATATGGACTTTAATGTTGTTGTAGCTGAGGTTAATTTCCCTTATGAAGGTAACATTAGTGAATGGTCCTGCAGGCACAGCTTCAATGTTGTTGTTTTGCAGATAAAGTTGTTGGACGTGACTGGGGATGTTTGGTATTGTCTTGAGTTTCCGGTGATCGCAGTACATGGATAAGGGAAAAGCTGGTGGACAGAAGCATTCTTTGGCACACTCAACTGGAAAAGGAAAATGAGGAGCTTCAACTGGGGTGTTTGGGTTAAAATAATATGGAACTTGATGATCTGGCTCCCCACCATATTCATCCTCAAAATCATAGTCTTCATACTGACAAAAGACCAAAGCAGCCCAGAGGAGGTGGAGGATCGATAGGTGGCTCAGAATCCCCATATTTAAACTGATATGTTGTGACCTGTTGATGAGAAAAAACATTAAGTTTTAGATAGTTATAAAGTAAATAGCACAGAAGTTTTAAGTAGCAGCAATATATAATGAAGTAAGTAGAATAATGCTTTTTTTTTTTTTTTTTTTTGGCAACACATGTAGGGGGATACAGTATGGGTAAATGAAGGTGGTATAGAAGGTAATCTTATCCCCCAATGAGTTGCAGCTGCACCAATTACTAAAGATTAGAAGCCTGATCTTAACAGGCCACACCTGTAGCCAATAACAAGGGCTATAAAAGAGTAGATTTGGTGGGGGTCTGGAGTGAGAGGAGTCAGATGATTGCTGCAAGGACCAGGATCAGTCAGTGCTTACAGGAGCTGCCTGCGAGAAGAGGAGGTAAGAAGCTCTGGTAATATGAAATCCTTGCACTGTAATGATGTTAGAACTTGTGCTAAGACAACAAACACAGTACTAGGAAACCCAAGTTCTGAGCTGTACCTTCCACATAAAAAACAAACACATTTACTGTCCTTAAAGTAAACAGAGGTGTTCTGGTCTGACTTCTGGCAAAGAACAGCTGTCCACCTGTGCTGTGCTTGGTACTGAAGGGTACCATAACAGGATTGTTTCTATAAAAAGAACATTGAAATAGATTACTTGGAGATATTATATGTTATGTAAAGTAGAAATTTATGTGGCTTTGTAAATTTTATGTTCTGTGGCATTTAATGTTGTTTTTCTATTTTGCACAAAACATGACTGACTTGTACTGTGTTAAGGATGATGTGATTTTTCTGTTCCATCATTTATTTAAAGCCAATGCAATTCAACCATCGTGCACTGCACGTGGTATAAATCTTTAGTGGTAAGTTTACTTCGTACTCTTCTTCAGCTTCTGTAATCAAACGTTCCTCATAGATGTGGACTAATTTTCCTCCCAAATACCCTTCTGAGGTGAAATCCTGATGTTGTAAAAGCAAATAATTTTGCAGGTCAAATTTCTGATGCTCAAAGCCCGTCTAACCTTTTAGAGTACTTTATGCAGTCAAAAGAAGCGTGTTATTTTGCAGAATGAGAGTTGTGAATCATGTCAAGCTGTTCAATTTAAGCAGCAATGAGTCAAAATGTTACATTGCAAGTCAAACCACAGAAGTCATGGAAAAATTTAAGAGACTTTGCTCAGTATACCCTGAAGCAAAGAGAGAAAAGCAGTTATTCTGTTTTTTTTTCATCTGTGTTTCATACCCAAGGGACTTTTTGTCAATATTTGTTTACTGAACACTCTCAGTAACAGAGGAGATGAGACAAGTAGTCATTTCTGGTGATTCCTAGTGGTGATTACCTGGGTAATGTATTCTATGAACTGAACAACACAGAGAAGTCTAAGGAGAAAAGGAGTAACAAACTATTGGAATTTGCTTCATCCTTGCAATCGTGCTGTGTGCCACATCCTGTGTGTGCCAGTGGCTGGGTGTCACCATGGGGCATTGGCTAACCTGCAGATCTAACTTTGCATGAGTGCAGTCCAGTTTCATAACTGATGAAAACCTTAAACCAGGTTTGACTGGAGTTAGGAACTGCTCTCCAGGTAGGTCCTCTGCAAAGCCAGGGACTCCATATCCCTGCAGCAGTGTGGGATGCCCTAGCTAATTAAGCAGAGACACAGAGCAGCCTTGCAACACTGTGCTGCATAAATGCACTGTGCTGGGGTGAGGAGGAGTTCTGTGCTTCAGGAGGAATTTGCTGGGTTTCACATTTCAGGCAGTGTATATCAGAATATCTTCTAATCAGTCCAGTTGGTGTCTATCTAAAATCTGTTTCTAACTCCCACAACTGCCTTCTGGTTTTGTGGAACAGATCCCAGTCTGTCCCCTTGCCTATTTCATGCTCTTTCTTTCCTTTTGATTCCTCCTGCTTCGGTTGCAGTCCATAACTTGAGCTTCACCTTCTGGTTCTATTCTCTCAGCACTTCTGCTCCATGTCACAAAAATTCCAATTAATAATTTTTGTTCTTAGTGCCACAGTTGTCCTTAGAAACCAGGAGGGACAACTTAGGTAAGTCTTCTCACTTTGAGGAATAAGGCCATTGTGGGACTGATCTGCTTGTCATGAGGACAAATAAGAAGTAATATGTACCAAAGTCTCCCACAGGTTTAATGGAGAGGGAGGAGCTGGTTTTGGGGAGACATTTTGATACTTTGGCTGTAGCTGAGTATCTTACAGGCAGAATAATAACTGTCCTGCCAGGCTTGCAGGTTATGTCTCAAAGCACTGAGACACTGACACCTCTTCATGAAATATTTCTAGGAGTTTAGCTAGCTTTAAAACACTCATGTCAGGTGAAACTTGATAGCAGGAAATGCAGGTTAGATGCACACAATATGATAAAACACATAATTACAAAGAGGAAAAACAATAGAAAATCTTAGAAGCTTGATTCTTTACCATCTGTAATCAAGTCAGAGCTCAGTAGTTGTATTTGCAAGCAGTTTACTTGCTGAAAGCTAAATATTATATAACATGCATGAATCACTCTTCACTGAAAAATAACACATTCAGTTCATTTTATTCCTGCTTACCAAGAAAACTTACTCTTTGGACGTCTGAGAAGTTCAAGTTGTAGAGGGCAGCAAGTTCTTGTGCTGGTGAAATCATCTAAGACATAGCCTACCCCAGCTGGAGGAACAAAAGGTCTGTCTAAGCCATATTTTGTGGTAAGAAGCCTTGTGGGAAGGCAACACAAAATAACAGCCTTGTGGCCCCTCTTCTGATTTGCCAGTAAAATTTAAAAAACTGCTTTGTGCCACATCATCACTTGCTGTAGATGCTGTGTCATAAGGCTGTGAAGCAATTTCTCCTTTTGTTCAAATCCCTTCAATATAATTGGCAGGATTCTTTCAGTTACCAACTCCCATTTAAAAAAAAGAGAATAAGGCTTCAAAAATGATTGCAGAGGTTATTAGTTCATTGTGCGGGTTCAGCTGCAGTGATTCAGTTCTGTGAAGGGTTTGTCCTCTGAGGATGAAGTTAAGGAACAGTAAAAAAATTAACCTTACCAAAATCAAGGGGAAGCCTGTGCTGTTAGTAAGCTCTTATAAATATCTTCCTTATTTTGCCCCCACAATGTCTATGTCCTGTCTCCTTCCTGCAGAGGATTTGTTCTATACAGTGCTGTCAGTGTGGTGACTTCAACATTCACAATAACTTTCCAACATCTTTTTACTAAACTGCCTAGAGAGAGAGCATAAATCTTGTGCAAAGGGTAATTAGGACATGAAACATAAACCATTTTACTCAAGAAAAATATTTATCTTAGGTTTTAAGAAGAATTAAAGAAGGTGCAGTTATCTCCCTTTGCTGCTGTATGATACTTAAATACCTGTGATATATGAAAAAAATGGAGGAAATGGAAATTTTTTTTTTGTGAAGTGGTTTAAGTGTAAGATTTATCCAAAGCATTTAATTATGCTTTTGGCTTAGTAAAAGAATTACTTTATTTCAAAATCTGTTCACAAGGAAGAATCTGGTTCTTAAAAATTCTTCTTAAAAAGTGCCTTAGAAGAACCATAACGTTTTTTGAAATGCAGTGGTAAGTTTACATTTTTTCTCTGTGAGCTTTGTGAAGCTGATGATTTGCTCAGCCTTTTCAAGTTTCTTCTCTAATATTGAGGACAAGAATACATAAAAAGATAATTCATATGTAATTCCAACATTCAGAAAAGCACCAGAAGTCATGACCAAACTGATACTGAAGGAGTTGGCAAAACTAGAAATAAACTAAAGCAGTCATGTATTGATGTAGGGAATACAGAATACAAGGGAGAGGTTGAAAGAGAGACATTAGAATTCCATAGTCTTTGATTAATGGTGCCACAAGTAGTTGAATAGCTACATTGTACCACTAAATCAAAACCAGTAATTATTTTTTTCTTAAATAATTAATAGAATACACACACAATGAGAGATTGTGTATGTATTCTACTAATTAAAGCCCCACCAAGTTTTTTAGGACCAGTTAGTAAAATGTTACTGGCTTCTACAGGTTTGGGTGTTTTTTAAGCACAAGACAAAGAACATGGCACTTATTTTTGGAAGCTTTGTTCTAGTAACAGTTATAAGCAAAACATACATAAAACTATTTTATCCCAAGATAAAAATTAGAGTTCTAATTTCATACCTGATATTTTTGTATTGTTTTCTACTACTGATTGTGTCCCAAAGTCTCTTAAGCTCTTGGGAGATTAAAATCTCATGGTGAATTTAACAATCCGTGGTGGCAGGACAGAAGAGTCTGTCCTTTGAAAAATTGTGGTAAAGCTCTTGATTTGAAGCACATTTAGCTTCAGAGGCTGATGCAGCTCTAGCCATGGAATATATTAAGACTCAGTTCCTGTTCTGTGGCAAGAGCTGTTTTGGAAACAAACAAGTCTATACTTTGTGATTTTGGTCAAATTGTGTGGTTTGATCTTCCTTTTCATTTGTGGTGTGGCAGGAATTTCCTTACAAGGCAGATAATGAGGGGATTAAATTTAGCATCCTTCATGTAAGACTTCATGTTTCAAAGGCTGTGAAAATTTATTGAATTTTCAGCATGTTTTGTTTTTTAGTTTTAAGAATGCTTTGGAAGGAATTATTTTTAATGTTGATTTGTAATTTTTTTTCCATTATTTTATTTATGCAGTTGTGATGCAAAGTGGGATGTATGGCAAGCTAGAAGTCTGAGTTGGCTTCAAGCTGATTTATTTTCTTTAGCTAAACTTGGATGGATCCTTTTCATCAATTAAAATCTTTGGAATTTCACCATCTCCATTGACTGTATTCAATTTATTAGACTTGTCAGCTTTTCCAATTTTGTTTCTGAGGTGAAGACACAAGAAAGGCTGTTCTATTTTATTAATTTAGGGGTTTTTAGCTAGTTGTGTATGGTTTACTGAAATTTCCAAATTTAAAATTTCCAAATTTTAGACAAAATGTTCTTGGGATAAAGTAGAAAACATCACCAGTGGCCTTGAGGTGAATGGCCCTGATAAGAAGGTATTAATTACTCTCAATTATTGGGCCTTTTCCTTATATTCACTGTCTGACTGTAAAAGATTACAGTCAGAAATTACAGAAACTTAGGTTTCTGTAATTACAGAAACTTAGGTTTCTTTGTGTTTGGTGGGTTTTCCTTGGTAAATTCTTTTTTCCTTTCCCTCCAAAATTTATAATGGTCCTTAAGGAAGTACAAAGGGAAAATAAAAAGTGCATTTTGTTTATAGAGGGTTTAGGGAACTCATATGAAGCCAAGCTGGGGAATTAGACCTGAGTACTGTGTTAGAAACACGATCTTAATAGAATTGCAAAAGTCTGGCCCTGTTATCAGATTTCTGAAAAGGCCTCAAGCTCAAAATTTAAAAATCCTCAGCTGACAACTTGGAAGGAACTCTGTGGTTTAGATAAGAATTGATGATGTTTGTTCCTGTGAGTGAGGGCGCAGTAAAACAGGGAGTGCGTAGTCAGATATACCAAGGCACTGGGAAGGCTGTAATTTGGTTCCTTGTAAAGCCTGTGGGTAGGAAACAGCTGTAGGCAATGTCATTGAGGCTGGGCTGCACTTCAGAGTCACTCTGTAGGCACAGAAGCTCTTGGCACCCCATAAAAGCTTCTAGGCTTTTAGCCTTAACTGGCAGCCCAGCACTGCTGTCAGCAGCCACCTGCAGCCTCTGGGAATTCCATGCATGTTTTGCAGAGGTGCTTCTTACCTGTGCTTGCCTTCAGCAGAGCTGACTGAACACGGGGGCTGTAGTGGCTGCTGGATTTATTTGTCCTGTGCCAGAACTCCTCTGAAAAGTCACTGACTGCAGGGTAGAGCTCAGCAAACTGAGATGCTGAAGGTCTTGTTCTTGCAGAGCCTCCAGCCCAGCCCGAGCCCTCGCAGGCTTTGGTGGTGTTCTGCTCTTCATGGAATGGAAATTCCAGGAGAGTGTCCCTGTGGGAATGTGTGTCTTTAAAGGTTATGGAAAAGGGGCCATCAAATCATATCAACAGAGCTGGGACAAGGCCTAATCTGTTTTAAAAAGCAAAGGAGGACAGAGCTGTGCCCTGTGTGGTGCTTTCTGTTGCCTCTGACCTGAACCTTGTTGTGTGGTCCCTATTTATTTCCCATTTAGTAGGTGGTATTAGGAGATCCAAACTCTGGCAATACACATCTTGTGCAGCCTGTTTTCAGTGTTTTGCTTTGTTTTGCTAAGAGCTCCTGGGAAGAACATGTTGAGCAACTTAAAACAGTCGAGCTTCTTGACCTTGTAGCATGGGAATTAATTATAATCTTATAGGAAATTATTGAGTAACTTCTACTAATGAACAGTGCTACACTGAATTTTTAGGGCTGAATTCACTAGAAGCATCTCTGCATCTTGAAGCAGTACATTAGGAAGCTCTGATCTCATTAGATGATTGGTTACACTTGTGCATGGACATGTGCAAGGAACAATTGGTACTGCAGAAGCAAAGCATCAAGTTTCCTGGCATGTTCAAATTTACAATATATGAGGTTTTCTGTAAGACAATATAAATTTATCGTAGTGGATAGTTGACTTTGAAGAACTGACAGAAGAGGAGGGATGTAACATTTTTCTGAATATATTGCTGTGTTAGAAATCTTAGAAGGATTTAATAGTGTATTGGGAGAGGTTATGGTTTTTTTAAATAGATGGATTTTACTTTCTACAGAAGAAGCATCTAAATAGGGTTGTAGTGTACTCATCATGTAGTGTTTCTACTAACACAGTAGCAATGAGTCATAACAATTTACACTGGAATAATAAAACAAGTTGAAAATTAATGTAAGTAGTATTATATGTAGCAAATAGTGTCTGGTTACTCTAAAATACCCTGAACTGTATGAAATTATAAATCTCTGCTGAGGAGAGTCACTGCTGTCAGCTGACACTTATGTTTTTAGTAATTGAGTAGCTTGTTTAATAAATAGGCTTTGTGTTATACTCAGTATTTTTACACAGCCTGCTTTGGGTGTTTCAAGATGACTTTGGGCTGTGTTTTCATCCCATGCGGAGTTCTGGGAATAGTTGTCTGGTTTTGCAACCACTGTTTACTGGTGCAGGCATATTCATTTTCTAGAGGCAGTACTAGCAGTTGGACCTCAAACTTTACAGAGTCTTTAGTTTGCCTGATTTGTCTCTTATATAAAATTATATAAATGATCACAGTACATGACAGGTGTCTTGCACTCACTAATAATCATTGTAAATAAACAACACAGTGTTCTGGAAGGGAAGAAAGTGGGGAAGGTAATGGAGCTGAGTGTCTGTTCCAAAGCAGGCACTTCTCCTTTATTTTGAGCAGAACTGCTGATTTAGTGCCCTAAACTGGTAGATGACTAAAAGATATCATGTGAATTCTACCATAATAATTTATATTAATACCTTATTCATTAGCTATTTTCATTCATTTATAGCTAAGGACTTCCTGCAATTTTGGTTAAAGAGTTAGAAAATGTGCTTGCAACTTCAGGTTGTTCTCAGGTTTGTATCCAGTTTGAAAATCATATGTTTAAAAGCTATTTTTATGCTCTTCCAGGCAAGGATAAAGGGTAGTTGTTTTAGTTATTTGCCAAAGCATTCCTGAATGATCATGAGTAGGAAAATATTTTGCATTAGCAGAAATTTTCCCCTTGTACGTGATGGAAGTGCTTCCTATTTACTGTTTGGAGGGTGTTTAAGAGTGATGGTCTTTGATTTTACAATGACTACAGAATGTGTTTCTTTAAATATCTATTGCTCTAGAAATATTCAAACAAATACAACTGGCCAGCCTGGTGGTGGAGAGGATTCTGCCAGGCAGCTGCTCAGCTCTCTCCTATAGTCTGGAAACTGAACATCAGCCTTAAAAGGATTCTTAATTTTTATTTTCCCTTTTTTCTTAAAGAGAAGAAATCCTCTCTTTTTAGCAGAAACCTTATAATGCTGGCACCACATTGCCTTTATGGCCTGCAGTGCAGTTCTTATGCAGCCAGAATCTGTGACTTGGAAGCTTTCACAGAAACACCAGGTGTTATTACACATCATTCTGTACCCTGGCATATTGTCTTATAAGGAAAGACATAATCTCTCTACCCTTGATTTCCTTTGGTTACTCTCCATTTTGATCTCCATTTTGTTTAGACTTTCTTTAATAATAATGCTCCTTTGGAGCAATGCTCGTGCTTGACATATAAAATAAATGTGTCTTTTGACTTATGGGAGTTAATCAAATCAAAAGGGTTTCTCTGTGGTTTGAATAATTTGTGAGTCACAGTTCCTCCTTGGCAGAGCTCTGGGGGGGCCTTGTTTTGATCCAATCACTCTGGCTGGAAGTTGTTTCTTCTATTACCTGTTGTGGGATCCTTAAAAGGCCTTATTGTGAAGACTTGAGCAAGGCTCACACTTAAACCAGCACTCAGAGAATCATAGAATGATCAAAGCTCATCCAGTTCCAGCCCCTGCCATGGGCAGGGACCATCCACTATCCCAGGCTGCTTCAAGCCTTGTCCAACCTGGCCTTGGGTACTGCCAAGGATGGGGCAGCCACAGCTGCTCTTTCCATTGCGTTAAGGAGGAAAAGTTGATCTGGACATTGCAGACTTTCCATGGTAATCTGGCAAGTGTGTCCTTGTTCTGTCTTGCTTCCAACATCTTCTCTTGCCTTGTCCTATTGCTTTTTGAAGAGTGGAGTAAATGCCTAAAGCTGTTTGTAGCATTATATATATATATATATATATATATATATATATATGCATAATATAAGCATCCATAATGGTTTTGTTCTAAAAAAAATCAATTATTAAAATAATATTAACTGGGTCTTAGTAAGGGAATGGCATGAAATCAGTGCTTTGAGTGATTAAACTTGAACAGAACTGAGCTGATAGTAGTAGCTGTCTTTAAAAATGTCACTTTTAATGCAAGACAGCTGTCCAGATCTCCCTTCACATCTTTGCCAAACACTTGGCTTAATGCTGAATCTTCTCAATAAGTCTGTGTGTTGTGAAAGCAGCCCCAGAATGGGGACTGGGGCAGTTGTCTTGAACTGCTAATGACTGAACTAGATACTGGGTTTAGCCATGGTGAGATGTTTGAGTAGAAAGGTGCCTTTTAGAAAGACAGAGCAGTGCCTTTACAAAGCAGTTGCACATCTGACAGATGTGTTTTCCATGCTCACATTTTCTGCTCTTCTCAGGTTCCTGTGCATTCTGATTTTGGGAGGGAACTATTCAAGTGGGAAGCATACGTTACCCTTTCTGTCCTAAGCACAAGGCACTAGAAGCTGTATGAATCCATAAAACACAGTGTTGCTAAGGCAAAGCATTCCTGAAACAGGAGTAATGAAATATTGCCTTACACATGTGTGCTCCAATGGAACGCGCTCAAGGAAAACAGCACCAAGAGTTGTAGTTAGTTCATGGTAAGAAACATTTATATTTTTAAAATACTCACTTTGCTTGTGACTTTACCATTAATAATGATAAAGGGCTTTTATAAAGGATGACTACTTTTTTTCTTCCATCTATTAGAGGGAAGCAATAAGAAGGATATTGAAGACTGGGTTTAGATCAGACTTAGTTTCTACTTTTCTGGAAAAAAAAAAAAAAATATTTTGGGTTTATAAATGCTAATTGTCAACTGTGGTCCTGACAGGGGAAACAAGGGATCTCTTGCCATGCTGGTTAAGAAAGTGCTTTTGAAGTCTGGGAGTGATAATGGTGGTGCGAGGTTTGAAGTGTTTTCTTCCGTATGGCATCACAACAGATTTTATCTTCTTATCAAATATCTCAAATTTACAGGCCACTGTACAGGAGCATAGTTTGTCAGAGAGATCATTAACTGCCCAGGTTAGGTAGGTGTTTGCATGGAAAACAGCTCCTAAAAGTACCCTGATTCTTTCATCTCATAATTCTTCCTACTACATGATGGTCCTGCTGGTCCCTGTTAAAGGACGGCATTATGCAGTCAGGGACTGTGGGGGTAATATATTCCTCTTTTGTACTGACATTTATTTTTGCTGTTTTTCTGAAAGTTATCTGACTTTCTTTTTCTATGTTAGTGATTTTTTAAATGGAGTTAAGTCAAAAGGCTTTTTCCTTGTAAAATCTAGTGTCTGAGGAAATATAAGATACCAGTGATAATAATTTACAGGAGGGTAACATCTAAATAGAAACTGAGTGTATTAGCTTAAACTATAAGTGAAAAATATGCATTCCAAAAAGCCAAGCAAGCTTTCCTGAAGTTATTAATTTCTAGGTATTAATCACTAAATTTTTCTTAAGCAAGTAATAATTAAGCTCTATCACAGCATTGCTGCTGGAGAAATGAGTATAGCCAGTTGCTTTTATTATTCTTGCAGAATACTAGATGATTCTGTCCTTTCCTGAATCTGGACATCTTCTTATGAGGTTAATACAAAAGTGGTTTCTCCATGCTAAAAATTAGGCCCTTTTTACCAACTTGTGACTCCCTCATTCAGACTGTTCCTTGTTTTGCTCTGGAGAATAGAAAGAAAATAAGATAGAGTTGACAGAAGGATAATAATGGTGACTGGATGTTCTTGGTGGCCTAAATAAGATATAAATTTTGGTAAAATACTATCTTTTAGAATGGCAGGCCAGTTTGGTGTTGGTTTTGTTTTTTTTTTTTTACCCACAAATGAGTTAAAGTCTTCTGTGAAGAGTGTTTCTGGAAGAAAAATATTTTCATTGGTCTTTATGTTTAAACAGCTTTTGGAAATAACACCAGCTGAAGAATTAAGAGGCAAGTCCATGCTTGTGTCTGTGACTTGCTCCCTCTTTGTCCCTCTGGAAATTTTCCATCCTCTGGCAGCCTGACAGCTCAAGATTTTTTCCATTCTTAGCAGAGACTGTAACACTGGGATTGTTCCTGCAAATGTAATTGTGAAGAGAAACTGCTCATTTCAATGTTTCTGCCTGATTCTGATAGAAACCCTTGTGCAGGTGATGGGTGGCACAGGTGGAATGAACCAGGTGTGTGAATCCAGGGGCTCTCTGTTCATCTGGTTGCTCTGGTGCATCCAGGCTTGGTAAAGTCCCTGCTCCTACCCAGGGAGTGTGGGGCAAGGCTTGGCTGCCTATGGAAATGTGTGAGATTCTCATCAAAACTGAGTCCTCAATGCTGCTGTGCCAGAAATCTCATCATTGTCACATTTCCCCTGGACAGGAATTTGGGACAGGAAAGTGTTCATGCATAGGAAAACCTGGCTGTGTGGGGTTCCCACTGCAACCACAGCAGCACAGTGGTTAAATGCAGAGCCTGACTGTTCACTTGGGTAAGAATTTTGATATTTTATGTGAAAAACTGCAGCAAGGCTGTCTGCAGCAGGGCAGCATGTTCCATTGAGCCAATCTTTACTGGCTCACGTGGGCTTTGAGAAACATCCCAACCCACTTCAAAATATTGATTAGTTTTGGAAGTCTCTTAAATATCATGCAAGTCTGGTTTTGTTTATTTCATACATAACCTTGTCTTCCATCTCTCATGGTTCACTGAGTGTGGAGGGTAAATCTTGCATTTATCTTAGCAGATAATTTAGACCGTGGTATGTGATACGTGGCATTTGGAATTCAAGTCAGATTTCATTTACTCTAGAACTTTTCCATATGTTTCCTATTAGCAGCTTTGTTCTCAAATCTCTAGTTTCCCCAGAAAGGAGGGAAAAAGTCCCAACACAAGCCCAAGAAGCAATGTTAAATTCTAAACATAGAGAATGAGAAAAAAAAAAAAGAGCCTTTAGAACACAATTTCATTCGTTTTAGTTTAGTACTGCTTTTATTATCATACTGCTGTTAAGTTCTGATCAAAATGAACTGAAAATATTAATGTTTATTTTGTCTGTTGCAGTGTACCATAGTTTTTCTGGATAAATAGTGCAATATTTTAACTGGCAGTTGAATGAATATGGAATGAGTATCTTCAAGAGATAACAGCAATTTCTTTTTAGGACATGGGTAAATGCTTTTTATGATTACGTTACATGATTCTAAAATTGCTTAACAGTGAAGTCATATCAGATTTTTTATGCAAACCTGGTTTGGGTAGCTGAGATAGTCTGCTGCTTTAGCAAACAGATATGAAGGGTTAAAAATTGCACTTCTTGGTTTGTATTTTTCAACTGCTCTGCTCTGAGTCATTTCACTCACTTTTGGGAAATGCAGGTGCAGGAATCCTTATGGGATACTCATGAAACGTTTTGGAAATTTCCATTATGTTTAAAATAGCCAAACTTTCCCTTCTTGATTTTTTTTTTTTTTTTTTTTAAGAAAAGAACCTTTTATCTTTGTCACTTATTTCACTCAGTATCTTTTAATCCTTATTACCAATTATAACCAATTTTGACACAAGATAGAGAGAAATATTTATGTGCTTGTTATTAAATTGTGGAAAATAGCAGCTGGGCAGAGGAAAGTGCTCCAGAGGGGACAGTTCCAAATCCTGCTTAGGAGCAGATGGAAGACAGGAGAGGACAGAGCTCTGAGTGACCCCTTGGCACACAGCTGGCTCTGGCCTTTGGCAGCACAGAGGGGCTGTGGTGTGAGCTGGAGAGCAGCTGCCGGGACCTGAGACTTGCACGACTCAAATCCATAGGAATTCAGACTTCTGGAGCTTCTTAGCTCTTGGAATGATAACTTAGTGACAGCAACACTGGGAATGAAGAGCTGCCTTTATCCCTTTAAAGCAGCCCAGGATACTGGGAGCTATCCTTCACAAGGACACATTGCTGGCTCATGTTCAGTTTGTCCACCAGGACCCACAGATCCTTTCCTGCAAAGCTGCCTTGCAGGTCAGCCATCAGTCAGCAGTGCATGGGGTTGTCCCTCACTAGGGACAAGATTTTGGGCTTCCCTAAGCTGAACTGCATGAGCTCCTGCTGGCCATTTCTCCAGCAGCATAACCCCAGAGAGCCACAGATCAGTCACCAGTGACCTTGTGAGGATGATCTGCCCTGTCAGCCAGATGGATAATGGAGCTGGGAGAAGAGCTGGAGCCAGCACTGATCCCTGGGGTGCACTGGCACTTCCTGACCTCCAGCTGGAACTCACCACCTGGCCTTCCAGCCCATTTTCAGTCCACCTCACTGCCTGCTCATTCAGCCCAAACTTCACTCTGCTTTGAGGAATTCACAACTCCTTGTTCTTAAGATCAGCCAGTGAGATCCAAAAGCTGTGCTCCTCTGTCCCTCTGTCCTCTTCTTCCTGACGCTTCTAGCCAGCTTGTCTGATACACTGAGTTCCTGCAGGTTTCATCCTGGCCAGAGCAGGAAGACACTATTAATACTGGAAAAAGGAAGTAAAATAAACACTTCTTCACCTTCTTTAACTCCATCTAGCAGCAGGAGAAAGCACCTAGATCATATGAAAGAAAATGTGTTTTATTGAAGGTATGATTTGATTTATATTGTGTATATTTGCCACAGCTGATGGTGAAAGTGGAAGTAATGATTTAGTAGTTACTTATATTCTTTAAACTTTTGGTATCTTATTAAGTTTGCAGCTCTTTGTCTACTAATGGTGCATTGTTCTTTGTATTGATGTGCTTGAAGTGCTGCATTAAGTAGGATGCATTGATATTGGGAAAAGGGGCAGGGAGAAGACTTGGAAAAATGAGTCTATGTAATCATCCCTTGGTAATTTAATGGTGTAGAGCAGGACATAGAACACAGGGTTTAGCAGCACTCCAACAGTACTTTAGTACTCAAGCAGGCCCCTCTGCTTAATCCGTGTTTGTGACTTTTACTGAGCTCTTCCAGTGCTCTGGCAGTCTTTGTCAGTCTTTGTCATGTATTCTTTAGAACGACTTTTCCTTCTATTTGTAGCAGCAGGCTGCCACCCTCTGGTGTAATTTGTCAGTCGTTGTGCAGGGACCTGGCAGATTTTCAGAGAAGAGAAGCCCTTTAAAGTTAGAAAATCTCAGATGGAATAAATATTAATTTTTTTTATTAGACAAATATAGATACTTGTACAAGGAATAAGTAATGAGAAGGATTTATATCAAGTTTCTGTTTCTCCCTCTTTCCTTTTCCTATAACATTTGTAGAGAATGTAAAGGTGGAATTTATTTCCTTACAGATTTTCTTCCTATCTGCCAATACTGAAATGCCTTGTTCTGTGAGAAGATCACTGAACACCACTGTGTTATCATCACTTAATTACTATTCTGTTAATTACATTTTTGTCCATGTGCAGAAATCATTGCTGAAGCTAAGGTGCATTTTATATCATAATGTTTGTGTGCCGCTGTCTTAAAGCATGCCAAAGATGCAAGGTGTGGAAGTTATTAATTATTATTACCACAAATTCCAGCTGAAGAATGATATCTGAAAATAGTGGAGGGCTGTTGAGCATAATTTTTTTTTCTCTTAAGTGACAGGCATCCTATCAATTTGAGGTGATCTAGGAAATTACTGCTTTTCTCTAAAAATAAAATCTCCAGGGAATGGTTAAAATGAACCATTTGATAATTCCCTGCTGTAATGCACAATTGTCAGTATAGTTTAAGCCACAGATGAAGTTTAAAAAAACTTCAAAGCTTGCTGAATTTCCCTGGAGGATGGTGCAAACGTAAGCAGTTGATAAAATTGTTTGGAGATTATTTATTAAGAGTAAGGGTAGAGGTAGTTTCTTCAAAAGTAGTGCTGCAGTTTCTCCTGTCAATGTTCCATGCATCTATGGGTGCTGACTGGAGAAAGAGTTTCTCAGTCTGGATGCACAGCCAGAGGAAAGAATAAGAAGGCGAGAGAGTTCTTAAGGCTCTGGGAGGATAAGATCAAGACTGTATGGTTTTCTGCCTCTTAGGACTTTACTGTATTTTTACAAACCTTTCCCTTTATAGTAGGACTTCAATAGCAGACTTCAAAATTTGGTGAAACTCTTACACAAATACTTGTATAGAATTTATAGGCTTAAAGAGCGCAAGGATGTTGTCCATAGCATTAACCCCAATTAGATAAGGAATTGTTTGCATTCTCTGTGTTTCCTTTTAAACCTTACCAGTGAATTAGTGTAGAATAAAGTACTACACAGCATTGTGAGTTTGTTCTTTCAGTTAAGCTGCAGAATTTGATCAGCTTTTCTGCTGGTGTTGACATTGCTGAAATGATGTAACTAGTATAGCAGGATATAAACCAGTGAATGATAAAAATGCAGTGATTTTCTGATACCTGTTGTATTTACTAACATTGCATGGGGTTATGAGTTGTTTGTGGTTCTCTAAGGCAGGGGAGTCTGTCCTTAAGGGAATGTTGGTATTTGCTAAGAAATGCACTCCTTAGAAACATCTCCAGAAGCAAGGAATAAAAAGCTGCTTGGTCATCAGCAGATTTCAGGTTTTGTGTTCTGTTTAGTCTTTTGCTTTTATTCTGCTTTGAAGCGTGTTACAGAATTTCTATTTGCAAATATTGTTCTTCAGTAAAAGCCTCCCGTGGTCTTCTCTGCCTCCTCTCTTCACATAGTTTTGTGTCTCATGAGCAGAGTAGTGCTAACAAAATATTAACTACCAGGAGATAGAGCAGATGAACAGAACTCAGATATTAGACATGATGCTGATTGTGTAGTGTACATAGGAGGGCGGTGGGAAGGCTTAGAGATTGGGAAATGGCACAGACTTGTAGAAGAAACTACTACAAAGAATTCAATTCCCAAAGTCTTGGATTTTGAACTTTGTGCAAACCAGCAGTGATAAATTACCTGTAAGCTCTCTAGATTTGGAGAAAGGAGCACTAGAGGGAGTGTCTAGAGAAGAGTCACAAAGGTGCTTGGTTATAATCTCATTTGATTTTGATGTGAGCAACCATGTAATAAAGTAAACACATGCAGGTATTCTGTAAGTTTATTTAATTTATTTCGAATCCCAATAGCAAATATACACTAAATAGATATCTAAAATATCCATTTTATACAGTACTGTCAGTGTTGAGAGTTCTGTGTGCTGCCCTACACAGGAAGGCAGGGCAGGCAAGTCCAGCTGCTTGGTTTTGGCAATTGTAAGGGACTTCCATTAAGGAGGGATCCTTAACCCGTGTGATGTCAAAATATAAAGAGGAAAAGAATAAAATGAAAAACATGATTACAGTTGTTATAGATAAAAGAAAAATGTTTGTGCTGGCCTAAAGGAAGTTTAATAGTCATTCCTATTAAGCTTGAAGCATATCATAAATCTTGAATCCTACTTTTAATGTTCAGACTGCATCCAATTCTATCAATAGCAAAACATTGAAGGACATTTTCTTGTTAAAGTTGAAAGAAAAAATTGCCAACAGCTTCTAAAGACACTTCATCTGTTCTTGACATGAAACTTGTCTTTATTTCACTTAAAAGATTGTAAGAATATATTCTAGCTTAGAGACCACTACCTGCCAATATTGTAGCTTTTTATTGCATCTTTGCTCATTATCAAAAATAGCACAAGGAATTGCCCTTGAATTACCTTGAAGTCTGGTAATTTTTGGTTTTGCAAATTTTCTTACAACACTTTCTGGGAGACAACCTAAGTCTCTGTTTCCTGACTGTGGAAAAAGTCACTTCCACATGATTTTTAGGATTTGAAAGAAAGAATATGTCCAAATGATGTGATTTAAGGAAGGCATTTAACATCTATAATAGGAAACATCAAATACAGTTTCCAGTTCCACTTCTAAGAGTCCTTCTGTAAGCTATAAAGAGTTTTGTTTAAATTATTCAAATGTAGGTTGAACTTTGTCAAATACTACAATGGATCCTACTTAACATATTGTTTCTAATTAATTACCTCTGAAATAGCAAATACTTTGTAAACGGTTAAATAGCGTAAAATCAGCGTTTTCCTGCAAATTTCAAGTATTGTAAAACTGATTTGGACAAGTTGCTTTTGGAAACGACCCACTTGGGTCTCACTTGAGGAAGTTGCCAAGCTGAACACTGTTCCTGGCTAAAATGCAGCGGAAGGTGGAAGGCTGCACCTCCCAGTACTTGACGGGGTTGTTGAAGAGGCTGATGCCGCTGTACAGGGCTTTCTTCTTCCTCCGCCCCGTCGGACAGAAATCGTTCACTCCCAGCTTGGCAATGTGGTTGGAATGGAGGAAGACCACCTGCAGCAGTAGGAGCAGAAAAATACAGCAGTTGAATGAAAATGGGGAAAATATTATATAGGTGACTGAGGTTTGGTAAAGCATCAGTTCCATGAAGACCTTGAGAGTAACAAGAGCTTAACACTTGTATTAATTTTTTTTTTAAAAGTCTTCCTTCTGCCTCAGTCTTTCCACAAAGAAAAGTCACGTGGCGTTTTGTAAGTGTGTTTTTAGAATAATTGGACTCTAGTCTTACAGAATTTGGTTCTAAAATGCAATTTTATATCCTCTTGTAGTAAAAATTATAATGATGTAGTAAAAACTATAAATCTTCATTATAATGAAGAATATGGTAGTATTATATTCTCATTTCTGGAAACATTTGAGTGTAGCAGTTTCTTGTAATTTGTTTTTTTCCTTTCCCAGGAAGTGTTCCTGCAATTTGATTTTGTTTATTTCTTTAATGAGCTTTTATGATTCTAGGCTCTCTTAGTAGGAGAGTCATGGCAAAATATATGTGTCAGTTAATTATACTTTTTGGTTGTCGCTTAATCAGTGTGATAGTGGGGAAGTCAAACAACTCAGAACTCCCAGAGCTGTCTGATAAATTCAGTGTATGACCTGCAGATATTTCAGCTCAGGTAATCCAGGAGGAACCTTCTTCAGCTTGTTTTTTTCCAGGTGGATTTCACGTATACTTGGGATGTTGGCAAAACTTCCATTTTCCACTTCTTTGATTTTATTATTGCCAAGGCCTAGCCTAGAAATAGTAGAAGGAACATTTAATTAAAGACTAATTGAGATTCACAACAGCACTGAAGAGCTTTTTCTTTTTAAAATTGAAATACACAGGAGTAAACACAGGGAGAAAAGAACTGGAAGAAGATGATGAAATCTTGCCTTTAATAGGAAAAGTCACCATTGACCTAACATAATTTAAACTCTACTTAAAGACTGGATTACAGCAGTTATCAATTATCTGATGCAAGTAATTGTTCAGTTTTGCATGCAGTTTTTGTAATTATAGTGGCAAGTATTTCAATTATAAACATGAAGCTGCTTGTGAGATGAATAAAATCATTTTACCAAGTAGTACAGCTGCAAAGTGTAGTCACTGTAATAAGTTCTAATAAATAGCCAAATAGCAAGTCTTGTCTAGAAAGGTGTTTTTAATGTGTAGCTCATTTTTAAAATATAAAGGTTTTTTACTAAGCCAGACTACCTTCTTTCCTGTTTCCAGATTTTCATTATATTTTTTGCTCTAAGGCTTCAGCCTGCTTTGCTCAGGAGGTGATTCAGAAGCTGGAGCCTCAGGTCATTCAGACTTGCTCTTTCTGCCCATCCTGCCAGCCCCTCTTTCTCCATTCTTTCCTCACTGTTTCAGAAACTGAATTTGGTATCTAAAGGCAGTTCAGTAATTTCTGTTACCAAATCCAGTCCTGCTCAGCCATATTTTCAGAGTTCTTAACTGAGCATTACAGAGAGAACTTCCTTCTATCCTATTTCAGTGATACATTCCTCAGAAACACAGATTTTTCTTTAAACCTCATTGCATTTGAAAGCTGTTGTTTCCTTCACCAGCTGCTGTATTTACAAGAATAAATTTTTAAGAATTAGAAGAATTTAGGATAGTTGTATTTTGTTCTTATTCTATTTGTCTGTTGCAGGCTGTTGGCAAAACATGTAATAACATGAATAATGTGGGGGTTTGGGGTGTGTTTGGGTTTTAAAGTTGGGTCTTATTTAGAGCAATTCTTAATAAAGCACCTATAACTTTTATTCTTTTTTCTCTCATTAGCAAGGGGAGAATCAAATATGAGATCTTGTTGGGTATGAAATTTTAACAAATAAAGGGATTCAGCCTGGGAATTTTACCTTTGTAGGTCTTTGTAACGGTTAAAATCCTCAACTTCAATTCCTGTGATCTTATTGTCATCTAAGTGAAGCTCCAGAAGACTGGAGGGCAAATCTGATAAAAAAAATGCACAGTGTGAAAAAAACAAGTTAACTTATTTTTTTGTTGGAACATTTATTATGTTCCAAAAAGCTTCTTTCCTTTGTGTTTAGAAGGGTTAGAAGAATCCAATAGAAGAATCCTGGGGAGGTTGTCTGCATCAAAGAAATCAGTATTATATATAATGGAGTATATGCAATTATATTGCATATATATATGTGTGTGTAATATATATGTATATATATAATATCTATTATATCTATAATATATATTACATGCATATAACATATATATTACATATCTATATATAAATTAAATATAATACAATTATATTATGTATAATTACATATAAGTATGTTAATGAAGAAAATCACCAATACAATTTGGTTTAAATTAATAACTTTAAAAAAAAATGAAGCTGTGGAAAGACATATGGTAATTAAGAGATATAAGAGTTCCAAAATTTGGTAATTTTTCTGGCTTCTTTATAACAATTCTCATGGTTACATTGTCAAAGATGTTGATCCAATGTTGTGTTTTGTGCGTTTATCTCAGAGTCTGTAGTCAAAGCCTGTGAAACCAGGGACAGTTTTTTGAAGATCTGTAATTGTTTTCTACACGATGTAGCAGTTGTGCTGTCACAGCTGCTCGGGTGTGACTGGAAGGAAAGGTTTGGAGTACTCTTAAGCAGAATTGTGCTATTTGATAGCTCTTTACCATGCCAGAATATTTTCTCTTGCGTTTCCAAAAATTCCGAATCCAGACTGGTGAATGGACCAGGAGGTGGCGAATCTTTCCACAGCATCCTCTTAGCGAGGGCAAGGGCAGCTCATCCCAGCCTGGATTTATTTGCTGGTGCTGGGCTGTTCCCCGAGCCTCCGTGCGGATGGCCCCGACCCCGAGCGGTTCCCGCTGCCCTCGGGGCTGGCCGAGCTCTGCTCCCGGCTCTGCAGGGATGGGGCTGCTCCCAGCCTGCCTTCATTCCTTTATTCCATTTGCAGTAAAGGAGCTCTGCTCCCGGCTCTGCAGGGATGGGGCTGCTCCCAGCCTGCCTTCATTCCACTCACAATCAAGTTTGTTTGGGCTCTGCTCCAGTTTGCGTTCCAGCCCGCAGTTCCGGGTGCCTGAGTGACAATATCCCGAGGGAAGGCCACCCACCTGCCCACTCCACATTTTTAGTACCTTTTATAAGCTACGTTTTTTTAAACTTTTGTGCCATTGTAGCATTTGCAGAGAGAAGTATCTGCAAAGTCAGCTTGCATTTGTGGTGAAGGAGTTCACTGTGAAATCATGTTTGGTTTGGTATGTCTGTGTATCTGACACCATATTTTGGATCTCACGCTGTATGTCTTTATAGGAGATTTCTCTATAACAAAGACAAACTAGAATCATTTTACATTGGGAATTTTTTTTGTGCTAAGTGACAGGAGCTGATACTGGATTGTTTTGGGGTTTTTTATTAGGCAGACAGAGGCTTTCTGATTTTAAAGTTATCTGCACAGTTGGGGTGAGCTGGTTTTGATTATTGTTGAGGGTTTTTTTAGTGTTCTCTTCTACAGGGGTTGGTTTTAGTGTTTTCTTCTTCTCTTCTGTATATCTATATGTACACACACACACACACACACACATATATGCATAGAGGAAGAGATTAATAAGAAACAAGTCCTTTATCTGAATCATCAGAAATAGATAAAGGGGCCAACATTTTTTCCCTGTGAGTTAGAGCATAGGACACAGTGTTTTGCTTTGTTTCCTTCCTTGTTCTCTTAGATGGTAGTTTGAGTGATTGAAAATCATGAGAGTTTGCTTCAATACCACGCTGACCTGCAGAAAAAGCAGGTGGAGTGTTGTACTGAACTCTTTTCTGCTACATTTGTGTGTGTGGAGGTCAGTGATTTGTCAAATTAGTGGTTTAATTTATTTTTACCTCCAAATGTCAAGGTTGGGTGTTTTTTTACATGAAAATTGATTTGATTTTGTATTATGTTATGGTGAATTTAATTAAATATTAAAATTAAGTTTTACTCAGCAAAACTATATTGAACATTGTATTGAGGTGCACTGAGGTGCAGTGTGATGTGCAATATTAAAAATTAAATTTAGACATTTTGGAGTTACATTTTAAATCCATAAAGGAATTTTGCATCCCTTATACCCCTGATCAAAAATCAGGGAGTTTATCCTTTCTCTGAGAGGATTTTTGAGAGGCTGACATGCGAAAGATGAGAAGAGACATCAAATTAGGAATTTCTTTGTATTGTTCCTCCTGAGACAAGTGTCTGAACATTTGTGAGAGGAGTGCATGTGCTGACAGGGAGAAGGTGGGAGAGGGTGTGCGCTGTGTTTGTGCTGTTTGTGCATGAACTCTTCTGGGATGGGGAATTGGATGTGAAGTTCAAAAAGAAAAGGTAGGAGGTGGTGTGGTAGTAATGAGAATAGAACAGAATTTATGAATTTAATGATCCTTCAGATGTTAAAGCATTTTATTAAGGAGTGTGCTGGTCTAAGTAAGCTAGAAAAGGGAAAGCAGACCTACCTTTAGGAATTGAAGTTAACTTGGCCTCTGCAATTCGTATGTGGTAGATATTTACCCCTTCAAAAGCTCCTGGCTCTATTCCTTCATTGTTAAGAGGATTTGCACTCATTTCTGCCCAAGGGGGAAAAAGAAAAGCATTTATGGCATAGGAATTTTGTGTAGGTTAGACTAAGTTATGAAGAGCTGATTTAAATTTATTTATGACTTCTGATATTCCAAGCACTCACTAATGTTTAGCTTTGATTGTGTGTTCTGAGGGGGGTCACAGCTCTCAGGGAATTAAGGCTGTGTTACTTGGCTTGCAGGGTTATCCAAAACTTGACCTCTGCAGCAACTTCACATAGAAACTAAATTGTGGAGGGTATTCCCACAGCATGGATATCTCTTTAAGAGGAAACTGTGCCTTGGGGAAATGTTTGAATGGAAATGATGTATAATATGTTCCATCTTTGCTAAAGACATTTTCTGTTCTACTTAATCAGGCTTACCTAAAACATGTAGAGACTTCATTCCTTTAAATACATCCTTAGGGATTTTCTTAACCTTATTAGCATGAATTCTGAGCTCTGCCAGAGTTCTGGGTAGATTTGTTGGGATCTCTGTCAGTTGATTGTGGGACAAATACAGTCGTCGTAGCCTCTTTGTTGGTTGAAAGGCTTTGGGATGGATCTTGTATATTTTATTGTTGTTCAAAGCCAGTGCCTATGAGAGATGGAAAGAGCAATTAGAGAGCTTTCTTTATCCAGGACTGTTATGACTATGAGTTTGAAGTCATGGATTTGATATGTAATTCAGCAATTAAGTATTTAAAATACTTTACTTTTCCATCCTACCAAACTTCAGCACTTTGAAGATGCTTTGGGCATTTCAGTTGATTATGAAAAACAAAGAAGAACCTGCAAGTTGGAGCATTAACCTGAAGGTAGAGCTGACAAGGTGCCAATGGATCATGAGAATTGGCAAAACAATATGTTTGTATTCAGGTATTTTGTGGAATTGTGTGGGGATTATATACTTCGTTGCTATTGTTCCTTAATGCAGACAAATTCTCAAAACTCAGAATCTAATCTTTTATTTTGATATAATGCTGCAAAATAATAGTGAAGTTTTTAATCTGAGTTTCTTAGACGTTAGAATCTGTATATGACACATGAATTTATGTTTGATTTGGTGTTTCCATCTCCTGTGAACTTCAGTCTCTCTTCTGTACAGTACGTGAGTCTTTTGGGGGCAGCTTGTTCCTCATTTCTATGTGTTATCAGAGAGCTTGTAATGAGTTACTACAGACAGCAAAATACACACTATCTGAAATGATTTTGCATGTCAAATCACATCTCTGCATTTCCATATTTAAACTATTCATTTCTGTTCCTTTTTTATTTCTTGGAGTCATCTCTTCTTAGGAATTGTGCGGGGGAAAAAAGTAGAGCAAACAAGAATTATTTTTTCCCAGAAAAAAAATGAGGTTAGCTCAAGGAAATAAACAGGAAATGCTCCTTCCTAATCCAAGTTGCCATCTGTGCCTTTGCTAAGCAGACTCCAGGACTGAGCCAAGTTGTACAAAGTAAACTTTGCTCTCAGTGAAAATATTGTTCGGCCCTGCCACAAATGAACCGAGGAGAAAAAGCAAAGCAGCTTGGTGTGCTCAGCTATCACATAATTAAGTGGTGACTCTGGTCTTTAATGTGATTGCTGATGGATTCCAGTGGCTTTCTCAGTCACTGGAGATAAGAGACTCTTAGATCTTTTACACAGAATATAAACCACAGTTTGTGCAGTTACCTTTTGCTTCCTGCTAAGACCATTCTGCACCCAGACATGAGACAAGAGAATAGGAAATGCTTCATTGCCAGCTCTGAATTCATGTAGTTCCTGTCCTAGCCCATAATAATTAACAAGCTCATTCATGAACACTTAGATCTGGTAAATTTTCAGATCTTACTCAGAAGCCAAATATGACTGAAAGGATTTGTTTTATTGAATCACAGAATGATTTTGGGTTGGCAGGGACCTTAAATACCATCCAGTGCCACCCCTTGCCATGGGCAGGGTCACCTTCCACTATCCCAGGGTGCTCCAAGCCCCATCCAGCCTGGCCTTGGGCACTGCTAGGAATCCAGGACAGCCACAGCTGCTCTGGGCACCTGTGCCAGGGCCTGCCCACCCTCCCAGGGGAGAATTTCTTCCTACTGTGTTAGGAATGATCCTTATGTTAGTTTGTGTGTCTCGTGTCTTTCTAAGGGAGAATAGAATGTACTTAATTTGCTAGCAGTTATAGAACAGATTTGGGTTTTAGAGAGAAAAATTTTAAATGGTCAGTATTTGTTAGTGGAACTAGATCTGGATACTGGATCTATGGTGACATCCAATAGAAACAAATATTCTAAAGCAGAATTAATCTACTTCCCAGCCCTCTGGGGCTCTCATTTCCTTTCATCATAAAAAGGGACTATTGCGTACTGTAAATAATCTAACTTTATCAGTTGCCAGGGATATTTGTTTCAGAGCCTGTCACTACATGCATAATTGAGCATGGAAACAAATTAGGAGTAAAGCCCCTGACTTTTCCAGTAATTCAGTGTTTCTCTGTTTCTCTTCAGGTCAGCTGGATTTGTAGCATTGGTTTCAGTGCTGTATGTGTTACCTGTATGTTCTGTTCTTTTGAAAATACCCACAGAAAATATCACTGCAGTTCTCCTGTGAGGTTAAATTCTTTCTGCTCTTTTCTAGCTAAGCAGATAAAAAGGAGCACTTGCCTTGCAGCCTTTAAAATGTAGGGAATGTTTCTGTGCATCCTAAGAACTGAAAAATCTTGAGAATCTTTTTGTTAGATCTATATGGTACACTTTCTGAGTATTGTACAAGATAGTTCTTACAACTCAAAGGTGTTTATTTCTTACTATGTGGAAGCTCTCAAATATGCAGGCATTAGACTATTTATATCTATATTATTGGAGAAGGACATACCATTTGTATTTTTAAAGTATCTAAATATTTCAGATTGTTAACTAACTGGGAAACTTGGGAAATAGCAAGCTTACATAAAGCGATGTGAGTCCTTGGAGATCGTTCTCCTTGACCTCTTTGATTTTGTTGTTTTGAAGATCAATCATACGAGTATCTGGTGGGATGTTGCGAGGAATTGATGTCAAACCTACATAAGTATGTGACATAAACAGAAACATTATGTGCTGTACTTAAGTCCAAAGAAATTAACTGCCAAACATCAAAACACAATAAGAATGTTAATGAACATGATGGGGAAGAAAATATGAGGAACCATAAAGCAAACGGTAGAAGGGAATTTTTGATAATTGGAAAAACTAATGATGTAAGAATGTACCACGAACATGTTCATAGTTTTGAGAGGAATTGCTTCTGCCCCTGACCATGAAAGCTCAGTGGGGACTGCTCACTGTGTACTCTTTGCATGTGTGAAATAATCCTCAGACCATGTGTTGTCCTACAGGGCAACTGTTTAGTCCCTGGAGAAAGGATCCCTCAGGAATCCAGGGCAGTTGTTCCCTGTTGAGGAGCCGGGCTGTGGATTCAGAGGCCTCTGCTTAGTGCTCCTTTGGACTTCTGCTCTGCCCTGTCCATGGCACTGGCGCAGCTGCTGAAGGTTCATTCAGGCATGGCAGGGCTGGGAAACCTGTTCTTGGTGTGGGCAGAGGAGGGTCTCCACTGCCAGCACTTCAGTGCCAGTACTAGAAGTCATTAACACAAATCAGTACCAGTAGTCATTAACATAACTCATTACAAGTACCATAGATCATTAACACAAATCAGTACCCGTAATCATTAACATAACTCATTACAAGTACCATAGATCCTTAACATAAATCAGTACCAGTAGCATTATTTCCCCATCGCAGTTTGCTGTTCAGTTACAAACCCGCTGCAGGTCAGACCGTCTGAGGTCCTGAATCAGCAGAAAAGACTCAATAGGGACAGTCACTTTCTTTTGAGTGGAAATGCTGATGCATGAAATGCTAAATGCTGCCCAGTTTATTAACAATTATTTTCTAATTAATAGATTGCACTTATCTAAAGCTGAAGTCTATTAATGTGGCATTTTTCTACGTGTGAACTCATGTAAAGTGGTTTGAAGTCTGTAGGCCAAATACATTAACCACAATTTGCTGCTGCCAGCCAAAGTTTTTGATTCCTTTATAATGACAACACATTTTTAAAACCCCAGCAATTTATGTATGGAGACTAAGACACAAGGAGTCCAGGATGAAGTTCAGGAAGGTGGCAGGGCTGTGATGAGAGCAAATGTCATTGTCACTGTGCTAGTGGTGGGAGCACAGTCCCTTGGTTGCCTTGAATGATAGGAAAACTTCAGTGAGCACTAATTGAAACTGACACAATTAATAATGAATTCACTTTTAAGGACTGGGATGTACCTGCAGCACTGACAGGAGCACATTTGCCTTTGGTTAAACGGTTACCATGGTTGCTCACTTTGGTGGAAGTTCAGCTGAGGGAATACTTTGCATCCCATTTATGTGCCCACATAATAATTCATCCTTTAAAAGACAAATCCTACAAAGGAGAATCCAGCAGAGAACAGACACACAAATTCATTCTTACCTAGGTCTGAGCAATGGACAACTCTCACATAGCACTGGCATCCAAAGGGGCATGTTGGGAACAGATCAAAAGGAATTAGTGGTAGAATGGGTTCGGTGGTTGGAAATAGAGAATTGTCGTCATCGTCATCATCATCATCGTCCTCCATATCTTGGAGCATCATATTCTTCAGTGTAAAATATGAGGGACCAGTGAGAGATTTGGCAGAGCACAAAGCCAAGAAGAGAAGGAGTGTGTATTCTTTCATATCTTCTTAATCAGGATAACCAATCTTGGGAAGTGAACAAACTAACAAAAAAACAAACACCAGAATCAGTGAATAGGGAACAGCAAATGAAGCTGTTGCTTGTTTACTTCACTCACTGCCACACCGTCTAGTCCTGAAAAAGAGCCTGTTGTGAATATTGAGGTTTAATTAGTATATGAAGGATATAAAAATAATCTTTTAAATATAAATTAATACTATAAAATTACACATACTATTAACTTAATTAGGCATTAATGTAATATCAAAGCATTTTAGTTTAGTTTACAAATATCATCATTTGCTTCAAGCTTTGAAGTAGAATTTTTGTATTAAACTTTACCAGAACTTGGACTATGATTTATTTTATTCATTCTCAATGAAAAACTATTTTTAGTGGGATACAGTGGCATAAGTGCATTGCTTATAAAATGGGGAAGTACTTGATTAGCAGTGCATAAAATGCACTCAGCGAGATACTTCCTAAACACTCAGTATTCCACTCCTAAACTCTTTAATTAAATTCTTCCTAGTCTAATCTGAAGCTTTCAGTCCCGAGCTTTTCCCATGTTCCAGTCATTTGTTTGTTACTGCCATTGATAGAAGTTCACCTCTGCATGCAAACACATCTCACAGATTTGTAGAATCCCAGAACACTTTGGTTTGGAAGGGACCTTAAAGATCATCTCATTCCACCCCTGCCATGGGTAGGGACACCTTCCACTGTCCCAGGGTGCTCCAAGCCCTGTCCAGCCTGGCCTTGGACACTGCCAGGAATCCAGGGGCAGCCACAGTTGCTCTGGGCACCCTGTGCCAGGGCCTACCCACCCTCACTGGAGAGGATTTCTCCCCAATATGCAGTCTAAACCTATTCCCTGGCAGTGTGAAGCCATTCCCCCTGTCCTGTCAGTCCAGGCTCTTGTAAAAAGTCCCTCTCTGTCTTTCTTGTTGGCTTCTTCAGGCACTGGAAGGCCGCAGTTCAGTCACCCCAAAACTTCTCTTTTTAGGCTGAACAAACCCAATTCTCTCTTGACTTCTGTTTGAGGAGGGCTCTTTTCTCTGAGAAGGACTTGACTATTAGAAATCCATGTCAGTAGAAATCAGTGTCTTAATTTACATCCAGAAGAAAAGCTGTCTGGTAGTTTTGTGCATGCATTTTTCAACATAGGTTGGGGCTTTTCTGTTTGTTCAGGTTTTTTTTCCCTTGCTCCTACAGAACTAGGAGGAGAGGAGAATGGAGATAGTAAGAATTGCCTCAGATGCTCTGAGAAAATGTTGTGGATTCAGCCCTCAGCTTGAGGTTGTTTCCCTTCAAATCCCAATTCCAGAAGTCATTTGGAAGTGAAAAATGTACTCCACAAACCAAGAGGGGCTGCAGGAAATTTTATTCTGCATGTCCTGCTAATAAAAATGTTTCTATTTAGACTATTATAGGCCTCTTTAAGGAAATACTAAAAGGGTGTCAGTTCTTGTTTGATCACCTAATTAAATGCTTGCTGATCTGTTTGGAGATGTAAAATGCCTTCACGTAGGCAGTTTGTCATTGATCCTCACTGCAGGAAAAGGGTTTGACTTGGCTTATTCAAAATGAGGTTTTGTTTATACCACTTTTGTCTGTGCAGAGTCATTTTGATGTTTATTGGAGGGGGTTCATAACAGCATTGTAAATGCGAATATCCTGCATACCTTGCTGCTCCTGTATCAGTGTCTGTTCCAGGGAGTTTGAAAAGAAGAAAGCTAACAGTGTTCAGATAACATAAAAAGAATTCAGTGACTTCTTTCCCCCAAATAGATGCCTGAAATCAGAATCAGAAAGTACTTTGTATCTTGTAGGTAAGCAACATCTAGCTAAATTTAATATTTTCCATCATATTTCAGTTGCATGCCCATTTGGGTAGGGCATGTACTTTTACTGATGTAACAAGATTACCTTCACATGTATTTTTCCCATATATTTTCCTATGTATTCAAAATAATGTTCTCTTGCAACGCTCCTAGAAATAATTTTGTGGTTCTTGCAATCCCTTACAATGTCTGTCCTGAAAAGACTCTTTGAATATAAACAGTGCTGGGAAGAAGGTATGGAACCTCTGTTTGTATTTTAGGAGAGAATTGTTTTCATCTCTGGCTCTGCACCTTTGGAATATTTGGTCTTTTCAGTCTTCTATTTCAGCTTCAGAAAAAGGCCAAAATCTTCACTACTTTAGTCATACCATCAGTTAGGAGATGAGGAGTTGGAAGTCTTTCAGACTTCCAAGCTCTCCTTGTTCTTAGACAAGTGCTTTAATGGCTGGGCTGCCACACAAGAGCTCTGAGGCTCTCTGTTCTTCCCTGGCAGTTTCGGTCCCACGTGCCAGAATGCCCTGTGGTCTATCAGTGAGGAGACACCATTTCCTTATGCAGGATATCAAGTGTGATGATGTCGTGGGACATGGACTTTCCAAGTCCCTGCTGACTTCAATTTGTGAGAGGCACTGGCTGTGTACTTTTACTGGATCTAAAAGATAAACTTGCATGTATGTTCCTAAAATGTTCTTTTGGATCTGGTGCTAGGAAGTTCTCTTATGAAACAACCTAAAAATCTGCTCCCACACTTGCATCTGTAGCAAATGGATTGCATATTTTCTTCCACATAGCCAAAAATTAGGTTTTCAAAGTATTAGAAGATTGAGGCTGCAATTGGAATAGTGGCCAATTTGAACTCTGGAAAAACATGTGTTGCTCACAAAGCTCTAGAAAAGTAGTGTTGAAATGTGTCACTGGTGACAATATTGGTTCTGTGAGTTAAATCTCTTGAAAACAAATCCCTTTATGTAAGGAAACCTGAGTTGTGATTTTTTTTCATTTTCAAGAAAAACGTCCTTGCTTCATCTTCTCATCTTGCCCTTAAGAAATTGTTATTGGCTTTGTAGTTAGGAATGATCATCAGGCTTGACTCCAGGTTTGCATAGGCCAAAGAAAGGCCAGGGAATGGATCCTAAAGAACTGAGTTTTATGAAGGTGTGGGAACAGTTCTTTCCTGCCTGAGGTTTCACAGTAAATAGATGCTGATATGACTGTAAAAATGCTGATTCTGCAGTGCTTCTCAGAGAACTTACACAAACTTCCTGCATGCTTAAACTTCAAGAATAAGAGAAATAAAAGAAAGCCTAAAATCCGAGATCCTAGTGATCTTTCTGAAAAAGCTGTCAGGAAGATTTTATGAAACACGGTTTCAGAAGGTATAGGTGCAGCTGTGATAATGGTCCTCTGTTGCCACTTGAGCCTGACTGTGCTCCCAGGTGCTCCCTGCCAGCTCTCAGGTACCAGCTCTTCCTCTCAGGCTGTTCACTGAGCTGGTAGAACTCACTACAGTAGCACAAAACTAATGTGAACAGCAAAAAAACTCCATCAATATTCTTTTCAAATGAAGAAACCAAGTCAGTTTGGAGTACCAGAACCAGCACAAAAGAATGGGTGGAACAGCCTGGTTGACAGGGCTGGAACATTAAATGGAAAGAGAAGGAAGGAGGGGCAATGGAGGAGCCATTCCTGACATATTCAAGCTGTTAGGCAGGCTTAAGTGCTCTGTTAAATAATCCCCTGAGCAGCTGGTTGTCACTTGGACAAAGCCTGGCTTTGTTCATTCTTGTTTGAACAGACCAGAACATTGAGAATGAGTTTGACAAAGACTGTGGTGAATTCAAGCTCCATTGTACCTTTTTTATGTCAATTCTTACCCGTGAGCACAAAAAGCTTTTGAGCGCTTTCTCCCTGGAACATGAGCTGCCCCAAGGTGAGGTGACTGAATGTGGAGAGTGCACTTCACATGGAGAGATGCTCTAAGGTCCTTTCCTGAGGTGTGGAACTGTCCAAAAATCACTGCACTGGTTGTTTGGGACACACTTATCCTCACTATAGATGGCTGTGGTCATCTATATCCAAACTCATATTGCCAAACTGCACATGGAACACAGGCACTTTTATGCTGTTAGTTGTAATTTATAAATCTTTAAATACAGGTGATGTCACAGTGTAATTTAAGATGATTAAAAGCCTTAAGATTTTGTGGAAAATTCCCATATATCTGTGATGTGATTCTAAACATGAGTTATGGGAAGAAAATCCCTTTCAGTGAGAACAGAAGTTGTGTTGTTAGCGTGGGAAGAGTGCATAAAGAGACCCAACAACAAGTAACTCTGAATTGCTTGGCAGCTGCAAAACAGTCCAGCAATGTGGACTTTGCTGTCTTATCAGTTATGATACTGAAGGAGTTAATACATGAAGTTTTTAATCTTAAAAAGACTCTAAATTATATTTAGAGATCACTCCTGTTACCGAGGTACAGAGACAAATTTCCCATGGCATTATTTCTGAAAAGGAAATGTTTAAATGACCCAGTGGTGGTCTTTGCAGAGGCAGAGAAAAGTCCCTGTGTTCATTAATAACACAAATCATTGCTCTGTGCACAGATTTTGTCCAAAGAAAGGCAAGACCATAACTGTTTTGAAATCTATATTTAAAAATAGTTCTGGTTCTATTAGTCATTGTCCCAATCCAGAAATAAAAGCAGTTTATGTTTAACTCTATCTACTCCATTGATTTACTTAAATTGCTGAAGAAAAACAGGAGGAAAGTTTTTTGTTAGTAAGATTACTGTAGAAATTGTTACTGTTGACAGAAGTAGTCCAATATTGAAGTTGAGCAGTAATAATTAAGAGGATGTTTACAAGATAAGTTGTGTTTACAGAGTATTTACTTTTTATGGAGAGCTGCTTGACTCTTGTTACTGAATGATCTATGAGGATTTTTAGGTTGTAGTTCATTTACAGTTCATTCTTTCCTGGGTTGTTTTAATTACTTTGCTGATATGTACTTAAGAACCCCCACCAACCTGAATACCAAATTACAGAAAGTTAACACTGAGTTGTTACTGTAAGAGCTGCTGTTATTGTAGAGTAGATTTTCATAGATGGTTATAACTGAGAAAGTGTTATGGTCAACTGTAACATTTTTCTGACAAGTCTTTGATAGTTAAATAATTTGCTAAAGCTCTATTTGTTTTTCAGCTGACATGTAGTAAATACAGAAATATTTCAGCTGCAAGTTAATTTTCAAATGTTTCATTTAAAAAGTGGTATTTCTAATTCTAAATTATCTGTTATTACTAATCTGCACATAGTGACTGACAACCTTAACTCTTTGCTGCTGTTTATATAGAATAGGTATTCAAACTGGACATACCTTGCAGGTTTGGAAGTTCTTCCAGAAGCACTGGGATAATCCACCTAAGGTCCTTATGTCCAGTTATTTCATATTACCAAAAAACAGGGAAAAAGGAAGCTAGAGTGAGTTCTGTGAAATGAAAAGCATATATAAAGAAAAAGTCCACTTCCAAGCTTCTTGATCCTTCTGGCACCGTGGGTGATACCAGAGTAAAGTGCTGCTTCAGATTAGCCCATCTTAGTACTGAAGAATGATATTGAGGCGACTTGTTACCACTCATATGTTTTTCATCACTGCCTGTATTAGAGCCAAAACTTCTGGCTTAACTCTAGACGTCTAGTGGAAGACTTTATAAAACCTGTAGTTTAATAATAGTTGACATCAGGCCATTGGAAGTACAGTGAGGTCCATTTCAGGTCACTCCTGCTGTGGAATCCCACTTATTTATGATTTCACTAGCCATTATTCTTTTAAAAGTGGGACTTGAATAAAGCTATAAAACTTCAGCCAGTGGCAGTGTAAACCAGTAGCCTGCAGTGACCTGCAGGCTGCCAAACCTTTCTAAAGTTAGAAAATTAGGACTTTATTGTGTAGCTATGTATAAATTTTAGCTCTGCTTTCAGGAGGCAGCAATCTGGCTGGGGACAATGGTTCAAGAATGTAAACTGTAGATCAGATTTTTATCAATCTAGCTAACTTCTGTCTCCTGTGTGTGGGAAATAAAGCATATCTAGTAATGAAAATAGAGACAATGTTTGTAGTATTCTGTGATTGAAGTTGAGGGTTTAAAATCAAGGCTTTGAGAATGTGCCCTGTTACAAAGTTTGTACTGATGAGCACATCACAATGTTTAGAAACTGGGTTATTCTTTGTTTACCTTTTGTAGGCCTCTGTTTATGTAAACTTCAAAAATGTTTAATTAATGGAGTTTACCTAAAGCAAGTTTCATAGTCAGGGAAGCACTTTGTGTCTTTAAATTTCCAGTACATTATACCCAGTTCTGTGCACATCTGATTTCATCTGTTTCTTTAATTAGCTGCTTTCTATGTTAAAAGTCCAGTCTAGCTTTGGGAAAAAAAAAGCCTGGAAATTTTACTTGGGATATTTTTTTTGTTATACATGTAATGTGCTGTTTGCAAAATGCCTGTATGTTGCATAATAGCTATTTTGTCTACTGTTACTTTCTTAAGGAGAAAAAAAGATTCTGTGCCAAAAGTTAAAACTTTAGTGCTGTGATATCAACCAAGACAAGACTTGTGTTACCTGCAGCACTGCTTTTGATGTGTTCCAGTTCCAGTGGCACAGATGGATCATGATAAAGTGTCTCCCTATCACTTTTCCCAAGAAATAAAATTACAATTTCAAAAGCAATCATGTTCCCACAGAAAAATCTGAAGGATGATCTTAAGCTTTTTTGAAATCTCAAATTGCATATATCTGCATTCTCTTGCCTGCTTGTAGAAACCAAAGCTTCCTAAGCAAACACTCCCCTGTGTTTTCAATAGCTTGGTTTGGATGGGTTTACTTGAGGAAATTAGTATTAAATTGCTGTTTTAAAAAACCCTCCAACATTTTCTTGGCTGTTCAATAGAAGAGAGCAGGGCCTGAGGGTTGTGATATAAATGTACTGGTTTCTTTTTTCACTTCATTCAGTAGCAAAGTGTTGGATCAGCAATTTCAGCTCACCCTGGTTTTTCAGCAAACTATTTTTGAGGTTTAGTAACATCTCAATTTTGGATGAATACTCAGGGGTTTTATTGTTATTTTCTCTTTTTATTTGCTTCTGGTGGTAGGAACACATTCCTCTGTGTATAAAGTTTGTCATAGCCAATTACATGATGAAGGTGACACACAAAGTGGTAGTATCTGGAAAAAATATAACAATCTTACCTTAAAGTAGATTATCCATCAATTTTGTCCAGGATATAGTATTAGTAGGGCAGAAATAAATATAGCTAACATGCTGTTCTTGTAATGCAACTGTTTATTATCTCAATACATGGATCCAGTATTTTGGTGTGAATATAATTGCGGTCTAGGATAAAATGCCCAGAAATCACCTTCTCAGGTCTCTTGACTACTCAAGTCTCACCTTTAGATGTTTCTCTTGACAGCAGTACTTAAAACTTAACCAGTGGTTCTGAAGCCACTTTATGAGTCTGTTCATTTAAACATTTGCAGCACATTTTCAATGTCCTGGGTTTTTAATGCATGTTGTTGGGGGCTTAGTGAAGAGAGATACTTAAAATAGTAGTCTGAGGGTATTTTCTTTGCAAGAAATGTTGGTATGTTTTCCAAAGAAAGATTGTGTTTAAATAACTAATAGATTATATAAGGTCAGACTGTTTGCTCAGAACTTTTCAGCGATTTCTTTTTCCACCAATCAGACAATTGGTTGAAAATTAGAATTCTGTCTTGCCTTAAAATACTTATGTAACATTTATGAGTAATGGGGATTGATTTTTGAGCAAATAACAGAAGTATGTCCAACACATGTGGTTCAGAATACTGTCTCACTATGGTGAAATATGCAGATGAAAAAGAATTTGGATGGTGTTTTCTATTTGAAATTATCTCTCCAGTGATACAAACTGCTACCTTTCATTTCTTTTTGAAAATGACTGTATTTTGTATTACTTGATATGTCTGAGAGAGCAAACATATGCTGCCATGTGTGGTTAATGCTTCCATTGCAATCTCTGTTTTAAGCCAGTCTTGTATACATTTGTTATTCTAAAGCAAACTAAGTACTTTTTCATTTTCTAGCACTGTTTATAAATGTGGTTTACATAATGTGATGAATCTAACATCAACTGCTCAAAGCTGCCTTGGAGCCTGCCCATCACATTTCAATAACATGACATATTCATTTCGTGCTCACAACCGGTCCATGTGCGGTGTGGTCACATATTTTGGTTTTAGCTAAATTCTGGCTCCTCTCAGGCTGGACTACACCATTTACCAGCTGAATATACAAAATCTGCCCTTCAGCTTCTTGTAGTTCAGTTTGATTCTTCAGTATCTCTATATAAACATATTAACATCTTTTTTTTTATCATGGATCAACTTTTGCTTGTAAATAGTTTCTAGCGTGTTTTTGGCAGCTGACTTAAAAACTACATCAAAGTACAGTTTCCTTTGCAGTAAAATTCCTCAGTCCCTGATGTTTGTTAGCAACACAGCAATATTGCAGGGCGGGTCATAACTTGCAGTATTGAGAGCTTGTGTTCAAAAAGAGCCATAAAGTCACATGTACATGTCTGTACCTCCATGGGGTTGTCAGGCTCATCATGGCTTTTATGGATGTAAGGATGTGCTGACCTGGAATGACTGGAGAGGCAAAACATCACCTGAAGGGTTTTTCACCCTTGTAGACAGTTTCTGTTGCCTCTGGAGCATCACTTAAGTTTGTTCTGTCTCAGGCTACAGAGTAATACAAATTCCTCAGTGTGGGAATGCCAATTTCAGAAGCTCCCACCTGGCTAATTCCCACCTTGACACTCTTGTTCTTGGTCCTGTGGAAAGGTTTGTGCACAAAACTGGATCAGGAACTGCTTTATCTGATCACTGAAGGTCTTGAAATCAGCTTGGGTGTCAATACATGTCAATTGTCAGTCGTGCTTGTGAGGCTGCTCACAGGTGTGGATAATGTGACATGGCATTTTTATGCAATATGGGTATTTATCTGCTTTAGAGACATTGAACACAGCAGACATTCTTTCACAGAAAATCAAACAGTAGTTAAAATCAAAAACTCTGCATTCAGTGCCAAACTACTGAATCACTCCAACAATAAGTTCTAAAGGAACATTTTCTGTTCCAGAATACAAGCTGGACTGAGAACAGCATTTCCTCATAGGGTATCAAGCACTTACTCTGCCAAAGTTCAACCATGCCTTAAAAAAACCCAGATCTCGATCACCTGCAAATGCTGAATTTCCCCCACTTTCCCTTAGGTTTTACCAAAGAAGGATGGACAACATTGAGTATAAATAATTTCATGTTCTTAGACAGCCTTTGGGTAGATTCCTATTGTTAGAACATAAAAGCAATGCTTAATATGGGGACTGTCATCAAGTTTCTGTGAGTTGTTAGTTTTACAAAAAAAGAAATGTGGCCATCTAGTCCAGAAAAAAAAATATTTAAAGCATGTTAGAGTGAAAAGAGAATATAGTTTAATTTGGAATTAGTTTTTCCAAACTTTATTATCAACAAAAGTAATTTATATTAATTAAAAATCCAAATGCCCAAAAGAAGAAGACATTGGCTCAGTTTGTGATTTACTGCTAGAAGTGGAAGCAGTGCATATCACATTCCTGAGACAGTAATTAACTACAATTTGCACTTCTTTGTCTAATGAAGAACCCGGGTCTGTAAATGTTTGCATGTACTTTGAGCACATCTGTTTTGTAGATGGAAAGAGTAACAAGGTCTCTAGGAAGGTCTCCAAACTCAATTTGTTTGCAAGTTTTGAAGCACACAATTTTTCACTTTGGAATAGTAGAAATGAAAGCATTTCTTTCATTACTGATCATTAGTATCATTACTAATAGTAAGGAAGGTGTACTCTGATTCAAGAAGTGATTTCCCTGTCGCATTCATTAACTCAGCCTGTGCTCAGATGTGTGTTTTCATCCGTGGGAATTTTCTGGGAGGGCTTCATTTGTTTCTCATCAACACAAAAGCAGTAAATCTGTCATGAAAGGTTGGGTCTAGTTCTAAATACTCCCAAGAAATTGGGAGCCTTCTGAAAAAGTCTGATTTACTTTTAGCTAACGACTGCTGCTGGTGCTGCAGTTTTCGTATTACTTTCTCATAATAATGCTACTTTTAAATTGTAGGCAATATGTAATCTATATTATGTTCCAGTGGGGATTTTTTAAAAGGCAATTAAATTTGGTTTAATCATTTCTATACCATTAGGTATTTTGTTGATTTTTAGCATTCATTTTTTCCTCTTCCAGATGTAGGGGAAAATCACAAGTAAGTCCTATGACTATTTTTTTTTAAATGAAAAATAGGAAGGTAAAGACTCCTAAATTAAGCCAAAAGACCATGTAGAAACTAGTAGAGAAGGGTTGTCAGACAGATGTCCTAATACACTATTTCCAAATATATTTGTTTGCAAATACAGGAGTGTGTTAGTTAAGAAGCTTGTTTCCCTGGGTGGGTTTGCACTGCTTTTTGTCAGAGACCAAAATCCAGTGGATGACAGAAGCTTCTTTTACCACTCAGTGGAAATATTTATGTAAATTGAAAGAAAACATATGTCATAATTGCATATTAGCTTGTGGTATGGAAAAAGATCTTTTTTGTAAAGCAAATTGTAAAGTAGACAGTATTATTTTCTTCTTGAACACTCGTGTTCTACAAAGGAAGATTTCCATTTGGTTTTACCACAGGAGAACAAAGGAGCCTTGACTTTAGAAATAACTTAGCAATGAATAACTTTTATTTTGTTTAACAGGCAATTTCATAGAATCATAGAATGGTTGGGCTTGAAAGCATCTTAAAGCTCATCTAGTTCCAACCCCCTGCCATGGGCATTTCTCAGCATTTAATTCATACTGTGACTGTACTTTTGCTTCATGGTTGTTAGAATTTTTATTTTTTTCCAATTAATGCATAAGGTGTACATCTCACATAAAACCAGAGGATGTTCTTTGCTCAGATTAGAAAGAATTAATTTCAGCTAAAATGGGAATTAATCACTGTTTTTGTCATTTAAGATTTTACCAGAGGCTCTCAAAATAGCCTTCAAAATAAATACAGAATGCAGGCAATACAGATTAATTTGAACCCATATGTTGTCAAGAAAGAGAGTAATTATTTGATATTTCCAGTGCTAAAACTAGACCAACACTAAAGAAATCAGTGGGTGGCAGGTTCAAAACAGAAGGAAATACTTCATGAAACATTTATAGTTCAGCTGAAATGTGCAAGAAAGTGAAGTGGATTTTAATGTTTCATATAGACCCAAAAAGTAATTGGTCTAATTGAAAGAGGAAAAGTCTTGCTTCCTGAGTTCTTTGTAATGAGAGCCAAAGTGAGCTGGAAAGAGGAGTTTTCCCTGGAAGACTTGCAGTGAATAACCTGAGTAAGTCCAGAGCCATCCTGCATTAGAGGGAAGCCATAGATGTTTATATAGAACTGTCAGTGAAAAGGGGTTGAAAACCACAAAATGTTCCCAAGGGCTGTTCCCTGTCAGTTTTTAGGAACAGATTTTGTGAGGCCAGAGGATGAGAGGTATGCATAGCTAACTTTCAGGGGTTTGGAGACATTGCTGTGAAAAAAATAAGTATGTTTTAATCCTTTTTCCTAATTTTAATCCTTTAAAAATACCATTACATAACTCACTTAGAAGATTCTTGTCTTTGTTGTTGATAGTGTTGTTGAAGATCTAATATTTCCACAGCTGTGTTCAGTATTACTCCTTTGAGAAAAATATCTATCTTGTGGAAAAAATAAGTCAGCTTTTATGCATTACCATCATGTGGAAAATTCTCACAGAGAAACAGATTTGTTTCAGTAATATTGCATGGAAAACCTACAGATTTCTGTGTATATATCCATAATACTGCAGACTTGGAATGAAAGTTCTTTTCACTGAATTAACAGAACTGCTTCAAAGTACATTGTAGGAAACTGTGCTATGTGCTGGTCTGAATAACTCACTTTATCAAAGTTACATTAATATAAATAACAGCCTAAAACAGAAGTAATGAATCAGAAGTTTGCATTCAATAACTGTGGAAATCTGCATCCTGCACAAAGAATTAAACACCAAACAAATGGAAATTCTACCAAGCTACAGTAATTGTTTACTCAGTGGCTGTAGGAAGTTCCTTACATAACAGACTATTAGAGAAGAAATTACAAGGTAAATGGTTTTTAAGATGAACTTTTTAAATAATCCAACTCTGAATGCTTTAATTTACTTTAATCCTTAAATCCTTGGGGAAAAAAAAGACTATTTATTGAATGGAGCCAGGATGGCTCAAGCAGACTGCAAGGATATTGTTGGGGGGATTCTCTCAACTCTTGAGTATTTGTTCACTTGTAGAGACTACAGGGAATGTTTGTGTCCAGTGTGGCTGCAAAGCCACAGGAATGGACGTGGAGCCCTGGGCAGGAACATCACTGCCTTGATGGGGAGAGTGAACAGCACAGCCTCTGCACCTCCAAAACACCAGGTGATTGTTTGAGTCCAGCCTAAGGTTCTTTGGACCTTACCATAAATAATCAGGCATTTCCCCCAACTGCCTTGCTCCTAATAGCCAGAATAGCTCTGCATAATTTATGCTCTTGTACAAAAAAAAGAAATGTTTATGAAGGGAGCTGCAGTCTGGGGAAGAGACATTGTTCATTTTCTTGACATTAATATGGTCTTCAAACTGATTGTAATGTACAGCATTTCCCAAGCTGAAAAAATTGCAGGTCCTGAATACAGAGCTTTGAAGTCAATGCCCCAGATAAACCTTATTACCCATAGAACTCCCAAATAAAAATAAGTGACAATTGCTTGTTTTAGTCACCAGGACAGTTGATTTGGGGGTAGCCCTCTGGATTCCCACAGAGAGGCATCAATGAAGGACAGACCTATAGGAAATACAGCTCAAACTCTGCTGCTGGTTTTAGTGAGGGGCTGAAATGAGATAGTTCATTTGAGCTGTGTGGGCTCATTCAACAGTGTTCAGCTAATGGACCCTGGCAAGAGGTGCAGTTGCCTTTAACCCATCTATCTCTCTGCTCAAATGAGATTCCCCTTTGTATCCTGTATTATTATTATTATTCCCCTTATTATCCTGTATTATCTTGGGACATCCCACTGTGGGAGTTTTTACCAGACATGACTGCAGAGCAGAGGCAGCCATATGCTGCTCCAAGGAACTCCAGAGCAATGACCAGATTGTGTGTTGGGAAACTTTATCAGCCTGTGAATGGTTCATAAAGTCAGGGAATGCTTATGGAAATGTGGAGGATTCTGTCCAGCAGCAGTTAGGCAGGATGAGGAAGGATGAGGCCGGGCTCTATGGAAATGCATAAGCAGAACTGTCCTGGCCCAGGTCAGAGCCCAGCTAGGCCAGTTCCAGCTTTGACAGTGGCATTTCTACTGAGAAAGGCATGGCTGATTCTGGGCTTTCTTTGCTTCCATTTTCCTTGAGGCAAAGTAAAGCTGTGGTTTTGGGACAGATGTTTCATTTAGTTTTGAGATTCACCCTGAGGCAGTTTGGCTTTTTTCTGCCATTCCCAAGGGAGTGGCTGGAGCTGTGTCAGGGGAGGTTTAGGTTGGTATCAGGAAGGTGGGTGCTGCCCAGGTTCCCCAGGGAAAGGTCACTGCCCCAAGGCTGCCAGAGCTCCAGGAATGTTTGGACAACACTCCCAGGCACAGGATAGGATTGTTGGGGTGTCTGTGCAGGATCCCCATGGATCCTTTCCAATTCTGGGATCTTTTTAAAACTGATCAAACATTATCCAGTTGAGAGAAGCACATTTACTGTGTGAAAAAGTTGACACCATAGAGGTAATGAATCTGTTGGTTTACTTTTGCTTTACTGACTGGAGTATTTCAGTATCATAAAAGGGTTGATAATTTATTGTTAATTGATTTCTGGTGTGGTCAAAATGTCCTATGCAGTACTCAAGTCTGTAAGTCCTTTGAGACACACAATGGTGCAGAATGTGTTCTTAAAGGTAATTTAGTGACCCAGTAACTCTTGCATCATGTAGAATGGAAGATTTTTATGAAAGGTTCTGCTTGATGTTCTCTCTTCACTTCTTAAATTGAAAATAAAACAACAGTGCTGTGTCTTTATGGTTCTCTCCTGATGGAATTTTAATGTAGAACAGGGTGTCTGTTAGCAAGGAGCATTGCATCTGTAATGAGACTTTGTAACCTGGTTATTGGGAACATTAAACACTGTATTTCCATTGAATTTCATTATAGCAGTTGTAACAAAATTGTTCAAATGATACTTGCAGGCATTTGAACATAGCTTCTTGGTACCTGAATTGGTATAAAACTTAGGAATAGGATGTTAATTTATTGGGAAAATAAAAAGCTAGATTCATTTTGATCATATGATTGTTTCTTAATGTGGAAAAGGAGATCTGTTTAATACATTTTAGAGGTTTTTAAGTGACGTCTTTGCTACTTTTAGATGGAAAAAGTGTTCCAACATTTTTCCACAATACTTTGGGGCCTTGAGACTGAACAGCAGTTGTTGACATCTTTAAATCAGAGCTCTTATTTCACATGTCTGCTGTTTTTTCCCCATTTAAAATGATCTTCAGTGTGCCAAGAGAAGTAAAATTAAAGCCTTGAAATAGAGTTTGGGATTCAACGGTAACTAACTGTAAGAGAGGGGTCATGTTACTAAAGATGCAATAAAAGCAGGGATCTCTTTTGTTCATTGGGAAACAGAAATGTGTGTCTGCTGAGCAAGTCCAACATATTATTATAAATCTTTTTGCATGGATGTTTGTACCTTTTTCTCTTTACAAGAAGACAGTGAGACTGTTATGCAGGACTTCTTCCAGATGTGGGTTGGTTACACAGTTCACTAAGCCTTTAAATGCTTCCTGCAGCCAAAACCAGCTTTAAAGGCAATTTCTTTTAAAACATTCACTCTTTCCAAAGGTTTGGCTTCACCTCTGTGGTTGGGATGTTCTACAAGGTGGCCATGGTGTGGTTCTGATCCCTTAGAGCACTGATTTGACCTGAAGTTTGGTCTTCCAACACCTGATCCATGACTTCAGCGAGGAGAGGTGGTGTAGAAGTTATATCAGATGTTGGTACCTCAAGTTCTTTGTTGTTTTGATGTTGGTTGGTTGGTGTAGGTCCCTGGGGTCACACTTCCAACTGAGGAGAGATTTTGAAGCTTCCTGAGGAACCTTCCAGAACACCAGAAATTGCATTGGTCTGCAAACCCATAGTCAGCAGACCTGTTCTCTGCAAACTGCTTCATGCAGAGAGTTACCAGGGATATTGTGTAAAATTATTTTGGTAGTATTTCCTTGTAATTTTACTATTTTTCTGTCTGTAGACTTGTCTGAAAATTGTATACATTGGAATATAAACATAGTGCTTAAATGAGAAAATGTTTTCTCAGGAGAATTTCCACCAGTTAAGGCTGGTATTACCACATGACAGAGATGATAAACTGTTTATTTTCTTGCTGTGCTGTAACTGTTTATAAAAGACTGACTTTCTGACTTGAAAGAGCTTTAAACTTCATTGATTTCTTTCAATAAAAGCACAATTTTTTGGTAGAAAAATATTAAGATTCTGTTTCCTAGTTCTGATAGACATTTTCTTTTAGCATTCTAAGGGGTTTTGCAGTAAGTGGAAGCATGATGGATATTTCAGAATCGAAATTCAGAAATTACATCAACCACTCTCTGTAGTGTTACTCTAAGAGTGAATTAACTGAGTGAAATTCACTTTGTCATGGGCAAATAGAAAGCAAGTGGTCACACAGCAACTCCTTTTCAGGGCAAAGCTGAGTGATTTGTAGCTTTGTTGTGGAGAGATCTCTATTAAATTGAAATGGAAAGTGGAGAAGGGTAGATAGCGTGAACTCAACATTTTTGGGGTCTCAGAGATTCTAATAGCCTCAACACATGGCATTAAAAATGAAAATCTCATTTTGGGAGGTATTTGATGCCTTTATTTTTCTGAGGCTTTTGTGTGGTTTTTGGTTTTTTCCTAAGAAAGCTCTTTTACCTTGCTTAGAGAAAACATTGCCTCTAATTGTTCCTTCAAATTCAGAAAGCTACCCAGGCTTCCATGGAAACAACATTATTTTTTTGAAGACTGCACAGTTTTTATCATACCAGAAGTGCCTGTCCCTGGCTCAGGCAGATCCTCAAAGTTCCATCATCATTTACTCAGTAAAAACAATGTCTTCTATACCTTTTGTATTCATTTGGTGGTAACCACAGGATGTCTTCTGATCCATTTCAATTTATAATGAGATTTAGCAAGTCTTGTCAAAATTCTGATGTGGGATACTTGAGCCAAGAATGCAAGTCAGAACTTAGAAATCTAGCAGAGATTCTAACTCCCCAACTCCCCAAAAATCCTCTTATGCCACAAAGCACTGTGGTTCTGGAATTGCTATGGCTATTGAATCCTAACCCCTCCTATTCTGGTCTCTTACTGACTGTAAAATATCTTTCCCTCTTGCAGTTTCAACATTCACACCTTGTATTCAGATCTGTTTACCTTGCATTTGTCTTTGGCTGGGTTACTGAAAATGTCATGTTCAAGGTTTTGCTGTACTATAAGCAGTTTCCTCTCTGAAATGTTTTTAGAATTCTGATGGGACATCTCTGCAGTCTTAGAAAGTTGCAGCTGGTTCACTCTTGAATTTATCTGTGAATTGAAGTCAGCTGCATCTGTGTGTGGAGAACAGGAGAAATGAGAAGGCTGCTGAGCACCTCCCAGATCCCATTGCCTAGCAGAAATGTTACTGGATTGACTTAGCAGGATCTCCCTCAAAGCCATTCTCATCAGGGACTTGCCATGAGGGCTCTCCCAGTGTTTATATTTATTTATATTTATATATACTATTTCATAAGACTTCTGAGTCTGATAACACTTAGCAAAACTATTATTCCACTCTCAAATCCAATGGCCTTCTCAAAGTACATTAATTTCCAATGTAAGCCTACAAAAATTAATTATTTGCTCAAATATATTTTAGATAATAAACTAACAACAGTGATTTTATGTTGAGCTGTCCTTGCATATTTTTATCATACTGGTGGCCAAAGATTTCAAACTTGTTCCCATATTTTCTTGACCAAGAATTCTCAGGTCACTGTGTGCTAGAGTCACAAGCTGTGAAATGGTAACAATTCCATTTACTTGGTTTATAAAATTCTTTCACACTCATCACTGTTTAGAAGTGATGAGTTTGATATTAAAGGCCATTCCACTTCCAATATAATTGGTAATTTTGAAGATTGGATTTGAGCAGCTTCCATCTGACACAGGGATATGTTGTGCAAGTTTAATTGCTGTGTGTTTCTGAAGTGAGCACCCACCCCTTTGTTGTGCCCTTCATCCCTTGGCTTCTTGCTCCTGCTTGGTCTCCTGCCTCTGCTACTGTTGTGCTCCATTTTGAGAACACTTTTCCTTCATTCTCTGTCTCACTCCTGGGGCTTTACTGGGGTGGTGTAACTTCACTTTAGGTCACATTCCACTGCTGAGGGCTTCTCATAGGAACAACTTCCACAGAGTGATGTCAGGCAAGCTTGATACTCATTGTACTAAACCCCCACAGGAATCATCTTAGTCACTTCACTTGCATAAAATTCACTTTTATGGTATCTTAATAGTGAAAAAGCACACCTTGGAGATAAAAATATGTTAATGGTCACAATAAATCGTGATTAATCTGTATTTTAGTGGTGTTATCCCATGCAAATCCAGTGGAGAATTTATTTTGGATCTTAGGAGTCTGAATGTTTGATAAGAGAAGAACTCTACTTGAATGAAAATACTTGCAGCAATATGTGGTGTTTTGCTTAAATTTATTATAAGACTACATATTCTGTAAAGTATAAAAATCTAATAAACTAACTATGGTACAAATGAATGGAACCTATTACTGTGACTTTCAAAATAATTTTAAAAAATTAAAATATGCTTTGTTTAATTAAAAAAAGCATCCAGATAGAAATGAATTGCTCATTCCTTTAGGTCATCAGAATCTGTGTTTGAATACGGGAAGTTTTTAGGGTCATCTAAAACAAATAATTTAACTTTTTTTCTTAAAATTTCACTTGGAAGAGAGCATAACACTGCAAAATGTTTGGTAGAAAATCCAGTCCTGTGTGTGTTTTAAGAAATTTGATTCCTGCATTGCTAGAATGTTCATAGCTCAAGGATTTTTATCTTGTATGTACAATTTTTACAGTTGATGCTGCCACTTAAAATGTTTTAAATGCAGTTAATCAAATAAGATAGGACCAAGCTGAGGGTTTAGTTATATTCTTAAATCTTAAAATCTGATCTTATAGAGGGTGTGCCTGGGGGCACAGTTAGATCTGTTGTGTTTAAGCAGAATAGTGTTACTAGAAATAAAAATAGATGTCATAATCTTAGGCTTCAATTTTTACATTTGATGGTTTTATAATGAAACAATATGAAGAAACACACTGGTACCTTATTTCAGTAGATAATATGCAGCATCATATTTATGGTAGGAAGGGTTTAAATCAGAAATAAACAGACCAGTGAGTAGAGAGAATAAATAAAACTGCATTTCAGAGATGGGGGTTGCAATGCAGAGTTGGGGGGTTTATTTGGTCTTCTGTGGTTTAAGAACAACACTGCAGTAGGATCTTATGCATGAAAATGAATGTGGGGAGAGCTGCCTTGTATTGATGTAGTTGTTTTCAAGGTGAACGTGTTCCAGGTGGGAATCTTCGTGCTCCTCCTCACTGTGGTCATGCTCGTCCTCGTGGTGGCTCTGAGTCCTGCAGATGCGTTCTGGGGGCACCGTCCTGTGACACAGGGGAGGAATCATGTTCTGTTCATGTTCTAATCACTGAAGGCAACTCTTAACTTCATTTATTTTAGAGTTGCTGTCTATTTAGTGATTTGAAAATGTTAACTTCATCAGTACATTGAATTTTCTCAATTACTTATTTACTGAGGACTTTCAAAAGCCACTCTTTTGAACATTCTCTCTGCATTGTTCTCTCATTTATATCATATACTGAGTTTTCCTGAGGAAAGTATTGCCATGTGTTGCTGAATGAAAACTTTGTCTGACACATGGGAATTCTCTCTTTGTCATTCCTTTGCTTTACAGAACAGCACAGAGAGCCTGGATTGAACATGTGGCTCCACAGCTGGGGCTGGTGGAACCTGCTCACCAGGTGACTCCAGCTGCTGACTGCTCCCATTATTTTGTTATCACTTTGAGCTCTGCTCCAGGAGCAGAAAATCGGGTGATTGCTGGTGATCAGCATTTTCAGTAACTGTGAGGAAGGGGGAAATCTCACTTCTATCATATTAAGAAATATTACAGAAGAAAACTCAGCATTCAGCTCCTCCTTCAGATTTTTTAACAAATATTTACTTAAAAATAACAAATTCCTAAAGCAAAACATTTCTTATTTATTTTAATGTCATTAATGTAAAAAAGAGCTTGGAAATTACCTTATTTTATTATTGTTCAGTCTTAGAAAACGTAGTTTTCTCATTTCATCAATCCCAAAGGGTACAGCCTTCAATTCATTGTGATCCAAAAAGAGCTCCCTCAGGGAGTGGTAAGCTCCAAAAAATGACACTGGGTCAATGCCATCATCAGTGAGTTTGTTAAAGGACAGGTAGAGATACTCCAGCCCAGGCCTCATGTGGCCAAACACATAGCCTGGAATTCTTTCAATCTGGTTTCCTATAAGTACCAGATGGAGTAAAGATTTTGGCAGGTAGGAGGGAACATGATACAACTTGTTATAGGAGAGATCGATTGACTCCAAGTTCCTGCATTAAAGGAGAAAATAAAAAAGGCTGAAACCCCTCTGAGCTCCTGGCCTGGCAGTGCTGGGCTCTGTGCAAGATTCTGCATTGTGGCATTACCAGGGAATGAAATTTCCAAGGGAAATTCCTGATAATGGAGCAGAATGTGTTTTATGAAACATGGTCATGCATAATTACTCTGGGAATAGAAATAATTAAGTCAAGAATTACCAATCAAGCACAAGGATTTTGTTGATGGGAAGAGATCTCCAGTAATGAGGATGGGAGACCTGGGTGGGGGGGTGGGGGTGGGGAAACAGGGGAATCCCAAGGGACTAATCTGGGATTGCTGCAGTAATGAGTTACACAGAAGAACTGGAATAACCTTGGGATTTCAGTCATCCCATTAACAGGGAGTTTTAAGCTTTGTTCTGAAGCCCATTTGAAATGGAATTGTGGGAATTAATCAGTCCCCTGGCCTTCACTTCCAGGCATGAGAGATGCTGTCAGTAGTAACAGCGTGGTTGTTTTCAGCTTAAGGAATTCACAAGTTCAGGAATCAGGGGATAGGGCTGCAGCTGCCAGTGATGGCCAGGTACCCTGCTCAGCTTGGCAAATTATTTAGCAGGAAAATCAAAAGCACTGTCATCTTCTACTACTTACATTCTCATTGCTCACTCTGCCTATATTCTGCTCTTAGACAATGCAGCTGCACAATCTTCCCTTCATCTTTTATAATTTTTAATCCAATGGGAAATAAGGCTAGGATAGTATTAAATTATTTAAAAATTACCTGTGAGATGATTATGTATCAATACTAAATTACCGTATAATTGTATACAGTATTATTTATAATTAGTGTTCATCTTTGAATGGGTGGTCAGAAAAAATATTGACTTTTATATTAATATGGTACAGATTTGAGGTAGAAGATCTTTTTATTTGACAGCTGACTGAGCATCTTCAAGATTATACAATTATGCAAAGGAAATTTAGAAAAATTAGCAAAGGAAAACAAATCAAAGCATAATTACAACTCTAAGTTAAAAGCAATGAAATGCAGATATTTATTTGATTATTTGACTCACTAAAACAAAGAAAAATGAAATAAACGTATTTTAAATGTCTGGTACTTACTCTTGGTTTATCCAAGCCAAAGGTGCTATCCTGTGCTCTTCTAATTTGTTATGCTTTAGCCCAATGATGTTGATGTTTCTGGTATGGTTAAAGCAAATTTCTGACACTTCTTCAATTTGATTATGTTCAAGATATAACTCCTGTAAGTGCATTTGGGAAGAAAATTTGTGAGATCAGAATAGGCTGAGTTTTCCCATTGCAAATTCCAAGTGTAGCCATTACCTGTCCCCTGCATTCCCTGGTCTATGTTAATTCTGCATCTGAACCAGAGTCAGTTTGTAGCTGGACTGGGACCTTCAGAAACACAATTTTTCACAGCAATTGTTTTGTTTTCTCATTTGTGAGAATACATACTGCTTTGAAAGGACAAACAGAAGGAATTGCATCTCTCTGGGTGTTTATTGGGGGGGTGCTGTTGTTAGTATTTATTTTTGTTGTTTTGGGGTTTTTTTTACCTCAAGAGTGGCAGGAAGACCTTGTGGTATAATTCTAAATTTATTTCTTCCCAGTCGCAAATAAGAGAGACTTTTCAAAGGATAAAAGGCCAAAGGACTGACATTTGCTTCACTAAGTTTATTTCCTTCTAATTCCAGAGTGACCAAATTCTTTAAATCTAAGGAGAAAAAATTTCATTTCAGTTAATTAATGCCATCTTATATCTTGTTAAAATACACATTCATAACTTAACAGTCTTAAACGTTACCCAGAGCAGTTCACAGCAATGAAAAATAAAAATTAACTGATTTTATTATCTCATAATCGTGGACTTGTTCAGAGGTTTGTAGAGCTTTAGAGATTGACCACAGCTTTATTTACATTTTCCTCTCCCAGTCCAAATGGAAAGGGCAGCAACTGATCCAGTTTAGATGGGACCCTTTTGGCAGGAGAGGAAAGGAAGCAAAAAAGTCCATCAAATTCTGACATGGATGGTACCCTTTCCTTTTTCTTTCTCTTTTTTCTATCAGCCTGTGTTTAAACTGGCTTCAAATGACCATGGTTGACTCCAATTATATTCTCCTTTATTTTTCATGGACATCAAATTCTGTTCACTTCCATGCAATTGAAAAATAACTAAAATGGTTCCACCACACATAAGGCCATCAGGTTAAAGGTGGGGATAGTTGGTGTCTTCAATATGCTTCAAATTCACCTCCACTCAGTGACCTTAAATATAAACTGCTTAGGGAGAGGAGCAGTTGCATAAGGGAAAATGTAATTTTAAAATACTCTGTCATTCAAGTCTTTCAGCTTCTGCTGCCTTTTAAAGACATGGCACTTTAAAGCTAGCAATTATTTTTCTATGTCAAACCAGGTTCAACATTCAGCTTTTGAAATTTATTTTTGACTTTTCATAGGATTGATATTCATTTCTTAAAATACCTTTTAAGCCGTCTTCATCAATGGCATGAAGTTGGTTGTCATTTATTTTTATTTCTTCCAAAGTTGATGGCAATTCAGAGGGAATGAGTACCAGCATATTTCCATCCAAATACAAACGTTTCAGCTTTTTCAGGATCTTATCACAGGGAGGAAGAGCATTTCTATTATCAAGGTGCAATATATGCAGATAAATATTGACTTAAGATTTTCTTAAACACACGCTCTGTAAGGTTTTTCAGCAGCAGTGCAGTAGTATCCAGTGTTTTGAATTAAAAAATACTTTTTTTTTCTGTCAGTCTAATTAATAGGTTACTTTCTGCTAAATATTAACAAAAGTGCCAGTCAATGTCATGTGTGACCAAAAGAACTTCCCCACAGCCCTGCTGCTGTTCCCCAGGATCACTGTTTGCATTCCTGCTGCTCTCTGTGAATTGTGGAAGAATTGCCTCACTACACAGGGCAGTATTTAGGACTTCAAAGTACATGCATTTAGAAATAACATGCTTATCCTCTTGATCTATGAGCAAACTGATCATTTTCTGTAGGTCAGCAAATTTCCTCAGGCAGAAGGACAGCAGCTTTCAGTGACTGAGGGTTATTATGCTTAAGCCAGCCTAAAAGATTGGGATGAAAAATTATCATCTCTTTATTCTTGATTATGGTGAGAGATTTCTCAAAGTAGCTATTGAATTATACAATGCTTACTTATACAAGGTACAAAGTGGTTTAGATCCATAAACTGAAAAGCAAAAAAACATTATTTTAAGCAGCAATTACTGAGAGGGTAGCAGAGGAGTTAGGCTTTCTTACTTTGAATGCTTTGGGACCTATGCCAGGAGAGGTAATGTTATTTTTACTCAAATCAATCCATTCCAAATTAGGCATCCCATTGAATGCTTCATCTGAGATAGTAGTGATGCTATTTCCTGGGACAGAAGGCAAGAAAAAAGTTTCAGTAATGAAATACAGTCTGCACCTGAGATGCAATCTTACACATCTAGAAAATATATCACAAAAATAGCATTATGGACAGTAATTTTGTGTAGATGTATTCATCTTAGTATTTAAACTCTAGCATGCCAATCTGTTTTTCATTTCTTGTTTTAAAGGCATAGCTGTAAAATTAGTTCTAAAACTTTTCTATATTAAGGAATGACAAAGCATTAACAGTGCTGCTGACTGCATTTGAGGGTGGATGACGTTAGAAAAGTCATGCAAATTAGATCCATTAATTACCTGTAAGGTCTAAACTCGTTAGGTCTGGATCTGAGATGGGAGGTATTTGTGTAAGTTTGGCATTAATGCAGCTTACTGTGGTGTCCGAGGTGGAACATCCAGATGGCAAAGGAGGAGCTTCTCTGGGTGGAACAGGAATTGGGAAATGAGATGGAATTGTGAAGTCACCATCATCTTCATCACTGTCGTAGTGCCCATCTCCTGCAGCTCCCGTTCTGGGGACAGGCAGCTTCCCTCTGTGCCGCCCTTTGTGCCTCCGGCGATTCTTTCTGCCTTTCCTTTTTCTTTTCTTCTCCCCTTTCTTGTGACCCTCCTTGTCTCTGACCTCTATCACTTCTGTTGGAAGGAGCTCATCCTTCTCCATGTGAGTTTGTGCTGATGGCAGAACACTGGTGGTGTCAAGGTCCTTGGGCTCTGGGGAGTCACCAGAAAACTCACTGATGTCATCCAGTGAAATTATACTGGAGTCCAGTGAGGAGGCTGATGAGGGAAAAACAACAAAACAACACAAAAGTCTGATGAAACTAAAATATTAGTGAGCACTGTTTCCCACATACTGTAGAAAATTATGAATATAGATCATTCCTCTTAGAATACAATTCAAAGAGTAAAAATGTGGTCTTAAATTGCTGCTTGAGAAAAGAGACACTTGACTGAGAAATTATGGAGGCAGCCATACAGAAGAGTTTGTACACAGCTACAGTTCTGGAGAATGCCAGACAAAAAGGTGGAAAAATTAATATAGCTTTCATTATCTTCTTTTTGACTTACTAATAATTATGGGGTCTGTGTTGATGGAGGTGTCTAAAGAGGAAAAATAATGTGTCTGGAAGTGGGAGCTAATTTGGAAAAATTTAACAAAGGTCAGGACTTGTTCTCCTCCAAAAGGGATTGTCAGGGGAGGAGTTGGCTGCAGGTGGGGATCTCACCAGGGAAATGCATTAACTCCATTACCAAAATGCAGTTTTTACTTCCATAATAGGACAATTCTAATAAAAGGAGTTCAAAAATCTCAGTCAACATGACTTTTACAGTTCTACAATGAATTCCTATGATGTCTCATCTCAGGGTGTCAAATGCATATACACATGAGGATAAATATTTCTTACAGTAGGAGAAGATTGAGTTCATTACTTGCAGATAGAAAAATAATGGGAGTGTGGGAAGGAAAGGAAGGAGATCACATCTCATGTTTATCTCCCCCATTCCTTTTCTTTTTAAAGGTATCAGTTTTATTTAAATTATTGTGGAATACCAAGACTATATTGGTATTCCAATTCTCTTGTGAATTGCCTGTCTTCTCTTGATTTACATCAAATTGCTGCATGGTTTTGCACTCCTAACAAAGATTTACCACTCTGTATGTCTAATAATGACCAGTAGTTATTGATTGATCCTTTGTAAATGGAAGTGAAATAGAAAATATAAATAGATGTTATTTCTTCATAGACTTACAAAGTTCTGTAAAGGTAGGGGGGAAGTAAAAAAAGAAATACAATTATCTTTACTACTGCATACTTAGCATCATCTTTTCTTTAAATGCTGCATCAAAATCATCCAACAGAGTATCAGAGAAACTGAGGTCAGCTTGGGTAGAAGCTCTGAAGATCTGCTTTTACCGTGGAATTCAGGATAATGTGTGTCTTCTAACTCTCGGGATCATTAAATGCTGTGTTTGTATAAGGTTTTAAAAATCTGTGGTGTCCCATACCAGTCTCAGAACACACTGGGCAGCACTCTCCTGCGGGAATGACGGTCTGGGAACATGTCAGAGGGTGGCACATGGCTGTGTCACAGATCACCTGTCCTTGGGAGCACAGGCAGGTGACGCAGGGCTGGGGAGACCAGACGGCTTTGTCGAACATGATCATCCCGTTAGCTGTGCACTGCCCCTTCTTCCCTGGGAACACAAAATGGGACATGGGAGTCAAACAGCTTCAAGTCAACCAACAGTGCTCATTTACAACTTTGGAAGGAAGCACTACTATTTTGTTCTCATTCTGAAAATATGTAAAATACACCCTATTCAAAGGATCTAATTATTATTCCTTACTTTTCATAGCTATATTTTCTTCAGTTTTTAGTAATCTCCAGTTATGGAAAGCTTGAATATTTTTTCCAGACCTTCTTCTGTTCCTCTCTTGTGCACTACAGATCTTTTCTAATATCTTGCACATTGAATGAGAAAATTTTATTAAGGCCCTGCAGAAGTGGGAGGGTAACAATATTCAGTATATAGTGACAGTTCATAGGCTTGGTGGAAGTAAAGCCCATTCTGGGATGACTGATGAGATGGCAGAAATCTCCACTTCCCTGTAACTTGCTTTATCTGGAAAACAAAAAATAAACCCTCTTTGCTAGAAAAGCAGTAATCTAGAACAATTTGTGCTATGAAATACTCTGTCTCCCAAATTCTGGACATGTATCTACAAAAGATTGAGATCTCCCCAGGGGTATCAGTTGAAATTTTCAAAAAGAAATGTAATTTTGTAAGCTCTAGTCAGATATTCAGTAGGCAAGTGATCTGGAGAGCACAGAGACTTGGGAAGAAAACTAATCCCAGTCTTCCTTTCCTTCCAGTGGTGGAGTTCACCTCAGCAGAATCTTCCCTGGGCAGTTCTCACCCAGCCCCCAGGATAAACATTGCACTTTAGGACGTTGCTTTTTTATTTTTGATCTTTTGAGAGAAGGAAAACCAAGGCTGAGATTCTTCATGATTCTTCATCCCATGCAAATATTCCTGGTTTGGTGTGTACCTCTAAATCTTGTTGAGAAGCTGAACTCCCTCACACTTTCCTTTTCCTCTTTCTAACCAACCTAAGAATGCATTGCTGAAGTGCTGTTTTGAGATGAAAACCCATTTCCAAGTTAACTTTGTACTTCCCTGCATATAAAGAAGAAGAAATTTTCTCTTTTCCTATTCAGTTTGACTTCCTCCTTCGGATGAAAATTAATACAGTGGAAAAATCTACTCTCACCTGAATCTGCATGCCAAGAGATTTTCACTTGTGGTGCACAAATTGTCTTTGGAAGGGTTCTTTGCAGGGTTTGTTTTCCCACACTCTGCCCTGCTCTGTGTCTGGGTTTTTAGTTTTAATAAGGGTATTCAGGATTGCCTCTAAATAACCTTGTAAGACTATTGTAAATATTTGGTTTGAAATGTCTCTGGGATTAATATTTGTCTCAAAATGTGGCATTTTGCTAAGTTTTTCAAGGTAGTCCTACTTCATAACAGAGGTTCTTCCTTTTTCCTTCTACTCAAAGACCAGTGGATATCAATCTGTTTTCTACGATAAAAATTAATTATCAGAATCTTCCAGTTTGGTTATCCTTTATGTTCCATATATTTTTAAAAATGCTTTGATTTAAATTTCTCTTACTATGCAAAAAGCAAGAAATTAACGTTTTGAGTAGCTGCATCTTGTTTTTTCAAAGGTCTGGGACATTTCTGCCTCATTTCAGCTGCATAAAGTTGTGCTCTAAGCAACTCCAGCCATGTCAACTGGAGGAGGAGAGGAATTAGCCCAGGCCAAGTGTTAGTTGGCTTTAAGTCCCTTGTCATTCCAACCAGGTATCTGCGATCCAGCTGTTTGCTGGATCCTGACTTTGGGGTTTATGTGCTTGCCAGTACACCACAATACTTCTTTTAAATAACCTCCAAAAGAAACACAAAAAGAATCCTGCACTTTCTCATGTTAAACAATAAAACAATAACTGTTCCAAAAGAGCATAATCTGGCCTGAGAAGGAAATTCTTCCGTGCTTCCTAAAATTCTTTCTTTTGTTTTAGCTACCAGAGTGTATCAGAAGTCAGAGCAAATCTTGTCTGAATAAGCATAAAAATCTGAGTTATCAGGCTTGGCCTCTGAAGGCTTCTTTAACAAATGATCCTCTTTTTTCCTGTGTGCATTAGAGTTGTATAAAAGGCAGGAGCAGGGGGTGCTCAGACGAAGGTTTTACCCTTTAGGTTCATTGCAGAGCTGCTGTCTGTCACTCTTGGGATTGCCAGAGCCCCTGTGAGACACAGAAAGGCTGTGCTGAGATGCTCCTCACATTTCCTGACCACTGAGCCACTTCAGCTTGGTGGTGTGAGCAGGGAGAAGTGGGGGGTGAGAGGGATCAGAGATGGTGCAGCAGTGAACATCCTACTCTGCTCTCCCTAATGGACAACTTCAAATTACCTCCTGTTGTGGCCAACTGCTTGATTTAATTTAAATGTTCACATGGCTCTGATCTGGGGGAATTAGATATGTCTGGTTACTGTTAAACCTCCATTTAGCTGCTAATTTTCATCCTGCATATATCTGTAAATTTGGGTGTTTTTTTTTTAGTCTACTAAGAGCAAAACAAGTAGCTAAGAGAATGGAAATTAATGTTTGGATTGTATTTTCTTCTATTCTGAAGCATGATTAATAATAGTGTTCTATTATTTAATAGGCTCTGTTTTTTCCAAATCTGACATTAACTTGAAAAAATTTTGAACTTTAAAAGCTAGACTAAAAAATACCTTGTGGTTCCAGTCTTTGGCAGATGAGCATAGGACTTTTAACCTTTGGAAATATGGTGTAAATTCAGCATGGAGTTCCAAATAAAATGAGTTCAGTGGTTTTAGCTCAGCTTTTGGATGGAAGTCCAGATAGAAAGAAACAAGCGGGGCGGGGAGGGGGAAGAGCTGTGCATTATTTCAGCATGACTGATGGTCCTGACAGAAACCCTGGAATATCTTACATGAAGTGGATGCTACTTACATGGTATTTTCCTCTGTTTAATTTAAAAAATATTTTTAAATTAGATGTTTGACTTTAGTAATATGTATAATGTTGTAATACACACTGAAAATGCCAAAGTCCAGAGTTTTGCTCGTTTTCCTATTCAAACCCCTTACTTTCAAATACTTGATTTAAATGGTTCAGCCTTTCTGAAGTAAGGATTCACAACAAACAGTAATTGTGGAGAAAATGTGGCTGATTTATTTGGCCATTTGAGACCTCTTAACCCAGTGGTCATGTTGTTGTGTGACTCACTGAAAGGCTTAAATTCTTGCTTATAAAAATAGATTATTATTATTATATATAGAATATGTGAATCAGGACATTCTGTTTTGATTTTTTTTCCCCCATAAAATTCATTAAACTGCATATGAAGATTTTACTTAGTGTGCAATCTCTTGATGGAGGAATGGAAATATCTGTATCCATAAAATACATATTACTACAGGGGTGAAAACTTCTGGATCACCAAAAAGGCAAGTTTTATATAAATCATACTACTGAACTTCTGTTAAATAAATCTGGGTTGTCAACAGAGATGGAGCATAAGAGTGGTCTTGTTTGGAATGAGTAGGATTTTTTTCTCTTTTAACTCACTTTTCCATCATAAGGGTCTCGTTTATAGTGTAACTTCCATATTGCAGCCACTACCAAGTGTTAAGTTATTTACAAAATCAAGAAGTATTCCTGAAGGTTTGCATGGGCAATTTGCTTTTCAAAAATGCAACCCATAAAGTAAAAATAAAAACTTGAATCTATTTTAATTAACACTATTATTACTGCTGTTGAGGCCTCAGTGAAATGCTAATTGACTTAGGTGATATATTGAGCAATAAATTCTTCAAAATGGCCTTCAAACTTGGAACACAAGTTTGAAACACATTGGAAGTTATGAAAATACCCCAACAAATTTCTTGTTCATTAAGATCAAAAAATAATGCAGGAAACTTGCAGGAAATATTGCTGTTACCTGGCAAAGCAGGGTTTGATAAAAAGCCTCATAAACGCCAACCACAAAATCACTGCAGAAGGCAGCAGGAATGTGTAGAAGTAGAGCTAAAATAAAGCTTTAATGAGTTGATCTGTCTGAAATGGGAAGTCAGTCCCCAAGGAGCAGAGGGGCTGTGCTCTCACCTGGTAGGACGCTGTAGGTGCTCTCGTGTTGCCCCAGCCCCACCAGGGAGTCAAAGACGCCCATGACGCTGTCATCGATGGTGATCAGCGGGATCCTGGGCCCTGGGGGCTCCAGCCTGGCTGCCCTGGGGCTCCTGTGCCCTGCCCAAGGGGGAATCCTCCTCCTCTGCCTCCTGCCAGTGCTGCCTTCAGCTGGGCACAGATCCCTGCACAGCCAGAGGAGCAGGAAATAACAGAGCAGGGATGGTGCCTGCATCGTCTATGGGTCCCACAGAGTGCCCTGGAATGGGAAAAAAGAGGAAAATCAGGGACCTGCAGAGCTTTTAGGACCATGTCAGTCACACACAGCACTTTTCAAGGCAGGTGAACTAAGAAATGGCAGGTCAGTATAACCAAGGTTCCCCTGGGAAAGAAATTGCCCTCTGAGAGCTCCAGTGACCAGGTTGATTGTAGTGATTCTCAGCAGTCACCATCAAACAGGTGCTGGTTTGTGTTTGGGGTCACACTTGAGGAGGTGGTTCAGATTTGCAGTGCCAGAGCATTGGCTCAGTTCAGTAATTGTTGCTGCTCCCAGCAAGGGACTTCTTGAGAGTTCTGTTGAGTGTGTCTTCCTTTTTATTATTTCTACCAGAGTGTTGTAATTTCTGAGTGTGGGAATGGAAAAGTAACAGAAAAATGCCCAATTCATTTGCGATGTGCTGCCCCAAATGCTTTTGGGCTGGCATTTCTGTGCAAGGGGTTTTTTTTACTGGAAATGAAGAGATGTCGCTTTTCCATCCATCTCTGGCCATCCTCTTCTCTAACAGGATCTGCTTGGTTCTGCAGAGGACACCTTCAGGAAGTTTGTGCTATTTGTGACATCCCACAACTGCTTTTCCAGTGGAAGTTTTTATGAAGTGTAGGCTCTAGAATGGTCGACCTGCATTTACTTATTAAAAAATTCAAAATCCTTGAGCCTTCTTATGCTCGTGACAGAAAAATTACATTTACTGTCACCAATAGGTGGCATTCCAAAACAGAGCAGTCAGGATTCAGGAGCACACACAAGGAAGGAAATCCAGCAGTGGATTGCTGTACCAGTGTGGAAATAAGAGCCTGTACATCCAGGGTCATTAATGATCTGTCAGAGCTGTGTTGCATAATTCCTTCAAAAAGGAAATGCTGCTGTCCTGTGGCCTGTTTTAACTGAGGCAGCAGAGACAGAAGACATTTGTGTTCTTGGGAGAGTGAGAATTAGTGAAGGACTTGGAGCTCTTGGGCTTTGTGACCAAGACAAGGCTTAGAGCATGGCCATGGTTTTTCTCTGAGGAGGTTCTGAGGGGATTAAAAAATGCTTTTTCATGATGTTCATCAGTCTGTCTTTGCATCTCATCTTTCACTTTGGAGTTAATCTTATTATAATTATATTGTATAAATATTGGACAGTATTATTTCAGGAACTTGAACTGTGGTTTTGCCTGAATTAGATTTTGTTTAAAAGCTTGTTCATCTTGGTATTTTCTGATTTATAGAACAAGTCACATTTTTGGTACAAGTTGTCTAACTGTTCTTTAATATAAGGCATGTGATTGATTGCATGTTTTCCATGCTTTCCACATCATAATTCTCATCTATTTTTTTATTCTCATGTTTTAAAATGGAAATTTGCCTGTAAATCAGCTTAAGAGTATGCATTTTACTTCTTTTTAATGTTGTCGTTTCCATGCTCAACTATTTTAAACTTAAATGTTATTGCAAATTTAGATATTAATTTACAGGACTTGAAGTTATTATTTTTATTTCTATATGAAGGGAATTTGAGATTTAAGTGTCTCACACAAATCCTCACAGCGTCTCCTGGAATGGCAGGTTTTGAAATTAATCCAAACTTTAGTTTGTTGCTTTCTACCCCTCAGAAATCACTTATTCCAAAATGCTGTATGAACTCTATGGCTTTTTATTTACAGCAATTACTGTTAGTTAACATCTCAGATAGATGCAGAAGCTTGCCCTCTGCACTGAAAATGCCTGATCTTGTTGAGAAAGTGCTCATTTCTGAATGCCTCAGGAGGAATGAGCCAAAGCCTTTGGTGTCTGCCTTGTGTGGTAATGAGTAACTGTAAAATTACCCAGGAAACTTCTGTTCCACAGGCTGGGCTGAAACACACTGAGAGCCCTCAGGGAAAACTGGATGTACAAAGGAAAGGCTTGGCCATGTGTGTTCATTCTGTCAAGTTTCTGACATCTTAATTATGGTTCCATTTTTCTGGGATACTCTATAATAACACCAGAGCTGTGCAGTTACAATGCTGCTACATTGCACTTGGGCTTTTTTAGCATTTAACCATTTCTTCCTGTGACCAGAGGCACACAATGGCATGACTGAAATACTTCTCCATTCTTCATTTCCTTTTAAAAGTCAGGAACAATATAGAGTGAATTATATTACATTAACTGTACAGATATTAATGTACATTAAAAGATGCTTTGCTAGGAACTTAGAGTAAAATTCTATAGTAAAGCAAATTATTATAAAGTGAAACTTGGTTTCATAAAGTAAATACAATTTTTTTAAAATCAGAAACAACAGAAAACAAATCACACCCCCCCCAAAAAAAAAGTCTTTCTAAACTAATCCTGTTCATATATGTGAGTTTATTTGCTAATTTTGTACACCAATTTAACTCTTCAGCACTGAAAGCTTAATATTGCTATTTTCAACCAAATTATGTTCTTTGCATGCAAAACACTGGGCTACTGAGTTCCTTTCCTTGGCTTAGTTAATAAGTGCTGCCTCACATTTTAAGGCCCAAATTGTGAAAGGTCTTGGGTGCTTTGGGCCTTTCCTGCCCGTGTCTGGGATCCTCAGATTATCTCTGTATTTTGCATAGGGCCAGCCAGCTATTAATTTGGGGAAAATTCAGCCTATTCAATTGATGAATTTTATTATAAATCATTGCATAGTAAAATAAAATTATAGCTAGCCAGTGTAATGAAATTATTAACTGTTTGTGTTGCCAGATAGTCAACATGGCTGCATTGCTGTACCTTTTTTCATTTCACCCATAAATATTTAGATCAGAAACAGTAGGTGAAAGCATTTACTTTTACTTTGTAATGTGTTCAATAATTTGTACCTTTATCTTCAGTACCTTTCAGTTTCCTATTATGTTAACAGAAATGGTTAATTTTTAAAGGAGAGACCCCTTAGAAATGCCAGAGTATCAGAATTTATTCAGTAATCTATCTTCATCCGTTCCGTCAAAATTCAAACACATTTCTAAGATGTCAGTGTGTTTCTCCTGACACACAGGGGTTAAAGTGCTTTACCAAGATTTTTCACTCACTCTTTTTTAAATGCATTGCACAGAAATGAGTTACATTTATCCACAGCAGCCAGACCAGTTGCACTTTCTGTTAGTTTCAGTTGGATGTGCATGGCAAACATTCAGACAGAACAAAAAGCAGCTCAACGGGTATTGCACACTTTATCTAGAAAGGCATTTCTGTTCAGTATTGCTAAATACAGCCCACATTATTTCATTTCAAATATTACATATTTGCAAAGTTAACATGAAGTTTAAGCCATTCAACACCATGCTTTAAGCAGTAATTTAAAATGTAAAACATTTTACCTTGTAATCTAACCTAACAGCAGATTCTGCTTGCTGTCATTTAGTCTCCCGCTGCAAATGAAACAAAATCTCAGTGATATCTTTAAAACAAACAGAGACACTGTAGGGATTGTTGAAACATGTGAGCTGATTCCTTAGTTAAGTCTTGAATAGCTTCTTCCCCTGGGGAGCCAGGGCTGAGTTCTGTGTGCAGAGCCTCAGCTTGTGCTGGTGCTGGGAGCGCTGGAACCTCGCTCGGGCAAATGAGGAGCAGCACAATGCCTCTGGTCCCGAGGCTGACAAGGCACAGCTGGAAATCCTTTCCCAGTGCTTACAGTCACATAAGGAACAAGGAAATGGAGTGTTTGCAAAAGAAACAAAAAATGTGTGTTTTATTCCATGCTGGTTTATGTATTTAGAAGTTTAGTTTCCAGGTGGCATGACTTTAATGTAGATTTATATAAAATAATAAGATCTAATCCACTTTGGCAGATGTAGCCTTAACATAAAAGCGTTTTTTCTAAATTAGAACTTTTTTTTTCAATTCATGTTTTCCTAATCCCCTTCTGCACTTAAAGCCTGTCATCTATAAGCAGCAAGCTTTTTGTGGAAGTTTTAGCATGGAAAGTTTTTCTTTTGTCCATTTACAGCAATGATTTCACTGCAAGTTGTAGCTTATGCATGGAAAATAAAACGACTGAAGCACTTTCCCTTCATTTTTTCTCTTTGTACGGCTAATTACATCCTGAAACACGATCCTGAGGCTCAGTTCTGCAGAAGCTGCAGGGAAGCTGGTGATCCAGAGAGGAGAAGGGAGTTAAGGGTACATTACCACAAGTCCTGTGTGTGCCAGCAGAGCCTTTTCCTGCATCCCCAGGTCGCTCCGAGTGTCCAGGGGGTGTGGGATGGGTCTGCTGAGTTTCAAAATGACAAATTCACCTGGCACACCGAGTTCTCTGAGTTCTGCTGACATTAAAAATCTGTAGTTTCCTTGAACTCACAGTCTGAGGAATATTTAGACAGATAGTCATGGAATGGTGTGACCATTGAGTTAACCATAATTGTTAACTGGTGTGTGGTGGAAAGATACTGGGAGAACACATTGTCTCTTAAAATAGGCATCCAGTTCCTACTGTGCTCTGCTTTGCAAAGGCAAAAGAAGAAATATTAAACTTTGGTAATTTATTTTCAAACAGCTCCAACTGTTTGAAAGGAAAGAAGACAGCCACATAAAAAATGGAGTGAAAATCTGGATGGAAGGAACCTTAAAGTTTATCCCATGGGCAGGGACACCTTCCACTGTCCCAGGCTGCTCCAAGCCCCAATGTCCAGCTGGCCTTGGACACCTCAGGGGTCCAGGGGCAGCCACAGCTGCTCTGGGAACCTGTGCCAGGGCCTGCCCAAGTCCCTCACATGGAAGAATTCCTTCCCAATCTCATCTAACCCTGCCCTCCTTCAGCTTAAGGCCTTTCCCCCATGTCCTGTCACTCCAGGTCCTTGTCCCAATCCCCTCTCCAGCTCTCTGGGAGACCCTTTAGGCTCTGGAGAGGGCTCTGAGGTGTCCCCAAAGCCTTCTCTTCTCCAGGCTAAATGGCCCCAAGTCTTCCTTAGTGAGTTGTAGACACACCCTGAGAGATCCTTCAGTCAGCTATAAAAATTTCCACACGAACTTACCTATCATAATAACTAAATAAAAATGCTGTGTATTCTGCTAAAATTTCTGACTAGGATGGTAAATTTTTTCAGACATGCACAGTTCAGATAGTTTCTGTGTGGGTGCAAACACTGCTGTGTCCTCAGGGATCTGATATTGACTGGTTTTATGGGAATGGTTCATCCAAAAGTGCAGAGCAAGCTGCCAATCTCTGCTTCATCAGCAATTTGTGTTATGCCTGTCCATCCCATGGCCAGTTGTTGGAATGAGCTGTGCCATGGGAATGCTTTGGTCTGTTAAGATGCCTCAATGTGGAATTGTGTCCTTTGAGGAGAGAAGAGGCAGACTAAACAGCAGTGAAAAAGAATTAGAATAACTTTTTATAATTTTATATCTTAGGGCAAACTGCCACTGTTGGTTTGTGTCTTGAGCAAGAGCCATAGGATGTGAGAAATGGCTGTGCAAGGCTGGAGCCTCTGGCATGGATTCTTCTCTTTTCCTCTCACTATTAGTCAGTGTACAATAATACTGCTGTTGTTTTCCTTTTTTTATCAATTTTGTTTCTTTCTGTTGGAGGCAATGGAGGGAGGAAAAACATTCACTGTGCCCTGTTCTAAACTCAGAGGAGGTCAAATAATGTATAAGTTAACAGCATTGTGATGCTGAGAGGAGCTTATAGATTTTTATCTTCTGCTTGAAAGGCCACTTGAACACATGGAGAATGGTGAAACAGGAGGAATAACTTCTGTTTCTCAAAAGTCTTCAAGGTGCCTGCACTGTGATATCTTTGTCATCAAAGAAAGCCAGCAGGCTGAAGGAATAGAAGGAGGTGATCTTGAAAATAAAAGTCATTAGACCAACTTTAGTATAGAAAGTGTCAAGACTCCAGTGCTCTGTAAGTATGAAGAGTACAGAGAAAGAAGAGTTGAAATGTCTGTTTATGGTCCCAGCATACAGAGACCGTGGAACTCAGTTCTGTATCCTCCCCTTCAGAAATGGAATCTTTTATCTGCAGAGTGGCCAGACCAGGTGGGATGGGAGCAGGAACTGCCTTCACTGAGGCAGTGGATGACAGGAGCAGCCTGGCTGAGCAGAGGAAGTCAAGAGTTCACTTCAGTCAGCCCTGACCATTTCTGTGTTGCAGGAATCTCCTCCCCACCTTTCACCTGGCTGCACTCAGGAGCTCAGGCAGGCCAGGGAGTCCAGCGTGCTGCTGGCCGCAGGGCAAGGGGCCAGAGCAGGGCTTTGTCCTGCTGGTTGGAAAGGCAACAAGGAGAGAGGCAGCTCCTCTTGGCTGCCCAGTTCTTATTATTTGCTTTACCTTCTATTGCTTTATTCCCTTTCCTCCCCTTTCACCCTCACAAGTTCTTTTCTCAGCCACTTCAAAATACTCATCCAAGGTTTACAGCTTCCCTACTGACTCCATTTTGCAGACTTATACCTTTATTTAATAATTACAATCTGGTTGTCCTACCCTTTTTTCCATGAGCATCAAAGGAAAACTGATAGTCCCCATCCTTCCTTTTTAACTCTGCAATATTCTGCCTTTGCATGTTACAGCCTGCTATGGGGCACTGCAGGGCAGTGGCCACCTGCATATACAGGATTTTCCTTTTCTTGTCTCTGTCCTGAAACCCTTTGTGGTATCTCCCTTGTGGTGCCATAGGTGAGCAGTACCCATATGCAGACCTCTGATAATTTGATATGCTTGCAAAATATCCATTTCCTTGGGGGGAACCCCAGACATTGGTACCCATTACCACCTCTCACATTCTATAGATTTAAATGTTCCTCAGTCATCCTTATTTTTAACAGCTTTCTCTCACATTATATCATAAATAGATATTTTACTTATGCCTCCTGGCTTGCTGGGTTATTTACAGAAGGGCTGTGTTGAAGTTGGATCTGCTATTTAATTACAACATTGATCAAAATATCATTTCCGTGAGTCAAAAAAACACATCCACATTCAGGAATGTGAGGTTGTTTCTGCTTTGTTCAAGAATTGGAATAAAAAGAGACAACTGAAAATTACAGCAGCAGTTTTTTAACCTTCCAATGAAATATAAGAAAGGAATGACATTTTTAAATTGCTTTACTCTTTGTTGTCGTGATGAATCCGTGCAGTTGCTGACTGGTTTTGATCAGAGACAGACAGAATCCTAAACTTTGCAATTACTTATGTGGTTTATTCTTTTTAACATCAAACACACAAGTTTATAGTTGGAAAAAAGTAGCAATGGGGAAAAAATTTTCTAACTGTTAAAGTCAGCACAAAACATGAGATGGGGAATTTGGGATTGGCAGTAGAGTGCATTTCTGAAGCCTGTACCAGTTCCTGCATTCCTTCTGCAATCAGTGGTCACGAATATCCTTATGGAAAAAAGTATAGGAAAAGATGAAATACTGCTGGTAAACCTTGAGATATTAAACACAGATTTCCTTCACATATTTACAAATATTAACAATACATTGCAAAAAGCATGGGGTACATCGTTAGGTGGGAATAAACCTGAAATTGCAATGGGAGATGTGTGTGGCTGGGAGGTATTTATGTTTTAAAAAGCTTAATTTTCAACTGTAGCTGCATCCTAATTCCAGTTCTTTACTGCAGTGAACAGAATATTAATATTCATTAGTACAACTTTCTGAGGACTTTAACTATTGCCACAACTCGTTGCCTCTTGGTTAGGTTTCTGTTCAGTCCCACAGCATCAGTTCTAATTTGTGGTATGTTTTTTCACATTGTATCTGAAATGCTAGTGACCAGACAGATGAAGTAATTTATAAAGCCTTTTTTCAGAGCTACCTGAAATTTAAGCTTTTGCATATTGCCTCTTTGTGCATTAGTGCAGAAATGTAGTGGAATCTCTATTATGTCATTACCTGGAGCTGTTCCCTGTGCTGGTCCAAAGCAAGGTGCCCACCTACCTTGAATAAATACAGCTTTCAACCCCTGGCCATTGTAAGGAAACATGGAAGATTTGCCCTGTCCTTCTGCCTTTCTGTCAAATAACATCACTTCTTTTTTGAGTTCAAGTGGTGACACTTCCCTATGTGTTGGGTAGTTCTATTTCAGCTATGTGCTGACTCATGTTTTTCCAAAATACTCAACTCAGCACATCCTCTGTGTGTCTGAAACAGCACAAAGAGCTCAGCTTGGGGCTTGGTTCCCTCCTGTGCCAGTAATGAGCATTGTTACTCATCAATAAAACTTGGAGGTTTCCAACTTTTTTCTGAAATAATTGTTTTGCAGCAGTTGTTCAGTTTCCAGCATTAGCCATAAGCCTCCTGTAGGTTTTCATTGATGTCCTTGCTTCTCATACCCAGTTCCAATTCTTCAAAAGGCAACTACATCCCACCAGAGCAAAGGGACAGTGTTTCTCCTAAATAAGATTAGGGCTATAGTGAACAGATAGAAAATTCTGTTTTAAATAATTATATCTAGAAATATGTCATTTATATATAGAAAACACTGAAAAAAAATTAAATAGAAAAAAGTCTGCATTTAAAATATATTAATTGTAGAAAATAAGAGTATGTAATTATTCTAGTGGTCTTTCTCTATTTGTTTGCCCTTCTCATCTGGTTTCCATTTCCTTCCTCATGCTTGGTTGCATTTTCCATTTCCATATCAAACACTATGTACTTCTCTAAAAAGTGAATGCATCTTTTCTTAAGCTTCTCTTGTGCACTATTTCCATCTCAGACCTTGTCAGAACTGACATGTGAAAATTGAGCTTGATCTTACAGATAAAACTGGTGGTTTGAAATGTCAACAGGGAGACAGGGTTGGGTTCCTGTGACTTGCTGCTGATATCCCTGCTGTTTGGGGCCTCAGATGTTTTCCCCTTGGTTTTAAATTTAAGCAGGAATTAGTAACAGGATGCCTGTCCACTGAGACACTGTCTCAGGAAGGAGATGTAAGCTGAGGACACAAATATTTTGAAGCATTTTAGTCAAAATGAAGGATTTGTTGGCAGCTGGGACAAGAAGACACTTTGAGGACAACAACAAAGTTTGCTTCTGGTTTCCTCTTAGATTTAAAAATTATTTGTCTTTGCCTGTTGATTCATGTTTTTCCCATTACAAACAGTAGCATCAAATGGTTTGTTTGGGTGAATTAGTGGACAATGACAGAAATGATTTGTACAGCAGTTCTGCAGTGAGAGTCTGAAAGGGCAGAATGGCAGGATAAATGTGTGTGTGTGTGTACAGATATCTAATTTTTTAATTTAACTGTTAATACCATATCAGTATTTTTGATTATCACCTTTCTGGAGATTTATAATTCCAGAGTGCACAAAATTCAGAACTGACTGCGAGTCAAAAACACCCATTAAGTGATTAATTATGTTTGCTTTATGGTCTGATGGGTGTTTGTGGCCAAACTTTGGCCACTCCAAACAAACAGGAGTTGTGTATCTCCTGACACTCCAGCACAGTTCCCCCTGTGTCATCTTCCAGGAGGGAAATGTTAAAAACAAACAAAAAAAGACTTTTGAGCAGGTTATGTTTTTCTGGATGTCTGTGTAGGGTTTATAAACATGCCTTGTTGAAGGAGAACATTGGTGTGGTTTGGTTTTTTCCCAGGATCAGACAGACTTTGCCAATCATTTTTATTATGATTTCTCTCTGTTCTTCACATTAAATGCTGTGTGCTCCCTTTCCTTTGGGAGCTGAAAGAATTATCAAATAGCTGGAGAACAAATAGAGTTATTTCTGAAACACTGGGTTCTGTTTTCATGATACAGGATGAGAAGTTTGGGGCTGGGGACAGAGATGGGTTCCCTTGTAATTCCTGTTGTACCAACACATCCCATGTGCTAGACAATCCCAGCTTCCCTCTTGGACCATCCCTGTGGAAATGCTTGCACAGGCTTTGATGTCAATGATCCCTGTGAGTCCCAGCCCTGGATATTGTACTTTTCTATGATTTATTTGCTATTTTTTTCTGTATTTCATGGCCTTTGCTTCTATTACACAACGTGAATTGTCCAAGGTAGAATAAACTGATTTTGTTTTATAAGGTCCATTCCCAGGGAGTACTTGGGGAACTGAATGTTATGGTGTTTTTGTCTCATGGGAATTAGCAGGAAAGATCCTGGGAGTTAATAAGGATTGAACAGTTAGACAATAATTCTGAATTCATAGGGATATACTAGAGATCAGAAATGTGATTTTGGAGGTCTAGGAGCTGTACAGTTACAATTGGAATTATATTAAGAGGTTTTAGGAGGCACAAAAATGAGCATAGTCTAGACAGTGCTACTTCTGCACTGGCAGGGGCAGCTGCAAGAAATGCTAATGCAGGAGCTGAGTCCAAAACAGGGAGGGGGGAAGTAGGAAAAGCCAAAGGTGAAGAATATGCTGGAGGCCTCAGATGTTAGAGCTCAATGTGTTTGGGAAGAGTCATCCAGAGGTGGAATTCTTTCTACAGTGGAAAAAAGGAATATTGAAGTCATCCAGAACTCCATTTTAAATGTTGTGGTGCTTGCCTTTCTCCTGGAGTTTTCCATGGGATTGTCTGGATATCCCTTATAGTTCCTGCTGTGGGACTCAGCCTGGCTTTGGGAATGGAGACTGAGTGTTACAGCCTTGTTTTTTACATGAGCTGGGGGTAACTCCATGTTTAAATTCTGGGAATGCAAATCTCCTTCTGTCTGTTGCTTTAATTTCCTTTTTCTTGAACAATTTTTACTCAAGAGGGTTGAGGGCTCCTTCCTCAGATCTTTCTGTGTGAAAGGCTGGGAAAGGTTGGTGCTCCAGGATCCAGGCTGCAGCAGGCATTATTCCACAACTTTTAGGACCAATCTCCTGCTTTTACTTTAAACATTCACCACATTTGCACACAGGAATGCTTGAATCACTTTACTTCCTTCGAGCTTAAAAACACAGGAGAACTGAACTGATTGCTTGGGAAACTGAAGAAGGAAAAGGAGAAAGTTTTAATATTAACTACTTTCCTTTCAACTGGGCTTCTACCAGAACAAAACATATTGTTACCAACAGTTTTGAAATGATTCTGCAAGGCCAGCAATTGAAATTCAAATTATGAAATGCCTGAAGTTTGCATTGAGAGTGAATGAATGCATTGGCATTGTCAGTGAGTGCTCTTTGTGTTGTTGCAGTACCTAAGCAATGAAACAAATATTTATTCCCTTGCATCACACAGCATTCCTGGGCAGTGCAGCTTTGGCCTTTATAAACCAAATAAGGTGGAGCATAAGGAGTTGTTTTTGCCTGGCAGCTGCCTGTGGTTTCTCCTCCTGGATACACTAAAGAATTCTCCTTGCTGCCCTAAATTCTTTTCTACTCACCAGTACACAGCTATTTGAGTCAAAATCTAATTTGTTGTGAGAGATTTGGTCAAAAGTATAACAAAGTTTGCACACGTAGAGTGCTACAGGTTTTCAGTATTCCTTATTTTTGCTTCTGTTTTGTATTTTTGGGGAGGTTTTGCAGCTTTCTTGTGGAAGTCGTTAAGTAGATCAAAGTTTGAGGATAGTTGACCAACTTTGCAAGCCTGTTATTTAGCAGTGGATTGACAACTTTACACTCTCACACATACAATAATTATAAATTGGTGAATCTCTTCTTGCAGATGTTTGTGTCTTCTCAAGAATATTTCCTGTGTCCCTCTTGTTTGTGCTAAGAATGTGTTTGGAAATCTGAAATGTCGTGTTGTTGTCAGCCAGATCTGAAGGACTGTGTTTGGGTATGACAGGAAAAGAATTCAGCGGGTTCAAAACTTCCAAGGGATTTCAGCTGGACCCGTTCCTGCTCTTGTTGATAGCAACAGGCACTTCAGCACTGCATGTTAATATTTATTTTCACATAAGCAGCTGAGAATTGTAAATAACCAGACAAATGAAAGCTACTGGGTGGCAAATTTCTGTGGAGTCTGTCCGAAATATAATGCTTTGTAGAGCCATTAAAAGAGGATGGATGTCTTGTGGGATTATTTCAGTGTGTCTGCAGTATATGTTTTATAGGAAATAAAGGCCTATAGGTAAAGCTTCACTTTTTACCTAATGCAGGTGTTAAACCTTTTTAAAGCTCAGGAATAATAACAGAAATACTGCAGAGGTATTTGTGAGAGGAGGATGCACATGGACATAGGTGTGTGTATGTTAAAGGAAAAATCTGATTTTTCTGGAGGCTGGTGGGTGATTATTGTTCAGGAAGATCTCTGCTGTTCCTCACTGATAGGAAATCCAGGTGGAGCTAAAACTGGAGCACAGCTTTATTGGAGTGCCAGTCCCACAGGAGGTGTTGGGGCTGTTTTGTGGCAGCCCAGGTTCCTCCTGTGTGCAGTGAAGGGCAGGGCAGAGCTGCTCCTTAGGCACCAGCAGGACAGCACAGGCAGATTCTGGCCAAACCCACTCTGCTGTGGGACAATTTGCTCTAAGTGATAGACTGACCTCTCCATCAATTTAGAGCTCCTGGTGAGAAATGACAGTGGCATTTTGGACCTTCCAGGTGGGTCTGTGGATGTATCCCTCCTTACCAGGTAAGATAAATTTGCCCACATAGAAGCAAATAACTCTTCAGACCTTCAAGAAAGATTAAAAAACCACTGCAGTAAATGATGAACATAAACTGAGTACCTTGTCTAAAAACTTTCTTTAATCACACTTTTAAAAAGGTTAATGTCTAACCTTGAGCTAATTTAGATGAACTAGATGTTCTTCATTGTGTCCTGTGGTTTATTTTTTAAATTAATCTGCCTACTTGGGAAAAAACTAACACAGTGTTAGAGCCAAGTCATTAACTAAATTCTCAGATGCTTTTATTTAGATGATGTTTAAATTGTGCTGTCTGGGTGAGCTTGATAATGTAAACTACAAAAGCAATTTGGGCCACATTTGATAATCAACTTTTGTGTGGTATTTCAAATCCAAGTTGCTTTGTGCAATTCTGGATCCTTTTATTGAAACTTCAGAAAGGCTTGGAGAGCATCTTGCTGCAACTTTTATACAGAAAAAAAATAAAGATCTATGAGGTATCTTGCTTCTGTTGTAATGGAAGAAAACACAAGCTTGGCTTAATTTTTCTCCTAAAAATGCCTTTCCTGCAGTCTACTTCCTTCAGATTATTGAAAATTTGGCTCACAATTCTTTCTTCATGAGTTGTTGGTGCTTCATGCTGCTCTGCAATATGACATCTTTTTTCCTTCCATAATTTTTCATCTCTGTATTGTCCTTGGCTGCTCATCATCCCTTGCTAAATTGGACATCTCTGCTACTTCCACACGGTGCTGTTCATGCAGTTTATCATCAAGAAACATTTAATTATACCTAGCTGCAGAGGGAGGGCAGGGGACTCAAAATACAACAGAGTGAAAACTGATATGTCAGTAAAGTTGTGGAGGAAGAACAGAACTGCTGAGCTCTGCTGGTTTTCTGGGTATTTCCCCCAAAATAAATGGCATGGGGCAGTGTCAGTCTCTCCCTCAACATCCCAGTGAGTTCCTGTGCCCTGGGCTTGGAGCTGGGCCAGGACCTGCCTCCACTGCCAGCTCAGTGTTAAGACAGTGTCTTTTAAAATTTAAATAAAATGCCAGAAAAACCCAAGAATTTTAAGCTGGAAAAATGTAGGGCTTAAAATGTTCATAAACTAATGGAGATCTTTTACCTCGACAATTTTAAAGAGAAATACTGGAGAGAAGGTTTGTCTCTTGCCCAGCAAGAAAAAAAAAAATTGAAAAAAAAGCATCTGCAGCCTCTGTGTTCCCTGTTTATTATCTACCCCTTCCTGTTCTTCCTGAGGTTTCATGTTCATTTAATTCTATTTTCCTCACAAAAATAAACCTCTAGTATGTATTTTAATTTATTCCCAGTCTGCTGTAATTAAGTTGCAGATAAACACATGGTTGCCATATGACAAAGTGATATTGAAAGGAAATGAGACACAGAATTTTGTGTACTCAGGCCTTGGTTATGCTGGGTTGGCTCTTCTGTAGACCTACAGCCTAGATCCAATTAGGAAAAATACAAAATTATGGAAAATTATTGGTCACATTGTGAGCATAGTGACAAACTGAATCACATAAACTCATGGGGAGTCTAGCACGAAAAATAATAATGTTATGGAAATATGGAAGGAGGAAAATAAGTGGCAATGGAAATAGAGCAGGGGCCAAAAAAGAGAAGCTGTAATCAAGGGAAGAGAAAAGGAAAGAACAAAGCAGAGGGATTTCACTGACAATGAGCACAGGCCCTGGATTTGGGCTGGTCAGTGGTTCCAGGTATGTGTGCAGGGCTGATCTACAGCAGGCACCTGCAAGATTGAATCTTGGCAAAGGGATCAAGGACTCAAGTCACACATCTGGGCAGGTCTGAAACCAGGGGGGTGCAGAGCACTTTTTATCCAAGTGACCAACCAGCTGTGCCTGTGCTGCAGGAGGGAACCAGGCGTGTCCTGAGCTTGGGAGAGATTCTGGTCAGTGTTTGCAAAGATTTGCCCTGCCCAGGGTGACATTCAGACTGTTATTTATAGAATCCCAGGGTGCCTGGGGTGGAAGGGACCTTTAAAGACCCTCTCATCCCACTGTCCCAGGTTGCTCCAAGCCCCATCCAGCCTGGCCTTGGACACTTCCAGGGATCCAGGGGCCACAGCTGCTCTGGGCACCCTATGCCAGGGGCTCCCCACCCTCACAGGGAATGATTCCTTCCCAATGCCCCATCTATCCCTGCCCTCTGGCAGTGGGAAGCAATTCCCTGCTCTCCTGTCACTACCTGCCATTGTCAGACTTTATAGGCCCTCAAACCTGCTCCCAAAATTCTCCTTTCCTCTTCTAAAAAGTGAGACTTGCATGCTGGTCGTGTCACTTGTGCTTTTAGTTTTAAAAGCAGAGGACTGAGCCTGGCTGAGCATGGGGGGTGGGCTGGGACTGCCACGGGGACAAAACCACTCTGACCTTGTGCTCTTCTCGTCCTTGGTTCCGCCGGCGCCGGAGGTTTGGGTGATCGGCATCACAGGGATCACCAGCAGGACTGGTTTGCTTGAGGAACTTTCCCTCAAGATGGGAAGATGGGAGCTGTATTTATTCTGAGACTTAATTACGAGTGGTGAGTCTTCATAAATCCATTCGGAAAATACAGTGTTTTTGTGGGGTGTAATTTAGTTGAAAGGTTCTTGGTTACAGTTCCTTCAGTTGCACAAAGTGAGAAACTTCCACGTTTTAAATGTGCCTTTATTGCTTTAGTGAAATCTATTTTAAAAATTCCTGATGTTATGACTGTGTTGGGATTTGAAGTCTTGGTGCTCCCAGCCCTGTGTGATTTCAGTGGGTGATATCGTGGCCTTAGTTGAGCAAACCATACAGAGAAATCACCCAAATCAGAGCCCAGACAGAGCCTCCTGGGCAGGTTTAGAAATTGCTGCTGTCTGTAGAGGAGCTCGTGGTACCATAACCCTTTATATACATCCTTCTTCCAGAACAGCAAGATCAGAATTAGCAGTAAAAGGGAGTTGTTGTTCCAGCTGGGAGCAGTCGTGTGTTTTCTTCCTAAGTGGGACAGAAGCAAATTTATCTGCTTTTATCTGGCATCTCTCTTGCCAATTTTGCTTTGTATTTGTAGCTACAGCTTTTAAGCTGAACACATTTATAACATTTTCCTTAGCAGAGATTTTGTGTGCAATAAATTGCAGTGCAGCTGCAGAATAATGTATTTTGTTGAGCAATAGCTGCTACAAGTGTATTCCCCAGGATGGCTCCGTGTGTGTGTAAAATCTGTCATGGGAGCAGGGCAAAGCTGTGCATTCCATCACCACGGTCCCTTTGTGGTTTGAGACTGTTCCTGTTTGAGACAAAAGTTCCCATAAGATTCCCTGCTTGGACTCCTGAAGGAGCTGGAAAAGCAATTTCCGTCTAGGAGTAATAATAGCTTGGACTTTTGGTTTTGATCATAAGCTGACATTTAAAAGTCATCTGAGGAAAGATATTTCTTGATGAAAGTCAGGTTTTGCTTGATGCAGTTGAGGCTGATCCTTCCCATCTGCTGTCACATCCTTGATGGGATCTCTTTCCCTGGCCTTGGGCCTGGTTTACGAGATCCCTCAGGAGTCCCTGACTTCCCCCAGAGACCTTTCAGTGGCTCAGCTCATTCTGGTTTTATTGCTCAGCTTTTCTTTTCCTCAAGGAAAACTTGGAAAGTTGCTCAGCAGAGAAGATGAGGTGGTAATGTGGTACCCACAGAGTGTCTGGAATTGGGGATCTGCCCATGCTCACCCTGTGCCTGGGTGATCAGTCACCTGCCAGATTCCCCCGTGTTTAACTGTGGGATTCAGAGCCTGTGTTCAGTATTTTCTGTGTGCAATTGGAGGCAGATTGCGTGACTGCATTTCCCAGAGTTCATTCCTGGAACTGTCAGTGTTTAAGGTTGCTGCTGGATGCTGGGTGTGGTAGCTTTGCTTCCTGCCCCCATGGGTGTCGGTGGAAGGTGGGAATGGCAGCTGGGATCCTCGCACGGATCTGGGCCGGGGCTGCCTCAGCCACTGCCAGGGCTTGGGTTATAGCAAACAGGGATGTAGGTATTTGTGGTTTGGCTTTTTGTGTGTTTTGTGGATAGCTAAAATATGACCTTTCCCACTGAAAGCTGGATTTTATCCCAAATCCTGTGAATTTCACACAGGATTCAGGTTGGTTGCCAGAACCCCGGCACTGGGGGAAGGCACAGAAGGGCCCTTGCTGTGTGCAGAATTCACTGGAGCTCCCTCTCCCAGGAACAGGGAAGCTCTGCCACAGAAAGTCATTCATTGGCCTTTCCTTAAGTTGCCTCTGGCTTCCATAGAACATAAGTTTTTCCCCCCAAGCTTTGTGTCAGCTGCACAGGAACTCCTGAGACAGCCCTGGGAGCATTTCATTTTGTTTTGGCCATTGTAACTCTTATCTGGTTCCTCTGATCTGTTTTCTCCGGTGATTGCCAATGTCTGGGTGTGGGTGGATGAAGTGTGATTCGGTGTTTAGCTATGGGATACTCAGGATCCCTTGTAAATGAGGGATGCATGAGCTGAGTTCCAGATAGAAGCTACTCCTGCATTTCCAGTATCTACAGCTTGGAGCTAAAGGATCCCTGGATCCTCCCAGGCCCCTGACACCAGGCAAGGAGAGGCTCATGATGGAAATCAGGCATGGGTTATTGAGGAGAACTTGGTTTGTTATCAAAGGGCCATAATTCCACAGGGAGTAAAGCTGGAATAGGATCCCTGCTCTGCTGGATGAGTGACCTTTGATCAGCCACACTTCCAACAGTGGAACTGCCCTGCTCAGTGTCCTCCCTTCAGTGTCTGTGTTCCCAGGACAGATCGTGGTTGTTATCCTCACAGTAAATACTGGATACTGGGTAGAAATTAAAATGAGCAAATTCCATGTGCTGTATGTCATTTGGCATCCTGCACAGCCCCCCTTCAATTTGTCAGAAATTCCTAAACCAGAGCAAGGTCACATCTGGTAGCAATTTTGCTCTGCCAGATGAGGCGTAATCCCATAAAACCCAACTCATTTTCTCCAGTGCTGCTTAAAGCTGAGCTCTCCTGCTCCTTTTCCATAAGACCTGCTGCTTGTACTGGGAGCTCTGTGGAATGATTCAGGCTGGGAGACTTTTCACACTTTATAAACTGCAAGGTTTGGAACACAGCTTTGTGTCCAGCACACGAGGCAGGACAAGCAGCACAGCCCTGGAGTCTGTGGCTCCATTCTGTTTCCTTTTCCAGCAGCAGTCCCTGCAGGATGCTGTTCCTTGGTGCTGGGTGCCTGTGCATGCCCTCATTCTCTGGGTACCTCATTCAGCCTGGCACCTGCAGCATCCATACAGAGCTGGGAGTGCTTTTAAAAGAGCTCTAAACTTCTGAGGCTTTCACGAGACACAGGGAGCACATCAGATGGACTAACAAAGTAATGGAGCAACCCTCAACCTTTGCACATTGTAGTAACTGAAAATAAATCTCAGAAACATGGACTTTTAATTGGAGCCAGTATTTTCATGTTTGATCATGTTGCTGTTGTCCCATTTGTTGCTAACATTGGTTATATTGGTATTTCACTGGCTTAATTACTCTTTCAAAGCCTTGTGTGGAGCTTGGTGCCCATCTCAAACCAGAGTGTACCAGTGACCTGTCATCACTCACAGAGGCAGGGGGGTGACATGGTGATGTATTATAAGGTGTTATTAAATCCAATTAACAAATAGTTAAAATAAAAAATTTCTTTCAAGATTTCCTGGGTTTTATGTAAGGATCTTTTTTAAAAAGAAGCCAACAGGTCAGAATTTCAGAGAATGACTATTGCTTCTCTTACCTTAGTGCAATCCACTGTGGCTGGGTAGGAACCACCGTATCTGCTGTGATTTTTATGAACCTTCTTGTTCACAGGCCAAGTATCCTGACATTGTGTCCCTTCCAGAAGGACTGCTGGGAGATTTCATAATTCTAAGGAACCCCAAAGTTTCTGGGTAAGCCAATAAATGCATTTCTGTAATTACACAGGTGTGGGATTGCACAGGCTGGGCAGCAATCTGTTGCTGTAGTTCTGGGCTCCTTCTGTGGCAGGAGGTGCAGGGATCCCAGTCCCACCCAGCAAAGCCCAGTTCCTTGCCATTAAAGAGCAGAAAGAAAAGGGCATTTACTGTGCCATGGAAGCAAAGCAGCTGTGGCTCTACTTTCCCATTGTTTTAGAAGGAAATCAGTTAGATGAAGGGATTATTACCTACCAGGCACATGGGATTTGTTTGTCCTCCCCATGAGAGATGTTCCAGTACATTTGGGATTTTCAGCAGGGGAAAAAAAATCCTTACAGTTAAATGGTGTAACTCTCAGTGTCAGGAAATCTGTAGGGGCCATGAAAAGCAACTATTTTGTGACAGGATCAGACCATTCCCTTCTCCTGTTACACCTTGCTTTAACATGCTTTTATTTACATGGAAATAAGGCACAGCTCCCTTTATTATGTTTGTGTGTAGAACTAGCAAACAAACCCTAATGGATGATGCTGCTTCATTCAGCCAAACTTGCTCTTTAAAACTAAATGCTTTAATTTGGGGGTGCAGGAATTAATTGTTTCTAAACTATCCCCCATAGGTAGAACTTGCTTTATTTTACAGTTTCTCCTCTGGTACCAGGTGCCAATCCCATTACCCTCATTCCCTCTCACCCACAGTCATGAAACACAGGAATATAAAAGTCATTTCAGTGGCTTGGTAGAAAACAGACTGGCATAGAAATTTGTTTGCAAAATCCCAGAACAAGCTGTGCACAAATTCCCAAAGGATTTGTAAAAATGAAGTGGCAAAAGGCTGACAAATCACATTGGAAGCAAACTCTTAGAGTCATGATGGGCTGAACACCACTGAGAAAGGGACCTTGCTCCTCTCAGTGACTCACTGTGCAAAGCAGCGTTGGATTAGGAAAGCCTTTCCTCCAGTAAGGGAGGTGAGGGTTGGAGGGAACAAAGGGAGCTGTAGAGCAGCACCTCTGCTGTGGGTGGTGTTCTGGACTCAGCTCCTGCCTCACTGTTCCCTTGGGATGGTGCAGTGATCCCATCCCACTGGGAAAGCTGGGAATGTGACTGGCCTTGCACAACCACCAACACTATTCCTGAAGAAGTAACAATGTTGTTCAGCTTTATTTTTTTTAAATTAAAAGAAGTGCAGGAAGGCAGTGTAGGCCTTGGACCTGCCATTAGTCCAAAAAGGCCATGAATAGCAGGGCAGCCCATATTCCAAACCAGCACATCACCATTTATGCCAAGACTTCTGAAACAAGTTTCCTGTTCTCAGCACCTGATCCTGAGTGTAGATATTAGATGAGGGGTAGAGCCAGGGGACAATCCGTGCTCTCACCCCTTTGCTTTCCTCTCACTTTTACTGCACTGTGCAAATCTGGATGGAGCCAGAGCCTTTCCTTGGCATTGGATTGATGTGCTCCTGCTTCCCAAATCCAGAGATGGTTTGTTGCATTACATGAGGTGAATTTTGTTGCAGAGCACGAGGTTGAACCTTGTGACTGCTGCACTTTTGGCTTTGAAGGAACCTCAAAGCCAGCACCTGGTTAACCTGAACGGCCTTTGCTGTACCTGGTACAGGTTTGAATTGGTGATCGTCTGGAAGATCCAACTTGATGAAGAAGGGACCACTACACCTGTCCTGGACCTGCTGCCCAAAGTACCAGAGCAAGGTAATCTCAATCACTTCAGGGACTGTTCCTGAACTGCCAGGCTCTGGTTTTGGCCATGAAACTCCTGCTCCCAGAGCCCTGCCACACAAACCCACCCCAAGCCAGCAGCAGCTGACACTTCACCTCCTGTGCAATCTCCAGGGGCTCACAAGCCCTGTTTGCCTGCAGGCACCCTGCTTTACCCACCTGCTGCTACCCCTGCTCCACTCAGGGCCAATAACCTGCACTGCTGTGTTTGTCCTGCAGTCCTGGAGCAGAGGATGAGGAGTGTGGAGAGCATCCCTGGCAGCTTCCGCAGCGCGCTCCGGCTCTTCGGCATCGAGGCAGCCATCGAGAACCTGATCAAAGTGCTGGGCTCAGGAAAATGAATGCCAGCATTACTTACACCAGGTAGCAATTTCAAAAGTAGTTTTAATTAAGATATTGTGTTACACAGTCTGTAATTTTATTGAATATAAACATTAAGTTATTTTCCATTTAGAAACCATACTCATAAAACATGCTATCTGTACAATTATGGCACGTTATATATAAATTGTCATGACATGAAAATAAATACAGCCATTTAAATACAAAAATGCCAAATAAAATAGTTACATGTACAGAGTGATTTCATTATAAATTTATCTTTCTGAATCATTAATGTACCAGAGTGGTTTATCTTCTTAACATTTTCTAGATACCTGGAAATTGTTAAAAGATCATGCACTGTCAAAATCAAGTCCATAAAAATCCAATTCATTTCACAGCTCTGTAAAAGTACAGTGATTTTAAAATGACAAAAGAACAGTAAGAGACTCCTAGAACAAAGAGTTAAACAGCTTTCTCATTAAATTAGGGTGGAAGAAGACAGTTTGAAGATTTCAAAGACATACAATGCTAAAAAACCCGAAGGTAACTGTATGAAGTAACTTTGTTCCACAATGTGTGCTGAGACAGCGCTAATCTAACCCAGAGAGGCCCAGGACACCCCTGGGAACAGGTGAGCAGGTGAGCCAGTCACCTCCTGCCCACTGCAGCCCTTCCTTTGCATTTCTGACTTCCAGCAGGAAATCCTGACAACACTTTACCAAAGCATCACCTTTCACACATTCAGCCCTGAAGAAATAAAACAGATCAGACAAATGTCTTGCTTCTCCTTTCACTTCCATCAGATGTGCCATGAGCCCAGCTGGGAGCTCTCAGTGTTTCCAGGAGTTCCTGTTCTGCACTAGCACTGCACCCCAACCAGACTGATGTGACTGGGAGTCAGGTACTTCTCAGGTGGGGAGTAACAGTTCCTGGAACCAAGAGCCCAAACCCAGCAGCTCTGGGCCCTCCTTTCCGAGGCCAGAGCTGCTGGAGCACAACCACCCACTCCATGCAGCAATGGGGAAAGAGGTGAAGTCTGAACTAAAGCAACAGTGTGTTTCTAATTCCATAAATGTAATAATCCATTATTTGATCACTGAAATGGTGCCCCACTGCTCTGGTAGGTTAGGAGAAACTGACAGACCAGAGCCTGGTTTCTGCCTGACTGAGCAACACCAGAGATGGGGTTTTGATGAATGGCAGCTCAATCTTGTTAGATAAGGCAGGCTCATTTCAAGTTTGGAATCCAGTACTCAGGCACAATTCCTTCCTACTTCTCCACTGACATGGAACTGGTTGAGCCAGTTTTGTGTAACCTTCAGTTCATCTTTAGCTCCCTCCTTCTCGCCTGAAAATGAAACTGTTTGATCAGCACAGACACTGCTGTTTGCATATGAAATGAGTGTAAAGTTACAGCATAAAACCCTGGAAACTTCCCAGCTGTGCAGGGTCCTTCCTTCCTCCTCTTTCTAATAGCTGGAGGCTTTCTGGATTTATAAGGAGCTCTCCTCCTCCAGGTTTTCTTTGGGAAGAATTGGTTATTCCTGCTGCCAGCTCATTGCACTGTTGTAGTCTCACATCTCAGGCCCTGCCCCAGAAGGGCTCCTGGCACTGGCTGCCAGCACTGCCAGCTCAGGTCTCTGGCACAGGGACAGTGGTGGCTCTGTGTTCATATTTCTTGCTTGAGTTGTGCCAAAGTCCAGGGGGACCTATTTTTGAATTTCAGGTACAGTGGAACAATTCAAAGGTTACACTGAGGTCCCAATATAAATCTGTTTTTAGGACCCTGAACATCATTACTAAGCCTGTAGGCACAGGCTGTATCCAGGTAAGAGCTGTTCACTGGGGCTGGAGCAGTATCTCTGCACCATTTGGGGGCTGTGATCCTTGAGGGAAACAGAGCTGCAGCTTTTCTCATTGCACCCTCAGGTTTGGACATACCCTTCAGTTCCAGCTCAGGATCTTCCCCAGGGATGGCTTTGCTGCAGCACCTCCCCAGCCTTCAGCTGCACAAAGCACTGCTCATCTGCAGCACTGACACAAGCTCACCCTGGCACAAGACTGACCCACTGCAGCTGCAGGGAAGAAAAGGGGGTTCTGTCACCTTTTTCCTGTGTCATGTCAGCAAAAGAGCCTGAAAGCAGCTGCTCATGCTACGCAGTGTGTGGGGCATCAGTGTAACAGTGCCAATGTTTGACACAATCTGAAAGACCTGAAATGACCTGTGAAACTCAGAACATATTCTTCTTATAGCTCAATTTAAATTAGGCAAGAGCAAGCTGTGGTTTCACCTCCAATAGCAGCATATAATGTATAGAGACAATAAAAACCAGTATGGCAGGTGAGTAAAGCCCAACTATCATGTAAAACTCAAGGTTGCTTACCTTAACCCTTTGCACTTTGCACATTTTCAGAAGCTTTAGGTAGATACAAGGTGATCACACAACTTCTGGAGGCAGCCTGGTGTTCCTAGTCCATGCATTAGTACTTGAATGTTCTGCAGTGCCAGGGCAGTTCCACAGAGCAGCCACTGCATGGTTGCATTTCCAGTGGATTAATGCTAAAGTGTTGTATAGGTTGTGCCAGAGCATTCCCTCCTTTAGTAGGGATAAGGGAGACTCAAAGCACAGGGTCCAAGGTAATTCTCTTGTTAGTAATTAGGCTTTCTATGTTAGTGCAATACTTCAAGAAACCTTTAATTCTGTGCTCTTTCAATTCTAAGGAAGTAGACTTTTCAAATCAATTTGATCTGTCCTCTAGTTCCAAGGTATGGCACATTACCTGTTCTGTCACATTAAATACATTCATTAAGGTTATCTAGCAAACATGTGGCTTAGTGCTATCCCAGGTCTCTGAGAAGGCATTACCCATTAGAAATCATTTCATAAAGCAAAAACATTCACAGCTGAAAAATGCACTGAACACAACAGAAAAGAAAAATAAAATCACCATAACTGTATTCCAATATCTTTCACTTTCTCATGTGTTTGAATAAAAATAACCTTAAGGGAACGGTTACACTTTATGGAGAACTAATGTGCAGTCTTCATTCTCCTTGAAGAGGTTGGACATAACTGGGTCCTCTTTGGCCTGTATATTTTTCAGGTAATAGTTGACTATTTCACCATCGAGTTTGTACTGGTGGGGGATGCTTTCATAGGGCTTCAGGTCCAGGTCCAGCACAGAAACAGAGAAGGTGAATCTGGATTTAGATGTCAGTACCACAGGTCTTTGCTCAGAGCTGGAAAATAAAACCACACTGCACATCTGAGTCACTGAAACTGGTTCAGTGACTTTGTAATTTATGAGTCCCTTTACAGAAGTGACTCTAATGTTTATCTTAGAGCTTTTGTGGGAGCCCAAGAAAATAAACTGCAGCTAATGTAGCACTTAGGAAACTATAGCTCCAGCTTTACCAGTCCTGATGGGACCTAGCTGGCACCTCTTCTTTTCATTTTCCTTTCAGCTTCCACACAGCTGAAGGCAAACATGACTCTCATTTACTGTATTTAGTAAATCTAAGCTGTTTCTAGGTGGTGCATACAAAGCAACAGCCTTATTAACAGCAAAAGCAGAAAAGGGACTGCAACTCCTACTTAGGCTCAAGGTAATAAAACATTTAGTATGCTGTCCAAGCATGCTAAGGGATGGAGGAGTTCTGAAGTCAGCCATTGCACAAGTCATGTCCATCACTAACACTTCACTGGAGAACTGCAGGACAAATGCAGAAAACAGCATTCTCTAAAAATAACAGGGCTCTGGTGAAGCAAAGCCCCCTGCAGAAGAACAGATTAGCACTGCTGACACGAACCAAAAGGGATAATATTGTGGCAAAGCCTCCTGCCTGACAGCCAAAGCTGTCACCTCTTGATTATTGCCTTGGATTTATTCTAACTAGACCATTAAAGGCAACTCAGCTTGAAAAATCTCTCCTATGAGAACACCAAGGCAGAAACTACCTAGTTAAAACCATCCAGAGCTACTATGAACAGTCAATTCAAAGTTTAAGAATGGAATAAATATAAAACTTTGATCTTTTTGATCAACTTAAAACTCTTTAGAAAGCGACATTGGTCATAAATGTCTTAGAACTATACTAAAATGCTCACAGCCCAATATTTGGACACACCACCCCCCCACACCTTTTTAAAGTGATTGAATTGCCTGAACAGTACAAACATCCCAAGTTCTAAACAACTGGAGCCATTCCAAAGCAGATACAGGCAGCTCTTACCATTCATCTTGCAGGCAGGGGGAAAGGGCAATCATGATGGAACAGTCTTTAGCAGTCATTGCTATTCTGTACTGCTGCACCTGTACAACAGAAAATAGCACACATTTTCTCTTAGATTGGTGTTTTCCTGAGTAAAGCATCCTGTTCCTTACAAAAAGCAGCACTGCATTCCCTGGGTATGTTGGCACTTTAAGAGCTGGAAATTCTCTCTGGAACAGAAGGTTGGCAGGAGCAGGTGCTTTTGCAGCATCCTGTATAAGAGTCAGGTTTATTTCCTACAGATCAGGCTCCTAAAGGCCAAACAGCACCAGTTCCTGCAAATGCTTCCTCAGTCTAGAAAGTAAATAAACACATTTCTTTTTCTCTCAAAAACAAGCTTGTAGCACCAGTTCCTAACTGCTTCTGCGATAAAGGTGAACCCTGACACAGGGAAGCACTTTAACTGCACAGACCCCAAGAAACCAGCAGTGCTGCCTCCATCCATTATCCAGCCCTTTCAATGAGGTTAATTTACACTGACAGACCAAACAACCTCAGGAAGCTGAGAAGTACCTTTGTTAATGCAAATGCCACTGTCCCATCATCTTCCAGGGAAAGGTCCAGCAGCTTCTCATAAAACGCTTCGTTGTAAGGTCCATCTATCTGTAATGTACTTCTAAATAAATGTTAAAAGATTTACAGACAGCCAAAACCATGTGCTGGTTTTCAGTGTGATCTTTCCTCAGCAGCCCAGACACTCAGATTGGAACAACCCAACAATAACACTGACAAACATATCCAAGTATTAACCCATGGCCAGCCAACATCACAGCAGTCCCTGCTATTCTCAAGTCACTTAATATTTGCCGCTGCTTAGGATCTGGGTTGTGTGGGGTTTTATAAACATGAATCATTCTTAATCCACTGCCAGCTCTGTATCACTGCAAAATTATGGGGTTTTTGCAAAAAAAAATGGGTAAGTTTCAAAATTTGTAGCAGTCTGCAGGAGCTCCAGAAGCCTTGCTGAAAATACATATAAAAGAAATATATAATAATATCTTGATATCTATTTTTATATGTATATTGTATTATTTTGTACATAAGAAGTATAAACTGGGGGCAAAGGCATATCTGACAGGCTCTGCTCCAGCACCATTTGCTAATGGGGGGTGTCCTGGGCTCCCCTTTGAACAGCTGAGCCCCCACTGAGAAGCTGAACCCTCCCAGGGGAGTCTGTCCCACACAAACCCCCCACAGATCAAAGAAATAATCTTCCAGTGCTCTGCACAAGCAGCAGCAGCTCCTGAGTGAAGCCAGAGTGCCCTCGTGTGAGCACAGGAGAGGAACAGCACCCCAGTGCAGGCTGCTTGGAGCAATTATAATTACACCAATAAGCCTTATTAGAGGGGAAAAAGCACAGCAGCTTGCATTCATCATTGCAGAACATCATTATCCCTGCAGACATTCCCAGTTCTGTAGGTACTGGGGACAGGAGAAAGAAACCACCCCTTTCACTGGACCTCTGTGCAAATACACCACCCCCAGTACTAAGAGAGTGTTCTCCTCTCTTAGCCTCTTGGGAACTTTCCATAATCATTACTTTAGAATTCAGGCCAAAGTGACCAACATCAGCTGGAAGTTTAGTTAGAAGTTCAGAACGTGCCATGAAGGAAGGTTGTACAACAGAACAGAGTGTGTGCACAGAGCCAATCCTGCTGCAATCCTGGTTACTCAGGACTGGAAAGAAAAGCCATCAAGCCTTACCTCTCTTCAGGAAATTCCTCCAAGTACTGTTCAACTCTACTGTACAAAGGATAGAGTCCTTCAATATCCAGCATGTCAAGCATCTGAGCCTGAAGGGTTTTATAAAGGAGACAACCCCTCGGTAAACCAGAGCTTTCCAACTTATGTTTACCTAGAAAAAAATGCATTTTAAAATAAGGCAGACACAAGTCTTAACTTCAATTTGCTATTACATGTGCTAGTTTAAAAGTCCAAATACTTTTTTGTCCAGTCATAGGTAGGGGGAAACCTCAAAACACTTCAGTTTCCAAACAAAAGTGCAAGGTGCAGGTACTGTCCTGCACATTTAAACAGCTCATCTTGGACTGAAAACACCTGGTATTCAACTCTACAAACTACCTGAAAAAACAAACACCAAAACACACCCACATCCACTGCAATCTCCTAATTTTGAGTCCAGATGAGAAATTTCTCATCTGAGTTTGAAGCCACCACAAATGCACTTGGAACAGTATCAACTGCTGACAGTAATTTAGGACTTCAGCTCTGGGGTCTTTTTTATACAGTGTAATGAATTGTATTTGCTATAATTTCTCTAGGACAGCTCCCTCTCCAGCACTACAGCAAATCATGGGCAGTGAAAAAGGTCCTTCTCAAAAGCAGAGAAAGAAATGTGCTGTTTGTATAATTAGGATAACTGGGAGCATCTTGAATTAGAGCTTTATAGAACTTATGCACTGAGGAATTAACATAATTTACAATTTCCCTACTCTCACTTCCCATTCCTCTTCCCTCTGGTATTCAGACCTCTCTTCACCAGGAGAAGAGCAGCTGAAGAACATGAGCTGTGCCCTGGTGAGGGTTGACAGGAGAAGCAGAGAAAAGCAAAGTACAGAGTTGTAATAAACCAGCCAAAGCAGCCCAACTTCATCACATACAACATGAAAATTCCCCACTCATTTGGAATACCTGTGATTGTTATCAGCTCAAACTGCTATTTTCTTCTCTTTTTCCTGTACCACCTCCTGAATTTATTTTTATTTATTTATTACAGTGCTGTAAGTGCTCACTACAGTGTCACATTATATTAATAATTATCTGGCAGCTAGGCAGCTCAGAACTCTTTTTTTAAATGCCACCAGAATTCCCCTGTTTCTATAACCAAGAGACAAAGATCTGAATTGTTACATCAGGCAAGGCCCTGAGAAACCTGCTCTGGTGGGAAGTGTTCCTGCCCATGGCAGGGGGCTGGACTGGGTGGTCTGTGAAGTTCCCTTCCAACCCACACCACTCTGGGATTCCACAAACAGGAAATTATGGACAAGTTTTACAAGATTATCCCTTACCATTTCTTACTAGCTCCTTATTAAAAGCACTTGCTTCACAGTAGCTTCTCCCTTGTGAAATGGGAACTGTCTTCATGTCTCCTGCCCTGCAGGTGTCGGTGCTGCTCAGCAGCGCCATGGTGATCACGTGGATCAGCTCCTTGACAACTGTCCTTGTGCAGTGGGGGCTGACCAGCCCGTTGGAAGGGAAAAAGAAAGGTTTTAAGTGACGAGCAAGTTCATTCCAGTCAGAGACACAGTCCTGGTCATCCTTACAGCCATAAATTAGTTCCCCATTCTGCAACAAGGAGAAAAAGAAGTCTTTAGGCACATCAGGAAGTCAAGTTATTCATACTGAGCTATTCAGAGCATCAGGTCTACTATTTTAGGCATAGGAAAGTGTTATTACCTTAACATTCTGCACACAGACACCCAACATTCCCAATCTACTAATGATTTGTCCTCTTAAGTCTAATCGGAACCTGAAGTAACAACCTCTGAATGAAAACCAAAACTACTGCTTAAATCAAGTGCTACTCTCCCAATTTAATGGCCTGTAAGGAATGAGAACAATACAGGTGAATGATACTTGGCACATTTTCCTATCACTTCTTTCTGAATAATGTCAGCAGTGAAAAAGCAATGTGTGAAAACCCTTTTTTACCAGCCCAGACCAGCAAAGGGAAAGCTGTGAAAGGGGACAGAAAAGGTGTGATAGCTACTTACTAGTACAAAAAGAGGGCAGCTCATAGAAGTTTAATTCATTCAAATAGCTGATTTAATATTGGAAATAAGTTGAAAGAATCGCATTTCTTAGAATTAATCTGAAAATCTCTCACAAATCATCAGTTACTGCTTCGTATATTTCCTACATGAGTGTCATGGAATGCCACTTTCCCCTTCCTCAGTGAGGTCTGCATCAGTGCTCTAACAGGAATCTAAAACAAAGTATTTGCAGCAACATGCCAAGTTCTCCATTTTCTTCTTCCTGAAGCAGTACATAAAGTTTTAAAACTTTGGTCAACTTGAGAGTCCTTTTCTGTTAATTGCTCCTCAGTGATTCATTCCCACTAATTCATTCCTCAGGGAATGGTCACAGCCCCAAGGCTGCCAGAGGTTCAGGAGCATTTGGAAAATGCTCTCAGCCACAGAGTGGGATTGTTGGGGTGCCTGTGCAGGGCCAGGAACTGGACTTGGACAATCCCCATGGGTGCTTCTAAGTCAGGATATTCTGAGTCTGAGAATTCTGGCAAATTATTATTTCTCTGTCCTCATCTGAAATCTAACTAAGAACTTCCTTGTTTCCTTCTCTTGATGGGGTCTGACAGTGATGGTCTGATTAGGCAGGCTTGAAAGAAGATCTTGACTGTTTAGATGCTCAAGTCAAATTGTTTAAAATCCAAGGTAAAAAAAGCAAGCAGAGATTTAACTTTACCTTAAATATTTTCAAGTTGTTCTGTGCCTCCTGTAATAAGCTCTTCAAAGCAAAGTGCATTCTTTGCTTATTTCTAGGGAAAACAAAGCCAAGAATGTTTCATCACAGCCTTTGGATGTTCACACCTGACACAAGCACATGCACTGAGCACATTACTCACACTGAGGTCATGGCAAAGGCAAAGGGAACTTCAGATCTGAGAACATTAAACAGCTCTTGGGTGAAATGTTATGCTGCAAAAGGCAGCTCTGATTGCTGAGATAGGTGTAAAGGGCGAAATAGCAGATTATATAATCACTGTAAGGTCCAGACAAGCCAGCATTGATCATCCACAATACCTCAGTGAAAGGCAAAGTAATCCAAGCAAGAAATCTGTAATGCAGATTTTTTTTTTTTTTTTTTTTTTGGGGGGGGGGGGGTGGCAAAACCACAGAATCCTTACCCTGAGAAGAGATCCAATGGGCAATATTTACTTGGTCGCTTCCATTTTCCATTGGCTACCTGTGGAAAACCCAGAGCACTGCTGTTACCCTCTCTACCTGGAACAGCTGCTCCCCCATTTAACAGCCAGGTCTGTGGCACTGACATCCTGCCTTCAGAGGTCAGGATATTTAAACCACTTTGAACACAAAATTCATGACCACTGCGGGTGTTTTTAACTCAAGTCACTCAAACTGCATTCACAAGGGAGAAAGGTTAAACCCCAGGGAGTCACAGTCACTCCATTCCAGGGTCTCAGCAGGCAAGAGTCCATGAACTCCGTGCCTGTTACGTGCTGTTTGTTCTAAGTCACAGAATGCACTTGGTGAACTGATCTGGGAAGGAAGTTCCACATCAGAGTTGACCCAATCACAGCGTTCATAGTCCCCAAAGTCTGATATTGTATTTGTTTGCTTCCAGCTTCCCACAGAACTTGTTCCATCTCTCACTAAATAAATTCACACCCAGCAACTCAGCTGTGTATCCTCCTACCAGCTTTAGTCATATCAGAGATTTGAGCAAGTTTCAACAGGAAAGCAAGCCTGGAACAGCAAATAGAGCACAGTAGAGCACAGCCAAAGGAAAGCAGGGTGACTTAATAATTACCTTTAGATGCTGATGCATACAGTAACGACACACCTTGTGCTTTATCTCCTGTGAAACATGGCTGGAAAAAGGAATGAAGCCACACTTTGGCTAAAACAAACAAACAAAATAAGATCATAAATACAAATGTCTCTCTCTATAGAAATATAAAGGCATACAGTATGCAAATCTTTCCAGTTAAAGGAAAATCTTCTAAAATTGTAAAAAATTCCAGCACTTAAAAGCTGAATTAGTCTCTATTATTTTAAAACATAACGACATGCCAAACTGCTGTGGCCTATAGAAAAGCCTATAACACCTGGGAATTTCCCAAGTTTCAAAAGATGGGGAATTGGAAGAGAGAGGAGGCTGCTTCCTCCTATGGGTCACAGAGCAACAGTGAGCTCTGCCTTCCCCCACTGCTGCACTCCTTGAAAATGGCAGAGTGTAGTGCAAGAGCACCAAGCAGCGCCTGTGCCCCGGGGCTGTGTCCCTGCACACCTTGATCTCGATGCAGAGGATGGGCCGGTGCTCGGCGAAGCGGAAGGGCTGCAGCCGCGTCAGGTTGGGAAGGCACATCGCGTAACTGCTCAGCGTGTCCATGTCCTTGTCACAGCGACACTCTGCGATAGCAGGGGACAAACAACACCAACAGGGAGATTAGCTCTGGGGCGTTTGCTCGCTCTGGAGCAGTCTGGGTCACCAGGTGGGGCGTGGGAACAAGCAGGGAAGGACAGGACACAGGTTTATCAGCTTCAGCCAATTGTGCATTTGCACAAAGCTGCCTTCCCCATTATCAACGCCTGGTTTCAGTTTCCTCAAAACTGTCCCAAGAGCTGCTGTTAATGGCCAGCTCCCAGCTCATCTCAAGAAAGGTGACGCCTGAAACAGCAAGGAAATGGATTAGCCAACAACAGATAACGTGACTCATTCATGTATTTGTTCAAAGTTGTGATCTGCCGTTTGCTTACTATGCATGACCTACCATCCCACAGCTGAGTCAAAAGGATCTGAAAACTGGCAGGAATATCATAAACTCAAGAGGGATTCTGCATAAAAATCCTTTGAATAACCTCTCTCCACATGCTCCTTTGGGACACAGAAATGTCTGTGAGACTGTAGTTCAAAGTTAACAAGGGCACACAGCCCCAGATTTTCGAGTACCTGTTACTAAACAGACAGGCAGAACACACGTTCCTGTTACAGCTTCCACTGCTAAGAAAAATGCCCCCTCTTAAAAATATACTGCAACAGAAAAAATAAATCTGAGAAACCAAAGCCTCAGGCACCAGCCTGTCATGCCATACTGCTTCACCAGGATGAGCAAGAAGCCTTCTGTCTCCAACAAAATGTTGAGGTTTGTTTTTTTTTTCTAAATTTAAGCAAAAGTACATCCTTCACACCTTCACAGCTGAAAGCCATTTGCCAAAACAGAAAGGCACAGAAATCTGAAGTATTAGAGAAGCTCTTTTGTATGTTACACAGGCTTATGTGAAGAGAAACATTGAAAAAAAAATCCTTGAGGTTTAAAAACAATTCCTGCTAAAAATGGACAGTGATATTCACTGTTGTGAAGCACCTGGACACTTCCCCACAACCACATTGCAAGCCCCAGCAGCTGTGGACACACAAAGTTTAAATTGGAAAAAAAAAAACTAAATTCTATCATTCACTTCCACCAGAGTATCATTGGTTTTTTAACTTTTATTAGACACTATTAACTTTCCTCACTGCTTCCTGGCACTACGGACCTGTGCTCACTACATGTAAATTAATTCTTTTTTTTTTTTTTTTCCTGGATGAAAGGCATCAAAGCACTGGACTACAGTACTTTGATTAAACACTGTATTTATCTTCAAGGAGTTTTGCTAAAGCAGGAGTTTCTGGCCATTCTCAGTAACTTTTGGGAACATAAGACACCACGAGGGCCAATCTCTTTGCCTATTTTAGAGCTATCACATACCACTTTTAATTCCAGAACAGAATCCATTTTTTCCACAACAAATGTTAAACTTATCGTTGTCTAAATATTAATAAAGGTTTCCTTATATTCTGTAGTGTGATGCTTTTTTCACTTTAGAACAAAGGAAAATGCTTTACAGCTTGAGGAAGCCCCTTTCTAATCCCAGCCCTGGCACTTACCTGGCCTCTCTGGCTGGATTTTCAAACAGAGCTGTCTTACAAAGTCTAAAGGCAGTTGAATAATTTCCTGTTAGGGAACAAGAAAGAAAATATTTTAATGCAGAAAATTAATACCCAGTTTGTGAGTCTTGATATGGAGCAGCAAAGCACACTGAAGTATGCAGTCAGCAGCTTCTGATTCACTGTCTGTGAACACCTGTACCTGCAATCACATGCAACACCTGCTCCTCTATAAAAACCAAGGACTAATTTCAATAAATGCATGACAAAGAGCATTTCCAAGTGCAAGTTTAATGTGTGTGAAGGAACCTGCATCACTTTGTCCTTTCCACAAATGAAAAAGTCCCATGTCTCACATCCCAGCCCTTCCAAGGCACAACTGTGTCACTCAAGTTCCAGGTGAAGCTGTAACTTTTTCAGTTATCTGATGTTCAGTGAACAAGATCTGGCTGCCCTGAAGAGCAGAGCAAGCAAAAAGGTGACCTCTGACTGCACAGAAACCTCAACAATTTATATGAACCAGGTTTCTCTCCTTGTTTTGCAGTTAGTCTAAAAATCTCTCTCACACACACGCCCCTCTTGCCTTAGGCAGAGCAAAGAAATGACCACACTTTTCATCAGTAGCTGAAATAGCCAAAGCCCTGAGTACAATCCAATCACCTCATCAGCACAGAGCAGGCTCCCTGTCTGCATCCAAATGCTTCCTGTGTGCAAACCCTGTTAGTTCCTTTCCCTGGCACTCAGTGTTCCCCCAAACACTTCAGTGTTTACAATGCCTAAGCCATTTATTTTAAAAACAAATCATTTACCCCATGGTGAACATAGTTCTCCCCGAAGAACTGCTTCATCACATGTTTTCCAAAGTCCACGATGTTTTGCAGGTGGTGTAGTATTTCCTCTGGAGTCTGGAAGACAGAAGTGTAGTAAGTGAACTCCAAAATAACAATAACAACACTCCAGAACACACACACATCCTGGTTAGTGATTTAACAAACAGCTTCACTGCTGAGCTTGGCAGGTCAGTGCACACTGAAATCTAACAGACACATCAAACCTGCTACATTTGTTTCCCTACTGCCGCCTCAGGGCTCGGACAAACAGAAAAATGGTCACAAAAATAATTCTTCAGTTTCAGGAGACAAAGGAGAGAAAAAGTGACAAAGGTGGAACAAGGGGAGACTGCTCAAGACCAACTCTGACCATTTTTCTTAAAAGAGCTCAGAGAACTCCAGCAGTGCAAAGAGGTGCTCAACAGCTGCAGAGCAGAGGAGGCTTGGAGTGTCACAAAATACATCATGGACATTGGGAAGAGAATGGCGCAGAGACTGAGCCATATTCCAAACCTTGGCATGAACAGGTACAGAACTTGCCATCTGTCCCAAATCCTGCCCCAGACAGTGAAAAATCTTATTCTAATGTGATATTCTGTAATTTCATAAGGAAACGTTTTCTATGAAACAAGATGCCAAAAGTTAGAAAGGAAGTTCCAGGAGTACTGGAAGCAGGACAGGGACAACTGCACAGTCAGACCTGGACAGACTCCCAGCAAAGGAGCTTTACACAACATTACCCCATTCCCAGCACTCCAGCACACTCTGCTTCTCTGCAAGGTATTTTATTGTTACAATAGAGAACCTCAAAGCTACTCTGTCCTTTTGTAACACACACACACAAACTCTCTTAAAACCTCACAATAAGATTCAGTGGAGGAAAAGAAAGTGCAACACTTGGGTACATGTGAGCAAATCAAAGAGGAAAAACAAGAATAGGAGAAAAAATATATAGCAAGAGAGCAGAGTAAGAGGAAATAAAATACTAGAGGACAACACCCAGACACTGACATAGCCTAGAGAAAGGAGGAAAGACCACAACCAGCACTAATCACAAATGACAACACAGCCCCTTCCTTAACTTAGACAAATCCTGAATGGTGAGAAGGAACATTACATCATCTCATCAGGAACAGAAATCTCAGCTAATTCCCATTTACAGATGGTTCTGACATGGTTGCTGATGTACACAGCACCCACCCAGGTTTGTGTTTGGTTGGGGTTAACATACACACCACAGACTCTCAGACTTAGAAATAAGCACTTCATTAAAATTTACTGCTCTCACTTTTACTACATGGAAAGAGTCATCAGTTAAAAAGATCAATACAACCATAAAATTATAAATCAAGCTTAAAATGTCTTTTTGATATATCTAAATGAAACAAAAACAACTAACAGGCTATCACCTTTTAATATCAAAACCCACTAAGATAAAAAGCTTTTGAAGGACCTATCATTACTGCCAGCTCACTCACCAAAACTCAAATAGGCTTTTATACAATAATTATTTTTATTCTCTCATGAAGAAGATCATATACTAAAACACCAATATGCAATTAAAAGCACTACCTGAGGCTGAACTTGACTTTCTATTCAAGCAATGCAAGCTCTGCAGTTACATTACTGTTTTTCAATCATAACAATAAGGTTCCAATGCACAATATTACCAATTTGTTCAACTACTGGATTATCTAATCCCAAATTCATAATTAAACAGATAATTAAATGTACAAAGCAGCACCCAGACTTCTTTACCTTTCCCAAAGGAGTTAAGCAGAAGAGACTGAGACCTATTTGTTCACATCTGAATTTCAGTGTGTGTATTACTAGAAAATATTTTGCTTGAACTGCTTCCTTCAGCATTGTTTACCTTGGATGACCTGTGATGTCATGCACAGACACAGAACACTTCAGAACCTAACTCATTTTGCTTTAGTCTAGAATACAGATTATACCTAAAAAAATAAAATGAAACATTTTCCCTGTCATTCTCGCTATGTGCAAGTTTATCCCAAAACTGATTCTCCAGGCTTTGGTTACTGATCTGATGATGAAATATTTATTCTGTTCTGCTCCAAGAATTTTTTTTTTCAAAATCAATCACCAGAATAAGTAAATAGATTCAAATTACAAAACCTTCTCTTTAGAGAGAATTGGGTATCACCAAGTCCACACACTCCCAATGCAAGGCAAATGCAGAACTGGAGCCAGCTCTCCTCAAAATACAACACTGGAATGTGTATGCCCAGCCTCAGTGCTGTGCTAACTGAAAAGTCACTTCCTGCCTTCCTTTGTGACTCTCTCATACTTTGTCAATTTGCTAAAAACAATCACTATGCAACAAGCTCTTTGAAGTTAAAATTAAAAAATTGAAAAACTAAAAAGGAAAAGGGGCACGCATTCAGTGTTCTGTTTTCTTAAATAAACTGCAGCAGACTGACTTCTTACATAAAGTTGTGGTCTAGTCCTCTCCTGCTATACTAAAACTTGAGATAAGCACTGTTTCCTTTCTTGTGGTGCACTGGACTCATTGCTCTTGTTAGCACTAAACATTATTATCTTGAGCTACTACCAAAGCACAAGATACATTTTTTAAATCCTGCCAGTATAAGCAGCTCAAAAATCTACTTGAATCGTACTTTGGTTTTACCAGACCTTTTTTCAAGTTAAGTGTAGCAGAAACACCATCAAATAACTCACACATATGCTGTGTTCACTAATTTTGCCTTCCTCTACTTCAGCAAACTGTCCCCTGTAAAACTGGATGCTTTTCACATTTATCTTCCTGATTTAAAGCAATAAAATGACCTTTGTAGAGGTTTACTTTACATTCATCCTTGTTTCTTTTTTCCTAAAATTAGGCACACACACCAGTTCTCAGTAGAGCCCCAGTGCTTTTGTATTCCCCTCATTAGAACAATGTGTCACTGTGCCTCACAAAGCCATGGCTCAGGGGCTGCTGTAACTCAAGCCATGCCCTGTATCTCCCAGGTAACACACCCTAAAGACTCCTCTCAAGGCTGAGAAAATGAAAGAATTTGAACCTTGTGCTGTCTTTACTCATTTTTCTTCCTTGGAATACTGTGTTTATGCTCCACCTTTGGTTTTGGATCATTTTTTTATCCCTGTTAAAAGAAATCTAAAGTAATTCACTTCAGCTCCTGCTCGAGCGGGAAAACCTTACTGTACCATGGAAGAAACTGGGAGTTTGTGTCCTGCCACATTCTTTTTGTAACAGCTAGGACACTCAGTCACCGATTGGCAAAGCGTATTCTATGAACATTTCATGTGTTTGTTCAGACTCCATGGCTTTTTAGCTACTGAACAGGTGGGCAACAGCAGACCTTGACCAGAACACCAATTCTGTGCAGCTCCTGTTCTGTCCCACCTGGCTACAGCCAGTAAACCTCCTTTCCTGCCCAGCATCCCTGTGCTCCCACAGGTGGATATGGAACATTTATTTACACTGTGCCACAGCTGAAAGCTCTGCCCTCTGACACACAGCAGCTCACACCCTGCCCCACACAGAGCTCGTGGTATCAGCACTCACATCATCCCAGTTACATAAGACAACCTCGGATTTCCTCCTGTTGCCAAACCCCCTGAAACCCAGGCATATTTCAAAACATCCATTTGTTCTTACTCCTGCCAGCCACAGCTCTTTTACAGGTTTCTTGTTTCTCTTCACACTGGCTATTAGTTTTCCCAGGGGCATTCAGCAACAGGACAGGTTTAAATCTTACCTTATTCTGGTTGGGGGGGGACTTCAGAAACCGTAGCACCACACAGCGCTGGAGGAAAACAGGAAAGAGCAGGGATTTGTTAGCATTTATAAACACCACAATGGTCTGACTCCCCAATGCACCTCTCTGAGAAATTAAGGGGGAAAAAAAACCAAACAGAAAAGCACATTGTGGATGGTTATTTCACTCAACTTGTATTCAAATAAATCAGCTGAAATCAAACAGAGCAATGTCTGCCGCCAGCTCTGCCATCAGCTTAACGAGGCACCCGCTCTGCATTTCCAGTCACCAGTACACCAGGGAAATGCTACCTTAGCTTACAGCACTGCTCTGAAAATCTGGGAAAGCTCACATGGAACCACAAACACCCCCACCCTGGCATCTGTGCACCCCAGCTCCCCAAAAGGGACACAAGGCCCATTTCCCTTACAGTATCAGCAGAGCATTATAAATTATTAAGGAGACACTTAGCAGTTACAGCTGAACTTAACACTAAACTAAACCCTGCTGCTTATAAACTGCTGTGGAGTAAATACATAACACAGGAACAAATACAGCAGGTTTTCAAATATTTTACCTTAAAGCCATAGAAAAACTCACTAATTTTTGTAAGTTTTACAATTGCTATCAGTTTTGTAACAATTCAAAAAGCTTGACACTTTACAAATTAAAATCAATGTCTGACTGCGTTAAGACACCTGCAGCCTTAAAAGGCAACACTCTGGTCTGCCTAAATATCTGATACTAGAGATATTTACTTCCACTGATACAGTTCAGCCTATTCAGGTACAATGGGTACAATACCAACATCAGGGCACCACAGAAGGTAGAGACAAACAGCTGTTTTCCAGAGTTACCTCTTAGCCAGTCTGTCACCATTTGGGCCTTCCCAAGACACACCTAAAAGGATTACAGCCATTTAAAGCACTACCACAGAAATACATTCAGATTTGCTGACAAAGACATTGCAGACAAAATATCCCAGTTGCACTTCAGGTTTATGGAATCCAAGTTTTTTCCCTTCCAAATTATTTGCCATTAAAAAACTCCCCACAGCAAGACAGCACCAGATCTATTCCACGGTTCAGAGCTGAAAGCTGTTTCTGCACAGGCTGAGGGAGAGAGCTGCAGATATCTTTAATTACTGACATGGAGAGAAAGAGGAAACAAGCAAAACTAATGACAATGTGCCATCCAAAACAATGACAAAACTGGGTCCAGGTTCAGACATAGCCACTGAAAGCCAGACAAGGCCCCTTCCAGACCTATAAAGCCTCATGCCACCATAAATCTCAGCCTTCACCCACATCTGGAAAACACTCTCACATAAAAGGACACTTTGCTGTTAATTTGATTTGTCCTGCAAGATCCAAACAAGATCCTACCAGGGTGGTAATTACAGTCACCTGGATTTGACAAGATGCCTGGTGACACTTCCTCTCTCTCTGTCATTATGCCCTACACAAGGGTAACAGAGTTACTCTGTGTGCAGTGTGTTATTCTTACAGTGCTTCAACCATTTGGGTCTCCTGCTTTAATTATTCATTAGTAAGTGGATCAGTGATGGAGTGATCTGATTATCACTTCTAATCCATTGAGAAACATGATTCTGTAATCTTTCAAGGCCAGTGTAGATATTTATCTTTTAATCATTTCCCAGCCAAGATTCCAACCACTGCTCTAGAAAACTTGATTTGCTCTCACAGGACTCAGGAGAGTATTTGTTCATCAGCAAGTCATTTCTGATTTGGCAAAATGACCAAAATTACATATGGCAAAAGAAGAACATGTTGCTGGCCTAAAGATGCAAAAGGAAACACAGCACTGTTCAAACTTCACAGATGCACTTCAACCAACCAGCCCAAATTACATTTCAGTAAGACTATCAGATGATTAAAGGAAATAAAACAAACAAAACCATTACCAAAGAAACAAAAACCCACCCCAAAACCAAACCTCAAAAAAAGCCTCAAAACACTTCTTTCCCATTTTGAGGCAAGTTTCCAGCTAGATACATCCCTTTGTGCATTTCAATACCAGTTCCACAGCACCAAGGTTAATCCATCAGATGTCACAGGTGCCAACTGCTTCAGAAGTATCATCACCAAAAATATTGGCCCACATTTTTCATGCTATTGCATTTCTGATTCACTTGGCTGATTCTTTACTTGGAAATATTGTGGGTGGTTGTTGGCATGAGGGTTTTTGTCAGTTATCTTAAAATGCATTCAATTTTTTTATATTTACAGATTGAACATCAAATATGTGCCATACTTATCTGCATGCACAAGAATGACCCAAATTCCAAAAGGAATGGATCTCTGAAGAGGCTGTCACTACTCCTTAGCACTTTGAGAATCAGCTCAACTAGATCCTAATGCTCCCTACATTTCCCTCTCCACGACCAGCGGAAGGGCTCACAGAGGCACTAGCACCACTTCCATCAAGGCACTGGCACCATCAGAGTATTTAGGTAGCTGGATAACAGTCCCAGAGAGATAAAAAGATGAAAAAAGCAGGCTGCAAGCAGAAGGGGAAAAAAGAAACAGTGCATGGATGTAGGCAAATGTAACACGTAAAACATTAAAAGGCTTCATATGTTTTGATGTAAGATAAGTTAGAAAAATAATGAATTCAAAGGAAGAATTCTCTACAATTTTTTTTAATCCTTGCATATGTTCAGTGTCCATTTAGTGACAAAAGACTAAAAATAACCCACCCATCAGAACATCACACACTACTGCTCTTATTCTCAAATAAGGAATTTAAGGACAACTCTCACAGGAGAGCAGAGCAGCTTGATGGCAGATAACAATGTTCTTAGTGGCTCCAGGCCCATACTAGGCCTACAACAACAACCCTTTCCAATTGTTATGGAAAACTGAAAACAAACACTAGCAACAAGGATACCGAAACTTGTGTCTCTGAAAACACATCCACCAAAACAGAGGTGTTCCCGGGCAGCTCCATCCCAAGCCACAGCCTTTGGAGTCTGCAGCCCGCAGTTTAGAGCCCCACCAAGAAAGGCAAACACTTCTTTAGCACCCCATCAGCAAACAATTGTTTGGGTTAGAGCAGAACAAAGTTAAGGACTGCCTATAAGGAGTGAAGGAGCTGTGGGAGGAGCTGAGAAAATATTCAAATTCGGTGGCATCACAGCCCAGCGGGGATGTGTACACATATAGCTCTTGTCCTCGTGTGTCCTGGGCTTGGTCCCCAAAAGCTTACCTGTAAGAACTTTTATTCTCTGGAGCAGTTACTACAGCTATTATATTAATCTTACTCGATAAAATCCAAAAAATAAAGTAATCCTTGGTAGCTCGGCCAAAATATGACTGGAATCAATCCAGGTACTTTGGATTAGGCAGTAGAATTATGAAACCAGGATAAAAGCTTACATTTGTTTCTTTACAGATTGGTGTTTGATAATGACCTTATTCTATGACCTCACTGTCATAAAATGCAGGCCTCCTGAACTGGAAGTTTTTAAAAGTTAAACACAACTGGGGCAAATCTATAATCTTGATATTCCCCTTCAGGGAACAACCTCGTTTGCATCATGGAAATTTTTTTCAGGTCTCTTGCTACATTAGTAACAAAAATCTAGATAAGAGCTGGTGGCAGTGAAAGAAATAGGAAAAATTAAAATTAGCTCAACTGCTGGTAAAATTACTTAGATATACAGAAAGATGTGTATTTTCCCTCTGCTCACACAGGTTTAAAATAAGTTTCTGTACAAAACCACAAAGAATTGGCCTGTCCAAACACAAAGCCTGGGAAACATCAGCCTCTCCTTCTCCAAATAAGCAGGTTCACGTCATTTGTTATTACTCTATTATTATTCTAAGCAGCACACATTAACTGCTTTTGTCTGGAGGCAAAGCATTACTCTGACATCTCCTTTCAAACTGGTAAAGATTCTCATCTCCTTGATTCCCAGCTTGGGCTCACATATGCAAGATCCACTGGTAGAGAACAAGACTGAGAATCAACTTTTTAAGATCCAAAAGGAACTCCTCCACCCCTCTTCCCACACCCATCTCCCTCACTCCACAACACCTCATAAATTCTGGCATCTAAAAACTCACCAGTGTTTTTGCAGGCACTATTTGCAATTTTACAGCAATACCTGCTGCTTAAAAAGACACACAATACAGAAACAGAGTAACTAAACCATCTTTCTTTTAAAAAAGAAGTTGCGCATATTAAAGTCACAAGTTTCCAATTATAAACATGAGGTGAAACACTCTCAAAGACTGGTAACAAATCTTCTCTACAATTCTTACTCTGCTGTTTTTTGCAATTAATTTCACACACCACCAGCCACTGCCAAAGGAGACAAAGATACAAAGTCAAATACTTTTGGAGAAAATAGTGTCTGTAAAGGCTCTGAATTTCTTTATACTTGTTTACTTAATTCACTGTTTTGCTGACCCTGAAGAGCTACCAAGAACTTACCAAACACAGCTCCAAGGATGCCAGACCTACCACTGTGGTTATTCAGTGCTAACTAATCATTGTGGGTTCACAACAACCTACAGCAATGGCACCTACAGAAAGTACATTCTAATTTTCAGTCCAAGGGAGGGAGACAAACTGAACACAGTGATATGCAAACACGGATTATTGACAGTTCCAAGGGTACTTAACATGAACTATGGAATTGTTTAGCTGATATGAAGCTATTCCTGCAGCAGCATACAGTAACTGCATGCAGTATTTCCCAACTAAAAAATTATTCTTTTTTTTTATTCCAAATCTACATCTCACAACCCCTACTCTAGTTTTAGGTGTTTGAACAGGAAACAATAGGTTTCCATTCAGAAAATGCAATTTCTGGGTAGGAAAAAAATGGACAAACAAGTGTTATCTTCACATCTCAGGAAAGACAGTGACAGGGAGAGTTTGTCCTTCTGAGAAATGGTGGAACTCAGTGAAAACATGCTCACCATACTGCCCAGGTGCTTCAGCCAAAGCTTACCTCCATGGTACTCAACACAAGACATTTTTAAAGGTCTCCTCGTCCAGGGTCAGTGTGCTGTGTTATGTGAAGGGTTATGAGAGATGGAAACAAATGAAGTACTAGAAAATTTCGCAGCTTTTGAATGAACTACATTGGTAGTATCATACACAATTGTTTTCCAACTCAGTTTTGTTCTACATAAGGTGGATAAGATCACACAAAACAAAGTGAGGAAAGCTTCATTTCCTGCCAGTATGGAGGAAGTTTAGCAATTGCTCACACATAGTGCAAAGAAGCATTCAGAAATAGGAACAATACTCTTTTATTTAGCACAGGAGTCCTTGAAGAACAATGGTTTTATTTCTTAACATGAATAAAGGATTTCTGACATGGCATCTGGCTTTACACCATTCAATATGGCAAACCCTTATTTGAAAGCAAACCCCCATGACACTTGTTTTCTTTAGCACAGAGCTCACAGCTTGCATCAGACTTCAGGTGCTCATTACAATTTTTTTTTTTCTGCTTGGTTATGATCTTGATTCCCATGAGAGTCAAGCACAACCTCAGGTTTCACTTTATAGCTAAGCTTCCATAACCTTGCAATGCACAGATGGTACCAATTCTGAGAGAATTTAATGACTGCACTCTGCAAGAGTGAGAAGGAAATGTCTGTCCTTCAGCCAAGCAGCTAATCAGAGCACCTGAAATGATATCAAGTGATACACCCACTAGTATGAGGTGGAAACACATACCAGAGAGAGACCAGGATGAATAAACCCATTGATGCCTGGCCCTCAGTGTGCATTGGCACTGCCTGGGTAGCACAGCACATGGCCCTGACATTCCTGCTGTGAAACAAGGAAAAATGCTCCTTAACATTTAAAAGCATATCAAATACCTCATCCATCTGTCAGACAGGTAAGTTGTACCAATCAAACATAAAACCACATCCTAAGTTTCCTCCCTTTAAGCTGTTCTAAAGCCCCCTCTATCAGCAACACACTTCCCAGCATTAAGCTGCCAAGTCATCTGATGGTATGCAGGGGAAACCAGGCATTCCAGGAAATTATTAATGGGGGAGGAAATAAAGAGTCAAAACAGTAAGAGGGATTAGAATGAAGTCAAATAATTAAACGGACAGTTAGAACAAGTGAATATTCCTCAGCATCCAAAACAAGTCAACAAGAAGGCACCTAAGCAAGCCTTGTGCTCATGTAGAATGCAGTGACTGCTCCTTCCTGAGCAAAAGCAGGTCAGGGAGGACACTTCAAGGTCAGAACACCTCCTTGACACTTTATTCCATGTCACAGACAAATCCACTGAGGCAAAAGGAAGAGCCACTGAAAAGTTGGGAGGAAGGAAGAACCAAAAGAGTGAATAAAGACTGAGCATTCCTACACAGCTTTGGTCAGCCAGGCTGCTTTATCCAAAGCAACCAACCCATGGCCACTGCCAGCTGAGGGCAGATACAGAAAAGGCACAGAAACTCCGGCACTGCATTGCAAGCACTTGTTAAAGACACAAAAGAAATGTTTTTGAGATAACAACTTGATCTCAACTGCAAAAGGAACTCATTCAAGTTTGAGCCAGCACTGAACCCAACCAGAAAAAAACACAGGATCATTTTTAATCAAGGCTAATGACATCCTGAGCTTGACTGCAAAACCGGGATTTGTTTTACATTTTCACTGCATATAGCCTTCAGCATTCCCAAAAGTCACACAAAAAAAAAGAAAAAAAAATAGACCCAAAGTAGAGTTTGAATTTCCAAAGAAGGTCACCAAAAGACAAATCTGCTCCAACACTCTTTATTAGCAAAAGATAGCACCTCTGAAACATGTATTCTGCAGGGAGAGAGGTGTTGCTGCTGCTGCAGTTAAATGATCGCTGTCACAGGGGATGAGTGTTAGAGCACAGAGCTTCTGTCTCCCATCTCCATCCACACTCATGCTGTGTTCCCCCATCTGCATCTACAAAACTTAAGGCACTCATATAAGAAAAGGTTTTGCTGCCTTTCTGCTCTCTCTCCTCTCTGCATTCAGCCCTGCTACCCAGCGCCACCTTCCCTGTCACTTCATGGAAGACACTAAACCACTCTGCATTCAGAGCATCCTTTCAGTGCAGAAACCTGGGAAATACAAGAAAACTTTACATTTAACCACTAGTACAATACTGAATTGAAATCCTGATACAGAATTTAAATTCCTTGATGTTAACTCAATCTAATAACTTGGGGGAAGTGTGTGTCAATAAAAAGCTCCATAGCTAATTCACAGAACTGGAAGTACTTTTAACTTTTAATTCTTTGTTTATAGTAAAACCTTTGTAGATTGTACTCAAGTAGAGTTAGGTCAATTAGTTATGGCATCAACAGTCACATTGTACCTGTTTAGCCAAAGAACTAAACACAAACAAACACAAAACTGTCTTTTTTTTATCCACTGACCATAGATGTGTGTCTGAATATCAATTAGCCAAGGTCAATGCAAGGAATCCGACAGTTTAATACATATGTCACAAAGGTTCCCAAATTCCAACTCAAACTGGTGACGGCTCTCTGTTCATAAAAACTTAATTGTTGTTCCCAGCAAGACAGGCATCTCTTCCTTTCTTTTCACTGAAGACACACCCTGATTACATACTTGGCCTCTTCAACTGGTTTTCATAGCTGCTTCAGTCAATTTGGGCAGAAGCTCTCTACTTGTTTGCAATAAGTAAATGAAATGCTAAAAAATCAAAAGCAATGACAACTAAGAAAGAAGGATATTACCTTTAGTCATCAAGCTGTCTTCCTGTCTTTTTGTCTAAGTGGGCAAAAGGTGTACAGGTCTGGGGGTTTTGTTAAACACTGTTTTGTTAGACACTGCTGAGATATGCACACACCCAAAAAAAAACCCACCCATGTTGGAGAGCCCAGGTCAAAGAAATGCCCTACAAAGTAAAAAACAAATTTAAAGAAAAAAAAAAAAAAACCACCCAAATTCTAGAGAATCAGATGCAGAACTCCTTCCTACATTACATGATTGTCGAATCCATCAGAAGCAGGAATCATCACAGGTTTGGAATGTAAATACCAGAATCTCATCAAGGAGACAAAAATGTTTAATTTCAAGTCTTACCATAACTGTGCCTTTCCCAATTAGTCCAATTAAAATTCAATAAATACAAGTTGCATTTTGCTTTTTCTGGTAATACCTTTCTGTAAAAGAACCAAGAGAGAAGAATGTGGCCATATTTAATCAGAGCAGTATTCAGAGAAGGCCATTATTAATAAACTATTGTATTTATAACCACAGGAACAGCAAAATTTCCCTAACTGAAGATTCTTTAATCCAGAAATAATCGGCCTATTCTATATTTTCAAGAAATCAAGACATTTATAGATTTTCATGAAAAGAAAAAACAATCAGAACACAACTGAACAGAAAACAGAACACAACTGGAAAAGAAAATTGCTTTATAGTCAGAGATCTGGAATTTTTCAGGAACAGCTTGGAAGTTTGGGGGGGGCATCAGTCCTTACACAAACTTCAATAGCACAAAATAGATTCAGGCAACTTCACACAGAAAAACAACAGAAGAAACAGGCCACACAAGTTTTGGGACTTGTACTAAATGACATCATCAGAAAAAGCACCTTAAGAAGATTCTCTCAACGAGACAGCAAGCAATGATCATCATCATCCCTTTCTGCCAAACAAGACCAGAGGAAAGCTGCAGATAATTAAGTCATTCCAACCAGAAGCTTTCTACTCTTTCAGCAACACCCTTTTGTCTAAACATATAATCCTGTCTTCTCTTCAAGTAAGCTTATTGCAACAGAACTGAACTTGTCATTATTCTTATACACAAAACAACCAACAGCCACAGGAAAACTCCTTCATAATGCAAAGGCACTATGAGGAACAATTATCTATCCTGATTTGACACAAATCCCCTTCTTATAGAGTTACTGCAAAGTCCCAAACCAAATCCCTCTTCCCTCTCTGCAGAAAGTGACTTTGTGCACATGCTTTGCAGCCATCATAATGCAGGTGCCAGCAGAGGCAGTGAAAGCAGAGACTGCTGCTAAAACACCAGATCCCCTTCTCTCCCTGCACCTCTGCTCACCACAGGCCCCTGTGCAGCCAGCACAAGGATTTGGAAGGATGCTTCTAAAGCAGCACTGGACATCCTCCATCTTTACCACAGGTCTTGAAGGGGAAATAAAAATCACAGAGAAGAGACATTATTTGTTTACTACAGGCACCAATTTTGAGAATCTTCTGTGAGCTTCATTAGCTGGCTTGACTCCCTCATCCATGCTCCTTAGCTGCTTCCCTTACCTTCTCCATCTCCCCTCCTTTCCTTTTTCCTACTTGTAAACTCACAGATGGAAATGGTTCATGCATTTACTAATTAAGTCCTGTACCAAAACCCAAAGATATCTGCTGGAGCTGCAAACATTCCAAGACACAAAGTAGATGAACACTAACAATCCAGACATCTGAAGCCATAAACCACAACCTTTTGCAACAACATGACAAGGTTGTTCTAAACCATCTCACTGAATAAAAACCAAGCTGGGGGGAAAAGCTTCCTTTTTTCCACTTTCCCATACTCACCCTGAAATACAAGTTTAATGTTCAAATGTATTTCAAAATTAGGTTTTGGTTACCACAATATTCCTACACACAAGAAGTAAAACGGAGGCCAGGAGGGATGTACATACTTCATGTCATAAAGCAGCTACTGCAGACTACCAGCACATGTTTCAACAGCAGAAGGAAATCCAAGTTATTATTCCTAGAGCTGCCTACACTACTTTCTACAAACATCTACTGAAGCCTTTTGAAATGAAGAGTTAAGCGTCCCATAAGAGCAAACAACTGAATAAAGTGCAGAACTCCAAAGGAGGATTTCCAGCTCTGATCTGCGCTGCAGAAAGACACAACAGCTAGCCAGGAGATAACTGCTCTGCAGCAGCTCCTCTGAACCCTCTCTACTGCTCATGAGTGGGGGGGGGGGGAGGGAAAGCACTGCTTATCTCTCTTTTTAATAAAATCTGAAGCCAAATTTGAAGCAGAAGGAGTGACTCTCCGCTAAAAAACTCTGTGAAAAAGAAACCTCCTTTCTAAACCACCTGGATGGCTGTGATGGTGCTTGGTTGAGGGTTTGTGGAGCCGTATCTGTCCTGCAGCACAGATGTCTCACCAACACCTCAGAGCTACCAGCTGTATTTCTCACTAGAATCATGAGGTAGGAAAGTTGTCTGATCATTCTAGCACTTCAGAAGACTGCAAGACTACACAAAGGCCTTTCAACCACAATTCAGTTTCAATTTGAATTCATTCATTCACAGCTTCAATAAAAACCAAAAGGAAAAGCTTGCCTACCAGAGAAATTTGTACCATAGTTTTGTACATCTTCTGGAACTTTAGATTCTCCAGAACTGAAACTTTAAAAACTCATGAAAGCAGAAGTTTGAGTGCTCATCAAGAAGCAAGCAAGCACAGAGCTCCAGTGATAACAATGGGAACAGGAAATGCTCGGCAAGCATTCCATCTTTATTCACCAGATCACTGTCTAAATGCTGCCAAACTAATTAATGTAACTCTATAAAGCTACCATTGTAAGAAGAGATGTGTTGAGTAGCCCATGCCGTGCCTCAGGATCCTTATCCTGCACTGGAGGGATAAGGAACTGAGATGCACTTGCACTGATTTCAGCACACAGTGAGACTCCTGTCACTGTTATATCCCACAGGATTAATAACCAGCAAGAGGAAAAAGCGCAGCAAGCACTGACAGCACTTTCATGGAAACAGCAGAGCATGTTCCATAGGGTGCCAGCATCCCAGTGCCAGACAAAGCTTTGTGTGGACGCACTGGAAAAGCGGCTGCGTGTCGCCTGCGTCCAGGGCTTATCTGCTCACTGCCAGCAGAGCTGTTTGCTGGGCATGTGACTTTTCCATGACCAACTTTTTAATTTGGTACTGTACTGGATTAACAATGCATTACATTCATGTCTTAAAGGGCAACCTACAGGGAATGGAGCAACCCCAGGAATTAAGCAGAGCCTAAAACACAGGAGAGCACCCTTTGATGACATGGGCCTCACAGCCCTTTCTGCCCATCCCCAAGCCACCACAGCCTCAGAGGCTGGAACAGGAGTGTCCAGCCAGGCTGCCCACCCCAGCCCACACACCCTGCACTGCAGACATGACCTTGCACAGGGCTGTTATCAGCGCTCCAAGGCGCGGTGCAGAGAGCAGGAGTTCAAACACAACACCCCAGCCCTCGTTTCATGACAGGCAAAGCAGCTCATGCCCTCTTCTCCAAAAGGACAGGGATTCACTTTTTTGTTGAAGTTTAGAAAAACAAAACTTCTCAAATTTTCCAAAAGCAAGGAAGAGGCTTAGACATTGAGAGGTAGGGAGCAGCCTTCTCTCTACATTTCAAAACACCACTCCACATCAGAACATGGAAACCACAAGCACATGCACTGTTCCAATCTGGCCTCTCACTTGTATCTGAGCACCCATTCATGTCTCTCCCACCACCACCAAATCCCTATCCCTTCCTCCTGCACTGATACACAAAAAACATGAACTGAGAAGCTACAGAATGAAGTGAGAACAGTCAAAATGTCATAGCTGTGCTGCTGATCCATCCACACAAACCTGAGAATAACTTAACACCAGATCACAAGAATGATGATTAATGGTGCAAGCATATCCTGTTCCTAAGAGACACAAAGTTACAATTAACATCTAAACAGTATTTATAAGCTTCAAGTTCACCAGACTTTGTCATCAGTAGACACAAAGATCCAAAATGTAAGCTTTACTGTTTCAAAGTTGTCTATAAAGGAAAAATTGTATCTATTTCACTTTCATTCTAACTTTAAAAAGTTTTAGCATCTTGTTAAAAAGAGAACTGGCACGATCAGCAGCCATTCTGAATCACTGGCTGACTTCCTCACTTTCCACATCTTTAAAGATAATCACAATTACATCACTAATAATCCATTATTTGTCCTGATTCCTGTCATCCAGTGACTGAGAAGTTTCTACACTGCCTTTTTCAAAGTTAAATGTGACAGGAAATAAAATCATACATGTTTTTCTTCCACCAGAAATTGCTTTTAAATGGTATTTGATATAAAGAAAAAAGGGGAAAAAAGCTAGAGCCACAGAAGTGCCCCTCCTAAAGTTTGGAGAGCACCACAAGATTTCTAGCATTTTCTCAGGCTTAGTATTTGTTAATATTTTACATCTAATTCATACTTATAACACAGAAAAACAGATATTAAAATAATCCAGTATTTTCAGTAGTTCATTTAGACATAATTTTTTTAATTATTCTCAAGATTCAATTCTTATTATAGATATTTTTCTACAAAAATCCTACATTTCAACATTCTGGCTTTGCTGAGTTTTGATCTATGAATCATCAAGAACATTCTGTGGCAAATCCACACCAGCTTTTAAACTAAAATATAAATACATCTTTAAAGCACAAACACAGCTACAGACACTTTTTAGAAAAGGAATAAACTCCTCCAAGGGGAACGTATCCCAATATATTAAGTAAACAATGCACATGTAAGGGGGACACGAATACACTGTCAGCATAAACTGACACAGAGTCTGCTTGATTGGATTCAGCTTCTTTAACCATTACAGCTTCAAGTGCTGGATCTTTTTTACTGGTATTTTTTAATAAAACAAACCTCCATCCCCCTTGTCCCCCTCCCACCCAAAAAAAAAAAAAAACCCAGACCAACAAAAAGGGGGAAAAACCCAACAAAACAAAAAAACAGCCCAACAGGTACACGGGAGAATGGGGATGAAGTGACCGGCGGGGTCACACCACAGCAGCTCCGTGGCAAAGCCAAAAACCTAATTTAGAGTCGGGAGCCCGGCCCAGCACTGCAGCGAGGGCTCAAACTCCTCACTGAGCCAGAGTCTGTGACAAAGGGAAAAACACGCCTTCACCAGCTCGCTTTCTCCTGTCACATCACCCACACCCAGGAATGATGATGGAAAAGGCGAATTTTTAGCACTTTTCCCCACAGCTCCCATCTCCAGGCGGCAGCTGCCCGGCCATCGGCTGCTCTCCCTCCCATCCTTGCCGGCCGTGACGGAGGACCCGGGGAAACGCCCGCTCATCTTCCCCACGGGACGGGCCCGATCTCCCCGGGACAGAAAACTCCTCCGGGAAAGAAAGCAGCGAAGGCGGGCGTCGGGGCCGAGCGGCCGCTCCCGCCGGGCCGCCCCCCTCACGCGGGCCCGGCTTGGGGCTCCCCCGTACCTGGCAGTGTGAGACGACGAGGCTCTGGTTGCCTTCTCCGTGGTACTTCCATTCATTCTCATCCATCTTCTCCACTTCCATGCCCGGCCCGGGCCGCGCGGAGGGCAGGAGCAGCCGCCGGCCCCGCCGCCTCACGCCGCCACCATCGCGGCTGCGCCGCCCGCCCTCAGCCGCGGGAAGTCCCGCCCGCCGCTGCCGCCATCTTGGAGCCGGGCAGCGCCGCCGCCGCCATGGCGGGGCCGGGTAGGGCCGCCGGGGCTGCGGGAGCCCTCAGAGCCGGCGGCGGAAAAGCATCTTCTACCTCCGGGAACGGCCGGGCAAAGGAGGGGGATGGTCCCGTACTGCTCTACAGTGCGCTCACCTTCAGTCCTGTGTGTAGTTTTGGGCGCTACACTGTAAATAAAAGTGACTAAGCTGTTAGAGAGCGTCCAGAGGAGGCCATAGGGATGCAGAAAGACCGGGAGGGAAAAGCTTATGAGGAAGAGCTGAGAGCACTGGGTTTTTTCAGCCCGGAGAGAAGGAGACGAGGAGGAGACCTCATCTTTGTCAGGAACCCAGCCAGAGTGGGGTCGGGCCCTGAGCAGCATCCTTCGGCCACAGCCCCGAGCTGACCGAGCTCCGGCAGAGTTTGGACAATGCTCTCAGGGACAGGGTGGGATTCTGGGCTGTCCAGGAGCTGGGCTCGGATCCCGCTGGGTCCCTCCAGCCCCGTGTGTTCTGCGGTGGGGGGTGCCCGTAGAACGCGCTCACTGTGTGCTAGATGAGCTCGGGCAGAGCCTCTGCGCACTGGCCAGCACCCAGCATAGGGCAGGTTTAACTTCTTTGGGATTGCGTTTCACAGAATCAATTAGGCTGGAAAAGACCTCCAAGACCATCAAGTCCAATTTACAACCAGTCACCACCTTTGAATCCGGCACTAAGCCCTACATCCAGTTTAACACCTCCAGTGATTCCACCATCCCCCCGGGCAGTCCCTTTCAATGTCTGTTCAGCTACAGTTTCCAGTTATGCTGGTTTGTGTTTTACAGATGTTTTCTCTTGCAGTCAAGTGTCTGTTTAATTAGCCTTGTGCTCCAATATACCAAGTCATTCAAATACCCAATGTTAGAAGCAGAAAGATGAACATATGTGCAACATTCTTTAAAAATTAAACACTGTTTTCCCCAAGTATGAATATACACATACATGATTTATGATGAATAGAAAACAATCTAAAGATCCAAACTCCCTATCACAAACACAGGTTTAAATTCTAAAACCCTCAATCCAGTAATTTTTATGACTATGCGTTTTGACCACAAGCAGTGAAACTTACCCTTCAATGACCGTTTTAAAACAATCTCTAAGGGCTCTGAAATTCCCCCTTTTCTTTCCCGTGTCCTCACAAGACTCTTCATGACAGGGGCCAGGCTGGCACAGAAAGAGGTCATTAACACTCAGAAGCTTTCCTCTGTATAACAAACATTTGTATAATTTGGATAGTACCCAAACTTGACTCTAATGCAGCTTTTCAAAAGAAAGTCAAAGTGAAGTAAACAGTGCCTTTTTTATGGAAAGAGAAGATGCACCTAGAAGGCTGAAAATAAAACTTGCATAAATCTGCAATGAGTCACTGATCTTTTTTTTTAAATGTGTGTGGTGTAATTAAACACATCATCCAATTTCACTAAACTTAAAAAAACAGGGGTTAAACAAAATATGTGCTAAAATACTGATAATAATTTTTCCTTTTTTAGTATACTATACATGCCTACATGAAAAATGAATTCTTGCTCCTTTGACCATTTGATAAAGATGAAAATAATGACAGTGATTTCTTTAAAGTAGGCTGTCATCTGTGTTTGCAAAGTTTCTCTATGCTGTGTTACTAGAAATGCATATCTAAAATACAAGAATTAAGCATACTATTCTGAATCTAAGAGTGTTATAAAGAAGTTTCAGTCAGCACTGTAAGACTGTGGTATTTATGATACTATCATTAAAAAATAACTATTTTAGGGAAATAGTATTTGAACACTTACTAGGCTTACGCTGAGAAATATGTAGGGAAATAATACCAATGTATTGTCTTGTAATGGCCAAACTAATATGTCTCAATTTTAAAAGGAACTCTAGCACAGCACATTCTTTCATAGTTCTGAAAAATGCACACCTACAGTTAAAAATAAAGTGGAGGTTTGAGTGCACGGGTAAACCAACAACACTGAGGACACCAAGTTTTAACATAATTCTTCTCTCCAGCAAGGCACTTCCCTCCCCTCCTTTTCCTTCAGCATTCCAAGGTGCAGAACTACCACTTGGGCAATTTGAGGCAGTGCTCTGAAAATACACAGGTGAAACTTAAACCTGGAAGGACAAAAGCCTATTTAACACATGTTATTTCTCCCTACATTATCAGGTCTTATTACTCATTCCAGGTATTATCTACAACGTGCTTGGACTGAACTATCAGAAGCTTTGGTGCCATTAATGCCATTCAGGTATTGCTTAACTGCAATTCCCCTGTCAGGTGGTGCAACTACAGCTGGTGCAGACATACCTGGATGGGTTTTAATTAGGTGCCTCGAGGTCTGCGAGCACAGAGCTCAGTGACCTGCAAAACCCACCCAGGGACTCAGCAGATGGCCAGCTATCCTGGGCTATTTCAGTATGTAAACAAATGAGTTTAAAACTGCAGCAGGAATGCATCATGTAATAGTACCTTCAGTTCTCCAGCCCCCACTGCATCCCCTCAGCAGTTCTTTTTTAATGTCTGAAGGAGTCAGAAGAGCCACCACAGGCCTGAAATCTCTTTTCCTCAGAGTGCTGTAACTGCATTTTGCTTTATGGCACAATCCCTGTTTCTTGGCATACTTTGGTATTGGGAAGCCATCAACACTGGACTTTCTCATTTGCCATCCTCTGCAATTTGTAAGTTCATCAGGGAACTGTAAGAACAGTTCACATATTCAGTTTGAGGAGGAAAAAATAGTATCAGGCAAGTATTTAATGTTAACATTCTTTGCTATAAAAAGTTCATTAAATCCACATCTGAGAGGAAAAAATAGCTTTACCTGAGACTCATAATAAAATTGGGTGCCAATAATACAAAGGTCTTGTAAGCTCATGAGAAAGATTTTTGCAATAATAGGTAGATCTTAGTTCTCCTGGTTCCTAAAATGAAAGAGGCTTCTGTATAAAAGAAAGGATATTTTGTTCTTTATGAAAAGAGTAATCATGACACAAAAGATCCTATCCTGTGACCTAGAAACAGCTGCCTGGAGAAATCAGGTTTAAAAATCACAAATTCAAGGCAATGAGTCCAAAAATATTAAGTGGACTTGATAATACAACAGTGAAATTGCACTACAAAATACTATTACTATTTGTTTCAAACTACTGCACCATTTTCAGTTTTAAAAGATAAAATTCTGTTTAAATAGGCTTGAGTTTCATACTTTTATTGCACTCAGACTAGCAGAAGTGGAATATACTTATGTAACTCACATCACTCAAATGCTCAAGCTTTGTCTTTTTTCTCATATCAGGCTGCACCATGCCACTGTTATTTCTCGAATCCCTGATTTTTCTACATAATTTCACACACATACTAGAAGGGCAGGAAATTTCATGGTCCAACTGTCATTTCACCATCTCACAGTGACTAAGAATCACTGGCCCTACAAAGAAAAAAAACATTACAATAGGACTGGAGTGTGTCATTCAGTGGCTTTTTTAGAAAGCATATGTGGTGCTTTGAACCACAGTAAAATATTGCAGAAATAAAGGAAGTCATGGCTTCAGGAATAAGGCTGTAAGTAACAGGAAAGGCGACTTTATGTGAATAAAGATAAAGCCACATCTATGTTGTTAGCAGATAAGAGCTTGCACAAAGTTACAACAGATATGGATAAACAGCCATTATAACTACCAAGAACTTTAATTGCTGCATACAGCCTGAGAGAGTTATAAAGTTTTAGACACAGCATAAAGAAGAACTCTGTACTGTATGTCTAACTTCAAAGAATTTCCAGGACAGACAATATTTTTTACACTTAGACAAGACAATTAAAAAACATTTCCTGTACGCAGGAGGCATGTACATCTATTGAAAAGAAAAACAACTATTTTCCAGTGGGACATGACCCAAAACACAAACAAATGAAAACTGGTGTCGTGATTTTTTTTTTGATTGGTAAGAGAAAACATGATAAACTGTCGGAGGTCATTAAAGCAAAAAAACTATGGTGAAATCCTAGTAGCTTTAACAGGGTATTAAGGCAGAAAGGAACAAGACCAACCCCATCTAAGCACCCCCTTAAAGTCTGTTTTTACAGCCTCTAATCTGCAGGCAGGGAAGGAAAGATGAAGGGATAAAGAGCTTTTAGGTCTTGCCTAAAAGGACATATTTAAGGACATATTAAAGGACATCTAAGGACATATTAAAGGACATATCAGCAACTAAAAATAAAAATACTCTTTCCATAAAGAGGTGAATGCAGAGCAGTTCTGTAAGCCTGGGTAGAACTCAGGTAGCCACAGGACTTGTGGTGCTTTGAGGCCAGGCCAACACTCCTCAGTGCAGGTACTCCTGTTAATGTTGCACTGTTTGCTCACCATCAAACACCTCTCACAACTGCTCCTGTGAAAACATTTATTGTGTCCTATCACAAATATTCCCCAGCCTTGTGCCCAGCCCTTGGACCTGTTAATGGTTAAAGAACAGCCTTCAACTTCTTTTTGACCTGTGTGAACCTCTTTAAACAGGGAAGAGAATGTGTAGATTAACCTGGTTTTCAGCTAAATCGCCATCATTTGGCAACACTTCTGTAGGAAACCTTGAAACCTTCCCCATCAGAACTTTCAGTTCTCTGAGTACAAGGTCTCCTGAAGATAAATTACTTATTATAAATTTATGTGTAAACTGGTCACATGTTAACATTTCAGTTTCTACCCAGAAATGCCAATCTATAATAGATGGAAAACACCAAACAGCAATATATAGAAAAGTACAGACACACTGGGCATCAGTTTCTTTTGTACTTACTGAGAAATTCAGATTTATGTTCCTTGGCACAGCTATCGAATACTTTCAAATATAGAGATCCTTCAATCCATATGTACAATATTTTATTCTTTTATTATTATTATTATTATTAGCACTGTAGTGTTAATGATTTTGGAGAGGTCTCATTATGCAAGTGGCATCATAAAATTCAATGTTGCCCCCAACCAGCTCCCTTGAAGAACCCAATTTACTGGAATTGGCATGATTGATATCAATAAGCAGAACTGATAAACAGCCAAGAGACACCTTCTCAGATTCTAAGCCTCTCATCTCCCATACATGAACACAGATGTAATGCAGTTCCCAAGCAGAGACACCAATGGAATCTCAAAAGGGTGATCTTGTTCTCCATTCCAAACCTGGCCCTGTATTCCCATGCCTCTCACGTCACCCTTGACACATGGACACCCATGAGTCACCTCAGAGTCACCCCCATGAGTCACCTCATTTCATTATTCATCAGATAAATGGCTGAGTTTTCTCTGGTGGGATTTTTCCCAAAAACTTGTTTAATTGACTCAGCAAAGCAGCGTGACACGGCTCAGCCACACAAGTGCTCCAGCCGTCCCTGGAGGAGGAGGGAGCGCAGGATTTGCCGCTCTGCTGCCAGCTCCCTCTCAGACCACAGAGGCTGATTGTGAAACTGCACTTTGAGCGGCTGCAGAACCTCCTGGCAAGGCAAACACGCGGGGCCCTTCCAAGGAAAGGAGGAAACACAGAAAGAACAGATAGCTCTGGATGTGCTCTGAAAAAGCAGCAGAGAGCACAACAATGAGGAAATGTTTTGGGAGACAGAATTATGGCTCATTCAGCAGCGCAGGAGCTGTTACTGACAGGGGGTTGCATTGTTTTTTTATTCCTTTCTCCCCCAGAAAAACACATGAATTTGATTTCTCCCATGGCCTCGCTGCTTCACCTACCCAGGTTATAAAAGAGAATTGAAAAGAACTGCACTATCAGAGGATCAGTGATAACACATTCCACTAAACTTTATTGATTTAAAACAGCTATTTCAAAGGTGACAATCTGCAACTCTTTGATTAAGGTGGAATGAAATGATACTTAACAGATGATTATGAGATCTCTGTGACTGATGTCTGCCAATAACAAGTGCAATATCCTTTGCAATTAAAAACTTTATGATGGCATCTTGCTTGAGTACTCATTAGTCATATTTATGCTTTTGTTTCATGACAGTGGGAATATTTATATATGCACACACACAGATCTCTCAGGTTAAGCTTTTAAGCGAGGAATTAAATTTAATATGATTGAGGGGGCATAAATTCTGGATCAAATTCTACATCTCACTCAAAGCTTGGCACCTTGGAAGGTACAAATCCATCTGGCATGAATTTACAGATTAAAAAAATATACCTTGATGACTTGATAGCTGGTTTTGAACCTACCTAAGAATCTTTGACACTGTGTTACAGTGGAAAAAAAAAAAAAAAGGCAGGGGGAGGCATTTCCATTTACCAAATCAACCGTGGAGCCAGGCATTTAATTGCAGTTACAAGTTTCCAGGGGTTTACAGTGTTGCAAAATAGATAAAATAGGAAACAGCCTCATCTGCTGGTTTAAGGAGACACTATCAGGTGCATTACTTTATTTTTCCTCTCCACGTTCATCTCCCAAATCTCATAGAATAAAATCTGTAGGATTGAAATTTGGGGTTGTTTGTTTTTCAGTAGCAAAGCCATTTGCACACACTCCTCGTATGATTGGAAATCCCAGGTAGTTCAGTGAAAGGAGCAGCTCCAAATCTCCTTTCTGGCTCCTGGTTGTTAATACAGACAGACACGTCTAAAGAGATTGCTCAAAAGCTTCCCATTATTTAAGTTTCTTGGAATTTTACTGAAGCTCCACAGTGTTCCTAAATCAGCTATTCCATGGCAATATTTTTTTCAAGCAGAAGTGTTTGATGGACATTTTTGCTGTTGAGGTTTTTGTTTGTTTAAAAAGTTAATTTAAAAAAAAACTTCTTAAATGAAATTATTGAAATTTTTGCTGACTTATCTTATTGAACTTTTTATTAAAAAGCTTTAGCATTGAAAAAATAATGAGGAAATTAGTGGGAAACAGTATGGAATAGCAGGTCACCCTGAGCTTAAGGATGTACTTTTTTTTGGCTGTCTTTTTAGTCTCAATGCACCAGAAGAGGTTCAAAGTCAATGGAAAATAATAAAAGGAAAAACTTAAAATAGGAGGTGAGGATTACAGATGTAAAGCTGCAGTCAAAAAGTAGAAGAAAGTAAGACAAAAGCAAATAATACAAGAAAGGTGCAGAATATCAGAAGTCCTAAGCCTGAACTGTTATTTTTTTAAGCAAATTGCATTTCAGAGTTTAGTCCTAGAATATAACTTATCACTATATGAAAATCAGACCATAACTATTCTTTATCAAGGACACATCACTAAACCAAAATTGCATAAAGAGGCTTTAGAAGAGATTAGATTCACATAGACTCAAAGGGACAAAATGCCATTTCAGAATAACCCACGTTATCTGCCAAAATCTGGCTCAACAGAAAATGCTCACAGCAATTACTCAAAAAAGGAGCCTAACCAGAACTGTTCTCTGTACAGTTATACATATATTAACCTTCCTGGACAACTCAGTCTCCCTGAGAGGTGGAAAAAATATTTATAGAAGATCCTTGTACAAGGATCACTCTATGACCATTCAGAGTAAGGGACAAACATACAGATTCTACCCTCTAAAGCTTTTAGCCTTTCCCCAACTGCATTTTCTTCCACTCTGTGAACATTTCCCAAGAGCCCTCCTGAATGTTGAGAAAAGCCTGAATTTCCCTTTTATTTCCCATCACATCCATCTCTTGCCCTCCCTCCCCTCATGTGCCTACAGGCATCATTTTACCACTCTGGGCTCTGCCCACAGGGGGTATTTTGCAGGATGTTTTGGTGGAATGCCAAATAATCCTGCTCATGCATTATCTCCTTACTGAGACGAGAGATCATTGGAACACTGGGACAGAGATCTCACTGGAAAAAAAAAAACCCTACACATAAAGAGCTTGATCTATTAGTAATTTCCCTTTACTAACAGTACATATGGGAAGTGAGGCTTTATTTCATAACCAGAGATGCTGCACTTTATTTCTATAAATAAGAGCTATAATCTCCCTCCTGCTGGAGCATTCTTGCTGCACTATGTTCTACCAGGACAGTTGTAGCTTAGAGGTTTTTGGTTATCCCTGTACATAGATAAGCTTTACAAGATCTTAATCATATTCACGAGATCTTCAAAATAGGCACACCCAGGTACATGTTAGGAATAAAGTGAAATGGTAGCAAACTTTCACAAGCATCATACTGTCCTTTTGAACCATGGTGCATGATATGAAGGGAATTATTTCTTGCTAATAAAGTTTCAGGCCCACTCCTTCACGTTACTGCTAACTTGAAATACCTATTTGGTTTCACATTGATTTTAGTTTTTAACTCTTGCAGAAACAAACTAGAATATTTGGTTCTAACAAATATTTACCTTTAGCAAAAGTAACCACTCCTCTGCCACTGATTTCCTAAATCAATCATTCCAAATAAAATGTCTAAAGTAAAGGAAGTGGTTCTGATTAGTCATTTCAATTTTAAAAAATGCACAGGAACCATTTTACATGAATAGGAAGTTTATATAATTCATGAGAGAAAGAACACTGACCTACTGCTTTATTTGGTTTTATCTAGAGATGGCCACAAAGGTACCAAGTAGACATAAAAATACAAAAAATAGTCTCTTTTCCAAAAAGTATTAGCAAAGATGCAAATAGCAGGTTAATAAATAAACCATAAGGGTAGGAAAAAAAATTCTAAGACATTTAATAATTAAAAAGGTCAGTCTTGTCCTTTTATAAAGGGGACAACTACCTTTAGATTTGGCTTACGAGCTTGTCTGTTCCTCTGTTTTTCTGCAGCACAGTGAAAGGTTTGTCAGAACACAGGAGCACAGCCTGTAAATGGTAACCTGCCTTTTAGAGTGTCTCATGGGTGACAGGTGTCCCATTCCTCTGAAATAGGGAAAACACTCAACAGCTACTGGAAAATGTTGGAATGAGGCGAGAGCCATCACTGATGTGGCACACACAGGAAAGAAGAATACTGGAAAAAATGAGAGAACAGTTTGGCTGCATCCACACGAATCCCATTGTGAAAACAGTGCTTACAAATTTAGGGGGAGCAGAAGGAAGGAAAAACACTCTGTGATTTTCAAACAAAAATAAACAAATGCCAATTAAAGACATCAGCATGCACTCAGGGGGAAAAGGGTTAGCAATTGCAAATTAGGCATGAAACAGGAGCCAACAGTATAAATGAAGAATACTTACTGGTGTCACAGTTTAACTATATATTTTAGGGCTACTATTTCATTGCCAGTTTTAAACAAGAATAAAACTAGCTGTGAACAGGCATAAAGCTTAGATGCTGAAAACAGAGCTCCAGCGTTAATTTGTCTTCTTACGTGCCTGAAGCAGTGGAAATAATTCACCACAACCACACATGAAATATTTAGTTTACAAGCAGTTACCCACACTGGGAGATAGGTTACAAAAAGAACAATAAGCCAGCACTGTCACCCCCCAAAAAATCCAATTTTTAAAAATATTGAAGTAACCACCAAAGGAAAAACTGCTGTAAAATTGCAAGTGTTCTAAAACTGATTAGCAGAAGGTATATGAAGAAAAAAAAAGATGTAAGTAGTATTTAAGATCCTGTCTGAATATGTTACAGGTAAGTTTTTCCAGAAGCATAATTGTTTGCTCTCACGTAGTTAACACAGCTGATACCAGATTTCAGAATGCCCAACCACAGCTCCCTGTGAAGTGATAGTGGGACAGATAATTCTCTTTGCAAAAGGAGCTCCCAGGCCATTTAAAATACTGGTGCCAGTTAGAACAGAGCACAAAAGGCTCAGTGCAACATAGTGTGACATTGGCCAGGCTGGTACAAAACCAGGAGCTGTAATGAGGCTGGAAAGAAATGCCTCATGGAAGCACTGCATTCACCTTCCCTTTTTATCCAGTGCAGGTTACTGGCCCAATTCATTGTCAGGTGTGCTGTCTGCCAATAAACAAACATAAATTTCTCTTCATTTCACGTTGATGCAAATGTTTAACAATTTAATGAGAAAAGGTTATGTGAAAGACAGATTTTGAAAGGGAAGCAGGGAAGGGGAAAGGACAAGCCGTGGTATGTACTTTTCTGCTGTCTTCTAGTCACAAACTGAGACAGCCCCCTCTGGATCACAGCTAAAATGAAGCCCTTTGGGGATGTTCAATGTCCAGTGTTTTAGAAATTAAAAATTTAGAAAAATAACAATTTGGAAAAAAAAAACAATATTAAAGGTTTGTGGAAAGAAAAAATACTTTAGAAGTTGCACACAGAGCTTCCCTGAATACACCATCAAGTCACATGGTGCACATATACAATTGTGACACACACAGATAAATTATTCTCCTTTCTGCTGAGGTGACTCACAGAACAGCTCAGGTTTCAACTACAATTAAATCTTCATTTGATCCTTCAGCAATTGGAAGCAGCTCCATGAATCTAACACAGGACTCAATTAAACAGTGCAAGTGCCTCAAGTGTTCATCCAGCCCTGAGCCAAAAGGCTTTTAATGGTAAACACAGGAGGAATTCCACTGACTCCTACAGAAGCAACAACTTAAAAAGCATAGCACTGAGTCATTGAAAAAGGCCTGTCAGAGGCCTAGCTAAACATCAGTGAAAAGACTAATGACAAAATCAAGTGTTGCATAAATATCATAGTTCAAGACTCTGAATTAATTTTGTTCAGCAAAACCTCCATCCATCAAAATACCTAATTCCACATTATATGTTCAGCACTTCTACTAAATTCAAGTACATATTTAATTACTCTTAACTGATGACTTAGCATGCACATGTCAATTCAAAAATTAGCTCACAAGCCACATCAAAATATCCAATGGTTTCAGTGTCAGCCTATCACACTGTGAGGCAAAAAGGACAAAACAACCCCCTCTCAGAACATTTGTGCATCTTTTTCCTATCCACAGGAAAAATTCATTTCCAAAACTCTGGCGTCATCCCTTAACATGCATCAGGAGAGATGTGACCTCTGATATATACAGAAAAAGCCCAGCACACTTCCCAGAAGAGAGGATTTGTATGAGTAATACATTATTTTGAGCCCTAAATAAAGCATTATCTCATCATACACATTATGAGAATTCTGTTCCCATTTATTCTTGATAATCCAAATTCACAGAGTGAGATAAGACAAGTTTAATGGGTCAGCTTTTGTAGTAATCCATTCCAAGAATACATAAAAGCCAAAGCACTGTAGTAGTTTATGTTCTTTTCCATCACTCCTACATGTGTCTTGCAAATTTAACCCTCAGGCTGCACATTTGCAACAGAAACATTCACAGAAGGTTGTTTTGGTGCTAATGATGCTGTATAAATAAAATGTAGGGGACTAGTGTAAAGTGTTGACTGTATGTTTGTATCATAGATTGGTACAGTTATTAAAGTAAAATTGCATCTAAAAATGCAGAACATTAGGAATTCTCATTAGTGTTTTAATCACCCATATGCAGCCTGCAAAATAAAGTTTAGGTCTTGTAGGTAATGTAATTTCTTAGTATTTGTAAATATTTGCAATATTCTAAATAAAATTGTAAATATTTGTAAATATTCTAAATATTTATAAATAACAAGCAAGTTCCTTTCCCTCCTCAGAGTCCCAGTGGAGGAAAGCAAGTTCCCCGGTAGCACTCAGTGTAAAATGAAGTTTAGTAGTTTGGGGATACAACAATCTTGCTTCTATGCAGCATTCTCTTCTGACTGCCCAGAAGTGCTGCAATAAGCAGACCCCAGAGAGACCACAAAGTATTTTCTTTTTCCTCAGTTTCTTGTGTGTTTGTTCATTTTTCCATTTATGTAGCAGAAAATCCTGGGAGTTACACAAGTAATATCAGTCATCTGAGGCCAAAGTCACTAAAAGCCATTGAAATGATCAATTGAAGCCCAGTTGCATGACTGGGCTCTTGCCTCACCCTAAACATCATCCTGCAGGCACAACAGCTCTACAGTAAAAGCTGTTTTATCAAGTTCACTGTTCTCACTAGTACTCCACTACAAATAAAGTTGATAAGATTTTACCCTCTAAAAATTCATATTGAAATGTGCTGCATCAGAGCATCTACAAAGACTGAATTCACTTTTATACATGCATTTTTCTTTTAAAAATGTGTTTTGTTTCAGAGATGAACTTTCATACTTGGCATATCTCCAGGATTACAAACTTATTTCTCTAAGATGGGTATTTATTTAGCACTAGAGGTTTGAGTGAAACATTATCAAACATTTTGATGATTTACTATTTCTTCTTCCTTCTCTGTTTTGAAGTTATTTTATCAAGAGAGATATTTTCAGCTTTGTCTTTCAGTGACTTAAGGCTGGTTTGCTGTTTAGTTTAGCTGAACAGACATTTATTGTCTTTTCCAGCTTTTATTTCTTTGGGTTTTTAAGAACCACTGTGAAAAAGAACTCATCCTACGTAACAGCTAACGAGGCCATGCAAATATCACCATCAATAATCCAGAGCCCAGTAGTTTAAGGCAATGATTATATCAAGGTGGCCACAAATCACAATTTAATTTGCCCTCTCATTGCCTCCTGACACTTTCTAGACATTGATAGTCCTGCTGATTGGAGACAAGGGGCAACTGAATCTCCCAAGCATATGAAAGATCCTTCCATGCAATTCTATCTCAAAATTCATTGCCCACCAAAGTTACCCAAATCACAAGCTAAAATCAGCAGTTTACTTCTCAATGAAAATTTTACATAGCCTAACAGAAAGAAGAACCACTTGATATTACTGGAATAAATTCACTCCCCAGCAAGAAAACCATGAAAATAAATAAGTCTATTACTCCTATAGCTTATATATTACTAAGAGTGACTCTGGAACTATGAGAAAAATAAATAATAAGTATTGACTTTATTAGTCAGAAATCAGCACACCTCTATTAAACAAGAATACAAAACTTCCCCCTCTGCCATGACAATGTGGATCAGCCTGGAGAATCACACACAGCCAAAGTGATGGCTGAGTGCTGCTACACTGAGACAATGTGAGGCAGAAGTTAAAATTAAATCTCAATTCTGAGGCATAATTAAAGAAAACTAAGGTGAAGCAGAAAAAAAGTCAACATACACAAGTTTGTGTATGTGAAATTGAAAGAAAATCTGAAGGAAGCTAAAAACACAAGTGGAAAATCCCTGGTTCAAATAGCGAAGAAAACCAGTTACACAGAGGTAAAGACCTTTTATGATACATCAGCACTTCAATGAATCCTAGTTCGGAAAAGAGGAAGATGCTAAAATTACTCAAGTGATCAGCAAAGAGCTGGGGGTGATCAGTAGACATTGCCTACCTGTATTTGGTAATGTGGATAACTTTGTATTGCACGAGGATAATGAAATAATGGAAATATACTTATGACTAGACCAGATAATATAAAAATTATAAATGCTAGGGTTTCATAAGGAAAAACATAACCACAAAGTCTAGAAAATGTCCAAGAGAACTGCCTTAGGATATCAGTGGGACCCCAGTGTCTGTTTCCAGTGTATGTGGGAACAGATAGAAAGTTTCTCTAGAGTTAGTGTCTCTATGTAAAAAAAATAACAACTAATAATTGCAGGAGACTTACAAGACTTTTAACCATGGATTAAATGTAAAAAGGAGGTTAATTTATCAGGTATTAATTCACTTCATCATAAGTGTATAATTCAAAGGAGAACAATTTAATTAATGCAAATCAACCCAGCTGTACAGAAAGCTACTAAACAAACCTGGGATTGGTTATTTGTGTGAGAAATCACAAACTCATTACTTGAGCTTTTTACCAGGCACTTCACATAAAACATGTGGCATTCTAGACAAAATAACAGTGAAGAATGCATTACAGGAACTAAAAATGAGTTAATTTTAGCATGATTTTGGCAATTCTGTCAGGACTTGTGCATTGTTCTCAGCGAAGTGAAGCTCACAGCACTGTCAGTGCTGGTGAGCAGCAAATCGTGGTGGGAATGGAGCGATCTGGATCAGTTGGTTCACTGCACTCATTCCCTGGGAACACATTTTCAGGCACACATTAAAAATGGAACAAGTGTTGGCAAAAAAGCATGTATGTAAATCCCAGTTAAAAGAAAATAATTTATGCTCAAACTTTAAAAGCTTGATCTTTTAAATCCTTTAAATATGAAAACCAGGCTTAATTTGATGGCAATATAAAGTGCTACACACTGAAAAAGCCTTTCATTGTGAGAATAAGGAAATAAGAACCAGTGGTTAGAAACTAAACCTAAACATCCAAAATTTCATATTTTAATTTACCTAGCTCTAAAGGTAATAGAACCTGAAGCAAGTACAGACAATCCCTTTATCTCCTGAAGTTCTCACAGCAAAATCATTCATCCCTGTGCTCTTAGGTCCAACCTTCTAGTCAGGGGGGTGATGTACCATAACTGCAGTACAGAAGTGGTCAGGCTGTATAAACTAGCAGGACTTTCTGTCTCAGGTGAATTTTACCACCCAGACTAATGTTATGTAATTAATTTAGCAGCAAGGCAATATTTTGGAGAAACAGACAAATGCACAATTTCCCCCCAGCCCCCATTTCAGCTTTAGTTATCCAACAGTCAACCCCTCCTCATCCAAAGAACATGTACTGATTCTTCTCCATGTATTTTTACTGCTTCAAGGAGGCCAGCATGCACCAATCCCTCCTGCAGAATCCAAACCAGTCTGTTCCAAGCCATGACCAATGAGATGTGGCCAGCCTTGTGTGACAAGTATGTCATTTTAAAGATGCTAAGATTTTGCCTTGTTTGTTGCAACAGCAGAACACAAAACTTATCCCCTTTCAGGGAAAACACAAAGTTGATTTGCTTTTCCTCCTCAAAATAACTGCCTCCCTGGCTTCCTACCAAGCAGTCTATTCCCTCAGAGCAGCTTTTGTGCTGTCAGTACATCTCTGACGTTTTTGAAAGCAATGGAATGCAGTTCTAGATGGCACAGATATCCCTGGGTGTTTACTTGCTGCTCAAGTGTTTTCTTTGCTTCAGTGGGTTTTGTTCAACTCCTCCTGTGTCCCCCACCTGTTTGTCTGCAGAGCGACTTCAACCCCATGCCACTAGCTTAAATACATGAAACCTAACTCACATTAAAGTCCCCATTCAATAGGCATCAAACCTACAGAGAGCATAGGATACTGGAGATGTGGAATTATATAACATCTGAAACATCCCATTGCTTAGGAAAGGATTAATAAAAGCAGCAGAATCCATCATGGCTGGATTAACCCAGGCTCTTCTCTGCTCATACATGGACAGATACCAGGCAAGGGCAGAACACTGAAGAACCTGCTGTACCCTCCTTCACCTCAAACCACACCCAGCAGCTGGAAATCATATCCTGACTCCCAAGTCATCTTCAGTTCCACTTCAAGTGTTTCCTGCTATGGAAAACCTCCTGTTAAACTAAAGACTTCGTACCTATCTTTGCCAGTGGGCTGTTAACATAATGTGCAGCAAGGCCAATTACCTTTCAAAGGAAATGTAATCAAAGAAGGCACCTCACCCTTAGCAGATTTAAAGTTATTCTGTTCAATTACTGACAAATGTGTCAAATACATCCCTTAGAGGTCCCAAGGAAATAGGATTATCCAAACTGAATATTCATCAGAAAGGAAAAAGAAAGTGTTACTGCCTCAAGAGACTAAAACAATGTCATGAAAACCGATTTCCAATCTTATCTAATAAAAAGACAATTTGCCACCAGACCTTTAACACCCATTTGTTAAAGTAACCCAGAAACTTATTTATTGGAGTGATAGACTAGAAACGCACAATCAATTTTTACAGTTTTAATTACTAAGAAAATGGCACTATACATTTCCCCCAGATCAAAAAAATACCACTAGACAAGCCTGCCTCCAAGATAATAAGCAAACAGCAAGAAGCAAGCCACACCTTTTTCCAAGGCAAACAAAGAAAAAAACCTCTTTGTGAGCTGGAGTTCTGCCCTTTCCAGTTTGCCCAGACTTGCCCCTTCCCTCACTCTGTGTTCTACCAGGGTATTGACATAGCCCAGGGAGGGTTTTTTTGCTGACATACTCACACCAGACAAAGCTCCCTTTCATCAAGTGTTCCACTGTGCTCCAACACCAGGCTACAGAAATCAGCAATGCCAGGCAGCTTTCTATGGCTGAATTAGAAACCACTGCTTCTGAGAATAGGAATCACAATATCTGTAAATTAGATCCTTTACTGGGATATCAACACTAAGAATATCCATGTAAACCAGCTACACAAAGTTTTGTTATTACATCAAACCTACTGTATTTGATACCTTCACTAAAACTTGTACCCAACTGGTATTAGAGACCCTGATAAAAATAAGGAACTCAAAGCCAGAAACAGCAGGATTTACCTTCCAGAAAAGCCAAGGTAGTTACAGCACTGGTGATAATTTTCCCTCCTGCTTCCTACATGATGCAAGTTGCAGTTTTAAACCCAAACTCCATTTCCTTATAAACTCAAGCTTTTTTTTCTGCAATAGATCAAATATTGAAAGAGTACTTTTGCTTCCATTCAGTACCAAAAAACCCGGCCAGTTCTCCCCAGATTATTCAGCTGAAGACAGGCAGCCAGCAAGCTTTCCCAAAACTGAGTGTTTTGTTGTGATCTGCAAGAAAGATGGATGTTCACTGCTACACCTCGTTAACTATAAAGCTTTCTGCAATTATTAGAAATAGAATAAGCTTTAAGAGCAATGTTAAAAGCCTGGGGGGAAAAAAACCAAAACAAACAAAACTCCAAACAAACTTACAACAACAACAAAAAAAAAAGCACACCACCAAAACAAGACAGAAGCATTTTAAGCAAGTCTTTATTTTTCTACTCCCATAACTAGAAATAACAAGACAACTAATTCTCCACTTCCTTTTGCTAAAATATTGGGGTGTGATGGAACCCAGCCCTCAAATAAATGCATGCTTTGAAAAGGGAAAAATAAAGAGTTATTTCTGTGATTTGTACCTCACAGTCAAATTTGAATGACCCTGAGAGAAGTCTGTGCAGACAAATCACTGGAAAGATTTATGTGCCGTTTGTTAGATCTGTTTCCCACCCCCCCTTTGTGTTATTGCTCTGCAAATTGCAGATTGTTTTTTAGCAAGTACTAATTTTGACTAAAACCCATCATAAAGAGTGCTACAATATTGCTTTTTATTACAAATACGCAGAACTTGTTCGAAAATATAAATGTGTAAAACAATCCACCAACTGTACAGTGCATTTACAGGACACAGCCCAGAAAGGAACATGCAGGTAAGGAACTGCTTTATACATTTAGCCCTTGGCCACAAAGAACTTGGCAGTACTACCACGACTTTAATGACTATAGGGTGAAAAAAAAATAAAAAACAAAAAAAAGCTCAGTTACATCTAACTTTACCACGAGGTTGGGATACATACAACATCGTACAGGAAAGAGTTGTTTTTAACTAGAAACCGTCATCATGTTGTAACTCTTGGAAGGGCTGGATCTGCCAATCCTCCACTCCTCCTTGCAGCTGGTCCTGCTCTCCAGCTGTTTGGCCGCCTTCCCCCCAGGCTGGGGGCTTTCGTACAGCACACAGATAGACCCATCCTCACCTATGCGATAGGACACTTCGAAGGGGTCGACCCACAGCGTTAATTCGCTGGGTAAGAGCTGGAAGAGCCTCTCGTGGCTCAGTCCGATCATCCCCGCCGCCTTTCCTATCAAGGGGTCCATCTTATGGTTGATCCTGATGCAGCGGTAGCCGGAGCCCTTGGAGGGCACCAGGGGGAACCAGTGGTGCTTGTAGTGCTCTGCGGGAGGGAACAAAGAGGAGCTTCTGCGCGGGGCTGCGCTCCGCCGGACCCCGCGGGATGCGGGAGGGATGCAGGGGAGGGATGGAAAGAGGGGATGCCCCCCCGGCACTCACCGCGCATCGCCTCCTGCAGGCACTCGCGGAAGCACCGCAGCTGCTCCTCGCCGACCCCGCCGGCGGCCCGCAGGAGGCGGGTCACGAACGCGGCCGCCGTGGAGATCTCGGTCCTCATGTCCGCCCCGGCCCCGCTGCCAGCGCCGCCCGGCCCGGCCCCCGCGGCCGGGGGCGGCTCCGCGCAACAGCCGCACGGCGCGGGCGGGACGGGGCGGGTTTGTTGTGCCGGCTGTGGGGCGGGACCGGCGGGGACGCACCGACAGCCCGATACACGGACAGCCCGCCCCGCCGGGCAGCGCTCGGGGGCACTGGCCGGACGCGGCCCCGGCGCTCCGCCCGGCCCGGCGCTCATTCAGCCCAACGGAATTAACGGGTGCAACGCGCGGCCGCGCTCACGGCTCGGCGCTCACGGCTCGGCGCGGCGCTGCCCTCATCGCCAGCCCAGGCCAGCGGCTGCTCCGCTCAGCCCTCCCTCAGCTCCACCGCCAGAGGTATTCCGGGCGGGCAGCGCCGTTCCCCCGCCTAGTTCCCTTTTCCCTCTCTTTTCTCAGGACGCAATATAAGCACAGACTAAATCCCCCTCCATCTCAGACACACAGCTCCGAGGTCAGCCTTGACGTGCGGCATTTCCTTTCCCTCTACCAGCAAAAGACCCAAAACGCAGACCACTCCTTTCCTAACCAACTCTCAGGTCTGGATCAAGATGCTATTTTGTTAGAACAAGTTTTCACCGAAGTCCCATTTGCATTTCAGTACCTCATACTTTAGGAATTAAATTTAAAAAATTAATCTCTGCTGGTACCTGGACTGATTCAGTCATCCACTTCAGTTTTGATTTACTCAGTGCTTTCAGAATCAGAACACAAAACACATTCACATCCACCTTCATTGAAAAAAAGGGACAAAGAAACAACACTTGCTTTGGATTTAACTCTTAGAACTCTTGCTAGCATTTAGGATAAACATACCATTAGCAGCACTAAGACCTGTCGAAATCCACACATAAGTTATGAACCTTAATGCTAAATTATGCTAAAGAGCTCCCCCCCTTCCACAATGTGCACCCAAATGAATAAGTGCACAAATTCCCTGTTATCCTAGTGATTTTACTCTTAAGTCAGTAAAACAAGATACTGCTAAAGCCAGAACAGACATTAAATGCCCTGGTTTTAACTTGCTAGTGAAACTAAAGTAGAAACTAAAGTAAAGAAACTAGGTAAGAGTAGAAAGCAAATGAATCAAGCAAATGAAAGGGAGCTAAAAGTACTGCAAGAGTCAAACGGTAATGCTAAAACTGCCCACATGGATTGAGGGCTGACACCTAAGTGGAATATTCAAACGAAACAAGAAATTCTGGCTATAAAAAGTCAAAAGATGCCACAGTTGTCAGGTAGGGCTAAAGTCACACTTTGGTTTCTTGTGTTCTCCTTAGGGAGTTGCAGGTTTAAGACTCAATGTTAGCAAGGCATAGAAAAATCAGCAGATCAGAGAAATCAGCAGATATGTAACTGTGTTACTTTCATCCCCCTGCCCAAAAATGGTTCCATGAGCAGCTGTATTTAAAGCAAATTCAAATCTCAGACTTACTTTGTTGTTATTCTAATCGCCTGCAAGTCATTTTCTCTTTAGCAGGAACACCTGGAGTAGTGGAAAACAAAGTCAGTATCTTGGTTTATCTTGCTAAAAACAAAGTCTGTATAAGTGTTTTACCATTCTATTTTCCCTCAACTTCAGCTAGAGGAAGAGGAGAAAGTAAAACTGAAGGTATACCACTCAAACAATATAATATTATTTTAAAAAAGCAATAATAAAAAATAGAAACACTAGCACAATCCTATTAATTTATTAAACAACAACCAAAAAAAAAATCCCAAACAAACAATCAACAAAAAAACCCCAAACAAAACCCACCCAGAATTAAGAAGAAGTAATGTCTAAATCCAGTTCCTTTTAGATTACTTAAATTAGGCTCTCAATACATGTCCCTACAAACATAAGCAGCAGAAGCAGAGCACTAGAAATTACCAGGAGAGGTTTTAAATTAAACAAGAAATTTTGGTTTTACTCCACCTCCTCAAAGCATCTCTCTCTAAACATAAAGAGATAAAACCATTCTTAAAAGCAAGAAGAAACGTTTTTTATGGCAAGACTACAAAGACAAACATTATGTTACCATTCCCACTAGAGAGAGAAAAGCAATAACTCCAAGCATAAATAATGGTACCTTCAGTCTTTACAGCATCAAACCCATCCACAATTTCCCCAGTTTGGCACAGAATTGATAAAACAACTTTTTGGAGATACAAAAATAAAACCTTCAGGCAGCACCTCAGAACTAAAGTGCAGTTTCCATCTGAGACTGTCCCTTTGTGTGCACCTGAACTGAGCAATGAAGCTCTTCCCACCTGATGGTTTCATTGGGATCACCTGCAGCCACTTCAGCACAGCTGGGAGCAATGACCCTCGGGGCTTTCTTTGGGCCTCACTGGCTCCTCATCCACTACAGGGATAAAGAAAATTACCTTCAGGTGATAATCTAATTTCCCAGCATGTAATGGGCAATAGGGAAATGAACAAGAGAAACGAGAATTCTCTAACAGAATTGGAAATATGTCACACTGACACAGTGGTTTTCACTTAAAAGACCATCAAGGGATTTGTAAACTGATTTGTAGAAATGAAAATAATTAGTAGCCCTGTTTTAAAAATGTGCTGCAAGACTATGGTCTAGTCTCCTCTTAACCGGTTTATCAACATAGCTGTGGCCTCACACCCATCTGAGTTATACAGAGCTGGAAACTCGAGTTTTCAGTCCATTTAAAAACAGGCCAAATACGATGACAAAAGAGGCTAGCGGCAGGAATTTAACAGTGGGAGTTTAGAACGGGACTTTTGCACTTATTGCCCTTCCCCGACGCTTTCAGAGGCCGCAGTTTATCGAGGGCACTCGTCTCTGCTGCCGGCAGTGCCGCGGCCACACAGGACGGGTTACAGCCGCGCTCCAGCTGCCGTGTGACGTCACCGTGCCCGGGATGAAGCCAGGTGTGACATCAGAGGGACAACCCTCACGTGACGTCACCGCCCAGCCTGACGTCATCTCTCGAAAGCCTGACGTTAGCGCCTCCCCCTCACACCGCTGAGGGGACGATCCTTCCCGCCTCCCTCCCTCCCAATCAGCGAGGCGCTTGCGTGTCTGCTGTCCGCAGCCAATCACGAGAGCGCTTACAGCCGGCTCTGAAGCCGCCGCCACTTCATTGGCTGTGTGGGGAGAGCTGCCGGGCGGTGATTGGCGGGCGTGCGGGCGCGCGGGGGGGGCGTGGCCGGGGCGGCCCCGCGGCGTGTGGGCGCCGCGGGTCCCGGTCCCGCCATGGCGGCGCTGCCCGGGCCGCGGAAGCGGAGCGGCCCCGCGCTCTGCGGGGACAGCGGGGCCGCGGCCGCCCCGCCGGCGCTCCGGAACGTCCTTCCCCCGCACAAGCGCCCCAAGAGCGCCGTGACCGGCATCGTGGACCCCTTCGGGGACAGCGATGACTTCACGGCGGACGACCTGGAGCAGATCGACATCCTGGCCTCGCAGGCGCTGTCGCAGGATCCGCCCGCGGGACACGCGTGGCGAGCCCCGGAGCTGCCCCGGGGCGGGCGGCAAGGTCGGTGTGTCCCGGCGGCTGCCCCTCACTGCCCCGCGGCTGCGGAAGGGTTTGGTGTCCCTTTAGGAAGCTCAGGATGGCCTGGGTTGGCAGGGACCGCAAAGCGCATCCAGTGCCACCCTTACCATGGCAGGGACCCCTTCCACTGTCCCAGGCTGCTCCAAGCCCTGTCCAGCCTTTGGACACTGCCAGGGATCCAGGGCTACATTTGCTCTGGGCACCTGTGCCAGGGCCTCATCTCCCTCACAGGGAAGAATTTCTTCCTAATATCTTACCTAAATCTCCGTCATCACTGTAAAGCCCCTCCCTCTTGTCCTGTCACTACAGGCTCTTGTAAATAGACTTGCTCCATCTTTCTTCTAAGTTCCCTTAAGGGAATTGCTCCTGCCTGTTCCCCTGGCCAGCAGCACCCCACGGTGGTACCCCCGGTGTCAGAGGGATGGTTGGGATTCTAGGAATAACGAGAATAACAATGCCAGCAGGAACATTGCATTGATCTCACGGCACCAGGAGCCCGTGCCTGGGGTGTGTGGGGGGTAATACCAGCCTGGGGCGAGGGTGCTGTGTGTTAAACCTGCCAAATAAAAAACCCGAGTTTCCTAAACGTTCAGCATGCTTTAGGTATCATATTCTGGTAGCATGTTGGCTTTCAGATTTTTTCGCCCTGTTAATTTCCACTAATAAATGCATAGCGTGCCTTGTATTAACAGCTGATTTTCAGTTTTATTTTGAAAGAAACAAAAGCTGGGTTTTTTTCATAATGAACCTTAGAGAGCTTGGATAATCTAAGTATGTTGTAGCAGCCCTGACATCTGTCACCTCTCCAGGTGATTAAGTTTTCAGTGAACACTTGTTTGTGCATTAACTGAAGTTATCTCAGAAGAAATGCTTGCTTTTGCTGTGGTTCATCTTGCTGGTTTAAGATATGAGATGATCTTTAAGGTCCCTTTCAACCCAAACCATTTTGTAATTAGAAATTTGAAGGGGCAGGGGTTCTTCTGCTGTAAGAATTGATGCACAAGCACTAGCAATGTTCCTGTAGTGGCTGGATGAGTCACTTTACCTGTTTGTAATGACAGTAAAATGCTAAGATATTCAGATGTATGCAATGACAAATATCACAACCTTGGTGTTGAGTCACCAGTGATGCACATTCATCATCTGTGCTTCAAATTTTGGCTTTTCCCTGCAGCAGGAAGCAGAGCAGAAGATGGTCTGATGAGAGATGCATTCCAGTTTGAAGTGCTGCAGACACAGCATGAAGAAGTCAAACAGAAGGTTGGCAATATCCTCCCTTCTCCTGTAAATATCACATTTTTGATAGGAACAGCTGAAAGGTGGGATAAATCCAGTCCCAAGCATTTAATTCTAATCAAGGTGATCAATAATCTTTGTAATCCAGGGGTGGTCAAATTGTTCTAGAAACAGCTCTAGTTATACTAAAGAGTGAGAGCAATATTTTATTTCTTGGTCATTTCAGATTAGCAAATGCTGATTTCTCAGTTTTATTTGTTCCCTGTCAAATAATTTCTCTGCCCTGTCAGCCGGAGTTGTTTTGTTCAACTGAAAAGGTTTGGGAAAGTAACATGACTTTCAAGTGACTTTATGTTGCTTTTCCTTCCTGGTGGTCATTTATGGAAAGATACTCTGTTTCTCTTCCTCCATTCTCTGTGTATTTCCCAGCTCTATTTTATCCACCTTTATCAGGGAGTTTCCTACCTGTACACCATATTAAATCATAATTTTACAGTTGCAGAGAAGTGTCTTTCTGATCTTTTCTTCTTGCTTTTCTGAGTAACTTTTTTATTGTCCCCCCAAAGTCTTGTCTCTGAGTGGAAGTGGCTGCTCAGGAGGTATTAGAGACTCAGTGTCATGAAGATTCTGTCTGGGTTGGTACCTTGTCTGTTGGCTGTCCTGATGGATGTAGTAGTATAATTAAATTATCACAGTTATCATACAAACAATGAATAAATTATTGATGTGTGTGACTAGAACACTTGTTAAAAAAAAAAAAACAACAAAACATAATTGCAGAGAAGGGGAAAGAGAAGGATGATCTTGTCATTTTTAATTATTTTAAAGAACACAGTAGCTGAGCCTGATTTAATTAAAAAAATATTAGAAGCAACATGTGTAGAATTTCTAAGCTGGGTTACCAGGAGCATTTTTCTCCCTAGAAATTACAAATACACCTAATTTTCAATGACATACTGATGCAAATGCATACTTTTGGCTATATGCATCCTTTAATGTAATTCCTCTGTTTGCAGCTGAAAGAAATGCAGGATGAAATTCTCACTAAAAATGGAGAAATTAAAATTCTGCGTGACTCAATGCAGCAGATGGAGCATGCTATGGAAGAACAGAAAAAATCATACCTGCTACTGGAACAGCAAAAATCTCAGATTTTGAGTGACAAAGAAAAAGAGTTCTCCAAAAAGGTTTGTAAATATGTCAGTTACCTGCAGATCACATGGAGATGCTGATTTATGGCTTAACGATGTCCCAAACCATTCAGTCAAAGGAAGAACATTTGTGTGAAATTTCCACAATGTCTTATTGTCTTACCTAGAAGAAAACATTTGAAAGAACTTGTTGAGGGTTTCCCCCTGCCAAAATAAAAGAGTAAATTCAGGTGGTAGAAGTTTTCATTTACTTATGCTTTTTTGAAGCCATCCTGAGAACATTGCAATTGGAATGTATGTTAAGAGTGGGAAAAGTGGCAGAACGTGCTTTGTGGCTCTGATGAGATTGCTGTTCTTGTTGCAGTCATCTCTGTGCAGCCCTGAAGAGGAGAGAGGCTGCTCTGCAGCCTCCCTGGAGCCATGCCCTGCATGGCACTTGCTCTGTCTTAGCCACTCACAAAGGCTTCTTGCCTGAACTCCTGGCACTTGGCTCTCAGACAGTGTTAACTGGACTAACATTCCTAAAAATGGAGATCTGGGAGTTCACATTAAGCAGATGGTGATCTGGAGCTCCCTGGTAACTCAGTTGCTCTGCAGTTGCACCTCTCCTGAGCTGGTAACACTAAAAGTGCCCTGAACTCCCCTTTCAGTTACAGTCGCTGCACTCTGAGCTGCAGTTCAAGGACGCAGAAATGAACGAATTAAGAACAAGACTTCAGAACTGTGAAAGAAACAAACACCTTTCTCAGGCAGTTCCAACAACAAGGTAGGGGTATTTTTGTAATACATGTGTTTAAACTATTGAAGAGGTTTTCTTTCTTCATGTGACTCTAAGATCTATTATCTTTTTAAAAAGACAACAAAAAAGTCTGATGATATCTATGGAATTTACTCAAAAAAGAGCCTTCCTTGTAGCTGTGACAGAAATTTAAAGAGTTTATAGTGAAGTATCTCTAAAACATCAAACAGTGCAAAGAAAAGAGATTGTTGTTTAATAAAATAATTACAAAATAAATACTGATTTGTCTTTTTATCTTAGCCCTAAAAAGAATCTTGTGGTACAAGTGAAATCAGGAGGATGTTCTCCACAACCAGAAAGAAGATCTTTTCCTACAAAGGAATCCTTCAATGCTGAAACATCCACTAGGCCATCGAGTTCTTCCGGAAATTTGATGGCCCTAACTACTTCAATCAAAGAAGGTAAACCCTTGAACAGCTTGCAACATTTTTAGTTACAAGTAAACATTCTACATTAGAGAGGTATTTTGTGACTAAACAGTTGCAGTCAGTTCACAGTTATTTATTTTGGTTTTGGTTAGGGTTTTTTTTCCACTTTATACCAACTGGAGTTAAATAGCCATGACTGAAATTTGCATGAAGATCATTTTAATTCATACCTTAGTACCAGATGCCAAGGTGGCAATGATGAAGTGGCCAGTGGCTGCAGTAAAAAACTTTATTGTGTGATGAACTAAAACATCCAAATTGTTGATCTGTCTTTTCTCATTGCACAAATAATAGGAAATAATTTGCCTATTTCTTGGTCTGCTAGTCAGCTAATGCATGTTTTGTATTCTTGTTCTAGCATTTTGGGGATTGGATTTTAAAGGGTACATATTTAGCCATATTTAAAGAAGCAACTGAAACAATGTACTCATTTCCTCTTTTATATGTAGGGCAGTAATTCTCACAAAATTTTATCTTGAAATTCATTGAGTGAACTTTAGGTAATTAGTATCTGCATATATTTGAAGACTGCTATAATATGAAACAAAAGTAGTGGTTTTTTAATAGCAATGGGAAATAATAAATGTAAGAAATGTGAATAACATCAACTAATCCTTACTGGAAGAGACATGAGAAATCTGGGACGTTGCTGTCAGTTACACTGTTCATTCTGAAAATACAGGCAGTAGGAACTCCAGCAAAAAGAGAAATGCAATAGCCTGAAAGCATTAGTATTGTTATTGTTTGTTATGGTAACAACACTCAAGATGCCTATTTGTTTGAAAAAATACATTTGTTTACTTTTTTTCTGAACTCTGCAAGGCTTTTGGCCTTGGTTTGCTCGGTAATTGTGACATATAGAGATGATTAAAAGATTATCTAACACTGTGGCTGTGTGTACAGGATGGGTGCAGATCCGTGTTCTCCCAATCCCTGTTTGTTTCAGACAGGAAGATAACCCATCCTGAAGTTTCATCCCTGAAGCAGCACAAAGCAACAGGAAAAAATGGTTCCTACAGCTCTGTCCCCAAACGAAAAACACAAGGTAATATCATTCTGGTAATGCAGAAATAAAACCAGGGGAAATGTGCCTAAAAAAACCCCAAAACACTGTAAAGCATTTTCAACAATCAGCTCCAAGAATTCTTTAGTGTACCAAGTTACAGTTGGCAGTGGAATTGCATCACATAATTTCAGTGTCTGGAGTAGAAAATGGAGGGCAAGTCACCAGAACAGCTGGGATATGTGATCACTTGGCTCAAGCTATTTTGCAAATATGGGGTCATAATTAAAAGACCTCTAAATATAACTTGGTTTGTATTTAAATATCTGAAATTAATTTTTCTGAAAAATCATCCTCCTGTTAAAAAAGAATATTCATTATGAAAAAACCAAACCCAATTTGAGGTTGTGAGCGCTCTCGCAATAAGGCTGGTCTTCTGAAATACTGATTTCTTTGTTGTTGATGATGGCAAATCTACTCCAAAGAAAACTCTGTATCTTTCCAGGTTCTATCTTGCTGAATGCACTGATGAAGCAGCCCATAGTCCCTGGGTCACTTCTAGGTTTCTGCCACCTTCTCAGCAACAACTCTGAGCCTCTGTCTGGAGCTGTGTTGCCGCCCAACTCTTTGGATACGTAAGTTTTATTTTCTTTTTTAAACTCTATCTGCCATGTTCAGCACAGTGCCATTCTCTGTACTAAGAAACACTTGGTCATGCAGGACAGCTCATTCCCTGTGGTAAATCATGCCCTGCTTAGGCCATTTCATGCAAAATTTGGAACATCATTCTGTATCTTTGGTTATCACACATACCAAACACTGGAGCATCCTTAAAAAATAAATTAGGTTAATTATCAGTTAGGGGAAGGCACAGAACTAAACATGGGAGTAGCTGTTAACAGCTTGCATTGCAATGAGGGAAGCACAGAAACATGATCATGAGTTAAGGGGGAAGAAAACACTGAAGATGTGATCAAAAAGTTGGTTTTATATCTTCAAAATACAAAATGTGTTCAATTTGTAATGTATAATTGTGCAACTTTCCAAGATGTATTTATATTTCCTGGTAAAGCCTTTTAAATATGAAACTTGAATATGAATGATAATAGTTCTTCACTTTACAGAATTAGACTGTAGCTTCTGAAATACCTTTGCTTTTCAGATAGGTTGGAGTCGGATGATGTTTTTCCTTTATTTCCTATATTGGAAACAGACATCTCTTAGTACTCTGGCCTTTCTAATGTTCAATTCATAATATGGATAACTCAGATTTTAAGTCTGTTCTCTGCCTTTTCTTGTGAAGCATTTTCCTTTTACTTTTATTTGGACAGGAAGCCCACACAACTCCCCAGCAGCAGGACAACTCAAGAAGGAATCTCTCCTCTTGTATCCCTGCAAGAAGCTCAAAAACTGGCAATAACAGGGCTGAACTTAATTGCTCTGGATGAAGGATTATCTGAGGGAAGCCCAGCAGATGGCCAGCCCCTCACACAGAGCAGGATCCAGGGTGCTGTGCATCTCCTGCCCTTGGTGGAGCACCACGTTGGTGCCTTCTGCCGAGCAGAGCAGCTCGGGGACGCGCCAGGGAATGGAGCTTGTGGGAGCCACCCAGCTACTGCTTCCAGAACCAGCACAAACACAGGCTCAGGCAAGGAGGACTTCAGGTTGAACCTTGAAGAAACTACTCTTGTATCACTGGGGATCCTTTATTATCTGGTGTTCTACAGCTGGGATGTTGTCCACACATTGCTGTCTGCTGAAGTGGAAAACAGTTCTGCTGGTGGAGATGAACAGGTTTCCGAGATGGACAAAAATGTGTTGTGTGAGAATCAGTGTGACAATAAAGAGAGCAGGACACAAGGAGGGCTGGCTGCTCCACAGGATCCTCCCAATACTGATGGAGCTCAACATTCTTTGTTTAAAAAGCTGCTTCAGATTTTAGCTTTTTCTGCTGCAAGGGGTTCCCAGACTGACAATATCCTGAGCCAAAGCCTAAAGGTTTTGGTAAAATTAGCTGAAAATTCAACTATGGACTTATTAATAAAGTAAGTCAGTAATAGCTTTAAAATTATTTCAGAGTCTGTTGTTTAGCAGTTTTCATTCTCTGTTAAAACTCATGTGGGCAGCTTCCACTAGAAGTTGTGCCATGTATAAGAGAAATCACATTTCAGATCATATTTGAGAAGCAGCCGAGGATCTTTCTACTGCCTTTGCTGTTAATAATAATCATCCCTGATCAGTAACCAGGTTTGTTGATGATGTTCATCTGAAGCAGATGCTGTTGCCTCATTGAAAGTGAAGAAGCTTTATAACATTCGTTTTGGGGGTTTTGTGATTGCTGGGAGGTGCATAAGGAAGGAAAGCACAGGATCTCATTCTGGCAGGTAAAACTGCCAGTGTCAACTGCAGAGCGACTGCCAAAGTAACAATGTTTTCCAACATACTTTTTATTTATGAATAGCTTAAAAGGCACAAATTATGATACTGTCTACAAAAAAATAGTGTATTTCCAACTTGTGGCTGACTTCCCTTTTCTAACACAGTTTTGTTTTGAAGTTTCCAGCACGTACTGAGTAGCCAGGTGCTGCAGTGCTGCCTGCGGCCCGAGACCCCTCTGCCTGCTGTGCTTCTGACTGTGAGACTCCTGTGTGCTCTTGCTCAGCACCACCTGCTGGCTGCTCAGCTCTGTTCTCGTTCAGGTAAAAGACTGCAGGAGACACAGAACTGTTACCATAACTAACAGTGATGCTAACAGGCCTTGCTCCAAGGTGCTGAAACCCCAGAAGGCCAAAAGCCTGCTCTATTACCTGATAACTTGTTTTCTACTTCTGATTTGGAGAGTATTTGTGTTGTGGTATCTGTCTACAAGCAGTGCTTTTGATAGCCGTTTAAAAATCACTTTCTAGATTGTGTATTTAAGGTTGATGAGGAAAAGGGGGCTTTTGAGGAGTTTTGAAGTTTAATTTATCTGTGCTCATGGAACTGCTCAGAGATTCCAGTACTCTGCATGACAAATGATCTGTGTTCAGTTCCTTATGAAGGAACCATGATAGGATTACCACAAAGGCAAATATAAGGTTTAGGGATACCAATTTCCTCAGCACTGCTGAGGATGTTGGAAGTAAAACAAGAAGCTGGGCCTCTACCATGAGCCCTAGGAGTGAACTCAAAATGTTTTCTTGCCTGATAGCATTAATTTTTGTCATCAGCAAATGGCTGATTGGAAAAAGAACGAAGTTCTCTCTTTTTCAGACACCTGTCTTCTCCTTGCACTCTACATGTACATAACATCAAGACCAGATAAATCAGCATCTGAAATGCTTTGGCTTCAGCTGGAGCAAGAGGTAACCATGGCTGAGTGTCCATGTGCTCTTTCCTTCTCCTTCCAGTTGGGGGAGTGGGAGGAGCAGGATAGTGCACAAATTGTCCGAAAACAAGTTCTTTCTCTAGCTGAAATAGAAAACTGCATATATGGGCTTGCAGTAAGGGATTACATTGATTTTTGAAAGGACCTGCTTGAAACTGAATCAGTAACTATCCCTGAAGAGACCATTGGTCATAATAGCCTTTCAAGTCACTGAAAAAACCAAGGGAGATCCTAGGATGGCTGCAGATGTTCAGCACTAAGATCTATTTTGTATTTAGAGCAATAGAAGAGTAAAAAGAAGCAAGATTTGCATTTTTTTATTGTATTTATTACATTTAAAGGCATTTTGTAGTGATTTAGGTTTTATATTCCTGGCATTCAATGGCAATGCTACCTTGCTGTTTAATACTCATGGTTATATATAGAAAGAATAGCTTTTAAATTTGTGTTGTTTGTACAGACAGAAGTGACAAGAGTTGTTTGAGGTTCTATTTGCTCTACTTCTCTCATTTTAAAGAATTTAGAACCCTTTCCATTACCCCCACCTGCACTGTTAATATTAAGTGTAAACACATTATTTGTATGCAGTGAATTAGAGGCCACTGACCTTGTCAGCCTTGCTCATTGAGAAGGTTTCTGTGCAAGGCAAACTCTGTCTATGAAGTGTTACAGGGAAAAAAGCTTGTACAACTTTGAGGGTAAAAGACATCAGCTGTTAGGAAAAAAATTACCCCAAGACTGTTTGAAATTAGCAATGAATTCTCGTAACTTGGCTTTCCCTCTAACCCAGCCTGTATTTGTCACAGACAGTGAGGCTCCTGACACGCTGCCTGTGGTGCCCCAGACCAGCAGTTTTATTTCCTGGCACAGACTGTCAGTGCTACCTCGAGGTATGTTCCCCCAGTGACAAATTCCAAGTACTCAATGCTGAAATTGCTTTTTGCCCCTTTTAACTTTTTGCTGTAGAGAAGCAGAAGTGTCCTGTACTTTAGAGGATGCCACCTTCTACGAAGCTTGCTTTGGCTTGCTAGGAAATATCCTGAAACTTGAAAGTTTGAAGAGATTAGGCAGTAAAGTTCATACTGAAATAAGTTTTCTGCTCCTATATTTTTGCTTTGTGTACTGAGGCACTGTTTTTCCTCTTGCAGGTGGTTAAGGCACTAATTGTGATGCTGCACAGACAGTGGATGAAGATTAGATCTGAGAGCAGCTTGTGTGCACAGCAGGAACGAGTTATTCAGTTCTTACGGGACGCTGTTTTACTCTTGCACAGCCTGTCTCAGAAAGATAAACTGTTCCATGAACACTGTTTGGAAGTTCTCCATCAATATGACCAAGCCCTGCCAGGCATAAGAGCTATTCTCAAAAAGACTCAAAAACTGAGTGCCTCTGAAGGTAAAAAACAGTCAAATGCTGGCTTTTTTCCATGCTGCAGAAATAAAAATTTCACTTCTGTCACTTTCCTCTTTTAACAAGTACCACAGCTGGTTGTTGCTCAGACCTCTGGAGGCAGTTTAGATTGGATATTAGGAAGAAATTCTTCCCTGTGAGGGTGGGGAGGCCTTGGCACAGGTTGCCCAGAGAAGCTGTGGCTGCCCTGTTCCTGGATGGATGGGGCTTGGAGCAACCTGGGATAGTGGAAGGTGTCCCTAAAAATGGCATTAAAGAAAAGAAGGGGAGAAGTTTGTGTGACAAAACACAAATCTAAAGACCTGTTTGCATGGAACCTTCAAAAATTTTATTTGCTGTAACAGATACCAGCTAGAATTATACTGTATGAAGCAGGAAAAAAAAATCATTCTCTGAAACATTATTTTTTGTTGCAGAGCTGATTTTGGATGAATTGTATCCTCCTGAGCCAGAAGAGCAAGGAACAGACTCCAGCTAGCCAACAGCAAAGATTTCTGTCCTTCCTCATCTGAATCATCATTGCAAATGTAAATGTGAACTTTGAATCATCCTTTTAACGATAATCTTGGGTTGCACTCAAACACAGCACAACTAAAACACATTCCTCTGTTGTAATTATTTCAGTGCTATCTAAATGTAGCTGAGAGCAAAGGAATTCTGATGAGAGTGATGCTGCTGTGCAAATTCACTCAATGGCTTATGACTGGTTCTGGTAATGAATTCCATCCTGTATGAAACCGCTGTGAATGGAATGGAAATTTCTCTCTATTCTCCATTTTCCTGTGACTACAGCTGAATTTATGGTGCTGAGATGTTTGGCATCACTGCATTCACATGAAAGCCTTTTGAACACCCTTGTGTCTTTTGTAGCTGTACCACTTCCTTGTGTGACTTCCAGAATTTTCATATTGTTGATATTAGTAAACAGTTTATGGTGATTTTAAAAAACTCCTTCTAGAAATAATTCAAGAATTGGCAGTTCACTACAGGGCTTTGAATTTCTTGCTGAGGATTGGTCATCTAACCTCAATTTTGTCAATCTCCTGAAAGAGGAATTACTGAGATGCCAAAACAAACAATACTAGAACTTACATTTTACAATTCACCTTAAAAGAGTAAGATGGTACTGTTGAAGGTTGCATTCTAGGCAACAGAAGGATATTTAAATGAGATTTTTGGTCATGATGAAGATGAAGGAGCCTCTCATTGCTAGGATTCAGCACCAAAGGTTGGAGGAAGAGCTGCTGCCCCACCTTTGAAGTGTGCATGACCCTCACTCACTGTCACATTGGGCTGCAGGTCACCAGCTGAGCCTAGACCCTAAAAAGGGAAGTGAGGTATTAAAATGAGCCCACAGGTGTGGGTTTAGATGAGAGAGCTCTTTTCCATTTTCAACAGGGACTTGGTTAAGAACAAGCCTGGATCCAGGAACCAGGAGGACAAGAGACTGTATGAGAGTGGGAAGGAAGCCTTTGGAAAATCGGGAGACAGTCTGTTCTCTCGTGCCCAGGGGGGCTGTGCCCTGCCCTGCAGCAAAGAGCCCACTCCAGTGTGCTCAGCAAGCTTCTGGCTTGGCTCTTGCTTTGGAAGAGACCTTTCCTAGAAATGCCTATACAGGAATAATAATCCAGCACTTCCAGAGAGCCAAAGCTCCTTCTTCCCCCCAGCCTGGGCACAGCCTCCTCCTCTCTGAGCAGCAGCTGCACCAGGCAGGGCCAGGTCGTTTCTGTGAAACACAAGCTGCCAACTGCTCCTCTCAGTAACAGGTTTCAAGTCCCTTGTAGCATCTGGAAAACTGCCATGTTCCTGCTGAAATGCACCAAGGAAGGATGCACAGGCACAGAGCAGCAAAGCCTTCCAAGTCTGTGTGTGCTTGCATGGTCACAACCCTGGAACTCTCACCAGGCCCTGGACAAGACAAGCTGCAGATATTGGTGTGACAAAAAACATTTCACTTGTCCATGTAAAATAAATAAGCAAATAAACAAAGCAACTGAAAAAAAAAAAAGAAAAAAAGGAAAAACAACCAACCACTAAACAACATTTCCTGGTCTTCAGGATTAGAGAGAAGACCTGGAAAGTGCATGTAAAAGCCCTTTCCTTCCTCAAAACCAAAATAAACATTAAGATAATTCCTTAAGCTTAGAGCTGTTCTAACAAAGATATGACAGTCACAGTACCTCAGATGTCCCAAAATGCAGTGATCATCAGTATTCAACAGTTCTCACCACTTAATTTCTCTAAACAATTTGAGTTTATAGAGATAAGAAACATTTAACCCGTCTGGGTGAACAGACCAAATGAACTGTTAAGAACTTGGACAAAAAACAGTTCCCTAAAGAATCCCAAACTTTTGGAGCAATCCAGTTATAAAAAGTTGTTTAAAAAAATTCCTGGCTTCATCTAAAGGGTGTGTGTATGGCAACTTGGAAAAATGGAGAAGTGGATTATTGCTAAACTTTATATAAACAGAAGAGTTATCTCTGGAAAAAACTGGTAGGAAAACTCCTAAGTGCTCCCTCCTGGCTCTGCATCCCTTCCCATCCACCACCTCTAACAGACAACATCCAAACATGTACATTCATTCTCACTGAGTTTTCTCCCAACTCTGGAATTTAAAGTAGTACAACCCAGGCTCCATACACCAAACAGATCCAATCCCCTACACTTTGACTGGCAGGAATCACAGTAACATCATGTTATTGTGAAATTAAACCACAGCTTTTAAAACTGAAGGCATTGTCTGTTCACATTCCTAAGGAAAAATGAGGCTGTGCTCCTAAAGAGAAAGGGCAAAAAGAAATATACTTACAGAGCCACCATAATTATTTAAGACATTTACAATGATCAACCTTGTCAGGATTATTTTAAGATCATGCTGACCTTCAGCAATTCTTTTTTTTTTTTGCTTTCTCCTGGAATTTTCCTCAGGATTAAAAAGGTCCAATCATGTATGCAACAGCTCATCAGTTCTTCACTCCCTGAAGAATTCCCACCATAGCAGCTTTTTATTTCCCCACCATGTTACAGACAAGCTGTGCCTCCATATTAACTGAGAAAAGCAATTTACTCTGGCATCAAGCACAGGCACAAGATTGAACAATGAAGTCCTGAGCAAAGGAAAGCCACTAGGCATGTTCTACACATGACAATGACACTCCTCAGCAGCAGCCACCCATCTGCTTCCTTACCCCTGGGGATGGTAAACAGGGTTTCCCCTTGGCTGAAAGCTGAGCTCACCAGAGCTGCTTTTCCCTGCTCAATGAAACCTTGCTCAATTCTACACCTTGCAGATCACTGCCTTGGTGAGGCTGGAAGGGGCCTCTGCAGCTCATCCAGCCCCCAGCTGAAACTCTCACAGAGAAGCCAAAAAACTGCTTTGTGTCATGTCAGGCCTCAAAACCCCATCTTTTTAAACCAAGCTGACATGGGTGAAGATGGCAAACATAAAATGCCTTCTTCTGTAGCAGACAACATGCCTGACCTGAGCTGGGTTTATTTACATTATCCCAGGAGTGAACTACTGCTTAAAAACCTGTGCTAAACAATTAGAACAAAGTCATCCTAAGCACTGAACGTTTTTGTTAGTCTGCAGTATTTAAGGCTATAATGGCCAAATGGTTACAATTAGGTCAAATGCAGCAGTTCTGCCTGCACAGACTGTGTTATCTCTGTGAATGTAACAGCAAACTTCCACTTCCAGTGTAAATTGTTAAAAAATGTACATTGTTGATGTAATTTAGCAGAGTGATAAGAAAAGGTGATCTGTGATCTCTACTAAGATCTACAAACCCACTGTGGAGTTTATCAAAGTGCTTTCAAGAGCAAGGGCCAACACCTTCACACCTGAAGTGGGACTGCCAGCACTACTGAGCCTGAACTAATTTGAAAACTTAATCCTAAAGCTTGTCAGTGCAATAGCTGCTCAAAGGCTAACCTGCTTTTGACAATATCCAGAGGAAATTGCCACTTTATCTTCATATATGGTCAGAATGTAATAACCAATGCCTGTACTGTCCTAAGAGAGGTAACACAAACAGTAATGTTTTGATCTATGCATTAATCATGTTGTAGGTCGGTGTGTTGAAAATGAACAATTTGTTTTGCTAAAGAACCTTCCTTACAGGACAGCTGAGCTGCAACCCCTGTCCAACAGCCTGAGAATGACATCCTACCTGATTCCAGGGGCAAGGTACCATCTGAGAGTGAACCACAAATCCCATTGCAGGAACAAGAAGTGTTAGAATGAAAAGGCTGCAGTAGCTGGTTTAAAAGTTATTTTGAGTGCAATAAGGGAAATGGGATATCAGAGGTTATTTTATAATGGCTAACTGGCTCTGAGGGGGGGCTGCCTTTGCAGAGGACACAATTCCATCAGTGCAGAAGCCTGAGCTCTTGAAAGGATAAAATAACATTTTTTTCAGCTTTCTCTCACCTTTCAGGTTTAACTCATGCACTTTTCCCCCTCCTACATGGCTCACTGAAAAGCTGTAAATCTGATCAGGTTCATGTGGTACAGGCTGCAAAAACAACTAGATAAGGTCAAATAATAACCAGAGAGAAAAAAACAGGCCCAAACCAATGGCTAAAGCAAATCTGGTGAGTTATTACAAGTGATGAGATATGATACTGAGTTTCCATACTTGGAAAAAATAAAACAGGCAAGAATTGCTTGTTTGGCAATAATTGAAGTTTTTTCCCTCCTGTGTGTCCAGCTCTTCCCACACAACCCTGCCATGAGTTTTAAATGCATGCCAAGTTTAGTTCTGGAAAAACTCACACTACCAGAGACAACTGCTGATTAAACATTATGAAAACATAACCAGCAATATTCCTCACCTAACCCTGGGCTCTCAGCTTTCAGTTCAGCCATGTGCTCTCCTATGCAACCATTTGCTGCAATAAAGGGTGAAGGTACCTTTGAAACCCTATATGCTCCTTAAGGGAATCTGCAGGTTTAATCAAAACCCAGGTTCTGCTCCTCAGCCCTGTGTGCAGAGAGAGTGGAGGGCACACAGCTTTCCTCTGAGCATTTCTCTGCCTGTACCTTCTCAAACTCAGCCACACTGCACAGGTGCACCTGCTAAAAGTAATGGGAAAAGAGGAACAGATGAACTAAAAAACAGTGCCAACAAAATCATCACAAAAACCTGCAATTTCCTGGTGTCATTTCTAGCCCAAATATTATGTTTTCTAGATTTAGGTTTTTAGGAGCATGCATTTTGCTGCTGCCCCCAGTCAACTAAGAGAAAATGTGAAATAAAACTAGAAGTGAAATTATTTATGTTGCATCTCCAACACATTATCAGCCTGTAGCTGAGACTCCAACAAATTCAAGGAGCAACACTACAAAACTACCCAGTTATTATGAGGTTTTGATTGGGTGTTAGTGGGTTTTTTTAAACTTCTGTGTTTCTCCCTTTGCTTTTCTTTTAAATGCTAGGTTAGAATGTAGCTGGCAATTCAAGGTAATAATGCTGATACACTAACCAATTCACTGCTGTGTGGTGCCATATAAAGAATACTCCTGACCTGCTCAAAGAAAATATTTTCAAGTGAAAGATTAATGAGTTAGGAGTGTGTATACAACCTTTCTAAAACATTTTTATAAAAACTATAAAATACACAAACACTTCAGCAAAAACATATTCAGACAGAGCAGAAAGCATCACTTACCTCATGCTGAATTGGTCAATTTGGTGAATGAGGCACAATACTCAACACACAAGTCTAAACAGCTTGAGAAGATACTTTTAATGAAATTAGACTTCCTCATAATCAATCCTTTTGGACTTGCTTGGCAGCAGCCTGTCAGAGGATCATCCAGCAGCTTACACTGTCCTTGCTTTATGCTGTGATCTGTAATTTTGGTTAGGCTTCAGTCTCCACCACCAAAAGCATTATTCATGATACAAGGTGACCTGAAGGACACTCAGTAACATGAGCTGTCAAACACATGAAGGAAAACGTAGCTTTGCAGACACACCCCTAAATAATACTCAAAATGAGGCTAAGAAAACCAAGTTGACAGATTGTACTTCAAACACTGAATTTATTACAAAGGTGCATAGAGTTTATGCCATTTGGTTTGAATACTTATGCTTAACCTACAAACAACATACAAAGCAAGGTTACAGTTTGTAACAAAAGAAACAATGATTATCTAATAAGTTCAATATTCTACTGTCTTTAATTTCACATAACATTTCTGAAACAAAGGCACTTACAGAATTTAAAAAAAAATATTTATCAACATTTAAAGTCTTAGCTCCCTCCCCCCTCCCTAGAGCATTGTGGAGAACAAGTGTGACATGAAGGCAACAGCTACTGGGACTGACACATCAGTAGTGCTTAAACTGAAAACTTCTGGATCATCTCCATCTTTTCTGTAACCATCCCATTCTCTTCAGTATTTGAAAACAAGCTTCAGCAAGGCTGCAGGGCAAGAACCAAGTAAAATTTGGTCCTACACCTCACTGTCACTGATGATTAATGCACTAACAATAAGAAATTAATCCCAATCTGATTAATTTTGAACTGGAGCATTTTCTCTTCTCTCAATAAGTTTTGCAAATGAATTAGTAATAGTACTGCTAAGGCAGTTCCTTGTACATTAATGACTGATCTCTTCACTTGTACATTGCCATCATTTGCACATGTCCACTGATGGAAGGGTGTCAATTTTCAGGCTCCTTAACCCTACCCCTCATCTCCCACCACCCCACACAGAGCAGTGGCAATTCAGGACCATCTGTTTGGTCTGTACAACCTCCACCCCAAAACCTCACATTTGGGAATGTCCCTTACTGCTGCCTCCTTCCTTTCCTCCCATCTCTTCAGGGATGATGACTGAGCCATCCTGCCATGAAACTGCAGATTTCCCTCTCACAACCCCAACATGACACTGTGGCTGCCACAAGCTGCTCCCTTTGTCACACCAGGCTGGGAGACAGGAAGAGCAGGGCACAGTAACAACCTCGGGAAGCCCCGCACTGGATGCTGTACCTGAGCTCTCCCTGCCTGGCTCCACACAGGCTAACAAAGATGCTGGAACACTCTCTGCCCTCCTTCTCCATGAATAAGCACCAGGGGTAGGATCTGGAGCATGGAATTTATTTCTGCAGTTACTCAGTGCTCTCCCACAGAAACATTCCAGATTTCTAAGGCAATACTTCCTCCTCCATACAGAAGACACCATCCTTTTTTTTGGTTGGTCCCACGTAACATCTGACAGTGTCATGAAGTTTTGCCCAAATTCTCAGCTGATGTGGCAGGAAAGAGGAGGAACACAGACAAAGGATACACAGATAAATGCTCTGTAAGTGCCTCTTGGCACCATTTAATGCTATTAACTTCAACACTCAGTGAGGTGTAACAGAGGGGCACAGGTTGTCATGAACCCCAGTGTAAAAACTTTCAGCAAGTTTCTTCTAAAATGCCCTGAAAACTTTCTTAAAAAAAGAACTGTAATAATCCAGAAATAGACTCAAAAAATCAGGAAGGGGAACAAGGCTGCCTTTGACAACAGCAACTCCCACCCACTCTGTGAGGTAAAACAATGCCACCAAACAATAATATACCCCAAATGTAGAATGACAGGACAAACTGGTCTATGGCCTCTCTAAAAAAGTAAAATCAGTGTAAAAAATATGTTAAAATTATTTCAGTGATTATGTCACAGTGATACATGCAAATAACTACATAGTTCTATGAGGATTAACAACAAACTGCATTTCAATGTTGGAAAAGACAGAATTGTTGAGGACAGTGAAAAAACTCCCCACCTTATTTGTTTGAGCAATGAAAGATTCATAAAGCCTAAAGCCCCAGCAGTTAACAGTCATGAGGATGTCTCAAGATGTTTCATGACTGAGAGCATTACCTTCTTAAAAATGCATTACCTGCCTGTGACCAAATCCTTCCTTTCCCTGACTTCTCATTCTCTGCTCAGCTTTATGGGAATGTTGAAGACAAAAGGGAGGTTTAATGCTCACTGTGGCCCCTCACCCAGCACACTGTTACTTCAATGCAGACTGGATTTATAAAGATCTGGAATTCTTAGGTTCCTGCCACCTACAGTTCCCACTAGAGACAGTGGAAAAAATCCTGAGCTTTTGAAAACCCCAATCTTCTGCTGATATCCCATCCCTCCTGCAAAAGAATTCCTTCTCTGTGATGAGGCAGGGCTGAATGCTGCCAAGGTACCTCTGTGTCATTAAGGGGCTGATTTTAATTCCAAACTCATCAACAAGAAATGGCTGAAGTAAGCTTGTCCAATACTAGCTGAACAAGAAATACTCATCCAATAACTTTTAAGGAGAATTTTCAGGGTTTCAGCTTTTGATCTATTTGGTCCTTCAAGTGGCAGAGTCTGTTGATTTCTAGCTATAACACCCAATGGAGGCACAGTTTATAAACCTTAAATTTGGGACAGAAAACAAGGGAATAACCAACTCATGCTATTTAGAACTCGTTCAAAGGCAATTAAACATGGTTTACTACCCCTTACCAAAGGTAAATGCGTTGTAGAAAAGGAAAATTCCCTTTTGAATGATAAATGAAATGTATTAAATGGTAGCTTACCTAACAATAGTAGCTTCAAAACAGGCAGAACTTACATAACATGTATCAGGTAGTTTCTTAGAGGTTAAGATTTTACATTTTAATACTGTGCAAAAGATTGCTACAGTTTTGGGTACTTGACAATGTTCATATTCGACCATTCCTCTCAAAATTATTGCACAGCAAATGGTATTGTGGTTGTGTATTTATGAAACACTCTTTCTTCTTGTTTCTCTCATTGTATCTAGAGCAAAATCTCTTTTTGTATTTGCTTGAGGTATAAATTAACTTCTGCAAGAAAAATACTCCTTCCTTGGAGCATTAAAAAAAAGAAGATACTGAACTGATTTTCACTCTACTTTAACAAAAAATTGTTGTCTTCCAGAAAAATATAGTACACGTGCATGGTGTAAACAGAACAAATTACATTTTGAAAAGTTTTGTATGCAGAAGCACAGTAGAAGCTTTTCAATAGGTGGGCTTCTGAGGATCCATGTAAGCAGGGTTGTAAGGGGGCTGGGTGGGGTAAGGAGCTCCAGCACCAGCTGCAAAAGCAAAACACAAGAAAAACCAGATTTGTAAAATGTACATTCTGAGCTCTACATATAAAATGGCAATTTCTGTTTTGAGTGCACATTTAAGAGGTTGTACTTAGCCAGTATCCTAATTGGACTTGAAAACAGCTTAAATAAAACTGTCATAAAACATCTGCATTTCAGAAGTAAGAGCACAAAAACTTTTATTCTTGTTGGCTTTGGGGCTTTTTTGATGCTGAGTCTAAAAAACTTAGTCTAAAAAAGGAACAAAAAAGAGCCAGTGGAAGTAAGGAGTGCACATACAAACATACAAGAGGATATACCTTACAGTGTGCTGAGAAAAAAAAACCACTGGTAAAAGGACTAGAGATCATATTAGGATTTCTTCAGGGAAAATGCTTTCCTGCTAAGTGTCAAAAAATTAAGGAAGTAAAATAGAAGGGAGCACTACTGAGCACATGAAAGAGTTTGACTTATATACCAGATGTGCATCCCCTGGAAGAGATCCTTATTTTCTACAGTTCTGAGAAAAGCTGCTCTCAAGTGGCATCTCCATTTTCAGCTCTGTCAAAGAGCACAAGTCTGTCCAAGCAGCACCTGATCAGATCCCTGGAAAGTGCAAGTGTGGTTATCTTCTGCTGATCTTGTAAAGTGAGTGGGGTTGGCTCCTGTGTGGCAGAGCAGGTATTCTCCCCTGGCACAGAACCTAATTAACAGCCTGCTCCTTGGTTAACAGGCAGAAGAAATGAAGGAAAGAACTCTCACTGTGAGGCATTTTCAGCTGCCAACAGGGAAAGTGCTTTGGTATGTTCCCAGGGGAAAAAAAAAAAAAAAACCCAAAAAGCCAAAACAAAACAACTGTTTTAAAACTAAAAACCAGCAACAGCCTGAGAAACTAGAGAGCAGGAGAAGAGAAATGACTAATTTATTGGCTCCCTCATATGAAAAAGATGAAGCCAAAGCACTTTGGCATAATCCTGTAAAGCCCACAGCTTCTTTGGCATTTATAACAGAAAAATAGAGTCAACAGTCCTGCCAAGTCAGTGTTTTCACATGTGGGGCTGATTTGCACATTATTAATACACAATTTCTAACTGTTTGCAAATCTTTCACACCATGAAAAGCCATTTTATATTCAAGTTGTCCTGGAAGTTACTTTCTAAGGCATTATCTACTAGTCAGGACTATACTTTGTTACTTAAAAGGATGACCAGTGAGGTTTGTAAGAGAACAAGATCCTACAGGTAAAAGCCTAGTTTTGGTCCCCCAGAGCAGTCTGAAGCCAATTGCTCAGAGAATAGCTATTACCAGCAGAAGTGGGAATTAGTCATTGCAACAATAAGGCTGCATGAAAACAATGCTGTGAAAGAAGGAAAGCTGAAGAAAAAAGATTCTGATAATTCTAACTGCAAGCTGTCAACAGATTTCTCATTTCAATCCCTTTGTCATGGGCAGGGACACCTTCCATGAGACCAGGTTGTTCAGGATTCCATCCAAACTGGCCTTGGACACTTCTAGAGATGTGTCCATAGCTTCTCTGGCCAACTTGCGCCAGGGCTTTACAAACCTCACAGAAAACAATTTTTTCCAAATAACTAATCTAATAACTAATAACATATATATATATATATAAAATAACTAATCCAACCATGCTGTCCTTTAGTTTGAATCCATTCCATCATGTCCTGTCACTCTGTCACTACATGCTCTTATAGAATAGAGCTCACACATACTACATTAGAAAGGGAATGTGGAAACATCCAACTCATGTACATATGTATGTATGTATGTTAATTGACTTTGATTTTAATATTAAATGTCAGCTGAATTAGTAAAATGTTCTACTGGATCTGCTGACAGTCCCACACATTGCCAAATTTTGCCATACAGCTCCAGCTCACACCTCCTCTGGCAATGCTTAACACAGAAACAGTGATGGGGAAATTTCCACCAGGGTGAATAACACCATCCACCACAACCTGAGCTTTAAGAAATTTGTTTACCTTTGTATTAACATAGCCACAGGCAATAAAAAATGTTAAATAATGTAAGATTTGCTCCAGAGCAGCTGTCTCTCAGCTGTTCAGGAGCTGAAGAAGCACTTGGTGCTGCCTTACCTGCCACAGTTTCATGGTAAGCTGGGGGTCCTGCAGGCTGGGTGGGGTAAGGGGGAGGGTACTGGGCAGGGTAGGGAGCCACGGGCATCCCCGGCTGGGGCTGCACAGCCACAGGCTGGTAGCCTTGGTACGGAGCTGCTGCGTAGCTGGGTGGCACTGCTGGTTGCTGGGGATAGGCAGAGTGAACCACAGTCGTGGTGGCAGTGGTCACCACAGCTACAGCAAGGAAAAGGAACACGGTTAGTGCTGGTGGTCCTTAAAGAAAAACCCCCAATAACTCCCAGACCCCCCACATGCTGGGATGGAAGAGAACTTCTAAATGCTCAGAAAATATTCCAAAACATCCCTCTGCAACTTCACATTCTGGAGCTGCTTAAATGCTTATTTTTAATACTTAGGTATTGCAACTTCTGAGCAGAGTATTTTCACCTCTTATAGAAACACAATTTTCCAGGGGGATTTAAAAAAAAAATCCTCTTTTGTGAAAAAGGAAATAAATCCAGAGCTACTTACGGCGTGGTCTTCGACATGCTTTGTACAGACAGCAACAGGAGCAGGTGAGGCACAGAATAATAGTAATGACAATCACTGCAAAAACAGAAACTCCAATGGCAATAAGGGTTCCAAAACTGCAAGACAGAGACCACCAGAATTGGTAAGAGTCACTCCTTAACCAAACGTGCAGCAAACACATTGCTCCACCTCCAATCTCTCAGTCCTTATTGGAGTAAGAAACAACTGTGCAAGGCAGTGCTGCAGGAGGTCAGTCTGCTAAGCCAGGGGAAGCTGAACCACACCTGACAAGGGGTCTTTGGTCCCTCTCATTTTAGTCTGACTGCGACTGTTGTTTTTTTAGTGTGACCACACAGGTTCAGAGCAAGCCCACAATGAAGCACCCCACCTGTTGGGGTGACAGCAAGTTCTTCCCACATTTCCTAAGACCTCCCAGTCCCAAACTGAAGACAATCTCAGCCCTGAACAGATTGTCAGGTTCCCTGGCCTCTGTAAAAAGGTATTTTAGAATCTACTTCATACAGTTAGGAAGAACTGAAATCCTGACTTTTCTGCAACAGCAAGTATTCCAGGCTACATTATGGAATACAGAAACACTGCCTAAAACTCCCAAATTTATTATGGGAAGACCAGAGATTACAACAGCTTTGATTTCTGTGATGAGCACCAAATGATGGAGGCAGACAAAACCAGTTGCCTCTCAAAGCTTTACAAGTTCTATTTACCATACAGGGGAGAAAAGATATCACAGCAAAACCAGTGACAATTCCCTTAAAGTGCTAAATGAAATTATCTGTTTCCTACTGTCTGAAATCAATAAAGCCCATCTTCATGAAAGCCAAGGTCTCCAGCACTCTTATTTCTAAGAAAACACACCATGCATCAGTTTTGGGAACAATTGCAGGAAGTCAGCTTTAAAGAACAATCAGCTATAAAATAATGACTAGGTTTTCACATCCATCCTGTTTTTGTTTGTTGGTAGAGATTTTGGCTATAGAGTTTTCTTTGGTTTTTTCCCCTGCTCAGTTTCCTGTTAACAGCTTTAAACAAAAAAAACATCTCCATAGCATCCAGCAATTTTCACTTGGCTACCAAACACCAACCAAATGTGACAATTGCATTTGAATATCAGTGACACTGGGAGGTTTAAATCACTGACAAAAAGAACTGCAAAATGCTTTACCCTAGCCCAAATTTAAAAGACCTCACTTCAGTGTCTTCTAGAGCAACTTAACCCTTAGTAAGCTGAGCACTGATAAATGAAAAAGGCTCAATTTAAAATGCATTCTTTCACCTTAAGAGAGGTTGCATCAATTTTATTCTGTTTCTGCAAAAGCTAGAAAGATAAGCTTGAGTCAAATCTCTTTCAAAACCATGATTTTATGAAATTGTAACTGTATCTGACTGAGCACTGATTTTGAGAAGCACTAAATACAGCACTATGGATACAACCATGAAGTACTGAATGGGATACAGGAAGCAGGAACTGCTGCAGCCTCCTGGAGTCACAGGAACCATGTCAGAAACACTGCCAGGAAAATAAATGTATTACTGCAACACAACCACAGGATGTAAAGGTGAAAATAATGTGTTGAGGAACACGTGCATGTTTTGCCCCATTTTTTTGCACAGAACATTTCTGAGATACTGACTTAAACACACACTCCTAAACTCCCAGCTTTTAAATGCCCCCTCATCCTCATGAGCACTAGCTTCACTTCAGCACTGTAAGCTCACAGCCAGCTCATCACCATCCAAAAAATCCCATTTCTTTCAACCCTGGTGTAAAAAGAAACACAAATGTGATTTCAAGAGAAGAGGAGAGAGAACTGCACTCAATGGATTCATACACTGAATCACAATCCTGATTCCAATGTTCTCAAGAAACAGCAAGAACACCTGTGACAATCTACAGACACCTTCAGAAAATGCAGGACAAGAAATGCCAACTGTAATTTCTGATACTTGTGGAGCAGCCAAGAGAGTTTTCTTTTCTCTTGTTTCTACTTTTGGACCAACCCTGAAGGAGCTCTCTCACTAGGGAAGCTGACATTACTTCCATTATACACAGCTATTCTCCAGCAACAGCAGCACAGACAAAGCAAAGTCTTCTAGGCTCTTCCTTGGGTTTTCCCCCAGTAAAGGAAAAAACACTTTTTTTGTAGTGAACTACGCTAAGGAAAAAAATTCTTGTATCAAGGAAAGAGATCAAGGCTGACAAAGACAACTAAAATTCTTCACTTGTACAGACAGTGAACTTAGAACTTTAGCAAAGGCTGGGCAGAATCAAAGATACCAGAAAAATTGAGATGAAGTGGAGAAATATTTACTCATCGTAAATTAAAGCACAGCTGGAAACTGGAACAGGCCCCCTTATCTTTCACAACTAAATTAATTTCTGATACGAGGAGAGAAAACAGCACAAGCCCATTTGCAGCCAAGCTGAGGGCCATAACAGATTAAAGCACTGACCATGGGCTCCATTTGTTTGTTTTTAATAGTTTTCTGCTCAATGAAGCAGATATCTCCTATTTGCTACCTCTAACAAGGAACACAACAAAAGTAAAGCTAAAAAACCAACACACAATGTCCTCATCTTCACCAAGTTGTTAGAGACACCCTGTGCATTTGGATCACTTGTGTCCTTGGCAAAATGACACAGCCATGACACAAGGACATTCTGCACCCATCTTCTGAACAGTTAAATGGAGACACACGTTTGAGGTGCAGGTGTGTCAGGTGTACACTGGAGTTCTGTGTATGTGTGTGCAAACACTGCAATCCACTCCTACCCACTGAAACACTGTCTGATTGCTGCAGACCAAAGAAGCTTTCAGAGACAGCCCAGCAAGTCCAATAACAGAGGAGTTAGCTCTTCTCAGTTCTTTAAGGAGTGCAACAGCTGATTACTGGCAGGCATCTTTATCACCTACTTCACAGCAGATAATTTTCCTGCCAGTGCTTGGGCTCATGCAGGCTAATGTCTTAGAACAGCATAAAGCAAGGAGACATTTACAGAAAAAACAGTAAGTGCTGTCAACTTGTAATTCATGCCACCAACACTCTCAACACTAGAGTTCTTCAAAAATAATTTTTTTTTCTAAGTAGCTTTATTGACAACTAAAACTAGCAATAATCTTTTGGAATTTCTGCATGGTCAGTCACTACTTTACTGTAATAATGTCTTTTTTACTGCCCAAGGAGTACTGGTCTCAGCACTTCTTGATCATTGAAGTGATATCCCACTACTGAAAAAGGTGCAGGAGGGCTGCCACTAACAGACGATGGTCAAGTGAAGTCAGAATGGTGCTCAACATTCATTACTGAGTGAACCTTCTAACCTTTAGGAGACAAGATATTCCAGGCACTGTATCAAGACTCCCTTGCAGCGTGCTAACTCCCTTCTTAGAAAAAAATTGCTTCATTTGATTGCTTTCACCTGATGAATCTGCCTAAAGGGCCCTAAAATATTTGGAAAAAAACATATTTACATTAAATGATAATTCAATTACTGTTAGCATTGTACATAAATGAAAAAGAACAAACCTGAGGGATTGCTGCTTACAGATTCTTCCCCTGAATGGTTAACCATGAGGAAACAAAAACCAACGAAACCAAAAGCACACCTGACCCTGCATTCTGCAAACAAACGTCAGAGTGCAGAAATCAGGGTGGCCACAGCAGCAGCTCCGAGTGCTCTGCTGGCGTCAGTCACAATTCAGGTTTCCAGACTCCCACATTATATATATACACCATCATCTAAATAAAGCACACACAGTTCTAGACAGCTTGAGCTCATTCACTGACATTTCCTGCTTCTTTCTCTTCACAGAAAAGTGAACTTTTGCCAATGATTTCATAAATAACAAAACCAAACCTAACGGCAGTTTTATTGCAGCAATGACAAACTGCAACTCCTCATAAAGTGTAGAGAAAAGCAAATATGGAGAGATTTATTCCATTTAGTAAAAACAGAGAGATAACATCCTGCCCTTTCCTACTACCACCTCCCTCCTGCCTTGCCCTACCTCCACTTCTACCCCTATCCTCTCACCTCTGGAAAGCTCTGAAGTGAATGTGTAATGAGAATGCCTCTCAGACTCACCTTTAAAGCTGTCTAATTATTCAATATATCTAACAGCTCACATAAAGGGAGTTACTTGCCTATTTTACCCCTTTCAGGACTGAATGAGTTGCAATGGACATATTAAAATATGAGAACCAAGGATCTAAATAATACTATTTGTAGAAGTTAATTGTCAAGGCAGTTGTTCATGTTGGAGATCTTGATCTTGAACAGTCAAATGGAAAAAAAATGTAGAGCTTATTTAAAGCATTTTTAAATATTTAAATTTTTATTCCAGCAATGTATTTTTAACTCTTCTTAATAGCTTGAATCACTTAAGTCAGTGACATTTTGTAAGCTGATAAGTTTTCACATAACTATGCCTTCATGTGAGTAGGACGCACTAAAAATTTTCTCTTAAAACAGAAAAAAATACCCAAATTAACAATGAGACCACCTAGTAATGAAAAATTAGTTTAAGCATCTTTTTTATTGTGCAAGTTTTAATCTATTCCAAGATTAGTTCCTTGCTTGGAGAAACACATGGGCAAGGCTCTTTTCAAAAGCACTGCTGCCTCTCAAAACAAACATTTACAAATAGTGAGTTATGGCTGTAACACAGGGTGGTCTGGAAAGGCTTCAAAAGATAATTTAGGCCATTCCTAAAAGTAAAATAAAAAATTGCGTATATGCATGTCATTCCTTACTGCTCCAGAATAGGATCCAGTTCCCAGAAATGTGATGGAATGGTAAATATCCACGTTGGCCCTGACTCAGGTGTAGGGCATGCCCAAACAAGTTAGAGAGATGCCTAATTAACATTTTAGTCACAGCCATACAGTGCCACATACTGCCTGTGAAGTTCAGCAGGAAAATAATGCTTTTGTTGCATTTTTTTAAGAGCAATATGAATTCCCAAGAGCCTTTCAGAGAGATTGGTTTTTAAAACTTTACTACCAACGCACTTTCTCAGTTTAATGTTTTAGCATAAAAATTCAAAACATAAGAACCACTTTCCTAAAGATTAAATGAAAGTAATTTACTATTACTCAGAAAGCAAACTCACAGGAAAACATTAGCCTGATTTTAACACTTGCAAGAGGGACCAGCCTAATTTAGCACAGCCAGGAGCTTCAGCAGACAATCAGAATCCACACCAAAGTTAAGCCTCCTGGTCCAGGAGCAATCACAGTAATTGCTGGTGCAGCCTTGGCCACTTCCCCAGAACAGGATCTCTACATGATCAGGAAGTTTCCAAGTGATTCTTGTGGTAGGCAACAGGCAGCCTAAGACTCAGCCTGAGCAGCATGGTTTCAATTCTGCAAAATCTTGGTTGTTTCATCAGACTGGCAGGTTTGAGAAACTGCAAAGTCATTTCAAGAGCTCTGCAATGCAGAAGTGTGGATTGGAATTGTGATGTCTGGTGTTTCAGACAAATGTTAACTCAATTAGCACTTCAGAGTGTTTCTCCTGGGTTCTGCCCATGTACAGTCCCTTAATGTCGTGGAAAGGGATTCACTTTATTTTGATTAACCCCTCAGAGCAGCACCAGCTCAAGCCATCATTGACTGCAAACTGCTCTAGCAGGGACACAGATTAAATCAAAACTCCTAAAACTCAGCACTACTTTCCATAATTCTTTCTGGGTAGTCCCAAAAGGAGTTTGCAATGGGAGCCCCAGAAAAACAACCCCTTTGTTTACCTGCAGTATAAACAGCCCTGAGCTGCATCCCCCAGAGCTGAGCACAGCCCAGGGACCCAGCTCTGCTGTGAGAAACGAGCTAAAACAACAATAATGCCAAGGGAAGCAAGAAACTCTGCAACTGCCAGAGTGCTACAGGAAAAGAGAAGGCAAGAATCTCACAGGAAGAAGTTTGCTAAATATGTGTGCTGAATGGAGCCTTTAGCTGTTTGTTCAAATAGTGATGTGGATTACTTTAAGCCCAAAATAATAAACTTCAATTTTGTACACAAAGATCTACTGGAATTAGGCTAACTACTATTTTTTAATATTATATTTACATTTTTTTTAATTCTCCATTTTTTAAAAATAGCATGTTTAGCACAACGTGTTCTTAAGGAGCCTTTATGAGAAAGTGGCAGGGAGGGAACTTCCTGGAGTTTGTGGTCTTACTCAGACATCTGACACCCTGATGCAACAGGTTATTATGGAATATGTATACAAGCATCTTTTCTTGGTCCTTAAAGAGTGCACTTGTACTAAATATGTCAATGCATATAAATCTCTTTGTAATACATACTAAAAATACAATTTTCTGGTGAAGTTTGCCAGTAAATCTATTATTGTACACTTTGTAGAAAACAGAGTACTTGCTGTAAGTAACTGATGCATTAAAATATGCACATAACAAGGGGAAGAGTCAAGGCTGCATTCAGAGGGACTGAAGTCTTTCATCAGCAGTGCAAGAATTACACTGCAGCTTCAGGCAGGCCCCAAGATAATTTTCAGTCCACTGGACTCTCAGCATACAAAGTGTCTTTAAGCAGAATTAAAGGCATTTGCTTCTGCAGGTGGGAAATAAATTTCAAATGTTCCTTTACTGGCAAAAAAGAGAATGTAGAATGATTACAGATATTTAAGGCAAACAACATGACTCAGTTCCCTTCCTACCACCCACTTCAAGGACACAGAATGTTACCCCCACACCCAAATTCAAATTTGGCAATGGGAATGGATTTTTCTTAGATGGTTAACTGAATTAGCAGAACAAGATTAACTGAAAAAAAAAAAAAGCAAACCAAATGAAAAAACAATTAAGTGCTACAAAAAAAATTCCCCCACAAAAACTGCAATATTATGAATTTGCTAATGCCAGTATCATACTAATTCTAGAAGCAGATTTAAATAACTAATTATAAACTAACTTGGCCAAAGAGTTAAAGTATTTTTTTTCCTGGCAAAATTGAAACCTGGTGTATGACTTGCCAAACACACTGGAACTGCAGTAAAAGGAAGTTTGGACTAGGTTACACCCACCTGCTTTGCCTGCCTTATAACCCAGCTTTTATAGGAAACACACCTTTTCTTTACCCACATTACTCATGTATCATCACATATATAAAACTTCCAAATACCGCGTTCAGGCAGAAGCAAAGTTTGAATTACATCAATTAATTATCCTGTACTACTATGAAGTGACAGCCTGCCCCACATTCCCCTTCTCTTCTGGAATATTAGTCACCCAGCACAACAAGGATCATCAAGGAAAATCCAACACTGCACAAACAAGACCACTACAGCAGAGGTCACATCTGGCCAACCACTACTTCTTTTAAATGGCATTGATACCTTCACCAAAAGAGTCATGAAAGTGACTTGATGACTAGTGCCTTTCATACCCTAAAAAAAAAGAACAAAAGGAGGTTTTTAAGTTTACCTCTCAGTGGAATTGAGAGCCAAGAGATCATGCTAATAAAAACAGAGGTGTATCACATCAAAAATGAATAATAAAAAATGTTTTGAATACAAAGATCTTGTCAAAAGGCCAATCTCTACACAAGTGGTAATTTCCTGAAATTAAACCAATTTGTTCTTTTTACAGAAGACCCTACAGCTGCAGTTTTAAAAGGCTAGGCAATTGAGGGTATTCTCCTCCCATAATACATCTACAAACACAACCTGTGGCAAATATATCCAGCTAAACCTCAGGCCAATGGCTTTTTTATGGCAGTATATGAAAAAAGCAGAGTTGGTGCTCAAAACGCTCAAATTTTTCAGAGCCTAATAAATAGCCATCATGGTCTTTTAAACATGTTTTTAAGGGATTCTCTGTTTCTTGGGCTATAGGATCCTTCTCTGATGGCTACCCCACCTGCAACCTCTTCCACTACCTCTCTCCAGAGTCAGCTTGTATGTTAAAAATTTACTGTTTTCAGAGTTACAAAGAGGCACAGGAAAACCCACAGCCAGAGGGAACACTCTACCCTGCTAGGTAGCTACAGTCAGTGAAGCACAAAGGCACAGGAAAATTAACTCCTGAACAAAATCCAAGTGATCATCTTGCTGTATCATGTGCTCAGGTTGTTGCTGTCACACAGCCCTCTGTGGTGAGCAGGGCACACTAACCCAGCCATGCACATCTGCCTCTTGCACCAGGGCAGCATTTTTCAACCTCTCCTTCCTGCCTGGTTTCTGAGGAAACGAAACCTAAGTGCCTACATCAGCAGAGACCACAGCTCATAACACTCTGCCACCTTCAAGCAGCTTCTTCACCAAGACCATGGTGAACACAAAACCAAATGCAATGCAAGTTACCACTGCTAATTGTGCAAGCTGATGTTTACAGGCTAGTAAAAAGCATTAAACATTTCTTTAAGTAGCTTCAAATCCAAGTCTCAGTTGTTTCCAGGCAAGAAGCTTACACTCCTTGGTGAGATTAGCCTGGGCTTGAACACAAGTCTCACAGAACAGGCTCTATGCAGTTTAACTCATTTATTACAGAAAATATCAAGGACCAGCACTGAAAAAGAAATCTTCTGCTTATTAAACAGAGACTGCTTACATTTCTACAAGCTTTTTTCTAATTTTCATGGAGTCTTCCCTCTGGAAACATTCCACACCCACCTGGACACATTCCTGTGTAACTTGCTCCAAGTAACCCTGCCTTCGAGGGGGGTTGGACTAGATGATCTCCAGACGTTCCTTCCAACCCTAACAATTCTGTGATTCTGTAATTATCTTCATTATTTACTTTCTTACCACTGGCAACCTATTACAGATCCTGGAGTATCCAAATACACCAGAAAGTGTAAACTGGAGTCCTTGATAGTGATAGCAGGGGAGAAGAAACAGTGCATAATTCAATGTAATTTTTGACCTTGTCTGTGGAGAAAATATGGGCTTGAAAATATCTAAACCAGACAAAGAAAGCCAGAATAATCATATCTTTCACTGTTACAAATATGCTGGTTTTGCCAGGTTAGCCTGTAGCAGCCTCTTGTAGATGCCACATTCCAACCAGGCATGGATTTTCTCTGTAACACAAAAGGACAAGGAAGCCACAAGACAACACATGGCTCAAACCCCAAATGAGCACATCCCCATCCAACAAGGCTGGTCTGTCTCTGCTGGCCAAAGCTCCCCAGGAAAATGGACATTCTGCCTCCCCCTTCTCCTAAGGAGGAACAGCCTTGCCTCAGGCATTACTGTACCTGGTACACAATCTGCTGTAACTTACAGGCAGAAATTAATTCAGAAACAGAGCCAAATTAACTGTGTACACAGACAATGTGAAGTTTTGTTTCCAGTTAGAAGCCCAGCATCAGCTACCCCAACTGCATTATTTTCTTCTGTAACTGATACAGATGTTCTGAATTGCTCCACCTCCTTAAATACTCAAATACTTCACAATTAGTTGAATTGTGGATATGAGTCATCTAATTTCCTTTTCCAGTAAGGGTCACTATTGGAAAATTGGCATACCAAGGCTAAGTAATCACACTACCAATGAAAATAATAACAAGTTCTGACCTGGTGAATCAGCGCTCTGCTTTCTGCAAAGTTTCTGAAAAAAAAGAATACTATGTACAGCAGAATGAAAAGGGGAAACCAACTAAATTAATCTTACTACTCACAATCCATCAGAGTAAAGCAGGGGAAAACTTAGTAATCCAATTAAAATGGGGAAAAAAATAATCCTGAAACACCTTCCAGTAGTAAACCTTTGCCACAACACATTCACTAGCAGCAGAAATTGGAGAAATCACTTACGGTCAAGGAAAAATGGTGACAAATTTATCAAGTTCAGCACTATGAAACCTATGCCTACACCCTGACCTAAAAACTCCACATGCTCTTTAAGGACTGATCAACAAAATAAAAGGCCTGAATCTGAGTTAATCCTGATTTTTATACTTTTCCTAGAATGCTTATATTTGCTTTCAAATCCAGCATTCTGGGAAGCAAAATGCTTTCAAGTACTTAGAAGAGCATTATTAACACACTCCAATGGAGAGTAATTTATTGTCTTTAAAATGTCCAAAGATTATAGCATATGGACCACTTGCAATGTGAAATACACTTCAAAGGATTGCCCAAAATGCACACCTGCCTCAACAGCACCTGATACTCAATATAAATACTGAAAGACAGTATCCAAGGATGACACTAAAAAGAAACCTACTGAAAACTGGTGCTTTGCTTTCACTTCTACAGAACTGCCTCAGAATAAACACAGCAAATAAGCAAAAGTACAAACAAACTAGAAATCGCTCAGCCGGGCAAGACAACAAAGAACAAACATTCCACCAGTAGCCCTTCCCTACCCCTGCCCTCAGAATCAGGGTGTAATTGTGGCAGGATTTCCAAGCAGGGAGAAGAAACACCCAGACCACAGAGTCCAGTGGCAAGTCCACAGGTAGTCTGTAACTCGCCCTCAGAAAGGGGAAGTTCTCTTAAAAAGGCAGGATTTGTGAGCAGTGTGCCAGGGTGGCAACTCAATCTAGAAATCAGCCTGGTGCAAGAATGGAGAACTAAACACTTTCTGACCCAAAAGGCCAGGAAATCATCACCTCCTTCTCCAGGGCAGTGTCAAAGGTAGTATTTGCAACTCCTAAGAAACAACAGGGCACTAATGGAAGTTGCCCTTTTTGCTTCCTGTCATGTTGCAAACTGTTCAAAGAGAATGCACATCTTGCTGGAGATATAAAGAAATATTCTGACATCAGCCCTTCTCTCTACACAGTGAAGAATAAAACTAACACAGTCATCAAGAAACAAGGCAAAACCTGCCTTTTAGAAGAAATTGGCACAGAGAGAGAGGGTGGAGAATACCTTGCAGGCAAGGAAGCAGGACAGCTCTTCCAGAAGGAATTCAGCTTACTGCTTGGTTAAAAAAGCATAGAAACCTCAACATATACAACACAAAACCCTGGGCACTGTCTGTAACTAAACAAAAACTACTTCTTGTCTCACTGGCTGCAGTTACAGATGGTGCCACTGCAATTCCCAGTATTGAAACACCCTAAATGGGACAGCTCAGTCATAAGTCATTTTGGAAAGTTCTAACATGTGGTTTTCCTTCAGAGTCACATCCAGGTGGCTTTTCAAGGACAGTATTCCTGTGAGTAATTACCACCTTTCTAATAAAATTGCCTACCAAGAAGGTAAGTTTGATGCCAAGTCTAGGCCTTTGCACAACACTAATTTTTCAAAGCTGCAATGCAATTGAAAAGGAAAAGAGAAGGAGAAGCCACCCATATTCTCAAGCTGAGACATCCATGATTCTCTTTTAAAACATTCCACAGCTGAAAACAAAGATAATTAAAACAATTTAACTGCTCCTTCCTAAAAGCTTTTTTCTGTCATTGACAAAGAGCAAGCCCTGTCTTCAAGATAAGGCTCATGCCTGCTGTGCTGGAATCACATATCTGAAGGTTCAAGATAAGCCTAGCTGAGAAGGGGAATCCCTCCTCCAAAATATTTGTTACATTAAATCCTCCTCCTTGTCGAAGAGACATCCGCCAAAAGAGACCAAGACTCCAAGACATCCCCGTAGCCCATTCACACCACCATGCCCGTGCCTATTGCCTTTAGCGCGGTTAATCCTCCCCCGCAGGTGAAGATGTGCCCGGACTTACACAGCGCGGGGGCTCCGCCCGGCCCCGACCCCCGCCCGCCGCTCCCGGGGACGATGCCGCCCGCACTGCCCTGCTCGCAGCTGGTACTGAGCCCGCTCCGCAGAGGTCCCGGGAAGGCCGGGCGGGTTCCCCCCGGGGCTGTCGGGTCCCGAGCCCCACCGAGCCCCGTCGCTTACCCCATGCTCGCCGCCGCCGCTCGCCCCGCGCCCGCCGCCCGGCCCCGCGCACGTCACGGCGCCCGCACCGCCCCTTAAAGGGGAGCCCCGGCGCCGCCGCCGCGATCCCGACAGCCCAAACCTACACAGAGACATCCAACAGCCAGAGCTCCGCGTCACTGCGCGCAGCTCGGGCGTCCCCAGAATAGGAAGGACTGGAGCGAGTCCAGGGTTGTTGGTAAGACGCGCACGATGTTAATAAGAGGGCTGCAGCACCACCCATGAGGAGACAGGCTGGGAGAGCCGGGGCTGTGCAGCCTGGAGAAGAGAAGCTTGTGTGGACACCTCCCAGCACTTCCCAGGGTCTGAAGGAGCTACAGGGAACCGGAGAGGGGCTCTTTGTCGGGAACTGGAGTGACAGGACAGCGAGGAATGGATACAGATTGAAAGAAGAGAAATTTACGCTGGCTACTAGGAAGAAAGTTTTTACTAAGAGGGTGGTGATGCACTAGAACAGGTTGCTAATGGAAGCTGTGGATGCCCCAATCCACAGTGTTCAAGGCCAGGCTGGATGGGCCTTCAGCAAGTGGGACTTGTGTCCCTGGTCATGGCAGGGGGAGACTGGAACAGATCATCTAGGAACAGATCATCCTTAACCCTGTAACATTCTGTGATTAATCCCTGCCCTCTCTTCATCATCTTCTGCACTGTGAAAAACAGACACATTTTTACAGCAGGACTCCTGTGATCACCAATACAGGCTTAAAGGAATTTATTTCTTCCTAAGATTGAAAGAGATGGAGAAATAGTGATAGAAACTCACTGCAAAAGATTCTAGAACACCAAGGAGATACGTCAAACAAAAGGAGATTTGCTTCCAGAGCCACTGTGGATTTTCTATGAGTACAAAGCACAGAGAAATGGCCGTAAAGTAAAACAGAGGATGTTCCATCTCATTGTGAGGAAGAACTTTTTTATGTTAAGAATGGCAGAGTACTGGAAGAGGCTGCCTAGGGAGTGTGTGGGGTGTCCCCTCTGGAGACATTCGAGTCAAACCTGGACACATTCCTGTGTCACCTGCTCCAGGTGACCCTGCCTAGGCAGGGTCACCTGGACTGGACCTCCAGAGGTCCCTTCCAACCCCAACTGTTCTGTGACTCTGTGCTAATGCTTCAGCCTCCTATTCAGCAGGGAGGATGCAGGTCATTATATATAGAGACTTATGGTCTAAATAGCAACATCCAGCTTCTCCCTCATGTCTCTCCTTCTTCCAACACACACACAGATTTTGAGTGCTCCACACTCTAAAGACACAAATTAGTATTTCTATTTTTGTATTCTAGAAGCACAGAATTATGGAATTGTGTAGGCTGAAAAAGAACTTCAAGATCACCGAGTCCAACTGTTAACCCAGCAATGCCAGGTCCACATGTCCTGATTACACAATGAAGAATCTCTACACAAATCCCATTTTAAAAGCTTGCATGGCTTACCTGGGGCCAAAGTCTAAATCAGGATCCTCAAACATGTCCGAGTCGGGGATCCTGTAACAAGAGAATTAATCTCAAAAAAATGGAATTTATTACTTATTAAAGTTACCTAGCCAAGTTTCAAGTGCTTATGAAAGGTAATGTACACCTGTAATGTAAAAGGAGAGACTCTTTTTGTTGCCTGTGGTGCTAAAAGTATGGATTTGACAATAGCCTGACAGCACTGTTCCAAGGAAATTTTGCAAAATCCAAAAACAAATAGACCATACACAGATTTGGAGCAGCTGTAGATAAATGCATTTACTGCATTAGCCCTAAGTAACTGAAGTTAGTCAGTGATTAACAACAAAAATCAACAAATACAGCTTTTTACTAAGCTCACATTCTCCATTAACTAAGCTTAATTTCACCCAGGTATGCTCTGTCAGGTATCCCTGCTTTGGGGAGGAGAGGGGAGCAAGCACAGCAATTGTCCACCAAGTGGGGCCATATTCTTATCTTCTATATGGAGAAAACCAAACACCAATTTTATGAGGGTTTCTGTTACCTTCAGTCAAACTGAATAGAAGGTTCAGTCAAAGGCAGAACAGAAGTGTGACATTTCAGAGTCACAGTGTCCTCCACATGGCTAAAGGGTCTCTGACACGTCTTTGCTCCCACACTACAGCTCACATCATCATGGCCTGCAAGGAGCAGATCTGTACTTTGAAGAAGTCTTCTTATGCCTGGGTAAAGGGGAGTGATGCTCACTCTCCCTGCAGGGATATGGCTGCTCTTCTGTGCTTCACAGAGACAACATTGAGCTCAGGCCAGTGTTTCACCCCAGACATCCTGCAGTGGTTAAGCCCTGCCTGAGTCAGGTGCAAGATAAGCAAGTGGCTCAGCTCAAGTGTGAGCTCAGTCAGCCTCATTCTCCACAGCAAGCCTGGCAATTTTCCACATTATCCACTCTGTGACTACAAAATTAATCCCACAATAGGTGGTTTTAGAGTGTGTCCTCTCTGCTCCTTTGTGATGCCTTTCACTCGGTAACATTCTCCACCTGGAGCAGCTACTGGTGGTACCTTTCTAGTGTCCTTGAACATCCTAAATTGTGAAGTTAAGCTTTCAACAACAAGGACTTTCCACTTGATATAGTAATACTGACACAACAATCATTTTACCAAGCATCAATGCATATTGTATCAGGCCTTGAAGCCCTCCCACAAAGGTAAAAAAAAAAAAAAAATCATATTAAAGCTTCATCCCAACCAGTTGGCGGATGCGGTTTCCTTAATTTTCTCCACGATCTTCTTTACAGTTTCCAGAGGGTCTTCTGCATCAGGAGACCTTCAGAAAAATTAAACAGAGTATAAGTATTTGAAAATTATCAGTAAGACACACATCAGTTCATGCATTAATTTATCCAGCTCATTGTTCCCTTTCTACAGGTAAGTAACAAGCATTAATGTTGATCCCTGATAGAGCCTGACAGAGGTCTAGAAGAGAAAGGTCCTTTAGGAAGATTTAACCATTCAACAGTGTGTTTTTGTATTTGATGACAAAAATGTAATGTGTTGTACACATTCAGTTTTCCTCAATAACTTTCATTAAGCTGACTGCACTGGAATTTTTGTTCATCAAATTTTAGGAATACTTTAGAGCAGCAGTATCAATCCAGACAAGATCCACAGCAGAAATCAGGACAGGATTGTGCAAGTTGTACTTCACCAAAATAACCACTATATGCCTGACAATCCTCACCCAGAACTGAGAAGAGTTACAAACCAATAGTAAGTAAAGGAATAATCGTGCAAAGTCTTTTCCTCATCCCGACCAGATCACCTAAGTTAACATTTAAATATGCTGAAAGTACTTGGGTCAGGTCTTACAAACCAAGTATTTCCTTCTGTGTATAGCAGAGGCAAATACTTCTTACACACAGAGTAGCTCATCTTCATTAAGCACCTCTATCCAAATGTCCACACAGAAAAAAGCACTAAACTGCATGAAAATGTGAGATGCTGGTGTTACACTTTCTTTACTATATCTGATATTAGCTTCCAAATTATTGTAAAGACTCAAAAAGCAATAAGAGTTGCCAAAAAGGTTAAAAATACCAAAAGGCCTGAAAATCACTTAGAATAAAATGTTAAATTTTCCTAGAGATTTGATTTGATGGAAAAGATGCAATACCACTGCATTCACTGTAGGTTTGGATTTCCCTGCAACTTGGTTGTTTGTACCTGTTGCTTTTGTTATAAATGATCAAATCGGCAGCCAAATTTATAATAAAATTTAACAAGGATTTATTAGATCATTAACAAAAGTAGAATTTCAAAAAACCATCACAGCTGGGTGAACCTGGATCCCACTGACAGAGTGCCAGTGTCTCCCCAGTGGCTCACCCCGGCTGCATGAGCTACAGGTTATTCTGCCTGAAGCAGAAAGGACCGAATGTTCTTTTGTGTCCTTTCACATGTGGAACTGAGGCCATACATATGCAGAAATATACAAAAGTCAGTCCTGGTCTCTGGATGGTTGTCTGGACTCTTCAGAAGAGCCTGCATTCACATATAGCAGAGTGGCACTGGTGCTTGAGTATGGGAGACGCAATCTTCCCAGATGCAGGCCCTTGTGAGTGCATACATTCCAGGGAAGTCAGCAATCATGGCCCGGGAAGGTTTCATTCATAAGTTAGAACTAGTTGAATAGAAATAAGACTCCGCTCCCAGCCAGGGTGGTCAAAGACATAACGTGGATTTTACAATATTTTATACACATATATAGCATTAATTATCTCTACCATATACTACACTTTGTTTGCCTCACAGAAAATCCTAATCCTGATAATCCATTGCAGAAAACAGTGACGTCATACAACAGATTCTTAGAACTAAAATCAGTCCAGCAGCATTCCCACTGCAAGCATCACCTGGTGCAGCTCCATGGCAATCAATGGGGATGTTCATGGACCAGGATGGCTCCCTTAGGGAACATCCCACACTTCAGAACTGCATTGGGCTGACACATTCCTTAAGAGACTGGCTGTTTTCTCTGTCCTTGCCCTCTCAAGCCTGAGTAACTGCACCATAACAATGGCATATTAAAAGCTTTTAACTGCCACAAAAAAATACTTCTCAAAGCTTAAGCAAAGTCATTTCCCAAGAAGGGTATCACTTCATTTTTCAGTGACAAATGCTGCAGTCAGCTGGTTTCTATTCATCATTTTTCTTCCTATGGAGACATGGCCTGGTGTCTTGCTCCTAAACCACACTCCACCCAAAAAACTCAAAATCCTTCAGGTGTAGTTGTTCAGAGAAAGCAAACAAAAGAAGCAAAGACAATATTTAAACTGACTTTACCGTCTGAAAATTCAGTCTTCACCCTCTAGCATCAAGCAATACCTGAATACTGTTGCCTGCAATAAAACACAAAACTTTTCCAAACATAATAAAATGATAACATAAATGCAAGTCTTTAATTGACAGCCTTAATGGTGCACAATATGGTGATATGCACATACAATAGAGTATTTCCACAATTTTTCTAAGGTTGATTAGTACACCTATCAAATGTTGTCCAGTAAGAAGAGCAGTTGGCTAGGTAATTTCCCCCCGGGTTCTGCCCTATTGGAGCCTCCCTCCTATCTTTTTTTAGCCCTACACTTTACTGTGTCTACAATATAAGCTGCAAAACAAAGTGTCCTTGCTAAACTAAAGGCAAGACTAAACAGAATTTCAAGAATGTATTAGTAAGGGTTTGGTGTACTATGAAGGAGGACAGGAAAAGTTCTAGAAGTTAAGACGTTCTATTAACAGCCTACAATGTTAAAATACATGAAAAATATATAAAAGTTAAAAATATTCAGGCATCACACACAACGATAAAAACAAAAACAAAAATCTTCTAAAGGTTTAAATATGGAGGCTAATTACTGTACCCATAGCACAGTACTTTTTACAGCTTTACGTATGCTTACGCACGGTCGATCAAATTTTTCTTCTGCAGACACCTAATGCCACCCGACTCCTCCCTCCCTCCTCTATCCTTAACCAGGAAATGACAGGTAGCTAAACCAATTCCAAAATACTTTGTGAAAATACACAGCAAGGCAGCCAACAAAATTCCTCCTTCAGCTCACAATTGTATTACTGCTGCACAATAAAATAACGAGGAAAACCAAAGGTCTGGGCCAGTTCTCAGGTGGCTGAGCTGAGCCAACAAGGGCCCAGCACACCAAAGAAGAATTTGGTGCCTCTGCTTTATTCCTCTCTTTGCCCATCAGCTGTGCCTCCATGAGACTCTTCATCAACTACCTAAATTCTCCACCTCATCAACTGATGGCACTATTTTCCCCAGCTCTTCTAATGGTTTAATTATTTGAATCACCTGAGAACAGGTATAGTCTGGCACCCAACCCAAGACAATCCAGTTACTGAGGGGGTTCCTCCTATCCTGCAGGGCATCAGCGTGATGATTTCACACCATCAGTACCACACAGAACCTTTAAAGACTGACCAAGTTCCATCTCAAGAGCAGAGCTGCCAGACTCTTCCCACCCAGCTCTCAATCACTGCAATAAGTACTAACTTTCATTCTCATTTATTCAAGAGCAGCTTGCATACAGTTACAGCTACAGCACCTTTGTGGTGAGTCAGCTTAAAGAATCCTTTTTCTGGTGCTCATTCCTTGAAGTACTTACAGATAAAACTCTGACCACGTCAGCCACACTGATTTCAGCTCAGCCCCCGAACTAACTGTGATCCAAGTAAAATGTCTTCTTACTGGATTACTCTGACCGAGTCAAATGTCTTCTTGCATATCACAAGCAACTCTTCTGCACAGGTTTGTGCAGAATTTGATCACTCTGATAAAGTGATGCCACTGATATATAAAATACAAAGAGTGCTTCTCCTTCTCTGAGACCTCCCCAGCTAAGTTCTGTGATCACATCCGCTCTTTCTAACGACAAAGTTGGGGAAGACCACACGGTCCAACCTCTAAGCACAATAACAAATTAGCAACAGATAGGGCCGCAGAAAAAAAAAAAAAAACAATTATCAATAATAATATTTGATGTATGAACTCAATCATCAAACAAGCTTACATAAGTACGCTTTTTACGTGATATCGTCATTGAGCACCTCAGTGTTTATATTATCTTCCAGTAAAAGGGTAGAATTTACTGTGTCGGGGGTGAAAAGGTGAAGGTTTTTGATTGGATGCTTCAAGAATAATCGCAGCCACTTCAGTACATCATTACCTTACCTCAGTTACCAGCAGCCCCTATCATCAGGCCACTGTTGGCCGACACCACGGCTCAAAACAAACCCACCGAACTTCAGCAGAACTTTTCCCTCGGCAGGACTTTTCCGAAATCCCGAGCCAAATCAGCTGTGCGCGTGTGGGCACCTCCCGCCGCCGCCGGGACCACGTGCTCCGAACACCACGCGTTCCTCGGCCCCCAAAACCACGGTTCCATGGCCCCAAAACACGGTTCCACGGCCACCCAAGCACGCGTTTCACGGCCCCCAAACACCACGCATTCCTCTGTCCCCACCCCGGCACGGGCGGCAGAGCTGAGGGGGCTGAGCTCGCAGCCTGGGGCTCCCCACGCCGGGGGCTTCGGCCGGGCCTCCCCGGGGGATGAGACCACCGCCTCCGAAAGCGACGCCGGAGCCCCCCACCCCCCACCCGCCCCCAGCACCGGGGCCCGCCGCTCCCGCACCTTCCCCCGCTCACCGACCGCCGGCGGCAGCAGCAGCAGGAGGAAGAGGCAGAGGCCGAGCACGCCCCGACACAGCGGCCGGAGGGGAGGGCGGCCGCGCCCCGGGGGCTGCAGGGAGGGGGCGGCCCGCGGGAAGCGGCGGAGGCCGCGGGCAGGACGGGGCGGGGCGGCCCCCGCATGGGAGAGGGCTGAGGCGGTCCCTGACCCCGACCTCAGCTCCTCACTCCTCGATCCCTGTTCCCCGTCCCCCGGCTGCAGCTCCCGTTCCCCAGCGTGATCGCTGCAGTACCAACTGAAGGTTTCTTTCTCCCTGAGAGGACACCTCAGCGCAGTATCATAGAATCATTTAGGGTGGAAAAGAACTCTGAAGATCATCGAGTCCAACCCGTGACTGATCACCACCATGTCAACCAGATTGTCAAAAATAGGTTAGAAACTGTTGTCAAGTAGCTAATAATTGTTAAGCAGGTACTGTTAAAATGTTTGGGTTTTATATTGTAAAAGCGGTTAAAGGGTAGTTCAAAGAAATACGGTACTCACCGTACCGTATTACACCTAAATAAAGTGCATTGCCCCCAAGCCAGCCTGGACAGAACTGTAATGGGCCAATAAAGCGCCTATAACCTTCATGCAAATGAAGGATCCCAACAGAAACCAATCTAAAAAAACAAAAAACAGGATAAAAGGGGGGCATCCGATCGTGTGCCGCTCCACCGGGAACATCGGGAACATCTCTGCTCAAGAAAGGAAGATCCAGCACTGGCTCTGCAGCATCCTCGCTCGTCGGGAATGCTCCTGCTCGACCCTCCAAGCTTTAGCCCTTATAATAAAAGCTGAAATCACTTTAGCTCCGGGAGTGTGCTCCCGTTTATAACAAGACCATGGCACCAAGTGCCACATCCAAGCTTGCCAAGGTGCTTGTTCCCTGAATGAATCACTTCTGTCAGCATCTAGCTAATGGAGTTTTGTCATGCCCTAGCCTTAGAAGGCCAAGCAAAATACAGAAAGGCTGGTGAGAAAATCCCAAACACCAGAGTTTGGCTTAGAAGGTGGTTGGTAAAAGAGGAGGTCTGGGAAAACTCAAAAGGCAGGAGCTGAAGGAAGCAGTCACTCCCAGCAGTGTCACACACCTGGTATTGTAGAACTTTGGGAAGTTCAGGTTTTTATCCTGATCCTGAATTGCATTTCAGACCTGAATTCTTCAAGGCTGGATTTCACATTCCTTTTCCCTATTCTGGTTGTACCTGAGCCATTGTCTGATTGTTGTCCAGGCAGGTTCCCTAGTGGACTCTGATGCTGGCTGAGAAAATGTTCCAGCTGCCTGGGCACTCCACCTGAGCCCATAGCCTGGTCTGCCTTCCCCCAGGAACTGCTCCTGCCTCTGGATCAAAACCTGTGCTACAGCACTGTTGCTAAAGAACACCAGGATTGATGAAGCAGCCCCCTTCTCAGTAAGTTTCTAAGGGTTAAATGGCCTCTGCTCTATACTTCCCTCTGGTTGCCTTTTTTCCTTCACAAGACATCCTCACAGGCCTTCCAGAAGGTGTCTCAAGGAGAGGTTTCAGTCTCCCCTACCCTACCTGCTTCCTAGCATATTGCAGAATCTCTCACTCACAGGAGAGGAAGCTCAGGTGTGTTGGGAGATGACTTGGGAGCACTGGCAGAGGTAAATGGTCAGCAATACAGAGGCTGGCACAGGCCTCTTCCACACAGAATCCCTTGTTTATTTCAGGTAAATTCTTCAGTCTGTTTGGATCCAGTTGAAGAGCCAGGACAGTTTCTTGACCATGTCTTAGTGCAGTGTCCACCAAAGTCTTGGGTAAGTCCAGACTTGTGACTGAGAGGAAGATCTGCCAGGTTCAAGAGCTTTCCCAAGGTGGTTTCCAGGAAAAGGCTATTTCTTGAGCTCCACCAATGCTATAACCAAATGAATGTGTGAATTGTGGATTGTTTCCCATACCTGACCTGAAGGTTGTATGTGAGCTCAAGAACTGTATCAAGTAGATTGCTGTCATATTTGCACACAAGAAAACATTGACAGAAGTGGAGAAGTTCTGTTGCTTTCCAGAAGTGAATTGTTCAGCCAGTCTACATCTCCACTGTGCCCCAGGGTCTGGTGTTAAGATGGAAAGAATGACTGAATTGTGTGGTGTTGTGATTTCCCCATACCTTAGGAGAGTGAAAGACTGCAAAGTTATTGTTTCTGAGGCAGAAACCTTTACATTTTGATGAGTCTCCTGTGAGAGGCCTGAGTTTAATAGCAAAGAGAAGCTGCACAAGGTCAAACTTCAGGACATAGAGCATTTTGTTCCCAGTGGTTGTGTGGCCAGATACTTTTGTCAGGCCTGTCAGTGCACTTTATAGTGCTGGTGAAGTGGGGTCTGGGCCAGAAGTGGGGCACAATGCACGGCAGGTCCTGGAGCAGCATCTGGGCTGCCTGTGGAGATTCTGGGCCCAACACTGCAGGCTGGAGCAGTTTTGGATCCACACGGGCCCAGGGGCGCTGGAGCATCTGGAATTTTCTGGATCTGGGGAGACACAAGAGGACCTTGATGGCAGCTGGCTGGTGGTTCTGGGGCTGCTGGAGTTGGTGCCCGGGAGCTGTGGGGTTGGTGAGGCTCTGGCACAAGTTGCCCTGAGAAGCTCTGACCACTCCATCCCTGCAAGGCCAGACTGGATGGGGTTTGGAGCAACCTGGTCTCGTGGCAAGTGTCCCTGCCCATGGCAGGGAGGTGGAATTAGATTATTTTCCAGGTTCCTTACAGCCCAAATAATTTTGTGAATCTATGTTTCTATCTTGAAAGTGTCAGATGCTCCAGTCCATGCTCCCTGGGCCCTTGTGGATTCAAGACTGCTCCCATTTGCAATGCTGGACCCAGAATCCCCACATCCAGCATGGACACCGCCACAGGACCTGCTGTGAACAGTCCCCCAATACACTGATCCCACTCCACAGGCACAATAAAGCACACTGAGAGGCCCCACGCTCATGTGTCGGCTTCCTCCTCCTCCTCTCTCTCCGAGGGCAGGTGCGGGGTCTGGCCCAGACGGTCGTTGTCTCCCTGGCTGTCGGCAGCACCTGCCCTGGCCTCCCTCGTGCGGGCTGGCCTTGGCCGCTTGCCCACCTCCACGGCGGGGAGCTTCGCGTCTCGGCGGCCCCGACCCTGCTTGGTTTCCTCCGGAGAAGTTCACACAAGCACCGGGGGGTCTCTGCCGCCGGTTCTTCCCCGGGGCAGGGCACCGCGGCCCTGCCCTGCCCGAGCGCGGAGAGAGTCCCGCCCGTCTCCCGGCAACGCGTCCCGCCCGCCCGCCATGGCCCTCGCGGGTCGCCGTAGCGGCGGCGGCGGCGGCGCGGCCGGGCCGGCGGTGAGTGCGGCGGCCGCGGGGCCCGGTGCCGGCAGCGCGGGGCTCCCTCGGGGCCGCGGGGGGCTCGGGGCACGGCCGGCTCGGGGAGTGTCGTCCGGCTATGCGGGAGGCGCCCGATCGGGGGGTGGCTGCCGCGCCTCACGGGTTGTAGGCAGGTGTAAGGGGTTCTCGGCTTTGGGGTGTTTGTGGGCATGGAGAGTCCTTCCGGGTTTGGGGTGTCTGTGGCTGCAGGGAGTGCCGCCCGCTTTAGGGGCTGTCTCTGGGTTACGGGGCGCCGCTGGGCTGCGGGGTGAGTCCGGCTTTGGGGCAGGTTCCTGGGTGTGAGCAGGGCAGTGCTGCCCGGTGGTTGTGGGCTGGGGGTGCCGGCAGGTTGGGGTGCCAAGGGGACCCACGCCTGGGATGAGGGCAGGGCAGTTCTGTGATCCGTGTCGGGCTGTGGTGTTTCCCTCTGCCTGCTGCGAGTCTCAGGTCTCTGCCGGCAGCTGCCAGACAAAGTTGTGTTGGCCGGCCTGGCTTCTCGGCCTCCTCGCCTGCCTCCAGTCGCCTCTACTTCAGCTCTGGCTGCTCCTGTGCTGTGTGTTCTGCCCTGCTGCTGGAAGCTGCTTGCTTTTGCCGAGAGAAGGGAGTTCAGCCCGGGGCCAGGCTCAGAGCAGGGCGTCTTTGCTTCCGTGAAACGCACATGGGGCAGATGTGTGTCCCCCTGCTCTGTCCTTTCTCAGACCTGTTGAAAGTAACATCTGCTCCAGCTGAGCAAACACCCTGGCACTGCAGCAGTGCCTGCACTGCATCTCATATGGTGCCAGTGTGGTGGGGCTGCGTGCACTGCCTTGGGCATTCAGGCTGTTTCAGCAGCGCTGGTTACCAGAGTGGCTGCCTTTAGGAGAGCCGTGGGCACTCCTGACTGCCCTCGGGTGTTTTTAACTTGTTCCGACAGAGGTGAAATCGTGTCATTTGTCGAGTACTTTTAGCATAGTACACATTGTGCTGTCTGCTCTGCTTTGGTAGTAAACGATGAGTTTCTCATTATTGTTTTATCTGTTGTTTTGAGTTCCTGACGCATCATTCAGGGCCTTTGATCCAGGCTGGTTTTTGCTTTGTTCCCTCTGTTTTGCTCAGCAGTGCTGCAGGAGGGAGGCCAGGCAGTGTTGCTCCACTGATGAGTGCTGGGGTGGTCCTGAGGAAAGGGGTTTTAGGAAACCCTTTCCCAAGTCTAGCTGAAGCTCATGTGGTACTTATGTCACTTGGCACTCATTTTCTGGAGTCACTAACTTTTCTTGGGTTCACCTTAGTTTCTGCTCTGCATGAGATTGCCAACAAGCATTTAATTCCTTCAGTCTTTGCTCCTGTTGCATCTTCCTGTTGCTCTGTGTGTCATAAAGTGCTTTGTCAGATGGATGCCCAGGGAGAGTCTTCCAGTGAGGGTTGTCTATTGGAACATTTGGAAGCAGGAGAGGGGTATAGCCGAACATTTGGAAGCTGGATGGAACTAGCCACTTGAATGTATTCTTTTTGTCCTGGCACATGTCAGCTCTGATAGAATTCTAGTGATACCAGGAAGGTTCCTGAATCTGTAGTCGTGGTAGATTTTCACTTGTAAACACTATTGTATATTACCTGTGTCTACTTTTGTCCCCATGTCTCTGGGTCTTTCACTTTGTAGTCAGTGATATTCTATTGTAGTCCAGTCCCTCTGCATTTGTCTCATTCCTTTTTCCTCTCTCTTTGTTTTGGGTAGTGGAATAATCTAAACACCTGCTAAACAGAAGATTAACCAGGCTCATGTTGCTGTCCTAAAAAATACAGAGCAGGAGGAAAAGGCAGAAGTGTTTGTCAGGACATGAGCAGCAGCAGTGTGGCGTGGTTCCCTGTCTCAGCGGTGTTTGGCAGTGTGGTGGCTGTGGCCTTGTGCTGGCCCAGTGCTTCTGGCCCAAGCTTGGTGTGAAGGTTGCCTGTGTTTCTGGCTTGGTTGTGCCTGTGCCTTTCTTTGGAGTGGGGTTTGTGTGGCTGTCTGGAGTGTGGCTTCATGGTTCTTCTGCTTTGGGAAAGTTGGACAGCAGTGGGACTGAGAGCAGGGTTGGCAGTGAGTTGGTTTGGGGCTCTTGTGTAATGTCATTAGAACATACAAGACTGTGGCTATTTTGTAGCTTATCCCTGTTGTTTAATTCAGGTAAACCAGCCTCCAAGAAAGGGAGAAGTCTAAAGGAACATCCTCCCCAGAAGGTTTTGTTCTAGGCGTCTGCCCATCTTATGTCTGCTCTGGAAGTGGTGCCTGTGAAGAATGACGTCGAGAGGTGCTGGGACTGCTTTCTCAAGGAAGAATTACAGGCTGAGCACTGAGCCAGAGAAGTCCAAAGTCACAGGTAGGGTCCTGTACATGCCTTGTGAAAAAGGAGCACTTTGGGTCCAGGGAGCATCCCTTATCTTGATTGAGATCAGCTGCCTTCCAGTTGCAGTTACCTTGGTAGTATGAGGTGTAGGGGGGCTGAAACTGAGTAAATCCTCAAAGTGAGATGAGATTTTGGATGGGACATTCCTGCAGTACTAATGACTCCAGAAACTCAGGTCACAGAGGCTTTTCTTTAGCACACAGCCCTGCCTCATAAGGCTGGAGAATGTTTTGTTGCCTGCCTGCCATCTAATTTAGGGAGTTCCCCTTCCAGGATGAACAGCTTGTCAAATTCTCAAATGAATCCTTTTCTGGGAAATTCTGCTACGTGCCAGGCAGTCTGGTTTTTTTCTTGGTGTCACCAATCCAGCACAAGTGTGCTTATGAGACCACAAATTTGGCATTTGAAGGCACTGTTGCACTCAGAAACAAGGAATGCTGCATCAGTGTGACACTAAGGGTTGTTTAGTGAACGTGAGGCACACATCATTAAAGAAGGTTCTGGGTTACATGAGGTGAGCTGCTCCTGCAGCCTTTCCATCTCAGCATCTTTTATGTGGTTAAGAGACATCCTGGATATGAATAGGACATCAGGAATTGCAGTAGTGTTAAGATTTTTTTTTTTTTTTAAATGAAATTGGATTCCTGCTTTCAGCTTTTGGAGTTACTTTAGCAGGAAGTAGCACAGCAGGATTCCTGAGGATGCACTTCCACCTGTGTGGAGCAATTTATAGGCTCCCAGTTGCTATGGCAGAGCAGCTCAAATTGGAAAGAGTCTTTTTTGGGGAGATGCACCCAATAATGCTGGACTCTGGTTCTGCAAGTGAGGACAGTAAGGTGATGAATGACTGCTTGAAGCTGCATTTTCCATTGTGTTGATCAGCAAACATGAACATAATTTAACCATAGTTACCAGTTTCTTGCTTGTACATGAAATTCATGTTTGAGTTTACTCCAGACTCCCTAAGCTTATTTCCTTTCTGTTTCTCTCAAGGGATTGTGAACAGCAGGCTGCTGAATGATTATCTGCATCGAGTCTTCACCAGTGCTGATGGGAACCAGCCTGCAGCTGCTTACAGGTATCAAACTTCTCCCTGCCCAGGTGGCCAGCGATGCCACCTCCAGATAAACAGCACCATGTGAAAGGAAAGATCTTTTAGTGCCACACAGTGATCTTTTGTTGAAAACACAGCAGCTCCAGGTTACAGAAACACCTCTGAGGTCTGCTCTTTTAATGGCTTTTTCAAACTGCAGGCCTTGTGAGGAAGGATTCTTTTTTGCCTGAAAAATCCCATATTCCAGCACACTAGGCAATTTTTTTGAAATAAAGTAGGCATTCACCTTAATGTTCCTATTCCCCCTTTGCTTGTAAGGAAGTGCAAAATGCACATGTGTCAGGTGCAGGAATTCAAAATAGTGCCCTGTAACCTAAAGGCAAGACTGTTGCTGATCCTTGCAATACCATACATTTTCCAGGCTGTGGAACTGCTGGTACTTTTATTAGGAGTCACCAAAGGAAGAGAAACACAAAATTCCTGTTTAGTGACTGCTTTTTTCTTATTCATTTTCAGTTCTCCTTCACCTTTTATCCCAGAAGCTTGTAGTGTTGGATGAAAAGAATTCCTCTTGCATCTCTTTTGCCAGAGGCAAGTCAGGCAGGTTCTGGGCAGGTAGGAGTGTGGCAGAGTGAGGCAGGCCTGTGGCTCCTGCTGGTTGGCAGTGCTGCAGCATGGCTGGGGTCACATTCCACGGGCTATACTTAGGACTGCCAGCTCCAAGTGAGCTCAGAGCTGCTATAAATAGTTCTTGGCCCTCTGGCTCTTGGTGAGCCGGGGTGATGGTGCGGGGGAGGCAAAGTGGGTCATATTACTTTACCACAAGCTTTCCTGCCAGAAAGCCTTGGAACACTCCATCTGCCTGAGCATTTTGGTTTTCAATATTTCTGATTTCTTTGCCTGGTGATTAATGACTTGAATGCACAGAACTGATAGTTTGTTGGGCTGGTCTCTCTGTTTTCCTGCCTTCCACCCTTTTTCCCTGAACGTGGCTACTTGGTAGAAAGCCCAGTAGCAATCAAAGAGGTCTTGGAAATAACATTTGCCATAAGAGACTTTTATGGTATGACATCTTGCCTTCAGAGGCCTGAATTCTTTGTAGAGGAGCTCACTGCAGACATCTCTCTGCCTGTCTCATGCTCTTCCACTCTCCTTCCACAAGTCCTCCTTCATGCCAGTGCTGATTAAGCAGCTTTGCTGAAGCCACCCTTCTCATGCCAGCCAAAGCTGATTCTTTGGTTTCACTTCTGTGCATCTTCACATCCATCAGGCTTTCACAACGCCTCTCACCATTAGGGTGAGAGGGAAATCCCTAGTCCTGGACAAGTGAAAAGTTGTTTCCCAGATGGCTTTGGAAGTTGGAAGCAGGGGTAGGAACAACTAGTGGTTCTCACAGTAAAAGGAGGCTCTTGTGCAAGGATCAGCTAAGTAAACTATCCTTGAAAGGAGAGAACCAAGGAAGGGCAGTAAGTTCTCCAGAACAGTGGCCCAGAGGGGATGCATGAGAGAATTTTCAGTATGAAAACAAAATGGTTTTAGCTGTTTTCACAGAGAGAGGATGCTGGACTAGCCTGACCTTTGTCTGAACTGCTACAGCTGCTGCTGTGGTCCTCTTTCTTCTTTTGTATTGCAAAATACTTTGGGGAAAAAAACGAATCCTGACTTAGGCCATGTTTGTCTGATGCTGACTGCAGCAAAGTTGTGTCCATAGCTATTGGTGGTGCAGCTGGTTTCTTGCTGCCTTGTACCACAGTTTTCTTAATGCCACAAAACACTCCTGAGTAGAGTGAAGACTTCGAGATTCTTTGTTAACTACTTGGCTTGTTTGTGCTGTATTTGGTCCTTCCTTCATTCATTGTCCCAACACAATAGGCAACAAATTCCTTAGATTCATGACATGAAACAGATCGACAGAACTTCATGACTCATGTCTCAGCATAGGACACTGGTCTGGGCTACAGCTCTTGAAATATTGAAGACAAAGTTTTTTTAAGAGCTGCTGTGTGTTTATTCCCTAGGAAGCACCTGACGTTCCAGAACCTGCAGGAGCACCTTGAGCGACTGCTGGCAGAGGAGAATGGCTCTGAAGACAGCAGAGGTAGGAGATACTGCCCATCCAGTTTGTGCTTCTTGCTTGTGCTGCTTCATTGGGAAGGACAAGTTGTATCACAAAAGGCATTTCCCTGAGTGAGCTCTGTTGTGCCTCCCTGTGCTCTAATTTTTTGTGCTTTTAAATCCTGCCTGTGAGGGGCTCATCAGCCAACCTTGCAGCAGGTTTGTTTGCACATGGAGGCAGATTTCAGGCTAAAATGTCTGGAAAATCAGTTTTGGGGGTATTTTACTGATAATGATATGCCAAGCCATTGCTTTGACCAGGAGTGTGCAGTGCTATCATCAGTGAGAGAAGCAGAGACTCACTGACAATTACTACATGCTGGTCTCCACTGCAGGTATTCACTTTGGGCCTCAGGCTGTACCCTGTGTTCTTACTACCATGGTTTCTCTGAATGAATCAGGATGTGGCACAACACAACCTTGCTCCCCTCCTAGAAAGGCGAATTTTTCTCGCTGGCTGCAGTCAAAGTGTGACATGTTGGCCAAACTTTTGGCACAGAGTTTAGCCTTTGAATTTTGTCAAAGTAAATTTTTCAGGTGATGTGGAAAACTTAATGTGGCCTGAATGCTGCGTAGCTGAGTTGCTGTGAAGACTTTCTTTTAAATCTCTCTCCTTTTTTGAGTTTCTCAGGGTCCAACATAGGCAACACTATCATAATCTTCCTCCCCTGTAGCAGAATCCAGGTGCTGTTGCAGTCTGGCCAGAGGTACCCAGTGGGTGACCTGGTAAATCCTGCACAACTCTCCACAACTAGTTTTCTGCAACTCTTGTTTCAGATCAGGTAGCAGAGGGCCGGCTTGGTCCCTCCACTGTGGTTTTGGACCACACGAGCGGCTTTGAGGGGCTTCTGCTGGTCGATGATGACTTACTTGGGGTGAGTGTGTTGCTGGACACAGCAGAAAATGGTTTTGTGGGACTAAAAGCACTTGGAGCTTCTTGGTTTGTTCTTTGTAGTGGATCCCTGTCAGCAGCTTTGTAGCGTGTGGAGTTTGCCCTGAAAGCTGCAGGATCCTGGAGGAAATGAGCTCTCCTGGGAAAAAGTCTAGCAGTGCCACTAAGTGTCAGCAAGGTCTGAGTGGGGCTGTGAGGAAGTGAAAGGACTACCCTGGCCTGGGGGCTCACTTAGATAAGCAGCCAGCTTTCCTGTCCCTCCAGCAGCCTGCCTCTTCCTTCCTTCTGGTCTTCTTAAAAGGCTAGAAAGAGGCTGAAGCTGAGGTTTTCCTTTCTCCTTTGTTTCCACTAATTACCTGCTTGCTCCTTAGCTGATGTTCCCCTTGCAAAAAGTCAGCTGAAAGAATCCACTGGAATTTAACTCTTTTCTACTTCAGTAATTTCTGCACTCCTCTCACCCCTTCACTGAGCAAGCACATCCCCTGCTCTTGAGCTGATTCCCTCCTTAATCTGTGCCTGCTTTTTAGTCTTTAACAATTCAGGCTGCCCTGGTCTCCCCTTTCCCTTTAACCACCTGCTGTGGATTGCTTTGGTTGTACCTAGAACTGACCCACAGAATGGATTCAACTGGCTTGTCTGTGAATTCCTTGTTCCTCTTCATGGTCTGTCCCAAGATTGCAAGAGTCAGGATTTAACACAGTTCAGTTCCTGGGCAGCATGTTACCTGCCAATCCTGGCCTTTGGTCTGGATACCTTGAATCTGTCATTTTTTTCTAACTTGTCCAGCATTCATATATCTTTCCCATATCACAGTCACCTTTGTATAAACTTCTGTGCCAATTCACTGGGAACCTGTCTGTCAGCCTGTTGTCCTTGTACTGATCCCATGCTGGGTGCTTCACTGGGGTCTGTCAAGTACAGATGAGCTTGTGAAGGACCCTGGGGCCAGTTGGCTCCAAGTACAGCTGCTGGGGTGGGGAGGATGTCCCTTCTTGTCCCTATACTGTCCTTGTGAATAGCTCTCCATCTTGCTTTGGTTTTGAGCTCTAGGACAGAGGGAGTGGGAAGGACTGAACCAGCTTCTCTTTTTGCCTGACATTAAAATATCTTTTGTTTGTTGGTCCAGGTGATTGGCCACAGTAACTTTGGGTCCATCAGGGCCACAACATGTGTGTATAAAGGTAAGGAGATGAACCAGTGCTGCTTTGAGAAAAGACCCTTGGAGGAGTGTATGGGGTGTTAAACAGCTGGAGAGCTCAGGAAATCTGGAATATGTTCCAGAGCTTGAGCACCCTCTTCCCCAGTTGTTTCACTGAACTTCTCCAAGAAATGAGAAGGATGGGGGATTCTGATGCCAGAATAAAGGGGTGGGAGGGGAATCCTGGGGATGTCCTGAGCCTCCTTTGTATGCCACATACATTTCTGTGGGAGCAGTGTCAGGTTCAGCTTCTCTAACAACAAGCCAGGGGACAAGAATTCACTGTGTGGCATCTCTTTCTCTTTCAGGGAAATGGATTTATGAGGTGCTCATCTCCTCCCAGGGACTCATGCAGATTGGCTGGTGTACTCTGAACTGCAGATTTAATCAGGAGGTAGTACAGTTACTCTGGGGGATGCTCCTCCACTGCTTTTTTGGTCAGTGTAGAGCATTGCATTGGTGCTGTGCCCTGCTGGCATTCACACTAAAAATGCCATACACAAACACAAAATGCCAGGCCTGCTATTTTAAGAGTCTTTACAAGACTCTCTGGTCTGTGTCCACAGAATGGTGCTTAATGAGAAAGCTTGTGCTGGGTATGTTGATGTGCTCTTGTTGCATGTAGAGCTGCTAGATATTGACTTTCAGCTGATATCTTCCCCAGAAAGTGTGTGTGTCTGCAGTGCTGGCTGCCTGTCCCTTGGGATTGGCCTCAGCAGCTGGTGCTACAGGGCTTTTTTTGCCCAGGGGACGGTGAGATGTTGTTTCATCTGGGTGGGATGTTTGGTGCTGGAAAGGGATGTCAGCTGCAGAATTTCACTAACTTGTCACTCTCCAGTATGTGAGAGGGGAAGTGATGGGCATCCCAGGGGGCTGTTTTGATAGAAATGAGAAGTGTCAGATGCCAGTACTCTTCTTCTGACCCAAAAATAAGCAGGGAGTGGTGCATTTCTCTGAACCAAAGATCACAGGCCACTGGATTCATTCCTAGAGTGAGGATTTTTCCCAGGCAGAGCATGTATGCTGTCAGCTGCTCTCCCTGTCTTCTGGTCTCTTGCAATGAGAGGAATCCTCTGTGCCAGGTCTGGTCTGAGTCTCCTCTTTCATGTTTTGTTGCAGGAAGGCGTTGGGGACACGCCAGATTCGTATGCCTATGATGGGAACAGGGTGCGCAAGTGGAACGTGACTACTACAAACTATGGCAAAGTGAGTAGCTGTCCCCCAGGAATTGGGATGGAGAGGAAGGAGCAGAAAGCAGGTGACTCCTGCTCACTGGATGCTGCTGGGCCTTGTGAAGTGCCCTCAAGCCTTTCTACCTGCTTCAGTCTGTGTACCAGCACTTGTCTGTACTTTAGAGGTGCTGGATGTGCTTTGTTTAGCAGCCCCAGCAGACTGATTCCCAGCATAGTGCTGCTGTTGGTCCCTGGAAGGCTGTGGTTCTCTGTAGCACATCAGAGCATGGTGCATTGTTGGGATAAATGTACATTCCTAGTGCCAGAGGGGAAAAACATCCCAGTTGGGCTTTAGAAGTGCCTGAAAATGATGTGAGCTCTCTCTTCTTTAACCCTGAATCACAAGGGATTGGTTGGGTTGCAGTCTTTCTTGTGGGAAAACCCTGGAAATACATGTTTAACCTCTTCTCTCCCTTTCCTGCAGTCCTGGGCAGCAGGAGACATCGTCAGCTGTCTGATAGACCTTGATGAGGGCACCATTGCTTTCTGCTTGTAAGCATCTTTGCCCCATTCCTTGCTTTGTTTATGTCTGTATGTCTGTGTGCAACAGAAAGGTTACCTCACTGCTCAGCAGGTTGCTGAGCCCTATTTCTGCTCTCTCCCCTTTATGTTCCTTGGTAGTTCTGGCCTTTGTTTTTCTGTCTTTTGTTCAGAAACCATCTGAATAGGGTGTTGGGTCCCAGTTCAGTTCAGTTGAAAACATTTGGCAGGAAGATGTTCAAGCTACAAAATCTTTGTAAAGTTTGCCAGGGTTTTAGAGGGAAGGGCATCTCTTGTGATGTTTAATGCCACACTTGGCTTTAATTGATTGCTTTTGTAGTCAGTGTAGACCTTGCCTGTCCTAAATTCACAAGGAGCTGTGAAAAGATTGATAAATCTCCATTTTCCAGCTCCCATGTACAATGAGAATTGTTCTCTGGCCCTGGCCTGCAACAAGTCAGTTGCAATTAAAAACTGTTAGATGGTCTGTGTCATCTTTTATGGAGGAGTAGATTGAAAGCATTATCCTTGATTGCCACCAACATCAAATAGATGAGGCTAAAAAATCATATGCTTTAAAATGTCCTGCTGCTTTAGTTATCTCACAGATTTGGGTTGCCCTTGAAGCTGGGTGGGTTCTGCATGTTGTGTAGACCCCAGTGCCTTCCCGTGCTCATATGAAAATGAGAGTGATCCTGTGCTTCCTGTGACTGTCACTCAGCAGAGCTGTGACATTTGCATGTGTGCCAGGTTGAGAATGACAGGAGGCATGACTGACTGGCGTGTCCGTGTTGGCATGTTGATATCTGTATTGCCCTGCTGACCTCAGACCCCTCCTTCTGTTACTAAAACCTTGTGTGTTTTCCTTCTTTCAGGAATGGCATATCTCTGGGAACTGCCTTTGATAACATCACAAGGGGTGCTGGCATGGCTTATTTCCCTGCCATCAGCCTCTCCTTCAAAGAGTCTGTTGCTTTTAACTTCGGAAGCCGTCCACTCCGATATCCTTTAGGTGTGGGGAGAGGAGGACTGAAGGGGGAAGAGCCTGTCCTGAGACCATCTTTGGAGGCTGTAGAATTTACACACCTGACTGCAGTTCACTTTCTGCTGTCAGCATTTGTGTGCAGAGCTGAGTCAGGGAGAGAAGAGCCAAATACCTCCTTAGCTGAAGCAGAACTACAGGACATGAACACAGGTTTCTGAAATAAGAGTTGCTTTCAGCTCTGAGACAGCAGGTCCTCTACAACTGGGAGTGTCTGCTCCCAGACACTCAGTTCCTGCAAAATTCTCGCTCAGCAGTTTTGGAAACCCTAATGCTGATGTGCTGCTGAGCCTTTTGGTCACTCATCTCTTTTACCTCCCAGTCATATGGGACTTCTGACGTGGTATTAGTGTTGCCTGTTGCTGTGTGAATGCTGAAGCCTGGAGCTCCTGTCAGAGCAGTCCTGGCTGTGCCTGTTGATGGCTGTAGTGGGAGCTCCAGCTGGTCTTTCTGATAAAAAAAGTATTTCACACCAAGCAGAAATGAAAGACTTTCTGCTTGCAGTATGGAGGAAGTGGAGATAAGAGCTTGTGGCTTATCATCCATGTAGAAGGCACTATGGTTTGAACTGTGTTTGGGTACAAAATAAAGCAGACAGAGTCTTTTCCTTGCACAGCCAAAAGAAGTCCCAAAAGGATCAGATTGCATTTTCCCTTAATGCTTCCCTACTTATCCAGTGGAAGGTTACCGGCCCTTGCAGGATCCTCCTGTGGCAGACCTGGTGAAGGCTCGGAAGCTGTTGGGCTACCTGAAGAATGTGATCCATATTGGAATAGATGTGACGGTAGGCTGGTGTCACGGGGTGGATCTGAGGGGCACCATGCTGGGCAGTGGGTTTCTGCTCTCTGCTGCCAGCTCAGATGTTTCCATACACCTGAGAGTCTAAATGCTTGCATGGGGCATGTGTGTCCCTAGAGCTCTCTGGCTTGCAAAAAAACTTTCCTGGTAGTTCCAGGACTTCATTTAAGTCATACTGGGCTTTGTTGTTCTCAGTCCTGTGAAGTTTCATTGCCAATATTCAAGAAGTGATATTTGTCAGGGTCACAACTGCCGCATTTGATTTTGCACCCTTGAAATCAGTTTGTTCATATCCTAAGCTTTTTACTGATGTCCTGTTCAGTAATGTGATGAAATTCTGGCAGGCCTGCCTTGAGGATTGTTTTGGCTGTGGTACTGCTTGCTGGAAACACTGTTTTCCACTAGGATGAGGAATGATCTGTTTATGCCCAAAGCATAGGGAATGCCATATGTTATGGTCTTGGCTCAAATGAAGGCCTGCTTTGCTAGTTCTCCTCCTCTGTAGGTGTTCCCATTTACAAATTATCGTGTAAACTTGAGCCTTTTTTTAGAAGAACATTGTCAAAGTGCCTGCCTGTGGTTGATAGTGACATCTTGACTGCACTACAGCTTTCCAAAGGAATAGCCTGGCTTCTTTGACATTCTGAATTCCCACGTTTCAGGTTTTTGGTGCAGTCAGGCATGGGACAGCAGCAGTGGCTGCTCCAGGCGTGTGGTTCATTCAGTGGTTGGTGTACAGGTGGATTGGGCTGGATCCAAGCTATGTGTCTTTCTGGGTTTGTCATTGCAGGAGGGGAAGCTGGTGGAGAAAGACACATCCATGTGGCAGCTGCAGGGAGAACCCACAGTATTGATTACATTAGCTCACATCTTCAATTATTTCTCCCCTCTAATGGTGAGTTTTGCCTGCCCATTGCCAGGTTTTGTAGTGCTTCTTACTGCTCTTGCAAGGCAAAGTAATCCCCAGCTTTTGCTGGATAGTGACTGTGCCAGGAGGAACGCTGACCTGCCTCTCTGTCGGCAGTGCAAAGTGTACCTGGTGGAAGATGTGCTCATGACCTTCCTGTTGAGCATCCTGGAGCGAGGAGGGGCAGTGGAGGCCCACCCCCTTATTCAGCAGCTGCTGGATCTCATGTGGCTTCTTATGGAGGTGAGTTGCTAGGGTGCTGGTTCCTACCTAGGGAGACCCTGGGAGGTGCTGAGGACAGGAGCCTTCCCTACAAAATGCTGGTAGTGTTCAGTGTCTTTCTCTTCTTTTTTCTTTGTGGTAGACCACCCTCTCAATTAGCTCTTCTGGCTGCTGCTGCACACCCAGGCACTGAGGGTTGAATGCAGACACTGGCAATGAGTTAACCAGGCATTTCTAAGCTTCTCCTACTGCTAAAGGAACTGATGATGGTGAATAACTTCCTGTTTCTGGAAACATCACTTTTATCAATAAGAATAGTGTTCTGATTGTTATTAATGTGTATTTGACTGTGGAGGTCCTAAGTGCTGCCATGTGCTGAAGGGATTGTTCAGAGTATGTGGGACAAGGGTAGAAGTGTGCAGTGCACTCTCACCCTCTCCAGTACTGCTGGGGAAAAGTCTCCTCCAACTTCCCTTCTTGTCCATGCTGGATGAGCTTACTCCTTCCTGGGACTCGTGTTTGAGGCAGCTGGGAAGCTGCTGCTGGAGTGCTTGGGTGGTTACACAGAGCCAGTCGCTGCCAGGGATCTGCTTGGAGACAGCACGTCTGCCCTTTGGGGTAACAGTTTACAGATGTGGGCACTGGCCCAGCCAGCTGCCATGAGAAGTTTAACAGAAAAATTTCATGACTCCTTCAAGCCCACCATCTTAGCAGTGAAACTGGACCCTCTGGTAGGACTGCTGTGTTTGTGGGAGAGTTGGCTCTCATCCTGCTGGTTGGCTATGAGTTGAATTCAAACAGACAACTCTTCTCTCATCACATGTACCCAAGACTTACTTCTTTCTCTTCTGGTTAGTTATGCCAACACTGTGTCTTGGGTAGAGTCAGGGAATAAGAGGACTGGTGACTACCCAACAAATAGGGCCTGGGACTTTGGCTTTTTGTAGGTGACTTTTGGGTTGGACTTCCTGCAAAAACTTGTTTCCCTCTAGCATAGCACTGGCACCAACTTCTGCTTGGATTGTCTCCTGTGGAGTCAGAGAGACACTGTGGGTTCAGAGCACCTGCTTTTTCAGTTCATAAATGAGTTCTTCCTTCCAAGATCTCAATCTGGGAGCTATAGCTGTTCCTGACTCCTTGCTGTTGTTCTTAAATGTGTTTCTTATTTTCTCAGGAGTATGAAGTGCATGAGTGCCTCAAGCAGCTACTGATGTCCCTGCTGCGGGCTTACAGGTTCTCTCCCATCATCCCAGACCTGGGATTACAAGTGAGTTTGCACTTCTGAATCCCCAGGAATCTGTGACTACCCAGCTTCTGTTATGTCCCCATGTCCAAAGGTACATGATGTGTTGGATCCTGTAGTTGTTTGATCCAAAGATGGCAGTTTTGTCACACTGTAGCCACTGGAGAGTTGTGTGTTCTGCAGATGGAGTCACTTTTGCTTCTCTTGTGTTCCTAGATCCACTACCTCCGGCTCACCATTGCAGTCTTGAAGCATGAGAAATCTAGGAAATACCTACTCAGCAATGTTCTGTATCCTTTGTGTCTCTTCCCGTCTCAGTTTTCCCTTCCCTCAATAATGCAGCCGAGGACACTTCAAGGACCTGTAGGTCCAGGGAGGCAGAAGCCACCTTGTCTTGAGAGCTCATTTCTCAGGTCTCCTCTGCCTGACACCATTTCCTACAAATGCTTTGAGGGGAGGCAGCAGTGTTGTATAGTTCACATCCTAGTAATACGCAGGAGCTCATTCCTACCTGACTGACCTCTAATATCTCTAGAGCAAAACCACTTTCAGAGCAGTCCAGCTCTGTGGCAGCATTTGTGCAGCAGCTGTGACAGTTGTGTGGGGCTTCTCCAGAGGCCTCTGGATCTTGCAGTGGTAGTTTGGGAAGGAATCTTTTACTACAGCTCTGGAGACATGCCCTGTCCCTTCTCCCAGTGTAGCTTCTGTGCTTGCTTTAACTCCAGCACAGCTTTGACGTGCTCCGTTCCGTTGTGTTCTTCTACATCAAGAGCCCTCTGCGTGTGGAGGAGGCAGGTTTGCAGGAGCTCATTCCCACCACGTGGTGGCCAAACCGCTTCACCAAGGAGGTGAGTACAGGCACATCTTTTTCTGGCTGAGGAAGTTGGATGGCCCCTATTTCCAGCTGTGTTAGCACTGGTGGTCCTACTGTTTGAGAGCTGGAGCTTTTCCATTCCCCTGTCATCTTTTTTGTCCCCTTAGAGAGTATGTTTGATGTGTGATGCTGAGACAGGGGAGGGGGGACAATTTTCTGTGGCAACAGATTTGGAAGGGAACCTCACAGTATTGAAGGAATTGACTGGGGTGTCCTCAAAAGATCTCCTGGCATTACTCATTGCAAGGCTGGAGGAGACCTGTTTAGGTGTCCTGCCAGCTGCAGTCACACACTGGCACATTGTTTCAGGGAGTTTCTGCTCTCCGTTTTGCATTGTTTAAGGGAATTTCTGGCAAGACATTTTCCCTGTACAGTGCTCTCCTACTAATCAGTGTCTGTCCCCCAACCAGGGCAAGGAGAGTAAGGAGGTGAAGGAGGAGAGTGCTGAGGAGAGATTGAGGCGTCGGGCGTATGAAAGAGGCTGCCAGCGGCTCAAGAAGCGCATTGAAGGTTTGTGGGGAAGGAGGGAAATTGCCAAGATTCCACACCTTTTGTGCAGCCAGCAGCTGTTTCTAAATCCTATTCACTATGTGACCTACAGCTGTGTTCCTGCCAGGACAGGCTGTGGTGCAGAGGTGGGGGCCAGCCGTGCTCTGTTCTGATGGGATATTAGGAGTGCTGGGACCCCACTGTACAGACCTGCAGCCCCCCATGATGGGGCAGGAGCAAACCTCTTCACTGGTTTTTAGCTATGGATGAATTTCTTGCTAGCTAGTGGAGGAGAAAATTCTCAGTGGTGGGATTAGCTTTCTGCTGTCATTGGTTCTTCCTGGGCCCCTGTGCTGAGGAGGGAGCCTTTCTCCTGGGGACAGGGTACTGCAGTTGGGGTAGTTGCTCTCCAGTGCTGGTTTTCTGATGACAGATGTGTGTCCCCTTTTTAGTGGTGGAAGGTCTTCAGGTTCAGATTCTGAAGTTGCTGCTGAACAACAAGGACAGAGGAGGGGTAAGCACTCTATAGGTCTTTTGTGACAATAACTTCAGGTGATGTACTTTGTAAATCCTAGATTTACCACCTGGTTTTTCTTTTGCCAGGGGGAAGCCTCCAGATACATCTTCCTAAACAAATTCCGCAAGTTTCTTCAGGAAAACGCCAGCAACAGAGGGGTAAGTCAGAGGACCAGCCTTCCTGAAAGTCTGACCTTGGGGGCTTTCTGCACCTTCAGGCTGGGAGCTCTGCCCTTCTGACCAGGCTGCTTCCAGTAGTTAATCCACTGAGGTCTAGACATGACAGGGAATGAGGAGGGGGAGATCTGAGGCTAGAAACCAGGCAAGTTAGATAAGTCCTGTGCAATGATTTATAGGAAAGTGGTCCTTGGAAAGTCTTAAGTGAGAGCTGAATATCCTCCTATAGCCCCTCAGGGAGTGTGGCTGTGGAGTGCTCTGCCACAATGGGGCTGCTGGCTTTGGCATCCTCCTCACTGCCTGGGTGAGGATTGTTCCTCTGGCCCTGGTTAGGCTGTTGGCCTGAGGCTTTGGGAGGCAGGCATCCACTGTGTAGGAAACCCTTTCTTCACCTGCATCCCTGTGTTCATCCCCATCTTTCATGATGGAATGTGTGTTATCCCTCATCCTCTGTCAGACCAGTGACAGAGGTGTCCCAGGACTTCCTGGAGGTGGAAACTGCTGCCCACCATCAGGTCTGGGCTCTCTGCCAGAGCTGTAAGCTAGAGATTCTAGCAAGGCTGAGAACACAAAAGTTTCTGCCTGCTCCATGTAGCCCTTTGGCCTGAAATGCACTTTCAGTCCTGCCCTGATGCTGAACTCTCATTCTTGCCCTAGAACTTGGCTGTGCTGTGCCCACCAGAGTACATGGTGTGCTTCCTGCACCGGCTCATCGCTGCCCTGCGCTACTTCTGGGATGGCCACAAAGTAAAGACCCCAGCTTCCCTGAGCAGTGAAGGTGAGGCCTGGGGAAGAGGCTTTGCAGGCTTTTCTGTGGTTAGGATAAGGTTTGCCTCTTGGCAGTGCTTTCCAGGATGTTGGAAATGTTATATCTCTAATGAGTGCCTGAGCCTTCTGTCACGTTGGGAAGTTCCTGTGTGCAGATCTGTTGCAGTTAACATCCAGATCTGAGATTTGGAAAAGGACTCCTGTACTGTTTGCTCTTCCCCTGTCTGCTCTGGAGCAGAGTCCACTATTGGCTGTGGAGCTGTGGAAGGGCAGCTCAGTGGTCCATTAGTCAGAGTTTCAGGGAAGATATTTTTCTGATTTAGGGGAAACTAAATTAGTGCCATTTGCTTTCCTACCGTTAGACCCCACTGGTATTCCCTTTCCTTACTTTCAGCTGACCTTTTCTCTAGACTCAGTAAGTGCCTTACTATCCCTGTGGGACTAAGTGGCAGAGCTGGAGTAGCCAGGTGGAGAGCTGCCAAGGTATCTGATGATCCAGTTTACCCTGTGACTGTGGCTGCAGGGAGGAAGTGCTGGCAGTCTTGTTGATAGCCATTGGTTGCTCCTCTTTCTGCATGGATCTAATGCTTGCTCCATTGTGGAAATCACCTCTGCCTTAATGGCCTGTGCTTTTATTACAACAAGTTGTCCCTAAATGTTAATTCTAACTGTGGGTCCTGGGGTCTGCTTTAGGAGCCCTTACATGACTTTGTGCATCTTCTGTGCATGGGACTTGTGGAAAAAAACAAATCTCCTCCTCTGTTTTAGAGGCCTATGTCCCTCCTCAACTCTTCTATAATGGGAAGGTGGATTATTTTGACCTTCAGCGACTTGGAGGTCTTTTGTCTCACCTTAAGAAGACTCTGAAAGGTAAGTGCTCTCATTGCCAATACCTGAATCCTGGTCTTGGATGGAATTCATGCAAGACATTCCAGGGAGGGAGCTGTGGGTAATGAATTTTGATTAAATTCAGGGAGAGGAAACTTGAATTTTAATGAGATTCAAATTACTTTGAAGAAGACACCACACCTCTTAGGTGGAGTGTTCTTTAAGTTAACAGTTTACTGCTTGTATCCCTAAATTGGGCATGTGGCAGTTGGAGGAAGAAATAGTCTGGGAATATCTTCTGGTATGGTCCTCTTGCTGAGCACAGCCAGGGGCTGGGATCTGTCAAAGCACTGACCATCAGCTGGGCTCTGCTGGGTGTGAAGGATGCCCAGGATTTACTTGGAGCATGTATATGTACTGCAGCTGTGTGTTTGTGTGCAGAACACTCCTCTGGCACTAAGCTTCCACAGCCTGCCTTGTGCAAGGGTTAGAAACCCTTTGGCATTCCCTTGGACTTGGTTTGTCTCACCTTTGAGTCAAAGGTGCTTGCCGTTGGCTCAGATGTCTCTTCTTCTTCCCCAGTGTGTTTGCAAGATGAGGACCATTTTGTCTGTCTCATGTTGATCCCTGGCTGTTCAAGATTAGATTACTTAGTTTGAGAACCACGTTATCTCCTCTGGTTTCTTACCAAGGTATCCTGGCCAGCTGTAAAGACAGAGCTGTGGACTAAAGAATACATTCTTCGGGCTTTGTACAGTGTAGCCATCATCATAGGCTTCCTCTGGGTGTGTGTCTCAGTCCTCATGACGTAGGGATGCATCATGGGACAGCATTGAAGAGCTGGAGGCTTAAAATATGGTCTCAGGCAGAGAGTTGCCATTCCTGCATTAGTCGAGTTTTGCCCTGGTGATTGTCTCCTGGTTCCTCAGTTATCCTATTTGTAGCTGGTAGGACCAGGAGCAGAAATGGGTCCTGGGAGGACAGCACCTGCTGCTGCTTGGTCTCTTTTTTTTGAAAGGGCAGATCTGTTCCTTGTAAGGAAGCTTGGGACAGGCAAGCTTGTTCTGATAGAGGATCCAACTTTTCTGGCTGCTTCTCTACTGCTGAGAAGCCAGAAAGAGGATGAGTCTTCCTCATGGTAAGCGAAGAGTGACTCCTGCATTCATCGCTGCTTTGGTGTGCTCTGTGCAGATGACCTGGCTGCAAAAGCCAACATCCTGATCGACCCTGCGGAGCTGCAGGCAGTGACTATGGATGATCTTGATGAAGATGAGGAATCAGCAACATCAGCAGCACAGGTGAGTTGGGTTATTCACCTGCGGGGGCCCTGGTGCTGGGGCAGCCAGTTGGGCCTCTGGCTAGAAAGGCTTTGCTTTACAGCAAGGCAGGGTTGGGCCAGGACTGTTAGCAGTCCATGGGCAACCAGATAAACAGCTGCACTTGGATGAGAGTCACTGGAGATCAATGAGGTCCCGGCTGCACCAAGTTTGAGCAGCAAAATTTTCTATGCCCTGCTCTCTCACTACCCACTGATCTGAATGTGCTGCCTCCTCTCCATGGCAGCTCTTGGTGCTTGCATTTGGAAAGCTGCAAGACAACTGTGGACAGAGCAGCTTCTTGCTGTGCAGGTCTGCTGTTTGTGCCTGGCATGTGCCCTTGGAGGAAGGACTTACCCATTTGCTACCTTGCCTACTCATCTTCCAGTGGCCGCTGTGCATCTATACCAACATTCTTGCAGGGTCAAGGCAGGAACAGCAGGCAGCCAAACACAGCTGGAACTGTTTCTCCCTTCATTTCCTTCTAGTCCCAGCGCCCCTCTGCCGCCCTGGCCATCGGTGGAGCTCTTGCCAGGCCTGCCTGGCTCAGCTCCCCCACCCTGGGCCGGGCCAACCGGTTCCTGAGCACGGCAGCAGTCAGCCTGATGAACCCACGGCGGCCCCTGGGAGCCCTGGAGAAGATCAAAGTGCTAACGCTGCGCGCGGAGCAGCGCACGCGGGAGGACAGTGAGTACTGCTGCCTTCTGCCGTGGCACAGCTGGGCCCTGCCCTGCCAGAATGGCATCTTCCAGCTCCCCAGAGGAATGCAATCTCCTTACTGCCAGCATTGCTCCTGCCCGTTCCCAGGGCGTGCTGACACCCAAAAGACCCCTGTGCCATCCTGAACATGACACTGGTGATGTTTTCACCCTCTGTGTGTAAGGAGATGCTGCCTTCCTTCCTCCAAATGCAGTGAGACCATGCAGGAAGGCAGTTCAGAGGCAGCTGTAGCTACACTTGTTCTGAAGACAGGCCAGCCAGAGGATGATGTGTGCAGCAGCAGCACTGTTGCTGTTTGGGTGGACCAGGCAGGCCTCTGAAGCATGTACAGTGCTTGAGGAAGTGGAATTTGCATGACTTGGGTCAGTCTGAACAGATCTGACAGGTCAGCCTGATTGAGGCAGCAAGATGAGAATGCTGTGGTAGTGTGGTATCTAGGGAATCCCATGGGCTGGGAAGAAGCTCCATGTTTCAGAGGCACAGCAGGGCTTTGGCTTCAGAGAGGAGCTGGCAGAAGCTGAGGTGCCAAAATGCCTTGCTAAGAACTCCTTTCCTGTCTTGGGAATGCATTGCAGTTGAAGGCACCCATGGAAACGATGGTCTGTTACTGGGCAAACCCCCGGAAGAGCCAGACCAGCCTATCACTGAGAACTCCCTCCTGGAAGTCCTGGATGGGATAGTGATGATGTACAACCTCAGTGTCCACCAGCAGCTTGGGAAGGTAAGTAGTACATGCTGTGCAGGAATCCATTTCCCCAATGTCTGTGTTTCTACACCAACTCTGTTTTCTGCTTATTCAGTGACTGTGTGTGCCCTGTCCTTCTGCCAACCTCCATTGGGATTCTGGTTGCATGCTTATATGTTTCGGGGAAAAAAACCCTTATTTACTGCTGAAATCTGCTGCTTTTCAGATGGTTGGTGTGTCAGATGATGTGAATGAATATGCCATGGCACTGAAAGACACAGAGGAAAAAATCAGCCGCTGCCCAAAGAGGGTAAGTGTCTCTGGATTCCCAGCTCTTACCAGATTCCCAGCTTCCTTCTCTGGCAGAGCCTCAGTGTCTGGCAGGATGAAGTCCTGCTACCCAACTGTACCAGCATCTGCATCAGGCCTTGTGAGTTTCAGTTGAGACTGATAAGTGCTTTTTATAGCACTGATTCCCACTCCCTCCACAGAAAGGCTGCTGACCCCTTTCCCCCCTGCCAGTACTCCCCAGCTAGCCCCAAGGTGGTATATGCTTTTGCATTGTTTGTTCAGAAAAAGAATGCTGTAAATGGCAGTGACATCTGCCCTCACATCTCTGCACTCTTTTCAGAGGAGAGACATCCATGAGGAATTGCTGAAGAGCCAAAAGGTCTTCTCTGAGAAGCTCAACCACCTGAGCCGGCGCCTTGCTTGGATAAATGTCACCATTTATTCAAAGGTGGGCAGGAGCATAACATGAGCAGCTGAAAGGAGAGCAGTGAGCCTCTGCATCTCTGCTGCTTGGCTCACATGTCACAGGTGTCATTTTCCTGGTGTTGAAGCAATGTCAATGATCTCTGGGGCTGCTTTTTTCCCTTGTTGTGTATCTGAGACTCCTGTCTAGGCTTAGCCCCTCTCCTGTCCCCCAGTGTCCCATAGTGATCAGCCCAGTCTGATCTGAGCTGTTCATGGTGCTGTGGGCTTTCCCTTAGGGCACTGCAGACAAAAGGGTGCAGATTAAAGGGACATTCAGCCCTCAAGACATGTCAGAGGATAGAGGCTACTGTGAATCATTTCCTGAGCTGTGCTGTGTCACAGGGGATCTCACTACTGCAACTGCTCCTGGAATCTGGGATCCAAGTCAAGGGGGTTCTTGTTCAGGTGTTCTCCCCTTCCTCACTTGGTTCCCATGCAGAGTGTGTATTCTACATTTACTAATGCAGTGGCTATTTGCAGAGGTTATCCCTTTTCCTCCAAGTTCACCATTTTGCATAAGAGCTCTGGTCTGTTTTCTTACAAGCAGTTCTGCTGACTTTTTCCTGACTTCCATTGCCTTGCCCTGTCTCTCTTTGTGGCTTTTGTGTATCCCAGGATGTAAACAGGGAGGGGAAGAAGAGTTCTTATGAACACATCTGGCAGAAGTGCAGTGGCTGATCCTGACTCATGAGCTCTTTGCTCATCCCCTCCTTCCCTCCCAAGCAGGATTGCAAGGTGAAAGCTCTCCAGCTGCATTAGCATAGCCTATGGCTGCCAGAAAATAATCCTTTCTTCCCAGACTGCTCTGGAAAGGCTGAGGGGCATCACCAGGGTGCACTACAGGTATCACTGTGCTGGCCCAGGCAGAAACAGTATTCATGTCTCTAGATGATCCTTTGTCATACTAAGCCAGGACTGCAGTGTCACCTTTCCTGATGAATCAGCAGCATCTGGGACTGAAGGTTACAGCCTTCCCTGTCTGTGGTTTGTGCTGCTGTCCTGGCCTGCATGGCCCACAGGGAGAGCAGAAAGGTGCCCTAGGGGCCCAGTGAGCTTGGGGAATGTGGCTGCACTGAGGAACCTGTGCCTTCAGGGCTTCATCTCAGAGTCAGCTCAAGTCCCTGCTCTTTCCCAGTGGAGGCAGCCATCCAGCAGCTCCTGCTTCTCTGGGAATTGTGTGTGCACTGGAGGATCTCATCTGTATGATCACAGCTGCTGCTGTTGGAGAGAAGGAGCCTGGTTCTGTCTAGAGGTGCAGTCCTGCTTTGTGCTGAGGTGTCAGAGCATGGCAGAGGCTGCTCCTTCCTCGAGGGAATTAGCCCCTGGTTTATTCTGGGATATTCAAAGCTAGACAAAGGGAGTGCTGCTGCTTAAAAACACTCGTAGTTTTAAAGCACATAATTCAGCCTTCAAAACGTCCCAGTAGGAATTACAGTTTATTTTATTACAGCTTATTTTATTACAACACTGTATTTATCTATCTTACTGGCTAATCACATTTTTGTATCCTCTTGGTGTAGGCTTTTTTCTGGCTTGGTAACCTGAAATTTGAGGTTGTCAAGTCTTAAAGCCAAATGCAGCTTTTTCAACTTTAGTGTTGTTCTGTGCAGTTGCTTTTTATCTTGAAAGTAACACTTTGGCTGAGATGTGGGTCAGTGTTGAGAAAAAGATGAGTGTTAGTCGGTTTAGTTGAGTTGTACTAGTTCAGCCTAATTTACAGAATAAACCCATGAAAATCTCCCAAAGATGGTAACAACATACTTTAGAAAAGACATGAAGCAAATGAAATGCCTTATCTGCACCTCTGATTTTAATTTTATCTTAAATTAGAAGTGTAACCCTTTTACATCTATTTTTATGCAAGTAGCTATTGCTTATGCTATTTCTTGGCATTGCAGGATGTGAAATAATATTTCCTCTTTTTATGGCTTTGGTGGCGCCCATTTTTATAGCTTACAGTTATGTAGATGCCCTTAAATTTCCTGGTTTTAATTTAGGACCCTCTGATTTTTGTTTAGAGAGACAAGAGGCTGATGTCCCTCGGGACAGTAAATCTGGTTGAATGGCTGGCGCAGAACCTGAAGGGCTGTGGCTGCCTATTGCAAAGATCTGAGTTGGTGTGAGCTTTTCAGCCTGTTCCCATTTAATCCCCACAATGGACCAGCTTTATTTCCAGCAGATTTCTGGAAAGTGCTCGTGCCTGCTTTCCTTCAGCAGTGTCCTTGGAATCAAAAGTCACATGCTTGTTTGCCAGGCCTGTGTGGTTGCACATGCCCTGGTAAGGAGTAGTGCTTGGAGGGTCTCAAGGCTTGGTGAGACAAAGCCATCACACTGGTGAGAGTCATGCTCTCTGCTGGAGGTCAGTGTAGAGATCTCTGGTTGTCTCTTCCAGCTGCCACTTCTGTGGCTTTATGGAAAGACCAAACAGCACAGTTCTGGTTACTGAACAAGATCTGAGCAAGATCTCCAGTATGGGGGTGTTTCTGAGTGTGATGCTGGTGGTTGTTTCTCCCAAGAGAAGCTGTCAGCTGACTGGGAGTTGTGTTTTTTCTGGGCAGGAGAAGATGCAGGATATCTACTGGCTGCTGCGCGTGTGCATCCGCACCATCGAGCACGGCGACAGGACGGGCTCGCTTTTCGCTTTCATGCCAGAATTCTACCTCAGTGTGGCTATGAACAGCTACAGTGCACTCAAGAACTACTTCAGCCCTGTCAACAGCATGGAGGAACTTCCAGGTGAGGGGGTGGGGACAGCTTCCTGATTCTGGCCTGATAAAATCTAAACTAAGCTATGTCCTTATGGTGAAGTGGTAGTTGGGCATGTTTCTTTCTGTGTCTGTTCCTGGTTGTGATGTGCTGCACCAGTGCATTGTCTGAGTTGTGGGGCAGGTAGTGAGCTGTGGTCAGTGTGCTCGGGTAGGGAGCACATGCCTTGTCTGAAGCTGTCACAGGGCTGGTTGTGGTGAAAATCACTGGCAGCTATGGATTGTATTTCTGAGGAGGTATCAGGAATGTGCTGGGATGCTGTAAGATGTGATTGCCTCAGTAATTTCTACCACAGCCTTCTGGTTTCTGGGTGGGAGAGGATGTTCCATGAGTGCAGAAATTGGGACTGCTTTCAAATCCCCCTGGGATTTGAAGATATCCCTATGGAGATGACCACCCACTTGATGCCAAGAGTCTGTGTCTAGGTGGATTCTGTCTGTGCACATTCTGTGCTTTCTTGTCTAAATGACCTCTCAGAACTCTTAGCAAATAGTTCTGTGCTTTCCAGAGCCTGTGAAGGTAAGAAAAGCTTCTCTTCCCACCAACAGGACATAGCTGAAGTGCTCTTGTTTGGGCAAGAGCAGACTTGAGCTGTAGCAATTTCTACAGTGCATGTAGGCTGGACATGGCTTTTGTGCATAGATCTAGGGTGCTTCTTTGTGTTGCTCAGCCTCTTCTGCCCCAGACACTTCTCCCTTGCCATCCAACTCTATTGCATGGTTTTATCTTTCCCTGAATAACTGTTTCAGTCTCTGCTCTTCTGGAAGTGAATGTGTCTTCCCAGCTCTCTCTTTTGACAACTGGACACACAACTAAGCTGCAGGTAGCTGTAGCAGAAATTCATCCCATGGCCTGTGCCATGTCCACGGGAGCACTGGGACCACAGGGCTGCCCCTCAGGCTGTTGCCATGACCCTGCTCCCTCCTTCTCTTGCAGGCTATGAAGAGACCCTTATGCGCCTCGCTGCCATCCTGGCCAAGCATTTTGCTGACTCAAGGATTGTGGGCACAGGTGAGGCTGCATTCCTGTACATTCCTGTGCTTTTGGGGTGATAATGTCATGGGGCTGGCCAGTGCCACTGCCAGTGGCTCACCAGCATTCTGCTGGGATCTCTCTGCTGAATCTGTTTGGTGCCTATGCCTCCACATTCAAAATGAGACTGGGTGCTGTCCTTACCCTGCTCATGGCAGGGTAGATACATGACTTAGGACACCCTTTTGAGAGCAGGACTCATGTCCCAGCTGTCTGCATATCCAGTCTGGGCTTACTTCTTATCTGCTTGAGCCTAAGCATGCTCTTCATGTCATCAGCGACAATGTGCCTCTACATGAGGGCCAGTGCCTCCCAGCCAGTGGCATTCAGGTGCTCCCTGGTGTGCTGTGTGTCCCTGGGTACCTGGCCTAGTCCCTTGTCATTCCTCCCCAGACATCCGGGACTCCCTGATGCAGGCGTTGGCCAGCTACGTCTGCTACCCCCACTCGCTGCGTGCTGTAGAGAGGATCCCAGAAGAGCAGTAAGTGCTGCCCTGCCTGTTCCTGGGGAGCTGGGGCAGGGCTGGGGTGGTGGCAGGGCTGGGTGAGCGAGCAGGAGGGCTGCCAAACACCACTGAGGGTCCATGGATTGCCAGCAGGGTGGTGGAATTGATTTGGGAGCCTTCTGTCACACTTTTACCAGTGGCTTTGCTGTGCCCCAGCTTCACGGGTCCTACTGTGTGTGCTGTTCAATCTCCTGTTCCCAAACCCTGTGGGCTGACCTGTGTCCCTGTCTGGCAGGAGGATCTCCATGATGAAGAACCTCCTGGCTCCCTATGAGCAGCGACCCTGGGCACAGACCAACTGGATCCTTGTCAGGCTGTGGCGGGTGAGCATCCTGCATCCCTGCCCCTCTCAGCACCTGGGGCTGCTGGGATACTGAACATTTCACTTTCCAGTAGCAGCAAAACTGTTTTTCAGCCTCTAAGATCTTTCCTTACCTCTTTTGGCAGGGCTGTGGCTTTGGGTACAGATACACACGGCTCCCACACCTGCTGAAAACCAAGCCTGAGGATGCCAGCCTCCCCAGCCTGCAGAGTGAGTGGGACAGGGATTGGCACTCTGGGCTGTGTTGGGTGCTAAGGGAGTTCCAGCCTCTTCCTTAGCAGCTTTCCCTGTGGGCCAGGCCAGCTGTTGGGATAGTTGCCCAAGTAGGGTGTCCCTGGTCAAATATCCAGGCCTGGTTTTTACAGCCTGGCCATCCCCAGCCTCTCTACTGGTGATTTGGACCTGCCAAATGATGAGTTAGATCCATGATAAGTAGGGGTTCTGCCCTCCAAAGGAGAGGAGAGAGGCCCAGGACTGCATCCTTACCAGAGTTTTAGCCTGAGAGAAAGCTCTGCCATGTGCACAGTGAACAGCTGCTGTGGGGAAGAGCTGTCATGTTTGCCAAGCAACAGGTGCCCTGTGAGAGGGAGTGGGTGCCCTAGGAGACAGGGCACTATGTGAGTTTGCAGTCAGGGCATCTCTGGCATTTCTCAGGGCCTGTCCTGCCTTGGGCACTGCAGTTTGCTTCTCAGCACTGTCACTGAGCTGAGGAGTTTCTCAACTCTGTCATGGGTGAGAAATGTATGGGGAGAAGTTGCCTTTCTTGAGCTGAAGAACATGTCCCCAGCTTTACCCTCACAGGTTCTGGGCTTGTGTGGATACATTCCTGATGCCCCTCTGCTGTGGAAAAGGCTTTGTGCCAGACTTTGTTCCTGGGGAGCTGCTCAGGAATGAGGGACAGAGGACAGGTGGCACATGGAGGTGTATGCTGAGCCCTGTCCAGGGAGCTGCCTGTCTGTTCTAACAGAACTCTTGTTCTCTTTTCTCTCTCCTGCCCATGGTGCCCAGGGGATCTCTCTGTTGCTAGTTTCCAGAGTAAGTTTGTTGTGTGACCTTCTCTTGTCTGGTGGAGTAGCTTTAGAGAGCTCCCTGCTTCCCCTCTTCTGCCTAGAGAGACCCTTCTTTGTAGGCAGAGAGCTTCACAAGTGATTGTTTTCCTCAGTTCCATCCCTGGGAGAAGCCAGAGGGGCTGTGCCCTTGTGTCAGCCTCTGAGGCTGCATCATGGACCTGCTCTTGCAGCTCTTTTACCAGGGTTACCTCTGGGGTCAGAGCCCTGCTAGAGGGGCTCCTCTCATCCTTAGATGAGATAGAGAAGCCCTAGCACACATGGAGGAGGGATCTCATGGCTGTTCCTCACTCTCCTACTGCACAACCCAGGCACTGAGTGGCTGTCACCTGTCCTGTGGGATGGTAACCGAGCTCAGCCTATCCTGGGGAGCTCTGGGGCAGCAGCAGAGCTGCTCAGCTCTCCAGGCCTTGCTCCACACTTCGTGTGGCTCCACACAGTCTGAGCCTGAGCCCAGAGTGGCCCTGCTGCCTACTGGGGACCTACTCTTGGGAGAGCTATTTTAAGGCTCAGCCAAATCAATAATGAATGCTGATTTAATTGAAGAGGGACAGGGGACTCAGAGGTGTCCTTGAGATGCTGCCCAGGGAAGGAGTAGTAGATGACACCCCCCCCCTTCCCCTTCACACCCATCAGTCTTCACCTTATTGCAATTTGAGCACTGGCAAGTCAATGGGACAAACTGCTGAGCTGAGGAAATCCCTGTTTGTCTGGGTCTGCTGCTGCAGGCCAGTCTGAAGGGAGTGTGGGCAAATGCCTCTTCTCTGGTGCTCCAGCCTTGTCCTGCTTTTGGGATGCTTCCTTGGAAGACTGCACAGGTGGGGGAGGTTTGCCAGGCTGTCTCACAACACCCATGAAACACCCAGAGCACAGACTGTCTGATCTGCTCTGCTGCCTCTTGCCCGTGCTCACTGAGGGCCAGCAGTGGGTGCTGTTCTGGCTTAGCCCAAGGGGGCAGAGGCTTAGAAAGGCCATCTGTGTCCCTGCTTGTTCCTAGAGTTATTCCTCAGCTCCATTGGCACTGATCAGCTCTCATGCAGCTCTGCCTGTTTGGCTCCTGAGAGCACGCAGGGGTGGTTGTGCTCTCTGGTGCTGCAGGGACTTGTTTTGCTTTCACCATGATGTGTTGGCAGGGCCAGGTGGTGTCCTGGCACGCACAGGTGCTGCAGGGACTTGTTTTGCTTTCACCATGATGTGTTGGCAGGGCCAGGTGCTGTCCTGGCACACACAGTGGGAGCTCCATGCTGGGCCCAGCCTGGCTTGGAAAAGCAAGAGCTGCAGGGTGGCTTCAGATTGTATCACTGAGCTGCTCTGCCCCAGGCCTTCTGCCCATGAAGCCCTCAGGTGGAGGGAGGGTAGGTGAGACCATGAGATCATTGAGCTGAGATATTGTGCAGCTGAGATATTGAGTTCACTCATGTCCCCTTCCCAAGTCCAGCAAATTTCCTAAGCTGAAGAGGACTTTCAGGAGGAGATCCCACCTTGATCTGACAACACCAAAAGCATCAGCTGGTATGGGTGAACTGTCCAAGCCCTACTGATGGTGATTGTTCATCCTCAGAAATAAACCCATAGCTTATGATTCCTGATGGGAGTCATAGAATGGTTTGGATTGGAAGGAACCTTAAAGCTCATTCTTGTTCCAACCCCCTGCCATGAGCAGGGACACTTTCTACTTGACCAGGCTGCTCCAAGCCCTGTCCAACCTGGGTGTAAACACTTCCAGGGATGGGGCATCCATAACTTCTTGGAGCAGTCTGTGTCAGACCCTCCCCACCCTCACAGTAAAGAATTTTTTCCTGATATCTAATCTAAACCTTCTCTCTCTCAGTTTTAAGCCATTTCCCCTACCTAACCTCACCTTCTGCCTTCCACTGCTGCTGCCCTGCCTTTCTCTGCTTTACAGCATTTTATTCTTCAGAAGCACTTGTGTACCAGGGTAAACTCATTTCTTGGTCCTTTTCAGTGGTGAAAAATGCATGGCCTCTCTTTCTTACTCAGGAAGGGGTTTTGCTTTTCTGTGAGCCCTGTGGAGTGTTCACCCTTGCCATGTTTTTAGCAGCCCCAGAGGTTTTGGTGCCATGCAGGTGGGAACCTTTCCCTGATGTGCTGGTCATGGAGCCAAAACTCACATTAGCTGGTTTGCCAGGGCTTTGCTTTGGAGGCACACAGGATCCCAGGAGTCCTGGGCCATCCTGATGCCTCACACCCAACCTCATGGATGTCTCATCCCCCAGGCGCTGCCTGCTTTGCTTTGCCTCGCCCTGCAGCCTCCCCTTTGCCCCTCTCTCAGTGCTCCTCTGAACAGGCACTGACGTGGGCTCACAGATACATCTGGAACCTTTCAAAATCTCACATTGCTGTTGGGTGGAGCTGCTTTGCTTCTGAACCTGGTCCATTTGGGGATTTCCTCTTCTGTGCTCAAGCTCTACTGTAAATGCTGCTGTGTCCAGAGACCCCCTTGGGCTGCTGACCGAGAGGTTTCACAATTAGCCCTGTTAGAAATCTTGCTGGGTCATTAGCAAACTATAAAAGTACATAATTACCTTCCTGTGATGGAAGTACGTGGCTGCTTCTTTACCATTATCTAGTAGGAGCACTTATTGAAGGCTTCCACTTTGCCTGCTTTATTAATTTTTAACTCTCTCTAATAATGGGTTTCTGCTACTGTTACACTTTCTGCCATTACTACTTCTATTAAATAATTCTGCTCTATTTTTTTCCTATAGTTGAAAAAGCTTTACATTACCATGGTCAGTCAAGGATGTTTTTTATGTCTTCTCCATCTATTACCCCTTTTCCCCTTGCTTTTGCCTACCATTTCCTATGTTTGGTTATGTTCACTTTACCTCCTATGTTTTAACTTATGTCTTTGCTTCATCATGCTCTCAGTGACCTTTTAACCCAGGTGCTTGCTGGAGCACTGGGGTTTCTGGCTCCCTCATAATCTTCTTAAAGAACTCTGTGTTTTATTTCACTGTTTCCCCTACCTAGATTTTCTTTTCCTCTATTCTGTTTATATTTTTGCAGGGAAGTTTCTGCTGTGGAAACATCAAATATATCTACAACCCCTTAGTTCCACGCTCTATTGCCCACATTAAATGTATTGAGGTCAAAATTTCTGGCCTTGAAAAACTGCCAATTTCTGTTCCAATGACTGATGTTTATCTGCCATAATGAAGGCTAAGCCATGATTGAGTGGCTTTTGTATTAGGGAGGTACAAATTTTGAAGCATTGATGACTTTCTAGTGCCAGGATCAAGATAGTTTCCCCATCACTGAGCACTCACAGGCTCCCTGTGAAATGACATCCCTGCCTGCAGTGGCATATGAGGGATGTGGCATTGCCCAGGAGGGCAGTGGTAACTCAGGTGGGTGGGAATGTCCCAGCAAAGATGAACATATTGCAAATAAAGATGGACACAGCACCAGGACTGGGTTTTGCATACCAGTAATAATTACCTCTCCTGGGAACTTGGGCAAGAAATGAAGCTGTTTGTGCTGTATTCCAGGGCTTGATCTTTGTGTTGCTTTCAAAGAGTAGCAGTGATCTTAGCATCTTTAGATTCAGAATCCTCTTGGGATCAACAAAAGCCAAGGAAATAATTGTTTCCTGGTGTTAGGCTTAAAACCTTCAATAAACCTATTACCTGTTGAGAGGTTTGACAAAAGGCACCAGTTTTCAATACTCTTATGTCTGGCACAGTCTGCCAGCACCAGGAAAAGTATTTAAGAACCCAGAATTGCAGAATCACACCACTAATTTAAAAAAATCTGTAAGGAAATAGTCATTGACTAAAAATCAGGATAAAGCAAGTTATTACAAGTGTGGGACCATCCTTCAGAAAACCAAAGCTGCCTTCAAATGAGGTAGACTTTGACTGGGCAGCTCATCCTGGGATCTGTCCTGACATGCAGTGTTAGTAAAAGAGACTTTGGCAGCAGGCCAGCAGGACAACATGCAGAGTTCTTCCATGAGGAGTGGTGATCTCTGCCTAGAGCTGCTTTGGTACACGTCAGCAATTTTAACAAAAAGCAGTGTTTACATGCTGAAGGGAGGCTGGGGAAAAGAAGGCAGTAAAAACTTAACCCTGCAAGAAGACCTTTCACTTCTGAATGACTGGGAGAGAAAACATGGATAGAATTCAGCATCACCAAGTGTAGAGTGGTGGAGTAAGAGTGTGCTGTGCCCCTTCACCCATCACTGACAGGGGAGTCAAGGTACGCCCCAGTATTGACTCCTGGGCTTCTCCTCTTGTGCCTCAGGACCAGTTCCTGAGGGTTATCCTTGAACTGACAACCCATTGTAATCCTTGAGAGAAGAGCAGCTTGATGTTCAGTCAAAGGACAAATTACACAACAGGAATTATGAGGAAAGCAAAGCAGAACAAAACCAAAACCACATTATGCCTTTGTGCAAATCTGCCACGCGCTTGTGGTTTGGATGCTGTGTGTGCTTCTGATTGCACCTCTCCAAAGAAAACCTGGGAGAGGTGTTGGGCTTCAGGGAGGTGTGGCAAAAGGGACAAAGATGGGACAGTTTCAGTGGGAGAAACTGCACTGGCTGGGGCTGATCCTGTTTAAAGGACTGTCTTGAAGGTGTGGAATCACATCTAGCTGGAGGAAGTGACTGGAGAGGAGCATCTTGCTGTCTCTACCACCAGAAGGAAGGGGTTACAGAGAATAAATATTAACAAATAAAGCGAGTAGGAGCCAAGCTCCAGTCTGAATTCCTCCTGCTACACACAGCTGAACTGTGGAATGTTGCTCTGGGACATGTTTAATGCTAAAGGCTTACACAGTTTCAGAGGACTCTAGGCAAGAAATCCCCAGAGGACCAATAAATATGTAAAAAGGATGTCTGCCTTGGCCAGTCCCTGAGCCAAGTGTAGCCAAAGGCTGGGAAAGTACATGTGAGTGGGAGCAGGACATCAAAGACATTTGTTGTGATGAAATCCCTCCCAAAAATGAGCTTTTAGGCAGGATCAAAGCTGGGCCACTGGCCTGCTTGGGGTTATTATGCACTGTGAGATTCAGTGAGTGTCCTCCAAAATAACAGAAGTTCATTGCGCTTGCTAGTGGGTATTCACAGAATAATTTGTCCTGTTTCCATTTCAGATGACAGTCTCCTGTCATCCCTCCCTGGCTTTGCTAATCCCAGCTAGCAATCTGCCTGTAGTTATGCCTTGCTTCTTGATCTCTATGGATGTGATGGGAGTTGTCCTGTGTTTGCTTTGCCACGCTGGCCCTTCAAGAAGGCTACAACCCCAGAGAGCTTCTGCAGTCACAGCACAGCTTGTTCCTCTGGGCATGGCAGTCCTGGTGCTGCCAGGGTTTCCACCTGCTGTTTCTAATAGCTTCTAGTAGAGGAAAATATTGTTAGATCGGGGTTTTTCCTTATAGTAAATCTGCTTGTTTCTCTTTCCAAGTCCTGAGTTTTGGGCTGAACTCTCCGCTACCCTTCCCTTGTAGTATTGAATGTTCTGTGAGCCCCTTGCTGACAGTGGGTCCTTCTGCTGGTGAGCAGCACCTGTCCCATTTGTGCCCCCTTCTTTTCCCTGCCCATCCATGGGTCCCACACAGCCCTGACTGTGCTTCCCAGATGCTGGGCCTCACCTCCTCTGTGGTCTTGATAGTGAGGAAGTCCAGAAATGAGATGCCACAAAACCAAGGGGATGTGTCTGTGCTTGGGCTGACCCTGTCTGGGGAGTGTGGGCAGCTCTGCTTGAGCCTACTTAGGGCAGAACCAGCCTCAGCTCCATACAGAAGCCTCTCAGGAGTAGGATTTACTGGATACCTTGCTCCCTACACACAGACAGACAGGCACGGCCATGTGAGGCCAGGGTGGCTGTGCTGGCTCTGGGCAGCTGCTGCCACACTGGTATCAGGAGCAATTAATGCTGAGCTGACCATGGGCCTCTGCAGAGCTGAGCCAGAGGGATGCTGAGCTGCAGGGCAGTGCTCCTGTGCATGTGGGCAGCAGCAAGCACAGAGGGCTCTTCCCTGGCTAATTCAGGCTGGCATTGGAAAGAAGTGCTGGGAGGCCCAACAGGCGCGATCGCCGCTCAGAATAGTCCTCGTGCCAGCTCCCAGTGCCCTGCCATCTCTGCTTACTGTAAGGCACAAGCCAACATTTCCCAAGCCCAGGACTGGTCTCTCAGCCTGCCCTTGCCCCTCACTTGTGGCTGCCCTGGGACCAGGCCACTGAAGCTGTCACTGTCTGGTTTCAGAGCCATGTCCCTCCACCTTGCTGCAGCGGCACATGGCAGAGCTGTTGCGCAGCGACCGCGACCTGGCCCCCAGCTTCCTCAACAGCGTCCTGAACCAGCTGAACTGGGCCTTCTCCGAGTTCATTGGCATGATTCAGGAGGTGGGTGTGCACCAGGGCTGCGGGGTGCAGCACTCCATGGGTGCTGTGTCCTGCACACACAGGGCCTCAAGGCACAACTCGCTGGGCTGGGGGTCACAGCCCTCCTTTGGGAAGGGGCTCCTTTTTAAGCTGTTGCCATTGCTTGGCAGATCCAGCAGGCAGCAGAGCGCCTGGAGAGGAACTTTGTGGACAGCCGGCAGCTGAAGGTGTGTGCCACCTGCTTTGACCTGTCAGTGAGCCTGCTCAGGGTGCTGGAAATGACCGTCACGCTGGCACCTGAGATCTTCCTCGACTGGAACCGCCCCTCCTCGGAGCTGCTGCTCCGGAGGCTCGCCCAGGTACCCTCATGTGAGAAGAAGCAGCATCTGGAGGGGCATGGGGGCCCCTCTGCCCTCTCTGTGGATGTGTGGTGAACCAGGGGCTCCTGTTGCAAGTGCTGTAGTACTTAGAGGTGCTGCAGAACAGGTGGTGCTCCCTAAAATCTCTGCATATCAACTGCTCCCCTCCTTTGCAACTCCTCTGGTCACAGCTGATTTCTAGCTCTGCTGGGAGGGAGGGTGAGGGTGACAGCTGCTTAAATGTTCCTTATGAGGGGCCAGTAAATGCTGAATTCTCCTGTGACAAGCAGTGCCATGAAATGTGGAGAGAAGGTGTGATATTTCTGGGTAAGGAGCTGTGGAGAGTGTTTCACAGGGCACACACTCCAGTGTGTGGGCAGGCATCTTGGTCCTTTATCCCTCAGTCCTAGAATTTGGTACTAAATGTCTCCACTTTCCTGCCACAATGACTGGGACAATCCCATTCCAATTCACAGCATCCCTTAGGCTCCAGTAAATTCATTTATTTTCTGAAGTGTGAGCAATCCTGGAAAGCCCTGAGGGCAGCCTGGTCTTGTACACACTGGATTGCTGCAGAACAGTTGGATGCATTTTAGCAGTACCCCAGAGGTTCATACTTTGGGCTCAGGTATCTGAGCAGATGAAACAGAGCAAGAGGTAGCAGGGTCTGGTACCATAATCATGAGGGAAGTGCTCAGCTGAGTGAGGAGGAAAGTGAGGGGCCCTTAGCAGGTGGCTTTGGCAAGCTGGGGAATGTGCAGCAGAGAGTGGAGTGCTGCAGCTTCCTCCTTGCTACCTGTTGCTGTTATGAAGCCATGCCCCAGCACTGACCAGGCCCACGGAGGGCTGCAGTGTTCTGCTGTTGTGCATTGGGGCAGCAGGAAGAAGGATTTTGCAGTTGAGAGATGGAGCTCAGCTTGCAGCAGTTGTGTCAAGCCTGGAGCAGTCCCTACTTGTCCCACTGGGGGTTTGGGTGAGAGCTAATGGTGGCTAATTAAGTGTGATCACAGCTGACTCCATCTCTGCACTCACCCCGTTCTGCAGAGCTGGAAGGTCCATCCTGCTGCCAGCTCCAGGCACCTGGACTCTGCTTTGCCCTGCTGACACTGCTTTTGCCCACAGCTGCCAGCTCACTCTTCATAGGTTCTGGCTGTCCTGGGGACTGTAGCTTCTGCTTGCCAGGAGCTTTTCTCTGCAGTAGCTCGGCTTCTGCAGGTGGGAATTCAGATTTAGGTGGGAGGTGCTGACGTTCAGGTGTCTTGACCTCAGACTGACTCTTCTCTGGGAGGTTTTGATTTGGTACAACCACTGTGATGTGGTACCACTCTTTCCATGCCAGGGCCAAGCTAGTTGCATGCTGTGAGCCTCCCTTTGTGCATCCTCTGTCTCTCAGGCACTGAGTCCAAACTTTGGGACATGCTGCCCCAAAGCTCTTTGGATGCTGCTCACAGGAAGGCCTGTCCAGAAAATACAAACCCTCTCTGCTTTTCCCTGCACAGCTCTTGAACCAGGTGCTGAACCGAGTGACAGCTGAAAGGAACTTGTTTGACAGAGTGGTCAACCTCCGTCTGCCGGGTGAGTGCACTGTGTCCCTCTCTGTGGGAAAGGCTGGGAGTGTGCCCTTGGGAAGGAGGGGTGCCTTGGACTGAAGGTTAGTGCAGAGCTGGATGGGATCAGACCTCAGAGCTGCCCTGCTCTGCCTGTCACAGTGGCAGAAGCTCTTACCTTTCCCTTTTGCTTCCACAGGGCTGGAGAGCGTGGACCACTACCCAATCCTTGTGGCTGTGACAGGGATCCTGGTCCGGCTGCTGGTGGACACTGATGTTCAGGGGTGAGTGGCTTTTGTTTTCCAAAGCACAGGGTCTCTGTGTGTGGCACTGCTCTGGGTGCTGCAGTGGGACAAGGGAGGTGTTGCAGGAGCAGCATGGGGTGTGGAGACTAAAGTGAGGTGAAGCTGATGGTGTGGATCAGGCAGAAACCAAAGAGCCACATTCCCTGTAGCAGCTGCATCCCAGTGCTACTGCTGGGTGCAAAGCCCCTTCCTGTGGTGGTGGAAAACCCTTGTGAGAGGTGGCTGTGATGGAAAACCCTTGTGAGAGGTGGCTGTGATGGAAAACCCTTGTAAGAGGTGGCTGTGAGATACTGTGCTGGCAGCACATGTGCACCTTCCTCCTTGGGATGGGGCTGGCTCTGTGTGATGGGACAACTGCTGGTGGAAGATGTGGGTGCTGCATGTGACAGAGCTGTGCTGATGTGGTGACACATCAAAGTGCTGCAGCAGACAGTGATGGCTGGAAGGGAGCTCATTGGAGCCCCTTCACCCTGGGCCCTCTTAGGAAGGCATCAGAATGTGTGCAGGGCTCTCTGGCTGCCCAGAACTGTGCCACAAAGGTGAGGTGAGTCTTCTCCAGGCACTTGGGTGATGCTGATTTTAAGATGGAACAAATCTTGTCTTTACAGTAGCCAATTATTCAGAGAGGCAGCACTAGGAGAGTGTTGTGGCTGGACAAAGCCAGGGCTGACCTGATCATTTATGTGTCTGTGTCTGCTTGTACTGAGTCCTGCAAATAGATTTATTCAGACACTGCAGCCCTGCCCTTGCTGTCTCCCAGTGTCATTTGCAGGTGTCTTGCCTGGTCACTGTTTGCTGTAGGCTGCTGTAGATGGGGCTCTTCTGTCTGTGCTGCACATGCTGCTTGTTTTCATGTTTGGAGAACACAATAGTGTCTGGGTTTGCAGAGAGCAGAGTCCCATCTGGCTGAGCAGCTCAGCCCTGCAGCCAGTCTTTCAGCTTCTTCTCTCAAGGACTCAAAGATGTACACAAATATATCTAATTATAACCTGCCTCCTGTGGCTGCTGCACCAGTCTTACAGCCCCAAGTGTGACAGTGTCAAAACCTGGGCACAAGGTCATTGATCAGTGGCCTTTCTGGGCTGTGAACAGAGGTGGATTTTGCATGCCCTCAGAACCTTGCTCTGTGGAGAGGGCAAACATTGTGAATTTGCTTCCACAACTAGACACTTCTTCCTGAAGGGAAGGGGGATGTGATAAAACACTTCCCTGCATGCCAGGATGAGAAGTCCTTCCCTGCCTGTCTCTCCATTGAACATGTGTCCCAGCCCAGGTCACTTGTCAGGTCAAAATGGGGAAGGGGAAGGGTTGTCCCTCAGTTTATCAAACTCCAAAGAGCACTGGGAACATGTTAGTGGGATTTCAGTCACATCCTTCTTAGCTTGCAGGGAGTTTTGAAGAGACAGAAAGCTTCCAGACTCTATTCTTTCCCTGAAAAGCCTGTTGTGCTTTGGGTTTGTGAATTCCAGGCAGCCAGTGTCATCACCAAGTGGCACTGTCCCCTGTGTGCCAGCAGCATCCTTCATGCCTTGGGCTGCACCATCACAAACCAGAGACACTGTGCTCAAGGGAATTGGCAAGTCTCTGATGTTCAAGGGCTTTGTAGTCACTTCCCTGGGCACTGGAAAGGAGAAATAAATGCAAAATAGTGGAATGATGTGTGAAAAGCATCATGTCCTTAAGGTGGACCTGACTGAGCAGGAGAAGCAGAAGGTGGAACAGGAGGAAGCCCAGGGAAAAATATCCATAAAGCAAAATTCTTCTGTGTGATTTTGCAAAGCCATGCACTAAACCTGAGGTTTGGTACGTCAGTGATCTATAAAAGGCAAACAAATATTGCAGGGGAGCCACTGAGGTCAATCAAGACAAAAGAACCAGGGCAGGCAGTGTGGAGATCTCTACTACTGCCTGAGCAGAGGGGATGGCAGAGACCAGGCAGAGATCACAGGCAGAGTGCCATGGGGAAGGGAGCACTGAGCCCCCACAGGCAGAGTGCCATGGGGAAGGGAGCACTGAGCCCCCACAGGCAGAGTGCCATGGGGAAGGGAGCACTGAGCCCCCACAGGCAGAGTGCCATGGGGAAGGGAGCACTGAGCCCCCACGCTCTTGGCAGCACTCTGAATTGAGGACTGGGTGTTGCACCCCACTTACAGAGCTGTTCTGCTCTGTGCAGCCACACTGGGAAATGGCAAACAGGTATAGGATGGAGAAAATCAAAGCACTGAGGCTTTTCTGCTGCCTTTGTATTCCTTGAGGTCTGAGCCGTGGTTTCATCCTCTGTCCAAGGCATCATCACCACAGGGTGCTGAAACCTGAGAGGTGCAGCTGGGGTAGCAGATAACTACCTGGGCTAGCAATCACCCCAAACCCAGGGAGGTGGTGCCTGTCCATGCTGGCTAGCCCAGAGCACAGCAATGGAAAGCATCTGTATCCAGGTGCATGAGTTAGAGGAATGGAACAGGAGAATTCAAACTCTCCTCCTTACACTCTCATGGAAGATGATTGCCATGGCTGAAGTGATTTAAAGGGTCCTCTATGTAACCAGGCTCTCCAGAGCAGGCCCATTTGCATGAACTCATCTGCAGACAGCTTTCTTCTTTCCTTTCTCTCTCTCAGTGCAGCAAGCAGGATAATAGGACAGGCTTTTGTCCTTCCCCAGAAGCACTCTGCCTGGGCAGTGCTGCAAGCTGGTCAAAATCTCTTCCAGGTCCCATTTGATAACTCCCAGATTGAGACAAATCAGTAACAAAGAGATTTTCCAACCCACATTTGCATGTAGGAACATCCCTGTGGGAATTATCAGGGACAGGGTGACCCTGACTGGTTCCCTGTGAGGAGGCTGTGCCCCAGAGAATGAGGGCAGGGACAGGACCTTGGGAGACTTCCTTGCCTTGGCTGTGCATTTTCTGGTTGCCTCTAACCCAGTAAGCAGGCACTTGGTTGGAAGGTGCTGCAAACATCTGGGACAGAGGAAATGGGCTCATCTGGTGGTGAAGGAACAAAGTCCCATTTATGGGACAAGAACATTGCAGTGGGGAAGTTAAGTATATAAGTAAGAGCCAGGGCCCTGCCAACTCATCCAATCGTGTTCTCAGGCTGCAATCAGATGCCTCAGCTTCTCCTTTCCCAGCACAGGACACTCATCCAGGCATTGAGTCCTCTTGCTGTGGACTCCTGGCATCAAGCAGAGCCATTAAGCACAAGGAAAGGGAGCATTGCCCAGGCTGGGCTGTGGGGAGAGAGCTGATCCATCATTCCCCGTGGACCCTGGATGGAGCAGGCTGTGCTTTTGAGGGAGCAGAGGTGCATTTCCTTGCTGGCTCAGGCAGGATGGGCTGGTGCTGCTTGTGGTGAGTGCCTCCTCCTCAGGTCTGAGAGCTGTTGGGCAACACTGGGGAGTGTCAGGGGCTGGCAGGGCCGTGGGCAGGGATGTCCCTTTGCTCCCTTCTGCAGCCTTAATGCCTGAGCAGGGAGGAGAGGAAATCTGCCAGGCTGAGCCAGGAGCTGGGCTGAATCCACACCACAGACCCTGGCTGTCTTCAGGCAGTATCATCCCTCTGTTTGTCTGCTTGCTAAATAATTGAGCAGATTTTCTCTTAAGCCTTTTTCAGAGTGAGCTAATGGAGCAGTGCTGGCCAGAGCTGGTGTCAGGATCCTGGTGAGAGCCAGTGGCAGGGGAAGGGGTGAGGTCCAGAGGTGAGGCTGTGCTCCCCTGTGTGTGAGGCCATGCTGTAATTAGGACTGGCTTTGTGGGAAGTGGCCATCCCAGAGCGGGAATGAGCTGTGTTGTGTCAGGGCAGGGCCACTGCTCTGCTCCTTGGGCTTCCCCCATGCTCCCTCCATCCTCTCAGAGGCAGGGAGGTGATGCTGTCTGGGTGAGGAGAGGGTTGGGGCAAGTCCTAAAGAGCCTTCAAGGTGCATCTCCAGGGACTTCTGCATGAGGGATGGAGAAGACAGGAGGAAAAGCACTGTGCTCACCAGAATCAAGGTGGTACTGGCCATCAGAGCACAGGACAGGGATCTTGGACCAGAAACAACCATGCTGAGCCAGTGGGATGCTGAGCAGGAGCCAGTGGGACCTGCCAGAAGCAGCAGTGGGCTGGTGTGATGTTGGGATATTTCTGTCTGAGTCTCTGCACTCCTCTCCTTTGCAAACTATGGATGAGTGCAGAGAGATGGGCTGGGAGGAGACAAAGGAGTTCCTGGGGCAGAAGCAACACACTGGTGAGCGGAAAGGTAAGGAGGCACAAGACTGGGTGGAAGAGGAAGGCTAATAGACTGCTCAGTTGCTAAATTGTTTTGGGATCACCTCCACTGGAAGGTCAGAAGATCCCAGCCTGCAGATTCCTAATCAGCCTGGCCACCCACCTGAGTGCTCAAGTGCTTCTGGGACCCTGGGGGCTTGGCTGGACCTGTGGACATGGCAGTTTTCTGCTTAGTTCCTAGAAGACTTAGTAATTAATTTGGGATCCCTTAAACTCTAATGCTCCCTCAACAGTGTTGGTGAGCAAGCTGTTGTGGAAGGAGGGGCAGGAGTAGACATTTCATGGACCATACAGTCTAAAGGAGTCCTTGGTACCTTGCCCTAAAAGGTAAAACTAAAAAACTCAGAAAAAAACTCAAAAAATTGGTGGTACTGCAGTTTTGCAGTGTGTAACATCAGGGTGAGTGTGAGCCAGAGCACAGAAGAATTATTAGCTCTGGCCTAGGTTTCATGGTTAAAAAAGAGTGTGGTCAGTGTTTTTACAAGCTGCCAGCTCCAAGTGCTGCATCCTGAGTGATGGGACTGCCAGGGCTGTCCCAGCCCCTTGGGGCTATCAGGCACGTGCTGGGAGGCAGGAGCAGGCCTTATGCTGGCCAGCACCAGGCTTTGCTGATTTGAGCTCTCTGGAAAACTGTGAGCATCATAAAGAAAGGATCCAGGCCCTGCCGTGTCTATCCTTGGTGACAGGAGGACAGGATGGGACTGGCAGTCAGTGCACCCCCGTTGTCCTGGCTGAGGTGTGAAGTGCCAGAGACAGGAGTCAGTGTTGGACACTGGTCCCCAAAGCTAGTCCTTATCCCAGAGCTGGTCCTTATCCCAGAGCTGGTCCTTATCCCAGAGCTGGTCCTTATCCCAGAGCTAGTCCTTATCCCAGAGCTGGTCCTTATCCCAGAGCTGGTCCTTATCCCAGAGCTAGTCCTTTTCCCAGAGCTAGTCCTTATCCCAGAGCTAGTCCTTATCCCAGAGCTGGTCCTTATCCCAGAGCTGGTCCTTATCCCCACACACACTGGCACAGGTCCCTGTGTGCCAGGGCCAGGGAGCTCTGTGCTGACCCCTTACTTTGCCCTGCAGAGTCAAGGAGCAGGAGGAAGGTTTGGCAGGGAGCCAGGGGTGTAATGGTGGAGATGGCTGCCAAGAGAGGACAGTGTATTCCTTGGGGAAGATCCATTAGGTTTCCCAGCTCCTGCTGACAGAGGCTTTGCTCCTGGCTGTTTTTCCTTGCTGAGATGTTCTGCCTTTCAGGCTGCTTAATGAACTGCTTCAACAGTTCAAACCACCTCCCAGTGCTCATTGGATCAGCAGTGTGGTGGTGTGGGATCCTTCTGAGCATCAGGAATGTGTGAAAAACAGCAGCAGGACTTTCCCGGGTAGAGGCAGAGGGATCCCTTGAGGGCAGCACAGATACAAATCTCAGAGCAAGGCCCTGGGGAACAAGCCTCAGCTTTCCTGCAGGGATAGGAGAATTGCAGCCAGCCTAGGAGAGCTCTCCTGAGCTTTCCCCAATCTTCAGTTATTATCCTCAGCTGAGGTTGCAGGTTTGTAGGAGCACTAATACCTGGGAAGCTGGTGTTAGCAGTGGGGAAGGGGAAGATTCTTGGGGAGACAGACAAGAATGGTGATAATGGGTGGGTAACATCCACTCTGGGTGCTGGGGCCCAGAGCAGCATTTCATCTTTCCTTCTGGAGGAAGATGTGCTTAGATGTGGCACATGCTCTGGCACAGGCTTGGCACTGTCTCAGCAGGTGCAGGCCACACTCGGGTCAGTGCCCTTGTCTGGCTGGGCCCTGGCTGCAGTCAGCTGGCTCTCTTCTCTTTCCCAGACATTCCCAGGTTAATGTCAAACCTTCCTGCCCATGGGATCCCTGCCTGGGTGCAAAGCCAGGGGTGATGGCAGCAGCTCAGCTCCACCCTCAAGGTGCCGCTCCCTCTGTGTCCGACACTGGCACACCTCAGCAGCCCCCGTGTGGCTGGCACGGTGTCCTGGCCCGTCAGAACACTGCACTAACACGAGGTGACAGGGCCAGCGAGGGCACGGCCAGCGGGGGCTGTCGCTGTGCATCCGTCACCTCCGCCTGCCGCGGGGCACGGAGCTGCACAAAGTCACGGCAGGAGCGGCACTGGGAGGCCAGGCTGCCGCAGGAGAGCTGCTCTCCCAGGCACTCACACCTCCTTGGATGGAGGGGCAGTACTGACAATTTATTTAGGCACAAAGTTGAGTTTTTGCTAGGAAAAAAGCTGTTTCCTAGCCAGAGAAGTTGAAAGGATGTGTGCTAGTATGGTCTCAATGCTACAGGGTTCTTCCCCTCCTGCCAGTCACGGGGCTGCCAGCAGCTCTTGGGACCAGAGCTCAGCCATGAGAGGGGGCTGCAGGTCTCTGAAGGGTCCTGCCCTCCCCTGTGCTGTGTGTGATGGGCACATGCTCCTGCTCCAGCTGTGGTTGGAACACTGGTGACTGGAAGATGGATAGGATACTCTTATCCCTCTGTGGGATCAGACAGGCATTTTGGGGGGGGCAGAACCACTCCCTCTTTCAGGAAGAGGGAAGGGTGGATGCCAGGGAAGGCAGCACATGGGAAACGAGTGGGGGGCTCCATCTGCAGGGAGCACCAGAGCTTTGCCAAAGGCAGTCCCAAAGGCAGTGCCCACCCCTAGTGGTATCTTTCCCCTGCTTCTAAAGCCTGCTTGTTCCTTTCGGGGCTGGACGTGCCCTCGTGTCAGTCAGTGCTGCTCCTTCCCCAGCTCCCAGGCATCATTTAGGGGACATGCCCTCCCAAGGACAAACCACTGACTGCTTCTCTCTCACCAGCAGCACACCATCAACACATTTAACCCCCTTGCCAAGGCCACCTGAAGGCCGTTTGATGGGAACATAGGCTGCCAGTCCAGTACAGGTCACCTGGTTCTGTGTGCTGGGCCTGCAGGAATTCAGGGCTCCCTCAGCCCTCAGCCTCCCACCGCTGTGCCCCTGAGCTGCACACTGCTGCAAGGGCAAGGAGACACACAGCCCAGCGTGAGCTTAAAAAAATAGGCATTTTTATTCCAATGGAACTAGAGAATTACGACCCAGGAGAGGAGAGGATTACTCACATTTATCGATAGGCTGATTGGGTTACTGCCTAAATAGCTGTGCTTGAGCAGCGTGTCCGCCTCAAGGAGAAGCAGCGGAGGAGCGCGTGGTGCATAGGAGACCTCGGTGTCCTTGGTGGCACGGCGAGCTCTGAGCAGTGCGGGCTGGGGCGCTGTGTCTCTTCACCTCATCCTGCCTTGACGATTTACAGCTGCTTGGGAAGCAAAAGCTTGTAAGGTTTGCTTGGCTGCGTGGCTGGTCAGGCACCGAGCTCCATCCCTCCTGCATGGCCACGTCTGGGGAGGGGTGTGGGGGTGTGTACCCGTTTGTGACAGGGTCACAGTCCCCTGCTCCCAGCCATGACATGCTGATGGCGACCGGCGTGTGCTGGGAGAGGACGGTAGCATCACCATTCCTGAGAACCCTGGCATGAGCCAGGACAGTGTCTCACTTGTCACAGCTATGCCTTGGCCTGGGAGGTCTGTGGCAGTGGTGTCAGGTAGGGCATCTCATGTCTGAGGACATGACAGACCCATGGCAGACCTGGTGTCACATTAGGGAGGGCAGGTGCCCAAATGAAGGGGTATTTCTCCAGCATGCTGGGTTCATCAGCGTTACCCTTGTGCTAACAAGGCCATTGCCAGCAGATTATGCAAGGCGCTCTTGCTGGGCACCAATGTGCCTGTGGCCCAAAACCCACCAGGAGCCCGTGGCTGAAGCGGTTGTGGGTGATGTCAGTCACTCCCGTCGGTCGTGGTCAAGCCAGGAACTCAGGATGCCCAATAATCCTGATCTAGCAGCGATGGAGGAGACCAGCTCTCGGGAGGCCTCGGCTCTGCTCCCAGCTCTGTCCCACTAAGACACAATGGGGGTATCAGAAAAGACAGAGCTGATGGACTCTGAGTCCGACTTGAGCTGCAGGACCTTGGGGTGCTTGGGGTCGGGGAAGTCCTCGCCGAGGGCCAGGCGGATCTTGCCGTTCTGTGTCTCCCTGATGGGCTCGAGGAAGACGACGTGTTTGTTGGCGCTGGCCTTGCGGTTTGGCCCGTCAGTGGCAGGGGGAGTGGTGCTGAGGATGGAGGACTGGGCACTGCACTCCTGCGGGGGGCTCAGCGGGGCCGGCTTCTTGCAGCAGCCCAGGCAGCGGCACGGCGTGAGGTACAAGTAGATGATCACCAGCACCAGGCTCACAATGCAGCCCAGCAGGGTCGTGAGGCCAGTGCTGAAGGTCTCCCCAGCTGCCTTGGGGTAGAGGATGGTCATGTTGAACTCACACATCCTGCTGAAGTTGTAGGGGCTGTTCATGGCCAAGCCTACGTAGACCCCCGAGAGCCAGGGCTTGGCTGCGGCGATCCTCAGGCTGCCATTGCGATAGACCTCCAGGGAGCGATTGCTGTTCCCCGGGTGTTTGATGGGCTCATGGTAAGGGGTGATCCACATGGAGGTGGTGGCAGTCTGCGGCAGGCTGCTGTTACTGGTGTTACAGGTGAGCAGGACAGGCTGGCCCACCACCACCTCCAAGTGCGAGAGGTGTGCGTCTTCGGTGCTCGCCGAGCAGTTCTCAAACATGTCTCTGTGTTTGAGGAACTTGATCAGGGAGCGGGGCGCGTTGTCAGACACCTTGCAGGTGTGTTCCTCAGAGAAATCTTTCACGGAGCTGAAACCTCGCTGATTCCAGCGCTGAAGCATCAGGTAGAGCGCGCAGCTGCACCTGACGGGGTTGTTGTGCAGGTACAAGCCATTGCCAATGTTTTCGGGCAGAGCTGCCAGCACATCCACGGGGATGCTGCTCAGGCTGTTGGAGGAGAGGTCCAGCGTGCGGAGCTTGTGGATTCCCAGCCCCTGCACAGCATGGAAGGGAAAGGTGGTCAGGTTGTTCCAGCTCAGGTAGACTTTCCGCAGATCACTCAGCTTGGCAAAGGCGTTTTCATCCACCCGCTTGATGTGGTTGTCGTAGAGCAGCAGCTCCTCCAGGCTCACCAGTGCCTCGAAGTAGTGCCTCTCCACAGCTTGCAGGTGGTTGGAGGACATGTCCAGGTGCCGCAGGAAGGAGGCATTGTGGAAAGCCCACGGAGAAAGGTCCCGAATCTGGTTGTGGCTAATGTGAAGGGCCTCGAGGTGCGGGAGGGCGGCCAGCCAGTGGTCGTGGAGCCGGGTGAGGGCATTGTGGCTGAGGTCCAGCGTGCTGGTGGTGGGCGGCAGTGCCTGGGGCACCCGCTGCAGCATCTGCCGGCTGCAGCTCAGCAGGTCGGAGGTGCAGATGCAGGCGTCGGGGCAGCGGTGGGGCTGCGGGGAGGCTCGGGGGGTGCACAGCTGGAGCAGCAGCAGGAACAGCTTTGCCACCCCCGGCCAGACCGAGTCCACGGTTGCCGGCGAGGACATTGTGGCGGGCAGAAGCCTCTGTACAGCCCGGCGGCACAGCCAGGCTCTATGAGACGCGAGAAAAAAATCTGCCGCCGTCTTTCGTCTCTCCCCCAGCGCTGGCTTGGCTCTACCAAGCATCCACAGACGCCCTTTTGCACTCCGCGAAAGAGGATCCCGATTCCAGCCGTGGGGCTAGAAAAGACCTAAAGGGCGGCATCGCCCTGCCCGGCTCTGCCGCGGCTCACCCGAGACTACCTCGTACCTGCACAGCCGGCGGCCGGGGACTGCCGGGGGCCGGGGAGGAGCCGGCGATCACCATCGGGGGCCTGAGGCGTTCGGGCGCTCCGGGGCTGTGTGTCGGGCTCGGCGGGCGCCTCGCTGCGTCTTGGAGCTGCTCATCCCTGGAGTGCGAAGTTTCTCAGGGCTCATCCGCACGCTGCGACCTCCGGGGAGCATCCGTCCTGGGCAGCATCTCCGGGAGCCGGGCGCGCTCCGGGAGCGCGGTCCCGCTCCTGCCCCTATTTACGGGCGGGCGGTGCGCGGCGAGGGGGCCGGGCGGGATCTCATTGGCCCCGGCGCGGGGAGTGGTGGCCGCGGCGGTGGCCCTGGCTCGGTCCCTGTCCCCTTCCCTGGCCGTGGCCCGCCCTGCGGGTGGGCAGAGCGATGCGCAGCCAGCACCGACCCTGCGTGGTCGCTCGTCCCCAGGGGGGCTGAGGACCACTTCGGCCGTACAGGTGTGCAGCCGCCGGGGAGCCGCGACCGGCTGTAATCCATAAAGCGGCTGCTCCGCCGCTGCCCAGCCTCTGGCAGAATGCTGGAATAAACCCGTCACCTCTGGGAGCACCTCGTGTTACATCCTGCACACAGTGCAGGGAGTGGGGATGGCGGTCACCCCCCGGTGCTGCTTCTCTCCCAGCCGCAGTCCTTCTTGCTCCCTAATCCTCATCACCCCACGGCCTGGGAACTCCCCAGCACCCCCGGCCCTGGGGTGAGCAGGGGGGCTGAGCCCGGTGGGGTCCCCACGGCAGAGGGGGTGCCACGGGCTGCTGATGAGGAAGGAGTGGCCATAGGGTGAAGGACACGCAGGAATGTCATTATCCAGAGCTCAGGCAGTTTAGTGGGAAGAGGAGAGCTGGGGAATTGTTTTCCATTAGGGCAGCAAAAAGCTAATTTGGCGGCTGCGGCTGCTGCGAGACAAGGGGCTGTTAACCCCCTGTGCCCTGGCTCAGCCTGTGCTGACTGGCTGCTCCCTTGCCCCTCCTGCTGCTGGGGCGGCTCTGCTTGCCCCTGGGCTGGCCACGGAGCCAGCTCTGCTCCTTGCCAGGGACTGTTACCAGGCACTGGTGCCCAAGGGAGACACTCATTAAGGCGACCTTCATCCGTCCTGGCTGTGCCCACTGAAATCATGGAGGGCCATGACTCCTCCTTCCTGCCTTTTTGAGGGGACCCGCTTACCCTGAGCACACCCTGAGCTGTTCTGTGGGTGCAGGAGGGCCCCAGCCCCTGGCATGAGGCTCTGCAGAGCATCTCCCCTCAGGTGCTGTGACCAAGGGCAGTGCTGGATGCTTCAGCTGCCCTGCAGCAACCCCAGGCTCGGTCACTGGCCCGAGGGCTGCAGCCTCAGCAAGTGCTGAAGCACCACATCGATCCCCAAGCCTCTGAGTCGGGGTGGCAGAGGAGGGGGAGGATGGCTGCTGCTCTTTGGCTGCATTTGAGCATGTTCCCCTGGACCGGGGGGACACCAGCTGGGGATGCTGGTGTGGGAACACAGGGTGGGTTGTCTGAGGCCTGTGTTCCTTGGCAGGACCGAGCGTGCCACCGCAGTGCTGCTGGCAGATCCCTGCTTCCAGCTGCGCTCCATCCAGTACCTGCTGGGCCACGCCGAGCCCTCGGCCCTGGCTGCAGCCGCCCCGGCCACGGACAAGCGCCACTTCTCCCTGCACACCTGTAAGTGTTGGCACTGCACTGGGAGCTGGGGTCTGCTCACCTCCCACAGCTGGGGAGGGAGGAATGGGGCTGCTGGTGTCTGTGTCCCCTGCAACATCCCAGCCCTTTTAGTCTTGGGGACAGGTGTCTATGCCCTCCTCTACCACCCCAGGGGCAGCACTTTGGATGGGGATGTATCCAGTGCCAGCCAGTAGTTCTGCCCTTCTCAGTGTCCAACGCTCCCTGTCCTGCTGGTCCCCAAGGGCAGCTACACCCCCTGCATCACTCAGCAGCCTCAGAACAGCCTTAGGGTCCCATTCACCACACACACACCCAGTTTGCTCCCCAGACACAGAGTACATCAGTACTGAGGAGCTGACAAAGGTGGAAAAGATGCTGAACCATCTGAGTGAGGAGTCTAAGCAGGCAGCTGCAACCACACTGGTGAGTCCTCCCCCTGCCCCGGCCCTGCCCCAGTCCTTGACAGCAGGCCTGGGACACGGGACTTTGGATGGCACTGCTAACTCCTGGTAACCCCCACAGCCCACCAGCGAGGAAGACCTGTGCCCCATCTGCTACGCACACCCCATCTCGGCCATCTTCAGGCCCTGCTCCCACAAGTCGTGCAAGTGAGTAGCTCCCCTGTTTGACCTCCACCAGGATGACTGCCAGCCCCTGGCCCTGCCCTGTGCCGTGTGGGTGGGGGCTGATGCACTTTCCTCCTCTGTCCCAGAGCCTGCATCAACCAGCACCTGATGAACAACAAGGACTGCTTCTTCTGTAAGGCCACCATCACAGGGGTGGACGACTTCACCAAGCCAGCCAGCTCGTAGAGCCCAGCCCCACACCATGGGCTCCCCCAGCGGAGCGGGGCAGCCCCCCCCCTCACACTGCCTTCTCCCCAAACGCTTGCCCTGCTCAGGGCTGTGGGACCCTCACCCAGAGGGTCAGGACCCAGCACGGGGCAGCAGCGTGAGGCGGGAGGGCTGCAGGGTGGGAAAGGCAGGTGCCCAGCAGCCTCTCTGCCCCCGGGGCCGTTCTCAGGGAGGAGAGCCCAAGGCCTCGGCTCTGCAGCAGTGCTGGGAACAAACGAGAGCCCAGGGCCAGGGCAGGGGGGCTGGGCTGGGCATTTGGGCTGTTAACTTGCCCCTGGCTGGGGGCTGACTTCATGAAAAACAGCATTAAATTATTCTTCCTTAATGTGGTGCCCTGAGAGATGGGAAAGGAAAGGCCCCCGGTGTTGGTGCTGCACTCAGGTGATGCTTAACAGGAAATGGAAATATAAATATTTAATCCAAGGAGAGCTGGAAGTGCAGGGCCTGCTGGGGGCTGCTACATGATGATGCGTGGCTCTGGCACAGACTCGGCGATGGATTTGTGTGGCAGCACGTTGGCCCCGTTGAGGTAGAGCTCGTCGTTGACGATGACATCCTCGCCCAGCACAGTCACGTTCTCCATGCGCACCTGCCCCAGAGAGGCCCTGTCACATCCCTGGGCTTGGGCTCCTGCCTGCAGGGACCACATCCCTGCAGCCGCCCAAGGAGGTGGGAGGGCAAGAGCTGAGTCCCAGTCCCCTGCGGGGGCACCCGTGTCCTCACCCACTGCCCCACGGAGCAGCTCCAGCCCACGATGCAGGACTCCAGCCAGGAATGGGAGCGGATGCGGGCCCCTTCCAGCACAGTGCAGCGTTTGATGCGCACCCCGTCCTCCACCACCACGCCGGCCCCGATCGTCACGTTGGGGCCGATGACACAGTTTGCCCCAATCTTGGCACTGGGGTCCTGGAAGGAAGAGGGCCCATGCCAGGGTCGGGAGGGCAGACAGCTCTTGGCATAGCCCATGCCACTTTGCCAGCCAGGGAAGAGGAGGGCACAGCTTGAGGATGGCAGCGAGGACAGTGGTGGGACAAGGCAGAGAGCTCATGACGTGCCCCAGGCTGGCGTGCTGGGGGCTGGCACTTACCACCAGCACATTCCCTACGACACCGGGCCCCGAGTGCAGCTTCTCGGGGTGCTGAGCCCGCAGCGCTTGCAGGTACATGCACATGCCCGTAAGGAAATCCTTTGGCTGCCCAATGTCCATCCAGAAGCCTGTGGGGACAAAGCCACGGTGACAGCCCCCAGCGTGAGGGTGGCAGTGCAGGCAAGACCCCTGATGGTGCCTGCAGAGTGCACAGGGCCTTACCCTGTAGCTCCATGGCGTAGAGCTGCCCATCCTGTGCCATGGCTGGGAAGATCTCCTTCTCGATGGAGGTGGGGCGCAGCTGCGAGAACAGGGCACAGGGCTGAGCAGGGGGCACAGCCCCTCAGCCTGGCCCAGCCTGGCACCCTGGCTCGTACCTGGATGCGTTGCAAGATGCCAGGGTTAAATATGTAGAGGCCGGCGTTGATCTTGTTGGACACAAAGACGCGCGGCTTCTCCACGAAGCGGCAGATGCGGCCGGTGTCGGCCTCGCACACCACCACACCGTACTTGGCCGGCTCTTCCACGCGGGTCACCACCAGTGAGCCCTCGCCTCCGTGCTGCCGGTGGAAACGGGCCAGCGCCGCGAAGGGGAACTCGCAGATCACGTCGCTGTTGAGGACAAAGAAGGGCTCCCCGTCCTCGGCCAGCAGGTCCCGCGCCAGCGCCAGCGGCCCCGCTGCGCGGCCGTGAGTGAGGCCGCAGGGACGTGGTGAGCCCGGGTCCTGCTGGCCCCACCTCTGCTCGTCCCAGCATCCCTCCCAAGTCCCCAGTTCCCTCTGGCTTCTCACCCGGCCCGCTGTCCCTGGTTCTGCCCATGTCCATCCTGGCATACCCCTCCTGATTCCCCTGCTCCTGCCGGCCCTATCCATCCATAGTCATGCTGCTGCCCATGGTGTCCCCCAGCCCTACCCATCCATACCCACCTCATGGCCACGATGCCCCCCCTCCCAGCGTCTCTAGCCGTGCCGTATCCATCCCGGTGTCCCCCCCTAGCACCCACCCTGCTGTCCCTGGACTTCCTCCATGCCGCCTGCGCCCGCCCTCCAGCCCCAAGCTCCCGCCCGAATCCTACCTGTGCCCAGCGGCTCCTTCTCGTGGGACATAGAGATGCGGATGCCAAGCTGCGGGCACAGGGTGAGCGGCGGGACAGGCCGGGTAAGGGGGGGAGGAGGGAGGAGACGGAAGGGCTCTTACCCGTTGTTCCTGCTCCCTCATAGCGGCCTCCAGCGCGTCCGACATGTAGCTCACCGCCAGCACCACATGGCTGACGCCCGCCTGCGGGAGCGCGGGTCAGCCGGCGGCGGGGCGGTCCCCGCGCCCCCCGCACCCCGCGCCCCCACCTGCCGGAGAGCTTCAAGCTGGTGGAGCAGCACCGCCTTGTTGCAGAACTCCACCAGCGGCTTCGGCCGGCTCAGGGTCAGAGGCCGAAGCCGCGTCCCGAAGCCGCCAACCAGGATCAGCGCCCGCATCCCCCGCGTCCCGCGTCTCACGCCAGCGCCCGCACCGACACGTCAGCGCCGGGCGCGCCGGGCGCGTCACGGCCGCGCAGCACCGCCCCGCCCGCTGGGCCCGCCTCCACCGGCTCCTACCGCCCGCCCCCGACACACCGCCTTCCCGCCCGGCTCCTACCGCCCGCCCCCGACACACCGCCTTCCCGCCCGGCTCCTACCGCCGGCCCCCGACACACCGCCTTCCCGCCCGGCTCCTACCGCCCGCCCCCGACACACCGCCTTCCCGCCCGGCTCCTACCGCCCGCCCTGCACACTCCCCCGCCCAACAGGGTCTTAACACCCGCCCAGGGCCCATGGCCGTAGGTTGCTGCAGCCACCGCACCCTGCCCGCGGCGCCCTCGGGACGCAGCAGCCACAGGGCGACCCCGATGAGAGGCGAGCAGCGGCCACAGCCGCACCGGGCGGGGACGTTCATCCAAACCCCCTAAACCCATCCCCAAGGTTCAGACGGCGGGAGAGGCAGGCACGGCACGCCGCGGACAAAAACAGATCCTTTAATGGTTTTTGGTTCTCTGTGAAGCACAAACAGGGTGGTTATTCATGTAAAAACAAACGGGGCCAAGGCTATGTACAAGCTGTGGAGTCCCACCGCGGTGGTCCGAGGGGAGAGAGGCGGCTCCCACTGAGCACCGGCAGCGTGGCCCATCCGTCACGGCCCAGTGAGGCGGGGAAAGGCAGGAATGAGCGCGGGGGGGACAGCAAGGGGCTCTCCCGGCGGTGGGGCCTGACCCACCCAAGCATAGCCCGCGGGGACAAGGACATGCAGAGGTGGGCGGCAATGGGCCACGCAAGGGCAGGGCCAGGGAATAATGCGGGTGTTGTGGGTACCTACACCCCTGCACCCACCCAGCCTCGCTGCCTCCTGCAAACCTGCTCCCTGAAAATCCTGCGAGTCCTGGCAAGGTAGGGACCCACAGGAGCAATGAAGTAACCCAGTGCAGGGCAGCGTGCCATGGATAAAGGTCCTTCTCCAGAGGATGGAAGGGGAGCAGTGGCTTGGGCAGGCTTTGAGGAGCTGGGAGACAGGCAGAGAAATGGGGCAGCTCTCCTGTCCCCTCACACACCAGTGCCACAAACCTGTGCCTGAGATGTGGCAGCCGTGCTTTCCGAGTGGCCTCTGCGCACATGGAGTCGGCACACATGCGACATGCGAGTATTCCCCAAACAAGCATCCCTGAAGTAAAAAAAAAAAACCAACCCTGGCCTTGTGGGTACACAGGGTAATGGTAATGCCATGGAACAAGTCAGTGAGAGTCAAAGGGAGCAGCCAGGGCCCCAGCACAGAAACAGAAGCTGAGGTGGAGCAGGGTTCGGTCCGGTACCACCAGGCCACAGTATCAAACGTTAATTCCTCATCAAAGGAGGCTGGGGACATTTATTTTGGGAGACACTGACTCCGTGAAGCAAAGCTCAACAGTCAGGCAGTGGTACTGAACAGTCAAGACAGTGGCTCTCACTGCTCAGCGAGGTCACCCCCTCACCTGGCCTCTAGAGACCCTCATGGAGGAGATGGGGATCAGCCCTAAGCCTCAGCCTCCCCTTCCACCACCTCCAGACCCGTTGGAAGAGCAGGGCCTGGGGGCAGAGGGTCCCCGGGGGAAGAGGGCAGCTTTGTGCTGGAGGGACATACTCTGTACTTTAGAGGGGAAGGGTTGAAATGGTCCGAAATGCCCCACTGCACAGCTGGGGTCATGTTAACTGCTACAGATACTATTGCTAGCCCACGAGCTGAGTGCTTTCAAGTCAGTGGTCCAGGGCAGAGTCACTGCTGCAGAGCCCTGTGCCTGCCCATGCCATGTCATGCCATCAAGGAGCGAGCAGACACCAGGCTCAAGCACAGCTCCAGGTGTGTGGCATTCTCTCCGGGCCACAGCTCTGCCAGGGATTGCATTTGGTCATTTCATTTCTGTGTTTGGGGTAGATACTCACAGTGCCCAAACAGCAGAAAAAGGCAGCATCAAAAGCAAAGCCCCACTGGCAAAACCCAGGGCAGAGCCAGCGACACCAAACACAGGGACCGGCACCTGACTTCTCACCGGTGGCCTCACAGATGCTGCCAACTGTCAGGCAAGTGCCCTTTCCAAACAAATTCAAAGGAAAAATTCAAAGGGGAAGCTCCCGAGACAGAAGGCTCCTCACACCAGAGCTCCAGCCTCGTCAAGAGCCCTGGGCTCTCCTGCTTTCTCTTCCCTATGTCCAGGTCCTCCCTCCAGAAGACACACATGATAAGCGAAGAACCAGGACACCTGACAGCCAGCAGGCATCTACAGAGCCTCCTCCAGAAGGCAGAACAAGTGCGGTCAGAACCATCCGGTCAGCATGAGGAGTTCTTCCATCCTGCCTCACCTCAGCTCTTCTATCCAAGTACATTTAAAAAACAACAGAGCGATACAGTTGTTTAAAACCAAATTTGTCTGTGTTTTTCCTGTGGTAGTGGGTGGTCTTTTCTGCTCCTGCCACCAGGACAAGAATAAGAGGCCACAGCCCAGAGCTACTGGTTTTCCTCACGCATCTGTTCCATGATGTTGATGAGGCTTTCCAGCCCGAACACGTAGCCCATGTCGGGTCCGTCGTGCACAGTGGGGTCGTCGCGGAAGCCCTTGAAGGTGCTGTGCGCAAAGTCAATCATGCGCACGTCCACCTTGGGCTGGGCCGAGGAGCCGGGCTCCGAGCCGCCGCTGTCCTGGAGGCTCTCCGGGACCGAGCCCTCCCCGCGCTTCAGGCGCGCCTCCAGCCGGCGCTCCAGCAAGGGCCCCGCGTGGCTGTCCTTCCCGTCGTAGATGATGAGGAGGGAGCTGGAGTAGAAGCGGTAGGAGGCCTGTCTCTCCAAAACCGCCTTCAGGCTGCGCAGCTTGGCGAGAATAGGCTCAAAGAGGTCCTTGCGCAGCTCAATGCCGTTGTGCAGATACTGGTAGAGGGCGTTGCGGAAGCCTTCGATGGAAAGGCCGCGCCCATAGTATTTATTCCTGCATAAGTAATGCCCCGTGTCCAGCTGATAAACCTGGAACACCAAAGGAAATGCACATCAAGTGGGAGCGACGGGCTAAGGCCACGCAGAGAGCCCTGAGCTGTCCTGAACTGACAGGGCAGAGGGAACTCATCCTATCCCCATTATGATTGAGTGGGAGCAGGACACAGCTCTGCCCATTCCCTGCATCCCAGAGCAGCTCATGGGTGCTGCCCAGGGGCATACTCAGGATGTCTGAGCACTAGTCCTCTTCCAGGACACCCAAAAGGGGCTCACGAGTCCCAGTGCCCCAAAAAGGCATGACCCAACTGACCCCAAGAGTTAAAAAGCCAAGTCTTACAGCAACTCAGACAATCCTCTGGCAGGAGGAGCTGCTGACACCTATTGCCATTACGTGGCAAGTGATTAATGATGAGCCCTCATTGCTTCAGAGTCTGTGGGCAGAGATTTGAGTTTACAAGATCTGGTTCCTTCAGCAGGTGGGGAAAGGAGCAATTATTGCACAACAGCAAACCCTTGTGCACAGGCCCAGGCACAGCAGAGCAACTTTTTAACAATCAGTGCAGTATAGAAGGAAATGTCAGACACTTCCATCCCCAAGCATGGGGGATGTCAGACACTTCATCCCCATTCTGGCTGAACACTAAGCCACAAAAATAATTTTATTAGAAAATCCCCTAACTGTCTGTGAACAAAGGAGCTCTGGACAAAGGAGGTCATCTCAGGGAAAGCAGGTTGATTTGTTTTAGGCTTAGAAATGAAGACTAAAATAGCATGAATGCTGCTGTACCTACCTGCAGAGGGAGGTTCAAACTCAGTGCTCAGCAGGAAAGACTAACTGGGAGGCTTAATGCAGCTGTGAAAAGGAAGGTACAGCATCTGCAGCCTGGGCGATCCCTACCTGCATCCCACACACACGCACACCCAAGGTGGCAGAAGTGCTCTGTTCACACTTCTTCATCTGCCGAGCAGCCTTCTCCTCAGAGGCATCATCTCCATGCTGTCTGGTCCCCATCTTCAGATCAAGCACACAGGGAAGCTTGAAGTGATGCACCACGTTCTCCAGCAACAGGAACTCTGGGATATGTGTCAAGGAGAGCTCACCCACCACAGACACCCGAGGGCCACCACAGACAGGGACCTGGGCCAGCAGGAGATAGGGCTGGACAACAAACAGGAACCAAAGAACAGACAAGACAAACAGCTTGGTGAGCTGAAGAAAAGGACAAAACACAAACAGTGGACCCAGACTTTCACAGCTGGGAGAAGGAAACAGCCTAGAAAGTGGAACAGCCAACAGCAGGAAGGTCACACGCAGTTGTACTGGAAATTCAGAGGGGAAACTGAAAAGCAAAACACTGGTGTCAGGAAGGACATAGTATGCCAGTAGGAATTGCTGATCCATTAAGAGAGAGCTTAAAGTCTAATCAAATTAGCCATCTGACCATATGGATAAACAATACAAAGCCCACAGACTGAAAACTCAAGGGTCAAGTAATGGCAGGGTTGGCTTGTCCAGAACAGCAGCACTGCCCAACACACAGGGGGGAACTGGGGAGGTGACAAAGCCAGGAAACAGAACAGTAACAGGAGCCCTCTGTCACTAGCACACAATGGGCAAGCCCCTGCACTGGGGCACAGCACTGAGAACACACCCCAGGCCCTCTGTACAGCAACTTGTTCCAAAAGGGGGAAAAACACCCTGAAAGTTTGCCCTAAGGAGTCCCACAGGGCACAGATCAACATGTAAAACCTGAAATGGCAACCAGAGCACAGCTGGATTAAACATGCAAGAGCAGAACTGTGCTGGTTTAGAAAGAGGAACTTCATAAAAATAAGGAAGTGTGCTTAAAAAGGAGAGGGCAGCCGAGAATGACTTCTCTGCAAGTGATGCAAGCTATTTAAAAATAAAATCTGGTGTCTCCAAGCTCACACTTGAGAACTGGAGAAGGAAGCCCAGGCACTTAAAATGATGAATACAGCTATTAAAAGTAAGCTTGTTTCTATGTGAGGAAAGCAGAATCCAGGTGAAACAAAATAACCCTGCAAGCTGGCAAGTTCAGCAAAAGCAGAAGGAGTCATTTGTGAAGGCACAGAAAACAAACCCATCTTCAACCATATGAAGAAGTCAGTCAGACTGCCTGAAGGTGGACTGATATCTTTAGGGCCCCTTCCAATCCAAACCATTCTATGATTCATTAGTGTCACAGTATGGGAAGCAGGAAGGAACAGCTAAAAGGAACATGTAACTCAACTGTGGTTGAGGACAGAAATGCCAAGGGAAATGCAAGCCTGGCTGCCTGAGGCACAAATGGGTAAGGGTAGGGCAGCAGCAGTCTGACACACCCAGCTGTGCTTCCCAAAGGATACTGTACATCTTCCGGTCCTTGGACTCTGACCGCATGCGGCTCAGCTGCTGCTTGTGGCAGCGCAGGCTCCAGGGGTTATAGCTGATCTTCTCAGAGCTCAGGCCGCTGTTCCCATCCAACATCTGAAATGGAACATCTGAGTGGATGTGCAAGTCCACCCTGGGACTCTTCGTTTCCTGGATGCTGCTGGTGGAAAGACAGAACAAACCTGCCCGTTAGAATCCATCAGTTCTTCACACACAAATGTCACATCCTCCCCTGGCATGCAACCATCTCCTGTTCCTTCTCCTGCTGCACAAAATGCAAATCTTCTAACAGCAAATCCTCACCAATACCCTGGGCTGTGGACCCATGCTCCAGGATCTGGTCTATTTAATATCTCTGCCAATAGAGCAAACAAGAACACTTGCTCCTTGGAAGCTCTGGCTGGGTTGAGGTGGTAGAGGACCCATATTCAAAACACCCTGGGAAGAAACCCCTGGGTTAATAACCAGGTGGACTGAAGAGTGTTCAAATCTGCTCTGTATGCTTTGGTTCCACATCTGATACACTGCCAACACTTACCCTGCACTAGAAGCATTTCATATGGATGAATTGGTCTTGAACCCAGCAAAACTCCTGACACAGTCTGCAGTGCCAAAATCTGCTGGGCTAGCAAGTGCACAACGGCCTGACCACCTTAAGGAATTGCAGAACATCCTCATCCAAAGGAGTAAGGGAGCAAGAACCCCCGATATTCGTGCTGTCACTGGGCCCTCCAAATTTTACCTTTCGTTGCTGCTACTGGCCAGGCCAGGCTTCTCCTCCTTGTGCTCGGTGCCGCTGCTTGACCTGTGAAGGCTCCGGCGCGAGTGCTTGCGCCGTGGCTGGTCCCTCTCTGGCAGATCATCCTGCTCCAGAGCCTCATTCTCCACATAGGGATAGGCCACCAGGTTAATGTAGCCATCACTGTCTCCCTCAAAACAGACAGACACCACACCTGCCAGGAAGAAGCGACACATCAGTTCTCCTGGAGGAGGGAATGCACAACCATTATCAACCAAATGTTCTGCAGGAGAGAGGAAAACGCAGAGAAGCAAAGCAAGCCCAGAGCAATGAAAGAGGGGGAAGCTCTGCCACCACAGGAAATAAGGACAAAAGTGCAGCTGGTAGGCTGAGGGTGTGATTTATTTCCTTCCTTCAGTCTTGCAGCAAATGTCAAACTGGAGAGAGTCAATACAGTCTGCCAAGATGCTGAGGGGAGCAAAGCATGTAAAATAATATCTGGTTTGTTTGGATAAGTACTGATGTCCTGCAGAAGCGTTCCTGCTGTTGACAGGAACATCACTGGCCAAGCAGGACTGTGCTTTCTCTGCTAAAGGAGCTTTCCAGTATCAGAGCAATGAAGTACAGAGCCCTAAGGCTGAGGTGGTAACTGTCACTCTTATCACAAGTCAGCCAGTCTCACAAAAAAGGGATCTGTAAAGGACCAGGCCTTCCTAGCAATAAAAACAGGGGACTCTAGAAGCATAACTACCTCTGCCAAGTGCAGGCAAGCAGGACCATGTGTCCTGTCCACTTTCACCTTCTGAAGGCTCCTGGAAAGCACCACAGTCCAAGGGAAGTTACAGATCTTCCCCAGCACAGACTCAGAATGTATGTGGCCAGCCACAGAGCAGGACCGCTGACACTTCCAGTTAGGGCTGACATCTTAATTTCTGGGACTACTGCCCCAGCCCTGAAAATGAGGCCATCAGCCCATCTCCTGAAGTGCAATGACAAAATGTTTCATTATCTTGTCACTAGTATTGACTAGCTGCCAGGAGTTTCAAATGACAGATGCACTGAATCAAATAATTTCTCACAAACATGAGGAAACCTTGCCCTGTCCAGCTGATGCAGGCCATCCTGTTCACGTCCTTCTTTTCTCCTTATCAGCACAAAACAATGTTAACAAGGTTCAGGGGGCTGAAACACGACTCCAGAATGTCACTACATAAATGCTACTAAAGTGCTGCCTGGATGTGCTCAAGATACCTCTGTGAAGTCTTACAAGCATCCAAGTAGCATCCAAGTGCTCAGACAGAAAATATCATACCCAGTGTTCCTCTCCCCCAGATCAGTCAGATTTCTAGGACTATGAGGAAACTGCACAGGATGAAATCTCACACTGGGAGGGACGTGCACATCCCATGCCATTAGGGTACCAGGAAGTACCTGACCTCAAGAAGACAAGAGTCCATATGGACTATCAGCTTCATTGGTTTTAAACACACCTCCCCAAGAAAAACTCACGTCATATGGACTCTAGGAACTACACAGGCTTCAGTGGGATTTCTGATGGGACACTAGAGCACCATGTGCCCCCAGAATGGCCAGAGGGCTAAGAGAGGACCCATCTGTTGCAGACTGCTCCCCTCACCCATGACAACCTGTGTGCAGACACGGGGAGGGAAGCTGACACTGCTTTGAGACAGTGAGGCTGCAACCAGATGCAAAGGCAAGACTCTGAACAGATGGCTGTCCCAGCTGTCTGTAAAGCCCCAGTGCCACATGGAGACACAGCAGCAGAGGGAACAGGAACACTGAGCCCCTCAGAAGCCTACCTGACCACATCACCATCCTGAACACAAACACACAAGGCTGGAAGCCTATCGAGCCTCTCAAAGACACAGCTGAGCTGCCAACCTCCTACAATGACACAGGCACTGGAAAATTCCACTCCTTCAAAGCAGCTGGGGACAAGGTCGCACCTCAGCACTGGGAAAGCCGTACTTCCTGCTTCAGCAGCTTGCTGCTATGGGTCCATAAAAGAGATGGGATAAGGAAGCAATAAATTATGGAACTGGAACGTGCAAATGCTCATTCTACGATCTGTCTTCATTAGCTCAAGGTCAAGGCTGTAATTGACAATAACTTGGTAATAAAACTGCTTCAGTTACACATCCATAATCCTAAACTTTGGACTACCACTGTCACACTGCACATTCTCTGTCTAGAAAGAGGAGCACATTCAACTCAGTGTGCCTACCAAAAAAACCAAACTTCCTCCCTTCCAAGTGCTGCTTTTAAATTGCCAGCCTGCAAAAGGCAGTTTAAAAAAAGCAATATGACCCCAAAAGACAGCAAGACAGCAGCAGCGGCAGGAAAATGGAAGGGCAGGTTCTTAAAGGCTGTAACTGCATTCTGGAATACCAAGAGGCCTCACCTTTGTACTCAGGTGTGAACTCCTTCATTTCTGGGGGCAGGGACTCATAGAAGCGCTGCTCCCGGGTGATGAGGGGCTTGCAGACAGTGTGGTCGTCGTAGCGCATCATGCTGCTGTGCCCGCCCACCTGGTGAATGAAAGGCTCCAGCAGGACCCCCCGGTCTCCAGAGCGAGTGGCATTCTTGCCATACTTGCCCACTTCCATGGTTTGACAAACACACATTGCGTTGGGCACCCGTTGCACTCTTGGAGCATGGGGAGAGCCACATGGGCTGGGAGGGGTAGCTCAGCAGTGGTCAGGCAGCCACAGGAGGGAAATCTCAGCAATTTGCTTCCTTGCAGTGATCTGAAAAAGCAAGAGATTCCTGTTAGCAAAGGACCACTTACATTCACTCCTCATTTGCTTGGAGAAGTTTATGGTACTTATTTATATCCATATCCTCTTCTGTTTTCTGTTTACATCCAGCTTGTTCCAGCACACTCCTCACCACCTCTTTAATCCTACAGGTAAACACACACTAATTCAGAGGCAGTCCGGTCCAGAGTTCCTCCAACAGGATTGACAGAAGACAGGGAAAGGAGTAAATACAGCTACTTTAAGCCTTCCATCATTATAAAATATTATTTCCTTCCCTGTTCATTTTATTAGTATGGCAATGGAGCAGACAGCCCACACCTGCCTATCAGTATTGGTGACTGACACAGGCGGTACAAACACTTCCAAAATCTTAAATCCCCTCCTCATGCCTCTGCATTTTTAACATCTAAATAATTCCTGTTCACCTGCTACTGTCACACTGTTTCCTCCTTTAGTGCTCACTTCTCTTCAGGGACTGACATTAAAGATGCAGAGTAAGACAGTCATTCTGTCACTCTGCGTGCTGGAACTGAATGGATTCTGCTCAGATTCTCTCCTTTATTACTCTCAGCCTTTCAGGACAATTTTCTAATGCTTTCACAGCACCTACATGCACAACAAGGCCCTGATCTCTAGAGGTAAGCAAGATATACCACTAAATCCAAATGAGATTACAAGTGCTTTAGAGAAGCAGATGGTCTTTTAGTGTTTGCAGAGTGCCTGGTACAGCCACAGGATGATGGAAAAGTAAAGCTGCCCAAATTCTCTGAGATGACTTGCCCTTTTTCCAGCTTAGATCACAGCTGCCCCTGAGGCTGCTGGGGAAAATGTCACAGGATTTCCTCCCAACGATGAGTTATCCAAATGTTGGTACAAGAACCAAGTGGCGACCACAGTTTCCAAATGCACCAAATTTCCAGTCTCTTTGCACAGTGTCAGCCAAGGGCAGTAATTTAAGAACTGAGGGATCCTGGAGGCCTGAACAAGGGACACAGCTCAGGCTGTTCCTCATCTGGCCACGGGATGTCTCTGCAGTTACACAACATTGCCAGGCCGGGGGAATTCTGGATGAACAGGAGCTCTTCGCCCCGCTCCAATTCGGCCATGTCAGAGACGAAGCTCAAGAGATTCAAAAGGGGAGGTGATACTTCATAATGTGTTTAACCCGATCTAACCCAAAATCCCCACAGCAGGACAATGCTTCTCTCTCTCTGTTTGCTCATTCCTGCTTGCTCCCTCGCACTGGGTTTTTGGGATAGTATGAGTGTACGTACATTTGAGTTCAATCATCTCACTGATCCCATGGAAAACATTTCCTTTTGTGGTTACATGACCACACCACCACGTTCAATGCAAGGGGAATAATGTGAATAGTTAGCTGGCTTTTAAGGCAGGGGCCAGGAAATAGGAGGGGAAAACCCCACAACACAGATTGTCCCTCTCTGTAGTAACTCATGTCAAAGTCTGTTCAAGGCATCCCTCAAACTGTCTCCCAAACTCACTCAGAGTCTAAGCTGAATCATAAACAAAAACATGCTGGGGATTTCTCTCCTCCCTCTTATTTGCTTTATCAACAAGAAGAAATTTCAGCAGCAGGGACTCACATGTTTTAGTTGGGTTTAACACAGTTAATATCCAAGAACAAGTGAGGTACCACCATCTGCAAGAGGTCAGCATTTCACAGATTCCAGACAAATCTTTCACAGACTGAAGTTTCCCCTTCCTGATGCAGTTCTTCTTGGATTCAATTTCTTTTATTTTGCCAATGACTGAAGCAGAGCTTTCAGCTATTCCAAACCAATAAAGAAGACAAACTTAACTTCACACCTTCCTGTAGTTTAAACTTCACAGGACAAGAGAAATACAAGACTTATCTGTGTGACAGTTGTTGTACTCAGGAGACATGCACACGATGCTCAGGACTGCAGTCATCCAAGGGCTGCTGGGAAATGGCTGTGGCCATCAAGTGTCCTGGGCTCACAGCCAAGTATCCCAGCACCCACAAGAAACCCCAACATGACAAATTGTGGGTGTGCAGGCTGCCTGGGAGGAACTGAAAGCCATAAAACCAAAACATTCTGAGGCTGTGACACAAGAGAAGGAGCTGGGCATCAGGTGGGGAGAGAGTCCAAAGCCAGATACAACTGCTCTACACATGCATCCACACACTCTAGAGAAACAGTCAAACAGGCAGAATTTTCCCATGTTCAAGTGAATGTGAGAAAAAAGTATTTTGTGGCAAGCAGCATTTTGGAGGCATTAGTAAAGAGGACAATTTCCATAGGGCTTGAGAAAGACACTTTAGAGCTCAGATCCAGCTTAGTGTTTTTCATCAAACTAACTCAAAGTAAAGGGTTACTACTAAACATAGACACTATCCACAAAGACAGAAGAATCCCAGCAACTTCAAACGAATATTAAGCAGAAAACTATTTGAAGTCCTAAATATTACTCATCCTTTGTCTGTTAAACAAAGGCATGAGTTTCAACTATTTTAGCTGGCTTATAAAATTCAATGTCCTTCCAATTAAACTGCAGAACACAGTGCACAATCCAAGAAACAGCTTGAGGGAGACCAGCTCATTTAGGCAGATCCTTTGGTATCTTCCACCACCACCACTGCAGCTCAAGCAGCAGTGAAACACCCAGGCCAGTTTAGCACCCTCTTCCAACAGAATGATCTCTTCTTAAAAAGACAAAGTCTCCACTGAGCTGGACTCAGGAAAGGTGGGGCGTGGGGTTTAGGAGCAGAGTTATCTGTGACTACGCAGACACACCACCCCCCATATTTCATTATCCTCCCCAGTAACAGACTCATGTACTGGAACAAAATTTGCTCTACAATATTTATGTCTAGACATCTCTTTGTCAGTGTATCTGCTCCAAGTCTGATCTGCATACCTCATTGTTTAAACACTTCCTGGCAATAAGATGTGTTTTCTTGTAGTAACACATTTCCAAACAAAATTCAATAAGACATCCAAGATAACTCTGCTCTTCCTAACCCATTAAGTGGGGTAAACGCTGTCCTCAAAACCAAACAACACTCCCCAGCAGGGAACATATCCCTTCATAAAAACAGTGCTGGGTTCTTGAAGACCCAGCCAGAGACCTCTTAAACATTACTGAACCCTAGCTGAATACCACAGGAGTCTTACCAGACCAGCATCAGACCCAAGGAGATGCTCCTGCCAGTTCACAGCGCCAGAGAACAAGAACAGCAATGTCTCCTCTGAGGGTGTAACTTAAAGGAGACAGAAAAATGAACCTTGGAGGTCACCACAGGACGAGAGGTGAGGGCAGGGAGCTGCAGTGCCATGGCTGTGAGAATTACTGCTGAGCACCACACGATGCTGATGTCCCTGCTCTCTGTAAGCCATCTTGTACAGGAACACTGGCAACGTTTCACAAGTCACTGGTGAAGCTACTTCCTTAAATAAAAAGGAGAACAAATGCTTTAAATTGTGATGAATCACACAGCAAGAACACTGACTGCCCTCAGCAGCTTGCACATCCGCGTTCCCAGCACCGCCGCTCCTCCGACTCCAGCCCCAGGCCCTGCCATAGCAGGGCTAAGGCAGATGGCTACTGATGACTCTGGAGAGAGGCCACAGGCAAGGGATAAATACAGACCTCAGCGTCACCATGACACAAGCTGGACTTTCCCTGAACAGCCCCAGAGCGCTCAGGAGCAAAGCACAAGAATAGAAAATACCAGTATAGCAAACAAGAAAACTACAGCATTTGGTCAATTGGTTCCTGGTGAGCTAGACTCATTAGCAAAGAAAAGCAGAAGCATCTGTGCTGAAAAGCAGGGTTGTTTCTACTCATGCTGGATTGGATGAGGTATGAGAAGAAAATCCAGTCTAAGAAAGTTAAAAAAAAGTGTTTCCCACTGTGCTATGAGATCAACTTCCCAGCACAAAAGCTGACTCCCCCACAGGTCTGAAACATGTCTGTCTAGTCAGCAGTAAATGGAGATGAGGCCTGGGACCTAGGCAGAAACACAACTCTCCAGGAACCTGCAACAACACTTAGGAGGTAACCAGAAACATTTGGCTTTGGTGACATACAGGAAGCTACAAATTTTCCTAGCTACTTAAGCACATAGTTTTGAATCCTGAGCCTTCTCACTCCTTTCTGGACAGGCTGCTCTTACCATGACAAGTGTGGCTCGTCAGATTGAGGCCAGGAAGTGGAACACAATCTATATACATGCATCCAAAGCAGAACAAAAGTCTTAGGAAAAGCTGCTCAATAATGCCAGCTGAGGAGGAGAATGGCAACAGGGAGGAAGTGCAGTGAACAAGAGCTTGGAGAGGACAAAAGCCACTACCACACATGCTCCACCCTATGTCATGAGCTGAGCTTCCTTCACCAATCCTCTTTCTTCCTCATCAACAGGGCACATATGCACCAACTGCTAAGTGTCCACAAGGAAAGAGCCTGATCTACTTAAGATACAGCTTGTCTGAACCTAGGGAAAGGGAAATAAAATTAAGCTTTTAGTACAAGTCCTTAGACATAGCCCGTGTTTCTGGCTCCTAAAGATCTGAAGGAAGACTCTGCAGGTTTTAGCTGGGAGAGTTAATTTTCTTCTTCATAACTTGTATGGGGCTGTGGTTTGGATTTATGCTGAAAACAATGTTGATAACAGAGATGTTTTTGTTACTGGTGAGCAGGGCTAACTGAATCAAGGCTTCTTCTGCTTCTGACACTGCTCCACCAGTGAAGAAGCTGGGGTGCACAAGAAGCTGGGAGGCAACACCCACCTGGCCCCAGGGATATCCCAGGCCATATGGTGTCAAGTCTAGCATACACAGCTGGGGAAAGACAAAGGAAATGGGGATGTCTGGAGTGATGCTCTTCTTTTCCAAGTCACTGCTACTGTGATGGATCCCTGCTTTCCTGGGGACAGCTGAACACTTGCCTGCCCATAGGAGGTGGGGCTGTTTTACCTCCCTTGTGCCTGCAGTTTTTGCTTTACCTGTTAAACTGCCTTTATCCCAACCCACGAGTTTTGTCACTTTTACCCTTCCAGTTATCTCCCTCGCCCCACCAGGAGGGAAGTGAGTGAGTAGCTGTGTGGGGCTGAGCTGCTAGCTGAGGTTAAACCACGACAGACTACTTGTGCCATACTTCTATCACACTGATCACAAAGCTTCAGCACTTCTGCCAGCAGCCTGCGAGACCAAGAATTTTCTCCTCTTCTTTTCCTAAGAAAGGAGCGGAAGCCAAGCCTTTTCAGCTCTTTCTGAAGAAAGAGAGGCTGAGCCATGTACTTTTAACTCTGGCTGGACTGCTGAAACCACTCACTAAAACCAGGGCTTAGATCTGGGCTTAAACAAGGCTTTTTCTTCTTAGAGGCCAGATTAGTAAGAATTGCAAAGGCCCTTCTGCTGTCACCTACACATAAGGCATGGCAAGCTTTCTGGGAGGGATGAGGTACTGGGAGTCCTTGTTAGGGATTCAGACCCAGGACACAGACAATACCCCTCTTCTCACACTGGCAACCCTACAGTGGTAGCCTGTCTCTGTTTTTATGTTTTTTTTTTTTTAGCCAACTCTTAGCACACAGCCATTAACAGGGAAGGTCTGTCACATTCAGCAACATATGGAGCAGGTATTCTGCAACATTTTGTGAACACCTGTCATGCAGCTGTCTGTAGACAGGGGTAACCCAAGCTGGGGCTCAAATGGCCTCTTCCAGCTTGTATTCCTGTCTGGCCTGATGCTGGACAAGCTGGCACTACTGTGATAAGATGCTGGGGAGCAGCAGAGGACTGCACCTAACAGGGATGATATGATTTAATTCCCTTGCTGCTCTTTTCTCCAGGCTTCCCCTTCCTCACTGGAGAAATGCACCACACTGGCAGGAGAGCACAGTCTGCCTAGGGACCTGCCAGTCCTTGTCACTGCTATCAGTGTCACTGCAAAGGCTGCAAGAAGGGCCAGCCCTGGTCGGATCATCACCACTCTTTCCTCTCCAGTAGGAAGGGGGGGATGAGCAAGAGGGAGCTGAGCTGCTGAATCCTCCTGCTGCACCTTGCCACAAATACACCCTGCCTTGGTAGAAAAGGGCACCTTCCTTCTCTGTTCCAAAGCACTGGCTGCAGTCCAAGCCTGAGAGTTTCCACAGCAGCAAGACCTGACAGAATATGTACAACAAAAGGTTGCTTTATCAGTACCAGCCCAGAAGACTTTTTTCCAAGCCTGTGCCTAAGAGAGCAGGGTGATCCAATATTGGCTTTGCATTTTATAGGAGAAATGAGATTATGACACATGCTTTATAGAGAAGGGCTTAGGGAAGATCAATGCTTGTGAGGCCTCATTGCTCAGCTTCCTGTGAGCTAATTTCTGGCTTCACATCATTTACAAAGAGGAAGAAGTCTCCACAGGTTACTTTTAAATTATTCCAATGCAAAAGCTGGCTGTTCAGCACAACTTTCCAATCCAATGGTCAGAGACAGTTAGAAAGGAACATACCAAGAAAAGACATTTTTAAAAATTTACATTAGTGCAGGGGCTCAGAAACTCTCATCAACAGGCAGAAAATTGTCCCTGAATTGTCAGCATGACAGGGGGAAAAGAAAAAGATTCATGCCATTCCCACTGAAGAAGCCTGGCTCAAAGACTAACTCAGAATTTGTAACTCAACTTACAGACTGAATAAGCAGAGGGAACAATTTTACCTCCGGTCTCAAAAAAATCTTATGTTTAAAATTTTAATCTAAATTAAAGTATACCTACTCTTCAGCCACAGACCTTGGCCTCTTCCCCGACAGTGAGGCTTAAATAAGCAGCCACAGCCCTAAGAAAGTCCTGCACAGTCATCCAAGTAACCACCCACATGCCTCCCCAACAGGAAGATGATGGAATGACTATGCTGAGTTCAGCATGAGGAGGAGTCCATTCAGAAACTGCACTTTCATGTCAGCTGTGGGTACCAAATTCTACAATCTCAACAGCATCAGAAGGCAGGATGGAGGAGCAGGTGAATGCACCACAGCTGCTGACAGCAACAGAATGAGTCAGAGCTGGGGATGGCTGTGCTGAACCAGAGGACAAATGCATTGCACAGTGAGCAATGCTGGCAGGAAAAGGGAGGTGTGAGATTTTGTGGGAGCATGGACACAGCTCAGCCAGATGGATGGCACAGGGAAGGGCTGCTCAGCACTGGGGAGCTGCCCCACCACACCAAGGAGAATCCACTGCAGTCAGGCAAGCAGGTTCAGGTTTGTGTAACAACAGGGGTGAAGAGAACAAATGGCACCTTCTAAGTTTTCACCTCATCTTCTCCTGTCCGAAAATGCCCCAGAAGACCTTGGAGGCATCACTCCAGAGCCAAGGAAAACAATCTGGCCTAACCTCCTACAGAGTAACTGCTGGCCTCTGAGCAGAAAGGTGCTGTCATCACCCACATGTGCAAACACCTCTGGAGCCTGAGCTCCCACTCCCACCTCCACATGGACTGGAAAAGGAGAAATGGTTGTGCACCTCAGCCTTGTGTCCCTCAGACTCCTAGCTAGTACAAACACCTGGAAAGCAGGTGGAAAGATGGGACAAGAACCTTCCAGCTTCTGTAGAGAGGAAACAAGAGGAAACTTCCAGAAAAAGCACCAAAATCCCAGAAAAAGGAAGTACTTGTGCAGCAATAAGAGCAGTTTTTTCAGGCTTCAGAAGGTGGTTGACAGGAACTGAAAGGAACAATCAATATGCTGCACCTTACACTTGTCACCCAGAGCAAGCAAAGCACAGGTGCCAAAGTGAGGATTCTGCAACAGGAAAAACAGTCAACTCTCAACAGCAAGGGCACACAGAGTTTCAGACCTTACCTGAGCAATGAAAAAAGAGAAAAAAGGTGTGCTTCCTGGCTCTTTGCCCTCCACAATCTTATAAAAAATAAGGGAAGATAAAGGCAAACACAGAAGAGATTTTATAGTCTGGGGTTTTTGCTATTTGAAGATAGAAGTAAAAAAAAAAAAAAATCTCTTTTTTTCCTGCTTTCCGAATGTGTAAAACCAGTGAATTAAGGAAAAAACCCAGGGGAGCATTTAGGCCTCCAGCTCTGACAGGGAAACGACAGTGAAAACACATACATCGAAAGTTTGGTCTGCACAAGAAAAAAATGCACATTGATACTTCATTCATCTACCATGTTCTCTTTAGGCTGGTAAAACAGGGAAGTTTTTGGGTTGAAAAAAGCTTGCTTGCATCAGTTGCTCTATAAAGTGATCCTCCACAGTGGAACCAATGCCATCCAAATGCCTGGCTTTAAAAAACCATCCAATATTATGTTCAGATTCCTTCTGGCACTGGCTGAGCCAAGTCAGTTTCTAACTCCTCCTTCAGTTATTTCTTCAGACCATGGTTGCACAGGCAATCCTCTGACATCTGGAACAGCATTAACAGCACCCTCCCACTCAACTCTGCTGCACTGGTCCAACTGTTTGCAGCCTCACCATGAATCAAACTAGGAAACTGATCACAGTTAAAAATAAACCAGCACTTTGTCTTGTTTTTTTTTAGGATTACTTTTCAACCAGGTCAGATCCCCAATCTATTGTGCAGCTGTACAAACAGTTGTATCAGCACAAGGTGCCTGAATTGCTGATGGTTATCCTCGTGCCTAAAGCCAACATTTGCACTCCCAGCTCACCTCATTGCACGGCTGCTGTAGAACAGGATCACTGACCAAACAACACACAGGGGACTTGATGGCACTGCTTGCAACCATGGAGGGTCTCTCCAATGAGACAAAATGAGGTCACACTGATGTCTATCCTACAGCTAAGGCATGGCTACTGAGCTCCCTCAAGCTGTTGCTTGTCCAAAATTATATATCATTTTTGCAGTCTGCACACTGAAATAAACATAAAAACATGACTAACCAAGTCACTAATGAGAAAGAACAGCTTTGGGCCAAGTTCTGAAACAAAACTCTCCCAGAAATTGCATAATCACTAACTATCTTGGTGATCTTCCATTCAAGAAACACAAGCCTACGTGATGTGCAGATTCCCACTAATTTGAAGACTGTGACATTCAAAGAGTGAACAGGGGAGCCTATCTTCAGTTTTGGCAACTCTTCAAATTGCAGCTGAATTTTTATTTGAACATGGAAATACAAACAGAAATACTGACAATCAGAATAAGCACTAAGTAATGATGCCATGCTAGCACACTTTAGAAACAACTATGAGACAAACAGACTGAAGGTTTTCCCAAATTATCAGCTCAAATATGGTTTGAAACAAAAGCAACTGAATATACCTCCTTTTTTTGATGGCTGCCTGGGAACCTACTGGGAAATACCTGGATCTCTGCTTTCAGCTGGTGACAGGTACCTGCATCAAACACACACCATTTTGAGAGGCCTTCTCATTGAAAACCAGCACAAAAGACTGAATAACCATAAAGATCTGACTTCTAGCATAGGGCAGGAAGAGCATTAATGAAATAGCTTCAGGAAACCAGCTTTCTACAGTTTCTGTTGTGTCTGCTCTAGAAGACAAAAAAAAAAAATAGTCTCTAAGCTGTTCAGCAGCCTTTTTTGTAGATGCCACCACATCAATCCATGAAGACACAAAACTGAAAAAATTGCTAATTGGCAAACCTTACCCTTTGTTCTTTAGCATGCATCTCAGGCTATAGCTTCATGACTTCCTAAGCAAATCTAAGTCAGCGTTCTTCAAACCCATCCTCTCTCCTGAGTCAGCACTGGCACTCACTGATCCTGCTCAGAAACCAGCCTGGCAAACAAGTTAACCCGGAAAAAAAGAAAAGTTGTTTTCGCCAGTGTGGCTTCCTGAACTGGTTTACTGCCAGTGCCCAACGAAAGCAAAAGGGGACAATCACTGAGCAGGGCAAGGGCAGGCACAAGAGGAGCACAGCCAATTCCATTCAGCTCCAGCTGCCCTGCAAACACATGCTCAGAGAACAGTCTCATCCCCTGACTTTAAAGAGATGTGAGTTGTCACTTGCAGCAGAAATATCATTTGACTTTTTCACCTCTCCTGACATCTTCTTTACACCAGCATCAGCACCCCTGCAGACAGCCACATTAAGTACCCAATCTGGTAGGAAAACAAAGCAGCAATATATAAAAAACAAAAAGCCTTCAGTTTTCAGTTGGATCAGGTCCCTAATACATCTGGCCAACAATCCCCCAGCATCAAAACATGGGAGAAAGTGGGAACCAAGGCACAGCAAAACTCCATCTCCAAGCAACTGGGAAGCTGTTCTCTTACTCAACAAAGATAAAATATCACAACATAACTACCTAATAGTTATACAAAACCACTTTGGTTCAAAAGATTTAAACAGTACATTAAAAAATCTGCAATCTAATTCTTCATGTTTGCATCTTCCACAATACACCATTAATATTTAAAATGCCCTATTTCCTCAAAAATAAATCTTTAATTTATTTGATACCAGCATTATTTTCAGAGCAAAAGAGCTGCTAAAATATATAGAGGAGAGTGAGGAAAGCCTGTTGTGATTAAATAGGGCATGACAAACAGCAGCAGCATGCACAAGCAGTACTGGGGAGCAAAGCCAGGGGGAACAGTGACAACAACATTATACAAACAACACTGATTCATGAACAACAAAGAATTCTTAGAAACTGCTGCCTGGGTTACATCCAAGGTTCTCTTTACCTTGGTTAAACTATTAAGAAAGTCACTTCAGAAAGCTGACCACTTCTGCACAACGAAGCTTTTTAGGAAGGAAGAGTTGATCCATCTAAAGGGCTCTGTGTAGGAAACCACTGCAGCAGTTCCTGTGAGTCAGTGGAGTTGCAACAACACTGAAGGTGACACGAAGCTGGAACAAGTAATTTGTCCCGTGCCCCACCATGAAAGGGCTCTTGTGCCAACACAGGTCTGTGTACATACCCCTCAACTGCTGGGGAGCAGACACGTCACCCTTGGCTATGCACAGCAATTCCTCAGTGACAGGGACATCCTAGGGTCTCCTCAGGAGAATTTCACTAAGGTATGTCTCATGACTTTAGCCTCACACCCATTTCCTCATGATCAACATCTGCTATAGCAAGCTCTCACCACTGGCTTGAAGCACCTCACTCTGGACACTGCTTTCATTAAATCAGGGGTTCCTGAAAGCCCAGGTTTGCTTCAGAGGTGCAGAAAATTCAGTTTTTACTTGCCATCTCACTGCCATGTGGAGGAAAGCACACTTACAAAACAGTCTGGGCTACTGCCATGCAGAACTCATTCCTCCAAAGTTCAGAGATTAAGTTGTGGCTGCTGCTTGAAAAAGCAGCAAGCTTCTGTTGTATTTGGACAATCTTGCAAAAAAACTAGGTCTTTAAAAGAAAATACTAAGTTCATGAGCAAATGCTGTACCTCTGTCCCAACACATCACTAAAATATCATAAATCACAAGCAAGAAGTTAATAAATTTCTGGCTTCTGAGAGGCACTAACATTTAAAGCGTAGTACTTTCAATATCAAATACACATATTACAGGGTTTTTTAACATTAAGGAAATTTAGTAAAGCTGTCATTTAGGATTTGCATTTAGGCATCTGAATTTCTCACAACTCTCCAATGCAAGCAAAATACAGGTGCAACAAAATAAAGCAAAGGTAAAACTGTGAAGTTGCAAAGCACTAAGCAGAAGCACATGGCTGTCCCCTTTAGATCAAAGTGTCTCTTGGGGAACAGACCACTATCTCTATACAGTGAGACTTCATAACCCTGTCACACAAGATTATCAGCCCATATACACACAGCTGTCTTTTGGCAGGTAGTCAAACCTGAGGCAGTGGGAGTTTTACAGGGGTCAAGACTCTTGCAGGATTCATCTAGATCTATCTTCTGCTGCTGTGAGATGAAATATGAAAATGGGAGAGGAATTGATCATAGAGGTAACAGAGGTTTGCACAGGGAATGTTTCTTACCCCGCAAAGGTGACCTTCCAAAGCCTCTGATTCTCCTCTCCTTTAAGCGGATTATGAATCCTACCCTTGGGAGACTTCTGCTCAGCTACCAGCCCACTGCTATTACACATTAACACTACATCTTGTGTCCTCATTTCTACCATTAGAGAGATATTAGAAAAATTTATAAGATGACTGCTCAAAGACCAGAAGACTTCTAATGGAATCTCTAATCCAAGTAGGGAAAGCCACAGCCAGTGATGTTTGGAGGGGACTCTTTGTGCTGTCATATACCCAGCTGCAGATCTGCTTAGTGCTTCCCTGCTCAAATCCCAATTCAGCTTATCTGCACATGCAGGCTGCTGACTACCCTGGAAGCAGACATTTCATCAAGGAAAGACTGAAAAGCAGTGATCACCATATGCTAAAAAATTAGGGCAAGTCTAGTGAATGCAGTTCACAGCTCCTCCACTCGTGTACCGAAGCAGAGCCTCAGCAGGCACCAAGCCCAGGTGGGCTGTCAGGAAGTGAGACAGCAATGCCCTGCAAGAACATGCTGGCACCTCAGAGGGAAAGCCAAGGAGCAGAATGCAGCACATTCAGTTACATAAATCCTTCTTTCTCACAGCCATCAGACACCAAGAATTTGAGGACAACTTTCCTCCTGTTCTTTTGGGGTTTTTTTTCACCTTACAACAAGACACCATTTGGACACTTCTGAATGGAGTCTACAGAGCAAATCCAGAGCCTTCCCTAGACAACATAACCAGGAATTATCCCTCTTGCCACTTAACAGTGCACAGATGCAAAGCAATCCATGCTGCCATAGAGGTGACCATATACATTTTTTATTCATAAGGTAATTCAAGTTGCAATGCATTATAAATTCCACAATGAGAAAAAAAAGCGGGGCTAGACATGAAGGGAAACCTCAACAGGAAGGAACACACTTCCAGCATCTCTGTGAATAGAGATTTAGGATGAGATTAGACACACATGCAAGCTAAATCTAATGGACACAGTTCCCATTTGGGACAAATGGCGAAGTGTTCTCAGAATTAAAAAAAAGTACAGGCTAACACAGCAGATCTCAGAAGCATCTGTATGAACACCCCATGATTTTGGCTGTTTCAGACTACACAATGCAATAGCAAAGTGCAGCCAAGAGTTAAAGAGTTTTAACCAGTAACTGTACAGAGAAGCTACAGGGTTAACCACAGACACACAAAAGCCACAAGGAGCTGAACCCATGAAGAATAATTACAAAAGCCATAAACGCAGAGAAGCTAGAATTACATTCCTTAGGCAGTTCTGATAAAATAAGGATGATCTATAGCTTTCCAAGAGACCACTAACTGAAAGACAAACGTAAGCAGCTTGTGGTGAACTCAGATTTTTAATACTGTTCTCAAGTTTTAAATTATGATGCTTTTAAAACAGAAAAAACAGCCTTGATTTGAAAGTCACTTGCTGCAGATAATTGATCCCCACAGAAAAATACACAACTAGGACAGAAAAATGAACTCCTAATTGCTATTTTTGATTCTCCAGTGGCAAAAAACCTCAAGACCAGCGTTATGTAAGACCATTAACCTCTTTGCTCATAACTGGCACCTTAATTTAGCACACTACCACACTAGAAAGCTTAAACTGAATTCTTAATTCCAATGCATACCACTGGCTGCAGCAAGGCAGTAATAGCAGTATTGGAAAGGGAAAAAAAAAACCCAAAGCAAACACCACACACTGAATTTTGCAATTACAGTTCTCTGGGCATAAATATACATATATACCTTAGCCTGACCAGATTTAATGACATAGTATTCTTTTCAGACCAGCAATCCTGAAAAGATTACCAGATGCTCCACAGTACCTTAGGAACACTGAAGAGAATTTACAGTAGACATTAGGTAAAGAAAACCTCCAGATCACCTTTTATAACTGCAAGTTTGTCAAACCCAAAGAAGCTGTAACCCTTTGAAAACAAAATTACTTTGCTTTGACTGATTGTTTTTCTTCTTCTCAAACTAACCTCGCAGTATTCCAAACACATCCTCCCTAGGTATGACTGAAATCCCCAAAACTCCCATGTATTGTATGAAACTACAGTTCAGTGCCAATCACAAATACACATGACTGAATGAAAAACAAAACAGAGGTATCTTGAAGAACATTCATGTGAACCTCCCCACTTCTTCCCAAGAAAAGACAGATTAATCTTCTACACTGATAATGAGCCAGACTGATGAATTTCAACCAGACAGCCTCTTAAATACTGTCTTCCATCCACTCTTATCACACTGTGGCAAAGGATGACATTCAGGAGGAAAAAAAAGACTGATTAAGAGCCTACTTTCAAAAGCTAATGTCCTGTGTGGAAAGAGCTCTATGAATCACTCCTTCATCCGCCTCTGACTCCATTTACTCTTCAGAATTCCCTGATGTGCTTGCATTCATACTCCACCCATCCAGTCTGTAATGTCCCAACTTGCACACAAGAATCCTGTAAACCACCCAGCAAACTTAAGCTAAATGGCCCCTAGTGCTCTTCCTCATCCACAAATCCGATTATTTGATCACAGAAGACAATGAGGTGCGTCAGACACAACTTAGAGTCAGTAAATCCATACTAACTGTTCCCAGTCACATTCCTGCACATGTTTCACACAGGAAAGGTGCACCAAAAGGACCTGACCCATGACTGTCCCCAGGACTCAAGTGAGATTGACCACCCTGGATTATCCTTTGGGCCTAGTTTGAAAATAAGTGATCAGAGATGTGCCAGCAGCTCTGTGACTTTTCCAAGATGACAAGGCTGGCACTACAGCACCATTGGGTCCCATGGGCTCCCATGGCTCCAGTTCTCTCAAGTAATCCTCCACTTGGTGTCCATTTGCTTCTGACTGCTGGCTCCTCTTTCAACCTTGTCTCTAGACACAAGAGCCAGGAGACCTTGCAACTGAAGACCCACTCAGGCATAAAAACCACCAAATACCTCAAGGAAGCCTGTGCATCACTCATCCAGCCCCCTTTTTCAGCAGAGTCTTTGTTTACCCTTTCACCGCCAGTATAGAGGTAGAAGTTATGTCAAAATTATCAGGAATGTTGCAAGAAGCACTTCCTGTGAGAAAGTAGCTGCTTGCCCCATTCAAAGATAGAAATGCAGACTAACATGGCCAAGTTTGTTCTGTCTGTATTCCAAGCTGTCAAAGAAATCCCAGGTCACTTTGCAGACATAAAACAAACTTGCTGGAGTTGCATTACCCCATTTCTAAAACATCTGGCAAAACAGCCTCCTTCTCACTCTTGGCCAGACTGTATTTAGCAAATGGAAGTTAGGTCTGTCAAGAGAAAACCTAGACTCCCCTGAAAATCCCGAAGAAAGCTGCATAAAGAAGCTTCTTTCCAGCTTTAATTAAGAATAAAAATCTAGATGACAGAATAAGGAACTAAGATTTTCACACACTTAGATGCCAACTGTCCAGATTGCTCCTGGTATAGAAATGGGGTTGTTTTATGATGACTCCATCCTCTCAGGGCTTTAACACACATATTTCAGTGTATCAAATGAGAGGGAAGTGCAGGAGAGTACTCTCAGCTGTTGCAATGTTCCCCAGGAGAAAGCAGAGCCAAGGCAGGGAAGGCTTGCAGCCCAGGTCCCTGCTGCAGGCTCCTGGCACTGAGCAGGCATCTCATGGTGCCACATTCCTGCTGCCAGGGCGGCGGGAGTGCCTGCTGGGCCTGAAAGCCAGCACGGAAGTGTCACAAAACCAAACAAAAGTACTTTTTATCAAACTCCACAACTCACAAGTCTCCCCTGCCCCCTTCTGGGAACAACATGGATTTGAAAACTTCAGTCCCTTCTCCCAATGATAAAATTGTTTACTCGGGCAAACAACAACAACAACAGAAAAACCAGAAAGAGGCTTTTGCCTCAAGCGTGAGTCCCTTCAGCAAAGACATGGATGCTATTAAATGCATCTCTTGCAGCAGCAGAGGCAGACTCAAACTGGATTTTCCTCGCCCATACACTGGAGCCACTGTCAGGAACTCTCGCCTGTCAGAAAATGGCTGGACAACTCACTAAGCTCAACTCTTATGACTGAGCTGATTCACTCCCCAGGTCACGATGCAGATGCGCAGTGCAGGCTCCCTGTCCTCTACCCCAATAACTCAGCACCTTACTTCCCCAAAATAAAAAAATAATAAAAGAAGAAAGCATAGAAAAAAATAGCAACTGCAGCAAAACTTGCATGATACACATTAACTGCTCAAAAACCTTTTCCACAAGTTATAGAAACCACATTCAATTAAGCTGCTGACTGTGACCTGACTTAAGCAAAAATCCCTTTGCAGTGACTTATTGATGTTGAGACTTTAAATGTTAAAGACAAACAAGCTTCATTAGGGCCAGAGGCAAAAAGTTCTGCCATCTGCCTCTTCCTACCACTGCTAACAAGAAAAACATCACTCTGTTGTTTCTATGTGCAGTTTTTTCCACTTCACAATGCTTAAGAGAAAACTTGCTCTTTCCTCTTTACCTTCAGAGTACAGTCCTGCAATACTCTGCTACTCGGAAAACTTACACAGATATTCAAACACTTCTCCTTTGTCTTTGCTTTGCATGTAGACTACAGAAGAAAGCTAAGCCAAGACCCCACATCCCATTCCCACCTGGGACAAGGAGAAGGGAATTTTCAAAGCATGACTACTGGTAAGCAGCCATTTAGATTCTGTGAAGGGAAATGTTTCTCATATTGAAGAGATTGACCCCACAGTCAAGATCCAGACACTCCATCCAAAGAGCACATTGTGAACAACAACACGTCCTGTGCAAAGGGAGGGTAGAGCAAAGTCAGCTGCTAAGGAGCAGAAACTGGCTCCAGTACTCAGGAAGCAGCGCAAATGTTTTGTTTCCTTAGGAATTAGGACAACATATAGATTTAAACCCATCAAGTCTAGGAGTTATGCATCAAAACCCAACACAGACTTGCCACAAAGAACCAATCCAAGCCAGCTAATCTCACCCTTAGGGCCTCTGTAAACCAGTGTTTGATTTGGTTCACTTCAAACTCACTGTAAAGCAGCTTTACAGTTCCTATCATACACTGTGGGTTGTGACACCACTCTGATCCATCTCCTCCTCAGATCTATACATTGCCCTTTTTCTGAGCTGCCTGAGAATTAATTATATGGAAATGAAGAGTGTTAGATAAGGGCATTCCAAGCAACTGGCTCTCTTAAAGGAGCTGGGGACTGCACGATCTCTGCCTTCAGAAAATCTGTGGCAATGCCCATTCAGTACAATTCCTGTTATTAAGAGAATGAGTTTAAGACCCAAACAAGCAAACACTCATCTTCTCACTTCTGTGGCCAGAAACAAACATCTACTCAGCTTGGGCTCTACCTCTGCCTCTTGCTACCATCAGATCACATCAGAGCAGCATCCTGACTGAGGATGTTCTGCCAAAATTGTAGGTGATGCACAAACAGCAGCTCTCAACAAAAAGATTAACAGTTTGACTTTTAATGTGTTGTCTGCATAAGCTCCACTATCCCTCCATGGAATGCAAGGCACTAACAGCTTCACAGCCTCATGTGAGCTGGAATTTCAGTACCCAAGAGGACTTTAATCTCACATATGCAGACAGAGATACACCAGGGCATTTTGGCAGTTACAACAGCATTTGAGATGACTGGAGGGGCACACACATGAGAATTTTCTCTAACTGTGAAGATAAAGCTAAACAAACATTTTGCCTCAGCTACACTCGTCTTTTTCTACACAGGGAAGCAGAAAACACTTACATTTGGCAGGTCCTTAATGGCATCCTGCAGTTTAATCAGACAGCACAACTTCTGTCTGAACACTGGTAAAATACTCAAAGCCATGAGAAATGAAGCAATTCTTACATCTCTCTGCTGAAGCTTGACAGGTCAGCAAAGCACTCAGTTGATGTGGTAAACAGATTCTTTAGGTATCTTTTAGATAACCATAATCTACCTGAGATTACCCATATGGAAAGGAAAGAACCAGGAACAGGCTACTGGTTTTGATACTTGCACTGAATGTTTCCATGATCTTGGTAAAACCATCCACTTGTGGTGTACTTCAGCCAGCAGAAAAACAGCTTCTCAGAAAGGAACAATTTACTTGACTATCTTGCTACTTTTAAACCCTTCTTTAAAGCCAGAAGTCCGGCAGTCATTTCACTTTTCATGATCCCCTTGCACTTAATTTCAACTTAGTCTTGCCTGTTAATTAAAATTCTCAAAATCTAAAGAATTTGTGTCCCAGTACATGAACAACTGAATTGGTTTTGTTAATATGGACTCAAATTAGGGCATCTCTTTTGAATGAATGTGGTGCTGCTTGGCTAAAAATCCAAATCCTTGAGCAACTTTTCTGTTTATATGGCAGAAACTGAAAGACAATCTAGGAGCACATCAGTCCAACAGAAAGACTTAGGGGAATAAAAGCAAGATTATCCAAACAAGCTCATTTCACCCTGGTAAACAAATTCTTGTGCCAAAAGCACAAGGAGCAGTTGTTATCTAGTAGCTTGTTCTGCTACTGTAATTCTGAGACATTGATACTAAACAAAATTTGGGGCTTTCTTAAACATCTGAAAAGGCTCAGAGAAATGCAAGGCAGTCAGTTATACAGTACTCCAGATTATACCAATGCTCTGGACACCACTTAATTTACTGTATGAGAAAATGGAACTGCAGATTGCCCTGTAATTTCAAGTAGACACCCATGCTACAATAAATATACCAAGGTTTGTATGGATAGGTAAAATTTTCTATGCCCAACTGAGAGATGCCCTCCTCTCTCACTGCAACCCCTTCTAACTTCACATTGCCAATGAAAAAATTAATTCAAGTGGAAAAGGCGTATTTTGGGCCCCCACTTTTTTATCTAATTTTTTTTTTCCTGGAAAAAAGGCTACTCACAATGACAAAGAAAGCATTGCTCACTCTTTACCTTCTCAACACCTCCAGCAAAACAAGCTTTACCTTAGAAAAGTCATTTTACCACTATCAGTGCCTCTACATTAAGGGATTTCACTGGCAGAGCTTCACTAGTTAAGGATGAACATGCTGATTAATGCAGCTGTCCCAAGCAGTTGGGGCAGAAACAACGTTATAAGCACGTCCATAAGGGAGTTACAGCCACATAATCACGTTGCAAATCCATGCCTCGTACTTGATACCAGTTTAATTTCCCTAAGCAGGTGACCCTTAAGGGTCACAGGCAAGAAAACATGAGCTATAACTTCTCTACTGAACACTTCACTGTGATTTTTTCTCCACAAGGAAGTACCAAGGAAGGTACATTCTCATATACAGTATATTCTCTTGTACTGTCAAACTACTTAAAAAAAACCAAACCAAACTAAAAACACTGAAAAGGAAAGAGAAAAAAACAAACTCTGCATTAGGGGGGAAAGAATCTCAATAGAAGTGTTACAAGAAAGTAAATAATGCCATGGAAAATTCAAGGATAAAGGACAACATTTCATTTCTGAGGTTTGGAATGGGAAATAATGACATCTGCCATGGCAAATATACTTTAGACAAAGACAGTACACTAAATCTGGTACTCTATTTAAGTAGAATATATGACACAGTATCTGATGGGACTGAAAGCTAAGGTAGTCATTTCATTTGAAATGAAATAGATAAAACTAAACACAATTTCATATAAGGATACTCTCATCCCTTCAATATGGCAGAACACACATGACACATAACCCAGGCTCATGGAAGGGATTTTGATCTGGGCCTGTTGTTATCCTGTAACTCTCCTGAGGATCAGCATAATCTGCAAGACTTTCAATCACTCATACTGAAAATCTTAAAGCTGTTAAAATACCTTGGAGTTGTTTTGTGGCTTGCAGCATGTTCTGGAAGGTAAAGGACAAAGAATTAACAGGAGGCCCAGCCAGCTGAGTGGAAATGAAAGGCAATCCGAACCTGAGGCTGTCTTCTCAGGAGACACGTGCATCAGTCAGAGAATCACAACTTCAAGCACGGCAATGTGCTACATTTTTTGAAGGACAAAATCTGGCACTTAAAAATGTCTGCAAGATTGTTTTACCCAATCAGGGGCCAGTACAACCATCCTTTGGTACCTTCTAGCAAACCTCACACTTCCAAGGTATCCAATGCAACTTGGCTTTGCAAAAGGAAATATCCAAGAAGGGAGCTCAGAACACACTTCACTCCACTGTATTTCTCAAGCACCTTACAAAGGAACCTTTAATATTCCAAATCTTCATTATTACTCTCCTACACACTAACCTGGGCAGCAGGCCCCTTGAAATGCTTTGCCACACTAACCAGTTCTGTTTGAGGGTTTGAAGCAAGGAACTTCTCTTCATTTGAAGTGAAGACTCAGACAAACAAAGCCTATATTTAACTTCCTGTTCACTGAAGCAGTCATAAACAAGTCCCTGTAAACACTCTACAGGTCACAAATTCCCAATATCTTATCTAAATGTTAAGCTGCTGAAGTGGATCTCAAAGCTCCTTCCAACAGGCTTTCTAGTGTGCCACTTACAACAACTGAGGCCACTGGTTATGTAAGAGATGTAAAGCCAAAGCAAAAGGAAGTATGTTAAACCTGATATGTCAAATTAGTTTGTAGATAACTGGATGCAGCACCTGCATATACATTAAAAAAATCTTCTGCCCCATACACTAAAAAAGCACAGCACACTCATCTGGAAGACACACAAATTGTGGCAAGTTTGTTTTTAACAGCAAAACCTCTCTTCAACTGTATCACAGCTACTTTAGTTTTTCACACATTAAGTTCTTCTACAGACACTGCAAGGCCATGCTGCAGGCTGGTTTGGGTTGGGTTTTTTTCCTACAAAATAACAGTCTGCTAAATCAGATGTATTCTCACTGTCACAATACATCACAGGCTGTATGTAGCTGGGAAAGCCAATTTCCCTTTCATTTTCTCTTCCAGATCAATACAGTGTGATAACATGTGCCAAAAGCATACCATCTCAGGCTGAAAAACATAAAATAACAAGCATAATAGGTGGAAAATAACACATTTCTCTTCCTTGAGAATCATTAAAAAACCTGCAAACAACAGGAAACCTGAAACAAAGTGCTTTGCACTCATACAAGAGTCAACCTGGCAAGCTCACTACCATGGGACACTGATCTTTGGCAGATTCTTAAAAGGCTTTGAATTTTCTTCTGGTTGTCATGTTATGATGGGATGAACTCAAAGACACAAATTCTCAAACACTTAACCATCTAACCTGTGATTTTTAATTGCCAGGTTTTAGGAAAGTATTTTAATTGCAGTGAATAAAAACCTTGGTTCACTTTTGTCTGCTGAATGATACAATACCACTAAGTATTTTAACTAAGAATATTTGAGTCAAACTGCATTCACAAATCAGAACTAATTTTTAAGACAACTGATTTTTGTCATTAGGTGAACCAAATTGTCAATAGGTTCGGTTTTCTAAGCTGCTGAAATTCATTGTAAGTGTCAGTGCTAAACATGCTACAAAAGTAACACACAGATCACAGAAATGGAAATTTCTGTGATCATACTTAACTAGAGCTAAGAATAATTAAGGAGAAAACAGAAACCCCCAAGTGTTGTTTTTACACTAAAAAAAAAAAAAAAAAACCAAAAACCAGTGTGCAGAGCACCTGAAGTGAAAACTATTCAACTCTGCATGCTGCACCACAGTGATACCAATTCAGTCTGACTAAAATAGAGTTAGAGGTTTTTCCTCAGTTCTATAAAAATAAAAGATGCATAAAGCATGCTTGATAATGCTTATTGGTTCACATTTAGCTTACTGTCAAATTTTAATAAGTGTATTTGGGTCAACACTTGTGGTAAGAACTGTGAAGTATTAAGACCTCAATTACATAAAGAAGATTTATGCCCAAGTAAAGGAAATGCCACTTGCACAGCGTAAGAAAACACACTCACAATACCTGCTTCTAATGGAAAATAAAGTAAACCACTCCATTACTTGCAAAAGTAAAGGGATCCATAAACATTTTATGCAGTGTAACACTTAATCTAAGTAAAATCCACATATTTGAGACAAACATGATGTGGGTTTTATTACAGGAAGCATGGGAGTGTTTAAGAAACTACCTTAAAAAAACCTGCATATGTATTGTTTCAACACAAATTGAGCTTCAGACTGCTTCAACAATTCTTTTGGGACAGACTCAAAAGACTCAAGTTAAAAGTTCTTTTTATTTCTGTATTTGTGATATGAGACTCAACCCCAGTGAATTCAACAGGTCTTTTCCTCAGATGTGTCACGCAGCTTTACACAAAGACCACAGCTTGGAAAAGTATAATAAACCCTTCACCAAGCAGTAGTGTTGTGAGGGTCTTCCAAAGCTCCAAGACTTAACCATGTTTTTAACCAACCAACCAATTCAAGAGCAGCATATCTCATCTTCTGCAAGAGCTCCAGGAACTTCACGGCAGTTACTCGATGGTTTGATTCAGATACTGAGTAAGACATGGGACTATGCAGACCCCAGGCTTCTCTCCCAAATCCTTTCTGCTTTAAATAACTCACTGACATCTGCACTCAGTGGTGCACTGATTTTGGTGCTCAAAGCTGCTTATCACCTATAGTTAGCTGTAATGAGATCATGACTGCTCCCCACACGTGCTTAAGCTGCTCAGACAGTACTGTCAAAGGACACTAAACAAACAGCCAGCCCTATCTTCTTGTGCCCTTTTTAAGATTTCTGAACTCACTGTTGGAAATGCTTGACAATACTTTGATACCAACAATGGAATAACATTAATTGGAATTAAAGATCACATGATATTTTGCATTAATGCACTCTGGAAGTTTAAACAATTGGGGAAAATGCAGCTCAGCACAGAACTATGGTGGTGGGGGGGGGGGCAGAGAAATGTCAGAACAGAATATACAAGCTGTACAGTTTAACCTTAGATCAGCACTTAAGTCAGCAGTGACAGACAGAGGAGCATGCCCTGAAGAGAAGGCACCATGTGTCTCTTCTCCCTACCCCAGGAAGGTACTTGTGGAGTTCAGCTTCAAACTAAGACCATCATCCACCAGGTCAAGAGCTTCCCCACCAGGAAACTGAACTGTGTGACAACCACTACTTAAATACACCATGTCTAAAGAAAACAAGGTCATTTGAGTCTGTTTATACCACAGATATACTGAGTCATATCTTTGTTGATAAAGAGGTGGGGGAAAACAAATATGATTGACTTTCTTACAAATTCAGGACAGCACTAAGTAACCTCTGTGAAACTGAAAGACTATCAGATCAGCCTTATCAACTTTCAGCAAACAAACTTCTGAAGAGAAAGAAAAAAGCACACAATGGTAAGAATTCTGAAACCATCATAAGGTGATTCAGCTGCAAATCAGCCACCTGAATGGCCAGAATTACTGGAGCATGAGTGAGCCTCCAATTCTTGGAATTTTAGTTCTTATTACAAAGAACTGACACCAATTTGGTGAATGAACAGGACTAAATTTTTCACTCTGTGCTACTGCACTTACCTGGATGTTCCTGTAGCATCCTTCAAAAATAAGAACAAAACTCCCACAAACTGTATCTACATATCCTTGCTTGAAGGGCAAAATTCCAAATGGAGAGGTAAAAAGCAAACAGTTTATTTCTATTTGCATCTCTAAGATGGCTGCATATGTATTCTGAACAAAACAGAAAAAAGTCACCTTGGAGATGTCACCCAAGCTCCTTTGGCTGAGAAGTCACTGGAATATGGAGCCAACTTCTCACAATCAAGAGGGAGCAGGACCCCAGAAGCAAGTCAGCCTGCGAAATGATGTATGGAAACGAGTTAGCAAGTCCTAAATTAGATTTTATTTAGAACTTTACTTGCTTGTCAATTCAGAATGTTTGAGAGCATGCCTTCCCTAGAGACTAGGACTGGAATTCACAAGTTCCTTTAAGGGAGCAAATGCTCTCACTCATTCCTGTGGGCTCTGGCAGATGCTCTTTAACAAAGCCACCAGTTGGGCTGAGGGGACACACTGTCCCCAGTTGCCTCAGCCTCCCTTAGCTGAAAATTCCTAACCAGGGTGGAACAGAGCAGGATCCATGACTGTTCCTCAGCAGGCAGGCATGGGCACTAGGGAAGAAAGGCTGGAGCAGAGTATATTAAACCCCAGCAGGTGAACAGGCCTGGTTGTAGGCCCCAACACAGGGGAGGTAGCGTTTAGCAAAGCAGCAGGACAGCTGGTGAAGGAGATAACCTTTCTAACTACAAAAGCTAAATCAGAGACAGCTTATCTACTGCAGCTCCCAAGCACGTGCAGTGACATCCTGCCAGGACAGCCACATCCATATCATAACCTCTTTCACTGCTTTTATCAGATTTGGTTGATAGATCGCCTACTAATATAATTATGGCAACTATGTCTGTGCGATTTTTTTAACAAAACAACTGCATCCATTTTAACTACTGTGGGCACATTATACAGCCCTAGAAACACCCTGTAATAGCAAAGCTTATTCCTTTACTCCCAAAGAAGGGGTTCAAACATTAATGACACCACATGACTGATGCAAAATAAACACAAGTTTAAGAAGCTTGTCTTTTACACACAGTTAATGCCACTCAAAATGCAAACAGAGGAGCCTGTGGAAATAAATGAAGGCAAAGGACTTGCACCTCAGTACCATCTGCAGAGTGGTTCACACCAGCATGGACTACACAGGAAGCACAGGCAGCCCAACACACTGATTAAGAGAACTGCATCTATTAGGAAGCACATCTACCCGAAGAGCACACTGGGAACACCAAAAATAACAGCTGCTGCCACATCAGAACGGCACAACACCGCGCACAGGCGGTGCCTGCAAAACAGAAACCAAGCAGCCACGCACACACACTTCCTCTTCCTCCCCCCACCACCCCTACGACAGCAGCAACAAACCTGATATTAAACACTGGCCAGCATCCTGCTCTGCATTCCTGTCACATCACGAATAGAAATGAGGGAGACTGCTAGCTGCTCCTCCATATAGCTGAAGGGCTCCTTCAGTTTACAGCACGTAACACAAATACTCGACATGACTCTTGCAGAGGGTTCTGTCACATTTTCTTTTCTTTTGCTCCTTTTCTCGAGCTCGCTAGGGACCCTCTGTACTTACTAGACTTGTTTTTGATACATTCCCTCTCAAAGATTGAGAGGTCAGAAATAAAAGCAGTTGTTCCTAGACATGTCACACTACTTAAACAAGCAACCAGAGAGCCACACATAAACTCTGCAAGTTGAGTTCAATGCTAAATCCTGCCAGCACCAATGTGACACTGTCAAATGCAAGAGCAAACAAATCAGGCTGCAGCTTTTTGTCAATACTAACTTCTGAGACTACAAATCCCAGCATTAACACTCCATTCACATCTCCAACATGTTATGAGCTAATCTCTGACAGACAGATTGAGGGAATCTACTGACAGCGAGTGAAGTGCCTGGGTTACACTGCAATAATCAAGGCCTCTGTCAGATCTTCCATGGCTTCAGTATCTGCATTCAACCACAGATGGAAGAAACACACCTCCTCTAGAGCATGGGTTCTGGATAGCCAATTCAAACTTAGCACCTACATTTCTTATCCTAGTGGAAGGCACAGTGAGTGCCAATCCCATATCCAGCGTGCCAGTCAGAATCCACCAGATCCACAAAAACCTTTAGGCACAGAGAAACTAACTAAACACTGAAATCTGAAAAGTGATCAAACCTTTTTACAAACACCTGGTGATCCACTGGACCAAGACTGTGCCCTGTAAGCAGATGGTCAACAAACAGCCCCGAGCTTGTACAGGGCTCCTCATCTTGCACCAGCCAAGCCCAACAAGGTCACATCTCAGAGTTTGATCATTTTACCCAAAAGGAATAAGCTCTGTATTTGTGGGAGAAAAGGAAAGAAACAAACCAGGCAGCTCAGATGGGATGAGCAGAGCATTCAACTGCCTAATTAAGAAGAAATCACAAGTTGTTTAAAAGGCCAATTAGCTGATTAAGGGCACAGGTACAACTCCAGCCTGGGCATTTTTTTGACCTCTGAGTGCTTGCTACTCTAACCTTGACTTTTCACTATGTGCAATGCAAGACAGAATAACTTCCAAGTCAGTTGACTTGCACAATCTGCCAAGAGAGGGGATCTCAAAGCACATCTAACTTTTCCTTCTATAATATTTTTATAAGAAGAACACATCCAGTGCTGTCCACCTGATGATCAGGCACACAGTGATTCACAGAAGTAGAAGAGAAGCATGGGCACTCCTTTTTCATTTAATTTTTGAATATATGTAAAAATGTGGTTTAAAATTATATTTATATGCAAGAAAATAGATAATGTAAAATACATTATTGCATTTTTACACAGTCACACTGCAGATTACCCTGAACTCAGATAAGACCCCATTCCAGCACCAGCCCCATTTCCCTTGCACCTGCAAAATCATTTATGCACTCACAAAGCTGGATGGAAAAACAGTTTGTCTTTAACTTGATCAGTCTGTAAGTCAGGGAACTCTGATTCTCACCTGCACAGGCATAAGCAACAAGGCAAGAACCTCCTATGGGTTGCAGCCTATACTTACACGAGCTGAAGTAACTGGGAAACCAACCACATATGGAACGTGAAACTGGTGATCAGAAGCATATCTTAAAAACTGTCCCCTTTCTCATCTCAACAGATAATCGCGCTCACTTGCTCCTCTTCTTTGCAAGAAACACACAAAACTGCCACAAAGTGCATAATGAAAAACCAGAGGGTCCAGGAGAGTGTCCCACCAGCATATCCTACTCTTTCCATCAGAGATTCCTACACTAATAACCTTGTGTACATTAACTTCCCCTCCAGGAGCTAAGGATCACTTCCCCTGTTCTCCCAAAAGTCCTTACTAGACAGGAAGCAAAGGCAAGGCCATGAAAAAGGACATTTTACATCAGCCTAACAGGCTATAACTAGGATAGCATAGGTTGTTCATGCATGCACCTGGAAATGGTTGTGCTGAAAAAGCTGAGAGGGTAAGAAAAACCCTCCAAGAAAGGAAAAGAAAAATTAGCATTAGGACTATTCAATACATTGAAAAAACAAGGATTTGTTGCAGTTAAAAAAGCAACCTGATGTTATCTTGCTTTATAGAGCTCACAACTAAATCTTTTCATAACCTACCACTTTCCTTCCAGCTCCAAAACAAAGCACTTACCTTAGGTCAGAGCTAAACTAACCCAGAAAAATACTTCACAATCAAAATAATAAGAAATTGTTACATGGGACTAGGAGAGATCTATTTAGGATTACAGTGACAACATGCAAGAATAATACACTTAATTCTAAAACACTTTGATGCTCCAGACAGAATTTCTATTAAAAGGAAATCAGAATCTTAATTCAGTGATAAATAACAAGAATACCATTATTTTTCTCAATCAAAAGCCTGACCAAACATACAAGTGTTAGCATATCAGCTGCAGGTGACAGCTCACTACAATGAGACTTTCACAACACACTACTGAACATTATTTTGTGAGACAAGATATTAACTACGTTTACGCAGCCCTAACGATCACAGAAAAATTACACTAAAAATGAACAGAGACCCAAGCCCCACGATTCAGCGTTTCATTAGCAAAGGCCAATTATTGGAATCCAGCTCTGGAAGCTCTGAACACCAAGTTAAGCCAAGTGAACCTGAAGGGAGGAAAAGCAGATGGAGCAAAAAAAAGAGCAAGACAGAAATTATAAAAGCAGCACATACTAAAGCATATCGCTCGGAAGTAAAAAAAAAAAAAAAAAAAAAAAAAAAAAAAAAAAAAAAAAAAAAAAAGGAGAAAAAAAAGAGCTGATGCTGAGCTTAAAAATTAAGGAATATGGACCCAGTACCACCCACCCTAATCCAACCCCCTCCCTTAGGAAACCCCGGGGAAGGCTGGTCCCGGTCCACGGCTGCAGACCCAGGAGCACACCTGCCCCGGGGGACTGCCAGGCACTCCGGGTGTCCCCACCGGGGTAGCCAGCGCTCCCGGGGCCACCCACACCCCTCCGCTGCCGGGGGGCAGCACGGACGGGCCCCTAGCCCCACCGGCCTCCTCACCATGTTGGTTTCATGTTACTGCCGCGGTTTCCGAGCTCCTTCCTGCGCGCAGCTCCTGTGGAAGGGAAGGAAGGGCACAAAGGGAGGGGACGCTCGCTCTGCCCGCTGGGCACGGCCCTGCCCCAGCACCGCGCTGCCCGGGGAACCCCGCCCCGGCCGTGCCCCAGGCGGGCCCCGCAGGGGAAAGCGCCCGGGTCTCACCCACGCACAGAGGGGGACGTCCGGGCTCTCCCCAGCCCCTCCTCACGGGACCGCGCACGGCCCCCTCCACTCCAGGCCCATCCCGGTGCTCGCTGCCCCCTCACCCCGGCCGCTCACGGGGCCGTGCCTGTGTACCCCTGCACCCTACACGGGGCCGCACCCGGGTCTCCCCTCACGGTAGCGCGCTCGGCTCAACCCCCCGCCCGGCAGCCTGGCAGTCCCCGCCGCCGCGGCTCACCGGGGCCGGCGCTGCCTGCCCGGCCGGGACACGGGAACGCGGAGCCCCAGCGCCGCCGCTCCCCGCCGCTCGAATCAACAACAAGATGGCGGCGCCCGGGCGGGCGGGGCCCGGCGCTGGCCGTCATAGCAACCGCGCCGTCCAAAGCCCGCCCCGTCGCCCTGCTCGCCAGTCCGCACCCGAGTCCCGCCCAGAGGGGGCCCTCTCTGGACGCTAATAGGTCAAATTTAGTGTCACTCAAGCGCGGAGCCGCCCCGCCCTTTCCCGAGTGCGGACGGCAGCGCACGTTAGGCACACGTGACGCCCGCCAGAGCCCCGCCCCCTCGCAGGCAGCGCCGTCTCATTGGCTGCCCGCGGAGAAGGGGGGGGCTCTCAGCCAATGGGCGCGGCCCGCGCGTGCTGGGCGCGCTCCGCCGGGCCGCGGCTCCGCGCTCCGAACGGCGCTCCGCGGTCAGAACCCCCTCCCGGCTGGTCTGCACTCCCTGTTCCCCTGTACTAACTCACACCCGGCCGTCCCGCGGTCCCACACTCAGAGCTCCCCGCCCCGAGCTCCTAGGGCCGTCCGCATCCCACTCCGGCCGCCGCTCCGAGCGGGGTGTCGCCGATGGGACGCGCTCACGCACCATTCCGGTACCACAAAGGGTTAAATTCCCGGACGGTCACGGTTTCCGTGGGTTCAGGGCAAAAGGGACCCTCAGGCAAAGTCACACAGGTGACCCCTCTCACTGTGAAATTTCACGGCTGAACCCTGTTCCCGTTCCCTCCCCTTAGTCACCTACTCCCCAAATTAGTCTCTTCCCTCTTATCCCGCCAGCGCTTCATTTCCCCAGGAGCTGCCAGGGAGGCGTCCCGTGGCGCGCTCCTTTGAAATTCAAATAACCGGTTTCCCACCTCCCGCTGACTGACGCCTTCAAAGCCTCCCGCCGCTCCCAGCTCCTCCTGCGGCGTCCCTCTCACCTGCACCCGCGCTAATTCACTTTTCCTCCCAATTATCAACCCATCCCCTCTGCCGACCAGCTGCTCATTCCACCCGTTTGTGCCTACGAGCGCTGTAACAAAGCAGAGCTTGAGGGGGGACACGGGACTCGGGGCAAAAGTGGCTCAAAATTACCCGTGGCTAAGTTCTCTCGCCCCAGACAACCTCCCTGAGGAGGACTGCCCCGGCTGGGTCACATCCAGAGGCTACAGAGATGCATCTGTGACCGAAGCAGACTTGGCCGAAGCTCTCATTACCTTTTTCGCAGTGCCAAGCCAGCTGCCAATCCTCGTCCTGGGTCACGGCACTCACATGGCTGACGCGACAGCGCTAATGACCACCGCAGCAGGACAGCCACCAGCTGCACTGCCCTGCACCGGGACTCCCTGAGGCAATCACAGCCGCCTGTGCAATCTCTGACACGTTTATTAGCTCTACATGGGCTGAGGTGGCTCAGGGTGTGGCTGCACCCCGTGTGCAGCAGGTTTGGTCACAAAGGATGGGTCTCTTCCTCGGGGGCCGTAGCAGCCGTCTGCCAGTGCCCGGTGCTCTGCCCAGCACTTCCCCCGTGGAGCTGTGAGGCACAAGGAGCCCTTCGTCAAGTCAAGCCCTTCAGATCCAGCGCCGAGCCCCGGTCACGCTGCTGAAGAGATAGTCCCTGCCGGTGCCTGGGATGGAGGCAGCACTCAGTCACTGCCCTGTGGGCCTGGTCCCCATCCCTGCTGTCCCCAGATTCCTCTGCCCTGGGGGACACAACCTGAGCCTGCTGTTGGGGCTGTGGGACAGGGCACTCACGTGGGTCCTGAGCATGGCCATCGAACTGCCCCTGTGGGGAGGAGACAGGAGAGGCTGCCGAGGGCCACAGGGCTCTTCTGCCTCCCGGGCAGGGCACCCACCTTTGCTGCCACACACTTACTGGGCTGCTGGCTTGTGGGTGTGTCTGCTCCTCCTTGCCCCCGCTGTGCTCCACCACATCCCAGGAGTTGCAGAAGGAAGAGGGGAAGGGAGGGAATGCTGTCAGTGATGGGCTGCCAGCCTCTGCCCCAAGAGATGCTGCTGGGAGAGACTTGCCAGCCAGGTTTTGCCCTGCCAGCTGCACCCTGTTAAGCCCATCATCCACCTACCTGATTGTCCCCTGGCACAGGAGGGGACTATGACAGGGCTGTGCCCCCCAAAGCACCACCACCTTTCACCAGTGCCTGAGCACCAAGCAGGTCTGCCACCACATCCTCTTGTTTCCCCATGTGCTGGCACACACCATTTTTGATCTTGCAGGATGCTGTGCTGGGGGAGCTGCCAGGGCCACCCACAGGGGCAAACCCTGGGTCTTCTCCATTGCATGGTCACCACAGTCCCAGTGTCACCAAGCACTGTGTCCCCAACCTTGACAATGAACCCGGATCCAGCTATGCATCACCCCGGGACACTGGAGGTGACTGTTACCCTGTTATCCAGCATGTCCCCTCCTTGCTGTGCAGACACTTGGCACAGGCTGGTCTAGTGTCTGCTCAGGCTCTGTTCTCTGTCACCTGTCACCATCACTGATCCTCTGGGGGTTGTGCAGCCTGCTCAGCTCTTCTCTGGGAGCTTTCCCTGACAAATTAAGCTCACCCCTGCCAAACAGGGGCTCCCCTGGTGAGCTGCAGTGGCCTCAGCCCTGGTGCCAGGTCCCAGCCTTGCAGTAGCCATGGCACCAGCACTGTACCATCCCTCCCTGTCCACTGCAGAGTTTGTGCCCCAGCCTGGCCACCAACATCACGGTCTACTGGCCAAATTGCTCTCTGCTTCCATAGCCCCCATTAGGGCTGCACCCTTGCCCTGGGCAGAGATGGCTCCCTGGCACAGCAAGCCACAGCTAAGTGCAGAGAATATTAAACACACCCCGTGCACTGTGTCTCCCTGGCTGCCTGCAAGGACAATACAACTGCCAGAGTCACCACCCTGGTCATACAGCACTCACCTCTTGGCCAGGAACAGCTTGCCAGGGGCCCGGCTGCTGCGGGAGGAGCAGAAGGCAGCTGTGAGCCCTTAGCCTTGCTGGCTGAGCCATGCCGTGAGGCGGGCTGGGGCTCACCTGCACAGCAGGTTCCGGGCCACGCAGCCCAGGGTGGCCAGCAGCAGGACACCAGAGATGGTCAGCACGGCCACAAACCAGGCTGGCGGGTGCCACACTGCCTCCATCTGCAGGACAACCAGCGGCTCCTTCTGCAGCGTCTGTGGAGGCAGTGGGGTGAGGGGCCATGGGAGCTTCAAGGGACCCTGGAGCACCTCCCGGTCACGGGCTCTGCTCACCGTGTGCTGGGTGGTGGTGCTGGGTGGCACCGGGGTGCTCCGGGGGGTGACGTGCACCACCAGTGCCACCACGCTGCTGCGGCGGCGGCCACCAGAGCCGCCCCACACCTCCACCAGCAGGACAAAGGGGTGAGGCTCGGCTCGGTCACTGGGCAGGTAGACAAGGGTGTTCCCTTCCAGCCGAAAGCGCCCATCTTCATTGCCTGGACGAGAGGGTCTGCTCAGTGTCACACCACGGCGAGGGCTGGTTTGTGCCGTGGCTTGGCCACTCCTCACCTCCAACAATGTTGTAGGTCAGCAGGGTGCTGTCGGGGCCGCCCTGGCACACCAGGCGGGTGACAGGCTGGCGGCTGCCCGGGGACCCAGCCGTGATCCGCAGCTCCTGCACCTCGGGGATGCACACCGGCAGCTGTTCCGGCACAGCCTGCCAGGAGCAGGGGGAAGCGGTAGGGTACCCTCAGTCCTCGCACCCACCACAGCCCACCCAGCGGGCTGCCCTCACACCTGCAGGCGCACAGACACGTCGCACAGACGGCTCCGCCTCTTCCTTAGGTCCAGGTCATTGTGGGTGTCCGTCAGCCGCACCACCAGCCTGTAGCTCTTCTGCTGCTGCGAGTCCAGGGGTCCCACCACGCGGATCTCGCCTGCGGGAGGCAGGAGCTGCTGGGAGCCCGTAGTTGCCATGGGTGTGGCGGGAGCTGGGGAAGGGGTCAGGTGCTCACCAGTGCGCCTGTCGATGGAGAAGGGCTGTGCGGGGCCAGCCCCCCCCTCCAGGCTGTACTCCAGGCTGTCCTGGGGGTAGTCACGGTCGGTGCCAAGCACACGCCCCACGACGCTGCTGAAAGTTGCGGTCTCTGACACGGTGAAGGTGGCACTGCTGGGGCACGCCGGTGTGAATTCGTTGACAGGTGTCACCGTCACGAGCACAGGCACACGGGCTGTGTGGCACACAGCTGCTCAGCCATGCTGGCACCACTCCACAGCCTCTGCCGGGCTGGGTGACAAGGGGACAGAGGCACCACCCCTGGGGTGGGCATCTCTGGGGCAGCAGGGAAAGAATGTTCCCTTTGCGATCTGCTGGTTTGGGGATTGGGAAAGGTGTTTTCCCACCCTAGGGACATGGGCACTCACTGCTCTGTCGGGGCTGCCCTCCCATTGTCACCACAATGGTGGCCGTGAGCTGGAAGCCCAGAGCAGCCATGGACTCCGAGTCATAGTCCAGGGTGGTGTTGACCTGCCAAGCCAGGAGGGGAGAGTCAAGAAGAGCTGAGGTGCTCTGCAAAGCTCAGATGCTCTGCAAAGCCAGAGTATCCCACATAGCCAGGGTGTCCCACAAAGCTGTGATGCCAGGGGAGAAGGAGGGAGCAAGTGAGGAGAAACAAGCAGGTCTTGGGGAACAGGGAGCCCTGAGGAGCCCTGACTCAGAACCTGGCATGATGGCACATGTCACAGGGTCCCATTGTCCCACTGGGCTCCGGGGTCTGGGCTTGCTGTCCACCTGGGCACTGCCCATGGCCCCACTCACCTTCAGCTGTGGCCCCTCCATGCAGAAGTGGGAGCGGGATGAGGGAGGCCCCTCAAGAGCATAGTGCAGACACCCATCAGTGCTGGTGGAGCCGGTGCACCTCAGTGTCACCAACGTGCTGCCAGGGGACATGGTTTCGGACACCTGGGACCTGTGGCGGGGCAGCCAGCAGCTCAGCCTCTGTCCCAGGTCTTGGGTTTAGCAGAGAGTCCATGCAGCCCACTCCCCCCTGAACCATACACGAAGATGGCCGGGTCACATCTTGGTGCCAGGCGGTCTGTCCCCTGCACGGTGACATTGACCGTGGCGGTGGCGTGGTCATCAGGGTGCAGCGCGTTGTAAGCCCGGATGAGGAGGTGGGCACGGATCACCTGCAGCTGCTGGGTGCTGTGGATCTCACCTGTCACTACAGGAGGAGCCATGGCCTCACACTAGGCACAAGGACAGGGACAGGGTGTCCTTGGGGATCCTGCTGCCATGCTCACCCTCATCAATAGTAAAGAGCGCAGGAGCCACAGGAGCAAGGATGGCATAGCGGACATTGTCACCTCTGGCATGGACCTGTGTGACCACCTCCCAGGGGCCAATGCCTTCTGTCACTGTCACAGCCCGGTGTGGCTCACTGCAGGTGAGGTGGGCATTGTGGCACAGCCTGGTGCCACCAGCACCCCCCTCCTGGCCCAGCCCCACTCACGGGAAGGTGACACGGGGACGGCGTGATGGCAGCACTTCCACCCTTACAGCCCCACTGCAGTTGTGCCCGTGACGATCCATCACCTCAATCTCCAAGCGGAATGTCTGTAGGCCAGCACCGGGGCAGCTGTGGGACAGCCCCATGTGGCACCAATGACAGGATTGGGACAGGGATGGAAATAGCAATGTTTAGAGACAGGAACAGAGACAAAGAGAGGGGGCAAGAGATGAGAATGGGGCTTGGAGTAGGAACAGAGGTGGGAAGAGCATGAAGATGGAGATGAGTATGAGCTGGAGACTAGAATGGTCAGGAATACAGACAGGGATGAGGATATGGACAGGACTTGAGATGCAGAAGGGGATGGGGACAGGGCTGGAGCACTTGTGGGTCCAGGGGTAGACAGGGGCCTAATGGGCAGAGCAGGATGTGGAGAGCTGTGGCCAGGGAGGGGCTAAGCCCCAGTGGACTGAGAGGTGGCTGTGACCAGCCTGAGGTTGCTGGTGCGCACCTGGGCGTCCTTGCTGGGATCAAAACCATTGTCAGGTGCCAGCACCAGGCCCCGGCGGGTTAGCGTGAGTGGTGTGTTGCGGTTTCGGAGCCTGAACTGCAGAAAGGAAGGTGATGGGAACCCCTGTCCCCCTCCTCCATACCCGGGGTTCTGCTGTCCCCAAGACTGCTCTCTTCTCTGGGGGTGTGGCCCCCAGGGAGGTGCCACTCACCGTCAGCCCACTGAGTGGCTGTGGCAGCACCGCGTACAGGGGTGTCCGGGGCGCCACATCTGCCAACACCTGCACCACATCACCCTCTGGAGCACAGCAGAGCTGTGGGAGCTTGGTGCTGGCTGGCACCCACAGCCCCCACTGCCCTGTGCCCCCCTGTTCCTACCTGCACTGGCAAAGGGGCTGTCACAGCGCAGCACATGCCCTGCTGTCACCCGCACAAAGAGCCGCTCTTGCACCTCATCCTCACCAGGACAAGCAGCCCGCAGGATCAGTGTGTACTGGTTCATACGGCGGGCATCGAGCTCTGCACCAGCACGCAGTGTCACCTGCCATGGGGACACAGTCACTCAGCAGGGTGCCTGCCAGCTCCTGCCCCACTCCCTATTCCCCAGCCACACCTCTGCCCGGAATGTGGTAGCATCCGTGGGGTCAGAGCTGATGGCGATGGAGTTGAAGGGGTGGTCGGGCTCGGTGCTATCCAGGGTGACATTGGGACTGCTGCTTGAGTTGCTGCAGGACACGGTCACCTCAGTGACGTGGGTGCCTGACACTGTGTCCTCACTCAGGGCCACAACACGTGGCAGGTCAGGCAGGACTGGTGGAAGATCCCAGGGACTACTGATGGCTCATGCAGCTGTGCTTATGGAGCTCTAAGCACCAATGCAGGCACAGCTTTCCCAGGCAGACACAGCTGGGTCCAAACACCCTGCTCTTACCCGTTGCTCTGACGAAAGTCCCTGCAAAGAGGAGAGTGTCATTGCAGCCTGCCAAGTGTGCCCTGGCAATGCCCTGGGGAGGCCCCAGAATTCCCTATGTGAGATGTTCTTATGAAACCCCAGTGGTGTCTGGAAATGCCACAGTGATGCCAAAAAGAAGCCCCAGTAACATCCTGGCAATGCTGAGGACACCCTGAGGACACCCGGGCAATGTCCGGAGCCCCTTCCCCGCCTCAACCCAGCCAGGCAGCTGCCAATCCCTCTGCCCGTCCTGGGGTCAGCCCCAGGAATTTGGGAGCAACCCAGGAGAGCCTCTTCCCTGTTGCCTTCCTCTCAGTCATCCACCCACGATCTGGCAAAGGTTGCCCTGAACACTGTGACCTTGAAGCACCTACCCGGGGCACAGAGGCTGAGGAGGAGGAAGGTGAGGTGTCCGTGCATGCCCATGGCTCGCTGGGTGTTTGGGACAAGCTGCAGCCGGTTGCCAGGGCTGCTGGGCACCACCCCGGCCCGGCGTCATGCCGTCCATCCCCACCCATGGTGGCCGTCCCGGCCAGGGGAGGGACAGGGCAAGGCTCCAGTGCCCCCGGCTCTGCACGCCGCCGCTCCCAGCCCGTCGCCACTCGCAGCTCCGTGGGGTTTGGCTGCCACCCCACGCCGCTTCACCACGCGGCACGCTCGGGAACCGGGAAAATTAGGTGGGAGGTAATTTTTGGCCGTGTTCTCGTTCATTTGCAAACCAGTGCCGCTTCTCCCGGAATCCCCATTAAGCGCTATTAGCTCCCAATTAACGGGCACCACGGCCCGGGTCACTCTTCCCTTCCCTCCTCCAGCGCCCAGCCCGGCTCTGGCGGCCCGGTGGCGTGGAGTGCCGACGGGGGATGCCTCCGCCGGGGCTCTGTACCGGGGCTGCCCTCCTTCCCGACGGGGCATACCAAGCTGCGGGAGCCCCGGTGCCCGAAATGCCGCCGGCCGGGACACGGATCCCTTCTGGCCCGAAGGTGCCCGGGTGGTGCCCGGCGCGGGGCCCCGGGGCGGCGGGGAGGGGTCCGTGGGCGGGGCGGGGCCCCGGGGCGGCGGTGCCGGTGCGGGCCGGGCTCACGTTACGGCAGCCCCATTGGCCGGGGCGGGGCGGGGCGGGGCCGCCGGGCAGCGCCGGGAGGCAGCGGGCACGGCCGGGCGCTCCGTCCGCTGTCGCTGCCGCTTCGCCACCGGCACCGGCGGCTCTGAGAGCAGGGCCGGGAGCGCCGCCGGGGGAGCAGGACCGGGCATGCATAACGCCCGCCCAGACGAGCTAGGCGCCGACCGGGTGAGTGCCGCCGCGGGCACCGGGAGGGAACGGGACGGGACGGGACCACCGTGCCCGCGCCCCGCCGCCCCGGGACTGCGGGACTGCCGTGACGTCCGGGCTCTGACCGTGACATCAAGGCCGTGACATTACACGCGAGGCAAAAGGCGGCGCGGGGGACGTGTGTGCCCGGCGGGACCCTGGCGGTGTGGGGACACGGGTGGCCAGCGGCCACAGTGTCCAGCTGTCAAGGTGCCAGCGGCACCGTCCCCCCGGAGCTGCCACCCTGCCACCCACCTGGGCTGCCACGAGGGACGGCGGTGACAGGGTGGCCCTTCGGCTCTCCTGGGCCTGCCACATGCTTACCCAGCACCTCACAACCGGCTGCCCCAGTGTTCCCGGCCAGCAGCAGGACTGGGCGGCTCGGAGTGGTGGCACAATGCCACTAGAGCTGGATGAGAGGGTCCCAGCCAGCGGGGAGAGGGACAGGGATTTGCACGGGGACGTGAAGAGGGACAAGGACGGCCCTGCCAGCAGCTGTGTCAGGGCCAGCCAGAGAGGACAGAATTATCGGTCCTGGAAGCAATCCCTCCTGCACACTCAGCTTCCCGCGACTCCAGCGCGGAAAGGAAAGCGGACGTAACACCCTGCTTTTGGGTTCAGACAATAGGAATTCAAGAGCGAGGAGCGGCCCGGCTGCGGGAGCCAGCAGTCCCTTCCAGCGCCCGCCCGGCCGTGCTCCGTTCAGCCCTGGCTGCCTTGGTCCCCTCTGTTTTCCGGCGTTTGGGGGGTCCCGGGCCTTGTGTGCAGGCCTGGCTGCCCCCTGACGTCACCTGGGGTGTCCCCAGCTGCAGGGCACAGGGTGGGTGGGTGGCCCTGCCGACGCGCGGGGGCAGAGCCCCACCCCAGCACCCTCGGGTGCCCCGGGGCTGCCGCTGGCCCCGTGCCACCGAGTGGCACTCTGCCGGAGGGGCGTCCCGACTGCCTTTCCACCGAGAAGGGGGCACTCGAGGGGCTGTCGGGGGGGCAGTGGAGCGCCCGCTCCTACGTGCCGTGGCCCTCTGTCATTTCCCGCAGGCACGGCCGGGGCTGGGTGCCTGCTTGCTCACCCGACAAGCCGCTGCACGCCGGCCGGCTCCGCGCAGGAGCCGCAGGAAAGCGGGGCCCGGGGCTGGAGGCAAGCCGGGACCTGCGGCCCGCTCTCCGCACCCTGCCGCACGCCCATTGCGCCAGCGAAGCCCCCACGAGCCGGGGCGGGGGGGCGCGGGTTGCCGAGGAGGGTGGGACGGGGATGGCGGTGCTGGCCGGGCGCGGTGACGATGTACTGACGTGCCCTTTCCCTGCAGTGGTGCCGGCGGGACGCGGGGCCGACGCCGCGGGCCCACATGCACGGCACGCGGCAGACGCCGCACCCCCCCGGAAGGGCGACGGGGCCGGGCCCCCGCGCCCCGCGCCCCGGCTCGGCGGCGGACTCGGCCTGCAGCCTGGATCCCGGCGGCGAGGAGGAGGAAGGGGGGGGCCCGGCCGCTCGCTCTCCCCCGGCCAGCGAGCGCAGCCTGGAGTTCGACTCGGGGTACTCGGAGACGTCGGGGGGCACCTGGAGGGAAGAGGAGGCGCCCGTGCGGCGCCGGCATCTGCTGCCCTGCCAACGGGCACACCGGCTTTCCGCCGGCCCCGCCGCCCCACCGCCCGCCCCCGCCCGCCGTGTCCGCCCCAAATCCACCTCGGACGCCTGCCTGGAACAGTGGCGGGCCCTAGAGCCCGCCGACACGCAGGACTGGACCGTAGCGCTGCTGTCGCAGAGCCGGAACCGGCAGCCTCTGGTGCTGGGCGACAACTGCTTCGCTGACCTGGTGGAGAACTGGATGGACCTGCCCGAGGTGGGCGCCGAACCGCGTCGCCGGGCCCCCGCCGAGCCCTCCCGCCGGCTGGCCAAGCCCCCCGCCTTCCTTCTTAGCCTCTCGGGCAACGTGCGCCGTAAGCTGGCCAACATGGCCCGGCCCCGGGGGGCCGACGGCGCCCGGTCGGGGGGCCGCGATGCCACCAAGCGTTTCTCCTGCCCGCTGGGGCTGGGGGGACAGCCCAAGGGTGCCTGCTTCCACCAGTCCCACAGCAACATCGCCCAGCTGGCCACGGACTTCCACCGCTTCACCGCCTTGATGAACAGCCGCAGCCGTCAGCCCATCATCTGCAACGACGTTATCGGCTACATTTAGCCCTGCTGCTGCGGCACCCCCACCCTGTAAATAAACCCCCGTTTTATACGGTCTGGGTGCCGCAGCGTTTATCAAAGGGAATGCCTGTGCCCTGACTCCAGGCACGGGCAAGCAGGGGGGTTTTGCAAGTAGGGCTATTGCAGCCTGCAGCTTTTATTGCATGGGGCAGGAGGTGCTGGCCCCTTGCTCAAGGTAGGGAGCACAGGAGAGGGGGACGGGTATCTTCAGCCTCAGCATCCTCTCCCTCGCATATATACAGCAGCTCCAGGTCCTGCTGCTGCAGCATCCTGGCATCCTCCAAACTCTTGGATAACCTGTAGCAGAAAAAGGGGGTTTGGGGGACATTGGCTTGTTCCCCAAGGCCTGGCTGAGTGCTCCGGGGGTGCCTTGGGCCCCTCAGAGGTGTCCGGCCAGGCTGGTGGGATGCAGGGGCCGGCAGCAAGGGGCCGGGCAGGGGTCCCGCTACGGGAAGTGCTGCCGGCAGGATGTTTATCCAGCAGCCGTCTGGGAGCTGCACTGCAGCTGGAGTGGCTCAGGATTGAGGCAGTGGGGGCTGGAAGCCCCCCCCCGCCCCGGCAGGATTGGGCCCTGGAGCCATGGACCTACCTCTGTGCCTGCTGCCGGGCCCGTGTCTCTGCATCTGCCTTGCTGTCATAGAGCACGATGTCACCACACAAGAGCGTGGTCACGGTCCAGCCATGCGTCCTCTGCAAGAGGTGGGTGTCAGGATCTGGCCGTGCATGCCCCAGGGTGACCTGAGTGCTGACAGAGCTGGGCTCACCTGCAGCCAGTCCAGCACCTCCTGCACTGTCATTGCCTGCCCATCTGCGCCGACTGCCCGCATCTCCAGCCGGTCCCAGCAGCTCCACTCCCGCCCGCCGTACTGCCAGGGGATAGCAGCCAGCACTGGCACCCCAGATCCTGGCTGACCAGCCCCATGGGGCAGGGACTGGTGCAGCACAAGGGCTGGGGGACATCAGGGCAGGCAAATGGGCAGGGTGATGGGGACACCATGGTGTTGCAGAGGCAGTGGGGGACACAACTATCCCCCCAGCACTGCTGGGGTCCACTTAAGGGTCAGTGTGGGGCCGGCGCTGCCCCTAGCCCCAGGCCAGGACAGGCGCACAAAAGGCCATTGAAGCTTTGCCCAGCCCCACACAATAATCTCTTCTCATGCCTGTGGCCCCACGACCCCTGCTCCAGCCCAAGGAGACCAGTGTAGTGCCAAGCCTGGGGCCGAGCGCCGGACGCGGCCCCGCGCCGTCTGGCAGGGCTACTCGGCCATCTGCCCTCGCTGCAGGCAGTGCCAGCACTGCCCGCCTGGCCCCAGCCCCACTCAGGAGGGGTGTTCACACCTGGTCACTCTCCCTCCTGCTTTCTGCTGCCTTCTCACCTCCGCCTTCTGCTGCCAGCACTTATCCCACTGGTGGAGAGAAGGGTTTAACCCCATCCTCACCGGGGCACAAAGGGAAAGCCATGGCCTGGCCCTCCACCACCTAAGTGCATCGCTCTGGCCCTGGGAAGCATATTCCTCCAGACAAGGCTGGCCCCCAACATGGGCTCCCCAGGTCCCCATGGGGACATGGGTCACACCAAGCAGGCCTTGGGGACGTGTGTTCCCACCACAGCCAAGCAGCCGGGTGTGAAATGTCACACTGGGCGTCCTCACCCTGGCACATGGAGGTGTTGGGTGCTGCCGCAGGGACCTGAGGGCATGGCCAGACCCAGCAGCATCCTCCATCCAGGGAGGATGCCAACCCAGGGACACTGCAGCCAGGATGGCACAGGGCTGGGCATGGGGTTTGAGGGGGCCGTGGGGCAGCCATCAGCCCGAAGTGGTGCTGGAGCCCGCTCAAGGCAGTGCAGTCGCCTCCCTCCCTCCCCCTCTTCCTGCCCCCGGCCCTGGGCCCCCCGGGCCAATCTGGTTCCAATCGGCGCTTCCTGCCGTGCCGGAAGGGCTGCCTCGCACGCCATAAACCCCCAGACAAAGGGGCCTCTATAGCCCAGACGGTCCCAATCTGGGCCTGCCCCCACCCCCGCTCTCCCTCCCTGGTTCCCCACCGCCGGGACCCCCGGCCCCGCTCCCCCGGGCGGCCCTTCCCGGCCCGGTGCCAGCTGCTCTCTGCCTGCCGCAGCTGGTTTCCATAAGCCAGATGAGTGCGGCTGCAGCGGCTCCCACCCCTGGCTGTGGGGCTCAGTGTGGGGCCTGCCATGGGGCACTGGGGCTGCCTCAGCCCCGTGGGCACCCCAGAGCATCACAAAATGGGACACTGGCAATGTCTCAGTGCTGGGGGGGGCAGCCAGGGGAAGGAGCTGGTTCCTCGCTGCCTGGCAGCACTTCCAGCCCACTGCAGCACCCAGATCCATTTCTGGAGTGCTATGGCCAGGGCAGCCCTTTCCCCTGGGTCCCCCTGACATTGTCCTGCAGCAGATGCCACTGGCCCCCGGGTGTCCCCCACCTGCACTTTCCCAGGGAAGAGGGTCCTACCCAGTAGGTGGGGGCTGGCGGGGGCTGCACACGGAGCATCAGGCAGGTAGACAGGTTGATGTTGCTGTTGCGGTAGCAGCTGAGGTCCTGGCAGCCCCACACCAGCTTGTAGACCTCCAGGCACGCCAGCCCGGCCACGGCTGCCGTGGTGGTGATGATGGCGGGCACGATCCTCCCAGCAATTCGCTTGCTCTGAGGACAGGAGGGCGTCAGCAGCTGCCCCACACAGGACAGGGACTCCTGACCCCACAGGCTGCCCCTCTCACCGTCAGCCAGTTGGCAGGGGAGATGCCATAGTTCTCTGCACGCAGGTTGGACGCTGCTGTGATAAAGTCTATGTGGACATCATCGTCCTGTGGGGAGGAGTGGGGGGACATCTGCATCCCATAGGGACATCAACGCCCCCAGGCTGAGCAGGGCCACCTGCCTGGCAGTGCTACCTTCTCAAAGTGGATGGGCTCCATCAAGGGTGCTTGTGTGTCCTCATCCCCCACCAGTTCCTGTCTCCACTGCACCAGGTCCTGGATAAGCTCTGTCAGCTGCCTGTGATCTGGGGGCACAGGGATGCCTGGCACGATACTCCTGCTCTGTGGCACTGCTGGGGTGCCCCCACCTTGGTCTGGGTCAACTTGGGTGCTGGAGGAGGGAAAAGAAGCCACAGCCCCACCACCACCAGGCTGGACCCAGGAACATACCTGGGAACCTCACCTGTGGGAACTTGTGCCTTGTCTGTGGGTTCCTCTGTGAGAGGGATCTGGATCCCTTCCTGGGGTGCAAAGGGTGGCAGGACCACATCACGGAGAATGGCCTGGATGGCCGCCCGGTCCCTGCATGGTGGCACCCCGTGTACTTGGGCAAAGAGGTGGGCTGCAGCCAGGACATAATCCAGGTGGGTGTCCTGCAAAGTAGAACGGAGGGGTGGCCATGGGGTGCCTTGTTGGGGTGGTCCCACATAGCCAAGGGCTGCCAGCACTGCCCTGAGCTGGTAGAACTGCCTGGTTTTGCCCCAGAGTGGAGGTGGAGGTGCCTCTCCTCCTCCTCTGGCCACAGAGTATGTGCAACCTGTCCCTTGCAGTGCCCTCACTGACTGGGAGACAGGGACAGACTCAGCCCAGGACCTGGCAGCCCTGCACAGGCTGTGGCAGACATAGCACAACTACAGTTCAGTATTCCCAATACAACTACAGTTCAGTATTCCTGGTATGCCCAGCACAGGCTTGGTTCCCCCTCCACCCATACCATTCCCACATGAGACCCCACAGCTCTCCCTCCCTGCACTCACATTGTCAGGGTTGAATGTCAGTGGATGGGGACAGGTCCTGTCCCCTGCCCAGAAGGGGACACCTGGGCTGGTTTCCTGGCACAGGGAGAGAAGAGTCAGGCCCAGGAGCGTGTGCCCTCAGCTGCAGTGAGGTGGCTGGCGGAGGGATGGGCGTGCAGGGGGTGCCAGCCCTGTGGTGCTGGGCTCACATGCTCCGGGGGGTAGATGTGCAGCAGCTGGGTGATGATATCGTGGTAGCAGCGCTGCCAGTGCCGCCGTGCCCAGCGCACACAGTCCCGCCAGTCCTGCGGCCGCTCCCGCAGGCTTTCCCACACCTGCTCCAGGACCTTCCCGGGCAGCTGCTGCTCCAGGAAAGCTGGGTCCCTGCAAAATCAGGCAGCTGCTGGTGCTGGCCCAAGAGCAATCCTGTGAGACATCTGGGTGAGACGTGGCAGTCTGGCACCCTCTCCCCATTCCCAGCAGTGCCCTGGCAGAGCTGGAAGCTCCTCTCCCAGTGTCACTACCGCTAAAGCCCACTCACTCCATGAACTGGTTGACTTGTTCTGCAGGTAGCTGGAAAAGCCCCTCAAACTCATCGCGGGCCCACTGTGGAGGAGAAACGGGTGTTGAGCACTGGAACCTCCCCCTTATGCCCCCAAGCCCAGGGGGAGGGGGAGGCTCTGGCAGGGCCAGCAGCATTACTCAGGCTGCCAGCAGGAAGCAGCTGGGGCCATATCCTGCCCATGGCTCACCACTGGAGGACACAAGGGGAAGGAAGACAAAGGTCCCGGTGCCTCCTCGCTGGGTGCTGTGGTTGGAGCAGCTCAGCCTACCTGCAGTGTGTGCTGGATGGTACGGGGGAAGTGCCGCAGGGTACACATGGGGAAGGTGCCATCCCTGGGGGTGCTGGCTGGTGCTAGAGGCTCGGTCAGGAATGGTACCATGGGCATCACGTTCCCCTGTGTCCCCTCTGTGCCTGAGTCCAGCAGTGGTGTGCGACAGCGGAGACAGCGTCTCTCCAAGTAGGTGCCTGCAAGGAGCCAGGAGTGCTGTGGACCCAGGGAGCAGGTCCAGGGGCTTGGCCCCCTTGCCCTTCCCAGCACTCACGGGCCTCCATCGTGTCCAGGGCGCTGGCAACGCCATCCAGGTGCCGGAAGAAGCTGTCCTTGTAGAGCATCTCGGTAGCAGGTCCCACCTGGTTCTGGTGAGCTGTCACTCTGACATCAGGGTTCATGCGCTGCACGGCTGCTGCGGCCACCACCGACTTGGGCTCCTGCCAGGGCAGAGAAGGGGTGGGCAGCCCTAGAAAGCCCCTGGGACAGCCAGGATGCCCTTTGGGGGGAGCACAGCCCCTGGCTCATGCTGCCTCACTGATATATCTGCTGAGCGATAGAGAAGCTGCCGATGGAGGTTGGAGAGGGCAACAGTGTCCATGTCAGTGACGATGAGCTCCCCATCCGGCCCTGCCGCCAGCCCCATCATGGCAAAGTTTTTCAGCAGCTCACAGCCGATGGCACCAGCTCCCACCTGTCAGGGCAGAGATGCTGCAGCTCCCTGCACGCCAGTTGGATGGTCCGCAGCCTCCCAGTGCCATGGCCCCTCCCCACTCACCACCAGGTACTTCTGGTGACCCAGCTCCTCCTGGAAATTGGCCCCGAAGACGGCAATCTGGCCATCATAGCGAGAGCCTCTCTGCCGGGACAAGGAGCTATGTGAGCACAGCAGCCACGGCACCCCAGGCAGCCGGGAGGGGCTGGACACGGGGTCTCACCGGGGCACAGTCCGTCTCTGTCAGCTGCGCAGCCCCCGCCAGCGCCAGGCACTCCAGGGCATCGAAGTACAACCACTGCTCCAGGGGCACGAACTTCCCCGTGATGGCCTGGGGCGAACAGCCCGTGGGCAGGTAGCCAGCGGGGCGCTCCCCCTCACCCCACCCCAGCCCTGCCGCCGGACCCAGCGTCCCCAGGCGGGCAGCAAGTGCCCTCTCGTGGCCACCAAACGCCAACGGACAGCCATGGCCAGCGGGACCCCGCCCCGCTCACCTTCAGCACCTCCTGGGCCGCCAGCGCCCCGACCACGGCGGCCACGGGGCACAGGTCCCCCGCGCTCACGCTGGCGAAGGCGCGCACGAGGTCCTCATCCAGGGGATCCCGCTGTGCTCCCAGGCTCCGCGCCAGCTCCAGCACCTGCTCGGCATCCGCCTGCGGGCAGAGGGGAGAGGCAGTGCCCGGCAGGGTGGGGCGGTTCGGCAGGGCCGGCAGGAGCAGGACACGGACTTACGGGTGCCCTGGGCAGCGGCAGGCGGCGCCGCTCCCTGCGGAAAGCGTGGAGGGCCCGGAAGGCGGTGTGCAGGCTGCAGCTGCGTGGCAGATCCTCGGGATTTGCCACCTGGATTTTGGGGTCCTCCAGTGCTTGGCTCAGGGGCTTCTGCCAGCATAGCACCAGGGACTGGGTGAGTGCTTTCCTGGGGCCCAGCATGGCACAGCAGTACCGCAGGCCGAGTGGCAGCTCCGTGGGGCTGAGAAGGACTCACATGGGAACACTCCTGGGGCTGCTGCACCTGTGAAACCAGACCCCCACAGCGGTAGGCCGAGAAGGAGCTGGTGTCATTGATCTCCAGCCTGAAGGCATCTGGGGACAAGAGGAGCACAGATGTCACATCATGGTCACCGCCAAGGACCCAAGGACCTGTGAGTTCCTCAACTCTGAGCTAGGGCAGCCAGGATCCCCCTGGAGGTCTCACCGAGCACACGCACAGGGACAGGCTCCTGGCCGTTCAGCTCTGTCATCCCCTGCACGCCAGAAAACGTCACCAGGTCACCATCATGGAAGAGGTGGCCATGGCTGTTCTCTGTCCCCATGTATGTCACCACTCCTGGGTTGCCCTGAGGAGGGGAAGGCTACATGAGAGCGGGCCACTGGACTAGGGTGGCATACAGCCAGTGGAGGAGGCAGCAACATTTTGGGGGACCTGCAAGGACTGCCCTCCCTCCTACCTGGGAGATGTGCTCCACAGCAGCAGACACTGGATCCCCTTCTGCTGGGTCATCAACGACAAAGCGCTCCCCGAAGTCACAAAACAGCTGTCTGGAGAGGACAGGTGGGTTTTTGCCAGAGGAAGTGTCCCACCAAGCTGCCCCAGCACTGCCATGTCCTGCCCAGGCTGAGCAGCCCTGCCAGTGGGCTATGGGGGACATGGGCTGCAGCGCAGGGCTGGGGCTCTGGGGACAAGGTGACCCACAGCCAGTGCAGAACCCCATGAGACCCCTTACCCTGCCAGCCCCTTGGTGTCAGCCACGATGAAGCAGATGCCCTGGGCATGGCAGAAGTCCCCGACACGGAGCTGCTCCTCCAGCGGGGACTCAGTCAGCACCACCACCTGTGCCAGGTCTGTCAGTGAGTGCTGCCATCCTGGGGGTCCCCCCAGTGCTGGGATGCAGGCTCACCTGGAAGGAGGCAAGGAAGGCCTCCGACAGCTCCCCGGTGTGAGCCTCAACCACCACACGGGGGTTCAGCTCAGCCAGGGCCCGCTGGGATGCCTTGGCACGGTTCTGGCCTAGATCACTCTCTTCCAGGAGGAACTGCAGAGTGGACACATGGTGGGGCACCCTGTGGGTCTGGGGTGCAGCTCACCACTGTGGGATGTACCACAGGCCCTGTCTGCACTGGGGACGGGGGCCTCTGCTAAGGACCTTACCTGTGACAACGAAGGGCACCCTGTGCCTTACCAGACTCCCCAGCTTGTACGGGTGATTGGAACCCCCTCACCCTAAACCCATACCTGCAAACAGGGATTCTCCCAACTGCACCTGCATCTATTACTGTGACATCCAGGCACATCCATACCTGTTACTGGGACTCCCACCTGAGTGTGCACCTGTACCAAGATCCTTGTATGTACCTGTATATGTTATGGGGCCTTCCCATCCATACCTGTACCTGTTACTGGGATTGCAGTCTGTACGCATTACGGGGATTCCCATCCTTACTCGTACCTGGTACTGGAGCCCCACATGAGTCCATACCTATTACTGGGACCCTTATCGATACCTATACACATTATGGGGCCCCTCATCCATACCTTTACTCTGGGACTTGTGCCCATACTTGTTACTGGGACACCAGCCTGTACCTCTACCTGTTACCGGGGCCCCTGACTGTACCTATTATCAGGATCCCCACCCATATCTGCACCCACTGCCAGCATTTTCACTAGTTCGTGTTATGAGATCCTCCTGTACCTGTTACAGTGAACCTCACCCGTACCTGCCCCCAGATGCCCCGCCGATACCTGGTGGGTGCGGTCGGCGGTGCAGGCGGCACCGAAGTCGTGCAGGACGACGCGCCCGGTCCCCGCCAGCACCAGCGCCGTCGCCACCTGTGCTCCGGTCCCGCGCAGCCCCGATACCAGCACCGCCGACCCGGGCAGCCGCCGCGCGCCGCCGCCCAGCACATACCTGCAGGTACCGGCGGGGGCAGTCAGCGGTGCCAGCACCGCTGCACCGCGCCCTGCCCCGGTCCCTGGTGCCGGTGCCCGCACTCACAGCTGCCGCGAGTACCGCGATTCCTCTTCGCTTCCCGCCATGACGGCCCCACCCACCGACCGACCACACCCCGGTCCCGCCCCGGGGAGGAGCCAATCCCACAAGGCCCCGCCCCGACGGCTCAGCTGGCGGCGGTACGGGATAGGCCGCGCCCCCAAACCACCGCTCCGGGGCCCCGCCCCACAGCACAGGCGGCAAGGGGAGGCCCCGCCCCCAGGGTCCGCTCTGTGGCGGCGGTGAGGGCGGGCTGAGGCTCCGCCCCCTCCGGCAGCCTCCCCCGGTACCCCACGGCCATGGCGGCGGTGGCGGCGGGCTGGCAGCCGCCGTGGCGGGCGCTGGCCGCGCTAGGCCGGGAGCTGGCGGCCGAGTGGGCAGCACAGGACGTGCGGGCCGCGCTGTGCCAGCTGCTGCTGCTCTGGCTGGGCATCAGTCTGCTGGGCGTCCGCCTGGCCTGGCGCGCCTACGGCGGGGCGGTGGCCGCGCTCTGCTACCGGACCGGCCCCGCCGGCCGCCGCTCCCCCGGCACCGCTTCCGGGGCCTCGCCCTCCCGGCCCCGAGCGCACTCCCTGTCCCCCGCCGGCCCGGCGGGACGCAACGGCGCCGCCGAGCGGCACTGCCCGCCCCGGTGAGTCCCGACCGCTACCGGGCCCAAAACCGCTGATTCCCCGCTGACCCACGCGGGCCTGCCCGGCTTCCCTCCCCCGCGTCCGGACAGCGCTCTCGGGGCGCAGCCCGATGAGCGACCCCTGCCCAGTGCCACCCAGTGAGCGTCCCCCCAGCTGCACCCTGCACCAGTACAGCCCAGTGACTGCTCGCTTGCCCGGTACAGTCCGGATGGGGCCTTTGCGACACCGGCCCCGGTTAGCACCCCCAGCTGTGGCTTCTGACAAGTGTCCCCCAAGCTGTGCCCCCGACCTTTGAGCCCCCCACCCCGCCCAGCTGCATCCCAGAGTAGTATGGCCCAATAAGGGTCCCCAGGCCTGCCCGCCCCACACGGACAGGCTGGTGCCTGCCTCGGTGCCTGGGTGCTGTGCTGGCTGCTGCCCCAGCCGTGCTCACGCTGCCTCTCTCTTGCAGGGATGGCCCCACAACAGAGCCCATGAAGACACACCGGGAGTGAGCAGCAGCAGGACCGCCAGCTGGGTACTGCCAACACCATTAAAGTGCTGTGCCCACCTGCTGCTCCTTGTTTTGGCATTACCACCGTAATCAGAGAGGAGGCCAGGGAAAAGGGACAGGGTGTTTATTGGAGCCAAGGGACTGTGCCCACAGCATGGGCTGACCTCACTTGGCCATGTAGTACTGGGTGGGCACAAAGGGCATCTTGGTGATGACAGCAGGGTGCTGCTTCTTCCGTACCTCGACGGTGAGCTTGGTGCCAGCCCGGCTGTGCGCTGCCTCCACGTAGCCCATGGCAATGTTCTTGCCCAGGCAGGGCGAGGGACATCCACTGGTCACTGTGCCTGGGATGTGAGGATATGGGGAGGTGAATGGGGCCAGCCAGCCCCTGTCAATGCCATGGCCACAGCTCAGGGTCATGCCCGTGCCAGCCCCACTGCCCCCACCTACCCACGGGCCTGCCTTCGGGGCCCAAGATGGCCATGTGGGGCCGGATGGCGGGTCCCACCGATGTCAGCCCCACGCGCTTGCGCCTTGGCTTCTGTTTCACTTGTGCCATGATGACAGCAGCACCAGGGAAGTCCATGGCCACACGCCGGCGCTTCCCTGCAGGGTAGAGATGGGTGAGGGTTGGTGATGCCTGACTGGTCCCCTTGTACCCACTGGGGACACCTTACTGCTCTGCCTGCACCAAGAAGGAGGTGGAGGTGGACCTACCCAGAGTCCACATCAGCCCAGCCTCAGCAGGGGTGACAGTCTCATCGATGTCGTTGCCGTAGAGGCAGAGCCCGGCCTCCAGGCGCAGGCTGTCCCTGGCTGCCAGCCCTGCTAGCCACACATCGGGGACACCCAGGAGCTGCTCAGCCAGCTCCACCGCCCGCGCCGCAGGCACCGAGATCTACGGCAGAACACGAGCAGGGTCAGCGGGGCACGGCCTTCCCCTGCCTTGGTACCGCAGTGGGGATGCTGGCACAGTTCCCTGGGTACCTCCACGCCATCCTCGCCGGTGTAACCACAGCGCGTGACCCGGCAGCCTGGCACACCGAAGACGGTAGTGGAGATGCTATTCATAAAGGAGAGCTTGGCCAGGTCATCCGGCAGCCCTGCCTGCAGAACCCTTGCCATGGAGGGACCTGGGGAGGCAGGTAGCTGGAAGACAGCAGTGCCCAGGGAAGGGGGGGGAGGTGGGGAGGGCGGTGACATCCACCGGCAGAAGACCCAGAGGAGGGCAGGCCCACGTGGGGCCCCCACTACCTTGCAGAGCCAGCAGCGCATTGTCTGATACCTCCAGGTGCACGTCACTGCCCGTGGCCTGCAGCTGCGCTGCTCTGTCCTGCCAGGGTGACAGTGGGCTGCTAGCACAGGGGCCAGGCCACTGCCAGCCTCACAGGTGGCCATGGCCACCTCACCCCGTGCAACACCGGTGTCACCAAAAGGCAGAAGGACTCATTCCCGCTGCCCGTCCCCACCTCCCACGGGGCTCAGGCAGCCCCATACCCTCAAGATGGCCAAGTCCTTGTCAGCACAGGCGGCGTTGGACACCACGTAGAGGTGATCTTCTGACGTGTTTGTGACGATGAGGTCGTCCGTGATGCCGCCCTTCTCGTTGGTGAGCAGCGTCAGGGTGCCCTGCGGGACACGGCAGCATTGGCAGGCTGCCTGGACCCTCCCAGGGCATCCCGGGGACCTCTGACCCCACTGGATGCCGGGTGCCTGCCCAGTGCCCCCTACCTGTCCTGGCTTCAGCTCGGCGATGTCCCCCACCACCAGGCTCTCCATGAACCTGATGCGGTCCCGGCCGTACACCAGGGTCTGCAAGGGGCCGGGGAGGTTGTGAGGTGGTGCGGCTGCCCCCCTGCTCCAGCCCCCTCATCCCGACCCCGCTACCTGCAGCATATGGGAGACGTCGAAGAGGGAGCAGTGGCGGCGGGTGTGCAGGTGTGACTGGAGGTGGCCCGGCCCGTAGTGCAGCGGAAGGGTCCAGCCGGCGAACGGCACCATCCGCCCGCCGCGGGCCCGGTGCAGGGCATCCAGCGGCGTCTGCTTCAGCCCCTCCTCCCCGGCCCCCGTGCCCCCGGCCCCTCTCCGCGGCGCCGAGCCCGGGGGGCGGCGGGACAGCGCGGCGCGGCAGCCCGCCCGCAGCATCTTCCTCTTCCTCCTCCCTCCCGGCACGGCTCGGACCGGCCCCGGGGCGCCTGGGACATGGAGTCCGCCCGGCCCTGGCCCCGGCCCCCGCCCCCGGCCCGGCCCGCCCTCGGCACCGCCTCCCCGGGGCCGCCGGCACGGCCACCCCCATCCCTCAGAGACAGGCGGGGACAGGCAGGGCCAACGTAGCAGCTTTTAGTGGTTACCCCTCCAGCACCCCCGCACCCCTCGGTCCCCACGCGCCCCCTTGCAGTGTCCGGGCTCTGCCCACGGGACGTGCCCAGGAGAGGTTCCCAGGGGTCTCTGGAGCGGCAGCGCTGCCCCTCGCTGCTGGGCAGAGCAGAGGGAGTCAGGGATAGGGCACAGGGAGGGTTTGGGATCCCCGCGGGGTCAATGGCCGAAGCGGGAATGCAGGAGTCCACTCAGGCCCCGGGAGCATGGAAGGGGCACTTCTCCCCAGCTGGCACCAGCACCAGTGGGCTCAGGTGTAGGAAAGCAGGTTGATATCATAGCAGCCATCCACCTGGGGAAGAGAGCGACTGTCACTGTCTGCACAGCACTGCTGGGATGCTCCAGCCCCATCCTGCTGGGAGCAGCCCCTCTGGGAGGGCTCCCGAGCCATGTGGCAAGGCCAGGGTCCCTGTCAGCAGGGTGGTGGGACTCACGTCGAAGCGCCCGATGCGGGCAGCTGCCTGGCGAGCCCGGATGACCTCTGTCAGCACCCACATTTGCTGGACCTCTGTTGACACCTTCTCTGGATCAGGGAGCTCCTGGAAAGAAGTGGGCACAATGCTGTGGAGCAGGAATGGCCCAGATGGGCTGGATGATCCTGGGTTTGGGCAGTGGTGCGGCTGGATGGCTCTGCCTCCCAGGGAGCCAGGCACGTGATGGTGCCCACATTCCTGACCTGCTGATGGTTTCCCAACACGAGGTGAGCAGGGCCCCTCTCTAGGAAAACAAACCACTGGGGACATGGGTGAGTGACCCTGATCTCTGGGTGTTGCGGTGCCAACACAGCCCACCTCTGCTGGCAGGTGGCCAGGATGAGGACAGAAAACTGATTGCTGGCTAATTATTAAAAACCTAATCACGCAGTCCAGAGTTTCCCAACAGCCTCACTTTGTGACACTCCCTGGGCTTGGGTGCAGAATCCTGGGCACACAGGCTGGTTCACTGCAGGGACCTTTAGCCAGGTGGGACGTGTGGGCTCAGCAGCAGCTCTCCTGGCTGGGGCACAACTCTCATAGGGGCACAGCTCTGTAGCACGGGGCTGAGGGGTGCCTTGTGGTGATGTTGGGAAGAGCCAATCTCAGGGCAACTGCTGGCATCTGCCCCAGATACTCCTTGCCACAGGGAACGTGATCCAAGCAATCAACAAGGGATTGGGATGCCCTCCCCAAACTGTCACACAGCTGGGCAAGGATTGGGAACAGCAGCCTCATTGCTGGTGCAGTGTGAGCACTGCAGCATGGAAGCCCAGGAGAAGAACTGCCCCGGCAGGTGTGGGCTGTGTGCCACCCTCCTGCAGGCAGCACCTCCAGTTGATTCAGCAGGTTCCCATGGGTGAGCCAGCTCCCATCCTGGCTCTGCTCTGCCCAGACTTTGCCCACCAAAGGCCACCATCTGCCAGGCAGATGTGGCTGGCAATCTGTAAACACGTGCTGTGGTTGTGATGCCTCTCTGCCCACATGCTGTCCTGGCTGGGCAACGTGTTCCCCAGAGCACACCCTCTGCAAAGTACTGGGAACCAGACCTGTCCCCACAAGTACCACCCACCCCAAACGATGCTGTGCACCCACTGCTCCCGCAGTGATGTCCCTGTCCCTGTTCCCACACATCCCACCTGCCGCTGCACCATGCTGTGCACCCACTGCTCCCACGGGATGTTCTTGTTCCTGTCCCATCCCATTGCATCCCCCCTGTCTGCTGAGTGGCACTGTGCACCCACTTCTCCCTTGGTGACGTTCCTGTCCCCAGACTAGAGGGCAAATAGACTTAAATGTCACCTCAAATAGCACATCCCCATGGAGATATTTTTCTTAGTACTGCAAACTACTTCCAGCACAAGGCGGGTTATTTCAGGGCTCCAAAGCTATTCCTGGTGAAAGCCTGGAGCCAACAAGGCAGGCATGGGCCTGGCAGCTTCCTGATGGATGCTCATGGCTGGCACCCCACAGAAGCCCCTCCTTCCCCCAGGACCTCAGCAGTGATTACTCACCCCATGCAGGCTGGCTGGTTGCTCCGGAGGGGTCAGCTGGGAGAGCCAGGAGGGAAAATCCTTCTGAGGACTCTGAAACAGATCCAGAGGGTCACACAGGGTGTTCCCAACCCTATCTCCGTCCTTTACACCGGGCAGCATGCTGGGGCTTAGAGCCTACCCCTAGTGATACTGCTTTGGAAGTGTCCCTTTACTATCCTTAAAGAGAATTTTGTAGGGAATTCTGTGTTTTGAGTGGCTGTCGGAGCAGTCCCTTCCCCAGCACCACTGAAGCACAAGTGGATCCCAAGTGCCCCAGCAAAGGACAAGGACTTGGAGCCACATCCCTGTGTATGTTCCCCAGAGCTGTAGGAGGAAATGCAGGTATAGAGCAGGACAGTGGCTTGTCCAGGCCCCCTGCCTGTGCCTGGCAGTGGGGTAGCTCTGGCACCTGCTCACCTTCTGTCCAGGGGGGAAAATCTGCAGGTCTTCGATGGTGAAGTGGAGCCAAACTGGGGAGGGCTGTCGCAGGATGAACCGCATTGCTGTCACCTGGTCCACATCACACAGCATCTGCAGGGCAAGGGCCAGGGAGTGTAACCACAGGGGCTGGCACTGACTGCGGGCAGCTTTTGGGGTATCCTCCCAAAACCCCCAATCCACCCCAGATGGAAGAAGCCCGAGGGAAGCATCATCCCGTGAGGGCTGGCTGGGCTGAGTGGGACACAGGGACTCTTGCAGCCATGGGGGGTCAGTGGGACATGGGCACCAGACCCCTGGAGCAGGAGCCATCCTGGGGTGTGGGCAAAGAGGGGTGAGCCCCAGCGGGGGGAGATGCCAGACCCATCCGGACATGCCGACCTGGTGCCGGTGGAGGCAGAAGTAGTCCTGGGAGCCCTCCTCGGTGTGTGGGCAAGGCATCAGGCACAGGTCCCGCAGGCAGGTCATCCAGCGCCGGGAGCCGCCGGGGCCGGGCCGCTGCACCCGCACGCTCAGGAACGCCGTGTAGAAGTTCCTGAACACGATCTCCTGCACCTGCGGGACCGGCGACCTCAGTCCCACAACAGCATCCCTCCATACTTGCACCGCCATCCCCGTCCCCCCCTCGATACCGACACCGGCATCACCCCACCGATACCGACCCCAACATCCTCCCCCCAGTACTGGGGACGGGCACCGGCAATCCCCCTCCCTCAGCGGGATCGGCACGCCCCCGTACCCGCACCAGCACAGCTCCATATCGGGACCCGCACGGGCATCCCCCGGCATCCCCCACTCTACTGGGACGGGCACTGCATCCCCAGCATCCCGCCCAGCATCGGTAAGGGAGATACCCCAGTACCGGCATCCACCCGTTACCGGTATCCCCTCCGCCCGGGATCGCCCCTCAAATCATCCCCATACCTCCCACGGCATCCCTTCTGCCCTGGGACCGCCCCCGGATTCCCCCCATACTGGCACCGGCATCCCCCGTCCTGCCCCGACACCGACACCACACCCGGCCCTGCACCGTCCCCGGCCCCTGTCTTCCTCCGGGACCACCCCAGCACAACCCCCGCCGGTACCGCCCCTGTCATCCGCCCGTGACTCCTCGGGACCACCCCGGGACCCCCCCGCCGGTACCGCGGCGGGCGCGGCCGCACTCACGTCGGCAGCAGCACCGCGGGGGAAGCGGAGGTCGATGACGGCGACGCCGGGCCGTACGGGCTCGGCCCCCCCGGCCAGCTGGAGGGGGGCGGCGGGGCGGGGGGCGCAGGGCAGCGGGGAGCGGCCAGGCCCGGCGGGCGGACCCGGCCCCGCCGCTCCCGACATGGCGGCGCCGCGCGGCCGCCGCTCCGGGGCGGGGCCGGCCGGGCGGTGGCGTCACCGCCCGCAGCCGCCAGCAGGGGGCGCCCCCGCCCCGCCTCCGCCCCGGGGCGGCCCCGCCGCGATGGCAGCGGGAGCGAGGGCGGGGCCGCGCTGGCTCCGGGCATCCCCCGCACCGGGGCCGCCCCAGCGCCTCCGCCGGCCCGGCACCGGCATCCCCGCCCGGGTTTATTTTCTTCTCGGCCCCGCGGCGCCGAGACCGGAACTGGGGGTTGAGCACCGCCCCACCCCACCCCCACCCCCTGCCCTCCCGGGGCCACCCCGGTGCCCGGGCAGCACCGTCCCGGAGTGAAGCAGCGGGTCCGGCCCCGGTGTGCGGAGTCAGCCCTCCACCTGGGGCGCACACAAGCAAATCGCGGCTGGGGATGCCTGGGCTCGGAGCAGAGGGGATGGGGACGGTACCGGTACCGTGGCGGGTCCCCCGGGGCCGGCCCGAGGGGGCTGAGCCCGTACAAACTGCTGGCAGCCGCACACCGGTTTTTAAGTCTTTTTTTTTTAATAAAACAATCGGAGTCTGTATCAAAAATTTAGTAAAAAATTAGATTTGAGAGTTCACCGATTTTTTTTTAAACTATTAACTATTCCTGGCGCTCTTTTTTTTCTTTTCTTTTTCTTTTTATTTTTTTTTTTAAACTTTTTTAGCTTTTCCAACAGTGTCCAGGCTGGAGTGCCAGCGTGAGGCCAGCGGGGCCATTCTTGCACAGTCCCAAGGAGCAGCCGGGACAGAGAACACACCCTACTCTCACCAAAACACCCCACGGGAAGGGGGTTTTGCTTTAAATCGACCCCCCCAACCCTGGAGCTCGCTGGGAAGCAGAGAAGTTCGTCGTGGCACGGGGCTCAGCTCATCCTTCTGCGAGCATTCCCCGGCACAGTGATGCACCCCCTGCTCAGCCATGGGCACCCCAGGCCAGGCTGACCCAGCTCATGACTATTTTATGATGCGTGAGAAAGATAGGACTTCTTTGATTAAAATTAAAATAAAAATGATAAAAGAATCAAACCCCAAACCAAGAAGCTGATCCACCCCAAGAGGAGGAGGAGGAGGCTGGCTGGCCCCGCTGACCAGCCCGTGGAGCTCGCCTGCAGCACAGCACTGCCCTCCCCCTCCCCAAAAACTACACATCCCAGTTTAGGTAAACAGCAGATTAAATGTAAAAACTTAAACCATCGACTTCAGAAAGTCCCTTGAATTTAATTATTTTTAGGCTACCTTTCATGTTACGTCCTGTAGCTAGACACACGTGAATAGAAAAAACAGTACAGTTAGTGTTAAAGGCAAACAGCGGAGACCCAGAGTGCTACCCCAGTGCTGCCTGCTCCTCCCGACCCGGCCCGACCCGTCCCGACCCCCCTCCCTGCCCACCGCCCGGCCCCGGCCGAAGCCCAGCCGCCGGGAAGGCGTCTTTGAGCCGAGAATTTTTTTCTATGAATAAAATAAAACCAAAGCTTGTTAGGCAAAAATAAAACAAGTGTCCCCCCGAGTCCCGCGAGCGCTCCGGTGCGGCGGGCGCAGCCGGGGAGAGCCTGCTGGGGAGCAGGCTGGGCTTTCGTGTTCCCGGCTGGTGAGGGGGCTGCCGGCCCACAGACAGCACCGGTGGGGAGCTGGAGGCCCCTTCTCCCCCGAGAGCCTCCTGTTTGTTAAGGGGGCACGTAGGGCGGTGGGGACCTGTACGGGGTCATGTTCTTCGGGCGGGAGCCTTTCCCCTCCATGGGTGCAGTGAAGGGGGGGGGAGGCTGGTAGGGCGGCGCGTTGGGGTCCTCGTCCCGCAGCGGAGTGTACTCCCCGATGGTGTCCTGGTTGAGCGGCGTGGTCTCCGGCATGCTCTGGTTGGGGTACTCTGGAGGGGGCAGAGGGGCTTTCTCCTCCTGGAGGATGAGGGGCATGCTGGAGGACGGTGGGGGCTTGGAGTCATCCAGCTCGTCGGCGAAGATGATGGGCACACCTTTCTTTATGAAGGTTGCCTGGTCTTCGATGGTCAGTTTGCCTTTCCTCTTCTTGCGGTAGCAGATCATGGCAATGATGCCAGCCACGAGGAGGATGGCGGCCACCACCACGGCAGGGATGACGGTGTGCAGGTACACATCGTCCTCGCTGCTCTTCTCGGGGTCTTTGCCTGCTGCCACCGTTGGCGCGGCCTCTGGGATCACCCTGCCATCCTTGGTCACGGGGACAAACTGGATGTGCCTGCAGCTGCCGGAACCAACCACAGACACATTCAGAGGCTTGAATTCAGGCTGCAGGACATTGGAGAAAGCTGGGCTCGGCCTGCCGGAGTCATCTGCAATTTTTTTGCTCAAAGTCCGGATCTGCTCCCGAGGGCAAGGCTCCAGGGGCAGTGTGTTGTTGGTCCATTCCACTATGATGGAGCCTTTGGCGATGTCCTGCACTGTGATTGTGCTGCTGTTCCTGTCGCCGAAAGCCAGAGCCAGCTTCTTCACCAGCATGATCTTCTTATGGATGTCATTCACCACTGCATTATGGTCCCCTTCCAGCCTGGCCTTGAACTTCACCGGAGACTTGTCCCCATGTGGGCGTTTGTGGACATGGATTTCAAAGGCATCCACGGCAAAAAGCCCACCCTTGTCAGTGGCATACATGAAGTACTCGTGCTTCCCAATGTGGTTGTGGTCTGGCATGCCATACATGAGCTGGCTGGTGCTGTTGAACTGCACCCATGAATTCTCCTCGATCATCTGCTGCTCCTTCAGCTTCAAGGTCAGTTGCAGCTTGTCAGTGGTGGTGTCTTCCTTGTCATAGAAGGTATCTGATGGTATCTTAACCTCGAAGTACGTGCCCTCCCAGGCATCGACCCTGTCGATGTGGTTGGTCAGCTTGGGGGGCTCGTTGGGCTCCCAGGGCCGGGGCAGCCCGCTGGCGGTGGTGCGCACGCGGGACGGCGGAGAGGCCGTTGTCAGCTTCGAGATGGGCGACCTGGTCGTGCTGGGGGGCTTTGTTGGACGGGGCGTTTTGGGCCTTCGAGTGGGCCTTCGTGTTATTGCCGTGGAGGAATCTGTCGTGGATGGTGTGGCTGGCTTCAGGGTGGAGACTCTTGGTTTCTTGGTGGTAGTTGAGGGTGGTGTGATCACTGCTGTGGGCTCTATGTACCCAGGCATGGTGGGGCGAATCGGCACGGAGGCTGTGCCCGTGCCTTCTGCTACCCTGGTTGGCTGGATTGGCCCCAGCGTGGGCGTCTGGACAATGGGGCCTCTGGTTCTGATGGTGACTGTCGGCTTCCTCGGCAGCGGAATGGGCTCCCGGACAGGGGGTGCCATTGTCTCTGTGGGAGGCGCGATGGCGGGCGACGTCGGGGTGGGGACAATCCTGGTGGGTGGCTCTTGTGCGGCAGTGGTGGGCGGCCCGATGGCAGTCAAAGGCGTAGGGGTGGCGTTGATCTGCCGCCGCATCCTCTTTGGGAGGTGAGGTTTCTTGTTAGCAATGTGCCAGCCAACAACCGGGTAGCCAAGGCGGGCAGACATGGTTCCTTCCTTAGCTGGAGCCTCCACCTTGCTGATGTTGGGGACGCTGTTTTGGCTCAGGGAACATCCCAGTTTCCATGAGAGTAAGGCCCCGTTTTCCACCACCTTCTTTGCATTTCCTGGTCCAGCCATGAAGGCCGACATGTCAAAGAGTCTGTTATTTACAACAGGAACCAACTTCATGTTGTGAAGTTCCACCTCTGAAAAGCTTCTCATTCTGTTTAAGAGTTCAATCCTCTGCTTTGGTGTCATTTTTGTTAGGTCAGCATCCAAAATGACAGTCAGGATGGTGACTGGCTCTTCTGAGCCACACACGAAGGGTGCTGTGTCACTCGTGTCCTGGACGGCCGCACGCACCGACTGAGGCTCGTTGTGGTCCTCCTGGTGGACCTCCACGGAGAAGACGTTTGTGGTCTGCGGGACATAGCTCCCATTGGGGAAGGGCTGCAGAGTGGTCACCGAGATGTAATGGACACCCTTGTCTGTGTCAAGGGGCAGCCCTTCCAGGGAGCTGCTCTCTGCATTCCAGTGCAACCAAGAAGGCAAGGAGTCCTTCCCAGCTTCAGAGATCTATCAAACAAACAAACAAACAAACAAACAAAAAAGGCTTTTAGAAGCACAGCATGAGGACAGGTTCTATCAGCAGTAACACTTAATTACAAGGATTAAAGAAAAAAATCTGAAGTGTAACAACTGGGGAAGGAACATCCTGGCCAGAGCATTGCAGCCGTTGCCTCCTCCTCCACATGTTGGCAAGGACAGTTCTGCAGGGTGCACTGGACCCAAAGGGCTTAAGGAGCCACAAGAGGTCATAAAGTCCCACAAGGCCCCCTGGCCTGCAAGTGCTCCAACACTTGCTGTGCAACTGCCAAGCACAAGTGGTTCATTTTCTCTGAGAGCAGACGGGGAGTTTACGTCATGGGGACAGTGACAAAGCTGAGGGTGAAGTTATGCTGTACAGCAGAGCTGATCTAACAACTGCCCTCTTCCCACTCCTTCCTCTCCCAGCTTGGCCATCTTGCTCCTTTCCTCAGCCCATCACACCCTGCCCACCCTAGACACATTAGGGCCACTGCTCCAGCAGCTCAGCAGAACATGTATTTTCTCCACTTATTTCAGCTTGTCTCACTGTCCCCAGAGCCAGGAAGACCCAGAGGGGCCAGAAGCTGGCCAGCTATGGTTCTGAGTCCCTGGCCTGGCTGGAGCACACCAGCTCTCAACAAGCAGCAGGAAATCCTGAGAGCTACCTGGTGTTGTCCTGTTCTGCCAGAGGAACAGCAGCTGAGGATAAAGGAAGGGATGTGGCACATGGACTGAGGAATTGCTGGACATGACACAGGACAGCATGGCAGCCTGGCTTCACCCCCAGGCTAGCTAAAAATGAAGGACTTCACTTTCACATAGCAACCTGCTGCTGCAAGGGAAGGCTTTGTCTCAGAACACAGGCACCTCAGGACTCCAGCCCACTCTTTACTACCTCTTTCAGCCCGTGGGACTCTGTCTCCTGCCCTGGGTTGTAGCTGAGGGTGGGTGAAAAACCCCAAGCCCCCACCCAGCTCCCGGCAGCTGACATCCCGGGCTGTGCGCTGAAGGGGTGAGGCTGCCAGCTCGGTGGGCTGTGACATTTCCCGGGACTGTAGGTACTCCAGAGTGAGTAACCTGAGCTTCATCACCGCCCAGGCCCGGAGGCGTTTGGAAAGTGCACTGGCTGGGCTTTCCAGAACTCCACGAGGCATCTCCCCCTGACACTCCGAGCAAACAGGATGCTTTGGGGCTCATGGAGACATATTTAGCAGCCTGGTCCATGGTCTGGGCTCACTGCAATCCAACATGGAGCCAGGCTCCAGCTCTCTTCCTGAAAGGGTGCTTTGGTTCTCTGCAGTTCTGTAAAGCTTATACATATTTCATAATTTACCCAAATGCAAAGCTGGGAGAGGAGCTTTGCAAGGAAACCAGACAGGCAGGAGCATTCCTGCATCCAGCAGCAGGTGCAGAGCCAGGGCTGGACTGCCACACTGCAGGTCCTGCTGGGGAAAGCCCCTGGATGGACAAGGAAGGATGCCTGATGCTGCAGGGCTGTGCACACTGTGAGGTGCCACTCCCACTCCTTGGATGCAGGCAGCACCCTGGGGCTCACCCCCACGCTGTGGGTTTCAGCACACTGAAGGGTCTGGATGCACAGCTCTGCCAGCCCAAAAGTCTTTTGGCAAGAGCAGCACAAAAAAGCTTTTGTGCAAGAGCTGCAGAGGGTTTCAGCCAGCCTGGACAAGCTGGAGAGTACTTCATGAGCCACACGCTGGGCACAGCTTATAGAGCAGAGTTTAAAGCTCTCAGCACAGCTTTAGTTGACTCCTCACCAGAGCACAGAATTCAGATTCCTGCTTACAACAGCTGGAGGAAGCTGTCCCAAGGGCCCTGTACCTCAATGTAGGCCACCATGCACCAACATGTGAGCATCCTTGCCCTGGCCTTGCTGTGTACCCACGTGTCTGGCAGAGGACAGGGAGTTTTGGCAGGGCTGTGGCTGCAGTCACTCCTCCTCCACTGCAAAAACAGGAGCTGCTTTTAGCCCAGACATCCCAAAGGAAAGGCAGCCCTTCACCTGAGCTGGGCACAGGGAGCCAAGCCTCGCTCCTGCAGGAACAAAGGAACGAATTGTCCTTCCTTGGCATTTCTTCTTCCAAAAGAGAACTAAGGCAGGGTCTGCTTCTGCCCAGCCAGAAGCACTGACCTGACTCCATCTTCCTTTAAAAAAGTCTCATTTCATCACACCCTCTAAAAACTGAGATGCCAGGACAATGCTCAGTGCAATAAAGCATTTACAGTAGCAGAAACTGGATGGTTCCACTCTTTATCCCCTTGTGCCAAAATTAGCCACTAACCTGCCCACTGTGGAGGAGGGCTGGGCTGGGCACACATAAGGAACAGAAACATAGGGAGCCAGGACAAAGCCACAGCATTATTGAGGCTTACACAATCAAGAAGAATAAAAACTTTAATAGTGAGTGGTTAAATTCTCTCTGAGTGTGTAATTTTAGGCTACATTTGGAACAAATCTTCCCCTTCTGTGCACTCTGCAAAAGCCCTTAATTACAGGATCAAACACTCCACACAGCTTTCCTGAGAGTCAGAGTTTTCTGCTGCTGCCTCTTCCCTGGGCACTGCCATGACTTGAGGAGAAGACCTGCAAGCAGCAGTATTTTATCCAGTCTCATGCCACAAGGTGATTCTTCCTTCAGTCATCTCCGCTCCTACTTCTGACAGCCAAACTCACTTCAGAAAGGTGCCTGACCCCACACACAGAAATGATGGCGAGGGAGGCACAGGCCAGTCTGAGTATTTCCTGCTTGGAAAACCATTTTTAACCTACAGTTTACATGTAGGGCCCATCCTAGAAAAGGAAACTGCAGGCAGACAGATTCACACCAAAAACTAGGCTCTCCTGAAAAACAAAAACAGGCCAAGCAATCACTTACTGGGATGAGTTGTTCTAGCAGGGATATGACAGTTGCAAAACATTTATAAACCCATTTAAACTTGATTTAAAAAGAGCTGAGCTAGTTCAGCTGTATTCAGCCTGTGAGGAGATGTGGACTGTTTCTAAAGGCTCTGCAAGAGACGATTAAGAAAATCAAATTTATGTGGATTACTCCTATGAAGCCTGTGCCTCCCCTGGGAAATCTTTGAGAAGGCAACAAGTCACAAGCATTCGATGTCTCTGCACTGCTTTAAACACAGCTACTGACCTGATAGCAGAAATCATCCATGTTCATGTGACAAAGGAAGAGCCCAGAAAGATTGGAGCAGATAAATAAAGTTGTTAGCATAATGGATAAAAATACTTGCTCCTAAACAAACGCTGACCAGCAGAGGCCTTGGCGTGGGTCTGTCCTGTCCACGTCACTGCTGTGTTTGCAGTGGTGTGAACTGTGAGGAGGGAGACCTGGACTCTGTTCTAGCAATGTTTCCTTCAAATATTGCTTCAAAGGGTATTTGTTAAGGCTACACATAGTTAATGATTTGGGATCTCTAGTTTTCATGTTAAAAGTTTTCCACTTTTCTATGTATGCAATAAGTATCAGCCTTAAGCCCTGCCATTTCCCTCAAGGGGTCTGGTTTCAAAATAACTCTTCCATTGCCCAAGTTTAAAAAAAAAAAGGCTGTCTTTGTTTTCCCATTATTTGAGATAATTGTAAATGAATGCCTATTGGCTAAAGATTACACAAGCCTGGCAGTGTACTGAAGACCATTAAAAAATAAGCCATGATTGTGATTTAAAATACATACAGTGAGTGGTCTGGCTGGTTTTGAAGACCTTGTTCACAAAATCCTTTGAGATAGACGTGGCCTGTTATTTTTAGGCCAGCCAAGAGCAGTCAGCTCATGAAAGAAGATAGCTCAGTTTGACTTGTTTTTTTAAACTTGGATCTTAAAACCCTGTGGCCAACAAGACAAAGATAAGCAAAGGAGCAGTGAGCAAAACTTCTGCCCTGAGGGAATTCAGGCGAAAATTGCATTCTTACTTACAAGAGTGCCCTTTAATCCTCCAGGTATTTAGTCCTCCTCCTTCTGATGAATCCCCTGAAAAGGAGACAGCGAGCCCTTTGCCAGGAGACAGGTACCATAGGATCCTGCCACAGGTCTCCACTAGGGCACACCACTATGAAATCTTCCCAGTCCTGGAAGTATCCAGTGGGATCTCCCCTGCCTGTGCTGACAGACCTTCACACAGGCAGCAGCAGCAGCTGGGAGTCGGCTCCTTTCAAATCAGCCCTAAACACCCCCTGATGGCTGCTTTTGGGCAGAGTCAGCATGGACAGTCCTGCAGCTCTGCCAGATCTCCCACTGCCCCCTTCCCCTCCCTGTGCTCAGCAGCTGCTGAGAGACAGACCCTGTGCCAAAGTTTTACCTGGAGTGTAATTACTGATGGCAATTTACTGTAGCCAGACTCCCTCAGCATCACCCCAACACACATGGCCAGCAATGAGGAATATCCCAGCTGGGCCCTCCAGAAGGTGAGCTGAGCTGAGCTGAGCCCAACTGACTGACCCAGCCAGTGTCACACCAAGTCTGCAGGCTCAGGCTTCTGCAGGCAATTAACCAGCAGGCAGGGGAGGAAAATGGAAATTCAAACGCAATTCAAATGCAAATATAACTGCAGAGAAAGAGTCAAGACTAACCTGTTTGCCTAAGCCCAAGCTTCATTTTAAACCCCCTGCTAATGCTGCAGCATGGGCAGTGTTGGCAGCAGAAGTAACAGGCAGTGTCAGCTCCAAATCAGATCCATGGGTAGGCAGATTCTCATTGCCTTGTCCCACACAAGCTGGGGGAGGGACACTGGCTTCAGATCCACGCCAGTGCTGCTGGAACCATGGGCACTGCAAAGAGCACAGCCAGACTGGAGTCAGGAGAAGTCATGGGCACGGGGCCTGCAGGCTCCAGCTCAGAGGACAGTCCCTGTTTTGGGAGGCAGGCTCTGCCTCTGGATCCATCAGGTGCACCCCTCACCTGGCACAAAGGCTGCACTGTGCCTGCAGACCAAGCTGTCCAGGAACCACAGCCCCAGGCAGGTCCCACGGCAGCAGAGGCTGCTGCACTGGGTCATGGAATGTGATGGTGCAAGGCAGGAGCTGGACAGCCCTCAGCCCACAGCTGCCAGAGTTCAAGTGCTTTCAGACACATGGCAATTCTTCCTGTTGTTCTGTGTTGGGCCAGGGCTTGGACTTGATGGTCCTCGTGGGTCCCTTCCAACTCAGAATATCCTGTGATTCCATGAGGCTGTGGGGCTTTGGCCACAAGGAACAGCCCTGCCAGGGAGGTTGGCCTGTGTGCATCCAGGAGAGGTCGTGTGAAGGAGCCTCCAACCTTACTTGCCACCTCCTTTTCTCAAACACAACAGAACTGCAAACTAGGACACCAGACAGGCCATGCCTAGAAACACAAGGCCCAGAAAGCAGTGGTGCAAGGAGGATGGGCACCTCTCAGAGCCTTCTGCTCACTGGGCACTGCTGCTGCAGTGCTGTGCTATGGGAAAGCTCAGGCTGGAGACAGGAAAGTTGTGCTTGGCACAGCGAGCAGGAAGGACTTGCAACACAGATGCTTCCCTGTGGAAGGGACTGCCTTACCTGCCAAGGTTTTTGGGTATCCTCAGCAGACACTGCTCCTCTGGGCTGCTGTGTACCTTGCACAGCAGGTACAGAGCAGCCCAAAGACCCAGGAACTCACAGACAAAACAAGCTGCTCCAGGACAACTCATGCAGATGCCTCTGCCCCTGGAAGTCTAAAAACAGCCCAGAGACTTGACTGGCTTTCAGAAGTACGTCAGCCTCAGTGACCCGAGCCTTCATTACCAGCAGGAGCTCACCACCTCTGTTCAGAGACCAAAAGCTACACAAGAACAGCCAGTAATTGGTGCTTCCTTTGTGCACAGGTAGGTCAGGATGGTTGAGCTAACTCCATATTCTGGCTGGTCCCAGAAAAAGCCCTGCAAAGCCCTTCCAGTATGTCTCCATGCACTGAAGCTGCTGCTTTAGAAAAACAAAGAAAGCTGAGCTAAGGGGGAATAAGGCTTGCAGAGGCCACATCACTGTGCCCTGACCCTCATCTTCAAGTTCAAACTTCAACCTCTGAAGGACCAGGCAGCAAAGCTACTTGAAGTAGCTGCTCTGCTTTTATGTGCTCATGACAATCTGAATGAGAAGTTTATGTGTCTCCTGCTCATCTGCATTTTCCAGCCATTCAAGGAGCCAGTGAAGCCTCACGCACGGAAAGCAGCCCCCCTCCTCTGTGGGTGTAGGGCTGTGCTGTGGGCTCAGCCTGCCTTCCACACGAGCTGGGCTTTGTCTGACCAGCTCCTTTACCATCAGTGAAACGGCTCTGCAAAGGTGCAGGCTGAGCAGCTACGCCCAGCTCATGCCACCCTCGCATACTCCTGCCATGACGGCTTCTTTTCCAGCTGCGCCTCTGTGCTGCCTATAAGGACACCATTCAGCATCCCACTCTGCCTGGGCAAGGGAACACAACAGCTGTTTCACTGGGAGGTCACTACAAAACATTGAGTGTCCCAAGAAATCCTCCTTTCATCAGTCCATGCAAGCAGCTTGGAAGGATTTGTTTAGCCTTATTGTTGGAGCGGGCAGGCACAGCCCGCCCGCGCCAGGGCTGGGGTCAGCATGGGCTGCCCACACCCTCTCTGTCCCTTGGCTGGGGGGTGAGCACGGGGCAGGAAAAGCCTCAAACAGCTTTAAAAAAAGTTTGGTTGGGCTCTTCTTTCAGCGCCACTTTTTATAAGTGAAAGGCCAAAGGGAAGCAAAAATACCACAGAGCATGGATGCCAAGTGCTGGGGGTTTAGTGCATGCTGCCACTGCACAGCTAACCAGCCCTGGCAATTTATTCCTCCCATCAGCAGATTGCTGGAAAGCTGGCTTTCAAGAGCATGGCAAGGAAAGGCAGACCAGATCCTGCAGCCTCAGGTCTGCTCCTTCGCAGGATTCTCATTATTGTCACGTACCTCTGTCTCCCTGGATGCTCAAAGCACCAACCTGTAAGAGCAGGACAAAACAAGGAACTTCCCAGCCCGTCTGAAAAGCCAGTTTATAATTAGACTGAGTCACATTTTCCACTCCTCCAAATTCAGAGTTTGTTACTAAGCGTGCACTGAAAATGCCAAATTCTCTGACTCGGTCTCTCCCTGCAGGAAAAAGATAAGGCCCCTCGGCCTCCCTGCAGGAATCTTATCAGCTCATCTTATCACTCAGATTGCAGCGTGGCAACCCAGCAAAACCCTGCCCAAGTCTTCCTTTGCCTGGACCTGTTCCAGGCACTGCCATTTATCCCCGTGTGCTCGCCTGTAAATAGCGGCTGTTGCTGCACCTCCCAGTTAGTCCAAGAAAACCAGGGACCCCAGGGAGGAGGTGAAGCTCAAATGCCTTGACACAGAGAGCCTTTTAAGATACCCAGCTTGATGACAAAGCCCCTCGGGACTGCTCCTTGCTTCTCTTCTTCCTTTGAGAAATGCCACTTTAATAAATTTCACATTCAGTTAAAATGCTTTGAAATAAAGATCGTTGCAAGAGGGGAAAAAAAAAAAAAGTCAGTATTTTGTGGTTTTCTTCCCTGAAAGCAAGTGTGTCCTGGCACTGCAGGCTGGCTGTCAACATCCAGCCCTTGGCTTTGGGGTTGGAGCAGGATTGAGGTGAGCAGCACAGCCCTGACAGTAGATACCCATGTCAGGACTCCTGCAACCCAATCTCTGTGGATCCTGTTTATAAATCAAGGTCCCTGACATCTGATGAGAGCAAAGCTGTTCAGTAAAAGCTGCTTCAGCAGATGGCAAATAGAACAACCATTGGAAATTCAGCCTCCTGCTTGGAAAGTTTAGTGGTAGACTTGGCAGTGCTGGGTTAATGGTTGGGCTGGATAATCTAAACGGTATTTTCCAACCTAAACAACTCAGTGATTCTATGAAAGCAAGACTCCCTTTTTCCCAGATGGATATCCAGTCTCTGATAACCTCCAAACCTGCTCCATAGCTCGCTGTGTAATTCATCTGAGTGAATTCTGTTGTTCTAATCACTTTCCCACCAGCTGTGTTTGCTTACAGAGACAGCTTCTCAGGGCCTCTGCTATGTGTTTTACCTGTCTTCCCAACAAAGCCCTATGGAAACCATGCACTTCAAACAAAAAAAGAATGAGGGGCTAAGACACAGCTGGGAATGCTCACCTGTGCTCACCTGAGTTCCTCAGCACTGGCTACAAACCCATGCAGATCCATCCCAACACTGAAGACTACCAGGACTGAAGGCAGGGCAGCTGCTTTACATGACCTCCAAGGAAGACACAGCAAATCTCCTGCTCTGGCACAGATGTGCCTTGGGAAGCAGTACACAGCAGGAGTTTCTCTCCTTCCAGCATGCTTTATAGAGCCATCTTTAAATAAAAGTTATTTAATAGTGTCTCTGTGTAGTGTGGGTATATGCATTTAGCATATCAGGTTGTGCAGGGGTTCCTTGTGGGTAATGTATCCTTGTGGGGACAGCATACCCTGGCTACTGGCATGAGTGCAGAGCCATGTTTGGCAGCCACTACACCAAATCATGCACCTCACCTTTTGTCCTTTTCTGGGACTCAACAACTGGAAGCAGCAAAAACTACAGACCTGGATATTTCAGCTGATAGGAAGATGTCCAAACCAAAGCAAAGCAGACATGGAAAAGCAAATGATTCTAGGATATATCAAACAAAGCTATTTATAGAAGAGAAAAGGAAGTTTGATGCTTTCATAAAAGGTTCTGGTAAAATTTCATCTGGAATGTTTTGTAACACTGTGGTCATGCAAACATAAGAAAAATAAACTCAAGCTGGAGGAGGTGCAGAAGACAGCTGCAAAGCTTAGGGGAAGGAAAGAAAGCTTATTTTATGAGAAAGACTAAAGAGGTTGGCTTGTTTAACCTAATAAAATCAAGATGGGGAATATGCCTGTCACCTATAAATACATAAGGGAAGTAAATATTATGAAGGTAGAATTGATTTAGGCTAAAGGGCAGCACATATAAATATTTCTAGCCATCTCTAAATTTAGGCTAGAAGCTGCATTTTTAATCAGAGCAGCCAAATTCTGGAGCAGCTTCAAATGGAAGTGACAGGAACAGGAAATCCAACTGGTCTTTGACTGGAGCATGATCTGTTCTCTGACAGGACACAGCTGAGAGGTAACAGGTCAGACTCCACACAGTCCTCGTGGAAAAGGGGTTAGGGAGATGATGACTGGGGAAGGTACCAGCACCAATGCCCATGTCTATTCTGTTCTAGCCAGCATCTGCCAGGAGCCAGTGGGAGCCAGTGGCAACCCACCCACACATTGTGTATATGGCAAGGGGGCTGTATGATATGGGGAAATGGGGTGTTTTAACACAAAACTCGTAAAAATACCAATGTTTTGGTGTCAGATGTGACAGAAAGGGCTGCAAGATGTCTTTCAGGAAGCCACACCACGGAATTTTAATTCCCAGCCACCTCCAGACAGCTGGAGAGCAGTCTCACAGCCAGAAGCCCTGCTGCAGTGAGGAAGCTAGAGGACAGCATCTGGACTGACCTGCTGCCAAATCCAACAGCTGGAATACCTGCAATCTCCAGCTGCTTTCCAGAGGACAAGACAGTGCCTGACCAAGGCACTTGCTTGGGAACACAAGGCACAGGGGAAGGGCGTTACCATGGCCCCAGTGCCTTGCAGGCAGCTGGCCCTGAGCAATGTAGAAACAGACTCTGAAATTCAGACACGTGGTAGGTTTTTACTTCTTTTCTCTGCAGCTTGGGCACATTCAAATGAACTTGCTTTCGTCCTTAGCCATAAAACTCTCACCTGTTGTTGAGCAGCTTTGGGGGTGGCAGGGAAAGGCTGGGGACTGCTCCCAGGAGCACATACCTGACTGTGCAGGAGTGCGTGCCTGCGGGCCACTCCTCCGCCACGCTGCACATGCCTGGCGTTGTTTCCATCCCACAACCCAGTTTGCAGATAAAAGTATTTTGTCTACAGCTGGCTGGAATCTGCTAACGAGCAGGGAGAGGATCTGAGAGGGAGCTTCAAGGCGATCCCCACCACAATCCTAGAAATAATCAGTGGGAATCATCTAGAAATTAAGCAATCACACTTTCTCCAGGCTCCAGTGGGAGTCTAGGGACAGGAACTGTCAGCAATTTAAAAAAAAATAAAATATTGCAGGCAATTTCTTTGAAATTTAAGAGGAAAAAATACAGGTAACTCTATCTCACTGTAAGCCCTGCTCCATCTCGAAGGCACAGAAGTCCTTATTCTTTCTTAGCAGGGTTTAAGTACACCAGAGACTGAGATTCACAAGTATTATGCTTTTACTGTGCCAGCTGAGAAATGCCAGGCAGCCTGAGAAAAAGACCAGAGCAATCTGCCCTGAAATTTACCAGTAAAACAAAAATGCATCCTAGCACCCAAAATTGCCTACGCAGTTCCCACTAGCCAGGAATCAAATCCCCACAGCAAAGGTCAGCTGTGCTCAGCAGCCAGCATGCATTCTCTACAAGGAGAGCCCTTCCAGAGATAGCAGCTAAGTGAGAGCCTGCTGCACTTTTAAAATCAATTTCAAGGTGAACAGATGCAACATGCACTCGGGTAAACCCAGGGATAAGCATGAAAATAACTCCCAGAGTTTGCTGAACTGCACACAACCAGCAGCTGCTGGGTCCTGCTGCAGCCCAGGCCCTTCCAGGCATGTTGGTGTTGGTCAACACCACCTCACACCTACATGGCAAAGGCAGAATTTGAAGCCATCAGGTGGGGTGGAAATAATCCATCAGTATTTTCCTGCAGCTACTTGAGCTATCACAGATGACTTTTGTGCCAGGAAAAGATGACAGAGGAAGCTGTGGTGTTATATAAATACTGACACTTATTCTTGCCATCAAAGCAGCTATTAGACAACACCAGAACAAGCCACTTGGATGCAAAATCCCAACCCAAAGTTATCATTTCTGTAACATAAGATCTGAGGCTCACCACAGGCTCTGGCAGCCTGGTGCTGTACAGGTGCCCTGTGCTCTGAGCACAGGCTGTGGGTGAGGCTGGGCAGGGACCTTGGCCATGGGTCAGCACAGAGGCACCAAGACCAGCCTGGCCCCTTCCCCAACTCCTCTGGCCAGGGGCTCACCCACTGCCCTCCTCCCCCCGTCTAACCCTCTGTCCATAACTGCTGCATTCTTCAGATTTTCTGCCCACCCTGGCACATTGTGGTCTGGCACCCTTGCTGGAGCCAGCAGGATCACATATCAGGATTGGGATAACTGTGGGACTGTACACAGAGCTAAACCAAACCTGCCTTCCAGGAGAAACTGAGATGTCAGACTTGCTCCTGACTTGCTCTCCTTCTCCCTCTGATCTTCTAAGACACACCAGAAGCCTGGCTTTTTATAATGCTTTATAATGCTCTTTGAAAAGGAATCCTGAGACTGGAAGGCAGCTCTGTTTTTTAAGAAAAGAATTTTCTGAATTCCATGTGATCCAAGCAAACCCTTCCAGGAAAGGACTAACAATGAGCATACCTGTTTGGCCATGTCCCCACCTTCCTCTGGGCTATTCTAACCCTCTCCTGCACTCAGGACTGATTCCAAAACTCAGTTTTTGGGTCCTTGCAGTGCCTCACGCGAGTTTAAGTCAGATAAGGGGAAAGGCTACCATCTTTCCCAAGGGGATTTAGGGGCAAGGTCAGGAGAGACAGTGTCCCAGGCAGCCCAAAGCTCTGCTGGCAGGACAGGTCTGTTTGTCTGGCAATGTTTTGTTACCACAGTGAAGCAAACTCCCTGAGCCCGAGCAGCAGTCCCAGGGAATCTGTGGCTCCCCAGATCCCACGGCAGGATCTCCTCATGGATGTGCCCATCGTTCCAGGGGCAGAGCATCTCAATAGTTTAAATATAGCCAACAAACTCAATTAGTCATCCCTGAGAAGTCTTCTTTGTTACAGAAGAGAGAAACTTTGCAATGAGATGAGACTAATTTTTTATAAAAATCCTTCTCCTGTAGTCCTACAAAACTGTAAGGCGGCTTCCCAGCCACCCTCATGACCCAGCCCATTTAGTGGGGTGACTCGCTTGATCCTGCATGAATATAACCAAAAACAATCCCTGGGGAATGGTGTTTCTCACCTGGACAGCCTCTCCATTGGAAGCAATTAAATCCGTGGGGATGGAGACTCTGAAGTAGCGTCCCACCACGGCAGAGCTGTCGGGAATGCCCACCACAGCCGGCACCGCCTCCCGCAGCTCCGAGAGCACCGAGTGCATGGAGGCCTCCAGCTGGTTCTCCCAGTCCCGAACCACTTCTGCCGGCTCGCTGGGCCACTGGCAGTGAGCAGAGGCTGCCAGCAGCAGCACTGGGAGCCAAGTCCTCCCCAGGACAGGGGCTTGCAGGAGGCATCCAACAGTCATTCTTCCCAGCAGCCTTGGTAACGGTGCTCCAGCTGGAAAGGGGATCACGGGGAATCTGCAGACACCACAGCACGGGCAGGGGATCCACCAGTCCTTCACAGCAGCCTCATCCTAGGAGTCCTGGGAACCTGGTTAGACATAGGAAATCCAATCAGCACACCAATTCAGATACCCAAGCCAGCCAGTCAGCTCACAGTGACCTTGCAACAGGCAGAGGGCTACTGGCCATGTTACTCTCTGTGCCTCAGCTTTTGACTTAAGTGCAAGTTACCACAACCATCAGAGAGCACGAGAGCTTCTCAGCTCCTCTTCTCACATACAGCATCTCCCAAGAAACAAATCCCTCCTGCTTTTCCATGCACACAGCCATGTCCCTGCTGCTCTGGAGACACAGCATTGTGAGACAGCCACAGGCAGGGATACAGGGGAGATACAACCAAAGTTGAGGCTGAGCACAACACTAATAGTTGACCTTTCAAGGTGAGCTGAAGCTAGGCTGGAATATCAGTGGATTTAAATGCCAGTTACCCAGTAGGAAAGATACCAAGAAACATTTGGAAGTCCAAAGCTGCCATCCTAATGGCTTGACACATGACAGATGCTTCTGCTCCTCTGTCCCATGAGCCTGGTTTTCAAGCCAGGTCTCCTCTCAGGTCCAGCTTTTTGTATTAGTGTGCTCAGAGTTGATCTGGGGGCCCACAACATGAAGCCCCAAATCAGACTGGAGTGAGTTATGCACACACAGTGGTTTATGCTGCCATCCAGCTCTCTCCTGCTTGCACAGCTCACCTGTGCCCACACTCGGCCAAGACACATCTCCAGCTCTCTCTCACTTTGTTGTTTTGTTCTTTCACTTCATTCCCATCATTACCACCTCCCTGCTTCCCTGGATCTCCTTTCTCTTTGTTCCTTTGGACATGGTTTCCTTTGCTTCCCCAGCTCCTTCTCCCTCCAGACTGCATTCAGCCACGGCAGTCACAGATCTGTGCCACCATATTCCTCCTCACAGACTGCTTGCAGGAGACCAATGGATTCCTGGAATAGGACAGAGTCATTTGGGACCCCAGGGAAGCTGTACTGCTCACTCTGGTATGGCAGTTTGCAGGCAGCACAGCCCCTGCTAACTAACCTGCAATAAGGAGTGGAATGGTGGGTTGCACAGGACAGCAGGACAGACACACAGACCAAGCAGATATTGTTCAATGCCAGGAGCACACAAGATTGGGTTCCCTAATGCCTTGAACCAACTCCTTTTTCCCAGGCTGAGAGAAAAGTAGCTCCAAATTCCCAGAGCAAAACAGCACAGCTTCCAACCACTGGCTCCCAGTCTGATTTATTTTAGCCTGTTCTGTCTGCACCGTATGATGCACATCAGGCTGTCCCAAGAGACCCTGGAGCCAGTCTGTGTGGGAAGGGAAATCCCACTGCTTCTTGCCCTTGCACAGCTCCCGGAGCAGCACGACAGGGCTCAGCTCCCTGTGGTGCTGTGGCCAGGCAGGGTGTACGGCCCACCAGAGGCTTGCAGAAGCAGACAGAGGTTTGTCCATGCAGGCACCCAAGCCCAAGGCTACCACAGCAGGCTCTAGGGATAACAGGAAAGATAAGGTTTGGTGGCTCACCCTAAAGCCTGAGCTCCAGGGAAGCTGAGAGGACCTGCACATCTGTACCCTTTGATGGGCCTTTCACAATGAACCCCACACAGAGAAGGGCTGACACCTCCCACCCCAAGGTAACAGGCCCAGGGCACAGCACAGAGGGCTGTGGGTAGTAGGAATTAGGAGCTGAATGCAACAACCTCTGGCTACAGGATCCATGAGGCAGATACCTGATCTGACTGCTGCTCTGTGGAGAACCTGTCTCAAGTGAAAGGCAGAGGAGACAGCAGAGGCAGGATAACATTGCTGGGAACCACAAGACAGATGGGAGGATGGCTGGTAAGAAGGTCAGTGCCACAAAAAAGCCACTCCCTGCTGCTCCTGTGCTTCCAGCTGTCTGAGCTGACTGGGAGGGGAATATACCAGATGAAACAAGAAGGAAGGCAAAGCCAGGCTCTTCCCAAAGGCAAAGGAACACAGACCTATAGCCTCTGCTGAGCTGGAAGGGGCCCATCAGGATGATCAAGTCTAACTCCTGGCACTGCACAAGACACTCAAGAATCCCACCATGTGCCTGAGAGCCTTGCCCAAATGCCTCTTGAGCTCTGTCAGCCTTGGGGCTGTGACCATTCCTTGGGGAGCCCATTCAGTGCCCCACCACCGCCTGGGTGAAAAACCACCAGCACAGGATGGTCTTCACCCAGAGAGAGGTGCCTGAGCTTGAGCTGCTTCTCCAGAGTTTATCCCCAGGAAGTGGCTGCTGGGTAAGGACAAGTCACAATCCCTGTAGGGCACATCTCTCCTACTAGCTCCCTGTGTGGCCAGAGGATCTGACACACTGCAATTGATTTCAGATGAGCACAGAGTTATCTCAGCAGGTAAATGAGTACCACAGTAGATGTCTGGTAGAGAATATCCAACAGGCCATGTGAATGGTCTACAGAGATGATGCAGTCACCTGCAGGAGGTCCTGAGGAAGTCACTGCTCATCACAGTGGGAAATCAGGGGACTCTGTCCCTGCACTGTGCCTTACAAAGCTGAAGGAACTACCTTCACACTCCATGGAGCCTGGAGCATGGAAGCTGCAGTGATGGCACCTTGTCCATGAGCTACTTCTCCTGAAACCTGCTCATTGGGAAGTCCTGATGCCTATGGCAAGCACAGGCAGGATCAGAGACCTGTAGCTAGGGGAGGAATGTGGCAGCATTCCCACACCTGAGCAGAGGACAGACACCCTGGACAGCCAGACACACAGTGTACAACTGATGAGGCTGTAAAAACACCTGGAGAGGTGCTTCAGGCCAGCCCCTGCCCTGTCACACTGCAGTGCAGTTCGTGCATGAGCGTGGTACAGCTCTGTGTTGCTCAGCCAAATGATGTGATCCAGCCTGGGGCGTTTTTGTTGGATGGAGAGGAGCATTTGGGCACAAAGGAGCTGGTTCTTGGTATCTGTGGTGAGCAGGAGAGGAAGATGAAGTCATCACCTATTTCAGAAATACTTATCAAAGCAGTCAACAAACACTGCCCCATATGTGCCCCTCAGCCCAGCAACTGGCCATTATGTGCTCATGTGACACTTGCAGGTTGCAAATTCAGAGCTTCATTTTAGGGAAAATACAGAAGAACAGCCTCAGCATATAGGAGTGGAGCACACAGGAGGTATAGGAGGAATTCAGTAGCTGATAACAAAGAACAAACAGAAGAGCTGAGAACAAACTTGTGCCACCAAAAAAAAAAAAGAAAAACCTCCTAACACAGCTCCACCTCACCACACAATGGACAGAAGCTGAAACACTGCCAGCCTCTCCCAGTGTGTGAAGGAGAAAAAGCAGGGTGGTTCCAGCTATCAGCAGAGCTGTACAAGGCACTTCCCTGCAGTGCTGCAGTCCACATGGACTATCAGTGCAAGGGGAATACCTTCTGGGATAGGAGTTCCCCTGCCTAAAGCCACTAGTGCTGCTCTGCAAGTCTGCTGGCCACCAACACTGTGGGTCTGGATGCAGCTGCAGAAGAGTGAATGTTCCCTGCAGCACGGCTGGAACAGTGCTGGGATGGGACCTGCACGGTGCCTCTGATTTGAGAGCCCACACCACCTCACATGGCACTACCATGGGCACAACCCTGACTCAACTGAGAAGCCATCCCAGCTGTATTTGGACAAAGTCCATGTTCTGAGTCGTTGTCCATGACTGGTGAGTGGCACAGAACTGGAGCCCTCCAGAAGCAAAAACCTCAACACTTCACATAGTTTCTCACAAATTCAAAACAGGGCCAAAACCCAAACACAGATGGAATTCTGCAGGCGGTTCCCTGCTGATCTCTAGGAAGCATCAGGCCACAGAGCTGACTGACTTAGGCAGCACTTCCCAGGCATGAGGGAAGCCTAGACCACCCCAGCACCTCTACATGGCACTGTGCTCCTCCTTCCAGCAGGATGTGCACTGCCCAGTCTCGCAGAACAAACACAAAGGTTCAGGTTAGTCCTGAATTTCAGGATGTTTCGTTCTGTCTGATCTTCTGAAAGAACTGACTTTCTCTTTATTCTCATGCTTCTGTGAGAGCTCTTTTGGTCTCAAGTTCAAGCCTTCAGAGTGTTGGATGAAACATCAAAGTCAGTATCAACATCTGCTTCAGTCCTAGTGCTTGCTGCATGTGCCAAGGCTGATTCCTGATCTCCAGTGCCAAACCCCCTCTCAGAGCCACAGAACTGGGCCTGCTTGGTGAAGTTATGATGCTGCATTTGATATGATGCTGACTTGTCAAGGCAATGCTGGAATTTGCTCCCTCTCCATGCAGCCATGAGACCCACTGACACGGTAAGGACACGCTGCACCTTTGTAATCCAGGAACGCTGAACAGAGCAGGCAGAAGATGGGACTGAAAGGAAAGATGAGAGCAGGACAAAGTAGCTACTCCCAGCCACACATTTTCCCAGAGACTTTTCCTTCTGCCCATCAGGACCCAGGTGAGGAGCCAGGGGAAGCATCCCAGCCAGAGGAGGGTGGCTGTCCTAGAAATGACTCTTCCTCTGTGGCTGATTACGACACCACTTCAGCAAGAACCAGTGAAAGTGAAGTCTCTGTCCAGCTGCATCTAATCCAATTGCTCAAGCACACAATCACATCACTGGGCTGCGGTAATTAATCACCACCAGCATATTAATGCCACTGAGCCCAGCGTGCAGAAAGCTCAAGTAACCACCGTGCAATTCTTGACTCTGGTTAAGAAGATATTTAGGAGTTAGGAGGAATCCCACTTACCTGATTGCTTATTTACCAACATCCTGATTAAAGTAAGCATTAAACAAGTGGCCTTTCTCTAAGGAAGCAAACTCAGCTAGAAAGACTTGGTGCACCTTTGCAGAGCAGAGCTATTGTCTGTGCAGAGATCTCCCGTGCGTGTTTCCACAGGAGATCTCCGGGCAAGTCCTGTCAGCTCTCGCGCGCCTGCGAGTCAGGGCAGCGAGCAGCAGGAATGATGAAATGCAGCGTCCCCGGCCAGGCACACAAAGATGGCACTCTGCCGGCCCTGCTGCCCGCTCCCAAACACCACAGCAGGCACCCCCGGTGCCAGCCTGGCGGCACGGCCCGGGCACAGGCGGCTGGTGCTCCCTGCACGTCTGCGCTGTGCTGAAGGAGCCCGGGAGGGAAGGGGGGCAGGAAAGACAAACAGCCTGCAGGCAGTGTGTCTGGGCACAGCAGCCCATCACCAAGTCGTGAACTAACAGTCTCCTCAAGCCCAAGAGTGTGCTAGCCTGCAAGCCTGACATGTGCAAAGAACACCCTGGAGCATGAAATTTAGGAAATGGTCAGAGTTTCTGTGCCTGCCCTGCTCCGGACATACCCTGAATAAGCAGACTGTGTTAAAGGCTATGCGAAGTGCAGCAAACGCCTCTGGGGGGTTATTTCCAACTTCAATGGCTTCTGCCATGCACATTCCCAGAAGACCCAAGCTCCAAACGCTGCTGCACACAGGATGAGTTACAGACAGGGATGTACAGCAGAACACACACACACAGAGACACAATGGTCACACACAGACACAGGGCAGGCATCTGCCATGAGGGAACAGGCCAGGAAGAAGACAGAAGTTTCACCACCAGACAGCTCTCCCCACTCCACACTGCTCAGAGTGACAGCATCCTGTCCTGCACAACACTAACCAGGCATCTCTAGGGATGGTGGCCTTACTTGGAGACTGGAGAACAAGCTCTTGCAATTTTCTGGCTTAATGCTGCACTCACAGCTGGCTGCTCAAAGCCACGTGTGCACCAAAACTAAAGCAGCAGCATGATGATCAGAGATCAGACCCTGATAGATCTGCCTGAGTGGGCAGACAAAGGCCCAGATCAGTGCTCCTGAGACCCCTGGAGCCCCTTCCACCCTCTCCCCCACCGCCACTGATAGCTGGTAACCCCAGATACCATCAGCTCAGGAGGTACCAACCAAGTGTACTCAATTCTTCACCCTAAAACTTCATTTCAACATGGTGTGCCCACTGTGTATTGTCACCACATCAAATGTGGTGAAGGTGCCCAGATGTGACACCCAGCCCAAAGGACACAGGCAAAAAAATAGGTGCTTTTTTTCATCCTCCTCCCTTCTTGTATTTCTGCACTGCTTGTCTCCAGCACATCTGGTGTCAGTAACAGGAAACCCTAAAGCTGAAAAACAATTTGGGGGAAAAAAAACAAACTCAAACCCAAAACAGCAGTGCTAAAAATGTGTGCTGGGCAGGGAAATAATCAGCACCCTCCTGCTGATGGGGAAGTCGCCTGCAAGCTGTCACTAACTTGTTGCTTTCAAGTTCCAGAGGCCACAGGCAGTTTCGTGACACTTGTGCGGGAAGTGGTCACCGCCATTGACACCTTGCAGCAGTTTTTATTCTAGAGCAAGCACAGAGATATTTAACTTTCCTGTAGCTGACAGGAAGCTTTCTGCTACCTTCATTATCACTCTGTGAGAGTGACAAAAGATGCAAAGAGCTCAGTTTTCCTTTTTGCCCCATGTGTTTGTCCAAAAGTTGGGCTACTACACTGCCCTCCCCAAGTGGGGACTCCATTCCCAGAAAAACTTCTTTTCCTGGAAGAGGTAAGCACTGTGGATATGCTCCAGTAAGCACTCCAGCAAGTGCTGTGCAGGGGAGGAAGCAGCCTGGCAGTCCCAAAAACCCCCTGCCAGGGCACTCCTGCTGAGGTACATGCAAGGGGCACTGCAGAGCAGCAGCAGGAGCAGAAAGGCCACAGATCCCTTTTGGCAGCTGGAGCATGTTTTTTCTTCCCTACAGAGCACATTTCCTCTCCAAGAGTCTTGCTGTGGCAAGACTTGTTCTGGAGGCAGCACCTTCCCCAGCCTCCAGCAGGAGGGATGAGTATGGTACCCACAGGTGCCTCTCGACTATGCACATCCACTCTGACCTGACAGACTTGCTGTAAAACCATCTGGATGTGCCCCTGCTCATCCACCCTGCTGGACTGGCCCCTTGCAGGCTCTGTGTGCTCCCTGCCCTGTGCTGGAGCCATGTCTGAGTGTCCGCTGTGCCTGACCGGTGGCACTGACCACCAGCTGCAGATTCTGGCTAGGCAACACTCCTGACTCTTTGATGAAAGTTCCAGCAACCACAATCAATCCCTTCCTCCACTTTTGTTATTCCCAGACAGCCAACTCAGATCGTATCTTCAAGTGCATTCAGTTGAAAGGAAGCTCAGATATTATCTTCCCAAGTATTTAGAAGGCCTCAGAAATCTTTTTTCCCCCTGTAATTACAAACATTGCAGCCAGGTAGAACTGCCATTTCCTTGCTGCCAGCAGCCAGGAAAAATCAGGATATAAACATCCACCAACAAGCCAAAGCAGAGGGACAGCTTCAACAATGCCACTCCACACCTCTTGCATCCTGTGAGCCAGGCCCATCTCAAGGGAAAGCTGGCAGAGAAAAGTGATGGGAATCAAAGGTATAAAATGGATCCTTCCTGGAGGAAGCTCAAAGAGAACAAAGTGGGATGCACTGGGGCACTAGGGAGATGGGAAACAAGAGCCCACGCTCTCCTCTAATAAAAGGACCAGAAGCCAAACTAACTCAAACAAAATGGGTTTTCTTAAGGATCCAGTAGGGTCACAAAGAGGAATGCTTAAACTTCACGTGGGTTTAAAAAAAAAAAAAAGGGTGGGGCAGACAATTTTATAGAAGGCAGAGTTACCAAGGCAGTGTTCCTGGCTCAAGCATCACTTGATCCCGGGACAGCATTCAGGGAAATGATGACTCGCATTCCTCTCCAGGCATCCTCTCCTGGCTGTTATTGGAAAGGGCATATAGGCTAAATATACAGCTGCAGCAGGGCAGAGCAAGGGTCTGTTTGCCTCAGGGCATGCACTGTAGTGCGGCTTTGGCTTCACTTGTGTTTCCAGTGCACAGCCAGCCAGAGCAAGTCCCTAAAAACTCTGCTTATAACTCTTGGTTTTGTCTGAAAACAGAGCGACAGTGTGCAAAACCCCCAATATTTAATTCTGTGTTTAAGGGTACGTAAGCTAAAGGTAGTACTAAAATCCACAGGAAATTAAACTAGAAAAGTTTGTGGAAAAAAAAAAAAGATGGGACTAAGATCTCCTTCCATATAAATGCCATAAAAATGCATATTTTGAAGATAAACACAACAGATGTGTGTATATATATATCTATATATACATGCACACACACACACGCACAAATGTTTTATAAGTTCCCAAGGTTTAATAAAAAACAGAACTCAAGGCACCAAGATAAAACAGGGAGTTCTGACTCCAACTTTCTCTTTAATAAGGAAAGTTTTGTATCATGCTGAACTTGTCACTCATTCTGCAATGAAGACCTTGGCAACAGAGAAAAGCATTTTAACAGAAGCCATCCCATCCTGCACCAGAGCTGGGACAGAGGACACCGGGCTGGCAGCTGGGGCACCTGGAGACAAGGCAAGAAAGCACATGGACACAAGAAGTAAAACACAAGATGTCACTTTTTAAATGTGAGGACTACGAGGTATCAGAGCCTGCCCTTGTGTTCCTGAGCAGGCAGGTTGTTCCCCAGCAAGTGCCAAAGGACATGTGCACGAGCAGCTGGTGTGACAGTCACCACTGTGTGTCCTGTCCCCTGGTATCACTCACCATCCACCAGCTGTTCTGAGTCTAATTCACACCCGTTAATGACCTTTGATAGAAGTTACCAAGCTGGAAAGTAGGTTTCTATCAAAGAGGTTTCTGCTGCTTCAGATACAGGTTTAAACCAAGCCACCATCATCGACAGGTGACTGCAGCCTTTCCTCTTGCTCCAAAAGGGACAAAATCACCTACAAACCTCCAGCAGCACTTGAAGTCTCAGCCTGTAAAAACACTCCCTCCCTTAAGCTGCTCAGCTGTACTGTGCAGGAGATGTTCTTTACAGCTGTAGTCATGAGCACCGAAACCAATGAGGTTAAAAAGATTTACAACTCTTGCTTGATTTCTTAATTGAATTAAAGGCTGAACAAAACCCCTTATGAGGTTTCAGAGAATCCACATGGAAAAGAAACAACGAATATCCTAATTGGAGAGGAAGCTTTCACTGGACATTCTGTCTTAACAACTACTAAAGAGTCCTTACAAAAAGAGAAAGACCCTGAGGGATAAACTCCTAGGCTGGGCAAGGCACGAAATCTGGTTTTGGAGTACATTACACATTGAATGGGTCACACAGAGGAGGGAGGTGAGCTTCAGTGTCTTTTAGCTAAAACTATTCTACCTACCAGTTGTCTATTTTATCTATTTAATTTATATAAATAAGGTACAAAACCCCTTCTGCCAAATTAGCAAGCAGAAGCTACCAGAGGGGTGAAAGACATGAAAGACACACTGACAAGAGAGGGCAGTTCTGTAAATCACCTTCTTAGGAAACTTGATCTAACTTTCAAATCCTGTTCTGAAGGAAACTCTTCTGAGGCCTTACACTTCAGTCAGAATGCTCATGGCAGAACCCTTGTCTGTGCTTTGACACATTCTTTTCATCCCTAGAACAGCTGACAGGCTGGCACTGTGGCCACCAGGCAAGCACTGGCTTTGTTAATGGTACTGAGCAGGAGGGGATCCTCCAGTGCCAGGAACACACAGCCTGAGGGCTGCAGGCACCAAACCCAAATCTGAAAAGAAGAAAGGGTCAGTGGAGGTTTCAGTGTCACCTCAAAATGCTGTTTGGCTGGAGTGCTTTGTGGAGACATGGCCACATTCCAAGGGTTTATAATCACCTTCTGGGTATTCCACAAAATTCCTCAGATAATGAAATATTTCTAGCAGGTCCTTGAAAGTGCTCAACCACTATAATTTTCTACAGGTTGGTGTCACAGTGCCAGGATTTAGGCACTGAGCAGAGCAAGGGAGGCAAACTTTGGATATCTCCCCTAGCTGCTGCTGCTACCACGGGGAAGCAAAGCACCAAGAGCCGACATTAAGCGGAGACAGGAACCAAGGAAAGCAACACCAACAGAAAGCCATTTCCAGCACTTCAGCTGCCTATGCAGCAGTATTTATGTTCTTTGTGTCAGTGTAACTAAGGGCAGGCACATTCTGTTTAGAAACATCCCACCATTCCATCAGCTTTACCACCCCACCCTGCAACTCCAAGCCAAGGCATTAAGATTCAGCTTCATGGAGTTTCTCAGCCCTGATTTATTACTCAGCTAGCAAGACTGACACAGCTCTTCATTTAAATATATTTACCACCCAGTGACTAATGCAGAACAGCCAGGGCATCAGCTGTGGACCTCCAACTTTTAATGCTTCTCATGAAAACTGCTCAAAACGCTTCTTGGCAGAAGGAGATAGAAATGTTCCAACTTTAACCATCAACCATAAAATGGGAAAGCTGTGAAATGAAGCAACATTGCTCCCATGTCACAGAGGCAGAGCAAGCTTCTGGAGAAGAATTAACTCCCTAAAGATCAGCAGCTTCCAGCTGGGCAACACACTGCCTTAAACCTGCAGAAATTCAGGAGTCACTAAGAGCCATCAAATGAACAACCTCTTCCTGCAGGTGCATATTTTTATAGATGCCTTCTTTCCCTGGAGACCTGGATTGCTTCAGTGGCACTCTCTGCTCCCCACAGTCACCTCTGGCCCAAGCTGGCCACCCTTTCCTGCAAAGGGCAAGTCCAAAAGCAGGAGATCTCCAAGAGCCCAAGCTTACCAAGGCAGAAGGACAGTGCATGGCTTCACAGGTTCATCTCCTTCCCAGATGCTCTGGTGCAGGAAGACTGATTTAAATTACAAAGCAAAGATGAACACCTCAAAAGACCAAACACTAACAGAGCCTGCATTGCCTTCCTGCTCCATTAATGTCACTAAATTATATTTGAACTAAATTATGTTGCTTAACTGTGTAATTATAAAATAACCCTCATCTGGTTTTGACCATGGCCTCAACTGCTTCAGCCAGGAGCAGGGAAGACTGGAGCTGCTCATCAGAGGTCCACTGGCACAGAGATAGCTCCAGCTTTTCTCCCCACCCTGCTCTGGAATTGAAAAATCAAGAGACAAGTTCAATTATTTCAAGGCGAGACTGGACTTATTCACTGCAGTATCAGTGAGATTTAGGCTTTTTAAAAACACTTATATTCTGTCCCATCTATACAGATAACAGGACACATTCAGCCATAGCTCAAGCTCATTCCTTAAACCAGGAATCATGCATTCAGGATCTGGGCAAGAAGGGCCAGAGAAAACACCCTGACAGCACAAAGCCAGGTTAACTAAATACTGAGTAACCTGCTCCTCTCTTATACAAAACAGTTTCAAGGGCTGCTCCGAGCAATCCCCCTGCAGCAATTCCAAAATAAACATCCTGCCATTCCCTGATCCCAAATTCCACTGACAAAAAAAGTCCAAAGGACTTAAAAATAGGATCAAACTGTCCTGCTCAGATACCAGACAAGTTATTCAAAACTGGGACCCAAGGACAATGTGGGTAAAGAGCATTCACAGGAAAAGGGGAGGCAGAGAGACTGCAAGGACAAGGCAAGGTAAACTTCTGCTTTCCTTCTGTAAGCAGCCACAGAGCCTGGGTAGTGTAAAACATTTGCAACTGTTAACTAGCTTGCATGGTATCTGGAATCAGACCTCAAAAAATGGTCCTGAGGTTTAGCCACAGCAGAAAAAAATCCAGTAATTTTCCCCTCCTCCATCTTGTACAGGTCAGAGATGTTGAAAGCAAGGTCTGAATGTTTATAAGGAAAAAACCCCTAAATTACAGTGTATTTCAAACAGTGTGAGCACAGACTGCACCCCTCCCTCTATTTTGACTTGCAATGCAATTTTTACACAGGAGACCACAGCTGCTTGCCCAGCCCACTGACACAGTGTCCCACAGCTTCCTAGGTGACAATCTGGGTGGCTTTGAGGGGACAGCAGCACAGACTCACAGCTGCACACTGACATGCAAGATGGCAGCAGCTGTGGCAACTGAAATGGGCAGATCAAAATATCAATTTAAGTTATAAAGAGAAAAAAATGGAATAAGATGGGGCAAATCCTGTACTGACTTCTTCCCCAGTGCAAAGAAACACTGTGGAGCATGGGATGACTCCTTCTGCAAGAATCCCAAGAATGGGGGCAAAGTCATCAGAGCTCCAATGCTTGGATGCCATTCTAAGGCAACAAGGTAAATTAAACCAGCACTCAGCTGGGCTCTGTAATAGTTTGATCCTCTCCGAGCCAAGCATCACAGCACCACCTTTTCTAGCTCACTGTGTGTGCTCTGGACACTCAAAAAACACTCTCCCCTTCACCTCTTAGCCAAGTTAGACACCTACTCAGTGTAACCCTTTTATAACAGCAGTGCCTCTAACGCCCCTTTTTTCACCGCTTGGAGCTCTGCTCCCACAGAACCACCCTTTCTGCCTTGGGGCACCCAGAACAGAGCAGAGCCCAGCCCCAGGCACAGTCTGTGCTGATGACCTCGGGAGAGAAATGAGAGCAGCCCCACTTCCCAGCCAGCAGCCACCCACATCAGTCCCAAGTGTTCCCGAAGCTGTGTAACAGCAGACAAATGCATTTGTCCTTAATCACTTCTGAATCCACCCCCCAAGTCACTCTCACTTTGATTTCGGCTCAGCACTCCCTGACCTTCATCCCTAATGTGATGTCCAAAACCCAGTAATTAGTTTATGAGGGCATCCTGTTACTTAGCACCCACCAGACTATCCTTGCTGCTCTCACAGTCACATTCCTATGACTGCACCTATATCCCAGCAAGCCTGAAACACTTCCCAGAAAAACCTGAGGGCTCACTGCTATCAAACGGCCCAGGAGAACATAAAGAGTTTAGCAAGGGCATATGGGCTCTACAGAGAGAGATGCACAAGCACCGCAGGAAAGAAGGCAGTCCTGGAGTTGCAGGGAGGCTGTGGAGCTCTGAAGGTGTGCTCAGCCTGCCTTTGCTTTACAGAGCTGCTGCAGATGTGGGGAGACAATTAAACTGCTTATCACAGTAGATCCTATTCAGGTTCCAGAGAGCAATTCCAATCCCCAGGTGGCAAGTGCAGCAATTAGGTACCCAACGACAAGCACCAAAGCTTTGCTTTGCTTATGTTAACTTCAGTGGTTATACAGTGTTTCCTTGGCTCACTGTCTTTAACAGACTGCTAGTACAGGGATGAGATCAGGTCAGTCCTGCAGGACCTTCTAGCACCTTGTACAGCATTTGAAGGATGCAGAATGGTCCATATGTAGGCAGAGAACTTACAAGTAATTCAGCTGAGCCAGCTACAAAGCCTGGTCACAATCCCCATTCCCTCACCTGGAGGGGCTGGGCTTAGAGCTCAAAAATAAAAACCTCATTACACCACAGACAGGATCTCTGCAACAGCCCACCACTGAAGAGCAGCTCTGGATTGGCCTCTTCTGAGCTTCATAATGGGTTGTAGGGGAAAAATGTGGTTTTAGCAGCTCAGTCCATCCCTTACAAAGCAGAGATGCTATGCCAAAAATAACCTAGCTTACTAGTTACAGTCACCAAGCACTCACTTAGCAGCTGTTTGATCAGGGACCACACTGTCCACACCACAGCATCACCAGAGTCAACTGTTACAGGTTACAGATCTGAGACACCTTCCACACACCATCAAAAAACACTTTCAAAGGTAATGATGATGCCTTCTTACTGCAGGCAGCAGCAGCAGCCAGACTGCCTCTCACTTATTCCTCTAGACCTTCTGTCAGCCAGAAGCTTTGCTGACTGCTGTAGAATGAGCCCAAACCCCCCTCTCCCAACAGAGTATGATGCTGCTCTAGGTAATAAAGGCAACATCTAAAACCTCAAGGCTGCAAATGAGTTAAAAAGTCAGAATACCTGAGAATTAAGGCTGTCCGTGAGCTGGTCCCAGCAAGTACCACAGTTTACTGCTTTTCTCCACCTCTATTCCAGCTTCTGCCTTTGAGACAGGTGAGCCCATGACCTACCCATGACTGTCAGCAAGCAGCCCAGGAGAGACTGGCTCCTGCTCCCAGCACTGGGATAGTGCCAGAGGCAGCACCTCCCTCCCACTCCGATTCAGATTCAGTCCCTCTGGCCCGGGGCTGGAGGAGGTCGTGGATGGACAGGATCTGTAAAAACCAGGCTACAAAGCACTGGTGAACTGGGAGCCTTGCAGACGCCTGTAACCCGATAAGATCCATAAGATACAGGGCATTTTGCTGGGAGGGGGATGGCACATGTATTGCAATCAGAGCCTGGGGCTGCCAGCCTTCCATGCAAGCAGTTAGGGGCTATTTGGTTTTTAAATACAAAATAAAACTTTTAAAAAATCTTTTAACTCTTGGAAATGGCCAAACTGCTTCTGCTGAAACGCTGAAACAAAGCCTGAGGCAGGGACGCAGCATGGAAATTCAGCATGGGAAATTCCATGGAGCAGTTAAGCTCAAGAGTTAAATTCGACTCCAAACAGTCTCTGTGGCAGGTAGTGTGACCGGCGTCACCCAGACACCACTGCTCCACGCTGCCCTGTGGAGGCAAAACTGCCCCAGCAGCTACAGCAGGCCACCCCACACCCAGAGCGTGAGCCTGGATCCACTCCAAATGGGAGCTGACTGGGGAAAATCCTGCTCGAGGGAGCTCTGCCCAAATGGCTGCAAGTGGGAGGCAGCTCCTGGGGAATGTGTTGGGTGGCATCTGGATGTGCAGCTCCCTAGTGACTGCCCTGGGAGGCAGCTCCATGGGAAGGAGCATCGCTCACCAGCTGACCCACTTCCAGCCAGGAGCTGGGCAGGGCAGTGGGAGCAGGGCAGTGGGAGCAGGCTGGCTGCCAGGGTCCACAGGCCAGGGCAAGGTGCTCCAGGCAGGATGCAGTCAGGTAGCACTGGGAATGGCACTGTGACCGGAATTGTTGCTGCAGCTGCTGGTAAACTGCTCTCTAAAACCTGAAGGTAGCACCTCCCAACACAAGCCCCCCGTAAGCCAAGGTGGTGCCCTGTGAGCAGAATTTGAAAAGAGCATTTTGCTGCTGGAAAAAGGGATGTTTCTGAGATCTTTATTCTGTGCCTGCTTTATTCTATACCTCTGCCTGCTCCCTTATTCTCACTGTGTTATTCCTTGGGAAAGCTATTTCTTTCTTCCACTGCTTTCACAAAACCAAGCAACAATCTGAAGAAAAACTGATAAGAAAGCTTGGGGCAGATGTGCCTTAATTTTTCTTAAAGATAACTATCAACATCAGCAACGCCCCTACAAAGGCAAATCACTGCGAACTGGAGCTGGGTGCCCGGAGCACTGCAAGATCCACACCAGCTGAAGCCGCCAGGGGAAATACCTGCAAGTCACTGAAGGAGAGGTCTGACCACATCACCGGCAAGCCAATGGCTTATCCCAGGCTTTGCACCAGTGCACAGAAACGGAGTGCATCCGAAGCACTGGGACAGCACATGAATTCTGACACAAGCACAGCAGCCAGAATGAAAGCTTGGAGGGAAAAGCATCCATAATGTCGTTTGTGATGGCAGGTTTGCTCTGCTTCTAACATACACTGCCAACACTCCCGGGAAAGCTGCTTAGAGATCAACAGATAAAGGCTTTTCGCCATTTAGCCTGTTATTTCATGTAAATCGGGTTGCCCTGCTACAAAGAGGCATTTCCATATGAAGTGAAAGGTGCTCAAAGAATCAGGAGCAGCCACACCAAACCATGGCTCAATCCCCCTGAAGCCCCAGGACCAGAGGATCCTGCTCCCCTTTTCATGGGTCCAGATCTGCAATCCAGAGTGTCAGTCTTCTCACTCAAAAATGCAAGTGATCTCAAAGCACAACCTCCTTAATATAAGGTTTTGTCCACTGAAATAACTCCAGACTCCTCCGAGATATGAAGTCATGTTTTGAAAAGCAACAGTGCAGAAAATTCAATTAACTAATCGAGTCTGTCTTCTGCTTGGGCACCACGGAATCAGGACTTCCCAAATCCCATCCCTGAGATGTGGCATGTTATTGATGAGGTCTGCTGCTGCAACCCTTCCAGTGTGATTTACAGGGTCTGCCCCCACCCTCCCCTTCTTCTAGTTTCTGAAGCAGGGAGTCCTGCACCAAGCATGGCATGCTCCAGAGAACTGGGAAATCTACCCTGCTCTTAACTTGAACCTTGGCAGAGGCTGGAGGGAGTTGGAGAGGACAGGAGTAAACCAAGCTGGAGGCAAACAGTAGCTCTTTAGAGGAATAAACCACTCGTCAGCCTGTCCTGATTGATAAGTACATCTGCCAGTCCCCACCTGCTGTTCACATTCCTGGCATTTCTTTCTGCAGCATTTTTTCCCCCAACTGCTGCAGAGGAGATTTAAAGGAAGGGAAACAGGCCCCAGTTTAAACAAAATGAAGAGATATCGGGCCAGTTTTCTTGCATTACATTGGGCAATCTGCTGAAGGGGTTTATTGCAGGAGCCCTCGCAGGTTCAGAAACTTCTAATAGGTGTTACGTGCTCACCTTTGCTCTTTCCTGCCATCATACCTCTATTAAATTCTTGGCAGATAAAGCAGGGGGCTCCAAAAAGGTCTCTGCAGCCTCCAACCACACAGCCAAAGTAATTTTCTGCACTGGTCAAACACTCCCTAGAACACAAGGGAGATAAGGGTGAAAACACACCAACTTCTCCAAAACAGAGAGGGCTCTGCTGCCTTCCCTGTAGCTGATGAGCACAGGCAGAAGGGAGAGCAGGCAGGACAGCTGTTAAAAGCAGCAGCAGATACTTCTGGGAGGGCAGGAGCAGGAGTTTTAGTTCTGGTTTTCAGTCCTGCACGTGGGCTAGAAGTTTCTCCTTGTTATCATTAGCTTTAACACGGTGAGAAGGTGATGGAAAATAAACCAGTACAATTATAGCAGAGGGTGGAACATGAGCCTGCTTGTTGTCAGAACAGGAAAAAGCAGCTCTGAGGAGCTCTCAAGAGATTCAGTATCTAAGTTCCCAACCTCTCTCTCAAACTAGATCAAAATTAGCTATTAGGATCAAGTTTATTGGAGCACATACCCACACTGAAATCCTATCAGGCTGGTTGCTGCAGGGAGCCAAGGCAAAGCTGCATTTCTGGAGCTCAGGTGCCCCAGCACCCATCTAAAGTGATTTCCTTTCACCGAAAGATGAACTCGGACACAATGCAAACAAATCTATGAGGTTTTACTTATTTGCAGTCTTTGGGGATGGAGGGAGGAGGCAGCAGGAAACAATCACAGCTTTCCCTACGCCTAGAAGAGGAGCAAAATATGAACAAAGTTTTTATTTCAGCCCAGGGTGGATATTTCCATGGCAGGCAGCACCACTCCTTAGGGCAGAGAGCACAGCAGAGTCTTTATAAATCAGGGAGAGTGAGATACAAAATCTGACTGATCCTGGATGCTCCTGTGGAACAGCACAGTCCCAAGAGCTGTGGCTCAAAAAGGACACCCCAAACCCTGGCAGCACCAGCCACTCCTCTGCAGAACGTTTTAGAGTGTATTTCCCAAAGCTGCCACACTCACTCACATGAAGGAGCCCGAAGTTAGTGGTGGTGAGGAGAAGGGGAGGGCAAGCCAGGGGTGAGCAGTGTTTGATTAGCCAGCTAATGCGTGCAGCTGTCCTCCGGTTTTACGGCCTTGGAGGAAATTTAAACAGGAACTTTCTATAAATTAACTGCCCATAAAATGAGCATGTTTTCTCAGTGCACCAGAAGGTCGGGAAAGGTCTGCTCAGCCCCCCATTCCCAGGACACAGCCAACAGCCTCCACAGTTGCTGTTTCTCCTTCTGAAGCAGGAGAACGTGAATTCAGCCCATGCAGCAGTGAGCTGGCAAAAGCACCCTAGCAGAGCAATCAGAGTCATTCTCCATTCACAGCAAACTAATAATTTGTCTTTCCCCTAAAATCCCCAATGCAATCCAGATGTCTAAGTAGTCTTTGTCCCAAAAAACAAACTATACCATGGCCTCAGAGAGACGGTGGCTCTGCTCACAAGGCTGTTGGCTCTGCGGGAGCAACGCACACGTCGATTTCAGCTCCTGCCAGGTCTCAGGCTGCAAGCGATAACGTGGTTAGAAACACTCTACCCCAACCCTTCTGGCTTCTTCCTCATCGAGAGGATTATTCAAGAATTGAATAATTGCCCTTAGGGATATTCTGCTGAAGAAATGCACCTGACATGTTCCCAGTTTTGAGGAAATCAGGAAGATAGAGAAGCCAGGGTGAAGCCAGCACAGCAAACACGGGAAATAAAAGAAATAAAGCAATTTGCTCAAGGGTGCATGAGGAGGACAAGTGTGGGTGGTCACCCTAAGCCAGAGGAGGAGAAGCCTTGTCACAGAGGACCCTGGGAAGGGCTGTTTCAGCGGGGGACAGGCTGGATCATCCCAGGAAAGGAAGAATGAGGCATTTGGCAGAAGGGCTGAATTCCTCTGGCAACAAAGGTTAAGCACACAGCTGCACCTGTCCTGGGGAAAGGGACCAATGCCAGGTGGGGAAGGAGGTCACAGCCCCCCCAGCATCCTGCTCTGGGACTGTTGGGAAAGAGCAGCAAGTTTCCCAGGGTGGGGGCCTCAGCACAGAGCCTTTCTGTCACACTGGCTCTCCCAGTCTGCTGGCAGCAGCCATGGGCTGCAGCACGCCAGGGAAAAGCTGCCCAAAACACCTATGGAAACGTTTGGAAGAGCTGAAAATAGAGTTTGGAAAACAAATGCTGACCAGCCACACAACTCTTCCAGGAATATATTAAGTGTTAGTGTAGTTGCATTCCAGTCCCTGAGTATATTTTCAATAAATAAATATTTTAAACCTCTTTGTTTCAAAATGTATTGTATTATTCAAGTGCTGTGCAATGCTTCACATTTTAGATCTGCAGGCGGCCAGGCAAAATTGCTGCTGATTTTTAAAACTCTGCTGTGCTGCCTAGGGTATCACTTTAAGTTTTTTTTCAGGTACTTTTCTACAAACACATTTATTCTGCATTATAACATTGGGTCTCTACCAATACACCAAATCCTGTTTTAATCGTGGATTAAAACATCTTTACTCACAAACCAACAACAATAGGTTTATTTTCAAATCTATCTTCCCCCCTGTTTTAACAGTCCATTAAGCAAAAGAAAATACACCAGTAACTCTGTATGCAAAGTAACTCTCTGAAGAACGAGGAATTTTTGTCATTGACAAAGCCACAGTACGTTCCACTGGCAGCAGTTTCTGGGAGTTCCATTTGAGCAGTGAGCAGGGCTGCCAGGACACAAGTACTGCACGTAACAAGCCAACTACACTGCAGACATGCCAAAGCTCCCCCGAGGCCCTGCTCCTCTACAGACACCGCAAAGAAGCATGTACAGGGAAAATGGATCAGCCTGTGCCCTAACCTGGTATCCTCTCTGCACACAGACCTCAATCCATGCCCTTCAACCCAAACACACTACATCCACAGGGATACTGAACCCTCCTGCAGAAGGGAAAACCCAGACACAGCAGCTGTGCTTTTGGAAGGTCCAAAGCACAGCACACAGAAGAGTGTGGCTATGGCAAATCCTGCTCCCCAGCACCCATCCCATTACTGGTACAGGTCCTTGAGCACCAGATACCAACTAAACACAGCTTAACCTTCAGAGCACAGACTTCCACTGGCACTGTACAGTACACAAATATTAATATTGACAAATAAATTCAGGCCTGCTTAATCCAACACACACAGCACTGTCGCCAAGCTTGTGTTTTGTTTGGAGAACAGACCAGACAATCTGAGCCTGGCTGCCTTACCTATTTCTGAAAGCCAGACTTAACTCAACCAACAGATAACAACCAAGCTGAAAGCCCAATCCTCACCACAAATCCCTCCTGCTCATCGAGCTCTTGAAACTGAGAGGGGGAAAACAGCCCCGGGGTACTGCAGTTATCTCCATCAGTGCTGTGGGGAGCTGGAGACAACACGTGCCTGCCAGGCCAGGTACCTGGTACAGGTAAGTGCCTGCCAGTGCTCCTCACCACTATCAGCTCAATCAGCTCAGGGGAGCTCTGTGACTGCTCAGCAGAACAGGGCTACATGACCCCACTATCTCCTTTTCCATCCTTACAGCTTAGGCTGTAAATTCTTCAGGGACAGCTATGAAAGCAGGAGGTCCTGATGGAGCACTGCTAGCCATGGCTAGCTGGGACCTCTGCAGGGAGCCATGGCAGCAGTTCCAACAGCTCCTGGGTAAGGATGCTGGGAAAGGCCAAAAACTGTGAAAAATGTTAATTTCCTGCACTGGTATGCAGACTGCACCTAAGAAACTGCTTAACTGGACACGGGGAGAGGAATCAAGGCTGAAGTACAGTGATTTGCATTCGGGATTTTTGTCTTTGGTATAGGGTAACCAACACACACCACGTAATTGTAGGGGAGCTTTGGGGTGTGGAGACTTGTGAGGCCACCGAGGTGACATCGAGTCAGACAAGGCTGAGAGATGAAACTTCCTGTGTAGCACAAACACCAGGTTTGGGTATGGATGCAGCAGAGTTCAAAGTGATGAGCATAAAGTAATACAGGGCTGTTACCTGGGAATCTGGAGGGATATGGGCAAGGAAGAGAAGGTTCTGAAATAGGAAAAAATGGAAAACAAGGTGTAAGATAGAGAACAAAGGAGGGTCAACCTTCCTGTTGTAGGAGCAGTGGCACCTACAGACAGCCATGACCCCAAAGAACAGACTGAACCCCCCAGGGTGCCAGGGAATGCCCCTGGACTCCCCATCTGATCTGTGGCAAACAGACTTGCTGTGGGAGGGCAAAGTGGGGTGCACTCGCACACCAACACAGAGTGCCATGGGAGGGAAGGGTGACCAGATCTGGCATTCAGAAGCAGTGCCATTTGCCAGATCTAACAGTAATAATTATGAGCTTTAGAATACTAAGTGTGTAAAATGCTCTAACTGGAAATTAGTACCAGTGCTGCTCATTAGTGAGCCTCTCAGGTCAGCTGCCTGCACCCCAAAGGGGCTGGATCAGCCCAGGGCTCAGCAGGATGCCCCAGCCCGGGGTGGGGGCTGGCTGCTGACCAGGCACCTCAGTGGAGAGGTTAAGCCTGCGTGGGCAGAGCATCTGGGCTGCTTGTGTTACACATTTGCACAACACTGACCCATCACTGAACACCGTGCACACAGAGGAGCACACCGCTGGCTACACTTTCAATTACTTCTAATAATAAACTGGGATAAAGAGCTTAGAAGTTGGAAGTGCTGTGCAAAGCACACCTGCAATTAAAGGGGCACTCCTCAACCACACCACGTCAGCAGGAGCAGAGAGCTGGCCACGCAGGGACAGGAATAGGGCCCTCCATGCATCCTCCCACTCTTTGAGCAGGACTGACCTAAATCCTTCCCTTTTCAGACTCCAGTGGAAGGAGGAAAACGAGTCGGTCTCATTAATTTCACCTCCTGCTGCTTGGTGAACTTGTCTGCAGAAAAAAAAAAAAAAAAAAAAAAAAAAAAAAAAATTCAAAGCTATGCTGGAGACCTGGCAACTCAAACCTTCTGTGGAGCAGAAGGCACAAATGACCTGCTGCAGCATTGCTCACCTCATGACCAAGCTCTGCTCTGGCCCCTAGAGCTCCTCAGGTTATTCAGCTGAGGACTCTTTACAGATGCAGTTAGGACATTCAGCAAGGGAACTGTTCCTCTGCAGGGCAGTTGATGCAATAGAAGGGCACATAGTCCATGGACAGCTGGTGGCTCAGAAAAGACTTCTCTGGTATGCAGGAGACCCTGAGACTGGCACAGTGCACAACACAGGCGACTCCTCCCTGCAGCTTCCTCAGAGCCTCACTGGAGCCAAGTACACCGGGGCACCCTATTTTCCTGTGATTTCCAGAGTTCAAGTTGATTTTTTAATCTGACAGTAACAGTAGAAGACTATAAAAAGCCCCACAGTGGCCTGAGCAGCTCCAGAGTCTAAAATAAACATGCCAAGCCCTATTTGTGATGGAGTAAAAATAGCTTGTTTCTCATACCTTCCCAGGACCTCTGCTTCGTGCACAAAAGTTTCACAGGTTAACTACAAAAATATCAGATGTGCAAGGAATGGCTTGATTTGAGCTTTGCACTGTTTGAGGAGTTCAGAAAGCCACCGTGGCCCTGCAGCAAAGGGATGAACCCTCAAAGCTCATCTCCCGCCCAGGGCTAAAGGCAGCCGCTGCCAATTCCCTTTAATAGAAACCACTGTCCTTCTGGAGAAAAAAAATCCAAACAAAAAAAAAAAAATCTACAAACGTCACTGGAATTACATCTTGTGCTCTTTCTTGGCTGGATACTTTTTAAATGACACTTCTTCCAAAGAGCAGTAACTATAAAATCTAGTGCAGAGCTGTGCTGCAGCCGGGACGGGCTCCCTGGGAAGCAGAGCAAGCACAATCAGTGTCTGCATCAAAAGGAGAAGACAGACTGTGGCTGGTCTGTCTCATCCTAAGAAACGCCAGTTCATAGCCAGTTCTGCTAAATTAACTTTTTTCCAGGGCCTAAATGTATCTCACCTGGCACCTGTGATGCTCGTGAAGAGAACAGAAAAGCAAGACCTGGGAGGGAAGCTCGGCAGGAAAGCCGTCACGATGCCAAGTTTAATCATTACATCATTTCTAGTGACAGATCTGCCAGACCCACAAGTGAGCACCAACCTATTTATGACTTGGGTTTAAAAAAAGGGCCAGAATTTGCAATGCATCTGAAGCTTGCTGGTATTTATACAGGCACTAAAAGGCACCCAGGGAAAAGGCCAGGCGTGCACGTCCCCAGCGTGGAGCCACCAGCTCCAGGAGCCTTCTGAGAAACAGCCGGCACATGTCCCTACAAGGCAGCGCTGACAGTGGCACATGCAGCTGTCCCTCTGCCTCAGCCCAGGAGCACACACCAGCTTCCAACCCCGCCCAGACAACACAAGGCAGGACACTGGTTCTGGGGGACCCACAGGGAGCACCTTCGCCAGCCACACCCACCACCCCGCTCTTGCTCCAGGGTCACTGCTAGAATTCATCTCCAGAAACCTGGGCTCAAATTGAGGAGGCATAAATTAAGCAGCAATCTGGGTCTTTGGGTGAGATGCAGAGGCATCTCCAAAGAGCTCTTAGCACAGCCCCCCTCATTTTAAGTGAGAGGGACAAGAATAACAAATTTCTTGCTAAACACTAATTTAGTTTAGCAGGTCACATTGAAAAGCTCAACATTTGTACTTTAGATTATGTTCTTAACCATGCCCACATCATATTGAAGGCCAGCATCTACTGAGTCTGGATCACAAGTCCCTGAAGTTTCCACCTCTTGATGAAATCACTTTTGCACCTTGTCTTGAGCCAAAGGCTTCAAGAGATAGAAAAGACATAGTCTCCCCTCAGTTACTTATTTCCATTATTAAGCACTCTAGCAAGTAAACAAGGAAAACCACACACGTTTCCCAGGTTTTACATTGTCTGGCTGCTTCCTCCTCTTGTTAGACACAGACTTCCATCATTTATGGTCAAAATTGTTTCAGAGAACAAGGAGAGCAACCTGCAGCTTTCCAGCCCCTTGTACCACCTGCCTACACACTGTCACTGAATGGTCACCTCACCAGATGCTTCAAGGTAAAAATCACAGCTTATCTTATATGAATATTTGGTGCTAGCTGTTACATAAACATTACTGCTTTTAGAGGAGGCTTCTCTCAAGTTCCTTGCTCTCTTCACTTGCATTTACTTCCCATTCTTTCAGCTTACTCTGAAAGAGAAGGACTCATGGAAAAAATGTTCTTCATATCTGGTAGGCAGTGGTATGACAGCCCAGCCACCAATCATCTGAAACACCAATAACCTCACCCACATGTGCACCCCAGGATGTCAGCTCATACTTCCACCCTCCAGTGCACTGCATCATGCTTCCTTCCTACACCGGTGAACTCTTCCTCCTATTCAGTGGCCCAAAAAGATCTCAAGGGATCCTGCAACATGGGGCCTGCAAGCTGTATGCATCCTCCCATGTTGGCAAAGACTTGGAAAATGTGTAGAGAGAGGAACGGCTGAGCTTTCTCCCTGCCTCTTCCTCACAGGGCAGATGTGGTCCAGCCTGCTTGAAGACCCACAGCAGCAACACAGGCAGCCACATCACCATTTTAATCATTGCAGCTGCCCAAGGAAGCATTTCCACCTCTCCCATCCCAGTCCTCTCTTCCCTTTGTACTGGTACAAGAGTTACAGAGCACAGAGAAGTGGATGTGGGAAATGACACACATTAAAGGAATGCAACAAGAGACAAACAAGAGGCCAGTTCCCATCTGGTCAGTCTCCAGACTGGATGTGGGCTCTGCAGGACCACTTCTCTTTTCCTTTTCACAAGGGAAAGGCAGGACTTCTTCTGCCAGCAGCACCTGCTCAAACCAACTGAGAAGCTGAGCACACCAAGTCTGGACCCTGCAACAAACTGTGCCAGGCAAGAGCACTGCAAAAAGACACCAAGGAAAACCCAGACAATTCCAAAGATAAAGAGAAATTAAACTGGGTTCAGCTGGACATGTCCCATTCATTTCCCACTATTGTCCTAACTAGCATCTGAGCAGCACACACTGAGAGCTACGGTCACCTCCCACAGCCAGCTGCATCCTGGTAGCAGGCACAGCAATTCCCTCAGAGCAGGAGGCTCTGACTGGATCCATTCCACATTAACAGTCTGCTCGAGCACTCCTGGGCAAACTGCAGCAGGCAGGCCAGTGACCTGATGCAGGTTTCTTTTCAGCCACTAAGCCACTTTAAAAGACATCTAAAAATACACAAAATGCTTTTCTCATGTGACTTTTCTAGGCGATGGACTGCTCTAAAGCCTGCAACCACAAATGGAACAAGACACGGCTGCAAGACCTCTTTTCCTGCACCACCAGCCTCTACACTGGCAACCTGTTGAGACCAAGAGACCAGCTGAAGGTAAAAACCTTGAGCATTATGCTTGGCAGTATCAGCTCCTGAGGCAGCACCATTCTCCCCAAGGGCTGTGCTTCCATTCAGGAGCGCCACGCCGATGGGGAGCTGCTATGTTGTGCTGTGCTTCTGCTCCAGAAGGATCCTCAGCTACACCCAGAAGAGTTCAAATTTAACTCCTCCCCACCAAGCCTGAAATAAAAAACAACTTCTCAGCTCTGCTGACACAGGTAATTCCTTTCCACTGAGGAGAGGAGGTAAATAGGACAAATGTTTGCCTTTGAAAGTGCTTTGCAAATCAGCTCAGATGGCTGCTGCCACAAAGCCCAAGCAGGAAGACACTGGCCACTTCAGCTGATCCTCAGGCTCTTTAAGAGTAGATTTACATTACCAAGTTTCCCATCAAGATTCTTCCTCCATTCCCAGACTGGAGCAGAAAAGCTCTTTAGAGATGCAGACCCATGTGCTTACAAACTCCTGTACATGCCAGTGCCTGCCTTGAACCAGAGTAGACACTGACACTGGGAAGTGAAAGGTGTCTGCTCCTGGACAGGCTCAGGCTGCAGAGCTGAGCCATCTGCTTCTACTGAAGCTGAGGGTGGCTCTTCCTTGCTCCAAAGCAGACACCTCACTGTGTGCCCAGGCAGCTCCAGGCTTCAGCTGACCTTTTCCAGTTGGCACAGCCTACAACTGCTGGTCCCAAACAGGGCTCAGAGTCAGCTGTGCAGAATTCACTAATAATGATCATCTTAGTCACTGCTTAAAGAAGAATCTCACCCCTAAACACTTGCCTAGGGAGTCAGCTCAGCCAGCCTTAATTCCCATATATGACCAGAAATGAGGACTTCAGCATGTGGAGCAATCTTTCCTGGGCTCCCAGCTGGAGTGACCAAGCCATGCACCACACCAGTCCAGAAGACACTCCCAGGACAGAGCTCTGCACCCAGCCTTGCTCTCGATGATTTCCCTCATGCTGGTGGCAGACTGCTCTTCCAGCAGGATGTGAACTGACCAACTCATCACAAAACACAGGTATGTGTGGCCAAGGCGTGCCTTCAGAACTGCCCCTGTATGCAGTATCTCGACTTCATTTTAACTTCAGAAAAAAAATCAAACCCTAAATCTCACTGCCTCCTCTGTTCTCTGCCTTTCTTTGTGGCACAGGGGAGAAGCTGCCTCAAAGGATTTCCTGAAGCATCATATCAAGGCAAAGGTTTTGAACCAGCATGTGAACAGACTGTAAGAAATCCATAAAAAGTGCGAAGAGGCTTACCTGGAGTCAGCAGGATTAAGTTTCCTATACCGAGTTATGCACCTCCAGGGGAGGCTTTAGGAGCCTGCCATTCAGGGAAGAGAAAAAGGCTGGAGGCTGCTGAGCTGGGTCACGCTGGAGCAAAGCACACAGCACCAGGATGCAGCACAGAGGTCTGCAGGAAACAGCTTCTTCCTGTGACGGCAGGACAGCACCACGACCCCTCTCCCCTGAGACACCCAGGGCCAGGCACAGCCCACTGCCAGAGCAGGCTGAGCTCACACAGCCACCTGCAGTCACCGAGGTGTGTGAGAGATGCATGGCCCCACCTGTCTCGGCAGGACCCGGCTCCAAGAGGGAAACAAGGAAGGGGAGGAGGAGGCAAGCAGCACTCAGACCACTCCCAGCTGACCCAATGACTAAAAGATTGGAGGAGCTTTGGTGGAGCAGCACAGAACCAAGAGGAGGGTCGGCATTCCAGTCTTCAGGAATAATGGGTGTGCAGTGCAATGGTAGCGGTGCTGGGACGCTGGTTTGAGGGGAGGGTGGGGACTGAACCACATCACAGGCTGGAACAGTGCTTCCAGAGTGCAGGAGCTCATCCATCTCTGACTGAGGCTTTAATAAGCAAACCTTCTCACACCCAAATTAGCCATGGCAATCACGGAGTACTTCCCTCTGCCACATTCAGTACACGGAATCGCACACAACTTTTATCCTGGTTTATCACCATTACTGCACAGGGAGCACCACTGCCTTCTCAAAGCTTTAATCCCTCAATATACAATTTTACATCATTGCCAGTAGCAAGTGAAGCCCTTTTTCATGTTAGCTTTGACTACAAAGTTTTCATGAGGCTGTAAAGCCCAATTCCTACACTTTTCTTACAGTTTAGTGCCAAGGGTTCATGGGCTTTGCATGCAGTATTGTTGCAACACATTGCTTTAGTTTTCTCTGGACATTTCTGAAGATTTGTATTTATCTCAGCAATTGTCATTCTCAGATCAAATTTCTTACCTTCCCAGAGGCTGACCCCTGCTATTCAAACAAAATCTTACTCTAAGATATAGTAACTCTTTCTTGAAAGAGCAACCAACACAAGGCACACAGACAAACACAGAGCACTGGCTTTGTAAACACCACTGGAAGCACAAAATTCCCCAGGTAGAGGACACAAAGTTTCATGTTTTGGCCACACAGCTCACCCTGGAGAAGTGAACTGATACCATGGAAACACATACAGCACCATGGCACAGACCTTTATGCTAGATTACCAGTTCAGTCACTCAGCATTACTGCCATCAACACAAACGTTAATGCCCAGCCTAAAAAACACCTGATCTGACCCAGACACTCATTAAAATAAGGCTGAGTGCCCCATTCCTGATGCTCTATCCCGTTCAGGATGGGCAGATCTGCATTATGACCATGCTGCAGAATTTGCACGACCACTTACACATCCCATACAACAGCTATTTGTGCACAAACACCACACTGCAGAAGCTTTCAATGAACTGAAACGGAGAATTAATGAAACAAATCAATTCTATGAGTTGCTTGTGCCCATTAAGTTCAGCTGATGCCAGTACCTCTGCAATTACACTTTCCCACATGTCTTACAGCTTTTGCTACGGTAGGAGAAAGGAAAGATGCCAAGCAATGTCAGAAGATAGGCAGAGGAGGTTTTGAATTTTAGGAAAAATACTAGAAGAAGATTCTCCCTTGGAATTGGCATAGTCCCACCCTTGCCTCCAGCCAGCCTTTACCTGTATCTGAAGAGGCAGAAATCTCATTTTTAGAGAAAAAGACACACAGCTACACTGATTCTGTGTAGCTTCCTGGTAGGATCCTATGAAGTTGAATTCAGAGATGGTTTTAGAATAACCACCTTTTATCCCCTTAATGTAGGCCCCCAGGCAGTATCATAAAAATTCCACTAGAAATATTTCCTTTGGGGTGGGGAAACACCATGCATGGTCTGTCATGCAGGAACCAGCTCCTACAGCACAGAGAGCTCACACTCCACAGAGGTCAAGACCTAAGCAGAAAGCCTAAGGGACATGAGCAGGGAATCACTGCAGCCTCAAATATGCCTCTCATTCCCCACCTAGAAGCCCACACCTGTGTAAAGCCTTCCTGCAGGAATCCCAAGTGGCACAACACAAAAGTCACACCTCACATCTCAGCAACATTCAGAAAAGATCTGATGAAACTTCTTGCTGTACAGGGAACTCCCAGCTACAGACCAATACTGAAGAGCCGCTTTAGAAAAAACTTCACACTGGAAAAACTCACAACTATTTCCACCCTGATTAAAGTGGAATCTGTACAGTATCCTGGACTGCTGAATAACCAAGCACTACAGACAGGGATCTTGGTTCCTCTCCACTGAAATTGAAAAGTCCCAAAGAAGCCATGCACACAAGGAAGTCCTGGAAGCTCTGGATAGAGATGTGCTTCCCACAGAGCCTGGGAGAATCCATTTGGGGGTGAGAGGGAAGAGGCAATTAGGGCCAGCTTAGCAAGGACCAGCAGCACACAGTCCCCTCATTGCAATCTGAGATTGTGACAGTGGCACAAGACTTTCACATCACCTGTCATGATTCAACACTTCAGTGGAAAACTGCTGGTTCAAACCATCACTCAAGCTCATCCAAAAATCGATCCCTAGCCTTTGGGACTGATATAAAATGATCAATATCTGCTACTGGAAACTCTCATCAAAATTACTGAATGTTAATCCCCACCCTTAAGGAACATACTTCACAGAAGATTAAGCTTTCTGAAGTCGAAATGCACAGTCTAGTTCAAAAAAAGAGAGAAGTCCATGTGAATTCAGCACACACATCCAGCACTCCTCTGACCTGTAACTACACGAGATTGAACTGAAACCTCTCTGTAACCACCTCTCCACCCCAGAGGAGGGAGGGCAGGAATGCTGCCTGTCAGGTCCCTAACGAGCAGTATCTACCAAGGACTGCAGGAAGGGGCTTCTGAGCCAGTTTGCTGGAATGCTCAGAGAAACCAGCACACAAAATATTTTAGAATCTGCCCATGGAAACCCTGTATGAATTGAGCCCTTCTCAGAAAGTACAGCAGGAAAGACACACCATATTCTTATTGGGGTTGCAGTGACGGCAAAAGCACTGTGGTGAGACCACAAGGTGAGAAAAGAGAACTCACGAGCGGAAACCTTCGCTCAGATACATTTTTACAGGTCAGAAGAGGCTGCAAGCCTGGTTTTCTAAAGAAAAACCCTAAACAAAGCTGAACTCAGCAGGGCTGGGACAAATTTTATTGCTGTTTCCAAGCCTCACCCTCTTGCATGTCAAAGTCAGTACTTTGAATCCCACCAAGAATCACTCTCCAGGCCCAAAGGATACCTGCAGGACAGTGAAATGGGGGACAACTCAACCCTGAAAAAGTAAATATCTGTTATAGCCAAGAGCACCATTACAAAGGGAGAGCTCTGCTGATCCAATGGCTTCCTGCCTTCAAGGACGGTCCAACACCCTTCCCTTGCAAAGGGAATAAAGGATCAAGCTGAAAAAAACCAACTTTACACCAAATCAGCAGAAACAACTGCTCTATGCATTAGCTCAGCACCACAGCTGGCCCCTGGGAGGAGGCAAGAGGGCACAGCTGAAAGCAGAGAAAGAGAAGGGCCCTTTTAAGAGCATCAAAACATGAGGGTGGCTGAGGTGACCACTTGCCCTGATCTAACCCACCACAGGGACCATGCCCACCTCCTCCTCCTCCTCCAGGCTGGGCTTCACTTCTTTTCCCTCTGCAGTGCTGAGCTGCACTCCTCCTGGTGGGGATTCACAAGCCCCTTCCATGGAAAATCCAGGTTACTAAACTGCAGAAAATTAACCCAGGGACAAAACAGGTCAGCTGAGCAAAATGACTGCAGGCACCACAATGGCATGTCTGGGGTCTGACCTCTCTGCTCCAAAGGCAGTGAGGCTTACCCAGCTCAGCCTTCCCACACAACCCTCTGCTACCTCACCCTGAGACCAGCATGGTGCCACTGACACTGGCATGGCCTGACAGTGACACAGCCACAGGCCACAGAGCTGAACACCATTGTTTTGGGGTTTGGCAGCCATTGTGAGCTCTCCACAGACCGGGGAGAGTGCCACAGTAAGGAGATAAGGGAGCACTTGGTAGCCCTGCAGCCCCCTCTGGCTCCTGGGTCCCAACACATTGTCCAGGGAGAGGACCCCAGACGTGGAAGAACCCTGCAAGGCTGCACTGCTGCTGTGGGCAGAGATTCCAGGGAATCTCCTAGGGTGCCTCAAGGCTCTGAAAAACCAGCACTGATGTGACCTTGAGCAGGACATGGCATTCAGGAAAACAGGAGGCCCCTGCTGTCCACCCAACTCCAATCAAAGTCATGCCACTCACCTTGTCCCATCTCCTCCACCTCACTCACCCAGAACAGCTCAGAAACCAGGCCCAAGAGCCAGGGAGCTTTCTGCTGGTCACCAAGTGACCAGCTCAGGCAGTGCACAGGGACAGGGCCTGACTGACATGGGGACTTGGATCATCTCCTTCAGACACTGCTGCATCAGCAGATCAGTTCAGATGCTCATGAAAATTCCACTGACAAAAATACTGGTAACATCAAACATATACAACCATCTTTCTTGCTGGCAAGCTAAAATTTTATCCCAGAAAAGCTGAACCAGAGACAGTTTCAGTCAACAGATAAGCACAGAGAGATACAAAGACAGAAGGCACCAGGCTAGGATATGCACCTACCTAGAGTGTTCACATAGGTTAATACATTAACTTTTCATCCAGCAGTACCTTAGTAGTTTGCTCAAATTCAATCTCACAGAACAAACCCCAAAAACGCAGGTTCTTCGGGTTGATATTTTATTTTTCACAGCTTAAGCATGGTCACAGTCCTTAGCAAATTGGGTTTAAGGTACAGAGCTCTCCAGACTGCACAAACATTCTAAGAACAAACATTTTCAGCATACCAAGAGCTCAGATACACTAGGTCAATCCAACTGTGTTTATTTGTATTTCACCCAAATCACCGCCAAAGTACTCGGAGCTCAAGGAGCAACAGCCTCCCACTGATTCAGCAAGAGACCAGAAGTAATTGGTAGACAGTCTGCAAGCACCACAAAGAATGCCAGAGGCATTTATTTACATGACCCCTGTTTGCCTGAGAAGAATTCAGCGTTTGCATTTTCCTCACTCAAATTAATCATCACTAGACTTAACTCCTCCGTACTATTCCTCAGCTAACAGGAGTAAAGGCACAAACCACCCAAAATCATCCCCACAAAACTTTTCAGATAGCTGCTACTCCCAGAACAGGCAGACCTTTACTCCATCAGCTGGAGTTCCTCCCCAGGCTGGCACAACACCCTTGGAGATATCTCTCCAGGCCAATGTGTCTCTCCAAGGAACAAGGAAAAGGCAAGGAGACACCATTCCTACTGGTGAGCAACACCACTCCTGCCAGGGCAGAACCATCACACCTTCTCTGCTAGGTTGACAACACTGCACCTCATGCCTGAGCTGCAGACAATAAAGCATGAAAACTTCCCCAGGATCTAGCTGCTGCAACCACACAGTTCTCTTCACCCTCAGTGCCTACTGGTCCTTAGAGCAGAGCCCCAGAGCACTTCCCAGGCCTGTCTGCTGGCACGCTCATACAAGCCAGGATGCAGCAGGGCTCCCTCCAACACTACCCCCTCGCTGTCAGAGCATGGCTCTGCCCAGGACAGGCAGGCCAGAATTCCTCCAGAGCAGCTGCCCATGGAAGACAAGCCACGGCCAGAGTGCTGGGCCAGCTCTGATCAGGAGCTGCACGGCTGGGGCTGGCAAAGGGTCCCACTCTGCCTGTCACACGCCCTCCTTCCCTCCCAAGAGTGGCTGGCTCAGCACTGTGCGCACTGGGACATGAGGAGAACAGAGTGGGTAAGTTACCAGTGTTTCTAACAGCAGGCAAGTGGCTGGGGTCAACAAATCCCATACATACAAAACTTACTGGTATAGAGTGAGAGCAGAACACCTTTACTGCTATCAGCCCCAAAATTCGGACTGATTCCCCAGGTCTGATGCCAACAATTAAGCACAATTTACAACTCTATTTACACAATGCTTAAAGAAATGGGTATGTCTAAGCCAGCTGGTGCCGTCAGCAACATCTCCCAGTTATTGGAGCATTTGTGCCAGCTCCCAAAGAAGTGAGCCTGAACTGCTGCAGCAAGGAGCCAGTGCGACCTGGAATCAGCCAGGCTTTGCTGATTACTCCTCTGAGTAAACAGTGGTGTTCCCAGCACTTCAGCCTGCTCTCAAGCTCCTTCTGTTGGCATACTACCCTATATTTAGGAGAGAAGAGTGCAATGACAAGCATTGAGAAGAATGAATAAGTGGTTTAGGATGCTTGGTATAGCAGCAGAGACTGTGTGAAAAAACCTAAGAATCAGAAACTCCTAAAGTGAGGAAAGGAATCTGTAAAGCTAAAGGTGGAATGAGACAGCATTCCATTTGGAAAGTTAAATAGCAAGTTTTGTTAAGAATAGTACTCACACGGCAAGAGGCATTAGCAGTCAACCAAGTAACAGAAATGGGTGGTAGAAAGAAGCTCCTGCCTGGAAGGGCTAAGAGAAAATAGGCAAATTCTTGGGTTTTTTTAACACAAAAAGAAGATTTTAATCTCATTTTGTACAGGTGAACGCCAGTGGTGTTCTCCCAAGCCTAGGAGGCCAAAACTCCAGGACCAAGGGAGATATACCTCAGGGAGTGACAGCGATCCCTACAGTCAGGTCCCACATCCCCCTGTCCACACCTTCCTCCCCGAGCAGCAGGACCTAGTTACACTCCAAAACCACAACTTCAAACCTGTGGCAAAACTCAGTAAATCTAGGCCTGTTGACTTGATGGGCATTGGAAACTTGTGTGAGCCACTTTGCAGCCTGTTGCTTCCAAGAAACCAGGGAGACCACAAGTAATATCTGCCATTTAGACCTTTTTGGGCGGTAGAACCACTAACCTGCCTTCAGTCACCTGCACTGGGGACTGAAGATAAAGTTAGCCGGCAGCTCTGTCCCTCCCGGAACAGCCTCTGCTGTTAGTCACGCTCGCGGTGCCCGGAGCCAAGGTCAGCCCTGGGAAGCGGCGGGGCCCAGGGAGCTCCAGCGGGGCAGCGCCGAGAGGCTGCCCGGCCCCCTGGCTGGGACAGCCACCTGTCCCTGAGGAACACACAACTCCGCCAGCTACCTGGGCACCCACCTGTGCTCCCACGGCGCCGGGCCGGTCCCGGTGAGCGGGGAGAGCCCGGGACGCCCACACGGGGTTTGTCACAACCGGAGCCGGCTGCCGCCACCGACAGCACCTGGGCCTCTCCCGGCGAAGCCCCGAGACTGACCCGGTACAGCCCGGGCCGACCCAGCCGCTTGAAACCCCGGGCCCACTCCGCCTCCCGCCCGGCCCCGCCGAGCACTCTCGGGCGCAGCGCCCACCCAGGGCCGAGGGCGGCGGCGAGAAAGCGGCGCGGAGGGAGCGAGGCCCGGCGGGAAGGCGGCACGGGGCCGGTCCCGCAGGCCGCGGAGGGCGCGCCGAGCTGAAGCGGCGCCGCGCCAGGAAAGCCACCCCGCCGCCCGCTCTCCGCCAGGCCCGGGCCCGCCGCGCCTCTGCCCAGGCCGCGCCACCGCCGCCAGCCCCGCTCCCCGCCGCCAAGGGCAGGACGGCCCAGCAGGTGCCGCCGCAGCCCCGCTCCGGCCGGTCGCGGTTCCTCCGTCCCCGCTCTCACCGTGCACGCCGGGCCCGGCCCCGCTCCCGCCGGCTCCGCGGCCCCGACGCACCGAGCGGGCGGCGCGGCGCGAGCGCGACCCCGCGCGGGCACGTACCCCACGGGGGCGGGGCTGGTGCGCGCGCGCGGCGCCTGGCAACCGGCGGCACGAGCGCGCCGCGGCCAATCGGCGCCCAGCTACAGAGCCGGCCACGCCCCCCTACGCCCCGCCCCTCCAAGATGCCCCATGCGGCCACACCCCGCCCCATAGCCCCGCCCCACAGCCCCGCCCGCTCCCGTGGGGGCCGCCGCACAGCCCCGCCCTCTGACCCTCCTCCAGGGCCCCACCCTGTCCCCAGGCCCCGCCTCACTGCCGCAGGACCCGTCCCCTCTGCTCCGGGCCCGCCCCCTGTGCGCAGACCTTGCCCACGCCCCTCGCGGGTCCTCGCGGGGTGACCCCGGCCCCGCCAGAACCCGCCCCGCCGCTCAGGCCCCGCCCCGCCGTGCACGTGCCCGCCCCGGAGTGACCCCGGGCCCGCCTGGCCCCGCCCCACCGCATCAGGCCCCGCCTCTTCCTCCACCACCCCGCCCTCGCCCCTGTCCCCGTCCCGCCCTCGCCCCCGTCCCCGCCCCGCCCCACGCGTGCCCGCCGCGGGGTGACCCCGGCCCTGCCTGGCCCCGAGCCCGACCGCAAATATTTGCTCGGGGCCGTCCCGGAGCTCCCGGGGACGTGGGGCCGCCGCCATGCAGCCCGTGCTGGGGGTCCTGCTCGCCCTGGCCGCGGCTCTGGGCTCAGGTAGGGCCCCAGGCTGGGTCGCCGTGGGGCTGGAGGGCGCGGGGCAGTGCGGGGCTCAAGGCAGGGCCGACGGCCGGGCCGGGAGCCTGGAGGCCATGCCCTGTCCCACGGCAGACGGAGGGTGCCGGAAGCAGCGGGTGATGTAGGGCAGGGACCCTCCTGCTCCTGGGCATGTGGATCAGGACATAGGACAGGGATCCCCTGCTCCATATTACATGGTTCCCATGCTCCATAGGACAGTGTTCCCCTCCTCCATGGGACACGGATCGCGTGCTCTGTGGAACAGAGAGATCCCAGGCTCTATGGGACAGGGATATCCTCCTCCATGCGGCAGGGATCCAACACTCCACAGGGCCCCAGTGCTCATGCTGTGCCCCCATGGCCACACTGAGCTCTTGCCACACTCCCCAGGCCACCGGTCACCCCTCAATGACTTCCAGCGCCTGCGAGCCACCGAGCTGCTGGCAGTACCTGTGGACTCACCGCCACCGCTGCCGCAGCAGGGCACTGCGGAGCAGTGTGCCCAACGCTGTGCCACCAGCCTGGCTTGCCGGTGAGCAGGGCATGCTGCCACCGCGGGGCAGATGGGAGTGCACGGGCCACAGCACTGGGTCACTGCACTTGGACACTGGGTGCTCACATGTGTGACCCAGGTCCCGCGGGCCCTGGCTTCACATGGTGCCATGCCAGACTCCCGCTGTGCCTCCCAGGGCTTTCCACCATGACCAGCAGAGCCAGTTGTGCCAGCTGCTGCCCTGGACCCAGCACTCACCCCGCATCCAGCTGCAGAAGAACATCCGCTATGACCTGTACCAGAAGAAAGGTGGGCTGGTGCCATGGGTGAGCATGGGAACACCACAGACTGGGCACAGGCCACCTGGCACAGGACTCCTCATTGCCCATGTGCCCTGACCCGGCCCTGGGGCTCTGAAGAGGTGCCTGGCTCTGTTCAGACTACCTGCGGGACTGCATCGTGGGCGATGGCTCTGGCTACCGCGGCACACGGGCCACGACGGAGAAGGGGCTGCACTGCCAGCATTGGCAAGCCACAACACCACATGATCACAGGTGCCCCTGTGTCCCTGGCTGTCCCGTGGCACGTACCCCGGACAGCATGGGGCAATGGGAAACAGGGTGGGAGCAGTGCAGGATAGCACAGGAGCAATGGGGACAGCTTGGGGACAATGGCACTGACAGGGGTAGCGCATCATCCTTGCTGTGCCCACTCCAGGGCAAAGGATTCCTGTCAGCCCTCCTACCCACTCTGCTGCCAGCAGGTTTCTGCCATCCCCTCGCAATGGGCTGGAGGAGAATTACTGCCGAAACCCTGACCGGGACAAGCGGGGCCCATGGTGTTACACTGTTGATCCCAATGTCCGGCACCAGAACTGCGGCATAAAGAAGTGTGAGGATGGTGAGTGCCACATCCCAGGATCAATCACCCTGTGCTCCATGTTTCCCCCACACTGAGCCCTGTAGTTGTTGGCAGCTGTCTGCATGACCTGCAATGGTGAGGATTACCGTGGCACCGTGGACCACACCGAATCAGGGACAGAGTGCCAGCGCTGGGACCTGCAGCACCCACACAAACACCCCTACCACCCCAACAAGTACTAGCCCCAGTTCCCAGCAGTGCATTGCCCTCGTTGAGTGCCAGGTGCTGGGGTGATGGTGCCACCTCAACTGCTGCTCCCTGTCTCTGGCCCAGGTACCCTGACAAGGGGCTAGATGACAACTACTGCCGCAACCCTGACAGCTCCGAGCGGCCCTGGTGCTACACCACCGACCCCGAGAGGGAGCGCGAATACTGCCGCATCCGCATCTGCAGTAAGTCCCCACCAGCATCGTGCACAGCTGGGCCTGAGGGTCCTGGGTGCCACCTCTGACTGTGCTACTCTGCCCCTCTCTCTGGCCACACAAGCAGAAAAACGCCCACGGCCCGTCAACGTCACCAATGGCTGCTTCAGGGGCAAGGGTGAAGGTTACCGTGGCCGAGTGAATGTTACCGTGTCGGGGATCCCCTGCCAGCGATGGGACTCCCAGGTGCCCCATAAACACCACTTCGTGCCTGAGAAGTACCCGTGCAAGTAAGAGTATGGCTGTGCACCCCAGGAGGGTGGTGCTGGGCAGCACCCATGGGGGGGACAACCATGCGGCCCCTCCTCCAGGGACCTGCAGGAGAACTACTGCCGCAACCCCGACGGATCAGAGGCGCCGTGGTGCTTCACCTCCCGCCCCACTGTCCGCATCGCCTTCTGCTTCCACATCCGCCGCTGCCCTGATGAGCAGGATGCCCAAGGTGAGCCACCCCAGGCACCTGTCCCTGGGTGCCCACCCTGGTGCCCCTGTGAGGGATGCCAGCCCTCCCTGTCTGTCTCCAGAGTGCTACCATGGCCACGGCAAGCACTACCATGGCCACATCAGCAAGACCCGCAAGGGAATCACCTGCCAGCCCTGGGCTGCCCAGACACCCCACGTGCCCCAGTGAGTGTGTCAGGGGAGGTGGTGGGTACATGGATGGGGAAGGAGATGGGATTGGGGTGGGGTTGGAGATGAGGATGGGGATGGTGACAGTGATGGTGACTGCCTCCTGGCAGGATGTCACCTGCCACCCACCCTGAGGCACACCTGGAGGAGAACTACTGCCGCAACCCTGATGACGACAGCCATGGCCCCTGGTGCTACACCATGGACCCTCGTACCCCCTTTGATTATTGTGCCATCAAGCCCTGTTGTGAGCCCCTACCCACATCCCTGCAGAGCTAGAGGGGACCTTGGCCACACACAGAGTAGTTTTGGTCCCCTCAGGGTAGCTGGATCCTGTGCCAGTGCTACCCTCTGTTTTCTCTCTGCAGCTGGGAGCACAGCGCCCTCCATCATGGAGAATACAGGTGGTGGCCCACGGGCCCTGGGTGGGCACCCTGGGGTGGGTGCTGTTGGTACAGCCCCAGCTGATGCCCACCCTTCCCACAGACGCAGTTACATTTGAGCAGTGTGGCCAGCGGGAGGAGAGGCTGCAGCAGAAGGGGCGCATCGTTGGTGGCCAGCCTGGCAACTCACCCTGGACTGTCAGCATCCGCAACCGGTGAGGGGGTGTCCCACGTGCATTGCCATGTACTCAGTGTCCCCCCAGAGCTCACCCCCTGTCCCCACAGGGCTGGTGTGCACTTCTGCGGGGGATCCCTGGTGAAGGAGCAGTGGGTGATCAGCACACGCCAGTGCTTCTTCTCCTGGTAAGGCTGGGGCTGGGGCGTGGGGTGGTGGGACCCCTCTGTGCCCTCATGTCCCTGTCCCACAGCGATGCCGACCTGACGGGCTATGAGGTGCAGCTGGGGACGCTCTTCAAGGACCCTGGCCCTGGGGACCCTGACCAACAGACCATCCCCATTGTGCAGATTTTCTGCGGCCCCTCTGAGTCCCAGCTGGTGATGCTAAAGCTAGCAAGGTGAGTGGCTGTGCCTTGGCCTCTGCCATGCTCCACTGCTGGCCAGGCTGGCACCGTGTCCCACTGCCCCTCTTGCCACAGGCCAGCTGCTCTGACCAAGCGTGTGGCCCTGATCTGCCTGCCCCCCGAGCGCTATGTTGTGCCTGCGGGCACTGTCTGTGAGATCGCCGGCTGGGGGGAAACCAGAGGTACCTGCCACAGGCAGCCCCTGCTGGGGAATTCCCTGTTCAATACAGCCCCTGCCAAAGCCATTCCATCCCCTCTGCCCACAGCATCCCCATGTCCATGGCATCTCCTCGCTCACAGCATCCCTTACTGGAACTATCCCCTGCCTGCAGCAACCCCCAGATCCCTGGCATACCTCTGCTCACAGCATCTCCCTTCCGTGGTATTTTCCTGCCCATTCCATCCCCCTGACTAGAGCATCCCTTGCCCCTGCCCATCCCATCCCCCTGCCTGCAGCATCCCTTGCCACTGGTATCACCCTGTCCATGGCATCCCTCTTCCACAACATCTCCCTTCCACATCCTCCTGCAATGACGTGTACTGCCATGCCATCCTCCTGTCCATGCATTCCCTGCCTACAGCATCCCCTGCCCATGCCATTCCCCTGTATCCCTGTCGGCACGATGCCGCATCCTGTGCCCTCTGCCCACAGGCACGGCTGACAGCAGCGTGCTGAATGTGGCGCAGCTGCCAGTGCTGGGCCACAGCGAGTGCAACAGGGCGCTGCGGGGGCGCCTCAAGGAGAGTGAGCTGTGCACTGCCCCACTGCGTGCCGGCGTGGGTGCCTGCGAGGTGAGCTGGGCTCGGGACACCCACCTCCAGGTGGCGGAAGGTGCTGGCACCAGGGTGACACCACTCTCTTTGTGCCGCAGGGTGATTATGGCGGACCATTGGCTTGCCTCACCGCTGACTGCTGGGTGCTGGAGGGGGTGATCACCCCCTCCCGTGTCTGTGCCCGCACTGACCTGCCCGCTCTCTTCATCCGTGTTTCCCTCTATGTTGACTGGATCTACAAGGTGATGAAGATGGGTTGAGCTGGCATTCCCAGCCTGGCACAGCTGCCACTGCACAATAAAGGCACAGCCTTGGCCACAGGAGTCAGCACTGCAGAAGGTCTCACATTTATTTAACACCAAACCCTCAGCCACATCCCCGCCCCTGGTTACACTCACTCCATCTGCCTCTGGTCCTGGTGTGGTCTCCAGGGCCAGCAGTCACCCTGGGGCTGGCATAGCCCAGGACCACTGTGGGCACTAGGGGCTGTTCTGGCCTGTCCCATCCTGCCTGGGCTGCCCCAGGTGCTGGAGGAGCCAGTGGGCACAGTTCTTGAAGACATCAGCCTCTGTCTCCACACCAGCCAGTGCATGGCCACCCTCTGGGTACCACAGCAGCCTGTGGGGAGGGACAGGATGGGAAGATGCTCATCCAGCAACCCAGAGCTCCCTCCCAACTCCCACCTGCACCCCCACTCACCGTGCTGGCACACCCCTGGCCCGCAGCACCCGGTATAGCTCCAGCGCCTGCGTGGGGCTGACGCGCCGGTCCCGGGCGCCCACGCACAGCAACACTGGTGTCTGCACCTGCAGCACTGCCCTCAGTGGGTGTCTGACACCCCACACCTGGCACCCCACACCCATCCTGACCCTGCCTTACCTGGGCTGCCTGGGCGATGGGCGAGCGCAGTAGCATGGTGGCCACATCCTCAGCACACGGCACTCGATCAAAGGAGTAGGGCAGCCCGAGGGAGGTGTAGCGCCTGCAGCACAGAGACACAAGTGGCTATCACAGGGACATGGCATGGCATGGCACAGGATGGGGGTGGCACTCACCAGTCAGGGATGTCAGAGGTGCCCAGTAGTGCGGGCAGGTTGGAGACGGGGCTGCGCAGGGCACAGGCTTGGTAACGTTCAGGCTCACGGGTGAGGAGGTGGAGGGCAATGAAGGCTCCATGGGAGCCAGCCAGCAGGGCCAGGCGGTGTGGGTCCAGGGGCTCTCTGTGCAGTGCCTGCTCCACTGCCAGCTGCACCCATGGGGCACCCACCATTGGCACCCAGCAGCATCCTCCCAGCAGCATCCCCCCAGCACCTCCCAGCAGCATCCCCCCCCAGCACCCCTCACCTGGGTGTCTGCCACATCCTGCTCACCCACACGGGAAAGCAGGGAGCTGATGCTGGCCTGGCCAAAGCCCAGGGAGCCACGATAGTTCACTGAGGAGACAGGTCCGTCAGTGCCATGTCTCACTGGGACACAGGGCCACATGTCCCCGAGCTCCCCAGCACTCACCCAGGAGCACAGCGAAGCCCAGCTGGCACAGTGCAGCCATACTCGGACGCCAGCGGGCATCGAAGACAGCATGGGGGCCACCTGGGGCCAGCATGGGCATCACCTGGGCTGCCACCAGCACTGCCAGGGTGTCCCCACCGTCCCTGCACTCACCATGGGGGCACACAATGAGGGGGTGCGGTGGTGTGCCATCTGAGGGGCTCAACAGCAGGGCCTCAAAAGCCTGGGTATCTGCGCCAGGGAAGGGGTCCCACTCAGCAGCCGCCACCCTGGGCACCCAGTACCCTGCCCCCCTGCAAATTCTGAGGCTTCCTGGCTCCCAGGCAGCACCAAGGTGCAGCAGGGGCCCCCAGGGGCTCACCCTGTGCAGCGGGGCCCTGCTCACTGCAGGGTGGCTGGAGTGTCAGGGTCTTCCAGGTGACACCAGGAATGGTTGGGGTGTCCTCCACTGGCACCCAGCCAAGGGGCAGCTCTTGGCCTGCTGGTGGCAGCACGGCCACCACCTGGGCACAGGCAATGGATGACACTGGGGCTGTGCTGTGACAAGGCTGTGCCATATCGGATCGAGCTGTGCCACACCACACTATGCCTCCCTATGCCAGACCACACGATGGCGTGTGCCCCACTGTGCTGGGCCTGGCTGCACATTGCTGTGCCATATCCCACTGTGCCACATGGTGCCAGGGCACTGCTCACCAGGCTGGGGGGATGGTGGGGGGCTGAGCAGGTGGCCACCAGCAGGTCCCACTGGAGAGTGAGCAGCTCCCAGCACCCTTTAGATGACCCTGGGGACATAACACGTGTTGGTGATCACAGCTGCTCACTAGAGCACCACAGGTAGCCGGTACCATGTACCTGCTGTGAGGTTGGTGACGGTGCACGCCTCTGTATCCACGAGCAGCAGGTCCTATGAGGGTGCAGAGCACAGGCAGTGGTGTCACCACGGGCTGTGTGGGTCAAGTCCCTGGCCCTGCCATGCCCTGGACTCACGGTGCGGCTCCGCTGAGGGGTGCCCAGCACGGCTCGCCGGCTGTCAGCTGCCCAGCACCGCTGTGGCAGCACCTCTGCATAGAGCCCGGCGAAGGCTGCAAGTGGGGCAGAGCACTGGGCTGGTGAGCCAGGGTCATGGGCACCTGGCAGGGGCTGGCACCAGCCCCCCATCAGAACCCAGCTCTGCCCACCATGCCTTGCTCACCCTCTGTGGGCTCCTGAACCACGTCGAGCACTGTCACCGTCTGCTTTGTCTGCCAGGTGAGCTGGGGAGAGCTAGTGCTCAGGGATGGACCCATGCCAGGGGAAACTGAGGAAGGGAGGCTTGGGGACACCCCCACCCCAGCCAGGCACTGCAAGAGGCTGTGCCACCTTGTGCTGCCAGCACAGTGCCCGGGTGTCACAGCCATGCCTGGTGCTCGTGAAGCCCAACTCACCATGCGCAGTCGCAGACACTGCCGGTGGGGCCCCCCCACGGCCCCTTCCAGGTAGAGCAGATGCTGGCCATCAGGGCTCAGCCGGGGGGAGCAGACAGAACCATTCTCTGCTGACAGCAGCTCTGTGGGCAGCAAGGGGTCAGCATCCCAGGGATGCCTAGGCACCCCCCAGCACCCCAGCACTCACCACAGCACCCGCTGACCAGGTCCAAGTAGAAAATCCCTGACCTGGGAGGAAAGAGTGAGTCAGGTTGGACCCCCACTATGCTGATACTACATGAGCATCCTGGCATGGTGCTGGTTGCTGGCTGGGACCCACCTCCTGTTGGAGCAGGCGTTCAGCCCCAGGCGGAAGGGCTTGTGCCACCAGCCCACAAACACCACACCACGGTCATCCGGGGACCACAGGGCCTGTGTGACAGTCAGGCTTATCCCACAGCCCCAGGCTGGGTCCCCTGGGGCGCTCCCTGCACCCCATCCTGACCTGGCCAGGGGAGAGGTGCTCTGGGACTCCCTCCAGCACTGACAGGTTGAGGCCCTGCAGGTCCAGGACGCAGAGGACTGGCACACTGCGTGTGCTCAGGGCTTCCCCCCAGTCCTCGTGGTACACAAACTGCTTGCCCTGTGGCACAGACCCATCAGCCCCATGGCCGGTGGCCCCAGGCATGCAGTTCTGTCCATGACACACTCATGGATGTACGGCACACTCATGGGGTGCACAGCATGTTGAGGGGGTGCCTGGTGTGCCCAAGGGGCTTGTGCCACACTCACAGTGGGCATGGCCTGCTTGGGAGTACACTGAACACACTCATGGGGCACCTACCTCCTCATCCTCATGCTCTGCTGCTGGCCAGGCTGCCCCTGGCACATCCCAGGGACAGGGGGGCTGTGCTTTCGGCCGGATCTTCTCAGCCACATAGAGGAGCCGTGTCTCTGAGTGTGACCAGGCCAGGCAGGCAAAAGGCCCTGGCATGGCAAAGGAATGCCAAAGCCCAGCCTGACACAGGCACAGCTGGGCAGCAGGTGGCCACCAGGGCTGCTGGCCATGCCAACCTCACCCCTGTTGTGGGTGGGGACCATGGGGAAGGGGCCCTACCCTCCGTGTAGACGTCCCCATGCTTCCCCAGCGCAGTGAGATCCACGCTGTGGCTGCATCCCTCGCTGTCCCACACCTGGGGGGACGGGCGGCACACGATGTACACGGTGCCCACCGCCCTGCCCTGGCACTCCGGCCGCCCCAGGGAGCGACGGGCACAGCCGCGTTACCTCCAGCAGCTCGCGGCCCTGTGGCGGGCAGCGTTTGAGCGCGGCGCGGCGCTGGCCCGTGGGCGAGTCCTGGCTGAGGAGCCTGAGGGCGGGAGGGGCGGCGGCTGCGGCGGGCCGTGCGCTGTGGGCACCGGCCGCGGCACAGACACATTGCCCCATCCCGCACCCGCCCGTGCCCTACTGGTTGTGGATCTCGGTGCTGAGCGCGGTTCGGCTGACGGCGAGGCCCTGGCGGCCGGCTGTGCGCTGCAGGCTGTAGTGGCGGCCGAAGCGCAGGAGCCGCCGGCGGGCCAGGTCGGGGCGGCTGCACTCTGAGGGACGGGACCGTCAGCGCCCGCTCACACCGGGACAGAGGCGCGGGGGTGGCCGAGCCCGCCACTCACCGGTGTAGAGCAGGAAGGTCTGGCCCCCAGCCGCGGCCCTGAGGGCGGCACGGGTGACGGCAGGGAACCGGCTCAGCTCCCGGTAGCAGGCAGCGGGGCCGTGGGCCGCCTGCATAAGGGAAGGGACATGCAGGTCGGGGGTAAGCTCACCCCCCTGCCCATGCCCCCGGCTCGAAGCTGGGCTGTGCGCACCCACACAGTTCCCCTGAGCCCCCCGGCCCACCTCCACACCCTTCTCGGTCGCTGTGGCCATGGGGCTGTTCTCTGCCGGGCCGGGCCTGCCGCCCGCAGTGGGACAGCTGCCAAAGCAGGTGGGAGCAGCCCGGCGGCAGCGCCCGGCCGGTGCCAGCCCTCCAGCCGCTCCCCGCTGCCCCGCATGGCCAGGCAGGGTCACCCTTCCCATGGCCCAACACATCCCCATGGCACAGCCGCACATCCCGGCAGCGGAAAGGTCCAGTGGCCACCAGCTCCTGGAGCTCCAGGAGTGGAAATGACACTGGTACCAGCACTACCACCAGAGACACTGGAGTGCTGAACTACATCATTTATTAGGGGTCAGGAGCAGGGGACAGCTTAGCACTGCAGGTGCTTGAGCAGCCACAGCGCCATGTTCATGAAACCATCAGCTTCGGCTTCGACACCAGCCAACGCATGGTTGTTCCCTGGGTACCAGAGCAGCCTGGAGGCGAAACAGGGATTAGTGCTGTGTCTGCACCCCACAGCTCAAGCTCTCAGCACCCCACTCACCGTGTGGGCACCCCCCGGGCCTTGAGGGCACGGTAATACTCCAGACCCTGCTTGGGGGGCACACGCCGGTCATCCTCCCCCAGCATCAGCAACACGGGTGTACGGACCTGCAGGAGCAGCATAGCCTCAGCACTGGCACTACTGTTGGGGACAGGGAAAGGGATGGGGACAGTGACATACCTGGTCCACATAGCGTATGGGTGACTTGTGCAGCATCTCTGTCCACTGGGCTGGGTCTGGCAGGGCATCAGGTATGTAGGGCAGCCCTGTCTCTGTCAGGCACCTGTGAGCAAGACAGTTGGGGACATGTGTGTGGCCGGGATGGCAAGGAGCCTGGGAAGCTGGGGTAGCAGTACTCACCAGTCCGGGATGTCAGTGGTGGTCACCATGGAGGCAATGTTCACCACGGGGTTGCGGACCACGCAGGCGTGGTAGGTGTCAGGGAACTGCCCGATGAGGTGGCATGCCAGGAAGCCCCCATGCGAGCCACCGACCAGTGCCACACGGCTAGCATCCAGCATCTCCTCCTGCAGCACCCGCTCCACACAGAGCTGCCACCATGGGGAACACCCACTAAGCAGGCAGCCCCACCTTCCCTTCTCAGGGCACCTGCAGGAGCACACAGTGCCCCAGGACCACGTGCCAGGCACCCCATACCTGCACATCGTGTACGTCCTGTGTGCCCACGTTGCCTGGCAGGGAGGCCACGCTGTCCTGGCCGAAGCCCAGCGAGCCACGGTAATTCACTAAGTGGGGAGTAGTGTCAGAACCCTTCCTCCTTCATGCCCCCCACCCTGCCCCTCCATGGGTGCTGTGTCACCAGCGCCCTGGTGTCACTCACCCAGCAGCACGGCAAAGCCCACACGGCACAGTGCCGCAGGGTACAGCATCCACCCGGCCGTGAAGACGGAGTGAGGACCACCTGCAAATGGCAAAAGCAAAAGGGGAGTGACACTGCCTGGCTGGGGTACAGTGGGGTGGAGACAAGCTCTTACCATGGGGCATCACGACCAAGGGGGGCTTCTGGCCAGCGGGACCCTCGCTTGGGCGCATCAGGATGGCATCAAAGTCCAGGCCCCCTGTGGAGGCAGGGAGGGAGTGTCAGGGAGCAGTGAGGATGGTGGAGCACAGCCTGACCCCACCTTGGGCACTCACTGTACTGGGGATGCTCCTGCTCTGGCGGGGGCTGCAGGGTGCGGATGCCCCAGCTGATGCCAGGCACAGCGGGGGCGTCCTGCAGGCAGATCCACTGTGTCTGTGCCTCACGGCCGGCGGCGGGCAGAACTGCCACTTTCTGTGCAGGGAGAGGGGTCAGTGCCCACGCCAAGGGGCTGGTGGGCACTGGGAAGAGGGGTCAGTGCCCATGCCAAAGGGCTGGTGGACACTGGGGACATGACTTTACCAACATGGGGGGGCAGCTAGGGGTGGAAAACCTGGCCACCAAGAGGTCCCGGTCGATGGTGAGGACAGACCAGCTTCCTTGGGGAGAATCTGGGGAGGAAGGGGTCAGACCTGCAGGTGCGACCCTCTCCTCACCCCTGGCACCAGCATGGCCCCATTGCCCTGTCACTCACCAGCTGTCAGCGAAGTTGTGGTGCCTGTTGCTGTGTCCACCACGAACACATCCTAGGGGCATGAGGGCAGAGTCCAGTGGAGCCCTGAGCCAGCCAGGCCCCCGCTGTGTCCCCCACCACCCCCTCACCTGCTGGCTGCGCTGGGCTGTGTCCAGCAGGATCCTGCGGCTGTCGGCCGCCCAGCACATCCCTGGCAGTCCGCCACAGTAGATTCCCGGGAAGGCACCTGTGATCAGAGTGGTGGTACTCAGCATGCCCCTGAGTCTCCCCCAACACCCCCAGAGCTGTACTCACCCCATGCCTGCCGTGGCACGGCCTCCAGCACCGTGCTGGTGTGCTTGGTGTACCAGTCATACTGCAGGAGACATGGCATTGGGCAAGTTTTGCAGGGTCTCAGCCTGCCTGTCCCCACTGCAGCCCAAGGAGGGGACACCACTGCCCTCCTGCCAGCCCCACCCTAGCATGGGCACCCTGGCACCTTCCTGGTGCCTGCCAGTGTCCCCCTGGTGCTGCTCACCATGCGGAGTTGGCTGCACTGCTGGTGGGGGCCCAGGACATTGTTCTCCAGGTAGATGATGCGGCAGCCATCAGGGCTGAGTCGCGGTGACCACACGGCCCTGGTGTCCTCAGAGAGCAGCTCTGCATGGGCATGAGGGGATGGTGAGGGGATGGTGAGGGGAGCCAGGGCACCAGCAGGATCAGGGCGTGCACTGCCTACCGCATCTCCCGCCCGTCAGGTCCACGTAGAAGAGCGCTGACCTGCCAGCACAGAGAGGTGTCACAGGGGGGTCAGGGGGCCAGGCTGTGGGGTTGGTGCCCTGCAGGGTCCTACCAGCAGGGCTAGGATGTGGAGTGCCCTGCAGGGACTCACCGGCGGTTTGTGCAGTGCCGCAGCCCCAGGCGGAAGGGGTCGTGCCACCAGCCCACAAACACCACACCGGTGTCCTCAGGTGCCCAGAAAGCCTGTGGGGAGAGGGGAGATAATCAACTCAAAATGCTATTGGTTCCTGAAACTTCCCTTGTCTGGTTCCCTGCAGCTCCCCATCCTGACCTGGCCAGGAGAAAGGTGCTCTGGGATGCCCTCCAGCACCGAGATGCTGTTGCCCTCGATGTCCAGGACGCAGAGGACGGGCACACTGCGGGTGCTCAGTGTCTCCCCCCAGTCCTCATGGTACACGAACTGCTCACCCTGTGGCACAGTATGGTCAGCCCCACAGCCACACAGCCAGCCCCCAGCTGACCCAGGGTGGGGAGACCCCACCTTAACGGGTGCATCCTCCTTCTTGGGGTGCCCTGTGTCCTCATCAGAGGTGCCCAGCTCAGGGGCTTTGCTCTGGAAGAAGGACTCGGCCTTGGGACGCTTCTTCTCCGCCACATAGAGCAGGTGGGTCTCCGAGTGAGACCAGGCAAGGCACCCAAACTGGTCTGCGGGGGCAGGTCAGCATTGGCCACCCTGTCCCCCGAAAACCCACAGTCCCTGGCATCCCCCAGCCCCTCACCATCATCATAGACACTGCCATGCTTGTCCAGTGCTGTCAGGTCAATACTCTTCACCTTCCGGTTCTGATCCCAGACCTGGGGACAGAGATACCAGGGCAGTCCCAAGACACAGTGTGGTTCCAGCCCCGAACCCCAGTGAATATCCATTTTCCCTCAAACCCTCCTCACCTCCAGGAACTGCTTCTCTTTCTCCTTCTCCTTGCCAGGGACCTTGCGCAGGACAGCCTTCAGCATCCCACTGGGGGACTCCCGGCTCAGCAGCCTGTGGGTGAGTGGGTGAGTGCCCATCTTATCGCTTCCCTGAGGACCACGTGCGGGAGGGCGGGATGGGACTTACTCGTCCTTGATCTCAGAGCAGGTGCCAGCGGGCGCCGAGTAGACAATGGAGGCTCCATCGTGGAAGATGAGGTACTGACGGCAGAACTTGATGTTCTCAGCCCTTGCCAGGTCTCGCTGCGACCACTCTGCGGGGAGCAAGGTGAGGACACCAGCTGCATCCTCACCAGGCAGGCAAGGACTCCCCGGATCCCTCCTTCCCCCCCGCCCAGTCCTCCCCATGGCCGTACCGGTGTAGAGGCTGCAGTACTTGCCCCCGTACTGGGTGGTGAGGTCGGGGCCGAGGCAGGCGGTGCTGAGCCCCGGGTGCTGGCTCAGCTCTCGGTACAGCTCCGACAGCTCCTCCGCACGTGGCTGTACCTGCGGGACACGCCGCGGTGGCGGGAGGGGAGGGGGACACGGTCCGGGGAGTCATGGGGCACAGGGGCACTTCCTGGAGCTCCAGTATAGACGGCGGGGAATTGTGGGGGGTACTGGGGGCAGCGCTTGAAGAGCTGGGGTACATGGGGGGAGGAGAGTAGTGCAGGACTGGGGCAGTAGCGGGGGTGCAGAGCCAGGACCCTACTGGTGTACCAGGGACCAGGAGGGCACTGGAGAGCACATCCTGGGGTACATAACCGAGACCAGGAGGGTACTGGGACAGTTACCGGGGTACCCGTGGCTACCAGGATCCTGAGTGCAGGTCCTGGGGTGAAGGGGGGCCCAGGAAGGTCCTGCAGCAATTGGGGTCTGTGGAGGAAGTGGAAGGATACCGGGGCAGTTCCCGAGCCGGAGAGTCAGCGGAGCAGCGGGGTCGGGGGGTGCCAGGCTAGCGGGGGGCGGTGCGGGACAGGACTCTCGGGAAAGGGACGAGAGGGGCAGCGGGACCGAAAGGCGCGGGGGGGTCCCGGGGCTCTGACGTCACTCCCCCCATTCCCTCACCGGCGGCTCCATGTCCTCGCGACGGGGGGCGGGGGCAGGTCAGCACTTCCGGGATGGGGCGGGGCCTCCCACCTGCGGCACTTCCCATTGGCTGCGGCTCTCGGGCCGCCTCCCGCTTCGAGGCGCCCCCAGGTGGGCACGGGCGGCGCTGCAGCCGCAGGCAGGGGGGGTTCCCTGCGCTCCCGAAGTGTCCCGGCGGCCGTCCCTGCCACCGATCGCCCGCTGAGCCGTGTGAGGCGGCAGCCGGGGGACAGACTACGGCCCCGCAGCCTCTGGATCGCCCCGGGATGGTTTGCCCACCGAGTGGCTGCAGAACAGGGGCTCTATGTGCAGGACCGGGTGGATCGGACTCTTGAAAGGCACAGGGATCCCCAGCCCAGCAGCCTGGCTGGGGAGTAAAGGGCCATCGGGGGCCCATGGGACTGAGCTGCCTGCTCAGAGGGGTGGGATTGAGTCACTGGTGGCCGCAGCAGCCCTGACAACGGGGATTGGGCCCTTGGGAGCCCACCAGACCCAGCATCCTGGCCAGGCAGGTGAGATCGAGTCCTTGATTGCCAGAGGGCCTCCCTATCCCGCAGCCCAGCCGTGAGTGGCAGAGCTCAACAGTGCTTGGTGACAACCAGACCCATTCTAGCCACCCCCACCATGGCAGGGGTCCCGATCCCCCGCCCTCCACACTGCAGGCAGACAAGAATCGGGGCCAGTCCGTGGTTTGTGTCAAGTCCTTTTTATTCTGTTCCCACAGAAACACCTGGTGAGGGGGCAGCTTCTGGGAGGGAGTCACGACACAGCGGCGGGGGTGGTACGGCACGGTACGGCACGGTACGGCACGGTACGGGGTCACTACGGGTGGCACAGAGCACAGCAGACACGCACACCGTCACAATGTTCAGAGGGAGCGCACCCGGCATCGCACTTACCGCTGGAAACGGCGCCCAGCCGCGCTCGGCCCTCGGTCTTTGCACCCCCCGTCCCCCCGCCCTGTCCAGCAGATTGCCACACCTGGGGCTGGGGGCCCGGCCCGGCGGGGGGGCTGCGCGTCCCCGGTCCTGGCAGGCACGAAGGCAAGGTGGCGGATGTGCTCGGGCGGCGAGATTGGCCCCGGCGGGGGTCTCGGTCCCGCGTGCGATTGACACACTGTACAAGTATTTACAGCGCGAGGAGCGGCGGGGCCGGCGGCCCGCGGGAGGCACCCCCGGGCTCTGCACTTGTCATGGGCGGGGAGAGGTGGTGGCTGTGCGCGGGGCCGGGGCTCTCCTCCCTGGGGTTGCCCCGGTACCCCCGAGCCACAGCCGCCGGCCTGCCCCCAGCCTTGGGCACCGGCAGAGCTCCCGGCGACGGATCTGCCACAAAGCGTGGGCTTCCCGCGGCAGCCGGGTCCTCGATCACAAGTGCATAAATCTGCTAAGAGCTTTCAGTACAGCGATGGACTGATGGAGAAGAAAAAAAGAAAAGTCCAGGCAAAGAACAGCAAGCACTGAAAGGCGGGTGGAACCGTGCAGAGAAGTAGCAAGCCATGCTCTACGACGGGACAGACGGTCACGGGCGCTAGGGCTGCCCTTTGGCAAAGTGGCCCTCCGTGGGTCGAACATGCCACGAATTCATACGCACGGGTGGTCGGTACTGAATAGTTCTCGGGTCGCTCGGCGGCACGCTTTGCGATGGAACCCTTAGGCGCGACATTGAACTGATTAGCTATTCACAGGTCTTGTTCTGGAGTCGTGTTATTTCGTTGCATAGAACATCAGGCGGGTGAGCGGGCGGCTGCCCCCCGCCACGGGGGTGTCGGCGGGGCGCTGCCAGCGCGGGGAGGCGGCGGGGCGCGGGCGAGCCCCCTCCTCGGGCTGCCTCCCCCCCTGGAATCCCCTCCTGGCAGGGCGAGTGGGCTTTGGCCGCCGGCCGCTGCGCCGGCCGTCCCCGCAAAATGGCTTGAGAAGGACTTGGATTGCACAGTAAAAGGAAGGATACTGCCGGAGGCAAAGCTCTCCTGATCTTGTTCCACGGGATTTGTGCTCTTTTGTAGCCTCCTGCACTCTATTGCTTCTACAGACGACAGCCCGTGTGCTAACTCATCGCACAAAGCAAAGAGGGAAGAGGATTTGGTATAAACTTTAGAAAAATAAAACCCCGAAACCAAAAGAAAATGAACCCAAAGAAACCGAGGAAAAAAAGGACCCCCCCTGACGACGCCCCGTGCCCCCCACCCCACCCCCCGGTGCGGATGAGGTATACACAGAAATCAAAGTGGGATGATTAAGGCTGTTCTTGAAAGAAAAGGGGTGCCCGGCGGCAGGCGCGCTGGCTGCGTGGTGAGGGCAAGCGCGGCCCCTTCAACGCTTCCAATGGCTTCGGGACACGCTTCCAGCCGGCCGCGCCGCCTGTCAGAGTCCTATGGCCTCGTATTTCGGTAGTGAAACAGTGTTAGGTCCTAGCTGACGCGCTCCGGGGCTCCCCGGCGGGCCGGGCGCGGCCGCAGTGCAGGGGGCGCGGGGACGGCCCCGGCGGGGCGGGTGGGGTCGGGAAGGAGGAGCGGCGCCCACGGCGCCCAGCCCTCGGCTCGCGGGGGAGAAAAACCTATGAAGAGGCCAGAGCTGGGGTTCAGAGGGAGCAACTCTGCGTATAATCTTGAGAAAGGGCCGCAGCCGACCTACGGGGCCTGACCCGACGGTCCGGACCAGGCCCATCCCCTCGGGGCAGCTGCCAGGGCTCGCCGAGTGCCGCGCCGGAGCTGCTCGCCAGGCGTGGGGGGCACCCGCCCCGGGGCGTCCGCTGGGCCCCTGCTCGGCCGTCGTTTGGTCCAGCATCCAGGGATCGCCCTGTTTTCAAAAGCTTGCGAGAGACAGAGTGGGAGACAAAGAAACAGAGAGAGAAAGAGAGAGACAGAGCGAGAGAGAGAGAGGCGTTAGTCCGAGCAGCCCCTCCCCGCGGAAGGGTCCCCGCCGAGCGGCAGCCCTGGCCCGAGCGAAAAGGCCCCAGAGAGCCAAGAGGCACTGCCGGCGGAGCAGCTGCCGCCGCCTCCGCCCGCCCCCGCGCTGGACGGGCTCCCGTAGCAGAGCCAGGACCACCCAAAGCTTCCCTGGAAACCCAGGGTCTGCACCAGCGCTGCCGAGACTGTGGAACAAGGCCAAGCCTCCACACCTTGGCTTGGGGTCAGCACCTGGGGATGAAGATGGTGATGGAATGGCCCAACACGAAGGGGATGGGTCCGTGCTGTGTATTTCCCAGCCTGGAGGCTGGGAGTATGGCAAAGCAGGGCTCAGCAGGTGCTCGGGGGACAATGGTGCTGCTGGAACCTCAGAGATGGCACGGCGGAGGGGATCTGTGTGCAGGTGTACTGTGTACACTCACCGTTATACTCAGAGTCTGATGCCGCATGCTGAATTCATTGGCTTCTTCATAGGTTTTTCCACTGCAACGACTCAAATCTCCACTCACTTCCCAAACTCCTGCAGTGGAAGGGAGGAAGAGGACATCAGGCACCACCAGGGCAGGGAGAGCCCACGGCACAGTTCCCGGTGCTGGCTGCACTCACCTTGTGCCGTTCTCTCACCAGAACGAAGTGAACTTCTTGCCGAAAGCTGACACCGCTGTGGGGAAGCCAGGACAGATGTCAGGATGGTGTAGTGACCCTTGTCCCCCACCTCCCTGGGCTCCAAACTGTGGGAGCACGGCATCCCACTGGCTGCACCCAGCCATCCCCAAGGTGCCAGACTCTGTCTTGGTGCAGAAGGGCACCATTACCCTGTCCCCATCCCGGAAGCAGCCCTCACCTTCAGTTAGTTTGCCTGCTTGTTCCGCTGCCCCCCCTGGCAGGATTTTGGAGAAGACACTCTCTCCTTCCCCACCGGGCTGCCCTGTGGCCATGCCCGCGGGACCACGTGGCCCAGCCGCCCTTGGACCGGCCTTGCTGTCTGCTGGGGGACAAACGAAGCCACTGTTAGCAGGGGACAGGGACAGCTGGGAGAGCTCAGCTGAGCTTTGGGGTGCCAGGCAGCTGGCATGAGGTGGGACAGATGGCACAGTGCCACTGGGGCTCACTGACCTGCTGCTCCCAGGGGCTGTGCTGATGGTGCTCTCCCCGGCTGCTGTGGCACTTTTGCTGCAGGTTTGGACGTGTCTGTCGGCTCCACTTTTGTCTGGAAAGGGGAAAACAGCTCTCAGGGCTCACCCTCCCAATGGAGCATCTGCCAGGGGTGGCCCAGGCTGGGAGGTGACACTGAAACTCCCGAACACTGCTCCACAACCCCAGAAGACGCAGCAAGGCATCCAGGACATAGTGATGTCCCCTCCTGGGTCCCCTTGAGGGGATGGCAGCTTCCATAGCACCTATGGGTGTCTGTATTGGGCGTGTGAGTGGGATATACTTTACTCCATGGCTCCCATTCCCAACACTTCCCCTGCCAGCCCCTGGCCACAGCCAGCTGTGCCGATTCCAGGCAGAGCTGTGGGGTCAGGATGCAGCCTGGCCAGCTAAGCCTGTACTTACCGCCGGTGCTGGGTGTCCGCCCGGCTGTGCATGGAGTGTGGCCGGTGCCTTCCCTGCTGCCTGGGCCGGCCCTGGCTGCTGCTGCGGTGGCCGGGATGAGGGGGGTCCCTGTGTCCTGCCCCTGGTCTCAGCCTGTGCCGAGCTTGCTGGCTGGGCAGCCTGGCGTGCTGCTGGCTGCTGCCGTGCTGCCGGCTGCCCTGCCTGCTGCTGCCTGGCTGCCGGCTGTTGTGGGTGTGTGAGGGGCTCCTGCTTCGGTGCTGGCGTGGCCAGCCCATGCTGCTGGGAAGGTTTCTGTGCCTTGGGGGTCTCAGTGCCATGGTGGTGAGCAGCGGGGCGGGATGACGGGGCGTAATCAGCGGAGCTGGGGCCGTAAGGCGCACGGGACTCGGGCTGCTGCGTCTTCTTGGGGCCGGCTGAAGGCCCATGGCCACGGGGCTCATGGCGGCCAGATTCTCGTGGGTGCTGCTTCGATGAGCGGCGTGGGGGCTCGTCGCTGGCATGCCGGGAGGAGCCAGCGTGGCGATCGTACTCCCTGTGGTGCCGGTGCTCGCGGTGTTGGGGGTAGTCATCGTGCTGCCACGGGTCTTCATCGGGGGGCTCGTCATAATCGTGGTAGGTGTGCTTAACTGGGGGTCTCTTCTGTGAGGAAGAGTGGCCACCGTAGTGCCTGACCCTCTCTGCCCGCGCCTCCCTGGGCTTATCAAACCAGTCTGTCTCCTCCTGACCCAAATGATAGGCTTCAGAAACCAAAAACAAACCACAGTCAATCTCTCGCTCGAGGCTGCGCGGGCGGAAGCCATGCAATGAAGTGGGAGGGACAAGCAGCGGGCACGCGCGCAGGGGACAGCACGTGCCGGTGGGGACGGGACGCGGCGCAGCAGGGCACCGTGCAGGACCGGCTAACACCGAACACCCAGGGCAGGGGAGGAAGGCACGTGTCAAGCAAACTGAGGCGGTGAGAGTGTCTCTGCGTACGAGCAGACGGGCATGCCCCGGGGAAGTGCCATGCTCTGGGGTGGTCACCACGGGGAGCTGTTACCTTCGCTGTCCGAGACAACGCAATGGGCATCATCCATGCCGTAGCCCTCCTCGTGCTTGTACGAGTGACTCCTTGGCACGTCTTTGATGTGCTTTTGCACATCAGGCAACGAGTGGCTGGAACAGAACTGGGAGCAGGGGTCCCCTGCTGACTGGGGGCCTGGCCCTCCTGCAGTGCGTGACCCCCCCATTGACTTCCCCATGGGGCTGACAGGGCTCTCCTCCTCCGAGTGCTGCGAGCGCATGGGCGCCCGCCCACGGCTCTGGCTCATGCTGAGGGATGAGGGCTTGGAGCTGACTTTCTGGGAGCGCTCCATGCTCTCCCGCTCATAGGACTTGCTCCGGCCGCCCATCTCCCGGCTGGAGGACTTTTCCACCCCATAGCCAGAGGAGCGAGTTCTGCTGCTGGAAGAGTAGACCCGCTCCTCCTCGTCCACCAGATCCCGGCTGGAGACACCATAGTACTTTTGCTGCTCATAGACGTTCTTCTTCAGGCCGTAGGTGATCTCATCCTGCAGCTTCTTGGCCCTGGAGGCCACGTTGCTGCTGCCAATTGAGGTGGTTGTTGAGTAGGAGGCCAGGTCTGACTCTACATCTTTGGCTTCTTCAATGGGGGAGAACTTGGAGATCTTCTGCTCCATGCCCTGCTTCCTGTGCTTGCTGCGCTTGGAGGAGATGACAGCAGGTGCCAGGTTCTTGGATGAATGCTTCGGTAGTGGTGTGCCAGAGCTGTGCTTGTCCATCCGTGAGGAGTGCCGGTACTCACTGTCCCCATAGTAGTAGCTCGAGCTGGTGGAGCTCCCTGACACCCTGCCATTGCTTTCTGTGCCTCGGTAGTAGCTGTTCTTCCCACGATGGTCGGGGCCATGGTGATCATAGATGTCCTCCTCAGACTCCTCCTCAGCTTTGGTGTAGCAGCAGGGACGGCTGGAGCCCTCGGTGTCCCCCAGATCACTCTTCTCTCTGCTGTGGCGGCTATCGGTGCTCGTCGTGCCCACTGGCTCTGCTTTCTGCCCGTCCACTGCTGGACTCTCCTTGGTGAGCTCACTGATGTCCTCAATCATCACATAGTTACGGGGGATGTTCTGCTCCAGACTGGTGTAGAGGGACTCAGAAGAGTAGCTGGCTGAGGGGCCCGGTGCTGTGCTGGTTCTCTCAGCAGGCCGGGTCTCAGGTGCCTTGTACTGCTCATAGCCGCTGCTCACCGGTGCAGTGCTGAAGGTGACATCAGGCACGGCAGAGGAGCTGGTGGCTGCACCAATGACCTCGTAGTTGGTGGGGATCTTCTGTTCTAGGTCAGCCAGAGAAGTCTGTCGAGGCTTCTGGTGCCCGCCAGCTATGTCTGCCGGGCTCTGGTAGAGGGCGGGCTGTGCTGCCGGCACAGTGGCTGCCCCAGCAAAGGCGCTCGGGGCTTGGTAGGGGTTTGGGGGCTGGAAGCCTGGCTGGGCTGGGGTGCCCAGCTCTGGGTATGCAGCGCCGGGGGCCGAGAAGCCACCAGGTGAAGTGAAGGTGGGCAGTGGAGCTGCCGGCAAGCCATCCTGTGAGGTGCTGGCTGTGGGGTACTGGGGGTGCTGGAGGCGTGGTGGTGGGAAGGCAGTGGGGCCCTGCGGGGCAGGGTAAGGGTAGGCGCCATAGGAGGCGGCAGCGGCAGCGGCGGCGGCGGCGGCAGCGGTGTAGTCGGGGTACTGCCCGGCAGGGCGCAGGCCGGCGCTGTCGTAGGCGGCGAGGCGCAGGCTGTGCAGCTCGCTGTCTGACAGGTAGTCGCGCCGATCCCCGGGGTAGCGCAGGTAGGGGTGGTCCCGCCCACCAACCCGATCCTTCAGCAGCGACTCCTTGCGCTGGGTGATGCCCAGCTCCAGGTACTTCAGCTTTGCATCGATCTCCTTCTCCTCCTCGTCCAGCTCCGCCTGCTTCTTCCGCAGCTTGGTGGCCTCATGTTCCACTAGCCTCAGGTCACGGTCCAGCTCCTTCAGCAGGCTGGCCTTAGTGACAGGCGCGGTGGCCTTGGGAGCCAGGCTGCTCAGGTAGAGCTGGGAGGCAGCTGGGCTCGCCAGGGGGACGTGGGGCTCCTCAGGTGGTGGGCTGGGCAGCGTCCGCTTCACCTTGCGTGCCAGTGAGCTTGACTGCAGCCCCCCCACCTGCAAAGCCAAGGGACATGTGGTCAGGGGGGCAGGTGGGTGTTCCCCCCACGTCCCACCCCAAGCATTGCAGTGGTCCTCCCATGCCCTAGGGGCTGGGGTGAGGCATCCCGCTGTGCACGTGTTCCCCCATGCACTGAGAAAGCTGCGTTTATGTAAAAGCGCAATAAATAGGATGGAAGTAACAGGCAGGGCGCTTTCCGTGAGTAATTACCAGGGGTGGCAGCCGGCCAAGTGCTGAGCTGGCCACGTGCATACCCTCTGCTGCAAAAAATGCTTTCTGTCCGCAGGCACTTGGCAGAGGGACTCGGGGGATTGCTGGTGGGTGCTACTGCCCCAGGAACTGCCCCGGGACTTCTTGGCTGGGCACTTGACTGCCCAAGGCAACATTGGTGTGTGGGGGCAAAGGTGCGAGCAAGAGCCACCACAATCCTAAGTGGAGCCTTGCATGGTGGTAGCTCCTCAACAGAGAAGGGGGACCCATCTGGAGCAGGGGACAGCCCTTGACGCTGCCAACCTGCAGCATCTCCCGCCTGCTGAAAGGCTCATGCAGCCAATGGACCTCCAGGGCCTCCCTCCAGCTACTGGTACTGGCATGCACGTCTGTGCCTGCTGGCTGCCATCAGCTGCTGCGGGGACCGGCCTTTTGAAATATTAATTGCCACAGCGCTAATGAAACCACAGTGTCCCGAGGTGCCTCCCAGGGCTGTTCCCTGAGGGTAAGGTTGCTCCCTGTGGTGACATACCTGTGAGCTGGGGAGCAGCGGGTGTTGGTAGAGAGAGAACCTGTCCTTGCCGGCCTCCTCAGAGGTGGGGCTGATGGGCTTGGGGTCAGAGAGGGAGCGCTGCATGGTCTTGATGGGGCGTGGCAGCGTCTGCTGGCGCTGGGCTAAGTCGGTGGTGAAGTGCTTCTGTGGGGGGACGTGGGCCTTGTTCAGCCGCTCGCTGGTGGCGAAGGAGGACTCCAGGAGGCGATGGGGGGACAAGGGGGAGACGGGTGAGTAGAGGACCTGGGGAGAGCGGGGTGGCTGGCGGGTCACCAGCTGGGAGAGGGATTCAGCCGGCAGATGAGATTGGTAACCAATTTCCAGGGGATCTGGCTTCTTCTTCTCAAACTTGCCCAGGGTCTGCTGCCGGACAGTGTGGGGGTCCAGGGGGCCTGTGCTCACTATTTGGAGGCTGGTGGAGTAGGGTGGGATGGTGGTGGGCACCGTCAGCTGGGGGACCACGACGCCAGGTTGGGGAGCTGGCTCTGGCTCTGTCTGGCAGGCCAGGCTCTCACCCCGCTGCGTCTTCTCTGGGGCTGAAATGTACTTCACAATCTCCACTCGGGGGTCATGGGTGGTGATGTGAATGGAGGGGGACACGCGGAGGAGCTGGTCGGGCTCTGTCTGCACTGAGCAGTCGCTGATGGTCTGGATACCCACGCTGGCTGTGCGGGTTGCCCCGTCTGTCTTGCCCTCAGTGCTAGCCTCAGTGTGCCGTGAGGCCCTGGAGCGCCGGCGGCGCACGGGCTGCTCCCACTCCCCGCTGTCCTCTTCGTCCGTCTGCACGCTGCAGTCAGCGCTGCGCCGCGTCCGCCGCCGCCGCGACAGCATGAACCGCTCCTCGCCGTCCTCCTCATCTGTCTGCACGCTGCTGTCCGCCATCTTCCGCGCCGCAAAGGTCTCCTTCTCGTAGGCATCCCTCAGCCGTGGCATCGAGTTCCTCTTCTTGATGCCACGGGCGGGCTCCCAAGACTCCTCGACTTGAAGTGACATGTCCGAGGCTGAGCTGCTGAGTGGCCGCTGTGGCATGGGGTAGCGAGGACCGGCAGGCCCCTCTGGGGGTGTCTGGCCCGGTGGGGGCCATGCCTGCCCATTGTGCGGCAACACCCTCTGTGCCTCAGCGGGCCCCTCGGGTGGGCGGGCAGTGGGCTCCACGGAAGTGGGGAAGATGGTCTTCTGCCGCTTCTGCTCCTCCAGCTGCTGCTGCAGCTGGTGCTGGAGCTGGTGGATGTGCTCAAGCTGGAGGCGCTGCTGGGCGAGCTGCTCCCGTTGCAGTGCCAGCTGCGCGTGCCGCTCCTCCTGCTGCTGCTGCAGAACCTGCTGCTTTATGCACTGCAGCTCCTGCAGCTCCCGCTGCACCAGCAGCTGCTCCTTCTCCCGGTGCCGCTGCAGCTCAGCACGCTCCCGCTCCAGCTCCTCCTGCAGCCGCAGCTGCCGCAGTTTCTCCAGCTCCACGCGCTCCCGCTCCAGCTGCAGCACGTGCTCCTGCTGCTTGCGCTGACGCTCCTCTTCCCGCTCCCTCTCCTCCCGCTGAGCTCCATCCAGTGGTGGCTTGGGCGCTGTGGCCACTGGCCCGCTCTCCTTGGGGGCTGCTGGTGCTGCTGGTGCCTCTGCACGGGGGGCAGCTGGTGGTGGCTCTGCTCTCTGCAAGCCACTGGCAGGTGCGGCAGGGGCAGCGGGTGCTTTGGCAGCAGCAGCTCCCACCGCTGCTGGTGCTGTGCTGGCGACGGGCTTCCCCAGGTAGACGGGTGTCTCCATCATCGAGGCTGCTGGGGCCGTCCGGCTTGGGGCCGGGAAGCGGTAAAGGCCCTGTGCTGCAAGCGGGACACGGGGGGTGACGACTGGCAGCCTGGCCAAGCTGGCTAGTGGGACTGCTGCCACACCACCTGGACCATAGGGTCTGTATAGCCCACGCAGCATGGGCCGCAGCACTGAGGCCGGCTGGGTGGTGATGGGCAGTGTGGAGGCAATGGGGGTGTTGATAGTGGAGTAGATCATGCCGTCGGCGGCCCGCACAGTTGCGGTGGAAGGAAGCATTTGCCGGATGGCACCCAGGCGGACACCAGGAACGTTGTACTGTGCCAGGTTGCTGAAGCCCTGCCGTCCCTCAGGGAAGGTGGGGTTGTACATCCCACCGGGTTTGGGGGGTACAGGGCCCTGCTGCTGAGCTGCCAGCCCCGCTGTGGCCCCCTGCCCAGTGCTGGGGCCATAAGGCAGCACATCAGGGCCGTTGGCATGCCGGCCCCCATACTGGTCCATGGAGTTGAGGGCAGCACACATGCGGCTGATCTCACGTGCCGTGGTGGCACTGTAGTGGGCCAGGCTGGACTCCTGGAAGCTCGCCAGGTCCCCTCGGTGTGAGAAACGGTAGTCAGAGTAGATGTTGGAGGCCGAGCTGTACCTCCGCATGGGAAAGGGGTGGCTCAGCAGCTCTCCTGGTTGGCGGAGGTCGGAAAAAGAGCCGTATTGTGGCCCCTGGCCCAGGTAACCCCCCTCGGCAAAGCCCACACTGTAGGAGTGCTTCATGGTGCTGAGGTCCACAGCGGCATCCCCTGCTGGGGCAGGGAAGGGCTGATCCCCCTTTGTGTGGTAGTAGCTCATCCCAATTTCAGAGAGATTCGTGTCCGACATGGAGGAGTAGAGTCGTCCAAAGGGGCTAGCTGGGTAAAACTTCTGCTCCTCGTAGAGCGCAGGTGCCGGGGCCGGCTGCTCCCGGTAAGGGAAGGTCTCGGGCAGCTCTGGCTCTCTGCTGCCATACATTGGTCCACCTGCTTTCCGACCAGGCATCACTGCTGCCTCCCCGGTTTTCTTCTCTGGCATCTTGGAGGTGGGGTTGAAAGCACCTGTGCAGCTGCCACCAAAGGGGAACTTGTAGACCATGTCACAGCAGGCCACCTGGCTCTCCGGCTTCACACCCGTGAGGTCCAGGACATTGGCTGGCCCCTCCTCCTTCAGCACTTTGGTCACTGGGCCAGTTGCTGCCTCATCCATCTGCACCATCATCACCTGGGCTTTCTTGCCACCCAGGGCAAGGAGAGGGCTCTGGCTCTTCAGCTCTACTGGCACTGCCCGGTACATCTCTGATCCTGGCTCTGGTGGGAAGGCCTGTGGGAGGCCACTGGCATTCTGTGCCCCACCAGTCTGTGTGAGGAGCACATCCTTCTTCACCATCTGGCCTGGCATGCCGTACCTTGCAAATTTGGTCTGGGGAGCAGCGGTGGGCTCGGGCTTGCCACTGGCCACCCCACTGGCTCTGACAGTGGCTGTCTGGACACCCTGCTCCACCTGCTTCACCTGCGCCAAGCACACTGGGCTCCCGGTCCCCTGCCCGAAATCCACACGGCTCTGGAAAGGGTCTCCATAGACCATGGGTTGCTTGGACTGCGAGAGAATCATGGGAGAGGCGATGGCCAGGCTGGCAGTGCTGGCTGCTGCGATGATGGCGTGGGGCTGCTCCTGGGCATTGAGGTTGATGATCAAGGGCTGGATGGCCGTGGACTGCCGGTTGGGGATGTGGTCCAGGGTCAGGCAGTACTTCCTGGCCTCAGTGGCCAAGGATGTGAGATCCATGCCTTGGTCTGTTATGATGATGGGGGCAGACTTCAATGCGGTCCGTAAATCCACAGCATTGCTGCTTGGCACCTTGGGGCCTGGCTCCACCCGGGACGTACCGGGGACGGAGGAGATGCGGCAGAGGGAGATGTTTTCTGCAGGGAGTGCTCCCCAGCTGTACAGTCCTGTGATGCCGTCAGCGGCTGAAGTCACGGCAGGTGCTTTCTGGGCGTGGTCCTTCACAGGCTGTGCCCTGATGTAGCCACCTGTTGGCTGCTCTGGCTCCGGTGTCTGGGTGTAACCATGTGCCAGCAGCTGCCGGCTTGGCCTGGTGGGGGACGAAGTGGGAGACGTCAAGGCGCCAGAGCTGACTGGCTTGGTTTGGCTGGCTGCATCGGCCGCCAGTGTGATCACCATGAAGGGGGAGTCCTGCGAGGAGGCCTGCCGAGTCAGGCGTGGCGAGCCTGCCCGGTGTGGCGTCTGCGTCCCCTGTGCCACCATGGGGGAAGAGGTGTCTGGGCCAGAAGCAGCAGAAGGACCATCATAGGAGAGCACTGGACTCTGTGTCTGTGTGGAAAACTCTGCCGTGGCCTTTGTGGTGCGGGTAGGACTCTGTGTGGGTGAGGTGGGTGAGAGCGGAGGGCTGGAGCTCTTGAAGAAGGTGTATGTCTTGGGCAGTGTGGGTTTGCTGTCACTCACGGCTGGGATCTTCTCCCTGGCTGTCTGCACGCTAATCTCCACCGTCCTGGTTCTGGTGGTATCCTCAGTCTGTGAGCCATAGCTGACAGTGCTCTTTGATGGAGTGTAGCTTCTTCCAGCTATGGATGGGGCCTCTGGACTTGGTGAACTGTAGCTCTGCAGCGCACTCCCAGGGCTGCCGGCTGCTGTTGTCACCGTGCTGGTGCCTTTGCTGTAAGCATAAGGAGTGGTAGTAACCTTGGATACTGGGCTGGGTGCTGCTGGGGCACTCTGGAGTTTGCCTGGGTCTGGTCCCTCTTTTGCAAAATGCTGAGTGACCCGGACATCAGGAATAGTCTTGCCAGTGCTGCTGTCAGAGCTGGCGAATGAGACAGGAGCAGAGAGCTGTGTAGGGCTTGTGCCAGGGGTGAGTGGGCCACCGTTCTGCTTCAGCAGGTCAGCGTAGGCACTCTCTGCATTGAGGAAACGCTTCTCCTGGTACGTCTGCTCCTGCCCCTTCACCTTCTCACCCTGCTTGAGGGCCAGGTCAAAGGAAGAGGACTGGTGCATCCTGGAGATGCTCTGTGAGGTCTGCAGGATCTCCTCGTACACTGCTCCTGCCTTCGGCAGGGCACTGGAATAGTCGGGCTGGGAGGGGCGCATGAGGCTGCTGTCATACTGGTATTCCTCGCCATATTGGTAGTCAAAGCCGTTCTGGCCCTCGGTGCTGCGGTAGCCAACCTGCTGGTAGGTGCTGCTGTAGGAAGAGGCAGGCTGGGCCTGCTGGACCTGCTGCTTCTGCATCATCTCTGCCTTCCGCATCATCTCCTCATAGGCTTCCTCGGCGCTTTTCAGGGGCTTGCTGATGGGCTGGCTGGCAGCACTCTCCACCTTCTCTGTCGGTGAGTACAGTGACATGAAAGTGGGCAAGTTGTATTCGCTGCCAGACTTGTACAGCTTGGAGGTCACAGCATCAAAGCTCTCTGCTTCTGAGTCAATGGAAGGCGAGTACTCAGAGCAGGAGGAGCGATGCAGCTCCTCCATCTCTGCCGCCTGTCGCAGCTCCTCTGTGGGGGAGGCGTCCTCGATGGGGGAGAGATTGCTGGGGGGGGTTTTGGAGCGCTCCCTCCTCCGCTGGGCCCTCAGCTCCTCCTTGTCACGCTTGGTCTTGCGCGCTGTGCTCCGGATGCGCTGCTGCTCCACCTCCCGCATCTTCTCCTGCTCCCGCAGGAGCTCCTCTTCTTCCCGCATCTCCTCCTCCTCAGATGAATCCTCAATGGTGGGCAGCAAGGGGCCATGTGAGCGATGCCGAGCCTTCCTCTGCTGCTTCACCTCCTCCAGCCGCTGCCGGCGGCTGGGGCTGCTGTCGCTATCCTCCTCCAGCGAGGAGATGGAGGTGGGTGAGGTGCCTGAGGTGTAGCTGGGCGTTGTGGCTGGCAGGGTGGAGGAGTACTCGCCCCGTGAGCGCTCCTCAGGGGAGCCTGTCAGGCTCTCCATCTCCAGCTCGGGCTCCCGGTCCACACTGGTATCTGGCTCCTGGCCAATCTCCATCTCCCGGCCATAGCCAGTTGTGCTGTTCAGCTCAATGGTCTTGAATCGCCGCAGCCCACCCTGGGCCGTGCTCAAGTCATCACCCTCCACTGCCTCCACCTCTTTGCTCTCCTCTATGTACATGCTGCTGGCACCATGTGGCAGGCGCCGCTTGGCCGACGCTGGCTCTTTGCCCTTCTCTGCCTCGGTCTTCTGCCCAGCTTTGGGGATGCTGTACTTGGTGCGCCCATAGCCTTCCTCCTCCTCCTCGAGGTTGTCCTCCTCAGCACTCATCTCCAGGATCTGTCTCCGCATGAACTCCTCATCTGTCACCTCTGCCTCCTGGCCCTTGGTCCGGGGGGGCACTGGGGAGAAGCCCCCCTCACTGCTGTCCTCCACATAGTCATGCCGCAGCTTGCTGCCAAACTCATCTGAGGACTCTGCACTCTCCCGACGTTCCCGCTGGTTCTCCCACTCCTCATCCTCCTCCAGGATGTCCTCCAGCTCCTCATCTGAGTCAAAGGCTTCAGGGGTGATGGAGAGGTACCGTGGACGCTGTTGTTGCCGCTGGTCCTCCTGTGGCTCTGTGCGGCTCTTGCTACGCTCAGGGGACTGTGTGGGTGCACCCCGGCCTTCCAGGAGAGGCCGCATGCTGCTCTCCAACTTGGTGAGCTCAGAGGGGCTGGGGGGGCTCTGCCCAGCCAGCCCGGTGCTGCTCAGCTTCTCCTCTTCCTGCTGCACCAGGCCGGTGATCTCGCTCTGAGAGCTGGAGATGCCGTCGGAGGAGTAGCCGGTGTCGCTGAGGCTCTGGGGGCTGCGGGACAGGTCTGGGGGGTAAGGCTTGCTGCCGTCCTGTGGGCAAGGGAGAACACAGTGTCAGATCCAGGCAGCTCCAGAGCTGCTGCTCCTACTTCCCCTAAACCATCTCCCAAGGAGTGCACAGGAAGGCTGAGCACCACTGGGAGCCAGCACAGAGCAAAGGATGGGGACCACCCTGTGTCCCCCCCATCAGTAACTTGTCTGTGCTAGTAAAGGCAGGTTAGAGGGTGTGCTGCAGGTTAGAGGGAATGGTACAGCAAATAGCCCCAGGCATAAATACATTGGGGGACTAATAAATATGTTTGAAAAACTGGGCCCCCAGCCCCCAAGGCACCCTTCAAAAGCAGGGCTGACCCCAGGATCCTTGCTAGATGCCAGCAGAAATAAACAGCCCCCTTTAACTGGCTTGACAATTAAGTAGTGAGAGGGACAAGTTTCTGAGCCATGGGGACTGTGCCATCACACCCAGCCCTTGTGCTACTGGCAGGACCTGCCACCCTGCCAGCACAGAGGCACCACAGACCACTTGATTTTGGGGACGCAAGGAGCCTCTTCCCTGGAGGCTGCACAGCAGTGAGGAGGGCAGCCATTCTCTCCCAGGTGGTGCAGAACTTCTGCTATGTCCCCTCCCCAAGGGGGGCTCTGCTGGCTGCTGCTGGGCTGGTTGCTTGTGGGGAAACACCATCCCAAGGCAGCCAAATGTTTCCCCAAATTGTTATGAATTTTAGAAAAGGTGGGATAAAGAGTATGAAAACCACCCATTGCTGCAACATGGAATGCTGGAAAATGAGTTTTCCCATTTGACAACAAATCCCAACAACCCTTATATTATTTTAAAAGAAATGCAGAGGCCAGGCATGACCTGAACTATCACATTTTGTCTGAATTTATGTAATCCAAATAAAATAAAGGCAAATACCAGCATGCTGCCATGGAGCCTGTGAAGGTCCTTCCCCATTCGTGGGCACAACTACTGACAGAGGCACAGCTCAGTACCACGCCAGCCTGGGGCAGGGTGTGGTGCCCAGGGATGCTGGGAGCTGGATGCTCCCTGAGAGCTCACCTCCTGCTCCTTTGCCCGCGGCACCTCGGGGAGTGCCTGGCTCTCCTTTTTCTCCACCTCTGCTTTGGGGGTCATGCTCTTCCCTTTTGGAGCGACGCTCTCAGGAGCTCTGGAAGGCTCCGGGGCAGCTTTGGGCAGGGACTTTTCCTCTGCCGACACAGGGGGCTTCTTTTCTGCTGGCGGTGGGGGCTTCTTCTCCGCTGGGGCAGGGCTCGGGGTCCTGCTCTGCTCAGCAGCCCGGAGGCTCCTGGCGGGCGAGGGTTGCTGCTCGGGGGGCGCTGGCTCGGCGGGCACGAGTGCCGGCGTGGGCGCTCTCTGCTGGCCGGCGGCGGGCGGCTGGTGCCGCGGGGAGCCGGTGGATGGTGGCTTCGGGGTAGGCAGTGGCATTGGGGCAGGATCGCCGAGGCTCCCTTCGAGCAGCCGCTGAGTTTGGCAGTTCAAGCACAGCCATTCGTTCTTCTGCAAAAGAATGGAAAAGGAAAAGTCCTGTTGAAATTCTGGGAGCTTCCCCCCAGCAGGGATCTCACGGAGGAGCTGTGCTGGTGGGACACCTGGCAATGGGGCAGAGGATTCAGCCCATCCAAACCAAATAACCGGCTGTGAAGGGGCATGAAGCATCGTAGCCATACCCTGCAAACCATCCACATCCAGCTCCAACCCATCCTGACCCTTGTCCAGAACCCAGATATGTCCAGCCAGAGGTACCATGGCTGCAGCACAGGGATTGCACACTCTCCCCCTCAATCCCTCAGCATCACCAGCTCTTTCATCCTTTAGCCTTGTGGTATTTCAGTTTTAAGTGAAATTAAACAATCAAAGGCAGATTACTACCGTGGCTTAATACTTCTCAGCTCCATACAGCTCCTCTCTCGCTCTGATTTGTTTTCTTTGATACTATAAAGGTTTAATAGCATAATCACAACACTTATGGCTCTTTTTTCAGGTTAAAAAAAATACTGGGTACACAAGTATGCCAGAATTTCCCAAAGATATTACCCAAAGTACACGCTGTGCAGGAAAAGAACAAGACAATCTTGTCTAGTGAAATTCTCAGCAAGAGCTGTCGTTTTATGGCCTGGAAAAAGCAGAGGCAAGCGGGGCTGTGAGTGGCAGAGAGCCCACAGGGCAAAGGCAGGGGCTCTGCATTAAGAGATCAGAAGCATCTTCCTCCCCTGGGGTCACCCAAGGGCTATTTTTACCCACCCAGGAATGTCCAGGAATAGGGGCCTGACATTCCCTTCACTTTAAATGTTTCAGCATCTTAAATCTCTTCAGTTTTGCTGCTAACAGCACAATATGCTCCAGGTTCTTTTCCCAGACTTCTCCTTTGCTGTTCCATGGCTCCCAAAGCTCAGGGTGGCCAACCTCAAGGGGTGGCTGGCCCTGAGGAGATGTCATGCTGTCAGAGAGGTGGTCTTGGTCTTCAGCTGGACTAGCCTGGGGCCAGGGCTGTGTGCCCTGGGCTCCCAGAGGCCATGGTCTGCCTGGAGAAGATTGGGTTCATCAGAATGACACTGAGGAAATAGCCTCGGGTTGTGCTAGGGGATGTTTAGATTGAATATTAGGAAAAATTTCTTCACTGAAAGGGTTGTCAAGCACTGGAACAGGCTGCCCAGGGAAGCAGTGGAGTCACCATCCCTGAAGGGATTTAAAAAATGTGTAGATGTGGTGCTCAGGGACAGAGTTTAGTGGTGGCCTCAGCAGTGCTGGGATAACAGATGGACTCCATAATCCCAAGAGTCTTTTCCAATCTGAACAATCCATGATTTTAATCTATGACTCTAAATCCCATACCTATGGGACAGCAGAACTGCGACAGCCTTGTCATCTGCATCCCAGGAGTCTCCAGGTTATGATGCGATGCTGGAGATGCCTTGCAGATGGTGGTGGCCAGGAGCAGCAGGGCTTTCCCACAGACACATCTTCACTTCTGCAGCAATTCAGCCCAGGAGCAGCCATCCAGCCCCACACTCCCCAGGGAGCAGAGGAGCAGGAGGGCTGCTCCTGCAGGAAAGAGGCAGGTGTAAAACATCCTCCCACACCCAGCACCCTGCAGCAGCCCCTGCTCTTCACACAAACATCTTAAGAATACATTAGGGCTTTGGAGAGCCATTTAAAAAATCCCTTTCAGCACGGTAATATTTAATTACTGCTTAATCAAAGAGAAAGTCTAATTAAGGGGCAAGTGCAGCCTATTGTATCTTAATGATTGCATTTGTCTTCTTTTATTTCAGAACTCATTCCCGTGCCTCTGAATCAGATCTGCTTGCCCCACTCTGCTGTGTAATTATTCCAGACCGCAGAAGGAAATGTGATTGTGTGACACAAATTGAAACTGTGCCTCATGGAAATACACAACCTTTCATTTTTCATTCAGGAATCCCATTTTTCTTTGCCAGAGCTCCCTCCCTGGTGCAGGCAGTGAGGGCAGGGCACAGGGTATAGAGGATGGGTTGGATGTGTCAGGGCAAAGCTCAGCTCAGTTCATGCCCATACCTGCCTGCCACACCACCACACCAGCTCCCAGCATGGTCCTGAAGGAGCTTGAGGAGATCAGCTTGCCTTGATCTACCCAGCCTGCCTCACTCAGATCTTTTACACCCTTCCTGAATGGGACATTGGATATCCTCATGATGTCCCAGCCTGCTAGACTTTGGTGACTAGGGAGCTTTGCATATGTGACGGGCACAACTGCTTTTGCACTTCCAGAGAAAAAGTCAAGCCAGAAAGACCATGGAAGGCCAGCACTGGCCACCAGTGCTGCAGATGCTGAGTGCCAATCAGGTCCCATTCAAGGAGCCCATGGAGAGGCAGGTGTAACTGCTGGTGTGATCTCACCACCACGAGGCTTAGGGCTCCTCCACAACCAGACAAGCAAAATACTAATCTATTCCATGGGGATGCCCATCCCTGGAAGTGTTCATGATCAGGCTGGATGGGGCTTTGAGCAACCTGGTCTAGTGGAAGGTGACCTTGCCCATGGCAAAGGGGTTGGAATGAGATGAAGGTCCCTTCCAACGCAAATCTATGATTTTATGATCTGATGTCTCTGCAGGTTGGTCTGAGGCTCCTCCCTGAGGTTCCTCCCAGCTGCGGCTCTGCAGCCATTCCTCTTGGCAGCTGCCCCAGTTTGAGCAGCTCACCCTGCCATCCTGCTCTCGTAGATGTGACAGCTCGACTCTTCATGGGACTGCACTGGAAAGTGGATAAGGGAACAATCTCTATTAAAAATAGCTCTGCCAAAAAGATTGTGGAGCTCTACTCTGAAATGCCCGTCGTCTTTCAAAGCAGGCAGGAAGGCCAGGGTACAGCAGGAAGGCAGGAACCAAGGAAAGGCAAGCAGAGAAAGCAAGGTCCTTGGGCTTTGCCAGCTGTGAGAAGTGCCTGCCAAGCCCCAGAGACACTCAAATTGAGAGACTGGGATATGCTGAGTTTGCATTTTCTCTTACTAGCTTTTCCTTCAGCACCTCTGGGGTCTTACATCTGAAGAGACCCTGCTGACAGTCCTGCACCCTGCTTCAATCTGAACCCCTGTGGAAAATCACTGTGAGGTTATGGCAGAAAAGCAGGGAAGGGATAACTGAATTTTCCTGAGCTGTGGGAGAGCCTCATCCCTGTCACAGCCAGTGCCACGTGGAGCTGTGTGTGAGCACAGACCGTGCTGCAGCAGCCAGCGTAGCATTTGCCATCACAGCTCACACTGGCTGCAGTGAACGCTTCAGCAGCAGCAGCTGTGAGCTGCCCAGCTCCCACATGCACATGAGGGAGAGAGAAATCGTGCCCACGGCAGCTGTGGGAAGGTGGAGGCAAGCAAAGCTGCCCCTGCCAGTGGGAATGCCTCTGGTAAACCATTCTGACCTCTTGGTTCCATCTTTAAGAGACCTCTGCAGCCCCATCAACCCCAGAATTGACAGATGTCATGTGTCTGAGGGCTAAATCCCAGGGAGATTTAGGATGTGAGGATGCTGAAGCTGAGGCCCTCCCAGCCTTGTGCCGGTGCCCCACGCTCTGCCGGTGACAAATGATCCGTCCCTCTCCCGCAGCGTTATCAGCTTGGTGTTTGGTTATCCCACAGCACCTCTGCTCCCTCTCACAGGGACTGGCTCTGAAGCAGCTTCCTCCTCCATATAACCTGGCCTCAAGCATTTCCCAGAGAACACGGCCAAGGGGATTAAGCTGCCCCTGAGAAAAATGCAAACACTGGAGGAGTGGCTGCTTTGCTAACAGCTTGTAAATCCCCATTGAGATTAACCAGATCCCACGAAGATAATAATAATTAGGCTGTATTTAGTGCTTTACATGTCCAAACCCATGGATGCCCAGGAAGCCAGGGTGCCCCTTGTTCAGGTGGAAAATGGGTAAGGAGCTTATGGTGAAGGCACAGCAGCTTCTGCCTGAGTCTCCACACTTAAAGATGCTGGAAACCTTGGCCCTGATCAGGGTGGGGAGTAGGCTTTGCTTGGGACTGAGGCTTGCTGCCTTAGAACTGTGGTGGTGGGCATGGGGGGGTTTAACCAAGTGGAGCACAGTTATGGGGAGCTGGGAAGATGAGCAACACTGCTGGGATGCAGAGTGGGCGCCAGGCGGAGGAAAGCATCAATAATTAAGAAGAGGGATGAAACCAAAGTGTGCCTGAGATGCCATCTGAAATGAAGAGGCGCTGGCACGGCAGGGGACGCTGGAACACAGCCAGCCAGAGGCAGGGGGGTGAGGCCACTGGGGGCTGCCCAGCTGGATATCAGCTTACGGCCTTTGAGGGTCACTGCCCTGATTCCTCGGGCTCCCTGCTTTCTTTGCCTCCAAAAAACTGGGATTTCCAGAAGAGTCACAGGAAAAGTGGGTTTCTGGAGATACAATCAGTGCTGCTGGGGTCACAAGAGGCAGGACAGAGCCCTGGGGGCAGGGCGTGAGGGACTGAGGGAAGGCAGCTTCGTTTAAGACATTGCATCTAAGTGGGAATGACCATGGCAGCTTTCACCTGTGCACCATGTGAGTGGCAGCAGGGGATGCTGGATTTGGCCACAATTCCTGCCAGCTCCGCTGAAGGGGCAGCAAGTGCTGTGCCCATGGCTGCCCCTGCTCCAGCCGGGGGGCGAGGCAGGGTGGATCAGCAGTGAGGGCTGCAGGGATGGGGGTGTGCCTGGACTCCCCAGAGCTCCGGAGCTGCCTGGCAAGTGGCCACAGCCGTGCTGGCCAACCTCCACCGGGTCTTACCCTGCAATTGTTTCAATTTACTAATGGGAGACAACAAAACTGTAATTTACAAAAATAGAAGTCTTCCTGCATAATTCTGGTCAATGTTACCACTTGGCAAGTTAATTAAATGCTGAATTCCCCAGTGACGCTGGGTTTTTTTAATGATGGAGCCTGAGAGCTTCAGCATCACAGTTAAACATGAATCCTCTGTTCAGTGACTTGGAGGTCTGAGAGGCTTGGTGGGAGCCAGTGGTGCCAGAAGCTTCCCAGCTTCCCCAGTTAGCTGCTGGTTACCAATCCCACCATCCCCATCAGCCCGTAGGCCCTTTGGCTCAACCTCTGCAGTGCCTGGAAGATGCTCAGCCATGGTCTTTATCCCCATGCAAACTGCTCCCCACAATCTGACCCCTGGGACTCTGCCCAGTTATTTATGCTCTACAGCATTATTTTACACAATCAAAACAGTATCTATTAAAATACTGGGACAAAAACCTGTACAAAGTAAGATAAGCAGCATGAGGTACAAGTATCTCACAAGGCAGATTTCATCTCCCAGCATTAAATGCAGTGTATCTCACCAGAATATTTCATTTATTTGCTGACAAGTACTGTGCAGGGCTCATCACTGTGACAGATGGATGCCTGGAAAATATGGAAAACACTTCTGGTATCTGAATCAAGATCCAAATTAACAAGAACCTCATAAAATCACTTCCCAAGCCCTCTTCTCAGCCCCACTAGCAGGAAAGCTCCCTTTAGGAGGGCTCCTGACAAGCAGACACCTTTCACACACCCTCCCACAGCAGAAATGGGGACATCTCACCGTGCGATCCCAGTTCCCTAACACTCTGCATCCTTGTGCTAAGAACACTGCAGCTCTGACCACGCTGTGCATGCTTTTTAGCACTGTGTTGAAGGAAAGGGACTAAGCCATGCTTGATCACTGGCTGCCAGGGCTGTTTCAGACCCACCTCAGGCAATGCCAGGGGTCTGCCTGGCAGGTTCCCCACCTTCTAGGTGCTCTTGTGCCCTTCCCTCTCTCAGCTCTCTCAGCCAGCAGCCTCCCCAGGCAACTCTGGTGCTCACTCATTTCACATGACAATGCCTGAACACTGGCTGATGCTCACTCCTCCTTGGATTCTGCCCATTCTCCCAGCTGAACTCTCCATAGCCCCCCCAAATCCCCTCCCCACACTTCTCCAAGCACCTTTGACTGAGCTGCCAGAGGTTTGGGACACAGAAGGGGGAAGGGGGTGTGCTGACCAGTGCCAAAGGCTCTTCTCTGGGATTCTTGATTACAGAGGGGAGGATGTACAACAAAATCTGACATGGGAATGTTCACAAAGGGTGCTTTGAACAATCATGTGCCATCAGCAGACAACCACAGGCCTGGTTTTACCTCCACCCCAGCCCTTATCTTTCCTAGGAGGCTGAGGCAGTGATGGGATTTGAAATGAGGGCAAGGAAACAAAACCTGCGCTGTGACGATGGAAGCACCAGAGATCAGGAGGAGAGATGGAGCACACAGAGGAGGTGCTTGTGAGATCTGCATCTGTGGTGGGAACAGACCAGAGGGAATTCAGCTGCCCCAGTACCAGGAAGGGACTGAAACTGGGGGCAGCATGCACAAAGGGGCATCCCTGGGGAGAGCATTGGAGTTGTGTGTCCCACACCACCATTGACAGCCACGCCCAGGACAGACGGCAGAAAGTGTAGGGTACTTTATTACCTTGATTGTGCCTTTTTTTTTTCCTCTAAAACTACCTCAAGAACCCGCTCAAGCTAGATGCAGAACTGTCTGCATGTGTGTTTGCTAATGCACACATGCTAATGCAATGCTGCTTCTGAAGCTTAGCATGTGTGTAGATGCATACACATAGATAGAACCTGTAAACAAAAAAGGAGCACCAAATGGAACCCCCAAGCAGCGGTCAGCAGAGCAGGTCGAGTCTCTGGAGTCCAGTGGCCACACACTGATGCCTGCCAGGCTGGGGGAGCCAGTGGAGCTCCCCAGGCTGTGGAGCTCTCACAGGCTTCCCTGTGCCTGCCTCCCTCACCCCCAGGTGTAACACCACTCCCACCTAAGGCCACGGGCTCCCAGCTCTATCTGCAGGGAAAGGCAGAGAGGGGACTGCACTCACCTGGAGCAGCTGAGTCTCCTCACCTACCAACTGCTCCACACTAATTGACTTCATTACCATCAACTGGGCAAGTTTTAGCAGAACCCCGGGCTTGCAGATCAGCTCCCCTGAAAGCCACCAAAGTTATTTCAATCCCTTGCTATTTATAGCATTTGACTAAGCCACCCAGTGATGTGTTTTCCAGCAACAGACTATTCTTATCTGTTCCTGTGGCCTGTCTCAGGCTGATGGAGTTGATGGTCCCTCCCCAGCTCTATTTTAAATGTGTGTGATGTATTGATGGCCTTCACACTGCAATAATGTGATTAAAAGCAGCACAGGGTAATGAGCTCGCTGGGATGAGCTCTGCCTCTCAGGGCTTGTTTTCTGCTTCCCATCTGCTCCACTTCATCCCTTCTCTGTGCTGGGACCTCTCTCAGGTGGAAAATAGACACAGAAAGAGAGGATGGAAGAAGTTGCACACAATGCTGAGCACTGGAGCTGCTGCCAGCATGTTGGGAGAGAAGGACAGGGGCAGAGGCATCTCCAAGCCCCATGACAGCTTCAGGGAAGAGGGTGTGTATTGTACCAGTGCTCTCTCCCCAAATCTACCCAGAAGGGGCCTGGAGCCAGGTGTCAGCTCCACAACCCATCCTCTTTACTGGTGCCACGGAAAGGGGAAGGCAAGTAGAGATGGGCAGCCAGACAACAGCCAGGTGCCAAAATGGCCATTGCTGTCCTGTTCCTTGTCTGTCCCTTCCCCTTGCACATCTCATCCCAGGGATTATGCTCCCTGCTCCTGGCTGCAGCAGGGATGAACCAGCCCTCCACAGCAGAGCCTGAGGGTCAGCAAAACAGCTCCCACAGGGGCCCCCACCCTGCGGCTCGATACTGCACATAGTCAGCAGAGGATTATTCCAGCTGAAAGTCTTTGACTGATGAGTAATAGCAATGCTACCCTCTGCTCGCCTTCGAGGAACAGCTGTGCTCCTGCCAAGTGCAGCTTATTGCACTGCACAGCCGAGGGCCAGGGAGCGCCAAGGGGAAAGCGCCGCTCGCCTCTGCGGCCGCAGGAGCTGCACGTGGGGCTGTCACCACCACGGCCAGCCCGGACCACCTACCTGGCTGCAAACCCCACCGGCCCTGACCTTGGGTCAGGGCATCCCATCCTGGGCAGTACCTCCTGATGAAGGAGTGGAGGCGGAATCATAGAACTATGGGATCATAGAATCCCATAGTTCTATGATTCCGCCTCCACTCCGCAGAAGTGGAGGCGGAATCATAGAACTATGGGATTGTTTAGGTTGGAAAAGAGCTCTAAGATCAAGTCAAACTGTTACCCCAGCAGTGCCAAGGCCACCACTAACCCAAGTCCCAAGTGCATGTCTTTTAAATCCCTCCAAAGGTGGTGATTCTACCACTTCCTTGAGAACCCTGTTTCAGTGCTTGACAAACTTTCTGCAAAGACATTTTTCCTAATATCTAATTTAAACCTCCCCTGGCACAACTTGAGACTGTTTCCATTATCCTAGCACTTGTTACTTGGGAAAAGAGACCAGCCTCCTCCTGGCTACAATGTCCTTTCAGGTAGTGGTAGAGAAGTTGAAGTTTCCCCGAGCCTCCTTTTTTCCAGGCTGAGCCCCCCCAGCTCCCTCAGTTGCTCCTCAGTTGTGCCCGAGACCCTTCCTGGGCACCACTACCCACTGCAGTAAACGGATGGACTTTTTGGAGTGCTGACCTGTGGACAGGTATCCTGCTCTGCTGTCCCCTGGACTGTCCCAGGGCTCCCAGCAAGGGTCCTTCCAAAATCTCACTTGACAGAAGCTGAGGAAAATGCCACCAACTTCTCCATGTTGTCAGGAACTATGGTGTCAGTCAAGCTCAGATTACTTTTTGATATCATTATTTCACTGTTAGACCCCAAAAATTTTATTCCCCAGACCTGGGAAAGAAGATCACCTTGACGGACCCAAATGCCAAGAGGTCAGTTGGACAACCTGTTTGGGACATCTGGCTGGGACCCCAGAATAAACCCCTGGCTCTGGCATCCAGCTGAAGTCTCCACAGCCAGCAGCTCCCACCCTGGAAGCTTCTCATCACCTGCATCCCTGTGAAGCCATAGCCATGAGCCAGATTCCCCCCTGCTCATCCCTGCTCATCTTCCATCCCCTCCAAAATTAGGGCAGCTGCTGTGGCAGGAAGCACCTTCTGTATTTTTGGGGCTTGGAAAAAAAAAAAAGGAAAAAAAAATCCTTTTTGAACGGCAAAAATGTTTCTAAGTCAAAGGATTTAAACTATTTTGCAATCAAGGAAGTGTATTTCCAAACGAGCTGAAGGCGAGAGCCTGGGTGCTGTGTGGGCTGTGTGAAGGGGCTGCTAAAAAAGGGTACACAGCTGTCCAAAATTTGGAAACCGGTGCTTTTGCAGAATATATATAGACATCCCTCCCCACTCAACATATTTCCTTCCAGTTCATTAGATTAAAAAAAAAAAAAAAAAAAAAATCAGTAGGATATTGAGAGCACTTTGATGCTTTTGGCTGGCCTAAAAGCCACAGGACCAGTTCCCAGGGCTGTGGGTGAGCATCCATTGCCCTGGCAATGGCCTGCTGAGCAACAGGGTCACTGCCATGCTCCTGCACTAACACAGACATCCAGAGAGAAACCAGCTGCCTTTGGGAACGGGAAGCAGAGGTGCCAGCTCCCAGCAGGGCAATGGTGGTGGAGATAAACATGAGTGAATTTCCCTGGCGATGGTGAGAAGGAGCCAACCCCCAACCTCCTCCAATGGGCCATTCTCTCTGTTCCTATCAGCCACTCCCATCTGCACCTGGTCACCCCTCAACACTTTGGTCCAAATTTCACATTTCGCCCTTAATTTCCCACAGTTGCCACCACTGGGTAGCAGCTTTGGCACTCATTTATCTCTGCTGTTATTTCCAGTCTGGATGTGCTCGTGTTTTTTCTTGACCATTGGCTATCACCACACATCTTCTGCCACCCTGATCATTACCTGACGTTTCCTTCTGCAATGAGCAGGTGGAGATAAAACTGCCCCTGGCCTGGGATGGACTCAAGATGGAGCATCTTTCCAGAGAAGTGAGAGAAAAGTCACGTCCAGGCTGGACAGCTGGAGGTGCAATGATGGGAGGTGACACGTGAGCACGTGCTGAATATTTAAGAAAAAGAAAAATAGGAGGAACAAGAGAGCAAATCTGATGCTGAAAGCAGTTTTCATTTTCCTTTTCACTGAGCCTTACTATTCCTCTCTGTTTCATCTTAGAGAAAGAACTAAATTAACTACCAGCTCAGTTCCAAGAGACTGGATCCAAATGGATGAAGTATTAAGAAGATTTTCTGTTCACAATAAAATCCAGGCAACAGTATTAAAGCAGCAGAGGGTTTGGTCTGCTTTTCACAGATTAGCTATGGCTGTCCCAAGGACAGCAAGCTCTAATTTTCCCATTTTGTTCCAATGTGACATTTATGGAGCTGTCTGGATCATTTACAGTCATTGCAGACCAGACTGGGATGATCATCATCTAACCATGTAGAAGAGAGGAATGCAGTTCTTGTTCTCTACCATGTCCAAGCTCCCTGTCCCTTCTCACCCTCACACAGACCAGTTGTTCCCAGCACAGCCTCCCTGAGGACTGCTGGGTTCCGACTCTGTTACTGCTAGGGGTGCACCCCCTGAGAAGCTGCATCCTCTCAGCAAGCTCCAGAGCCATCCAGCACAGCTCCCCCTCCAGCAGCCAACCCCACTAGCACTGAGCCAGGAGTCTACTCTCCCCAAGTGATAACAAAGTAATATATTGTTCATTTTTGTCTGAATCGATCTGGGCATGCATTGTAATTTACTCTGTGATCGGGTACTCCTTAACGAGATTTATCAGCCTGCCACCAGCCTTATCTTTAACAGTGCCTATTATCAGGATGTATTTCTCAGCCAAGGTTAGCAGCAGCAGGAGCATCTCTGAACACCAGCTGCATGATAATAATCCCACAATAACGCCCAGGAGATGTGAAGCAGGTCCAGCAGAGCCCATATCCCATCACCATGGGCCCCACTCCTATGCTGTAGGTGCAAGGTGTTCCTCCTGGCTATTTCACACACGTTTGACACAGGAACTGTGACTCCTCAGAAGCCATTTGAACCTGCATGCAGATTTCAAGTCTGCAGCAAAAATAATGCCTGCTAAGGAAAACCTGGCCAACTCTGCAGAAAACAAATACAATACTCTATGTGGTTTTCCAACTGAATGGAAGAAAATCCAAGGAAAGCTAAGTTTATCAGAGGAGTCTTATTTAACCAAAACCTTCTTTTTTCATAGGCACTAGTGTTGACTAAAATATCCAGCCATACAACTAGCAATTTGCTGCATCTGATAAAGCAGATTCAAGCTGTCTGATTGCTCTGTTTTAAATTGCAGAGAGCCCCAAGTGTCTATCAGACACTCATTTCTAAACCAGAAGAAAATCAGCATCTCGGGAAGCTTCAGCTTCCTCCCCCTAGGAGCTGCTTCCTCTATTCCCTCACCCCAAAGCAGACCAGTAGCAGCAAACTGGGTTTGAACCTCTTTCATGATCACAAGGGATCATTTCAAAGCAGCCTGGAGAGCCATCAGTGGTATGGCTTGGAAACTGAGGAAATGACAAACCAATATCCTGCAGTACCTGCACATAAAGCTTTCCAAGCTTTAAACATAGCTATGTTTTTTAATATTATCCCAAGAGACAACCCTGTGTTGGCAGAGACCAAAACCCCCACGTGGAGATGGCTGAGGGTACCCAGGGCTGTACTGCTAAGAGCCACTAAACCCCTTTTCCCATGGGGAGCAGATGCACCACTGGAGATATTGCTGCATGCATGATTTTTGCCCTGAAATGCAAGTGTGCCTAGAGGACTCAATGCTTTGGTTTCTGTGGGCAGTGCTGCTTGACCACATTAAATGACTGCTGCTTCAAAAAAGCCCATGCACCCCACTCCAGGCTTCAGGGCTGTGAGTACTAATTCCAGCACCAGAAATATTTTAATTAAATGAACTACCTTTATGGAATAAATCAAGTGATAAGCTTGAAAAATTAACTCCCATAATCTTTCATGCTGCTGTGCAGGTCAATAAACTATTACACTAAAAGGCTGGGAAACGTTCTAGAAACATGAGCTGTTACAATGGAGATGGATGAGCCATTTTACTTCCCAAATTATACACAGCAGCATCTTTCCACACTCATGCCTTGCACACCCTCTCCCAACCCCTCACCTGTTGCCCATGGCAGAGCTGGAGTGGCAGGGCCAGCATCTCCCACCTGCTTGGGCTACAGCTCCCAACCATCCACCCCAGAACCATCCCCCATCCTCACCATCAGTCCTCACCTTGAGCGTTTCCTGACTCCCTCCAGCCCACATTTTGGGCACTGTGATGGAGTCAGGAATCATGAGCTGCCTACAGAGGGATAATGTGTCTTGGTGGGGCCAATTCAATTTTCATCAGCTTTGGAACTTATTCTAAACTTAAGATTTTTTTGAAAACCACCTTATTTTAACTTAAACCTCTGTTAGGAATAGCTGATAGCCACTCAGCTGGCACAGGGTGATTTGATACCCTGACCTGGATGGATGGTCCCACCAGCAGTGCCCAGTCTCTCTGGAGCCAGGAGGTAGGACCTGCTACAGCTGCTGGGGTGGAAGAGCTGTGATTTTCCATCTCAAGAGTAAGTGCAGCAAGAATGAAGCTGAGAAGCCAAAAGGAAATGAAATGGTGAAGTTCACATAAAATGGTTGCTTAAAAAGAAAAAAATTAGAAAATCATATGAATCACTTATTTACTCAATTTAATATGAACTGTGAAGGCATTTCCTTCCCCAGCTGCCCCTTCTGCAGACAGACAGATTCCTGTGGGACTTTGTGGCTCCTGAAGCCACAAGAGGAACCACCTCACTTAAACCCTTTAAGTAATTTAAGAAGCTCCACTTTAAGAGTAGTTCAGGGCCACTGCAGAAACCTGCTCCTCTAAAGGCTGGCAACACTCCCCTGACTTCCAGCCTGAAGAAAAACCCAGATTTGTTAAAAATATTTCTGCCTAGCTCTAGTTTGCTCCTCTTCTCCTCATGTCCTATTTGCTCTCGGCAAACAGATGACTGTTGGTCATACTTAACAGCTCTGAGTAAACCAGGGAATTATGTAAAGAGGGGAATTTCACAGCTCCTTCACAGAGCCAGTGCGGGTGCTTGTTCCCAGCAGCCAGTGGGATGTGCTGTCGCAGCTCCCTCACCCGGGCCGGGCTCAGCCATGCACATCCCAGGATCCAGCCCCACAGCCTGGACCCTGCCCTGGCTTGGACACAGCCCACACCTGCAGAGCCGTGGGCAAACCCACACCATCAGCCTGGCCTCATACCCACACCCACACTTTGTGGGGTTATTCCCAAACCAAGTACCTGTAGGATTGCTTTTCTTTTTCTTTGAGAATATTTTGTCTCTGAGTCAACCAAACCCCTCTGAAATCAAGGCTTACTGCTTCCACAGACTTGGGAACCAGGTGCTCTTTAAGCTCCAAACAATTAAAATATCCTAACCCCAAAAAAAGCCCTAAAACAGCCCTTCATGTCAAAGCTCAGACACTGCTACTTATCTCCCAGGCATGACACAAATAATGGCCAAAGGCTGCTAGCTGTGGCATGGGACAATACAAAGCATTCATTGATCCCATCTGAAAATCCCAAAACAGATCTCTGAAATTAAGAAATCCCTATTATCGCTCCCAAAGGTGTCTCCAATTTCCCCAAACTCTCCCTTTGTGTTCCAGTGTTTTGCTGTACTCTCTCTTCCAGCATCCCAAGGCAATGAGGTCTCTGGGCTAACTGTGCAAAACTTCTTTTCCCCACCTTCCCAGCCTCATCTTTCTTCTGGGTTTTGGGTTTGTGAGAAACACAAAAGCAGATGAAGGATTGTGCTCTGCCATGTGTTAGGACACAGAGTGAGTCCCACTCTGTCCTGGGTGCAGGAATTCACATTTTTGGTGCAAAGAGGCCCCCGGAAAATCTACCTTTGAGGCTTTTCATCATTCCAGGGAAAAGGGTGGTGGAGGTGGTCCTATATCTATTTCATTCCAGTTAACTCCTTCACAAGGAAATCACGGGAGAGGGCATCAAGGGATGAGAGCAACATGAAGGACTTGGACTGTTCTCCAGAGACTTAAGGTCTCCTAATGTAGGGTTTATTTCACTTAAACTATCAAAAGATTTGAGCATCCAGTCTCAGCAAGTCACCATCTGCCCCAGGTGGGAGATGATCATCTCCAGGATGAGAAGACAAATCCCTTGCAAGGCATCACCCTGAGTGGGTACCACTCTTTCCATCAACTCTGGAGAGATACACCTGAAACTGGGGCGGGGAGAGGGGCAGATAAACCCTCCCCTTTCCTTCCCAGATGCACGGCATGGCCAGCAGAGGGTCCCTATGCCGAGCAGCCTGGGCAGAGCAGAGGCTCTCTGAGCCCAGCACCGCTCACCCGCAGCACGCTGCCTTATTTTAGCAGGCAGAGCAGATGGCAGTGGGAAGATGAGGAGGCAAAGCAGCAGTGAAGAGAACACTTTGGAAATAAAACCTCATGCTCTGCTGAGGGGGTCTGGTGCATTTTGATGGTTGTAGCCAGAATGAGCTTTGAGGCAGCTCAAGGGTTCACTGGTGGGGGACCTATAGCCATGGAGAGGAGAGACAGGGAAAAGCCTGCCCTGGTTCCCAAATACCGCTTGGCACAGACAGGGACAGCTGGCGCTGGCTCAGCACGGCCTCAGTGAGGCAGAAACAGAATTGAAATAATCCTCAGCAAAGGAGGCAGAGCCCTTGCAGAGGCTTCCAGCCCTGGTGAGAGGGTGCTTGGGCTCCACTGGCACCTGCTCACGGTGCTGGGGGAAGCTGGGACTGTTCCCTTCCTCCGTATCACCATGGATTTTTGACTGGCTGAGCCTGAACAGCTCTCAGGGCTGGATCTTCCCTGCCTGAAACAGGGGATGCTCTGCAGAGCACTCTGGGCTCTGCACCTCTCTGAGCCTCTGCAGAGCTGGGGACCATGGCAGCAGCACACAGGGACCAGTCCAGCACTGAGCCTGGACTGCAGGGTATGCTGGGGAAGATGGTTTGCTCACACCTGCCCTGTGCCACTGCCAGCACAGCACCCCGTGCCCCAGAGGGTGAACCCCACAGCATGGCTGCTGGGATGCCCAGAGATGCCATCCACATGGGACAAGAGCCGTGACATCCCAGCTTCCTCCTGTCCCCTTCACCCTGTCACATCCACTGTGACCAGCAGCATAAAGCACAGCAGTAACCACAGCGTTGTCCCCCAGATCCCTGTGCCTCCACTTTGCCATCCAACACACAAAATGTAACTACAGCAGCTGCACCTTTCAAATTGTTTCTCTTCCAAACACCTCAGAAAGTTGTTTCAGTTGCAAAGTATTACCTAGGGCTTTCTCATCAGATTCTTAATTAGCTGAAACGATTTTCTTTGCTGGGGAATTGCTTCCAGGAGCTCCTAAAGAGCTTTAAAATCAGCTCTAGGAACAGCCTCAGAAGAAAAATGCATTTCAGCTGGTCAGTAAGTCCAGCAGTAGGCTACAGCTCTGCCCACCCCCACCCCAGCAAATTCTATTCTGCCACACAAAGAATTGAAACAATTTTTAAGAAAAAGTTCAATATTTCCTTCTTTTGGTGCAGGAGGGTCCCCTGGCTGAGCTTCTCAAGCTGCTGTTTTCAGGCTGGGGGCACATTTAATTCCTGGATTCCTGGCATTGTCCTTGCTGGGAATTCCAGCTCCCCGCTGCTCTCAGCGCACCTGTGCTTGGCTGTGACTGCATCAGGACTATAAACCAACCGCCATTCAGTTTGCAAACAACAATTTAACAACCAATGTTAAATCCAAGGAGGATGTTTTTTTTTTCAAACAGAAGGTGCCAGCATTCCTGTTAATAGGCTGCTTACTTATAACAGCTCATTTTGTGTACTGCCTAGAAGATCTCACTTCTCTAGGTGCCATTTGAAGCAACATATTTAGAAACTCTTGGCAAAGTGCAAAGGAATAAATAATTTTGGATGTCCTTTTGCCAGAGGACAGGCACATGAGTTCCTACTCAGTTTCCTGAGAGTGTGGCTATTCTCCCACTTTAAACTTTGTGTAAATTTTTTATCAATTTTCTTACGCCTGGTCAAGACTGCCTTTAAAATTTGGGGAATTTTACATTAAAATTAATTGGGTGGCAGAGCAGCCACTTGCAGGTGGAACCCCGTGTCATCACCCCCCCCCCCCCACCGTGCTGGAGGTAATCAGTCCCAAGCAGACATTGGCATTCCCTCTAGGAGATCATGGAATCCTAGAACAATCTGAGTTGGAAGGTGTAGAGGGTGACCTTGCAAGCCCAATGAGTTGCAGCTGGGTCAGTTGCTGACGATTGGAGGCGGGGCCTGATCTTAACAGGCCACACCTGTAATCAATAAGAACTAGTGCTATATAAGAGTAAGGAAAGAGGAGTGAAATTACTGTGAGGACCTGGAACAGTCAATGTGTAGAGGAGCTGCCTGTATCAAGAAGGTAAGAAGCTCTGATAATATGAAATCCTCGTGCTATGATGATGAAAGAACCTTTGCTAACTAAGACAACAGGAAGGGACATTCAAGATTATCTAGTTCCAGCCCCCTGCCATGGGCTGGGGCACCTGCCACTAGACCAGGTCAGTCCATGCCCCATCCAGACTGTCTTGAACACTTTCAGGGACAGGGCACCCAGAGCTCCTCTAGACAATCTGTGCCAGGGTCTCACCATCCTTGCAGCAGAGAGAAATTCAGTTTGCACTGGAGCAATCAATGTCCTTAGGAAGCAGGCAAGCCCATGGAGACACTGGAGCCCTTGCTGGAGCCCTTGCTGGCCCTGCCTCTCCTAAGCTCTGTCAGTTTCTCAAGGGACATTTCCTAATAACTCTCCCAATTTCTCTGAATGATCACACATTTGATGGAGCATTTTATCCCCTGGTGGCTTCTAAATATTGCCTATGCTTTCTAAATATTGCAGGGTGAACACACAAGGGAAGGAAAAGGGGAAGCCCAAGCTCTGGAAACACCTTTCCACTTGCTCACAGGAGCAGGAAAGGGATAAAAATCGAAGAAGGAAAGGAGTGCAATCATTGCTGGATCAAGCATAAGCATCTCTGTTAATGCCCTGGCTTACAATTACAATCACGTTAATAATGGCACCTCCTGGCTCATCCCTCCTATGCTCCCAGTGGTTGGAAAGGAGCTAGTTTACAGCCTTATGTGAAGAAAGAGGCTATGGAAGCACTGGGGTTTTTAAGGAATCCTGTCTCACCACCAAGGAAGCTGCAGAATGGCTTCTGTCTGCCCGGTGGAGCAGCTGCTCTTAGGCACAAAAACCCAGGGACACATAGGAAAAGGAAGCTGTTTCAGATGAAATGACAGGGGCAGGGATATGATCTGTGCTGAATTGGTTGACTGAGGGCCAGGAAATGAACAGGGAGTGGAAAATGTGAAGAAAGTGCAGATTGAGGAAGCCAGGGTTCACAAGGTCCTGTGGCAAGGCTTTTAAGTAGGTAAGAGGCAGATGAACTCCCTGGAGTGGGTCAAAGTGCGTGTTAAGGTTTGGTACCCGACTCCTCCTCATGCCAGGATGTAGGTCCCCAGAAGCCATGCAAGAATTTCCTCTGGGAGAAAAGAAAATTAGCATAAATAAACCTATTTCTAGCATCTGGGGCTTTGCCACCCAGCACCTGCCCTGGGGTGCCCCATGGGGACCCACCTTCTGCGAGTGTCTCACACCTCCAGAAGACAAACTGTCCCTGTGAAACATTTTCCTCTCAATTTCCATGGCAAATGTCAACCAAAAAGTCATTCAATCATGTGTTTCCACTCAGACCTTGACCCCTGTGACAGAAAAATCATTGGAAAGATGGCTGTGAGGTGGCCACAGGCCACACTAACAGCTCCACCACTGAGACTGAGAACCACTACACATTACTGGGTAATGTAAGAATGAAACGTTGCTCAAAATATCCATTCAGAGACCTTCCCAAGCTGAGTCTCAGTATGCTTCAAAGAATGAGCTTGCTTTCATTTTCTAGTTCACTTTGGTGTTTATTTTTGCTTCAGGCTGGTGCCATCCACCTTCCCCAGCTCATCAGCCCAGTAACCAGGCCAGGGGGAGGAGGAAGGAGCAGCTCCCTAGTGCACCTTCCTGCTCCATTCGGCTTTCTGCCTTTTCACATGCTGTGAGGTTTTGTGCTTAAATTAGAGGCTGAAGTGCCCTGGCTCACAGTGCTTGCTCCTCAGTGCTGCCCAGCAGAGAATGGCTGCATGCAGGGAATGCTGCACTGGAGCCCAGCTGAGTTCTGGGCACTGCAGCACCCCGATTCCCCCAGCAGCATTAATTATACAAAGCCTCCCTCTCACCACAGAGGAAGGCTTTGTTTCACAGGAGAGTAGAGTTTATGCTGCAAAGCAGGGAAACCTGAGGAAAGGAATGATGGTGAGGGCCCAGCTCCCCATCCCACATCTCCTGGCAGTGCCACCTGATGGGACAAGCTTGTGTCCCTCCAGCAAAGCCCCACCAGCAACCTGATCATCCCTGCCCATGGTAGGGGCATTGGAACCAGATGGGCTTTAAGATCCCTTCCCACCCAAACCATTCGGTGATCCTATGATTTAATGGAGGAAGAACAGGAACACCCAGCTGGCCACCTCCTGAGCAGTAATTTTTAAACACACCAATAATGCCATTTATTTCCATAGAAGTAAATGTCATTTCTTCCCTTGCCCAGCAGTGTTTTCTCAAACAGCCAGTGTACTCCCTGGGAGATGGGATCTTAGTCCTTACCTCGCATGGCTCACCCCAGCACATGTGCACTTGGGGAAACAGGGCATCCCAGCACACAGCAAGGGCTGAATCCTGAACTACATGGTGTGTGGAACACTGTTAAACCAGGGTGAGCCCCTGCATTGGCTGAGTTGTAGATACCACAAACTGTCTTTCAGGTCCTGCTGATCCTTACAGAAGGACACAGCCTACAATAGCACACACTCTGATAAAGGCTTGGACTTTTTTCAGCAGCACAGAACCAATGTCCTTCCAGGGCCCGAGCTGCCCATGTGGGCTTGTCCTGCCCATGGACTTTACCAGCACAGTTTGGATGTGGCAAGAAAGAAATCAACATAAGAGCCTGGCCTGAGCTAGCAAAACCCAACAATCACATCCCATCATCAGCATTCCCACTGGATTCTTCCCCAGCATGGCCACACACTTCACCACTGGTAGCCCCTCTCCTCTCATTTTGCTCCAAGGACCTTTCCAGATCCTAAAGTCTGTAGGATACAACTGCAAAATGCCACTGGGTTCAACAGGAAAAACGATGGTGCTTTGGTAAGAGGATCAATACCAGCAAACTCAGTCTGAGATGCTCCCATCACAGCTGGAAAACTGAGCATCTCCACTGCAACCCAGCCCTAAAGCTGTCTCCTCCTCAGCCCACTCCGAAATCCACTGTTACAAAGCCAATTAAACGCTTGATTAAGTGTCCCAACATGTTCCCAAATAAAGCACTAATATGGCATGTTATTAAAAAAAATAGAAAGAAGAAAGATCCAGGTTGTATAGTGGTCTGTGAGCCCATCAGGATAAGCTGTGGCTGCTCACAGGGGTGGAAATAGGAGCTGAACAGCCAAATTTCTCGCCATCTCCCACTAAAAGAGCTGCCCATCACAGCTTTAGACAAGACTCTGATTTAGGTGGTCCCACCATCCTCATCATCTGCTGCTGGTACCTGTTCAGGGACCACCAGCCTCCACAGTGCTCCTCAGAGCATGCTGCTCCAAAGGATCCCTCTGATCCAACTACCCTCACACCTTCTACCTTTGTAAGAGCAGTGTCTACCACAACCTCCACCAGTGGCTCCTGCTTTGGGCAAGGGGCACACACTCCATGAAGCTGTTCTGAACTCAGGGGTCAGTGCTGCCATGTCCTACCTGACTCCAAGGAGCCATCTCATAAAGCTGACCATCACAAACATGATCCAAGTGTGATCCAAACCCCTCTGATCCAAGCACTTTGTCTCCCAGGATAGAGATGGCAATAACCTCCTGATGTTGGGTACCAGCCCCTGCCCTGGGGACTGATTCTGAGCTTCTTCAGACACTCATTATTCAATGCAAGGCACAGCAGGAGCAGGAATGAGTGCCCAGGCTGTCCCCATTCCCCTGAGAGCTCCATGCCTCCTCTGTACCATTGCTCTCCTCTTCCCCTGCCTCCCTCCATCATCTCCTGCTCTTTGCTGCACCTGGCACAGCGTTAGAAGGGTGGCACAGGAACCCCCTCACTTTTCCCCCATGCCAGCTGTGCCTGAGTGAGGTGTCCACTGAAGTCTGCACCAGCTCCTTGTGAGGGGACTCTGGGGAGCTGGGAGGACATCTCTGCGTTGGTGCTGCAGTGGACATCAGTGATACTGCCCAAAGCAGCAGAGAGGCACAAGGCTCCTCGAGGCACAGAGCTCCAGGGCTGCCCCACCAGAATGGCTGCTGGGCCTGACTTGAACAGCAAAGGCAGAAAACCCTATGCCAGAACCAGGTGACCTGAATTTTGTGAATGAACTGGTTTTTTTTTCTCTCCAGTACATATTTTTATGAAACCCTTTCTGATATCTATAAAACACTATGGCAGCTTTAGCTTGTCCTGCTTCCTCTCTGTGCTTCCACTTTGCCTATTTTTGCTGCCTTCAGCCTTTCATGTGCACAACAGTAACTCTTTTCAAAGCTTCTCAAGGTCAAGAAAGTCCCTAACAGGGTGCATTAGGGCAGTTATTGATCTTCTCTCAGCCTTTCCCGGAGCTGTTCCAAACTGTGAAACCTCAGTCGGGTGATGGAAAGTTACTCAGGCCCTTCAGTGTTGGTGAATTTTAATATTCATGGCACCCAACTGGTGAGAATATCCAATCCAGTGCTCTTGCAGTGACAGCCCTGTATGTCTGTGTCCATGTCCCTGCTGCAAGATCATTGTCCCTGTCTGTCTGCTCAAGGATGCCTTGAGCGACTTTCTGAAGGATGAGTCTGTGGAAGTTTCATGGACAGAATACCATCACCCTGAGAAGCAAATCTGCAATACCTACCAAAATAAGCATTTGCTGGGAAAAGATGTCAAAGTTTAGCTGGGGACAAGAACTGCCATGAAGACCTATTCATGTTATATAGGCAAAAAGCATTTCCCCAAATTTTTCCTTGTGACTTTCTAGGAAACCATAATCAATATCCCAAGGATGAAATTTCACTACCAATTAAAGCAAAACCCCCAGCAAAGTGGTGGCTCCAAGAGCTCTTACAGACTATTGAGAAGGACATCTGCAGTGGAGACTCAGGTGTCACATCGGCCCTGCTGTCACCTCAGCTCCAGTACCACGGGCTGGCCCAGAAGCAATCCTGACCTCCACAAAACCAAAGGGCTGCCTGTTGTAAGCCCAAATCTTTTGACTGCCTGAGCCACAGTGAGCACTCAGGCTTTGATCCTGACATATCCACTCACTTCCCAGCAAGACAGCTCTGGAGATACCTTGGCATGCTGGCCCTAGCAGCTTGCTAGCCCAGGAGCACAGCAATACAAGAGACAGCAGCTCCAAGTCCTAGGGCACAGCAAATGTGCTCTGGAAAACCAGCCTGGCATCGGGGAAGCACTGTTCACTTCAAATATATCTTCATTTAAAAGGCAGAAATCCTCTACTTCGCTCAGCCACTGTCACTCCTCTCCAAATATTGTTCAGTTTTATGAACCATTGAAAACAATCTGCAGTGTGGGCAGCGGCTGCCTCAGAAGTATCAATCAGCAGGGTCCACATACAGCTGACATTTGTCCCTTAATAATATAATTGCAGCTAAAACAAGAAAGGAACCTGGAGCTCTGGGCTTTTTTACTGATTAAAGAAAGGAACAGCAGTTCTTAAGATAACTTTAAAGTGGCCAGAAGCTGAGAGCAGGAACAGCAAGGCAAACCCCAGTGCATGGAGCAGTCCCAGAAGTTCCAAAAATACAACCAGCAGAAGACAACAGCCAGCAACAGACACAGGGCTAACTTCTAATGGGGTTCTGCAGAAAATCCAGCAGTGAGGTCCAGCACAGAATCATGGACTGCTTGAGTGGACCACCCACAGATGCTCCTCATCACCCATGAGGTAGGACCCCACTCTTAATTCAGACTGGCTTGCAAGGTTACAATGACTCCAGCCCCACTCCAGCCCCGGGTCTGTAGGAGGAGCTGTTGGGGAGCCCAGTGCTGCCCAGCCCAGCAGCAGGAACCAGCTTAATTACAGGAGGTTCAGTAGCACGGAAAACTCCTGAGTCACAGCAAGCTGTTAATTACCAGCCTTTAACAGGATTTGAGGGCTCAGGCCAGCGAAACCGCCTTCCTCTCGTGCAGAGCTGCTACACAGAGCTCTCCATTTGACTTAAGTTTATGTGACTGACCCAAATATTCATACCCTCGGGGCTGGGGTATTGTTTAAAATCATGATTTCTGCACAAAAATCTAGAAGTAACCCAGCAATTGCTGCACCCTGTGCCCTGCATCTCTGGCTACCTCTTTCTCCTGCAGAAAACTCCAGGGTCCAACCCCTTGCTCACCTTTCATGAGCGGCCCTTTGCTCTTCCTCTTGTCCCTGGAAAGGTGACTGGGCCATCCTAGAGCCCATCTGAGCTCCAGGGACACTGCCAAGCTGTCATTGCAGGACACTCGACTCAGGAAAAACAGCCTCAAAAGGGTGACTGACAACAGCTGCTCCCTGCTCCATCAGGAGCTGCAGAACATGTCCCTGCTGCCCTCTGAGCCTGGCAGGAACAACAGGACAATAATACGACCCGGATTCCTATGGAAAAATGATGCCTGAAAACTTTAAACTCCTGTCCCTATTTGTCTACCTGTCATCCTATGAAGGCAGGCAGGTCTTTGGGAAGCATTTCTGATCATCCCATGAAGGACACAGGGCTCTGAGATGGAGATCTGCTGGATCCCCAGCACTGACACCTGTGCTCCAGAGGGCAGGAGGCAGGCTCTTCTTAAGGCACATATATCCTGCTTTTCCTCCTTGGAAGGAGGGGGGAATGGCCCCAGACGCCAGACCGGGGCTGGAATTTCCACCCCAGGACAGTGCTGAGCTGGAGGCTCTCTTAACCCCGCTAATCCTCTTTGCTTAGGAGCTAATTACATTCCCAGCGAGAGCAGGGACCCTTGGGAAGGGAGCAGGGAGGAGAGCACAATCGGGGGTTGAACACAGGCTCCTCCCGGCAGCGAGGGCAGGTGAGGCAGGAGCCGGACGCTCCTCCCTGCTCCCTTTTTAATCTCTTCTCTGAAACGTATGTGCCGACACCAAGATAATTTTGGCACAAAATCTTTCCTCGGCTCTCCTTCTCTAACCCATCCTCTGGCTGCCGGCAGCAACACCCTGTTCTGCACAAAGGCTGATCTCACGGAGCTTTTCCCAGGCCTTCCTCCCTGCAGCCGAGCGCAGGAGCTGCCGCGGCTGCTTCTGCAAGTAGGGCAGGTCAGCCCCATGCTCAGCATCAGCATCTCGAGCCTGAGCAGTGCAGCAGCCCACCCTGGGGAGCTGTTCTGCTCAGGGACCAATTTTATGCAGCACGAGCTCTTGGATTGTGATGAAAAAAAGAGGTCCGGGGCTTTCCAGAACGTGTTTGATACAGTGATCACAAGCTCCTTGCAAGAAATCCATCTGAACGGGCTGGGTTGCACCTGGCTGCAGGTACAAGGGGAGCAGCAGAAAGGGAACACGTCCTATGAAGGGCTCAAGTAAACACTGCTCCTGCATCCTGTGATACCACATCCACAATAATCAGAGAATCCCAGATTTGAAGGGACCTTAAAGCTCATCTCATTCCACCCCCCTACCATGAGCAGGGACACCATCCACTGGACCAGGTTACTCAAAGCCCCATCCAACCTGGCCTTGAGCACTTCCAGGGATGGGAAGTCCACAGCTTCCCTGAGAAACCTGTTCCTGTGTCCCACCAACATGTGATAGGCATATACTGTATTATATATGCATATAATGCATGTAATAAGGAGCCCAAGAGCATCAACTGGTGAGACCAGACAGGGCAATGCAGCAGCACCACCTATGACAACCTAAGTGTTATTAAAAAAAAAAAAAGGGTTATTTTTACAATGCATGGGGAAATCAAGGGAAAAAAAAACAGTTTTAGCATCTGGATGGGGTATGGCAAGGACCACAAATCAGTAAGAGGACCCTCCTGAGTGTCAGGTGCCCATTGGAGGTCACAGCCTGGCACCTGGGAATCAGCAGTGCTCTGCAATGAAACTTGTCACTGCTCCTGTTTCAGGCTGGTTAATTAGGCAAAGGGGCATCCTGCCATGTTTATTTAGTAACACAACATGCATAGTTCATTTGTTCCTTAATGCAAAACCCCTGGAGTCAATTGGGGTCAACAGGGGTCACTGGGAGAACATCATGCAAGCACAAGGCCAATCACCGCTGCAAGCCAGCTCTTGCCAGATCACTCGTTCCCTCAGCAGACTCTGCCATAAACAGGAGGGATTTCCTATGTCCCCAGTGAAATGCCCAGCACTTGGTCTTCCTGCAACAGAAATCTCTTCCCTTCCTGTATGGCACCAGGCTGAGGCTGAAGGGAATTTGGGAGAGTCCCAAAGTGTCATCTCTGGCTTGAGAATATCTCATAGTACTGCTCCCAGGATGCAGCTCCTGGAGGAGGTGTGAGGAGGTGGGAGGAAGCTCCAGGCACCTGTACTCCTGGTATTTCACATAAACAGCTTATTTAAAGCTGTGTAATATGTATTATGGCAAGCATGCAGAGGAAGTGGAAGTCAGGCACGCTTTTGGGATTCCTCTGCTGGTCACCCAGAGAGGAACGGGCCACCACAGTCCACACACTTCTCCTGGGATGTACTGCCAAAATGCCATGCTTATCCCTAAACTTTTCACATGCCCTAGGCTTCCAGTTCCCACCAGCACCTTCTGATCATGCCCACCAAGACCCAAAGCCAGAGGAAAGCCAGCCTTGCTGGCAGACCTTCTGAAAACTCTGGGCTCAGAGGCACTACCCAGCTTCTCATGAGTGGGATACCCTTGGAGCATCCTTTACCTGCATAAACATCAGTTTACAGTGGAGCAAAGACAATAAGAGAAGCACAAGTTACCCTTTTCTTTGGGTGCTCAGCACCTATGCAGCTCAGCCAGTGAGTTCACAGAAAACCAGCACTTTTAGTATTTTCTTCTCTTTTGGGAGGTTTGAGTGCACTTGGCTGAACAGAGTGCTGGGGAGGAGGCAGCTCCTTGGATACCTCCCCAGGCAGCTGCAGAGGGTGGGAGGGGACGGCAGGGACACAGAGCCTCCGACTCCGTCTTTAGATCAGGAGTGGGATGGGAATGAAAATACCATGGGTATAATAACACATCTTTCCAGGGAAATCAGAAGTTTTAGGGGGTTGCAAATAGGGGCAACAGCCTTTCCCCGCTTTCTGGAAGTGACAATACAACTTTATTTGCAGGAAACACATGGTTTTAGAACTATTTTCTTACAAAAATAAGAAACTCCATCCTCTTCCAAAAACCAGGCCACTGTGGGCCATGCCCTCTCCCTCCCTGTGGCTGATGCTTTTTGGGCCCAGGGTGAAGCCTTGCCCAGTCTCCAGGGGTGTGTACAGAGTGTGCTGCCAATCTTACCCACAGTTCATGCTCCTCTGCACTTACCAGACTTGGGATCAAATCCCTCATTAGTTTTCACACAACTTCCAAGGGCAGCTTATAGCCAAGGTCCTAATTCATCAAGCAATTAATGGATAAAGCCTCACTACTTCAAAGAGTGAGTTCTGGTATTTGCATGAACCTCAGGGCTTGGGGCAAGCCCATGTGAGCTGCAGGCAAAAAGAGATCAGACCACAAAGCAATTTTCCCAGAAGATCAAGCAAACCTGAAGCCCAACCACATCAACAGACCTTGCAATGCTTTCCTTTCCTCAGAAAGTTTTTGTTAAAAACATCTACAGCACAAGTGCTGCACTTTTTCCTCAACTCTTATAAAAAAAATCCCATAAACCAACCCAACCATGCAGAGATGGACAAAGGTTCAATGTAAATGGAAACAAAGCCCATGACAGCACAACGCCTGGGTAAGACCTTGCTGTGGGTCTTCACTCTGTGTGAAGGCTTGCAGCTTTGCAAGGATGAGCTGCAGCAAGAAACACAAAGAGGAGCATTCATGCCAGGGTGGGTTTGCCCAAGGGTGTCCAAAGGCATTTGCTCAAGAGCTCTGGGAACCTGGGCAGAGTCCAGCCTTCAAAATCTGAAATTTAATCCCAGGTGTCAGTTAGTGACCCTGGAGACAAGGGCTGAGGAGAGCTCACCTTTCCCTGGTACATGCAGAGATCACCCCATTACTGGCTACAGCCCAACCCCAAATTAATTCTCTAATTAATTAATTAGCAGCCGGGTGCCAGGGAGCATTAAAGCCTTTTCACCAATCCATTAGCTTTCTGAAGCCTGGGAACACACTGCTGCCCAGGGGCATGCCAACACGGGTTCAGCCCTACCCAAAGAACAAACACTTGGACAGCTTTCCTCACTCAAGCCCCCGGGGCAGGGTGGAGGCAGTGGGGAAGCAACAGCAGGAGCAGAGCACTGGCATTGAAAACAGCATTGTGTACACTGAGATGGCCACTCGGGGGGTTTGCACCTCCACAGACACTCTGGGAAGGCATCTCCTCCACTGCCAACGTGACCATGAGCGGAGCAGCAGCAGCAGCTTCAGGAAGAACAGAAAATTACTGGCTGTAATTGAAACTGCAGGGAGGAGCTAGGGACATAAAATGTAATTATCTGCTATGGAATGGATCCAAGATTAGCAATCCTACTTCTGGTCATTTCAAGTTGCCATTAACTTCTCCATGTGCTGATGTTATCAATTCTGTGTCTTAACTGTCTGTGAGATGCAGCACTTTCAGGAGCAAGCCCTGGGCCTCCTCTGATCAGGGTCTCAAATCACTTGTCTAAGAGGAGATAAAGGGCCTGGAAGATGTCCCTCCCTAGGTGCCAAGGTGGAAGGGCTAAGAGGATGCTCCAGCTGAACCAGTTGCACCACTCTCCTCTCTAGGCACCAGTGGCTAGAAATGGCTAAGGTGCTTCTTTGGTGCTTGGAAGATGATCTGTGTGGGCATCACAATTCAGAGACACTCTCAACTATAACAGGTAAGACTGGGTGGATTTCAGACCACCTCAGCCTCTGTTCTCCTCTCCTTGCACTCCATCTCAGCAGGCTGCAGAATTCACCATCCAATTCACATCCATACAACACTGGGCATCTCCACATCCACCCTATGCAGAGCCCATTCCATTGTCCTGTACCCAGGCTGCTCTTGCTTAGGCCCTAATTCTTTCTCCCCCTGAATCATCTTCCTTGCAGCCTCACTATTTGAGAATTCAGGAGCTGCAGAACATTCCTCATTAGCCTCATCTCCAGTCTGCCCAAGGCCTCCATCCACAGCAACAGGAGGAGGACACTAGTTGGTGACTGGAACTTGCATGACCTCACCCTTGGACACCTTTGGGGAGCAGTGGGCGCTGCTGGCACTGTCCTTAACAACAGCCATGCCTTGTTCTGTTCCTTGCATGGATCCAGCATGAAATTGGTGTACACACATGAAATCCATGTCTTTGCCAAGAGGTGAAGGACCATGGACTCCAGCCCTGCAGCTTGCCCCAGGAGGAAATTTACTTCAGCAGTTTCTTAGAGGCTTTTTTATAGACCTTTGAAAGCAAGCACCCCATCTTTTCTCCCTTTTAAGCAAGGAGAGAGGACACACCCTTGGATCGCAAGACGCCCGCCCCGCCAGCCCCCTTACCTCCACGAGGTGAGGCGTGGGGTTGAAGCCGCACATGTTGCAGACCTGCTGCCGGCAGGTAGTGCAGGTGTTGTAGTTGGGGGGCTCACTGGAGCCCACATTGATCTCCGCCTTGCAGAGCGGGCACAAGACCCTTGCTTTCGGCACTTCCTTTGGCTTGACACCCGGCTCCGCCTTGCCCGGCTTCGCCGCCGCTGCGGCACCAGCCCGGCCCTGTGCCCCTGGGGCTTTGGGCCCAGCCTCTTTGCTGGCGTCGCTGAAGACAATTTTTGGAGGCACTTTGCCAGGAGACGGCTGGCTCGGAGCAGGGGCCTCTGGCTGGACAGACATGAGTGTGCTGGCCTGTGTCAGGAGGGATGCCCCAAAGCCGAAGAGCTTCCCTGTGAGCCCCTCCTGGGGCTGCTCTGGTGCTCCAGCCCCGAGGGCCGGGGCAGCAGGCTTTGCCCCCGCATCTCCTGGCGTCTTTCTCTGCTCAGAGGGGGAAGGCTTGGCTTGCTGATGCTGCGGGGAGGACCTGGCCTGATGCTGCGGGGAGGACCTGGCAGCCTCCTGAGGTTTTGGCTGTCCTTGGCCGTGCGGTTCCCTCTGCGGTGTTGTGGGCTGAGGTTTGGGTTGCTCCTGCGGCAGGGGGCGGGGGGCTGGCGGGGTCTTATCTGCAGCCGGGGGTTGCGGGTGCTTGGCTGGGGACTGGGAGGGGGACGGCGAAGGGGAGTGCAGCTGCTGCTGGCTCTTGGAGCGAGGAGCGGTGGTCATGTCCATTCCCAGCGCCCGCTGCATCTGGCAGTTCAAGCACAGCCATTCCTTCACCTGTGAGACAAGGAGAGGACATGGGCAGTGAGTGATGGGTAGGTACAGCTGCCTGCAGGTAGCCCCAGCACACCCTCACCTCTCCCCAGACAGACCCCACATAGCCACAGGAACCAGTCATCAGCCCCTGAAAAACATTTTGGTACCATGTTCTTCACTAGCAGTACCTTGCAGTCAGGGCAAGCAGCCCCCATCTGTCACAGGTACCCATGGCATAGCATGCCAGCATCAACGCCAGCTTTAATTAGCCTTGGTCTGCTTCCAAGGCTTCTGCTGAGAAGTGACTGCTTGCCATGAGGCTCTGCCTCTCCTGGGGGAAGAGGGGCCTTTCCAAGGGCTCATAACTCCACCAATTCCCCAAAGCCCATTTTCACCCTCCTGCTTGGTGACCAGAGATATCAAAGAGAATAGCCAAGGCCAAATGAGGAAACACCACTGTGCCATGCTCAGTGCTTCCCTGGGGCTAGCAGAGATGGATTTTCTGGAATCAGTGCAATGGCTGTGATATTCCATCTCAAACTTTGGCTCTGGAATGCTATAAGGGAGTGCAAAGAATGCTGCTCCTTGCACAATGCATCTGCACTTCCAGGAAGGGAAGAGCAGGCTGGGGAACAAAGGGTTAATTTTCACTCTCACCATGATGAACTTTTGCATGCAAATGAAAAACAGAACAGTTCCCTGGCTAAGTGGTGATAAACGAAAGACTTTCCCCAAGAGAGATGTTCCCTGTGACACACTAATGTCTAAATTAAGTTAATTAAAGAGGCTGTAGAGACTTTCCGTATGAGAAATCACCAGGATGCTCAGCAGCTCCACAAGTATTAATATACAGCACAGTCAGCAGGACAGCCAGGTCTGCTTGCAAAGACTTTTCCAAGACAAGCAACTAAGGTGCCGAAAAGGACCAGAACACTCCCAAAACCCAGAGCAGCACCCAGGACAAGCAGGGGCAGCCCCCAACAGCTCCTGGCCCTTGTGCTCTCTGCGGGCTGCACATCCCACAGGCCTGCACCCTCTGCACGAGGTGTGGATTTTCCTGCCTTTCATTCTAGAAGCCATCCCTTCATTCCAGTGTTATGGATCACCTCTAAGGCTCAGCTTAATCCCCACTGCAGAGACATTAATCACCTTGCCCGGTCCCGCAGCTCCAGGTCTGCTTGGCCTTTTGGTCCTACGGTTGGAGGCATGGATGATTCATAACCTGGCCACAGGGTTTTTCCCCTACACTCCAATCACACAAACAGGCACATTTCAACCTTTTTCTGCTCACAGGAGCTGCCTGCAGAGATGCAGTTGGGTGTTATTGCAGGTCTCATGATGGGACACAATGACAAGTCCTCAAGAGGTGAGGCAGATAAGCCCTAAACACCTTGTTACAAGTCTCCTCCCCAGGAGGGCTCTCATAAAGGCCAGCCTTCAAAAAATAACTTTTAAAACCAGAGGAAATTCAGATCAGCTGGGAAAGATGGGTTCAAATTCACGGGGGTGGATGAAACCTCCACCTACCCACCGCACCCCTTCCCCTCTCCACCCAGCACATGCTGGGTGCCAAGGCTTGGCATTGCCTCCAGCAAAGCTCTCCCCATCACCTTACAAGCCTGGCTGCACATCAGCTCTGTGCTTTTCCCAGACTTCCCTGTACTTGCTGAGCTCCCACGCCACTCTCTACACCAGCCTCCGCTCGAGTTCTTCACTGGGAGCCGAGGGAAAACAGCCTCAATTTTCCCCAGCAATTTTGTGCTACATTGTCGTTTCTCCAAGCTGTTCCAAAGGAGCCACGTTATATTTAGTTCCTGAAAATAGTACTTCAGTTTTTATAATTTCTTAGGGTCTTACTGCCTCTCTTCTGACATCCAGAATTTCTTGCGTTATTTTTGCTTTCACACCCCCTGGAATTTTTTCCCACAGTTCTATTTCAAGAGAGTGTCTACCAAAATCCCATCAGCTTTGCCCACCATCCCCATCAGCTCAAATTAAGGGAGAACCAATCCTTTCTATTCAGGTTCTTGTTCCCAGGATGCAAGAAATTCAAATCTTCCCTCTCTGCATCATCTCCTTACCCGCACTTTAAGACCCTTAGTGAGGTGGAAACTGGGGGAAGAGGAGCTCCACTCCCTCCCTGTGCCACACAGAGCCCCCCACTCTGCCCTTGGCCAAGGCTCCTCCAGGAAAACCTAGGCAGGGGGAGGCACTCTGGCTGGGGCCACAGGAGCTTTTTATGGCTCATGGACAAGCCCACCAGGACCTCCCTCAGCTCAGGGCTGAAGAACAATGGGATCGTTGTAACTTCCTCACTTTTCTCAATGAACCTACCACCCAGACAGGAAAAAGCCAGGGGGTGTTTTAGATGGGATAGGAGCATCCAATTGCCCTTGGTGACTTGGTGAGGAACTGCTGAGGAACATCTGTCCTGGGGAGCAGGAGAAAGCTGCAGGAAATACAGTGGGGCTCCCAGAGCAAGCATTTGAAATGTAAATTGAGTTGGGATTATCACAAATTGCCTGGCCGGCCTCCATTGATGCAACTGATGACACACCATGTGGGTTACACAGATCAAAGACAACTTAAAGGATGCCACAGGGAAGATAGCAAAGAGGAAGGGCTGAGTTGTCTTGCCAAAGATCCTTCCCCCAAGGAGGAGAAAGAAGAAGGGAAAAGCCTGGGTGATAAAGAAATAGTGGAAAAAAAAAATTCTTTTCATATGTATTTCCCCTATTTCTCTCTACTGTTTTCTGGGCATCTCCCCCCTGCATGATGAATCTGCAATCTAGAAGAGAAGTTTTTAGAGGATGGGGATGGAAGTCAATGAAATAATCCCATTCCATCTATTTCTGTCTCCTGTTTGCCCAGTTCTTCACCGAATCAAAAGTTTCAGGGGTTGGATTAGTAAAGATCCACACCCAGACTCTTCCTAGAAAGGATAGGGGTCCATCACTAGGTGGAGATGGAAGAGATGCTAATGAGACAGATATGATGGACATGCTGTAATCACTGCCCTGGAACATTTGAGAACAAGAAGGATTACACTCATTATGAGGATGAAGTGTTTCCATCCTATTAGCAGTCGAGAAGAACATTCAACAACATCTACCAGCACCAGAAGACATTTAAATTTGGCAGAACTGAATAATTTTGCATCCAAGAGCTCTAAGAGAACTAAGAAAACTGCTGTGTGCTGATGTTCATTTTTAAGAGGAAATTTAGGAGGCTGTAAGAGTCTTCTGCTTAAAGAAGCCAAAGTTATGGCCTGCAGGGAACAGGGAGACAGACATTTGTCCAAGGCAGAAAGACAGTGCAGAGAACTGAAGGACACACAAATATGCCCATCAACATGGGTTTAGGAAAAATAGGTCACAACAAAGCAAACCTGATTTTATTCTCTGCACATCTGATATTAGTGATGCACAGAAGCAATATCCTTGATGTCCAAAAGGTGTTTTGACCTAGTATTGTAAGACATGCTGACAAAAATAAAAAGCACTACAGAATATGAATAGTGAATATGCTAAATGGATTTCAGACTAGTTACCTGACTGAGCTGGGGGCAACAAGAATTCACCACTGCCAAGGTATCACCATCTCACTACGGGCAGCACCACTCACACACGTGAGTGGATTTTGGTAAAACAACAGAATCAGAATGGTTTTGGTTGGGAGGGACTTTAAAGATCATCTTGTTCCAGCTGCCCATATATTAAATATCAATGAAGATGAGTCTCTACTGCCTAGCAAACCTGTGCTCAATCCATGCAGGAAGCCTGGAGCTGGAAGCAGGAGTGAGGAGGTGGCTGAGCCTCCTCTTTAGCACCAAGGGACTCCTTCCAGAGCCCTCCACGGTTCCACACCGACATTTTAAGGAGATTAGTCAAACACTGCGGGAGATATGGGCCGGATCTGTAAGAGTGATTCCAGGGATGCAGAAAATGTCTGAAATGAGAGAATTGAAGAGGTTGATCTTTTTCGTTTATCAAAGAGAAGATTAAGAAGTGACTTGATTACGATATAGCAGCACATTCAGTGGAAACAATATCAGGTACTAAAAGGTTGTTAATTAGGCAGAAAAAGGCATAAAAAGAACTAATGACTGGAAGTTGAAGCCAAATATATTAAGCATCACTTTTAACAGCAGATGTTTCTAGCCATTAAAGCAAATTATAGACATGCTGTTGGGCTCAGCAGAAGACTCCGGGAAGTAAAGCTTGCAGGCCTTTCATCTGTAGGGTATTTTATGCCTGTTCTGGTCTCACAAGCTTTGATAGCTTGAACCATCCCATCTGTATGGACATTTGGAATGTTTGTATCCGACACCTGACCTGCCCTAACCTCCATGCAGTTCCCAACACACCTACAACCACCAGCCTTACCTTTTCCACCACAGAGCCCTCCAGCAGCCCAGAATATTCCTCAAAATCCCCTTCCAAATCTTATTATTCCCCAATGCATGGGTAGGTCAGCAAGTGGCAGTGCTTGCTGGGTCACAGCTGTCAGATGTGCCTCCCCCCTCAATGCTGTCCTGTGAGCACAGACCATTTGCAAATCCTGTTAGGAATGAAAACTTTCCAATCAGCGTTTTCTTTAAAATAATTGCAGCAGAAATATCCACAGCATGTGCTGGCTCTGCCCAGTGCAGATTTAAACATTGATAAAAATTATAAATTGAATATACATATATAAACACACATATAAAATTACAGGCATGGTGGGCTAGATTGTGACCCTCTGCAGAGCACGTACATAAGGGGGACCAAGATCCATCCCTGTGCACTGTGGTTTCAAAACCATCTAGAAAAACATCAAGAAAAGCACACGTTTAAAAAGGATCTGAAATGATACAGACACAGATTGAGTCTGTAAGGCTTCTACAGTTATTCTAACACCACCTATTTTAAGAGACTATGTGAAAATAGTCCATCCCCAGTATTTGTTACCAGGAGATGTGAGGGAGTGCTGGTTATGTGCAGGTTGTTTTGTTCCCCTGTGGTAAGACAATACAGCTCTAAAAGTATCTCGAGTATAGAGTTCAGCCTTTGCAGTGGGCAGAAGCTTTAAAATGAGCTCTGTAAGCAGAAAAACATCGTAATTGAACATCCAAGATATTTTCACGCCAAAATTTAGGATTATTATTAAGAGTAATTCTGTCTTTGCTGAGGGTTAGTTATTTTGGACCATTTGGAGGTCACCCAGGATGTTATCCTACTACAGAAGAATTAAAAAAACAAAATGGAGAGGACATATTTATATTGCCATATTTATGACTTTGGAGATTTGAGATGGAATGGTTCCTCACCAGCTCTACCCATTTAGATTTCACTGCAGCCAAAGCCACTGACCTTGCTAGCTGTACACCCCATGTCAGAGAAGGCCACTGGGCCCAGGCCATCTGACCTGCTTTAAACAATTATTTTAGACTGATTCCAAGTCGTCTTGAGTCCAGCATGATCAACCCCACCCAAAGGTGACCATTTTGGACAGGAGAGAGAAAATAAGCTTTGTTTGGCAGAAGATACAACCAACACTCATCCTCTGGCATGAGACAAGATGTACAACGAGCTGAAAAAACAGAAACCAAGTTCATGGGAATTCAGAACAGAAAAGGAATGTGGGTTTTCTCTGAGTTACCAAAAACATGTCTATTAATAATTCTACAAAACTGAAATCCTGAAAAAAAGCCCCCAACTAAATTTGGGAAGAGCAGGATGGGGCACCTCTGGCAGCAGCTCTTAAAATCCAAAAGCCTCGAGTGGGCCCCTTCCCCAGATGAAGCCACCCTCCAGCAGATGCGCCCCAAGGTCACAGCTCCCTCTGCCTTTTGCAGGCACCAGTATGAGTATAAAAATAACCCCAGCTGGAACTGGGTAATGAAGGTACTGTGCTAATCAGACTAATAGAGAAGCTCAACAGCAGGATCACTGACTGGATGGAGACAGGTTTCATTCATGGCTGCTACTGGCTTATCCTGGAGGAACACTGCAACAGCCTGGCCTCTCCCAAGAGCTGCCAGTGCCCTGCCTGAGAGTGTCCTTAAGTGTCTTAAGCTCAGCAGCTCTGCCTGCACATGAAGAACTGTTGTCTCACAAAATCAGCCAGTCAGCGAAATGTCCTTTCCATCCGTGCCTCCCGGGTCCACTCCTGAGGAGCTCTCTGGGGGTCATGTCTCGTGTTTTACTTGTCACACTGAGCTCTGCCAAAGCCACATACATACTCTGCAATTAAACAATATCCTGATCCAAGGGAAGAAGCAGTGCTAGAAGGCAGCCCTTGGCTAGAGAACAGAGGGAACAGCAAGTTGTGGGGAGCTGGGATACTGCTGGGAAGGCAGGAGGTGGGAATGGATGCAGGAGAGCAGGGAAAGCTCAGCAAATCCTGGAGCAGCTGCTGATGCACGGAAAAAACTAAAGGTACCATGCAAATCAGGTTTCCTACACTATTCCAGACTGTAGTGCATGACAAATATATACCTTTTTCTGAAGTTTTACGTTTGTTTTATAGCAAAATTAAATTTTCACTGGAAGTGTTTGCGGCAAAAGTTGGATGGGGCCCTGAGCAATCTTATCTAGTGGAAGGTGTCCCTGCCCATGGCAGGGGGGTGGAGCGAGGTATCTTGAAGGTCCCTTCCAAGCCAAACCATTCCATGATCCTGTTGCTGAGTTCTCCTACAGCAGCACAGGGACAGTTTGCCATGGAGCTCGTGTGTGGAGGGCAGGAAAAGCAGCCCTGGTTGTTTGGATCAGTGCACAGCCTACATGCAAATGCAAAGACATGCTTGCAAAGCGTCTTGTGGAGGCTGTAATGTGGTGTCTCAGCCAGAGTCTGAGCTGAGGGGCACAGATAACACCAGGAGATGGAGTCTCCTGAGGTGCCTTGGGAGGACCATGAGCAGCCCAGGGTGCAGGAGCTGTTGTGTGCCCGGGGCCAGGCTCCATGTCAAGACATCACCAGAATTCACGCCTGCATCCAGGTGGAGAGGAGGCGGATGCAAACATGCAGGCAGCGTGGGCTGAAGCTTCCTGGTCCAAATCTGAAGCACAGTTTGAGGAGAATTCCAGAGAAAATGTGCAGTTAGGAGGGTTTCAGCACTTAATTGACAGGGGAATTGGTCACAGAGGCACCGAGTCACTTGTCAAAAAGGCCACCTTATGCTCATCTTTATCTTCAAACATCTCAATATAAATAAAATCTAGTCCTCGGCACTCCTGCCCAGAAGGGGAAGCCACCGGAGCCGTCAGTAATCATCCTGCTAATGCTTGCCAGAAAATAATCAACTTGCTCGCTTGCTGGCGAGTGAGAGGAACCAACCCCCAATCTCATCTCCTTCTCTGCAAATAACAGATGGGAAACTGCGTTTGTCCAGAGAATCGAGCTGAGAAATAAGACAGTGCCATTTCATCCTATGAGTCACTTCTCAAACAGTTTCCTTTCTCTGGTTAGCACTCCCTGAACCAACCCCAGGCTATTTGAGCACGTCTCCTCTCTCCAAAGGGTGCCAGGCAGCACTGACCCCCACGAGGCTCTGCAGTTTCAAAGGCAACCTCCAGCACCTGCACCTCGTTGCTCGGTCCACCTTTCCCTGCACCACGTTACCACGGACACAGGGATGAAGCACAAGATCAAAGAAAATAACTGCACGCCCAACAGCTTTGCAACTAACCTCGATCCGCCGTCATAGGCAGGACGGTGCTCCCCGGCAGCATCCCCCATGGCTAGCTCCTCAGGAAGTGAGAGCATCCCCTCCTTCACTGCTTGCCCTTGCTGGCAGAGAGGAGCAGATTGGCAGAGGAAACCTTTCCAGCGCCAGACCCAGCGCTGCTCCTCTGCTCCCCCCGGAGCACGGGTCCCCCGCCAAACTAGGCGCTGCCTAGCTAAGCAAACTGGCAGTGCCGCCGCCCGAGGCAAAGGGACAAGTCCTTCCAGTTCATTAGGGAAGGTTTCTTGTGCGATTTGCTGCCTCACTAGCTCCTGTTTAGACAGCCTTTGTTCCTCGTCCGCAGGAGCGCATGAAAGAGTTGGACGTCTGTACGTGCTGGGAGGATGCTGTTCCCTGAGCCGGGCAGGGAGCAGGGCAGAGAGCGCACCCCGGGCTTTAACCTCCCGAGCTCTGCACGCCGAGGTGCTCTAAGTGCAGCCCCAGGTCCCTCTCGCTCCGTAATGCGGGACTTCCATGGGAGCCCTCTCGGCCAAGGAAAGCCTAATGGCTTGCTTTGCCTTTTTCTGCTGCTGCTCCCGTGCCCTGCCGCCAGCCCAGGGACGGACGTCCTGAGTAACAGGAGCCTCCGGTCCTGCTCACTCATTGTCTCCTGTAGAACTAAAATAGCAGCCTGGGAGGGAGCAGAGGAGCTCAAAACTTTCCATTCCCTGGTACCTCCTGCCCAAAGAAGAGGAATACATGAGGCCACGGGGTTCCTCGGGGTGTCATGTGCAGCAGTGATGCAATTCACAGCTATAATGCTATAAAGAGCACAGGCTCTCCCAGTAAATAGACTTGTAACAGATCAATTTAAAAGCAGCCCAGTTTCCTATTAGTAACACAGAATAAAATCATCCATTTACTGCATGGCTCACATTTATTCAGCTCTGAGTGGTCCCTTATGTAGCCTTGCTCATCAGCTTCTAGCTCCTTTGGGAACCCTCCTGGACAACTACAGCAATGGGAGATAATGGCTGTAGCTCAGGGACTAACTAAACACTCTTTAATATTTAAAGGTCCTTTCACCCCCAAACTTTGCACTACCTTGGCAGCATCAACATCTGAGTATAGCACAGCAGTGATGAGGGCAGAGAGGAGCGTGATCCTCTGACCCACATGTCTAGGATGGAAGATTTTAAACACTAAAAACAATTCTGGTGCTGGCATAAACAGCCCAAAGTGTTTTCAGAGACAGGGATTGCAGACCTGATGTTATGGCCTCACACCTTCTCCAGACTGAAGGAGCCAAGTTAAGTCTAATTTTTCCTGGGCTAGTGTGTATTTATGAGTGAAGCCACTGGAATGAAAAACTTGTGCGAATGAACACATCATAGTGGATCAGTGCATCAAAGCAGAGTGTATCTTCTGCCTTTCTTTTTTTCTGTTGTTGTTATTCTGGATTAATGTAACAAATGCTCTTGCAGAATTTAGGGCCTGAAGATAGACAAGCCACTGCACGATCTTTTTACATACCTAAACAGACTTAATTGCTCAATTATTCCAGATAAACACGATAAGTTGCCTGTCATGAATAATTTATAATCCAGCTAGCCACACAATCTGTGATACACAAATATATGGCTGCAGCAAAAGAAATGCAAGCAGATGCCATGATCCCAAGACACCCTTCTGGATACTAAATGCTGGTCAAAGGAGCAATAGGCTGCCCAGGGCAGGTTTGATCTTCCACAAAACCCTCTGGACAACCCAAACCTTCATCTTGGTTATTGTGTTGTTGAGAGGATGTAATTATTAACAAATGAAATAGGGACAAAGTATGGGTGTACACCTTGGAGCAGGCAGGCACAGCACACACCCCCCTCCTGTTCATGGTCTGGACATGGCTGGGTGTCCCATACAGCCCTTCCTGGGTTGTACTGGTTTCCCCAGGAATTGCATCAGATGATGGTGATGAGCTGCAGAGCTGCAGTGAGGCATGGCAAGATGCAGTGCTGAAAGATGGAGGCTCACAGGGCCTGCCACAAGGGACAACACTCAGGGTGCCAGGGAAAACATAAGGGAAGGAGCACTGCCAGGGGAAGGAAAGGTCCCATCCAGGCAGAACTTACCATGCTTGGATAGAAGAGACCTGAGAAGGCAGCCTGGAAGGAGTCCAGAAGGAGGCTTAATCCTAAACCCATGACAAAGCCATCCCAGGCAGCTCCCTTGCCAGGGCAGAGGGGAAATGCACCAGGCAGAGGGATAGGTACCAGCTCCTGGTTCCAGTGACCCCAGACAAATGCAAGGGGCTTTCCCATGGGGCTCAGGGCCCTACCACAAACCTTGAGCCTCTTTATGACTCTCTGAGAAGCAGAGGAGAGGCACTGGGTAGATTTCCTCCAGCCTTGGCACCCCTTCCCAGAAATAGCTTGTCCAGTCACCAGTGACCTATTTTAAATAAATTAGAATAGGTTTTTTTGTGTTGGAACTCCTATTCCCGTCCAAATACACCTGGACATCCAAATTCACCAGGCATAATGACATAAATCATCTACTAAATAAAATTTACACAAGAATCTGCAAACAATTAGTTTGCATAGATATCTGTAAATCCAAATCACTTTTAATTGGGTTTTTATAGCTATTATTTAGCCTTGAAGAAGGGGCTACTTCACTGACAGCCAGTCTACAAGAGCAATCACCCCGTCATAAAAAAAAAATAAAAGCTAGTTGCAAAGCAAGATTAAAATTGGTCATTCAAGTAATGCTTTGATGAGAGTTGGAGTTGTTCAGCTTAGAAAGAGAAGACTCTAGGGACCCTTAGAGCCCCTTCTAGTACCTGAAGAGGCTACAAGGGAGCTAGAGAGGGACCTTTTACAAGGACATGGAGTGACAGAAAAACAGGTAACAGCTTCACACTGACAAGAGGGCAGGAATAGAGAGGATATTGGGAAGAAATTAATTACTGTGAGGGTGCTGAGGCACTGAAACAGGATGACCGGGGAAGATGTGAACTTTCCATCCCAAGACATGTTCAAAGCCAGGTTGGATGGAGCTTGGAATTACCTGGTTTAGTGGAAGGTATTCCTGCCCATAGCAGGAACTGGAATGAGATGAGCTTTAGGGTCCTTTCCAACCCAAACCATTTTGGGATTCTAGTCTATGATACTTTGCTTGCTGAGCTGAAGTCAGCATTGCTGTGGAGATCTAAACCAATACACCAAAAAGGTGAATAAACTCTTAATGAAAAAGAATCCTGCTACTTGAAAGATTGTCTTTTCTGTCACAACCCAAGCCAAAATTTGAAGTGACCCCATTCAGGATCTTTCTGCAGCTTCCTGAATGGGGACCCACAGGATTACCACAGAGTAACCTGCTTAGGACACCTCAGCACAACTGAAAACGCTGGGCAAGCTTACAACAAAAGCCAGTTTAGTTCAGCTCAAATAAAGGGTCAAGTACTCAACTGCAAGACTACAAACTGCTACAAAAGAGAAAAGCACTACAATAGAAAACACTCAGGTAAAACACCAAAAATATTGCAGAAGCACATGCTCTTCTAGGGCTTCTTAGCTTTCCTTTGAAAGATCTCCAACAAGCAGCACACAGGCAGTGCCAGCTGCAGTGCTCCATGTCCATCCAGACAGCAAGAAAACTACAGAGGAGCAAACTGCACAGTTCAAGCTGATTTAAGCCTGCTTTGATTTGCTCCAATGCCAATCAGAAACCCCTTCTGAAGAGAAACACTAAAACTTGTTGTTGTGCCCTGGCTGTAAAGCCAGGTGACTCGTGTGTAATCATCAGGCACGGGACTGACTTGATGACCCACAGGGCTCATTTTTTTGCAGGTGAAATAGCAGCAGTGACCACAACTCCCCTCACTTTCAGAGGTTCAGCTGGAGAGATCTTGCCTCTGATTTTCAAGTATCATGCACCAAAATACCCAGCTGAACAGTGGGAGCCACGCTGACTGCAAGCAATCAGCCCCAAACTGCCTCAAACCGGGTGGAGAAGGCATGGATTGGCCAGCAAGCTGGAAGCAGCAGGATCCACGCACCAGGAGGGAAAAGCATTTGATATCCAAATAAACACCACCTTCCCATAAGCTTTTATCTGCCCACAGCCTTGTCTGTTGGCGTGGGCTGACTCCTGGCACACTGCAGAGAAAGAAAAGGAGGAGCAGGTCTGAAGCACGGGGTGCAGCAGGCGTTGGGATGCGGCACAGGACACGGTCCACGGGGATGCTGCTCTTTGGTGCACAGTGACCTGCTCCTGCAGGACAAGGGTCTTGCCATGCCAAGATCTTTGCTTCCCAGTAGGATGCAGGCTGGATGGCATTGGACAAGTGCCTGCAGCTGGAAGACACGGGAAAAGGCATTGGCTGGAGAAGAAGGGTGACCTGGGCTAAGAGCTTGAGCTGGCCAAAATCATTAGGAAGGGCAAGGAAGCTTTCAGTTTTTACTGTAAGAGTGACATTGCCCAATTTTGGCTCTTGGTTGAGTGCCGTATTTTGGCTCTTGGTTGGAGATCCCTCAGTACAGTGGAGCTCTTCAGAGCTCTCCAAATGACATGTCATTCAAAACCATCAGATCATGAGACTTTTTTGGGCAAAACTGCAAAAACTTTACACCCAGGATCCACATAAAGCATTATAATTCCAACATCTCCCCCTGGTTTCAAAAGAGATTTAGCACCTGGAATTAGTTGTATTTCAGAAGTTGCTGGATTTTTTTTTTTCTTCCTAATTCAATAAAGCAGTGACAATTGTCTGCTGAGAGCAAGTAGTGGGATCCCAGAAGCAGCTCAAAGACAGATGGCAGCAGCAGCATGCCTGTTTGGGGATAGTTCTCAAAGCACTCTTCAATTTGAAAGCCACAATCATATCAGTTGGAAAATTAATATGGCAGGTCACAACATAAGGTAGATTGTGTAAAAATAAATTTCAGGGCATTAGCTGGCCTGGCCCAGCATCTCCATACTGACTTGGTACTCCAAGAAAAAAAATCAGGCTTCATGTCCCAGTCTGCCAAAGGTCCCTTGAGCAGGTTGCTGAGGAGAAGATGACAGCACCATGCATGGGGTACAAGGGCTCACTTTAACTGGGCTTCACCTTTTGGGATGGATCCCAGAACTAATATACTGTGCTCCATCAAATACTGAGAGTATTTGCTTTTCTCAAAGCTTGAAAGGTTTTGCAATACACAGAGTATGTGGGCAAAACAGAGGCAGGTGAACCCAAGGACAGGCCTCTCCTACAGTAAGTATGCTCCTTATTTCAGAGAAGTCCAGAAATACAGGTAATTCAACTCTTTCTCAGGTCCCCAGAGTAATTTTAACACAGACGACTAGTTTTTAGCCAAACCTCTCTACTAGACCTGGAATTTTATCTAGTGGGCATCATACTGAGAACAGAGGTTCTCAGGGGGAAAGGGCAGCAAGCAGCACCTTCCAGGAGATCAGGACAGGCATGGGATGTCTTGTGGGGAGGAAGGGCAACATGGTATACCTGAGAGAACAGGAAGGTCTGAACAGAACCAAGGAACAACTCAGAGCCATGACACAGCTGGTTTTGGAGGAACCTCATATTCAAGGAGTCACAGGGACATGCCCTTTACAGCTTCTAGGGTATGCTGCAGTTAGAGGGGAAAAACCCCCAAAACTAAAATCCCAAGGGGAGCAACCACTCCTAGGTGCAAGCCCAGCAGTGCCCCACTCCATCCCACCTTGCTGTTCTACACGTGCAGCCCTATATGTTTGCGTCCTTAGCAGGTCTTTAATGGGGAACGCTTGCTGATCCTGCAATTCCTGCAAAGCTGAGCTACGTGCAGTGACAAGCTCATTTGCTCTTTGGGGACAGGGCTTCAAATAGCTGCTGGCTTGTGGCAATTAAAACGGGCAGAGCACTGCCTGCGACTCCAGCAGCCCGCGCTGTGACTGATGCAAGCGCCGGCTGGAGCGCTCTGATAAGGACGTTGGATGATTCAGAATAATCTGGGCTTTGCTGAACAGATGAGCCCGAGTGTTTGTGCCTCTGCTTCCGTCTAATGGGAATACTGGGCTGTGCTCATTGGAAAGGGGAGAGGGTGGCTGCAGGTAGGAGGGCACCAGAACTTCCTCTCTCTAAGACTGATGGGCACATCTCTCCTGCCCGCTGCTCAGGTCTCTTTCTTCCATGGAGGTCTCCAACTCGAGGGTCTGGCCAGTCTGCCCCCTCAGCTTGGACACAGCAAGGAGGTGGCAAAGGAGCTGGGGAGGGAACAAAAAGTCAGTGGAAAAACTTCTCATCCTGAAAGTTTTTTGCAATGCTGTTGCACAAACATCTGGGCTCGATTAAGAAACAGGAGATGGGCATCAAAGTGGGCAGGGCAGGGATTAAGAGAGGAAGAGGAGGGACACACTTGTTGTTCAGTCTTCAAAAACAACGTCTAGCTGGTAGTGCTGCCTTACATACATGCCTTAACTCCTTCTGACAAACCTTTAATCTCACCAGCCTGCTGCATAGTCTACTCCCATTCCATTAAGATCACATTTTGCTCCCTGGATTTCCAGAGCCATTCTAACAATTTGGCTTTGATTTACTAAAAGCAGAAAGCCATGCCACCGGCGCAGTCTATTTACAACATAAACTGACTCCAGAATGGAAATATCCCCCCTTCGGCTGTCCTTGATCAAAAGGTTTGTAGCTGAGATAAAACACCATTTAAATCAGAGTTAAAATAGTCAGTTTTCATAGTCTGTCAGCACCATACCCCTCAGATCTGGACTGTCCAGGAGCACAGCTGCATATCATATCTCTGAAAAAAGCTGGGTATGGCAGGAGGGTGAGGTGTGGAAGCACCTTGAATTAAGATGGTGAGAAATATCTTTGCAGGCATGAACTGCTGTTTTACAAACACGTCACTGCATACACAGGACTGCTTTCAGAAATCTCTGAGGCTTTTCACTCCCCCACACTAAGTAAATCCCTTTTTAGCATCTAAATGTGACCATGGCCAAGACACAGGGCTAGGAAGGAGCAAGGTGGTTCATTGTGGTGGGAGCCCACACAGCTCTAAAAATAGCACTGGTGATCAGCTAAATTCAGATTACAAGAGGCACTGACAAGATGCCACCACCTCTGTCTTTAAGGACCAGACAGACCTTGTATGTCACTACAATTCAAGGTGGGAAGAGCCATGTCACAACATCTCCTGTGCTGGGGTTGTCCCAGTGGGCACCCCTTGCTGCACCAAAGATGCAGACAGCGTGGGACAGCGCCTTAAGGGTGGGTGCAGAGTGGGTGCCGAAGTGCCTGACACCCTCCATTACAACCACCCTGCTCTCTGCAGCTTGTAGAAAGACCGTAAATAGGAATGAATTCAGCTAGGATTAACTCAATCCCCATCAAAGCACTGAAAGCTCTTGAAGTTTCCTCCTAAGCGCTCCCCGAGGCAGCGCAGCGTTCCGGCAGCAAACACACATCACAAACCAGAGCGCACAGGCGAGGGCTGCACAGCCCTGCGCAGCTCCGGCTCTCGGGGCTGCGGCGTGTGCACCAAGAGGGAGCTGAGGGACTCAAACACTGAGCGAATTCACACTCCACCGGAAGGAAAACCTGGAGCAGCACCGGTGTGAGCAAAATATCCCCATCCACCACCACGGGCTGTAAGGGATCTTTATCCCTCTGCCCGGGGATGTTCAGGGGGAGGGAGGGAAAGCAAGCAGCCGCCACAGCAAAGCTCTCAGATACAGGGAGCCGCTGACTCGGTACCTTGCGCCACTATGGAAAGCTTGACAGCCGCTTCCGATCCTCAGCTGTCTTTTCTTTTTAATGATGAAGCTATCTGGGAGTTGAAAGCCAGAGGAAAACCATGTCTCATCGAAGCAAACAGCTTGTTGTAACTTAATGTACCGAGGGAAGGAGGGCGCGGGGCGGCGGCGGCTCAGCCCGTGCGGCTTGCTGGGCTCGGCATTCAGCGAGCGGCAGAAGACGGCGAGCTGAAAAGAGGCCACTTCCCATCCCTCGGGAGGGCTCCTCTTCACTTGCAGTTGTTTTAATTACCCCTCTGCACCGCAGCATCGCTCCAGCCTGCGGGAAGCCGCGCTCTCCATTGCCCTCGGAACAATTTAACATGCCACCGCATCCCCTGCTGCGTCCCCGCGGCTCAGCCGAACCAGCCGTGAGCGGAGAGGACCCACCCTGAGCAACACCAGCCCCCTCAGTCACCAGCAACCGTTTAGCCGAGATCTTCTTTGACATTTTCTGCCAGCGAATTTTGCATTATTTGAATCATCCACGCAGAGCACAGCAAAAGGCGGCACATTGGGAGAAACAGCCAGAATTACTCATGAGCTTTTTCTTTTCACGGGCTCTAACTTAAATTGCGATCTGTCAAACAGATGAGTCGCACGTCATTGTGGATGGCTGGAAAAAGCTCCTGCTCGGGCTGCAGCAGGGGCCAAAAAGGCAAATAAGCCATTTCTAAGCAGAAAAGCTCAGCAAAAGCAAGTGTGCTACTCTCCAGCTCCACTTGAGTTGCTTCATTCAGTGTTAATCACCCCATTAAAAAATTAAAGTCCACCAAGGGATAACAGACACATCCTTCACTGCAACGCTGCAGATACAGGATGGAACACCTGGTGTAGGGATAAAGGGATTAAGAGGTAAAGGGCAACGGTGAGGAAGGGCTAAAACATGGCAAATATGTGTACAGATACAACCTGTTAGTTCAGGGTGATAAATCCCATGTTCCTATTAATATTTTCTCACCATAAAAAAATCCACAGAATATTCCGTGCAGACACAAGGAGTGGATTTTTAGTGGCCAGCTCACAGGGTTCTCTTGAGGAGAGCTGTAGGGCAGAAAGCACTGGTCCCACCTGCCCATGGGGCAGATGCTGGCCTCAGACACTGGGATGGAGCAGCCCTGTGGCAGCAGATGAGGCCAAGCATCCCTGCCCAGGCAGCTGCAGCCCAAATTGCTGTATCCTTAGGAGAAGGCACCAGGCATGCCAAGCCCCAGCTCCTGCAAACAGCATCACCCACTGTCCATGCAGGTCACTGCTGGCTGAAGCTCTGCTAAAAACAAAGAAAAAACTGGAATAAAACACACATCTCACTCCTATTGCACAGCAGGATCCAATGGAAAATTTCTCCCAGATCTGCAACGTAATGCCAACGACAGATTTATTTTTACAGCTATATGGCGAAGGAGGATGATCTCAAAAGACAAATCATTCTAAAATGGGCAACTTGACTCAACAACACAAGGGTCTGGCTGAAAATAAGGTACAACCTACCATGTACACACACAAAAAGCTGTCTAACACTACAGCCAAACAAAAACACTGCTTGCCCAAGGGTGTCCAGGGCTTTGATCTGATCACAGGAGGAAAAGACATACCTCTGAACTTGCTGACAGGTGAACACAAGGAAGGACAACTGATGACAAGAGCCAGCCACACCTCCCCACAGACACCACAAGCATGACACCAGTGTGAAATGCCCCAAAGGATGCTAGACCGGAGAAACATTTATTTTTCAGACTCAACACCTATTCTTTAAAATGAGAGGGAACTGTAACCTCTAAACAGAGCTTCATGTTTATCCATGAGCACAATAATACAGGTGCAGGACATGCAGGAGATGCAGGACCACACATATGCCAGTGGCTGAGGCTGGAGGTGCTTCATGGCCAGGAAAACTAACACTTGTTGAGGTCCCAAGGGCAGGAGAAAACCTTGTTGGCTTTACCCTGTTCAGCTAGAGAAGAGACTGTGTAAATGTAATAGCACTGTCACAGCTTATCCTCTGCCGTCATCCCTCCCATTGCAAAGAGCTACATCCAACATGGAGTTGATGGACCCAGAGGAAACTTAAAAATGTAGGAAATGTCATGCTAGCATGGCCCCACAGCTTCTCAATAAAGATACAAAGAGGTGAAGAACACTTTGGTTCTTGAAAAGGCAGGTAGAGACAAGGGAGATCAAATTTCTCACTATATTCATGTTTAATTATCTATCAGAAAGTAGATCCCTGTTTTCATCCAGTCCTTCAGTGCTCAGCCCTGGGTGAAAGCACTGATGCCAACAGGGATTCTATCCACACTTGCACAGCATCAGAGACCTATGAATGTTTGGATGTTGAATGAATGACAGGCAGGAGAGGAGATGAATGAGAGGAAGAGATGGGGATTCACTGCCATTAATAACAGCCATTGATTTAATGTAGGACTGATAACCCCCCTGGCCTGCTAAGCACAGCCCTTGCCTTGCAGGGCTTCTAAACCAGTGCTCACTAGTCAAGCCAAAGCTTCCTGCAGGGTAAATAAGTTAGATTGGGCCCCTAACTCACCAATAAGCTGGGTTTTATTGAAAATTAGATACCAACATGGTGCAATGTGTAAAACTGGGACAATGAACCAAATGAGAAGTGGGGTCCTTTGAAAGCAGTGTAAGAAGAGCTTCACAATTTCAATATTTGAGTTTTTTTCAGTCATTTGCTAAATGACTGAGGTGATGCTGTGAGCAGGCACTACTCTTGACAGTGGTGGAAAAGGCTTTGGACCACAGACATTCCTCCAGTGCCAACAAGCCCCATTCCTCCCACCAGAGATGCTCTGCATTGTGTCACCCTTCAGCTTTCCCCAACTTCTTCTTTAACTTTGGGTTACCCAAATTTTCTTATACTACTGAGCAGAAAACCATCTGCTGTGAGGTTATGACAGGATAAACACAGCCCTACACAATGCTCACATTATTTCAGTCTCATCAGCTAATGGTCTATTTTCTATTAATACAATTTAAACATTTACTTTAAAACTTTAAATTATTTTTCTGGCTACCTTCTCTTGCTACAGATAACTCAAGAGGTGCTGAGAATTTTCTTCTCCTGTCAAACAAGCCTGACCAGTGTTGGGAAACCAACCAGAAAGTTTTTAATTCTCCTTAAGACTTTTTACATTTCGCTTGCTGGAGGTCTGTGATCAAAGGTCTGTGATGAGCTTAAATGGCATAGAGCATGCAGGGAACAGATCTGCTCTCAAATATTTTAAACATTTAATAATTCATTATATTCATAGCATAAAAAGTACAAAGAACCTCTTCAATCTCCTTAAGTGGAGCTAAAAACATGGGGCAAAACAGAAGTTTAACAATTATAAGTCATAAATACGGCCACAAATACAGCAAATAAAATCAAAACAGCTTGGGGAAAAAGCAGGGCCTTCAAAAAGAAAGTAATTTGGTAAAGAACACACATGTATAAACTTGTACCTTTTATTCATGGAGTTGCATCTGAATATTTATGAAACTGCCTCTAATAAATGCTACTTCAAATTGAAAAAGGCACAACAGAAATGTAAGGCAGACAAGAAAGGTTTCCTACAATCCTAAGTGGTGCCAAGCAGACCTATTAGGCAGCCAGGCATTTTGAGTTTCATTTCAGCTCTAACTAAAGCACACATTTTAATGCTGTGCTGCTGCTCTTGATTAAAATCAAACTCAAGTTCCTCATGTTTTTGGTTTAGTGCTTAGGATGGTGAGAAAACAAATTAAAAAGAACCCAACAAATTTTAAGAGAAGACTGAAGAAGAAATTAATTTATCAAATTAGCAATGTGCAGCAGCACTTCAAAACCCCAGAGAAGCAGAAAGGATGCCTGCAGGTTACTCCTTATGATACCAAACAGAGCAAATCCAATCAGATGAACATGCTGCTGGATCAGTCAGGCGAAAGCCACAGGAGCGGCAGAACAAAGTGAAAGATGTATAAAAAGAGGATTTTCTAAACCTATTGTGCTGGTTTGAAACTGAGCTATTCCCCCTGGAGGAGATGACAGCATCACTGGTATGGTCCTGCAGAACAAGCTGTCCAAAAAACACCCTCAGAGACAACACAGAGGAAAAGTAGAAAAAAAGTTTTAATGAGAAATTAAAAATCATACTAGAATGTGAAAACTGCAATGTTGCACTTAAAATAACACATCTCCATTCAAAAACCTATTTTCTGCACAGGACTGGAAACAAACTGCTAGATTTTAGCACGTTATTTCAAAACTTGTTGTCTTTAATGGTGCCACCATTGCTCCCTGCTTGATAATTCCCTTTCCTTGCTTAAAATAACTGTCTATGGCAAGAGCACTGACCTTCAGGAATAAGTGAATGAACAAGGAAAGCAGCCTGGCAGCACACGACCAAATTGAAAACGATGACAGCAGCTATTTCAGGGCATGGGATGAACAGAGGGAACAATATAATTATCTACATGTAAAATATGAGTGACACCAGCAGCAGACAGGAACTTCTGTTTGCCCAGTCTTGTGAAACAAGAACGAGCTGCTGCTCAAAGGAATAAACAGTCAGTGAAATAAAAACCCAATAAGAGATGTTTTTCTCAGCAAGAGATCAACTCAAGACGCCACAGAAGCTGATTGCTTCGTCAGCACAGAAATTCATGACTTGCTTTTAAGATAAAATGACCATCAAGCCAAACAAAAAGGAATAAAATAACAGCCAAAGAAAAATAGTATGTCAAAGGGAATTATGTGCTTCTGAGGAGAAGGTATTACTGAAGTACAAAGTGAAGGTGGTGCAGTCAACCCTCCTCTGAAAAATCTGCTCTTGGAGTTGAAAGTGGCAAGACAGGGCTTGATGGATTACAGTTCTAACACTAAGTCTATTATTTTCTTTAAATCTATATTACAAAAAGCTATTTTATGCTATGGATATGTATACAAGTAAAAGACTAATGAAAACAAAGTGTTTGTACAAGATTTACACCCCAGCTCCCAAAACAGTTTGAGAGATCATTATACCAAACCAGCCCTGCAGCTCCTACCTCACCATGCCAGTGGTTTCTGGCAGTTCCACAGATTGCACAGGAGAGGATGTACCAAGCAAAACACAACTTTGGTTTTCTTGGGTTTGATTTTCTTAGAAAATGTGGTATTTTTTATGATTTAATCTTGCTAGAGAGCCTTGAAAGCAGAAAGAAGTCACAAATTCATATCTCCTGCAGCACAAAGTGGCAGTATCAACTATACACACAAAAGTACATTCATAAGGAAATGCAAATAGAGAACACAACACCTCATGAGCAATGCTGTGCAGCCACGCTGCAGCACCTGCTGGGTTGGAGGAACTAGACTGCGTGGATGTTTTCCCTGTGAGGGGAGGCAGTGGAGCAGCTGGGCCCAGCATGTCCACCCTTGGAAGGTTCCAGGACCCAATGGGGTACAGCCTTGAGATCCCTTCCCTGCTTGCTGCTTTGAGCAGAGGTTGGAACAGGTAACCTCCAGAGACCCTTCCCAACCCAGCTCCCACCACCAAGATAGAGACTACCCTTTCAGCTGCCTCCACTACCCCCCAGTAACAGCACCAGGATGCTTCAGGCACCTCTCTGTGTGACTCTGGAATAGCAGCACAAGGAATGATGTTGAGGAAAATGAGTCACACTTCCAACAAGGCAGCAACCACTGCTGCTCCCCCAGCCAGCCCATCACAAGGCCTGCTAACATGAGCTGCAAACACTTCTCTTGGACAACTGTTTTCATCCCCCAGCTCCCACAACGACCTACTTACAAGTCATAAGGTTGCTTGCTCCTGAAATGCATATTAAACTCAGGACAGACCAAAAAACAACATCTTCTTCCATTTCAGGTCCAATTTTTTTTTATTTGATTTAAAAATGCTCTGCAGTCAAACACATTTCTGAGGGCAGAGAGACCTAGAGATGCCAAGAGCGAAATGGCCTAGAGCTGCTAAGCAAAGTCTCTCTGCACAGACATATTTTAACATTGGTATCTGCAAGAGAGACTCGGGGTAGTGCCCACTGTGGGTAAGCTCTTGGGGCAAAGCAGAAGAGACAAGACCAGAAACTGAGTAACTGTTGCATTTTTATTTTGTTATTTCCTTGTTAACTGATACTGTTCAGAGTAACAGGACAACTTTCAAGGCAATGCTTGGACACCAAATTAATGTTTGGCAATCTAATTAAAGATGAAACTTATAAGTGAAACAGAAAAGTAGCCCATGGCATTTCTTTGCAGGACTGAATTTCCACCTCAGGGCTCTTTATTAAGATCTGAGGCCTTATTTGGACCTTTGCAGAGGTAAATACCTGTAAAGTAATATCAGTAAGCAGCTATTTATGCATCATTATAGCAGGGGTATGTCCTTCATGGGGCAAGACTATTTACAAGGGCGTGTAGTGACAGGACAGGGGGGAGCGGGTTCAAATTCGAAGAGACCATGTTTAAACTAGATAAAAGGAAAAAAATTATTTACTATAAGCGTAGTGAGGCACTGGAAAAAGCTGCCCAAGGAAGCTGTGAATGTCACATCCCTGGAAGTGTTCAATGCCAGGCTGGATGGAGCTTGGAGCAACCTGGTCTAGAGTGGAGGGTATCCCTGCACATGGGAGGAGGCTGGAACTACGTGATCTTCAAGGTCCCTTCCAACCCAAACCATTCCATAACTCTATGATTTCTTCCATCAGGATAAAGGACTGGAAGGCAGGAGTTCCTAAAACAATGATGTTTAGACACCACTGCATCTAGCATCAGCAGCAAGCATTGCATGCTTACCACAAAATGGCTACCGGCAGTAAATCCTGGGTATCCAGGGGGCTTCAGTGCCTAAATCCTGTTTTATCAAGCACTGGAGTGACACAGTTGCTTTCCAAAGCGCGGATTTAAGTTTCTGTTTTAAGATCAGAAACTCCTGTGGTTTGGCTCTTAACAGCTAAAAAAACCATCCAATCACTTCCCACCCTGTGTGGAGATCTGTGACCTGAGAGATTGGCACAGGGAGCCCCTCACCTCAGCCAGCCCCAGCACCCACCTCCGGCACCGCTGCCGGATCCGCCCCCGGAGCCCTGAGCATCCATGTCACACATCCCACGGAACGCTCCTCCCCCAGCACTGCCGCGTGTCGTGCACGACTCCTGGCGCTTCCCTCCCTGCGCCGAGCGTGACGCTGCTGGAACCCACCAGAACCTGCTGTGAGTCAGGGGCTCAGACTCTCCTCACCTCCGCGGCCCAGCAGCCCCTCTGCTCCTCTCCTTGCAGTCGAGTCCTTTGGGACAATTTTGAGAATGGAGAATTCAGCCTAACCGTTTTGGCGTCTCAACAGAGACTGAGCCCTGGTAATCTACCAACCCCCTTCAACTTATTTACCTCCCCCATTTCATCAAAGCTCACACTATCACATTTATTCCCTTACTACCAGTAGAACCCTTGCTCCTGGTCAATGCTTTGCAGCTGCCAAAAGCAAAGGTGCAACTTCTGTGCTTGGAGAAAGCAAGAACCCACCCGAAGCATTCAGGAAGGCTGCATGAGGAAGAGAAGGCATTACCTGGGTGAGGTGTGGGTTGGGGTTGAAGCCACACTGGTTGCAGACCTTGCTGTGACACTGAGTGCAGGCATTGAAGTTAGGCTGGCCGGGGGAGGAGGTGAGCTCTGTCGTCTTGCAGATGGGGCAGAGGGTGCTGCTGGGGAGGGGGGCAATCTGCGGGACGGAGTAGGGAGAGGTGGGGGTGCTGCCCCGGTCCGGTGACACCGAAGGAGACCTCCCTGAGCCCTGGCTCCTGGCGTCCACCTGCAGCGTCCTCCGCGGCCCCTCTGCCGCCGGTCCAGGCTGGCCCCGGCCCCGCATCTCCCGGGGGCTCTGGGAGCTGGGTGCAGTCTGTGCGAGGGAGGGCGATGCTGACCGCTGGCCCGCCGCCTGGTCCAGCTGCTCCGGTCTCCTCAGCGTGCTGAAACACCATCAAAACACACATAATAAGCCCAGGTTTCAAACATCTGTATGCCAGTTAATGTAGAAAACTGCTACAGCACCCTCTCCCCCTCAAAATCCCAGCTCAGCCAAGAAGGCATAGCAAAACCCCACTGCAAACCAGAGAAATTGCTCAGCTCAGCAGAAGGATACACATTACCTTAGGAAACAAGGCGTGATTTCAGCTTTCTCTTATATAACCCAGCGGCAGAGATGCAATTGAATTATTCGGTGTATTCTGAGTTGAACTTTAGTCAGAAAGTTGCACACAAAAACGTGCGTGAGAAGTTTGAGAAGCTCAGCCTCCTGCCAGCCAGGGCTCCCAGCACTTCTCCAGCTCAAACCTCAGCACAAACTCACTGGAAGAGGCAGCTGTGACACTGCTTTGCAGCCTGCAGGGCCCTTTCTGCAGGGACACGACCAACACGCACTAAACTGGCTTCTCACAGCCTACTTTCACAAGTGGCTGTGAAACCAGAAGCCTGCAAAGAGCCTATTTATTAAAGGAAAACCCCTTCAGAAGCCTAATGGAGGCAGGAGAACTACTTTTACTTCCTCACCTATCAGGCAAAACCATGCAAGTCATAGATGAAAGCAGATAAGGGCTTGTTTCTCAGGGGCCACTGCAGTGGGAAACCAAGAGAGAGAACATTGGCTCCCCTTTAGTAATCAGCACTGAAGTGGCAAACACAGTCAACAGGCATTTTTTGGGCTGGCTGCTGAACCCTCTTCTGGGTGATGTGAGTCTTGGCTGGGCAAAAAAAGCCAGCTGGGATGACTCTGGTCACCAGGACAGGGTGATGAAACCCCCCTGTGAAACCAGAGCTCCTTACAAGGAGCAACCCTGAGGTTGGCATGGCACCCACCGCTGATTCTGCAGCCGTCCCACAGCCTGTGTAGGATGCTCAGCACCCCACAGTGCTGAGGGATGCTCCTGGCCATCCCAAGGAGCTCTGAAGCAGCTCCAGGTGCAAGAGCTTCGAGCTGTTGTGCTGCAGTGCACAGCATGACAGCCTGCACACCCTTCTCCCATGTGGTTTCAGGGCTGGCACCCTGTAATGTGCTGCTGATAGATCACAAGTGCACAAGAATGAATCTATGATGGAAGATATTTATCTAATTACCAAATAATTTGGTCCATGTGCTTATCAGTAATGCCCACAAACGTTTCTTGAAAAAGCAGAAGCCCTAATGCCCTCACTGCCTGTGATCTACAGCTGTTTAAGGAAAAGTATTACTCAGAGCCTCAAATTTAATACATTGTTGATTTACCCAAGCAGGGTCTGACCTTATAGAGGTTTAAAAAGGGAACTTAAATGCATAAAACTAATGAAATTCAAAGTGCATGTTGCCACAGTAATAGGAAGTCAGATGAAAATAAATAGTAAAATAGCACTTTGGGAATACTTTCCGGCTGCAGGTTGAAACCCACTTCTCTGGAGAAAGAATCACAATAATAATAAAGCAAAGCACTAAGGGAGAGAGTGATCTGTTCTAGAGTGAAGAGAAAATTGCTCCTGGCCCGACAGTCGCACCTGCCATGAATGTTGTTGGCATGTGCTGTTCTTCCATTGTTAGTTCTGACACCCTTCAGTTCAGATTTGGGGTTTGACTCCTGATGTCAAGGGCTGCAGAGCTCATAAAACACATAAAACCATCTGTAGCTGGTGGAGATTGGAGAGCTCAGCCCCAGACACCAGAAGGAAATACTGTCAGAAAGCAAAATGCACCCTCTCACTTAAATTTATATTTCTATAAAACCCTCAGCATTTATGTATTAGATACACCCTATCCTAACGGTGTATTAAACAACTCTGAAATAACATTATAGGCTGGATGAGGCTTGGAGCACCCTGGGATACTGAATGTGTCCCTGCCCATGGCAGGGGGTGGAATGAGATGGTTTGTAAGCTCCCTCCCATCCCAAACCATTCTGTGATTCTATTCCACTGCAAATTTTAAAATTCAGGAATTTTCCCCATTTGATATGAAAAATGCTTGCCATCAAGTAAGAATTCTGACTTCATCAGGGAGCTGTCAGATAACACACAGACAAGGTCAGATTTCCTACCCAAAGCAGTGTGGCTCTCTTGGAAATGCAAAAGCCCATGAGGAACAATACACCAGGTGCTGTTATTTTGCCCTGAGCCTCATTGCTGGCACATAAGACACAGGAGGGTGGTTGGATGCTCACTGTCTGGCAGGTCAGTGCTGCTCCAGAGATGCTTTCCCAGACTGGGCTTGAGCTCCCTCCCAGCTCCCTGCACTTTTTCAAGTGCTAAGTAATGCCGGGCACCACCTCCGTCCCATTCCCAGCAGCAGTTTCACTCCATGCACTTCTACCAACACTGCATTTATTTATTTTATAATTATCCAGGATGCCTCAACCCCCCTGTGACACAGGCTGTGCTGTCTCTCACTTGCACCAGTTGAATATACCCGTGAAATTTTAAGACCAGAAGAAATCATCTGGTCTGTCAAATACAGTAACTCAATCCAGGAGAGATGCCTCAGGAAAGAACATGAGAATAGTCATATGGAATCAAACACAGGCCCACGCTCACTGCATCTTCTGCAAGGATGATCCAAAATTTGTATGATTTGTACCCATCTATGAAACCTTTTTTTTTCCTGTTACAGAAGCCCAAACTGCAGCTCAGCCTTGTTCTGTTTTTACAGGATTTATCACTGATAGTTAACTAGCACTGGGCTCCTAACTGGTCCCAAAGAATTAATCCCAATTCCACCAGAATGTCTATTAACAATTAAATTGGAATGCCTTAATAAGGCAGGATTTCCTCTGTTTGATGGGGGATGTATTGATTTTGCACTGCCCTAATTGCTGAATTAGAAATTTTGGGTGATACGAAGTCAAAGATCTCTGCAGGGTCCAAACTCAGCTGCACTCTCTGTTATCAAGAGAGCAATAATTTTGTACAACTAAAGAATATCAAGAGTTTGACTGAGTGTATTAACAATTATACTGTTAACGTTTTCATTTATGATCTCCTATGAATGCTTTTTAACACAAGAAGGGCAGGCAGGCAGCTCTACTCACCTGCCCACAGTCACTGGGAGGGTGGGCAGCTACTGTTTCCTTCCTTTTTTCATTGTTTTTAAATTGAAAAATTGTGTCTTTCTTCTTTCTTTCTAAAACTCCCTCCATTTTTCAGAACAAAGCTAAGTAACAGAAATTAACTCTCAGCTAAATGAAAGAGAGGTGGTAAAGCTGCAAGGTTGCTGTCACAGAGCCCAGAGCTAAAAATCACCCTGAGACATTAATCCATATCCAGCTCGGTCTCTCCATCAGATACTTCTGATTAAAAGGCCCAGAAATTCCCTAGTTCCACTCAGGAACAGACATGGATATGAAACCAGCCTTTCTATTTAGGGCTGACACAACACCCTGGGAGGAGATGGATAAGTACGGAGAGGGAAGAGCTGCCCAAGATGATCAGAAGCATGAAACAGCACAAGGAAAACCAAGGGTCAAAGCCATTCACCACAAAACCAAGCTCAGCACTGTGAGATGTCACAAGCACCTCAGATTTTTATGCCTCATTTTTTCCCTAATGTAAAAAGAATGTTTTTGCATTAAAATTACAAAAATGGGGAAAGCTTTAAAAACAAAGTCCCACTTACAGCCAAAACAAATGTTAGACTGCTTGCTGGTTAATATTTAATTTCAGAAAAACATGATTTTTCCTAAACCAGACTTTTGATGCCGCAGCAGCACCAGGGAAAATATGTCAGCAGCATCACTGGAGATAAAAGCAATGCAATGACATAGCATTGGTTTACAATTCCCTGCCAGCAAATTGGTACAGCTTTCTTATTTGGGAATTCCCAGGTAAAGTCAGGGTCTGTAGGAGGGAATTGCTCTAATTTAACTCAAGTAGGTTCATCAGTGCCACTAAATTTTACAGGCAAGACCCAGGCTTGGAGCCAGCATCCCAAGAGATGTCAACAGGCCCTTTTTCACCAGAGGTGCTGACTTGGGAGCAATAACCATTGCAAGGTAAATGCCAACACTGTTAATGTCTCTGCTATAAAATCAAGCAATTGCAATATTACACAAAATCTACATGCACAGCTGGTAAATCAAGTCTTGTTGACTTGTGTGGGAAAGTTCAAGAGACAGCATTGGTTTTCTACTGATTTATTGCTTTTTGTCTAATTTCACATCCCTGCCTTGAGCATACTGGCCACATCCACCTGCTCAGCTGCCACAAAGCTCTGGCAGTGATTGCATCCACAGGAACTTGGCATTTGTGGTCTGAGTAAATCCTTCAGGAGCTGCAGCCTTTCTGTCCATCTGAGAAACACGGATTGCATCCCTTCCTCTGCCTGGTGCTAAGGGAAATGGGTCCTTGCTTGCTGGGCAACTGATCTAATTACTGCATTGTAGTAGATAAAAACCATGTAAATAAGTGGCAGTGTCATCATGGTTTTACAAACTGTATGCCCTGCTCAGGCTTTCCAAAGAGGAGCTGAGTTTGTCCATGGAAGGGAGCTCCCAGCTTCAAAACCAGATCAGAATCAGCAAAATGAGGACAAGCAAGTCTTTTCTGTTAGTAGAAAAAAAAAGAGGGAAAACTGGGTAGAAAAAGAAGGGAAATTATTCTTTATCTGCAGTAAAACCAAGGGGATGAGCAGCAAACAACTCAGCATAAAGTATGAAGAGAGACACGTGAAGAGGCTGACACCCAAAAAGGGAGGCTGGGCTGACCAACAAGAATTAGAGCTGCTCAGCTACGAGCAGAGATTTGACCTAGTTGGTTTGACTGAAACCTGATGTGAACATCCACATGACTGATTTTAAGAATCACTGAGTATAACCTATTTAGGAAAAAAAAAACAACAGGTAGCTAAACAAGCAGGCAGTTGTACTCTAGGTCAAAATGGCACTGGGTTTGACTTAGAAAGACATAATTCTGAATGGTTACAGGTTAGCAAAGGAACAGCACGGGATAATAGCAAATGTTAGCTGGTATACACTGCCTGTCAGCAAGTCTGACTAGAAAATAGGACAACCCTTTTAATAAATAAACAGAAAAAGAAGTGTCTGATGTGGAGGGCCTATGGTTTCAGCTCTGTGCACTGAAAATCTCACACTAGCGATGCTCAGATATACTCCAAGCTTGGGTGCTCCATTGGGGGCAGCTTGTAGCTCTAAAAAGTCCTACATCCAACACAGGGAATCCTGTATCAGACTCTGCTTTGAGAAAAAAAAAAAAAAAAAGCCCCCAGCAGTTACAGAATTAAGCACCTGCTTAAATCCAAGTGCCCCTAAATTAATTACACTGATGTCCATGCAGAAAGAGAATCACTCTGGAAATTGATGGTTTAAAACAGTGAATGCCACACAGCTGAAATCAAAATAGAAAACATGAAATGGTGACTATAAACTGTCAGGGAGTATTTTATTAGATGGCAACACAACCACTCTTGTGAAAGGCCACAGTGTTTAATGACTTGCTTTTGTGAGCAGTGGAAAAACCCTGTTCTCCTGCAGCTTTGTGCTCTAGGGTTGCCTTATCCCCGTCAAATGAGATGCAGCTTCTGTCAGGCATTTTCCCAGTGACTGAGGCATCCCTAAAGCACATCTCCTGATGCTGATAGTGTACTTGAGCTCCTGCTTCCATCCCAGCTGGTAATCGTGCATGTCCTTAACTCCACCCTCATACCTGTTCTCATAAATACAGAGAAATGTGATAGTCTTGAGTCCTCTGCCTCACTGTTACACCCTGCTGGGGCTGGGCTTCAAGGAGGGGCTGCCAGGCAGGTGGTGGCACAAGACACTGAAAACCAACACACCAAACTAACAGCCTTCCCAGGGGGTGGTGCTGTCCTAGGGTCAGCAGTGCTGCATGCACGGTGTGCCTGCCAGCTTCCTCCTCTGGCCCTGGTTCTGCAGGAGATAACACACTAGAGCTGCTGCTGGTCTTTCCTTCGTTTAAAATGCCATGCATGGAAAGGTAACAGGAACCAGGAGACTTCCAGTTTACACAGGCACCACAAACCAGTTATTCTCTGTCTTAGCACCATGTCTAGTTCAACCCAGAATCAGCAAGAGGAGAACACATCAATGTCACTCTCGCTGCTGCTCTGTCAGGCGCGGCTGTTGAGAGGCATCTGCCATCTTATTAGCTGAATCCTGCACACCAGAAGAGAGGTTTATGACTGATTTAAGCTCTAAATAAGCATTTACTTGCTTATTTTCATTCCTGCACAACTGCTTTTTTGTAAAGGTTTGTGAATCATTATCATTTGCAGTTGGACTAAATGATCATTGAAAGCCCTTCCAACTTGAAATACTTTATTTTCAACCCTATTTTATTCTATTCTGTTGTTCACCATTCTAATTTTGCTACGTGGCAAGCAAATACTTAATTTGCACCTTACTTAGCCCTGGTTGAGCCAAGAGTAATTTCCCTTAGAGCACTCTGCAATATAAAACCAGAGCAGTGGCTGTTCCTGCTCACCAGACCAACATCCCCAGACCCTTCCAAAGAACCCCAAGGTCAGATGTCTGTTAGACACCCTATACAGACTATAATGAACATCTGCAATTAAATGCAAGGCAACTGATCCCTATACAGTCCAGAGCAGCCTCTATGAACCCCAAGACCTGAACTGGAGTCAGGGCAGAGTTTTGCATCTCTCACATGAGCTCTCACAAGCCAAAAGGTCACTGAGGGACCTGCAGACCACCCCATGCTGCTCTGGGGAGCTGCTCTTTCAGCTGCTGATGCCTGGAACGTGTGGCCACCACTGTCAGGATCTTGGCCAAACCCTTCAGAGCCACAGGCAAACGGAAGAGTCAGCAGGTAATGATCTCAGTCTCATATATATCAAAGAGATCACTTCTCAGATAGCTTTAAAGGAGCAGGCACTATAAAGGTCCAAAGGTTTGAACAGGGTCTCCTTTTTAAATGATATAATTGTTGCTGAGAACATTAATGATCTTGAACTTCAAAGCATTGAAATATCCCAGGGGTAAGTGCAGTGTCCATTATTCATTCTACTTCAGCGACAGGGAAAATCTGTTTCCTCTGTGATAGCTGAAACCTACATTTAAATCTTCCACAGAGTAGAAGCCACCTCTTGATCAAAATGCCATCAGCTGCACAGTGTGAGAGGAGCTGTACAGCTCAGTGATGAGAATCAGCAAGGTGCAGGTGCAAAGCCAGGGCTTCACTGTGCCTGGGATGAACACAGAGATCCTAGAAAGGCTATGGGGTATCTAGTCCCTCTCTGCCTCTCTCTGGGCACTTAGGAGGTATCTGGAAGATCAAAGACAAGGAGGAACATCACCTCATCCAGTGAATGGGTGCAGTTTGAAGGTCAGCTTTGGACCTTCAGTGCAGGTGAAGCCTTGGAGTCTTTGGGGAGACCTGGAGGGAACAGGAGGCATCAATCACCCCAGCTGCTGGACCTGAGGACACTGCTGAAGGGGAGGATGCTCAGCAGGTCTGGGGTCATTAAGTGCCCCTTGTTTAGTGTTAATTCAGCTGATGCTGAGGGTGGCCATGCTGCAGACTGCACAGGAAAGTGAGCTGCTGCCTGCAAAGCTCCTCTCCTCTTTACTGCAGGATTTGGAAGGTCTGTGATGAATGATGAAGAGCTGTGCCACAGAGTTATGGCCCTGCGGCCAATACCAAGGAGCACGTAGGGAAACAGCAGCTAAAACAGGGATAAACGTCCCCAGAAGCCATGGAGAGGTGTGGGCTGGAGCCATCTCTTCAGTCTGATTTCCACTCAGCTACTCGATGTGTTGCCTCCATATCCTTCCCTGGTACAACTGATTGCTATGAGCAAGTCATTTATGTGTGTTAAAATTACATAAAAGAGCCATGACAATCTTGAAAGTACTGTGGGCAGCAGAAAGGACGAGGATGCTGGGGAGAGTACCCCAGGAAAGGAGCAGCTGCTCCCCTCAGCCTTCATCCACTCACATCCTACATGTGAGCTCTGGCAATTAAAGGGTAGAAGAGCTGATTGCTGCAGTCACGCTTAACTGAAGGCCTTTGTCCCAGGAAAGCCAACACCATGAATTACTGCTCTGTATTTACGAAATGCCAGCAAAGCTGAAAGATAAACCATGGCATGAAGCTAAGGAATTTTTATGGCACATGCTGGTGAAAGCTTATCTTGTAAATCTATGATTATAACCCACGCCAGCCCTCCTTGAGAGCCTCTCTGATTTTAATTAGCAGCAACACAATTTTTTGTTTAGTTCGTTAGCTGTTCCCTGAAGCAATGCAGAATGAAACTACCTGCTCTGGACCTAATCCTGTGACAGGAACGTGCCTGCCCTGAGGAGCCAAACCTGACACACAAACTTTCAGTAACAGTGACTGCAACAGACTTGGCTTCAATCTATTTGCAGGACTGGGAAAAAACACAGAAATGCACATGATTACTATAATTTTCAGATACAACCGGGAAATAAAGAAAAGTGAGAAGGTTTGTTAGAAAGAAATTAAAAGCAGCAGGTGGAAGGGTAACAAAGGGAAGTTTCCATGGCACCTGTTAGCAAAATATACACCGTCAAGAAAAGGTTTAAGACATGGCCATAACACAGCAATATCATTAAACAACCAAGCTACAGGAGTAAAAGGCAATACCTGGTATGAAAAATCATCTTAAGTGGGAGAATTGTTAGGATAAAAATCTAGAAAGGGAAGAAAGAAGGAAGTAATAGAAGATGAAGAAATAAGGGGAATCCTTCTTATGGGTTAATAACTTATCAGGATTTAGGACACCAAGGATAGAGGCAGATGGTCAGGTTTTCACAAGCAGAGGTGCAGGATCTTGCCATGGGATAAATGGGATATTCATAAATGGCTTGGGAAGGAGGGGGGATAAAGAAAGGACAAGTTTGCTGAGCCATGCAAATTTATTCAGCATATTCAAAGCTAAAGCTGAATGCAAAGAGCTGTAGAAGGCTCTCCTGAACTGGATGTATTGAAACATCATGGCAGGTGAAATCCAAGGTCAAGAAATGCAGAGTGAGGCACAGAGAACAACCATAGCCACATGTAGGGATGGGTTCTAAATCAGACACTGATGCTCTGCAAAGAGTTCTGCAAGCCATGTTGGACCATTCTCAGAAAACATCCATTTAATGCTCATCAACAAATATAGAACAATCCACCCTAAAAAATACACAATTAAGTTATTTTGGGAAAAATGAATTTTGGAAAGCAATTCAAAGAGAAGAGCAAAGGCAGCCTGTTCCCTCAGCTTGCTTCTGGCTTCCTTCCCCACAAAGAGTGGCACCAAGGTCTGGTTTTGCAATTCTCCCTTTTGCATTCAGGCTTGACTCTGTCCAGGAGCTGGATGGATTCCTGCAGATGCTGGCTGGCTGCACAGAAGGAATCCAACACGAGCACCGTTTGTCACAGGTGGGCAAAAAAGGGTCAGTCCATATGCTGACTCCAACAGGTCAACATCCCCAGTCATGTCCACACCACACAAGGGTCCCCAGATGTCTACCTTCCACAAGAAGTTGGTATTCAACCATTAAGAAACTGGGAAGACTGCAGGGCCCTCCTTTTGGATGAGTTCCACCCATGCTCCAAAATTAAAATCTGATGCAAAAAAATGTATCATTATCCATCTCCATGACAGCTTGAGTCAACCAAACTCAGCCCAGAATGGAGAACAACATTCATTCCAGGCATAAAAAAAAAAGGAAGATCCATCAGAAAGAGAAGTGCTGTTAAAAAAGAGGCAGTAATGACAGACCAGAAAGAAACTGGTTTGTATTTTTAGAAAAAGGAAAGAAAAACACAGTTAAAAAGCAATTTCCAGGAGAGGAAATCAGAGTGCCATACTGCAGAGAGACAGGCAGCTCCTGGTGACTATGCAGCAACCAAAAATTCCTGACTTTGCACCCTCATTTATCGAGCCTGGGCAAATGAAACAAAGCACCTAATTTTTTGTGTGTGTCTGTGAAAAACCATAGCATTTTTATCCATCCTGCAGTTTGTATCTTTGCCCCTCTACACATTTTGGCTATCTCATAATAGTCCCTTTACCTCTTTCCCAGGCCACTTAGGTCCTTAATTCAATTTTTTTGTTGTTTCCTTAGGTTGCCAGGAGAGCAGATATCCGAGGTGTGGAAGAGCAATCAAGAGATCATTTGGGCAGGGACTGAGGAAACAGCCATCAAGTGATGCCCCATGAAGAGCTCCAAATACAGCAGATGTGGAGGAGGGGTACATGGAAAAACTGATGAGCCCACATTTCCCTCTGAGGAGGAGAAATCTGTGGCCAACACAGCCAGATGCCTTTAAACAAAATCTTCACATCAGGTTATGTTTCTCAGAAACACTTCTCAGCTGCAGAGGTTTCTTCCTCCCTGACATTCCCCACACCAGCCCACAGGGTCCAAATATGTCTGTTATTTAAGACTGTGGTTGCAAGTGCCTGGTGGGACACTGCCCGGGGGCTGGCACTGGATGGGCTCAGTATCAGTGGTTTTGTGTCTTAGATTTGCACTTTCTGGTTTTCAGAGATATGAATTGGAATGGCAGACCAAACTCAGAATTATGTTTTCATGTGTAAAACTCATTATTCACAACAGGAAAGGTAAAGGAAACCCAAGGAACAATACATTACCAATACTGTCAGAGACACCATCAAGTTCAATATCTCAAGCTGTTTAGTTTAAATGTACTTTTGAAATAGAAGAGTCTGAAATTCCCCTGCCAAATTCTTTATAGGATCAAAGAAAAACATTTCTCCAGCTTCTGCAACTCTTTGAGGCTCCTTGTCCCTGCCTGCATTTCCCTGCTGCACGTACCTCAGCCCAGAACATTTGTCCCCAAAGAGATGGAGGCATCTGCATATTTGATGTATCTGTCCTTGCAGAACCCTCGGAAGGCTTAGCTTGGCAGAAATGGCAGCAGGTAAAATTTAAGGCTGAGAAGTTTAGCTGGGAAGTGAAGCAGATTTTAAGACACGTTGAGAAGCAGAAGGCACTTTATTCCTACCCAGAGCAGCTGGTTGGTTTTTGTTTGTGTATTTCAAAGAAAAAGAAAGGTGTGATAATTTGTCAATTCAGAGTGTCTGGATCTATATTTTCACTTAATAATAAATCAAAATTAAATAAGTAATCATGGACATGGATTGGATGAAACTGAGTTGTACGGCCAAGAGGAATCCTATCCTAATCCATTAACCAGTGCTTAACATCCATTAACTATGCAGGAGGAGGAGAGACTGGAAGATGAGGAAGGCAGATAAAAGAAAGCAGAAAAGGGATGCCTAAGGAGACACTTCGGAGTTTCCTCCCAGAGGGATGTTTCTGGATGCCTTATTTTTGCCAGGTTGAGGTAATCAGTGGCATATAATGTAGTGATAGGGATCATCTTTTCCACTCCAACAGGAACTGATGTTCTGTCATAACTGCAGCGTGTAACCAGTCAAAACCTCATCCAATATACTGGTAAATGGGCTCTGAAAATCACCACTACCACAAAAGGTTCTATATAATACACTGTATAAATGAAAACAACCTCTTTTCCTGTTGTGCTCTCCAGCTACAGGATTCCCAAGCAAAACATCCACAACTTAGATACAGGTGGGAAATGGAGAAAGCTTGGATATTTTTGCTCCTTGGGACCAGATCTGCCCTGAATACAAAGGATGGTCTGTTTTACAGGGATGAGAGCAACACCCACCATCACCTCCTCACGTCCGCCGGCGTCAGGAGTATTTAGGGAAAGCTGCCGCTGCTGCCCGGCCCCAGCACAATGTGCTCCAGCACTATCTGCTCCAGACATCTCACCAGTTCATATTAGAGCTGGTGCAGCCCACGGATGTGTTTGAGACTGACAGCAGCTCCCTCACCCTCATAAAGAGCCATTCCCAGCAGAGGAGAGCGGAGAAGGTTCGAAAGGGCAGCATCCCAAAGGGCCCCTACGAGCGCTTGCCCAGGGTGTTGAGAAATCCTGTGATGAGTGGAGAAGAAGAAACCCAAATTATGGTGGGTTATAGTTGGTGGGCAGGAGACAACAAAGCTGATGCATCTAAGAGAAAATATGGGAAAAAATCTACACACTTGAAGGACAACATGGAGTTCTTTGTGTCCTACTGCTGGTCCTACAAGGACTACATTAATGGGTCTCAAACCTGGAACCCCATGAGTCTCAGACTAGAAATCAAAAATGGAACAGAAGTTCATAAAATCACAGAATGATTTGGGTTGGTTGATCATTTGATTCCAACCTCTCTGCCGTGGGCAGGGACACCTGCCACTAGACCAGGTTGCTCCAAGCCCCATCCAGCCTGGCCCTGAACACTTCCAGGGACGGGGCAGCCACTTCTCTGGCAAGTTACTGCAGATGAACTACTGAAGTAGCCTACAGCAAAATTAAAATGGAAAAAAATACATTTACTCCTTCCTGTCGACTCAGAGGTAGTTGCTGAGCACGATGAGAACAGTTCAGGCTGTGACCACCTCGGGTGTTTAAGCCAAGCAGACCAAACCCAGCCCACCAAGGCAACAGGCACTGCTGGAACTGCAGTACCCAGCTGCAGCACAGCCCTACCTGCAAAGGCTGCAAACCAGCAGAGTTTACTCTGCCAGTTATACAAACCAGCAGAGTTTACTCTGCCAGTTAACTGGGAGGTTAGTTTTTAACAAAAAAAAAAAAAGAAAAAAAAAAAGAAAAAAAAAAAGGACAGAAAAAACCCAACCAAACAACAATTTGTCTCCCTAAGAAGATTAATAGGTGCATTTAAAGAAATCAGGCTGTAGGCTTAATGAGAGAGAGGCAGCAAAATCCTAAATGTGAGACCTCCTACAGTTTTTCAGTCCAGCTGTACAATCAAATAATAGTTTATGTAACTAGGATTGAAACAAAATAAATTAAAAGTAATTTCATGTTTCATCAAAAGAAAAAGTACAATTTGGAGTCAACATGGAAAAAGATCTAGTTCAGCCCCACATCTTCCCCAGCCTTTCATAAGCTTTGTACTATCAGCTGATTTGGGGTTTTTTCACACGAAAAAGGCAAATTATCAAATCCCTTAAGAACTTATTATACATTTCCAATTTTCAACCATTCCTATTTTATAACGCATAAATTCACATATCTATAAGTGAAATGTTTTCTTTAGAAGATGAAAGAAAAAAAAAACCATGCTGTTTTTCCTAGGCTGCAATCTGTTTTTTGGTTAAATAATAATAATAAAAAAAGGGTGGTTAGCAGCTACAACATGTCAATCTTTGCAAGTAATTCCCACGCACAACTTCATCCTTTTGCAGACATTAAATATGGCAAAATCTTTTCGTACTTTTCATGTCTAGACTGATGAAGGAAGAGCACAAGCTACCAACACACTCTTTCTTCTACTGGAAAGGCCCATTTGGGTCTCAGGTGGGTTGTTAAGAGCACCAAACCCCTCGGGCTTCATTCAACAGCTGAAGACACATCTCACATTTACTTCATACCCCCATGAACAACTTCTGAAGATGAAGCACCCTGAGATCACACCAGAAGAGGTTGCATACTCCAAGCATCTCCTAACAGAGCTAAAAATCCATAAATAAAGGCAAATTTTAAAATAAATCTCCCTATTCAGGATGCTACAACCCTCAGGACTGGTCCTGCAAAGAGATGTCCACCGGAACCAGGCTCTGAGCCTCTAGCAGCTGGAAAAGCCCATGAGCCCCCAAGGCCAGGAAAGACTCAAGACAGGCTAGAAAGCAATATTCAACTGGTATGCAAGGAAACAAAGAGAAAAAAGGTTCAGGGGCTGCTCTCAGCTATTGACATCTGGCCTCTGCAGGTGTCCCTGCTATGTAAGGCTTCCAGCACTCTGGGCTGGATCGAGGAGTCCTGCCACCCTTGGACATCCTGGCTGAAATGTGGGATTTGGCCACATCTAAACCGAATGACATTTTGATTCATGGTGATTTTTCTTCTATGTCTGTCAGAGGAGCTGTCAAATCCTCACCTGAAAGCTATTCAGCGTGGGAAACTGCTTTGTCATGTCTGAGAGCCTGTGGTCCCTGTCAGGTCCTGGAACTGAGTGAAGAGCAGTTAGTCACACATGCCCAAAACCCCTCAAAATTCTGCAACATTTCCCAAGCAGCATGGATGGGTTTTCTATGCAGCATCTGCTTGCTCTAAGTTCAGTTATAGCTATCAAAACCCTCCAAAGAGGACAGGAAATGCTCTTCTCATCAGGACCTACACATGATAAGAGAAGAGGTCCAGGTGGCTCTAAAGTCCCTCTGGAGCCTTTTCTTCTCCAGACCAATCAACCCCAGCTCTTTCAGTCTGCCTCCATAAGAGAAGAGTGTCTCATTTGAGATCTCAGTCATTACCTCATCAGTGGGGGTGTGATGAGGTGTTTAATGGCCAAGGTTTACCCCAGCCTTGTTCTTCCACCTTTCCCCAGCAGAACCTTGCACAGCCCATTGCAGTCACTCGGTTCTTGGACAACCATGCCCAGCCCAGGGAGCACTAACAGTCTCCACATGGAGATGTTCATCTTCTTGTTCTAGGGAGAAGGTGTAAAGGCACTTTCCTGTGCTAAGGACAGGGACAGGAGAGAGGTCTGGGAACAGACTGGGCAGGAGAGGGGTTTGTGTTGTAGCTCCTCTCAGAAGATGCCTAACGCACTCTACTGCATTAAATATACGAGCATTTTTCTTCTATAGACAATGACCTAGAAACACAACTAAATCATTTTCAAAAAAAGAGAATGCACCAAACTATTTAATCACATCTTCAGGGGGAAATGAAGCCAGTAAGAAGAGCTAATCTGCTGCTCATCACAAAAACTGTAGTTTTGGACTGAGGGCAACTTTGTATATTCAGAGGCGACAGTTTTACTTAAACCTTCTGTGATCATATATCCCATTATTCCATCTGGTAAACTGCTTCTACATTTATTTATGCTCACTCTTAACATACATTTCATTACCATATGGCTAGCACAGGCCTCTAAACTGCAGAAGTCTGTCTTTGCTAGCCATCGTCACCATCTTTGCCACCCAGTGCCAGCAGCCAAGCTGGAGGGTGCATTCCCTCCCCATCTCCAGCCAAACCATGGCACTTACACAAATGATAAGAGAAAACAAAAATTGCATTCAGAGGTGCTTTCCTTGACTTGTCTGCTGCTGTCTCCTGCCCTCCCAACCCACTGTCCCCAGTGTCTTAATGGGGCTGGGGTCTCTCTTCAATATCAAACACACACTAGGAAAGCTGCAGAGGCTGGGAGTGAGTGAGACACCACCATCAGTGTAGTTAAGTCACCTTTGGTATTAAACATGAGCAGAGCACCTCATGAACATCCCTTCCAGCCACGCCATCAAGCCCAGGCCAACGTTACAAGGGTCCAGCGATGTTGATTGCTCTTACAGGCTCCTAAATATCCCATTGGGGGTGCTGGGTGCTCTCAGAGAGGAGCCAGCTCACCACATTCACAAAAACTTCCCAGCATCAGTGACATGAAAAGCAATACAACGTGCTCATTGATGACTGACAGGCTGCACAGCAGCACCTCGGGGTCATGCTGGAGCTTAGCACCTCCAAGCATGAAAAAAGACAAAAAAACTTGTTCGTAGGAATAGTCGTGCTCATAGACTGATACAAAAATAACAGATCTGTCATTCAAACAGACATTTGAAAACACACGATCTCAAATTCAAGACGAATAACAGTTTACGATGTGTGGGACTGGGATGACCATCAGCACTTGCTGTCACTCACTAGCCAAAAAAGAAACCCAAGGAATATCCTGAAGCAGTGGCACTCAACAGCAAAGTCCATGTGATAATGTTATTGTGACATTTAGTGAAAAACGATAACGCCTGTGCCATGAAACCGTTTCACCCTACTGAGCTACCTGCTCTTGGGAAGCACTCTCTGCACCCTGCCTGCCTGTCCCATCCTTCCCAAGGGGCACCTCATATGCTAGGAAATTAACCTGATATTGGAAAAGGATTGCTGGAAAAACACCCTGGGCCAGCCACACTGCCAGCTCCAGCCGGGGAAGCGGTGAAGACGGCTGTGCAGAGAGGCTGTGTGGCAGGCAGGCTGTGGTGTTCTGCCAGTCCAGATGCACATCAAGTATTCCCCAAACTTATATAAACTGCAGGAATATGCCACAGCACTGACTATCTGTTTGCACTGAATTGGAAACATGATGGGAAACATCAAATATGTGCTTGATTCACACAGCAGAGAAAAGAAACAGTTTTATTGCAGCACGCTGGAGAAGCTGAAGTGGAGAGGCAGAAGCCAGCTCAACATGAGCAGCAATGTGGAGGGACCCACCAGCCCCAATGGATGTGGCCACTTGAGCTGCGGCTCCATTCCTGAGCAACAGCAGAAGAATCAGGATGGTTTGGGTTGGAAGAGACCCTAAAGATGACCTAGTTCCCATCCCCTGCTATGGGCAGGAACACCTCCCACTAGAAGGCTGACCATCAGCACTCAGCTTTCCAGTGCAAAGGAAGCGGCCCTGCCATAGCTTCCAATTGTACCAGAAGAAGCCAAGGACTCCTCCAACTTTTCAGCATGAGCCAACACAGCAAAGGACATCAATCCTTCCAAATTCTTCTGTATCCTTTCTGAGCAGAAGTGGACACTGCAGCGACATCCCCAGGAGCCCCTTACCCAGCAAAAGCGAGGGGTAAAGATCCACCATCCAGGCTGGATCCCGCAGTGAGAAACCCCAACCCGTGAGGCAGACTGCAAATCTGTGTATTTGTTTTGGAAATAAAGGCATTAATAATTGATGCCAAACACTGTGAATATTGATGAGCACGTTCCCAGAAGAGGTTTTGGAGTTACTTAAGCACCCAGAATTGTGCCGTCTGGATTCAGTGGCCTAATGGCTGCTGTCAGAGCAATCACAAGTACGCAAAGCACTGTGTCACAGCCAGCACCGCCTGCCCATCATGAGAGAAGACAAATTGATGCCCAATGGGGTATTTAACACCACAAATATTTTGATTCCATCCATCATGCACACCATTTTCTACTCCTTTTACTTTTTGTTTTGCTCGCACAAGTTTAATGATCTCAAAACATTGCGTATCTGTTCTTCCCCTCTTCACTTAAATCCAGCCTCAGCTCCCTCCTGACCCTCCAAATGTCTTGCAGCAAATAAACTAATGCTCAATAAGTGCAGAAGCATGGCAGGCTTTTCCAGACTGCCAGTCCATGGCTCAGCCAGGGAAAAACTATTTTAATATTTGAGGAAATTCCCAGCAATGTCTCTGATGCTGATGCCTCTGCCCCATCCTGTGCAGGGCACAGAGCCTTTAGGGAGAGCAGAGCATGGAAATGAGGATGGAGCTGGCTCTCTGGGCTCTCCAGGTGAGCGTGAGCTCTCTCCACAGCCTCACTTCCCATCACACAGTCTGGTTTTATTTCTAGCATAGTCATATGAAAATGGACATCGACTGCTCATTTCTGCAAGCTTGGGAAAAGTGCCCATTTAAAAAGAGGCAAAGTTGCTTTTTTCTAAACAATTATCTTTATGTATAAAATTCTTATCACTCATTTTGATGGTACTTTATGGCAAGCAAACAAGCACACTCAAGTGAGTTACTGAAAGGGTGAAAGGGAACATCCAAACTGCAATGGTTTGTCCAAAGTTACTCTGATTTAAAGGGCTTTCTTTCAGTTCTGTTTCTCCTATGCTCTTTCCTATCACCAGATTTTTTACTTCAAGCTCCATTACCTGCCAAACAGAGCAATGCTGAATGTACAGCAGGGTAAAAAGGATCAGCACTTGCCTTGCCATTGCTCCAAGCCAAGGAAGGCTCTGAGGGAGCTCACAGCCCATGCCAAAGGTGCTACCACACAGTACTGGAGATATTCCCTCTTGGTTGCTTCAAGACCTTCAGCTCACAGCCTATCTTGAGGCATAAGAAATACTGGGGTATGACCCACAGTGTGGAAAACAAAGGTCCTGGTACCTCTGCCAGTGTGCCATGGGAGCAAGCTCCCTCCCAGCCTCACAGCCTGCAAGCCACCTGGCTGCTTGCGGTGTGCATCATCCAGCTCCAGAGAAACAGCGGTGCTGAAAGCACTGCTGCTCCCACAGACAGCCCCTGAATTTGTAGCTGGTCCTCAATGCTTCCCAGGAGACTGCCCCTCTTCCCCTTTCCCATCCTTCAACCTGAGCTCATGCATCCAGGTGTCAAAAAGAGCTTTTTACAAGGTCCACAGCTGAGCAGCAGAGAGACCAAAAACCTGAATGAATCCAGCATAAATCAGGATTGATACAATCAGAAGCAGCAATAAAGTCTTTCTGCAGGTTACCAGGAAAACCCTTCATGTAAAGCTCTGTGCCTCAAGCTACAGTTCTGCACTTGGGATCATCCCTGCTCTGCCATCCAAGCCTTTTTCATCCATCCATCCATCCATCCATCCATCCATCCATCCATCCATCCATCCATCCATCCATCCATCCATCCATCCATCCATCCATCCATCCCACAAATAAGCTTGTCCCTTCTGCTTAGGGGGTGTCTCTGGAGGAACAGACTAGAACTTGCCAGGCACTGGAAAGCTTTCTGTCCAAATGCATCAGCAACCAATCTGGGTTCCTTTGATCCTACAGGTTAATGATGCCCCAGCCACTCACCTCCTTTCAGGCTATAGGCTCAGTTTGTCTGAGCAGACCAGCAGCAACCCTGCCCTCCCTCCTCAGATTCAATCTCTTCTTGCTGGAGTACCAGAGTCAGGCACAGCCTCCTCAGGTGAGATTCCAGCAGCTCCTTGCACAAGGGTGAGCTCTGCACTGAAAACACCTTGCCAATGCAGCCCTGCACCATGCTGGCCTTTTCCAGAGCTGCATCCTGCTGGCAGAGCCAAACCACCCCAGAGCTGAGCATTGCTCCCAGCTTCCCTCCAACCTCTGGCTCCCCCGTGCCTCGGCAAAGCACGCAAGCAAAAAATCAAAGTTCATAAATAGTGGTAGACGCTGCAACTTAGTGAGAAGATGCTACTCCTGTTTGTGGTTTCTACTTTCTGAAGTATCTTCATAGTGGATGCACAGTTCTTAGAAGCTGTTATTATGGATTTAAACACAAGAACCCTAAATCCAGGGCAGCCCCTATAAGGTATTCAGGCTATTTCTCTGTGTAACACAAAACAAACTGTGAAAAACTATACAGAAAAGTCATACTGCTATGGTTTTCACTGACTTACATGTCGATTTATGTGACTTAATTCAGAGGAAAAAAAAATTATTGCTCTGATATTGAGAGAAACACACTTTCTCTGGCTACTTGAGATTTTTGGAGCAGCACCTTTTGCACTGCACACTCACTGCTTGGCCAGCACATCCTGTGCTCTGCTGAACATTTCACAACATATGGTCTCTCTTATGTGCCCACTCCCACACCTCACAAAAGCGACTTTCTTCTCGAGGCCTCGTTTCCTTTCATTGCCACTTTGCTACCTTGAATTAAAATCCCTCAGTGTCATCTCAGCCCCCCACACCCCTCCCACGCTTAGGTTTTAAACACTGGCAGAGCTCAGCATCGTCCCCATCCCACTGCTGCTCCACTGCACAGCCTCACTTGGCCCACCTCTTTAATTGCTTTAATTAATTGCAAGGGAGGGCAGCTCCCCAGCAGCAGCTTCCCAGGAGGCACAGGAGCGTCAGCTCAGTGTGCGAGGGCTGGAGCATGGCCGGAAAAAACAACCTGGTGTTTCTGGCAGCAGAGGAGCAGGGATGGCCAGCACTACAGACTCTGCTCCTCCAACCACCAGATTTCCATGCTCCAGGACCCTAAAAGCCCCTGGAACCCCCAGCACTGCACAACAGCCAACACAGACACTGGACAGTAACGGAGGAGCAGTGCCAGAATTGGACAGAGACAGCAGACCTGCATGGCTTCCTTGGCTTCTCTCATTACAGCAGCCTAAACAGCCCCACAGGTATTCAGTTTTAAATTGTTCAAGCAGCTACAAACAACTTTTCACTGGCAGAGTCCAAAGCAGAGGAGTTGTAACTCTCTAGCAAGGGAAACTGAGAAAAATGCGAAGGAAAATGAGCACAATTTCACTCAGAGCTATTTTTTCACACTCGCTGTGTGAAAGCTCACATGGATCTTACAGACAGAAGCCTGCCCACAGCTGTAGCGTCCCTGAAGCCCACTGGATGTTACGGCGTGCCTGTGAGCAGCCATTGCAGCCCAGCAAGACAGAGCCCACTGCCAGGCAAGACTGCAGCCTCCTGCTCAGCCTCCCACCTGGATTTTCACTGTCTGAAGCAACACAACTGGCAAGACCAGCAGCACTTATCACTGCCCAGGCGAGGCAAAGAGCCCAGAATGCCCCTGCCTTGACCACACACTGAGGGCAAACCACCCACCGCGTCCTCTGCATCTCTCTGTGCAACTTTCTGCTCCTTGCCTTTATTTTTTCAGATAAGATGATGTTTTAGTATTGGCTTTTTTCTTTCAAGGAATATCTCTTATCCCACACTCGCTTCCTTAGTATCTCCCTCGCAGCTGGCGCTGCCGGGCAGAAGGAGAACGGCTCGGTGCAGTTCCCTGTGAGGTTTTGCACCGATGACTCCTGACAGGGCTGCATGTCCCTCCTGTTACATAACGACCTTTCCCGTTTGGTGCTGGCTCCACTTGGGGTGGCCACGTTTGGGAGTGGTCACATTTGGGGTGGCGATGTTTGGGGTGCTCACATGCCCCAGTGCTCTCAGCCGTGTGCTGCCAGGCACCATCCCCCCATCCCGACCAGACCCACCAGACCTGAACCACCCTCCCTTCTTATGCCTCCCCCCTTGCTGCTGGACCTCTGCCCACCGGGCAGCACCCCGCTTTCTCCTGCCCCCCAAACATGACACTCCTCCACAGGCACTCCATCCCTCTTCCACACCCAGGCCCAAATCGCACCTCTGCTCTCCCCAGCACCCAGGGGTGTCCTGAAGCTGCCAGGTCCCCTGGGGCTGCACCCTCCAGCAATGACCTGCCTCCCTGAGCCTCAATGCACCCCTCTGACCAGCAGGAGAACCCTGCTGCCCACACCCCACAGCCGCACCGTCTCTCCCCTCGGCTCGCAGTCCATGCACACTCCTGCCTCACCTGCCTGCGTTCGCCTGCAGGCGCCCCACAGAGGGGCACCCCACGGCACCTCCTGCCCCCAAACAGCCCTCCACCCCCCACAGCAGCCCCGATCACAGCTCTCCGCCGCACACCGGCACCGCTCACCCCTGACCCGACACGGCCGCACCTCCTGCCTGCTTCCCCCCCGCCCCGATCCGCACCGCCACCGCTGCTCCCCTGTGCCCACACCCCCACCCAGCCGTGCCCCGCGCCCTGACAGTCCCCCGCAGTCCGGAGCCGGTCCCCGCCCCGCGCTCTGACCTGGGCCCGGCGGCGGGCGGGAGCTGTCCGCCGCCGCCCGGTGCTGAAGGCGGCTTGGCGGTGGCGGCGGCGGGCGGCGGCGGGGCCCCTGCGGCGGCGGCGGCGGCGGGCGGCAGCTGCCCGTCGTCGCCGCCGCCCTCCAGGCTGGCCTCGTTGCCCATGTCGGGCCGGGCGGGACCGGGACCGGGGCCGCTCCCTCAGCGCAGCGCCGCCCCCGCCGCCGCCATCAGCCCCGCGCCGCCATCGCCGCCCGCCCGCGCCGCCCCGCGCATGCGCTGCCTCCGCGCCCGCTCGCGCCGCGGGCACGCGCGCGTTCGCCCGACCAATCGCCGCCCGCTCCGCCGGGCCCCACCGGCACGTGCCCCCCGGCCCCGCCCCGCCCCGCCCGCCGGCCAATCGGCGCCGCGCAGCGCCAGCGCCCGCGCCCGCCAGGCGGCGCCACTCGCGCTCCCGCGCTGGCCGTCAATGGGCGGGTCGTCTGCCGTGACGTCACGGCACGGTGGCCAATGGGCGTGCAGTCCCGCATGAGGTTACACGCAACAGCCAATGAGAGCCCGCTCACCCATGAGGTCACGGGCTGCTGCAGAATGTCACACACCACTGACCAATGAGGTGTCCCCTCCTTCATGAAGTCATGTGCTGCTCCTGGAAGTCACAGCCTGACAACCAATGGGCCCCTGCCTCCTCCATGATGTCAGAGGCTGCTCCAGGACATCACACCACATCAGCCAATAAGCACCCTCCTCCTCCATGATGTTATGGGGTGTCCAAGAACATCACACCCTGCCAGCCAATGAGTGTCTTGTGCCATTGTGAGGTCACACACTGCCTTTCCAGTGACAGATGTGCTGCCTGTCAGGTCACAGGCAGCCCTGCAATGTCACATGCTACTGTCCAATGAGCACCCTGCTGCCTGATGACAACATGGCAGTCGCTCTCGGCTAGGCAATGAGCCCACACTTCCCTGTGACGTCACAGGCTCGATGATGAGGTGATGGAGCCTCAGCCAAAACCGATCCTGTCCTTCCGATGGCCACCCAGAAACCAGCCAGTGACCACCTTTGCTCTCCTATGACATCACAGGGCCGAGCCAATGGGCTCAGACGCTGTCCCTAAGTGCCAGTCTCAGCCACCCAGCCCCACCCTTTCCATGATGTCACACAGCACTCAGCCAATGGTCACGCTCTCTCTGTGTGAGGTCAGAGGCTGCTCATGGAGAGCAGCGGGGCCCAGCACCGCCAGGGCTCCCTCCCGCCCCCGCCGTTAATGAGGGGTGGTAATTAACGGTGCCGGTGCCCGCGGGCGGAGGGAGGCGCTGCCACCGCCAGTCCCCTGCTGCCACCCGGCGGCTGCCACGGCCCGGGCCCCCCCTCCGGGGTACCCATAATTGTCCCTGGGCGCGCCAGCCCGGGCGGAGCCGGGCCCGGGCAGTGCTGGCGGCTGCTTTTTATGGGCTGTGAGTCAACTCACACGCGCTAAATCCTAAAATAAACGTGAAACTGGGTCCAGCCTCACCTCGGAGCGCACCGAAATAGCAACCGGCTCCAACGAGCCCCAGGAACAAGGGACCGCAGCGCCTTCCCCGCCCCATCGTTATCCCCAGCCCAGGGAAGGGGATGCTGGCGCTGGAGGTCACTGCTGTCCCCCGAGGAGCAGGTGTGGGGTGCAGAAGGTCTAACACCGGAGCAAAAGAGCTTTGGAGGAATGAAAGGCCTGAGTAAGAGAATAAAATAGCCTCAGTTCTGGGCAGGGCAACAGATGTGCAATAAACCAGAACAACACCACATCAGAAACAACCCAGCAGCAGCAAGTCTAGGGCAGGTTAGGGTGCAGGAGTGGATGAAAGAGGCCAGGACACACACAAAAAGTTTGGTTTGTTTGGATTTTTTTTTTTCCTGATGTGTTCCCTAAACACAGGAGACTCAAAACATCCACCTTGAATGCAGCAGAGGTTGGAGCAGCTGCCAGCAACAGCACGGGTGCAGGCAGTGCCCAGACAAGACACTCAAACCTCAGACTAAACTTGCCCTGGTATCAAAACAGCCCCAAACCCCTTCTCAACCCCTGCACTGTAGGGTGGCATCGGTTCTCCCATTGTGGTCAGACACCACACCTGCTCTCCAGCACCCCAAACCTTCACTGCTGCCTTTTTAGAAGGGTCTTCCTGAACTGGAGAGATCCAGAGCAAGTCTCACATTTTACAGACATTTGATACCTACCTCGAAGGGACAAGGACAGCAGGCTCTCTGCAGACCCTCTCTCAGGCTTCTCCTCTGCAGAATTCACTTTGCTTAAGTCCTTCCCAAGCTTTTTTTTCCTAGCCCTCTGGAACCCTCTGTCCTGGCTCCTCCAAACTCTCCCCCCATTCCACTGAATCCTGCAGTCAGCCTCAGGTGATGCAGGTGAGACACAGCTCATGCTCTGCACGGCTGTGCCTTGTTCACTTCCCTGGGGATGAGCATCACTGTCCCCATGGCTTCACCCACCACTGTCCTTCCCTGCACAAGGGGCCCATCTCCCAAGGGCTGGCACCCCAAAGGAACCTGAAGGGTTGAGCACATCCATCACCCAAGCTCAAACCTCAGCCCTGAGGTGCAATAGGCTAGAAAATGCTCAGAAGCCAGTTGTGTTAACAAGTGTGCACAGTAATATATTTTATTCCCTAAAAACATGTTTTTAGCCAGTCCAGTAATACAGATTTGGCCTGAAGCAGCTGGAAATAGGAAAGGTCAGATTTGTACAGGAGAGTGCTTTCTGAGGTGCCTCACCACAGCTGTTCCTTGCAGCTTGGACAGCCCTGCTTCAGGTGTGGACCTCCTGTTCCACAGCTCCAAGCTGAAGAACCCAGACATGTTCAGCCCCATCAGCCTCCCCCTCCCCTGAAGGGAGCCATTCTTCAGCACTTCTCCAGGCCATTCCAAACCCTGTCATCACAACTTAGAACAGTTACAAAATAATAAAAATACTCTTACACTCTTATCAAAACACAGAAATTAATTAACACATTTCAAACCCACACATGCCAAGCACAAAGGTCACACCAGCACACCTATCTCTGCTTCCACATGCAGCAGGGGTCACCCCAATACTTTCCTACCAAGTCAGTAGTTTCAGTGTCAAGCCTGCAAGACCACTGTGGACTTCATGATCCAGAATGGGGCAGGGCAACACAGCTCCCAAGTCCACCTGTGGATCTCCCCAGCCCCAACAGGCCTGTGGGTAAAGGAAGGTGTTTAATTTGATGATGAATATACAGACATTCAACAGCCATACAGGGTGCTCTACACACTTCTTCCTCCAGTAAACTTCCTTGGAACTATTTACACCAGGCATGGAGCTGGTCCAGGTCCCTTCTCCCTGCTGCTCTCCAGACTGACATCCCAGACACCCTTCCTGCACCTCCAGCTTGTGGCTGCATCCAAGAAGTGCAGTTCCACCTGGTGCCAGAGAGCCCAAAGCAGCAGCAACTGCAGAACTCTGAGGAGGCCAGAAGGCAAGAAAACCCTGTTAATTCTGCATGAAAAAATAAGGAGGAAGGAATGGTAAAATGAGGGTAACTCAGTCCAGGCAACAGCCAGAGGCTTGGCCTCCAGAGGCTTGCTTCAAGGGCAGGATTCTCCACAGGGCAGCTCATCTCACCCACAGGGCAGCATCAGTGCTTTGTGAACAGTACCCCAGGCAGGATGGCTGCACATTGCCTCGTGCCAGGCTCTGGGAAGCGTGCTCTGCCCTGCAGTCTCTTCTCCAAGCCTCTCCCAGGAAGTCAGGGGCTCTCACAGCAGGAAAGTGTCCATTCTGGCCTGGCTGCTGCTGGAGGAAAATGCAGGAGCTGCAGATGCTGGTCTGGAGACCTTCTTTTTGCACCTAACTGGTAATGGATGGATTTCTGCTAGGTTTGTCTGGAGGTAAAACTGTCAAGGAAAGCACAGATGAGTGCCCTGGGAACACAAGTGATCCAACAAGTGCTGCAGTCCAGCCTGAACCACAGACCTGGGACCCAGCCATATACCTGCATCCCTGCAGGACAGGATGGGCTTTGCTATGTTCTCACAGGAGCAGAGCTTGGGCACATGCCTGTCCCACGTGTCAGGGAACATTTCCCCAACAGGGGGTTTCAACTGGATATTAGGAAACATCTCTCCACTAAAGAGGTGGTCAAGCATTGCAACAGGCTGCCCAGGGAAGTAGAAGTCACTGGAAGCATTCAAAAAACATCCAGACACGTTGGTTAGGGACATGGGTTAGTGGAGGGCTTGATAATGCTGGGTTAATGGTTGGACTCTGATCTTAAAGCTCTTTTCCAGCAATAATGATTTCATGATTCTGTGCTATCCCCCTGCACATAAACCAGCTTTTTAACAGCATATCTATTTGAGTTGCAAGACCTCCTGAGCCAGGACACTGTGCAGGTGCAGGCAGAGCAGCCAGAGTCTGCAGCCTCCCAAGGCAGAGCAATCCCAAGGCAGGAACAGCTCCACACCCAGGAGGGTGAGCTCAGCCCAGCCACTCCTCACCACTGTGGAGCAGCAGCATCCCACAGAATGAAGGCTCCTGCTGCATGGGCTGGCAGGCACACAGCCAGAAGAGGCTGTGCTACACTGCAGCTATAAGATCTCAAGGGCACAGGCAGCCCCTGAAAATTGCACTGATTTCTAACTGATGCACTCCTCTGAACCAGCCACAAGTGCTCTCAGCAAGTTCAGGACCTTGATGCCTTTGCTGAGCTCAGGTTTGTTCAGAGAGAAATCAGATCATTCCTTGAGGATCCCAAGTCCATTTTTTTGTTGAGACCAAAGAGAAGGATCAGAAATGAGGTGCCCACAGCACCAGTAGTGCCACATAACTGCAGGAAAGGATACTGGCTCTATGAACTTTGTCCTGCCTCCCATGCCGTCGTAGCCCGTCCTCACCTAGGAGAGAGAAACAAATGAGCCTGGAGCAGTACACAGAGCCTTGGCTACTTCTCCTCATGCTGGTTATGGGGAAGGGGGAGTCTTGCAGGCCCCAGCTTCTGGAGAGGGGTTAAAGGCACTTGGAAACACTCAGTACTTGTGCTAAGCCCTCTCTTTTGGAAAAAGACAGAGCCATGGGTATTAACAAAGTTTGGGAATATTGGGCACTTTTTCAGATAAGTCAACCAAGGCTTAGGATTTTGTCACTGGAATTGAGGAATACAAGGAGAATACCCTAAGCTCCAAGGAGGTGGAAGAATAGGACATTGAGAGCCACTTAGTCTGCTGCCAGGAAAGGAATGAGCATCTGTCATCCCTGGAGCTCTGCAGGACTGGGAAGTAGCCAGGTTGTGCTCTGAGATTTATTTTCCACACACTATGTGGCAAGGTAAAAGCCTCATTCACTTCCTCTTTCAGGGTCAGTTCAGGACAGAGGTGGCAGTGCCAGCCCTGGGCACACTCACCAACTGGACAGTCATACTTACAGAGCCCATGTTCCTGTGGGAACCCAGCAAACCACTCGAAGATGGCTTCTTGGAGAGAAAAGAGTTCCTGATGAATGCTGGCAAGAGTCCTTTAAGATCATCATCCTCCAGATCATCTGCCCCGTTCTGTCCCACAAAATGACAAGAAAAGCCCTTTAACCAGCATGATCTGCTGAATGGAATCCACATTCAGGCAGCACTGCTAACACAGACAGCTATTCAGGGTAATGGTTACTGCCATACCACATCAGGTTGAAAACTAGACACTTCCAACCTCCCACTGGGGCTGATGTGGAACAGTGCCCAGGAGGCAGGACACTGCCACCAGCAAGCCTGGGCAAACAGCCCTTGTGGTCAGCTCCAGTGGTTTGTGAAGCACATCTGGGGCAGAATCATCAGCAAGCACATGGGTCCCCACCCTCCCTTCTCCTGCCTAGTTCCAGGAGGCCTGAAGCAGCAACAGTGTTTCTAGGAGACCATCAAGGAAAACACTTTGAAGCGCAGACTGGTTCTATAGATGGGCCACTCTAGGGCCACAAGGGAGAAAATAGATTCTTTATTCCAAGCTTATTAACAGCAGAATCAAAGAGGCGACACAGAAAAATCAAGATTAGTCCTTTTACCTCCACTGCTTCCTTCAGAACTTTCTTCGCCAGATTTACCACAGGAGGCCTGTAAGGAGCCCAAGGAGCAAATCAGCAGAGATTTATTGTTCAAATGGGGCTGGCAAGGACAGACAAGGCCAAGCAAATGACGACAAAGCTTGCAGCACGCCACCAGGCAGCTGGAGAGCTATCTGATCTCACACAGAAACTTCCAAAGCAGTGAGACTTTGATCTCCTTTAGAAGCAGAAAGAGGAAGGAAAACTCACGGCTTTTTATCCAGCTTCTGCCTTTTTGCAGGGCCGATGGGAGCTGTGCAGGGCTGGTGCTCAGGGGTGGCCACATCGAACGAGGCATCCAGATTGATCTCATCGCTGTGGGCCGGGCGGTGGAGCTTTGGATGCTGCAATTCCATGGGAGCAGGGCTGCAAGGCCAGGAAAAGCATCAGCCACTGAGCCACTGCCACCCAGGGGAAGGCAGAGCTGCACCCCACAACACTGAGTGCTCAGACAGCAGGGGCACCAGGAGCAGAGCCCTGTTCTGCTTGCATGTCAAAGAAAGGACAACCTGAACCCCAGAGTTTAAATTCTGTCCCAAATTACTGCTCCCCCTCAAATGCTGAGCGCTGTGACACCAGCACCCAGAGCCCAGGAATCACAGCGACACACTGCTGCTCCATGGACACAACCCAGCTTGCTCTACTGGGCTAATGGCACAGGCTCCTCAAGAAAGGCTGCATAAGAGCAGATGTCACTTTTCAGGCTAGATTCCTCTGCCTAGCTGAGATCTTTGGTCACCATACACCAGTGCATGCTCATCACAAGGCCAACTCTAAAGCCACAAGAAGAGTAGCTTTAGGGGTGTTTCCCAGGCAGGGCACAGTGACAAAGACTTTTTCAAAACCCAGGCCATTCCTCCACCCTCTCCTGACCCAAACCCTCTGAGACTTTTTCCACATAAACCAAACATCTCGTCAGCCACAAGAAAATGGATACAAGGAACAAAACCACCATAACTTTACACCACCTGCCAGACTAGTACATCTCTGCTTTCTCAGTTAAACTGTCAACTCTGGCTTTGGACCTGTCCCCTTCATGCCTGTACTGTCTGAGGATGCAGCTCACTAACCTTTCCAAGACTAGCCGACTGAGTGTTTCCCTGGTTACAGATGGGACCTTCAGAGTATCCTGCAGGATGTCTATCTTTTTCTTCAAACTCTGGAGAGAAAATGGAAAGCAGCCAGTGAGATAAGGAAAAATTTAGCACTAGATACTTTGCCCCTTTTCCATATATCAACATCAGGTGGAGCTCAGAAGTAGGCTGGGAAATTTAGTCACTGAGCAAAAGCCAGCATAACTCCTGGCTTTGCAGCTGCAAACCAACCTGCAGTAACTGGCACCTGGCCACGAAGAAAGATATTCTCACCAAGATCTCCTTGTCTGCATTCTTCAGATCTTTCTGTGTGCTTTTTAACTCCTCCTTTGTCTTCTCCAACTCTGAAGTCGTTTTCTGCAGCTAGAGAACACAACAAAGCATGGGTTACCCTTACCTGGGTAAGGGGGACTGCAGAGCCCTGTGAGAGCAGTGTGCTCTGCAGCACATGCTACTTCCCCTGTTTAAGGGCTCCATTTTCCTGTGTCAGTCTGACCAACCTCTCCTGAACTAGTGCAGTACAATCCAATCCCTACCCAATTCCACAAGCTGCCTGCAGAGGGATGTCCAGGGCTGCTTGCCCAGCATTTATGCCTCACGGCAAGAGTTTTTCCCTGCTCTAACACTTGGTGGCTGCATTCTGAATTCCTTCAGGACTTTGGACACAGCAGAGCACAGGAATCACAAACCACAGGCTGGAGGATGGCTGTGCATCAGCAGTGCTGGCACATGAACAAGCCTGATTCAACAGGGAAGCATGCCAGCAGCAGGGGTCAGGAAGTGGCCTGCTACCACTTCAGACACCCCAGAGGGTCCGGGAGCCTGGGCCAGCTCACACACTGTGGGTACAGTCAGCTCTCTGGCAGCCAAGCCTGGAGCCCCTTATGCACTGATTCGCATCCTCCTGACCCACATTGCCACCACAGCTTGGGTCTGACTCAGCCAGGAGCAGCCCAATCCCAGCAGCAGAACCTTGTGGAGGGGTTCACTTCTCTGGGGAGCACAGCACAGCAATCCAAAAACCTCCTTCTCCATTTGAGGGGACAGCAGCTATGGCTGAGTAACAGAAGTAGGCCAAATCCACCCACGGCTTCTCACTTTGTTGGCTTAGACACAGGGATGCCCCAGGGAACACCTGTGCATTGGGGAGTGGGGCTACACACACGCTTTTCACAGGGATGCCCTACCAGAACAAAGACAGTCCTGCCTGACCTGAGCTAACAGACCCCAGCCATGCCTGGAGCAGGGGGAGCACAGCAGCAGAGGCATGTCAGCATCCCCAAGCTCTGCACCAGCTCAGGACGAGCACAGGCAGGCTCTGTGCAGGGCCACCTGTGTGTCCTCTCTGTGCTTTGGGAAGCTGTCCTGCCTGGGCACAGCATGATGTGGGAGCCCTGGCCCAGTTCAGTTGGCTCAGTGCACAAGGCTGGGTGTGAGTGGATGTGCCAAGCCAGAAGTAAGCCCTGCTCAACTAATACTGGCTCCAAACCCCTTCCCACTTCCTTAGGGGACCAGTTCTGCAGCAGGAGGAGCTGGCAGCTGAGTGCTCAGCAGTGTAGCCAGATGAAGGAATTGCTACTTCCAGAACCCAGTGGGAGCAGTGGAGCACCTGTGTGCTGCTGCCTTCCAGCACAGGCTCCCTGCCAAACTCTGGCTGGCTCTGTACATGCTGCCCCAGCACTATCCCCAGAGACTGCCCTCCTGACAACAGTTGAGCTGTTTGCTCACCACATCACATCCTGACCCAAAAACCCCAGCCTGGCCCTTCCACACACCTGTACCTATCAGCATGGGAAGGGGTCACTGCAGAGGCCTTGGGCCTCGGTTATGGACAGGGATCTACAGACCAGATATCACCCTGGCCACTCACACTCTCCTTTACCTTATTATTGACAGAAAACAGCTCCTTTTTCAGCTTCTCTGTCATCTCACCAGAGATCTTCCGAGCCTCCTTCAAATTCTCATACTCCCTGCAAAGAGACCCAAAGAGTCACACTATTTGTAAGGCAGCTGAGCCAGAACTTCTCAGAGACAAGCCAAGACCCTCAAATTGAAGCTCTGAACCTGCAGAGCCACCAGAGAAAACCCAGGAGACACAATGCCCTTTAAGGAACAAAGATGAGTGAGTGTACTAACACTGTCACACATTCCACTACACCATGGGGGAGAAGAAACCTGCATGGGGTACCATGCCTGATTCCACCAGCAAAATGGGAACCAGACACAGAGACGTTTTAGTTACCAGTGAAAAAGACAAAACAGAGCACAGCCTCCATGCTGACAGCAAACAGGGGACTTTGCTTTAAGTGACTTTTCAGAGACTTCACACTACTGGCCATGCACATTCATTCCCAATTACACCACAGGGACACTTGCCTCATTACAGCTTTGTACCAAAGCTGCAGTTATTCAGCTGCCATCAGAACAGACACAAAATAGCTGTGTTTTTTCCCCAGCAGAACCAGATGGATATCCAGGTAGGGGAGGGCAGCAGTGGAGGCTTGCTTTGCCAGAGGCCACAGCTGCACAGTGCAGTGCTGCAGAGGGCACAACCCAGAGCTCTGCATCCACTTGCTTTCCCCCAGGCATGAGAGGAAAGCAGAGGGAATAATCATCATCACTTCATAGGTGCACTGACAACTCTGGAGACAGTTCCCATGGTGACACACATGTCACTACAGTGACAAGAGGAACAGCTCAGTGTGACAGGCTCCAAACTAGGTCCCCAGGATCTGTCAGTCAAAGCCCAGTGGAAGCCCTTAGAGGTGGTGAAAGCCCCATAGAGCCCATGTGCCTGTTGGTGCTCAGCAGAGGGTTCTCCCTGGGCACTCCCAGGACAACAACAGCCAGCTGTGCCAAGCCTGTAGCACCTACTTTTTGAGGGAGACACAGTAGATTGCAAGCTGCTCCACCGCTGCCTGCCCAACTCCCATGTCTCTGATCATCTCCTCCACTTCTGAGCGCTGGCTCTGAAGCAACAGCTCGATCCTGCACAAAAAAACCCACAAACAAAAACATACCCTCAGCTCATTAATCACAGACCTGGGAAAGAGATAAAAGCCCTGCTTCCCCCTTAAGGGGCTGGTGCAGCCTGAGCTCCTCCTGTAGGCACTCTGGGTGTCATGGGAGAAGAGAGACAGCTGCCTCACCTCAAGCAGGGCTTTTCACTGGGGAAAAGCAGCACTACTTGGACTAGAGAAGGGGCAGCTGCTCACACATACTGCACATGGAACTGATGCCCAGCTCTTGGTCCCTATAGCCCTGTGGCTGACTGTGTTCCTGGGCTGGCATTCTGCCCCAGCATCCTCTGATAACAGAAATGGCACATAGCCACGCTCAGTGCACTAGAGATGAGGCCAGTACCCTGCCTTGCTGCTCTTTAATGAGAGCAGCTGTCTGCAAACATAGCAGGGGCCGGAGGCATGCAAAGGCAGCTAAAGCAGCCATTTCAAAGTTCAAGGTAAGATGATCCAGCACATGGAGGTGGGTGCTGCAGCAGGCCCAGCAGGACCCTGCTCCCTTCCCCACAAAGGGCAGAGGTGTGCAGCCCAGCCTGCAAGGCCAGGGAGCACCCCAGATCTCACCGCTCCATGGTTCTCAGCTTGTTTCGCAGCCGGCGAGCCTCCTCCTTTGAGCTTTTGTTATCCTCCTGCTGCTGCTCCAGGAATTTCATCTGCTTCTGCAGGAAAACAAGCACACCCAGCCCGCTAGTGAGGCTCCAGGGATTGTTGGAGAAACATCCCAGCTTATGCGTGCTGCAGGCAGCTGGGAGCACACATCGGCTAAATGCTATCACCACCTCAGCAGCCCGGGATTATGGAGAGATGACTCCCTCCCACCATACCCCCAGCTCTGCTCCCTACAAGCACAGCAGGGTCCCAGGGCTGATCACAAGGTGAGGTTGGAGCTGAACCCATGTCACAGCCCCTCTCTGCTGCACAGTGCCCTGTACGCAGCGGTGACAATTTGTTTTTCAAAAGCAAAGGAGTCCACAGCAAGCAAACCTTGCTATTGCCTTTCCCTCTGTGCACAGCTGATTGCTTCAGCCTCCCAACTTTCCTTGCTATTAGGTGCTTAGAGCATAGACAGGAATGAGTGGGTCTCTTCTGGGAGACCTCAGCCAAACCAGACACCTCCTGGGCACTTCTCTCACCTGCTGCAAGTCTGTTGCAGCCTATTGCCTCTCCAGCAGTAACAAAGAACCTCAGCTGAGATGGAAAAACACACATCTGCAGTGTGGCAGAGGGTGGGGATAGCTGAATTAGCACCATTCTAATGCATCTGTGCTGTCTAGGTTTGTGGGTGCCTGGGCACCTTGCACAGCAACTTTGAAAGGCTCTGGTTTCAGCGCAGCGCTGATTGCAGGGAAACGCCTGGCAAAAGATCATTGCCTTGTAAAGCTCCTGCCCACTGAAGTTCAAGGATTTTATCCACTTCCTGCCACAGAAACCAAACAGCTGTGAAACCACCGGGAAGTTGAGGAGGGACAGTGTTGCAGGCTCATGTGTCACTCTTGTTTAACTGGAGCCTGTCTTTGGCTTTTCCCTAACCAGAACTCCCAACACTCCAGATCCCCACAGCATTGTTTTGTGCCTGGTCAGGGCAGAGGCCCCAGCTTCAGCCAGGTTGAAACTGCAGCAAACTGGCAGTGCCAGCAGAAGACAGGCCGAGCTCGCAGCCTTAGCCAGCGTCACAGTGAGTTAAGCCTGTATTTTCACTGCAGAAGTTTAGTGCTTTAATCTTTAATGATGCAGTTTAAGACAGCGCTTGGCATTCAGCTGGGAAACCCCACACGCCACAGAAAAGATACGTCCAGGTCCCTAATCCTTCTGCCCTGCCCAGCTTTCATTAAAGGGACTTAAGCATACAGAGAGAGTTTTGCAACAGGGAAGATAAGCACAGAGCCTCCTCCAGAGGTGTCAAGGCAGGAAAACCCAGCACTGAGATGCTGAGTTGAGCAGCAAGTACCAGCTTCAACTGTCACAGTTATTTCTGCTGGAGGAAGGGGCATCAGAAGTATCCTGCCACTGACCTATCCAGGATCACACCAGCATCTATGGCATGGCCAAGATCCAGGCTGCCTTTACATGCAAGCAGACTGGATATAATCCCATGGTTGGGCAAAAACAGTTGTGCTGGCCCACAGTGAGGCCTGCCTGGTGCTAATTCCTTACTCCTTCTGTCCTAGTATCAGGTAGATCCCCCAGATGCTTCCTCCCAAAAGAGCCCAGCTGCAGGTAGCATATAGCACGACAGTACCACGACATGTCTACAGGCTCTCTCTGGGCCACTTGGCCTTGCAGGTCAAGAAATAGGATGCAGTTTAGGATACTGGGTCAGACAGCATGGGAAGTGCAGTAGACACTTATCCCACTTCCCAACCTGAAGCTCACAACCTCACCTGCCTGCACCCCACCTTCTTGAGACTGGCACATCACCTTCACACAGCACAGACTGCCCAGCCAGCATCAAGGCAAAGCTGCTCCAAGACATCCCAACAAAGCTGCTCCTGCTCTTACCCTCTTCCTCTTGCTGTTTACGCATAGTACATGACTACACACTGAGTCACTGCACACTGAAGCACAACAGGAATATTTGATCCCTGGACTTCACAACATTACTAACCTAACCGAGGCAAAGCCCTGGCAACAGAACAGAGACAGGAGAGTTAGCTGGATCAGATCCCACTCAGCTGAAGCTTGCAACTCCTCCTCCATATTTTTCAGTTTGATTTCTCCCCCTGATCAAAGTAAGAAACTAATTTTCCTTGAATCCCACTTGCCCTAGACCCATTTCAGAAGAACATTCTACCTCAGGGAAACACTGTTTCAGCAACGGGGTGCTGGGGCTAGTTCCCACACTAGATTCCTGCTACTACCTTTATGACCAGCACTGCCACTTCATTAGCGAGGCTCAGCCACATTCCTCAGGCTAGGCTGGCATTTCTCCCTCACCAGGGATATCTCTGCTTTGAGCACCTGAACACAAAACACGGGGCCTGTAGGCTTTTTATGCCTCTGAATCACCTCAGGCAGAGCACAAACAGGACCTCAAGTCCAGCAACAGCACTGGCTTCAATTAATCAAACCAAAATGAAAATCCAGGCACCAGACCCAAAATCCCACCAGCACAATCTCTTTATTAGCAGGATCTGCAGAGATCTTCAACAGAACTAACACTGACTGCATGATGGTTAGCCCTGCTGGGGACAGGAAGGGTACCTTGAGAGAGGAGCACAGCATCTCTGTCTCTCCCAGCATCTTCTGGAGCGACTCTATCGTGGCATTGCGCACATCCAGAGTGTCCCTCAGCCCGTCCACAACAGCCTGGCATTCCCGCTTTTCTTTCTCTGGAAAGGAAGAAAGAGAAAAGTCATGGCCTGGTAACCCAGACTCCAGTTGCAGCACAGCAGCAGGAGCACAGACTGCTTGCAGGCTCAGCTCCAGGCTGCCAGGATTTGGCCATTCTTGGAGAGAGCCATTTCTCTAAGTGGCGTCTGCACCAGGGTCTGTACTGAGCAATTGCTTCTCTCAGTGCCAGCAGGCTTCAAGATTTCTTTACTAAAGATAAAAAATTCCCTTTAATAGCTTTCCAGCGCCAGCCCTGCTAGCATTAAGATGATGTATCTTAACTCTTGCGTTTTCTCAAAGCCAAGCTTGCACAAGGAAATAATTCCTCTCGAGTTACACCAAGCTGTCATAGAGCTGGAGAAGAGAGCTTTGTACCCATCCTCTCCACATGGAATCCTACATCTCAGAAACCCCTTTGGAGGCCACTGGGCAGCTGTATGCAGGGGTCCACCAAGCTGCTGCACGTGCCCTCACTAACCACAGCATCTACATCAAAGGGCAGGAGGCAGTGACACTGGGGACACCACAGGACACATGACAGCTTAGGTCGATTCCCCAAGTGCCCACTTTTTGCAGGTCACAAAACCTTTGCATCCTGCTGTCCCTCCCCCCGGGCAATCCAGGAGCAAAGAATGTGCCTCTGACCACAAGAGAGAAGGTGGTGGAAACCACCATCAGATTTCAATTTGTTTTGTGGAGACAAGGGAAGGACAGGTCAGAAAGCACCAACCACTATCAGGAGCTGCCAGACCAAGCAGGGAACAGCCAGCATCGTTGAGAAGCTCAAAGCACTTGGGTAATGAGAGAAAGCAGGAACCCCTCCACCTAACCCTGCTGAGGGGAGGGTAAAACCTTCAGCTCAGCACCTTCAGTCTTTGCTAAAATTGCCTGTGACTCCAGCCTGGCAATAGTAGAGAGCCAAAGACTGCCTTTCCAAAAAAATTGTTCTACCTGCAAGCCATCCAGTTTCAAATTCTGCCTCCACATCCTGTGGAAGCATGACCTGCAGTGAAGCTGCACTGTTCAATCAGGGAGTAAAAGAGCCATGTGGGACCGAGGAACAGGAGTGTTCCAGCAGAAGCAGCGGGTGGCTTCTCCAATGATGTGAATAACCCTTTCCCACCAGAGGCAGTGCCTGAAGATGCTCCCTTGCATTTGCAGGGACTCCACACCCACTGGAAGAGTTAGGGCTTCCCCCTCCTCCGTTCCCAGCTGCCCAGAGGCAGATGGCAGGAATCAAACCCCTCTGTGCTGCAGGAATGAGTTTTCAGCTCATTCAGAGTGCCTCCCACAGAGCCTGCTCGGAGCTCGGCACCTCTCGAGCCATTTGCAGGCTGATCAGAGCCTGGCAGCTCCACAGCTCCTCTGCAGCACACAGAGCAGAGCACAGCTTCACATGGAGAACTTATACACAGGAACCAGCAGAGAGCAGAGTACCCACAGCAAAGGAGGCAGGAGGTGGGAAGGAGCTTCGCATTTCCAGCATGAAAAGAGAATGGGACAGGGAATGCAAAATCCAACCTCTACTCACCAGAACCCGAGAAGATTAGCAGGCCTTCAAGCAGTTTTTCTTGGATAATATCCTAGCAAGAATCCCAGCCACCTTCCCCAGAAGATCTGGCTCTCTACCAAGTCACTAAACTCAAGCAAGCTGGCAGGAGAACAGGCCTCAGAATAGAGATGTGCAGACCATCCAATTCTACTCTCAGGCTAAGGACTGAATCCTCAATCTACTGGCTATTCATGTCTGTCTCGTGCATGCAGGGAACGCAGAGGGAAGACAACTCTTGGGGCGTGGGTGAGCCCCCAGCATTCTTTAAACATTTTTTTACCGTTCTGCTAGCATGTTTTAGGATTTCTGTCACTTAGACTGACATTTTCCTTTTGCTGCTCATGACTCATGTTCTGATGACAGGCTGCCTACAGACGATGCTTAAAACCCATCGACAAGTCTCCAGGGCTTTTGCTTTTCCTGCCTCCCTCAAACATCCTCTAAAATTAAAGATGGGAAGATGGAAGTGCGTGCACACTGAACTCCGTCTGCTCTTCGCGCGACACATGTGGCAGTGCAACAGCCAAACAAATCCAATGCTGCTTTTGGACACCACTTTCACCCTCTCATCTGTTGGAGGGAATGAGCCTTTGCCATATGCAGCTGTGAGTTTCCCAGCAAGCAAACCAAGGCTTTTGCTTTTAAGCCAGCTCCAGATAGAGCTTTGCTGCAATTCTGTAAGTTTGTGATTAGGAAGGGGGCAAAAAAATTGCATCTACTTGTCTAAACTTGCAGTGAACTCCTGAGTTACAGCAGAGCGGGGTCAGGCTGTGGACTCAGGCTCTGTCATATAAGCTTTGCATCACTGGAGGTGTTCTTGCCTCAGAAAAAGCTCCAAAGAAGTTCCTCTAGAGAAACAGTTTCCAGCCTGAACCATGCCCTCGGCTTCAGAGAGGGGTGGCCTCTGCACAAGAGTTTCTCAGACCTGGCCAAGCCACCCGGCACAGGTAGAGCCCAGGAGCTGCTGATCCTCTGCAGCAGCAGGAACTCACCTTTCAAGGAGAGCTGGGCCTTCACCTTGTCCAGTTCATTCTGAAACACAACACAGAAACCCCATTAGGAAACGCCCTGCAGAGATGCTTTCACCAGATCTTAAGACCCAAGAGGTTTCTCAGCAGGACTTTTGGACCAGGCAGGTACTGAGGAGGGAACATGGAAACAACAAGCACAGAGTTACAAGCCTGGATTATCACAGGGAACGGAAAGAGCACCTCCAACTGGCATTCTTCAGGGGGAGAAGAGAGGATCGCAGCTTCATCTTAGCCTTGTCAACCTTGTGTTTCTCACACTGTCAGTCATCCTGTTTTAGCTGAATAATTTTGGAAGGCTCTCAGGGAAACACAGGAAGTCAGGCAAGAACAATTTTTATAATGTTTTACCTAAACAAGGCAATAAGGGAGGGATGTTGTCAGACTAACTGGATTACTGAGAGTTCTTTAAACTGAAGTGAACTTTAATCAGATGGAGGTGGGAGACAGGAGAGCACAGCCAGACACCTGAAAAGGTAACCAAGCATGCACTCAAACATGCTGACAGACACTGAAGTCACTGCAGCTCAGGATGCTGATATGAGCTAACAGCTCAATCGAATGGCTGGAAACAGATCACTGAGAAACCAATCCATAACACACCAGCTGAGAGTGCACAAAATCTCCTGGGTACCACAAGGGTCTGAGGAACATCAACTATTTCTAACGCCTTCATCAAGGATCAGAGAGAGGCAGCAGATGCCCTGTAGTTTAAATTAGAGAAAATGAAGCGATATAATTTAACACTGGCGAATAGCCAAAGGAAATGTAGAGAGGTTAAAAAGAGAGGCTATTTATATCCATATATATATTTAAAAGAAAAACCAGAGAGATAAATATATGCAGGAAAGAGTCAACAGAAGATGACTTAAAAAGCTGTGTTAGAGAACTGCAGAGGAAAGCACATAAGTCAGGCAGGAACTGCAGTGGAATAAAACCACAATAAAATGCCAGCACAGGCACACAAATCTGTGCAAGCCGGAATGCTACATGCAAATCTGAGCCGAGAATAGCACCAGCAGTGACCACAGCTCTGACAGGACTGGAGCTAGGGCTCTGCTAGTGACAATAAAGGCAGGAAAGAGAATGTGGGATGTAAAGCTTGGAAAGCAGAAGGGACTAAATGCAAAGCCTAGCAGAGCTGACTGGGATTTGCCCCAAGGGGCACAACTGCTGGAGGGCTAATGTGGAATTAACTCTGCTGCAGGAACTATTCTGAAGTAGCTTCCTCAGAGTCCTATTCAGGAACGATTACTGGGCTCACAAGATGTGCTAATTATCATGATAGCAAAGAAACCCTGGGCTACTTCAGGCAGCTATGTAACATTACCTCATTCATCATCTTAATCTGAAATCCCTCATCCTCCACCACAGCTCCTAAAAGCCGCTCCCAATTTTCTCTCCTCTGAGAGAAGCTCTCCTCTCTCTGCCAGACTGAGTTAGAAGACCACATTTTCCCAAGATCAAACGAATATATCCTGACCACAAACAGACAGCTGTCCTCCAGGGCTTCTACCTTCCCCAGCAGGTTTACAGGCAGGAATCCTCCCCCCACCTCCTCTTCGCTAAGCTGAAATCTCATTTGGAAGAATTTTGCACTCCCCAGATCATAAGCAGCTCTTGACAGACTCACTGAGGTGTTACACTCCAAAACTCACCCTTTTCCTGCTCTGGGAACAGCCACATGGAGACTGTTCTGCTCACAAGGACCATCTTTAAATTCAGTATAGGCTAAACCCAGGTTCAGTAATGAAAGAAATGCCTGGACACTTAGCCTGTGGACCACAGCTACTCCAGGGATCCAGGTTCCCCCTGGTGTTTCTATTGAAGTTTCAGCCTGGGGGTGGAAAACAAAACAGCCCCAGCACTCCTGCGACTGTAAACATTTCTGAGTAACAGCAACAGTGAGAAACAGAAACAAAGACAATTACAAAAGATAATTTGGCTAATTCTGCAACAAAAGGAAGAGGTTTCTGATCATGAGGGAGCTCTTCCAACCATTTCACTGGGTGCCAAAGACCAGTTCTCTGAAGAGAATCCCAAGCTTGTCACCCCAAGATGACAAGCAGACCACAGCTACACACTTCGCTTTCTAGCACATCCTTTTCATGGCAGGAGGCCAAATGCTCATTCCAAGACAGCTGTGGGCTGCACAGATACAGCTCCAGTTGATTACAGAGATGAACACCACTCTATGCCCAGGCTCTTGGAGGGCCAGGCAGTGGTTCATCACAACCCTTGGATTTTTTTTATTTTTTTCTTCCTCATGTGAAGTTGCTTCTGGCTAAGGATGCCAGAAGTTCTTATCTTATGAGGAGCCCAGGCTTGGCCCACCATGTGTTCGCTTTGAACTGGTGCCTGGCCAGAATCAGACACACCATCACAGGCAGACCTCACATCTAGGTGGACATTAGTCCCTTGCCCATTGTGAACAAGGCATCTGTGTTCTTAAGGTACTCCACATCCTCCAGAAATGAGGCAGCACACCACATGAAACTGGCTGCAGCAGCAGCCTGTGCAGTGCACACAGCAGTGAATACCCACACAAGCTAATGATGCTGATTTACCCAGAAAAGTATTTGGTTCTTTCCACTGGTGACCTCAGAGCCCTCAGGCTGTACACTGAGGCTAGATGTTGCTTTGACACATACACACAAGATTTATAGGAGCAGAAGGAGTTACCATTAATCTTGTTGTGCAGGAGCAGCTCCACAGTCCTGCCCTTGAGCAAGGGAGTAGTTCTGCACAGCCTGCCTGGAGCAGAAGGCTGGGGGAACCCATTTTAGATCCTGGGGTGGGGGTGAGAGAGAACAGGAAGATTTTCTAGGGCAATTCTCTCCAGACAACCCATTCCGAGTCACCCATCTCATTACGCCCGTGGGAGCGGATCTCAATCCATACCAAAGGAAATGTATCTGCTGTGAGGGCACCCAGCTCCAGGGCCCAGAGATGCTCCTCCACTCCTCTGCACACTTCAGTCTTCAGATTTGTTACTGGTGATCTTGGAGAAAGACAGTGCTACTGACATTCTAGTCTGTCTGGCTTTATTTTAGAGACATACAAAGTACATATAGAATTGTCATGGCAACTGCTAATTATGGTAATTGCTGCACATGCTGCTTCCAAACACAAGAGGGTACAAGCATCCCGTTATACCAAGGTCAGCCGGCCACCCTTTTTTTGGAACAGATAATTCCAAGACAGAAGGACCCCTCTTTCATCCACACTACACAAAGGAGAACATGGAACATCCACTCTGTGTTTATCCCTACTCACACCCAACTCTCTGCATCCAAAGGCAGCACTTGGAGCACACCATCCAGCATCCCAGCTCCAGCCAGGATCCTGCCAGGACCCAGCCTCCACCTTGTTCACTGCTGCTGGTGTGGCTTCAGGCAGTTCCTTTCCTAATATCTCTTGGGAAATCATGGCCTTATCACCCAGCCCCACATCCTTCAGTCTGCACAAACAACCTCCCTGCACAGAAGGCTCCTCCAATGGCCCCTCCTTTCCACAGGAGTTAGCAGGGCTCACATACAACCACACCACAGACACCACCAGCAATTCACTGCATCTGAGATTTCCCTTCTCCTGCCCTTGGGAACAGCTCTGTACCCTCAGTCCCAAGGGAGAAACAGCAGTCTGATGTGATGGTGTTTCAGGAGGTTTCCAGGTAAAGTGAGAAGCAGAAGGAAGAGCAGGAAGTAGAGAAGTCTCCTTGAGTCACCACACGGGATTTGGTCAGAGGGAATGCTAAATCACCACAGAGACTGATATGCTTCAGGTCAGAAAAACGAGCACAGCAAGCTCCAGCTTGGGAAGCACCTGCTGGCAAAGGACCAGCCGGCCAGGCCACCCTCCCAGGAGGCTGAAGCACCACATAAGGCAAGAACTCCCCCATCAAGTTACCTGCAAGGTCTCAGCATCTGGTGCTGCTTGCTCGTCCAGGGTAACATCAAAAAACAGCTTACTGATGATGTGTCTTTTGCTGACCTAAACACAGGAGACAGAAGAGTTTGATGGGCACAAATATGGAAACAACAGATATGGAAGACAGATGGAGGGGGAGAAAGTACTGTCTTGTGACAAGGCCATGAAAGGCAAATCAGATCACGTGTTTGACACCATTAGTAGTGATGTTCTGCTTTGGCTCAACAGCACAGCAGCAGACCCCCCACTCAGTTTCTTGGAGTGTGACTCCAGCCAAGCTCCTGAGCTGCAGCAGAAAGATTCAGACATTTCTGAATCGAGCGGAGTCTGTTCTCTGGCAGCTCAGCCCAAAGCAGCTGATGCTGAGCTAACATGATGCCAAATCCTAAGACAGAAGTACGTGCTGCTTTCTGCAGGCAGAAGGTGCTGTAATTGAATTTGATAGCTCTCCACACCTCCCCCATGCAGTTACAGCTTTGTGTTTTAAGTATTATATACAGTCATGACACCAGCTAATTGCATGGTTACTGCCACATAAGATGTTATTTCGCGATAACTCCATGGTAACCCAGAGATGTAAGAGGCAGAGAAGAACAGAGGGAATCAACAAGTCAGGGAAGGAACAAGGGCCAAGACCTTGAGAGGAGGAAAGAAGCACGAACACAGAATAAGCCCAAGCAGCAGCTGGCTAAAAATTTATACCTGAGAGCGAGGAAACCTCTCCTGCAGCCACTACGTGCCTACAGGTGGCATGAAGGCTGGTGACACAAGGGACTTCAAAGACGTTCAGGTCCCAGTTAAGCCAATGGAAATCCAAGGCTCAGCTTCCTATCTCAGAAGCAGAGCAAATCCTTCCTCCTCTCCCCAGCCATTGTTTTTCACAAGGGAGTGTCAAGTACTGCTAAGAGGTTGTAAGGCCCAGGTGCAGCAGAATGGGCTGTTCACCTGACAGCTATGGGCTGGGCACACCAGAAACACCAGTCAGCTGTCCCCATTAAGCCCTTGCAGCCCCTCCTGTCACCATGTCAATACTTACTCAGCCTAAGTAAAAGCTGTGAAAACCCATAGCCCCTTTTGAAAGGAGCTGCAGTGCAAAGAGCAGCAGGGCACCCTCAGCCCACTGCAACCCAAAGAGCTGTGGAGGGGAGTTCCTCCCCTCTGGGGAGTTCCAAGTGACAGAAAGTCCCTCTGCTTTTCACCATGAGCCTTTTTTTGGCATCACCCCAGGCCACAGCTCCTTGGTGCCACAGGTGTGCAGAGGGGATGGCTTTACCTGGTTTCTGCACTGTGGGCATGTCCGGCTCGGGGCAGTGTCAAACCACTGGAAGAGGCTGGGAAAGAAAAGGAAAACACAGTAAATTCTTACAGTCCTGGGGCACTGCTTGCAGGGGCCATGTCCCAGGTCCCCAGGAGACAGCAGGATGTGACTCCTCGTCACACACTAAAGGCAAACCTTCAGTCCAGTGCTGCGGCCAGCAGGAGCTCTGTGTTCCACACGCATGCTCCACCCACATCTCCAAGACAATTCCTGGCTGAATTTAGCATGTGAGCTTATCTTTAACAGGGCAGAGCTTTTGCAGAGCTCAGATCTCTCTGGGAGACAGGCACTGAAGAGCCACAGCTTCACAGGAGAGAATGGATGCACACGGGTTGTGCGCTATCAGGATGTAACAGTCAGCTCCAAGGGGTGCCACTGAACACGGATCTCTGAGCCAGGGGCGCCGGGCTGGTCTCTGCTGTGCCATGATGAACACAAACCTGCCAGGCTCCCCAGGACAGCTACTAATGCATTCTGCAACCAAGCCGTCACATCACACTGGAAAGGTTTATTTTGGGAGCAGGTAATGATTTGGAGCTGGCAGGTTCCCTTTGGAAGCTCTCCTCTGGCTGCTGGCAGAGAGCAGGCCCGAGCAGCGCTGCTGAGTGAGAAGTGACAATCACACATATGGTGCTCTCCAAGCTCGTTAGCCAGGAAAGTAAATGCCCACCCTCTCCCCACACAAAGTTTATTTCCTGAGAAGAACCATTTCCTTTCAACACAGTCCTAGAAAAGCATGGAATTACCAGGGCACCCTCACCATAATCCAATATCACTCCCTCCAAACACCCTGTGACACTGGCCCTTCCGGAGAAGAGAGCCTGCAGGCAGCACAGCGACAGAAGCACAGAATCAATTAGGTCGGGAAAGATCTGAGCTCATCGAATCCAACCTATGACCGATCTCCACCGTGCCAGGTGCCACATCCAGTCTTTCCTTGAAGACCTCCAGGGACGGCAACTCCACCACCTCCCGGGACAGCCCGTTCACACGTGTTATCAGCACAGCCCGGACTGCTGCGGCAGCTCCGTGAACTCCTCCGAGCTCTCGCGCGCGGCCACCCAAGGTGCCCGTGGCTGACACCCACGGCCCGGCCCGAGCCCCCGCCCGCCCCGGCGCTCACCAGGCCTGGTGGAAGGTGTGCCCACACGGCACGGCCGCCACGTCCCGCTCGTTGTCGAAGAAGTCGGAGCAGATGGTGCAATGGGCGCGGATGGGCATGGTGGGGCCGGGCGGTCAGCGCGGGCGACCGAAGGGGGTTCCTGCGGGTCGCGGCCCCGGGGTCGGAGCACCGGCGCGGCCCTGCGTGGTTTAAACGCGACCGCGAGTGCGCCGCTTCCGGCCCGCCCCGGAAGTGACATCAGGGGTCCCGGGCCGGAGCCGAAGGAGGGGCTGCATGAGGTGGGCGTGGTCTACGGGGGCGTGGCAGGTGGGGCGGGGTCTGTGGGAGTGGGCGGGGCTCGCCTGGGGTCCCCGCCCGGCCATGCCCCGCGGATCCCCGCCGTGGCACCTGGGATCCTTCCCGGGCTCCTTCCCGGCGGCAAGCCTCACGGGTCCCGCTGCCCTCGCTGCCCGGGCAGCGCTGCCGGTTCCAGCCAGCCGCGTCTTGCTCAGTGCCGTGCTGCCGGCAGGCGCGGCAGGCCCCCGGCCCCACAGAGAGACTGGGCAGGCGGCGCTGGTGCTGTCTCAGTTTGTCCTCAGCGGGGTCTTTATTTGCCAGAGATACAGCGGCGGGGCGCGGGGCGGCGGCGGCAGCCGCGGGCAGAGCCGGCCCTGCAGGCATGCAGCTGCGAGGGGGGAAGCGGGCACCGGGGAGGGGGCACGGGGGGCAGTGGGGGTCCTCCAGGCACTGCCAATGCGTGTGGGGCCGTGTGGCTGCCCCCGGGCGGGGGTCCCCGTGTCCCCCCCAGGGGTCCCGGGACGGAGAGGGGGTCTCCGGGACGGCCCCCGCCCCGTCCCGGGCGGCCCCGCCTGCGGTCCCGCACATGCACGCGTGTCCCGGGGGGCCCCGCGACGCCCCCCCCGGCGCTGCGGGGCGTGCGGCCGAGCGGGGCTGCCCCGCCTCTCTGGGCATCCCCGGGGGAGGGGACGGCGGCGGGGGACAGACTGAGAGAGCTGGGAGGACATGGGGGAACGGGCGCCATGCAGGGCTCTGCCCCGCGGCCGGCTCTCCGGCGGGGCACGTAGAAAAGGGGGCGCAGGCGGGGGTGGGGGGCCATGCCGGGGCTATGTACAGGGGGCGCGGGGGCCGCTCAGCCGCTCTGCTCGCTGGGGGGCTCGGCGGCGTCCCCGACCTCGGTACATGTGGCGGGCGGCGTGCCGGGGGCCGGGGGCTGCGCGGCGGCGGGCGGCGTGCCGGGGGCTGCGGACTCCGGGGCAGTGGCAGAGGAGGCTGCGGGCTCCGTGGCGGGGGCCGGGGCCGTGTCGGTGGCGGGCTCTGTGGCCGCGGGCTCCGCGGCCGCGGCGGCGGGAGCCGGGGCGGTGGCCGGGGTCGCCGCCGGGGCCGGGGTAGCTGCCGGGGCTGGAGTTGCTGCCGGGGTCGCTGCCGCGGCCGGGGTCGCTGCCGCGGCCGGGGTCGCCGCCGCGGCTGGAGCCGCTGCCGGAGCCGGGGTTGCTGCCGGGGCCGAGGCTGCCGCCGTCTCCGTCTGCTCGGGCGCCCGCAGGCGTTTCATGAGCGTGGTCACTCGCACGGCTTTCTGCGGGGGAAAGACGCGGGGGGTGTTGGGCTGGTGGAGGGGCAGAGACTGGCAGCCCCACCAGGCTCTTAGCCCCTTGGTGAGGGACCGGGCTTGGCTGGAAGGGGGCATGGAGGCACGGCACACCCACCTTCCACTTGGCACGGGCGAAGTTCTTCTCGATCTGGGCACAGACGCCATCCTTGATGTTCTTGTCAGAGGCAGCATTCCCAGAGATCCTGGAGAGGCAGTGAGGGGTGAGCAGCCCCTACTAGCCCCCCTGGCTCCCCAGCTATCCCTGCCGCTGCTCACCACTCATGGGAGATGGCCTCCTCTGCTGTGATCCTCTGGTCCTGCTCCACCTCCATCAGGCGTGTCACCAGCTCCTTAGCTGGGGGCACAGGGGGAGAAGTCAGTGCTGGTAGGGGACAACATGGGACCCCACGTACCCCCCCAGTGTGGGGCTCACCCGCTTGCGAGATGTCATCCCAGTACGGCGGGTCGAACTCATAGTCCCCAGCCAGGATTTTGCGGAAGAGGTTCTTGTCGTGGTTCTCATAGTCATCCTCATCTGCCTCCTCGTAGAAAGGGGGGTTTCCCGAGAGGCTGGGGAACGTGGTGGGGGGCTCAGTCCCGCCCGAGCCCTTGTAGCTACCCTGTCCCTCACCCCACACTCACAGGATGTACATGATAACGCCGATGGCCCAGCAGTCCACTGGCCGCCCGTACCGCTGCCGCCCCACTACCTCCGGAGCTGCCAGAGACAAAGAGCAACCATCCCCTGGGGTCCCCAGCCACCTGGCCTCTTGGCCCTGGCGTGATGGGGAGTGGGAGGCACCCACTGGAAGCACCCAGGATCAGCCCCCAGGGTGATGGGGAATGGGAGATGCAGCAGCAGATAGTAAGGAATGGATGGTAAGGAGCAGCAGGGACCTGCTGGGACCCAGCACTGCCTGCCCCTGCATGCCCACCCAGCTGGCTCTCACCCACCCAGATACTCAGGAGTGCCACAGGGCTCCTTAATGAGCCCGTTCTCCAGCTTGGCCAGGTGGAAGTCACTGATGACGATCTTGGAGTTCTTCAGGCGATTATAGTACACCAGGTTCTCCAGCTGCCGGCACAGGGACTGTGAGTGCCGGGTCGGGGGGCATGGCAGCACCCATGGGTGCTCCCACCCCACTGCCACCCACCTTGAGGTTTCTGTGGACAATCTTGAGTGAGTGCAGGTAGGCAACAGCCTCCAGCACCTGCCGGATGACATTGCTGGTGTCCTTCTCTGAGTAGTAACCCTGGTCCAGGATCCAGTCGAAGACCTCGCGGCCAGTGGCCCTGCAAACAGCAGCTCTGCCGAGACCCAGCCCTGGTACGGCCACCCCCTCCCTACTTCAAATGTCCCAAACTTACAGCTCCAGGAAGATGAAATATTCCTTGCGGGTGATGTAGACATCCACCAGCTGTAGGATGTTGGGGTGCTTCACCCTGCAGAGAGACAGGGGTATGGGCAGGAGTTCCCAGTTTGCCCAGTAGTACAGGATCCCCTCCAGCCCCAGCACTCACATTTTGAGGATGATGATCTCGTTTTTGGCTGCCTTCCGCACTTTCCGCCCATCCCGCTTCAGAAACTTCTTGCAGGTGTAAAACTTCCCCGTCGTCTTCTCCTTGGCCCGGAAGATTTCACAGAACTCCTCCCTGCAAGGGTACCCCCAGACATCACCCCGTTCCTGGGGACCACTGAGACTGGGGTGCTTAGGTGGTTCCTGGGCCCACCAGCATTCCCCCAGATCCCAGCAGCCAGGGGAGATGCCACAGAAGTAGAAGAAAGCTGTGGCTCAAAAACACTTTGGAGGGGAAGCAAAAAAACAGCAGTGAGAAAAAACTGATATGGAAAAAGCAAATTGATAGGGAAGGGGGAGAATTTGCTGGTTAAAAAGCTCCGTCCTCAGGACAGGAGGGGTAAGATCCACTGCGAAGCCACTCGTGCCAAGGTGGAACAGCAGCACACCCGACATTAACATCAGCACAGCAGTTGGGGAGAAAGAAAGGGAGATGTGCCGGTAGCTGCAGTGTTTCTGTTCTATTATTAATGGTGCTTGAGCCCTTCGGCCAGGCTGCAGCTGCAGGGGAGCCCCCGGGGGGCACTTGGCACTGCTCCAGCAAAGCCATTGGCTTTATAATCCTCCCAGCTGCGCTGAAATCCTCACAGCCACTGCCCTGGGTGGAGGGGAACAGTGACCTGTGGGCTTTGGGACAAACTGCCCAGAGGATGGAGCAAAAATCTGAGAGCACCAAGGTCCCCACTGCCACCCAGTGTGACCCTGCCAGGTGTGACCTCTGTCCAAGCAGGTGTTTTGGAAGTTGATGGAAAAAATTCTGGTGCCTGTTTTGTGGTCAAACTGCTCTCAAGGGGTGTGAGGGCTTTTTTTTGGAGTGCATCCTAACAGGTTCTTCAGCACAGCAATAAAAGTTGGGGGAATCAGCAGTGCTCCACTGCCCCCTGAGTGACATCTGCCTTTTCTTTGCTGTAGCTGAGCCCTCCCAATTCACAAAATGCTCAAGGGAGCCAGGATTGTGTGGAATTGCTGCAATCCCTGCAAATCTTGAGGGGAGGAGGGAAGGATATGAGAATCTGCCCAGCTGCAGCCAGCAGCAGTGGGAAAGCTCACAGCCCTCCTTGGAGCTAGCTGTGAATATCCCCCATGCAACCCACGAGCAAGAGGGACTAATTAGGGTAAAGCCACCCCAAAATACACCCTGCAATCCCGGCCCACCTGGGGACCAGCACCCCCAGAGCCCCCACAGGCAGTGTTGTGCCACTCCTCAGCACCCCAAGAGCCCCATACAGGTGGCTGGGGTTCCCCAGGGCATCCGTGGGGCTGTGGAGGGACCAACTCACGTTTTGATGACCTGGCCCAGGTCATATCTGTCGGTCACCTCAGACGGCTGGTTATAATCTTTCTTGTCTCCCAGCGTCACGCAGCCAAACGGCATCGCAGGGCCCGGTGCTGGCAGGGCAGGGAGAGGCAGTGAGTGCCCCAGCACCGCCGCCCCCTGGAGCCATAGCAGACCCTCCCGAGCTGGGCTAATGAACGTGGAACCTGAGCACAGCGGCTGCTCGTGCCCTGCAGCTGCCACCAGCCGCCATGTGCCCAGCCCCACCAATGTGCATCCATGCCTGTGGCATCCAGCCTCTCTGCCCGCGCTCAGGCTGCCAGCACAGCCATAAGCTTCCCCCTCTGGCCCCCGTTGGTGGATTATTAATGATTAATTAGCAGTCAGGTTTAGCACAGTGCCTGGAGCACCCACTAGGGAGGCAAGCAGAGGTGAATGGATCCTTTCCTGTTTCTCAGCCCAGTCTTGCCCATGGTAACATTCCAGCAGATGGGGCCTCCCCAGGCAGAGCATTGTCACACGTTGTCATATGTGCAGTGGGGTACACCAGTCTCAGCTTGCCATCCCCAACCAGACCTGACTGTGGCACCAGGCAGGTGGCACTGCAGCTCGGAGGTGCCAGCCCTCCTGCCACTGGCAGCGGTCAGGACACCCGCCTTGGCAGATGCCAGCTTCTCCAGCCCTTTAGGAAGGATGCTTAGCCCCTCGCTTCCCTGTTGGGAACTCTTCAAAACCAGATCCTTCTTGGATGCTTCCCAGAAAAAAAAATTGATCACATAAAGTGATTTCTTCCCCTTTCCCACCGTGTTAGCCGGAGGAAGTCTCAGCTGACATTATTTTTTGACGGCTCAGAAGATGAGAGGGGCCCCCCAGCCCTCTTGCATGGGCCTGAGCGGGACCTTGTGATGGGAAACTGGCACTGTGCTGGAGGCACCCCTTGCCCAGGCTAAAGCTCCCCAAACACCACGCTGTGCTGTGCTCTGCGGGCCTGGCTGTGCCGTGCCGGCAGCGCCCGGTGGCGAGGGCTGCGGGCAGGCTGGCTGCGGGATGCGGGATGCGGGAGCCGGCATCGCGGGTACCCAAGCGCCGAGCCTGTTGCTATGGCAATGGGAGCTGAAGATGCAGAAAGCGGCACATCCTTGGGAGGGGGCAGGGACGGGCAGCACCCGGCAGCACCCGACCCACCTGCAGGTGCACAGCCCCATCCCTGCTGTGCAGGCCCTGGGAGGAAGGCGTGCTGCCTGCAGCACCCAGGGCATGCACTTAAGTGCTCCCTGGGGTGATTGACCCAAACATGAGTGGGACATGAGTGCGGTGAGCCAGGGAATGGGGCGATGCTCCTTCCTGCCTCCATCCTTTGGGGCTGACCTGCCTCCATGCCTGCTGGAGCGATGTCCACAGGATGGATGCTCCCAGCTTGCAAGGCACCCAGGCATCGTCCTGCCAGGAAAGCCTGCACCAAGTAAGAGCACCTGTCCCAGTCCTGCTCAGCATGCACCAAGTCCCAAAAGAGAAGAAGAGCACCCATGGGACACCACTGCTTGTGCCCCAGAATGGATGAAATTTTTCCAGCCTACTCCTGACTCATCCCAGCAGCTCTCCTGGCAAACATGCCCTGCCTGGCACCTCTGTGTCCCCATGCCACACGACACCAGCTCTGCCGTGCCACTGTACCTGGCCAAGGGGAATGAGGGCTGTCCTGGCAGCTGCTGGAGGGGCGGTGGGCTCAGTGTCACAGATCATCAGGGGTAGGGCTGGCCAGCAGATGGGCAGGCTTCCAGCACTGGCAGCACAGTGCCAGGATTAGCCGGGAAGGGGACCGGGGTGAGATGATATATTGGGATTTTATTGCTGTCTATGGGAGCACTCAGCTAATCTGCGCTCATAAAATTAGTTCCCGTTGGTTTAGTGGCCACCCATCCTGCCAGGGCTGAGCATTGCCATACTCCCCTGCCCCAGGCTGGCTTGGAGGGTCTCAGCACACCTGGGATACCCTGCAAGGGAGGCTGGTCTAACACTGGGGTCAGCACCTGCACCCCACAGGTGAGAGCACCCCCCTGAGCACGGGCACCCAGGCAAGAGGTGGGCAAAGGGATGAGTGCTCCCTCCCCGGGGTGCTGGGGGGAAGGCTCCGTGCTGCGCTGGCACCTGCACGCAGCCAGCACCCCCCTCCAAGAGTCTAATTTGGGAGCAGAAGCAACAGCGGGTGTAAGACAATAGCGGGGAAGTGGGTGGCCGGGTGGGGATGGCACGGAGGGATGACGCAGCCGTGCAGCCCTCGCCAGCGGGGCCCCCCTACCCCCGACCCCCAGCTCTGCCCAACGGCGTGAGGTGCCACGGGCTGGTATTTCATCTGCAGCCCCGCTTCCACCTGCAGCTGCCCTGGACATGTCCGTGGGGGGTTCCCCCTGCCATCCCGCCCCCACGTCCCGGGGGAAGGATGTACCGGGGAGAGGCAGAAAACGCAGTCGGGCTAAGACGGACCGAAATATTGCTAGCGCAGGCAGCGGGCAGGCGGAGGGGAGGCGGAGGGGCCGGCCGGCCCAGCGCTGCTCGCGGAGCCGCCGGGCTGGGGCTGAGACAGGGCTGGGGGAGTCCCACCGCCCCCGGCCCGGGGTGTGCGAAGGGACAGCCCGGGCCGCGCACCGCAGGGAGGTCTGCGTTTGGCCGGCTCGGAGCGCTGCGGCAGCGGGAAGGGAGCGGACTGCGGGAGGGAGAGTTGCGGGGTCCGGGAAGGGATGCTCGGCGGCGGGGGCACGGGGAGAGGCTCCCCGGCAGCATCCACTCCCGCGGTGCTGGCCCGGTTCTCCGGGCTCCTCGCGGAGACGGGGGCGGCACCAGGGCAGCAGCGGCCCGGGGGGGCGAGCGGGGAGGCGCGGGGGGAGCCGGGCTCCGGCAGCTCGCCGTGCCCACGGCGCCCGTCGGGGCTCGGGGTCTGCGGGACGCGGGTGCCGGCGGGAGCAGTGCGGCGGCAGGCAGCCGTCGGGGCGCGCACGCATCGGACAGGGATACGCGCGGCCCCGTCGGGACGTCCCGAGCCACCGGGGTCGGGAGGAGAGTTGGGGGCAGCCCCGGGCCAGACAGTGACAGATGCCAGCAACGCCCCCCCCGCCGGGCCCAGCCCCCCTCGCCCCCGGTCCGGCGCGGCGCGGCGCTCACCTGCACGCCTCTCCGACCGCAACGGGGGGCCGCGGCCCGGGGCCGCCGCTCGGGGGGAGCGCGCCCCTCCCGCCCGCCCTCCCGCGCCGGGCCGGGGCCGAGCCGGGCCGAGCCAAGCCGATCCCCGCCGATGCCAGCGATCCCAGCCGATCCCAGCCCAGCCGTCGGTCCGTCACGGCGCGGCCCCGCGCGCCCGGCGCGGCAAGTTGGGGGGGCGGGACCGTGAGGCCACGCCCCCTTTCACGCCCCGCCCCACTCCTGACGTCACCGTCAAACTTCGCGCCCCGCCCGTGGGGACGGGTCTCGCGTGGCGCTGGGACAGACCGGACTGCGGGGGGCGAGGTCGGGGGATTGTCACCGAGCTGGGACACCGCCACAGCTCGGGGGCCGGGGACCCCATGGGACCAGAGACCCCATGGGACCCCACGGTGTACCCTCTAGGGTGAGCCGGGATCCCCTGGGCTGTCCCACGGCCCCTGGGCCAGGATGGGATGGGATAGGATGGAATGAGATGGGAGCAGGATTTTAGCAAAGCTGAGAGTGGGCTCAGCATTACAGGTATCTGCCCCCTGAGGGCACTAAAAGGTGCCATGAGGACACATGTTCCTGCCTCTGTGTCATCATCCAGTGGGAACCAGGCAACTTCTCCTGCAGCAGCAGGACCGAAGGCTCTACTCACTTCCCTATGACAGGGTTTGTCCTTGTCTCACAGCCTGGGGCAAGAAGGGACGAGAAATCGGCCACCCTGATTCTCTTACCTCTGCCCACAGCCCAGGTGTGGGACCAGCCTGGGGTGGGCAGCACAGTCCCCAGGGCACAACAGGGCACCAGTCCCTTCCCCAGCCCCCTCGCCCCCCACTCCTCACGCAGTGCAGCCATGTGTGCAGAGCCCCCCCGAGGGCTGCGTGCCACACGCTGGCATTTGCTGCCCATATGGTGCTGCTTCCAAACTGCACCCCCATTTCCCTCCCCTCCAGTCCCTGCACCCACCAAACCCCAGCTCCCCAAACTTCCTGAGGTCCTCAGCTGCCACAAGGTGTGGCCATCCACTCACAGGACCCACAGCCCTCTCCCACCCATGGGTGGGGGACACCCTGGTTCCAAAGCAGCCTCTCCCCCCTGCTCGCTGGAGGCCAGCCAGAACTGCCAGGGAGAGCCAGCTGGGGTGCTGCCAGCACCTGTCCCCTGCGTGGCACCGAGCCCTGCCAGCCCCAGGCCTATCACCACCCGTGCTGCATGATTAAGGGTGTGTGAGAGCAGGGGGAATTTGCAGGGCACTGTAGTTTGAGCTTCTAATCAAGAGTTTAATCATTGTGGCTGGCAGCAGCACGCCACGGTTATTAATCCCTGCACCTCGCGGGGACCCGAGCGTAAGTCGTCATTACCCGTGGGCCTCGGGGCTGCCCGGTGCTGCCTTGCAGCATGAGGCATGTGGTGGCACTTCTCTGTTGTCCCCTGACCCCGGCTCGTGCCTGTCACCTCCTGGCAGCAGTCTCCTGCCAAATGGTCCCATCGCTGTGCTCTGGTCCCCTCCTGGTCCTGACTCTGTTCAGATCTCGGTCCACTCTGTGCCCCGTTTTGGGGTGATGAGCTTTGCTGACCCCAATGGCATTTGTCCTTACAGTGCCATGTCCCACTGCCCCATGCACCCACCCCCTCCCCACTACACCCCAGAGCTGAGTGTGGATGGCATGGCTGCTTTGGGGTGATTTTTCCTACAGCACCTCTGGAGAGAGTGAGCCTGTGATGCCCAAGGTGGGGCTGCCATGGCTGGGGCACCTGGCTGTACGCCTCTGCCTCAGATGGGGAATGTGGGGTGGGCGACACCTGGACATACCCCCCTGCTTCAGCTGGGGGCATCTGGCTGTACCCCCTGCCCCGGGAGGGTGCAGGGGATGGAGGGCCAGCCCAGACGGTGCTGGGGGGTGCAGTGGGGGGTGCTCAGCGTGTTTGTTCTGGGGTGCAGTGGGAGGCACGTTCAGCATGTCTGTGGTGGGGTGCAGTGGGGTGCAGTGGGGTGCAGTGGGGGGTGTTCAGCGTGTCCGTGACTCAAGCACCACGCGGCACCGCATCCCTGCGTGCTTGCCATCGCCATGGCAACCGCCAGGCAATCAGCGATAATTGCGCACGTCGGCCCGGCAACGGGGCCAAATAAACCCCATCCCTCCTTTCGGGGGGCCGGTGGGGAGCAAGGAGGAGAGAAAAAGAGGCGGTGCGGGTGCTGATGGCCACCCCAGGCCCTTTACTGGGATGAGTGGCAGTGGGGGTGCACAGTGGCAGGGCTGCCCTCCGCACAGGCGTCCCAAGGCACCTCTGCGCCCGGGAAGGCGCCAAGGGACACAGCCAGAGAGCCACTCAGCTCGGCCACCAGGTACGGTGTCCCCCGCAGCGCCACGGCTCCGCCAGCCCATCCCAGTCGGTGACCACGCTGTGTATGAGGACAGGGCTGCCCCGCACCTGGCTGGACATCACTGACCGTGGCTGCTTGTCCCTGGCCAGCCTGTTCCTGATGTGGGCTGTCCCTGTGTCAGTGACAGCACAAAAGGCCTTGTACCAGGCTTGGTCCCTGTCATATCCAGGGCTGGCTCTTGTCCCTGGAGCCCTGATAGAGAAAGGGGGCTTATTTTCCACAGCGTACTCCTGCATCACAGTGATGACAGTGTTTGACTCCCCTTCCCACTGAAAGAGCTTTGGGGGTCTCCTGGGTCTCTGGCAGTACCTGCAGCCATAGGGACCAGGGTGCAGGGAGGCTGCTCAAGGTGAGAGCTCAGAGTGAGAACTGTCCCCAAGGGAGCGGACCAGGACTGGGGCATGGCTGGCACTGGTCCTGGGTGTGTGCTGGGATGGGCCAAGCCACCCCAGCTAAAAGCCAGTGCTGTCTCAGGGAAAGGAGAAGAATATGTGCCTTATAGCCTGGAAGGCTTTGGGGTAAAGCAAAGCTTCCTGGAGGACAGCAGAACTCCCCAGGTGCCAGCAGATTTCCCCAGAGGACAGCAGAGATTTCCAGGGACCACCAAAGCTCCCCAAGGGCCACCAAAGCTCCTAAGAGACAAGGAGAGGTCCTCAGAGGCCACCAAAGCTTCCCAGGGGCCCCTGAAACTCCCCAAGTACCGCCAAAGCTCACGGGGGGCCAGCAGAGCTCCCTGAGGGCCATCAGAGCCTCAGGTGGGTGCAGGGGCGCCCCGGGCTGTGCAGGTGCCCCCAGTTCCAGGTTCCAGGGCCAGGCGGGGAGGGCAGAGGGACAGGGTTGGCTGCGGGGCCGGGGTGCGGGCAGCAGGGACCGGGGGTGCCAGGGTGCAGCCCCCCCCTCGGCTCACAGGCATCACTAGCAAAACTTGCCGGTTTCTAAAAATGGCACGTCGGTGCCGCGGCGGCTGCTCTTCACGCCCGCTCCCCAGCACCGGCAGCCGCTAAAAACAGCTCGGCGCTGCCTGCTGCCTCCTGCCACCTCTCACCGGGACGGCTGGCACCGGAGACCACCGCCTCACCCTAACACTGATTTGGCACAATGATGCCCGTCCCCAGTCCAGCCCCCACCCCGTGGCTCTCTCTGCACTCACTTTGTCGCCAGGAGCCCGCGGCCGCTGCCAAGGTGCCATTGCGGCATCACCGGCAAACGCCGGGGCAGCAGATCCCCGGGCGATGCCGGTGGCGGGACCGTGCCCGGCTCTGCCCGTGCACCCGCAGCCCCGCGTGCGGCCACTCATGTTTTATAGATGGCTCCGATTTTAATAATTAATCCCTGCTAACGACAGCACTTTCCCCAAATAAAACATTTAAATTGCTGTGTGTGCACGGCGCGTTGCCGGGATGGGACACCGGCTGCTCTGCCGCAGCCGTGGCGGATGGGCACGGCACGAGGTGGCTTGGCACAACTTGGCACAGCGTGGCACGGCCCGGCACGGCCTCATCTGCCCACAGCTCAGCCCGGTGCTGCACCAACCATGCCCAGCCACACGGCATCTCAGGGTGACACCACCCATTGCCCACCTGTGGGTGCCCGGGTAGCACCTCTTAGGCACCCCCCCAGCTGTGGCAGGGGTGCCAGGTGCCATGCAAGGTGCCACCCTGAGAGGTCACCTGCCTGTCCCTGGCGCCGTGGCAGTGGGCACAGTGCCAGTACCAATCCCAGCTAGCAGTGTCAGGCAGCATCGGACAGGGGTGGGCACATGCCAGCCCTTGGCATGGAAGTCTGGGCGCTCGCTCCTCACCTCCTGCAGCGTAATTAGGGCAGGATAAATGTGGATTAGCATGAAATCTGTCATCTCTGCAAGCACATTCGTGGGGGGAGGGGGGCAGCCTAAAGCGGGGGCCGCCCACACGCACATCACCATAACCACACCAGACTTGTCAGCTAACAAGCAGTTCACCGTGCCACCCTACTGCCAGCACGGACAGCCCTGCCCCCTCCAAGTACTCTGCTACCCTTGGGTGCTCCCACAGCTGTCCCCTGTGTCACCATACAGCAGGCCTGGCATGCATCTGCCACCCAAACACAGCCCTGGGCACCCACTCTGCTTTGTGCTGAGGAGGGCAATAGCCAGGGTGCCAGTTTGTCCGTCCGTCCATCCATCCATCCATCCATCCATCCATCCATCCATCCATCCATCCATCCATCCATCCATCCATCCATCCATCCATCCATCCATCCCATGAGCTGCTGGTGCCCCAATCAGCCACCCTGGCTGCCCCCCAGGCATGCAGCATCCCCCAGTACCAGTGCCCAGCACCTCCCAGGGCTGGTCCAGCCCTAATAATCACACAGTGCCAGGCTCTTCCTGTTGCCACAGCAACTCAGCAGTGAGCCGAAATGGTGCTGCTTGACCATGTGTGAGGTCAGCACCTACACTTGAGGTCATGGTCACCCAAAACCCAGGCCAGGGGAGCAGAGCAGTCGCACTGTGGGGAAACTGAGGCATGGTACTGGCAGCCGCCCTGACTGTGGGCTGCAGGGACCCAGCTGCACTAAAACCACCCTTGGGCACGTGGCGGTGGAGCCGTGCAGGTGCGAGGCGTGGTGGAGATGGACAGCTCAGCTGATGGGAGCTGACATGGCCCCGGGCTCCAGCACTGCTTAATGAGCAGCCGAGGAGGTTTTATTTAAAGCCAGGGTTGGCAGCAGGACCTGTGTGGCTGGACATGGAGCAGGAGCAGCGCTGCCCACAGCCACACACCGTGTGTGTTTCGGCATCCCTTGCCCATCCTGGGCTTGCCCTGAATATTCCCTGCCACGAGCTCCACTGTCCCCTGCACAGGCAGTACTGAAGCAATCAAGGTGTCCTTAAGTGAAGCTGGTAGTGACTCTTGGTCACCAGACAGCAGCCCCAAGCATGGGGCAGTGTGCCCCACTGGACCCTGTGCAGGCAGGCAGGGTGAGAAGCAGTAAATGGGCTGGATGCCATCATGTTCTCACTGTGATCACAGGTCCTATGGTATCTTAGTGGCAGGGACTCTGTAATCCCATGCCCTGGGCTCCATGACCCCATGGCTGGGCACCCACAACCCCAAGAGCATCCTCATCTGATGCCTGTCCACCTATCAACTCCAGGACCATCGTGATCCTATGGGCACTGCAATTCCATGCCCCAGGCATCCATCATGCCACTAATCCTGGGGGCAACATGGCCAGCATGCCAGGACAGCAGGGGCATCATCACCCCATGCCCAGGAGCATCGTACTCCTCACATGCCTTGTGCCTCACACCCACTCGGGCCACAGGCTGGATGTGGCTGGGAGGAGGAGTTTTAGCAAAAGCTTCCTAAACATCCCAAGGTCAGAGGGCCATGGTGGGACACAGGGTGCAGAGTGGGGCCCCGGCGTGGCAGGCAATGGGGAATGGTTCCAGCGTGGCCACAGCAGCACCATTGTGCAGATGTCCTCCTTTCACTGGCACAGCAACAGTGGGTGCCCCCTCCTCAGTGTCTCCCATGAGGTGGGTGCCCCAGGAGTGGGTGGGGAGACACCTCACCTATGCAGGGGCACGACGGTGCTGCCAGCCTGGGGCACAGCCCCCTCAAAGACACAGTCTCAGCCAGGGAAAAAATATAATTAGGTTTTAATGAGTGATTTGAACAGCCAAGAGGCTGGAAACTCCATGGGAGCCCTGGGAAGGCCAGGCTACCCAACAGCACCTGCTGGGTATGGGGCCCACACAGCACCCATCCACTATGGGACTGAGCCCCAGACCCCAGAGCACAAACTCATCACTGTGGGGCTGAGCCTCTCACCACCCAGCCAGAGCAGGACTGAGCCCCCAGCATCCTGTGGTGTGGGACCAATCCTGGGGAGCAGCTAGCAGGGTCTGGGTGTGAGCCAGGGGAGAGCACTCCATGGCACCCAGCTGCCTCCCAGCACCCATCCCATAGGGAGGGTGCCCCATAGCATCGGGCTGCACACTGCATCCCTCCTCGGGGGAGTGTGCCAACGCTATATGGGGGTCTGGAAGACTCCATGGTTCAGGGAATCCCATCAGCACACAGATGTGTTGTCGTCCTCCTCTTCTTCCTTCTCTTCTTCTTCCTCCTCATTATGTTTATCCTTGTCCTCACTATCAGGCTCCAGGGGAGCAGGGGGAAAGGGAGGACCCCAGTCCAGGTTGGTGTAGGTGACAGTCAGGTTGACATAGTGCTCACCATCCAGCGTGGCCAGGACATGCTCCAGCTCACCCACCAGCCCGGTGAAGGACGGCCTCTCCTCAGGCGCTGGCGCCCAGCAGCTCAGCATCACCCTGTACCTGCACCAACACCCCAGTCAGTGCTGGCAGCCCCCCGGACAACCCCTGCCACCCTGCCCACCCCCAGCTGCACTCACAGGGTGTCGGGGCAGTGAGAGGGCTGTGGCAGGCGTCTCCCCTGCAGCAGGTAGTGGGCCATGTCATAGGGGTCCACCCCGGCGTACGGTGATGCCCCGCGTGTCAGCAGCTCCCACATGAGCACCCCGAAGGACCACTGCCAAGAAGAGAGCTGCCAGGGGTGCACAGGCAGGATGGAGATGGGGGACAGGACAGGGAGGGGGGGTCATGCCTACCACATCAGACTTCGTGGTGAATTTTTGGGTCTGGAGGCTCTCCAGTGCCATCCACTTGACAGGCAGCTTGGCGTGGCGGTGCTGCTGGATGCTGTAGTAGTCCTTGCCAAACACGTCCCGTGCCAGCCCAAAGTCAGCCACCTTTACTGTCAGCGTCTCATCCAGCCTGCAAAGCACCAGGTGGAGGTGGGGACTCCTGGGCACCCCCAGAGCCAGGCGGTTACCCTGGGGTGGAGGTCTGGAGGGCACAGCCACACTCACATGCAGTTCCTGGCTGCCAGGTCCCGATGCACAAACTTCTTCTGGGCCAGGTACTCCATGCCCAGGGCCACCTGCAGCCCGAAGCCGATGAGCTCCTTCACTGTGGGGCTCTGTGAGATTGGAGTGGTGAGCATGGAGACCTTGGCACCCATCTCTGCCCACCGCCCTTGGGGTACCCCCTACCCGCTCCTGGGTGCGGATGAACTGGCGCAGGTCCCCGTGGCGCATGTAGGGCAGGACAACAAGGGGCAGCCCGTGGCGGGGCAGGCACACCCCCAGCAGCGAGAGCACCTGCGGGTGGTGGAAGCTCTTCATGAGGATGCCCTCGCGCAGGAACTCTTCCACCTCCTCCAGGTCCGTGATGCCTGCAGAGAGCTGAGCTGTGGCCGTTCCGCTGCTGTGCCATGGGAGCACGCACGGGAGGGGGAGCTACTCACGGTGCAGGGACTTGACAGCGCAGTGCAGGTCGCCCAGCAGAGGGTCCGTGTAGGTGCCATGGTAAACGCTGCCAAAGTGCCCTGCAGGGATGGGTGGCATAAAGCTGGCACCGCACACACTGGGCAGGTGACGCCACAGCCAAATCGGGGTGCCGAAGAGTCACCTTTGCCGATGACCTGGTGGCGGTGGGTGACAAGCCGCTCCTCGGGGATGAGGATGTCCTTCACTTCCTCCAGCAGCTCCGGCCGCAGATCCTCCAGGCAGCAGGATGTGGCCCTGAGCAGGGGCATGGGGGATCCCCCGCCCGCCGCACCAGCACCAGCACCAGCACCAGCACCAGCACCAGCACCAGCACTGCCATTGGCACCGGCGCTGGTGACTCGTGTGCGGGGCCCCACGGGGCCGGGAGTGCCCGCTGTGTTCAGCACTGTCGGGACAGGCAGAGGCGGGGTGAGGGCTGGCAGCACCCAGCACCCCGCCACCCACCGGCGACACCCACTTACCCAGCACCTCTCTGTAGTCGACGCCGGGGCGCTGGGTGGTGACAGGCGGGTCGCTGCGGCCGGGCTGTGCCAGCAGCTCCAGGTTCTCCGTACCTGCAGGCAGCAATAGGGTGGGTAGGGGGTGGCGTGGCCGGGGTCTGGGGGCATCGGAGTGCCCGGCGAGCACGGCACTCACCCCGCCTCTTCTTCCAGCGCCAGCGGAACAGCACGGCAGCCAGGATGCAGCAGACGAGGAAGGTGATTCCGGTGCCCAGAGCCAGGCTGGCGGCCAGGTCCAGCGATGTGGGGGGGGACAGAACCCAGCCCAGCGCCTCACAGGCTCCGTTCACACAGATCTGGAGGATCAGGGGCTCAGCAGGGATACGGTGAGGGGGACTGGGGCGGGTGGTTGTCCACCCGGGGGGTTCCTACCTCCACGGGGGCCCCAGCGGGCGGCAGGCGCAGCTCGCGGGGCAGGCGGCACGTCACCTCGTTCTTCAGGACGTTGGGGTGGCAGTCCAGGCCCCCCACCGTCATGGTGATGTTCATGCAGGTGGCCACGGCATCCAGCCCCAGTTGCTGCCCAGACAGAGCACAGTGAGCTTGGGGGTCCTGGCAGTCGAACCCCTACTCCGGCTCACCCCAGTGCCTCACGTACGTGCACCTCGATCTCATCGTCGCCGGGCTTGAGGCGGAGCCGCCTGCCCTCCTGCTCCAAGGGGTAAACCTTGGGCCGGGAGTAGTAGCGAAGGCGGAAGAGCCAGCGGCCGTCGGCACCGTCCAGCAGCACGCTCAGGTTCCCCAGCACCACCTCCACCTTGCTCTCGAAGGGGAAGGCTGGACTGTGGCACAGCAGCCGGTCTGGTGCCAGCGGGTTCTTACATTCCTGTGGGCAAGGAGATGCTGAGCACCGGCTCGGAATGTGCCCGGGGGATTGCGGTGGGGTGGGCAGGGCCGGGGAGGGATGGCCCCACACCCCGGCGCTTACTGTGGCTTGGGTAACCACACCACCGGCTTCAAAGCGGATCTTGGCGCGATACACGGAGTCCAGGTGGGTGCCGATAATGGTGAGCAGCGAGCCCCTACAGTGGGCAGGAATCAGGTTCCCCGGGGTGCACACGGTCCCCAGGGTGCCTGCAATTCCCAGCGCCTCGTCCAGCCCAGCCAGGGCAGTGGCAGGACGGGGCTGTCCCTCACCCCGGGTAAGGGAGCCCACGCACTCACTCATAGCTGCAGCTGGGGACGATGGCGGATACGGCGGGGTCAGGGCGGTACTGGAAGGGCACGGGGGCAGGGAACTCCTCCCCGTCGATCCACAGGGCTACCCGGGCTGCGCCCAGGCCACCAGCGGCGGGAGCCGTGCATCGGATTGTCCCATTGTCCTGCCTGAAGACACGACAGCCGTGGCTGGGGGGACAGCGGGACTGCAGGGGCTCCCCGTGCCCGTCCCGTGCTGGGGACCCCGATGTGCCAGGTGCAGGGCAGGGGTGTACCTGGGCTGCCCTGTCAGGGCACACTCGGAGCCATTGACCATCACCCGCCAGCTGCTCCCTGCCGAGAGGTGTTTGCCATGGAGTGAGAGGTGGGTGCCACCCCACCGGGGGCCAAACGGGGGGTGCAGGGCACTGACGTGGGGCTCCTGAGCAGAGATGGGGTCAGTGGGACGGGTGAGTGAGGCAAACCCCTCCCCGACCCTGCCAGGGGCACTGCCAGTGTGGAACCGTACCACGAAGACGAAGCCGCCGAGGGTGGCGGAGCCGTAGACTCGGAAGCCAGAGGCTCTGGCGGGCTCCTCCACAGTGAGCACCACGTCGGCTGGGCCCCCCTGGGCTGCCGGGGCCCCCGGCTCCAGCTCACACACCAGCACATCCACAAACTCCTTGCGGCGCGAGGTGGGCAGAGGTCTGTGGGACAGTGACGGGGATCAGCCTCAGGCCGGGGGCAGCCCCAGAGCCCTCCCTGCTGCTGTTCTCTCCCAGCACCGTCGCACACCTGTAGCTCTCGCTCTCCCCCGGCAGCACGGTGCAGCCTCGCCGTCCCACTGTCACCCGGCAGGCACCGCGGGGATTGCGGCCGGGGTCGGGGTCCAAGCTGGAGCGGAAGGTCATTCCACAGAGTGTCACCCGTGTCCGACCCCGCAGCGGGGCGCTCCGGGGATGGAACTGTGGGAGAGGCATCTGTGTCACCCCAAAGTGCAGTGACTGTTGCGGGTCCAGAAATACCCTTCTATGAGGAACACAACGCCCATCCCAGGGAGGGGGTCCCACCGCACGCCACCCCATTTGCCACGTCCCTCCCCATCCCAGTGCTTGGGAGCTGTGAGGAGCAGGGGGACGGCAGCGCAGACCTACGTCGGTGAGGACGGGTGGGCAGCTGTCCTGGACCCAGTGGCCGGTGCACTCGTGGTGGCGCCTGCACCCATCCCCACACCAGCCACAGCCCATGAAGCTCTCGGCCCGCAGGCAGCGCTGGCACGTCGAGAAGTGGCGACAGCCAGGGCCAGTGACATTCAGGAGCCACATCTGGGGACGGAGAGTGGAGGTGAGGGGGACACACTGAGCTCCATGCCCACCCTACGCCCCTCAGAGCTCCCACTCACCTTGGTGCCAGCAGTGAAGAACAGCGAGTGGCTTTGCAGCCCCATGGCACCCCGCACAGGCCCCGGCTCTCCCAGGGAGAAGTTGGACAAGGTCAGAAGGTAGGAGCTGGAGCGCTGGAGCACCATCTGCAGCAGGGCAGAGGGGCTGAGCATACCACACAGCCTGCCAGGACCTACCATCCCACCTGACCCCCCCATCCCACCTGGAAGACGCGTCCTTCTGCTGTGCCCAGGTGGGCCACGGTGACGTCTCCCATGGCAGTGACGAAGAGGGAGGTGAGGAGGACGCCTGTCAGCTGCCCGTTGAACAGGTCCACTTTGTGGGAGGCAGCAGGGACGAGGGTGGGCTGATCCCAGCAGCTGGTGTTGACCACTGGCGCTGAGAGGTTCACCTGTGGCCAAACATGGGGTCAGTGACTTGAAGCTGGCCCTGGCACCCCGACTCCCACACCCGCACAGGTAGGCACGAGCTTGATCTGTGAGATATTTTGGGGCAGCACCAGATTGCTTAAGTTCTCCTCCAGGCTGGGAAAATTTTGGAGAGAAAACCACATTGGCAGGCCGTCCCTCAGTCCCCCATGCGGCGTCAGATCCTGCCCTCCCCTCCCACCCCATCTGGATATAGTTAATCGTGCTGGCACCACAGGATGCTCACTCCAACCCCAGTCTTCCCTGACGCCTGGAGCTCAGCGAGGGGCTGGGGTGGAAGAGGGACACCAGGAGCCATGGGGTCCCCACTGGACCCTCCCAATGCAGAGGGGCTCGGGTCCCCTCTGAGTTTTTCCTGCTACAGTGTGAGTCAGCAGCAGTGAGCTGTCTGCTCCGTGCAGGAAGAGGAGGGGATTTGGCTGCACCTTGCCCTGAGCCTGGCTGAGGACACCAAAACCCGTGTCATGGGCTGGGACGAGAGGGCCCTGCCAGGGTGCCCACCCATCTGCATCCTGGCCGTGCCGGGGCTTGTACCTGGGACACGGTGTTCCTGCCCCGCAGCTGTGGCAGACGAGGAACCCCGGTGACTAATTGCACTTCCGCCTGCGGTTTATTTGCCCAGAGAAGGCGGTGGCTGGGCCGGGGGGACAAGGCAGGAGCAGCCCGCACCTCACACATCCAGCCTAAGAAGCACAGAGGCCCTGTGGCTTTCCCACCCTCCCACACATAAACAAGCTGGAGAGGGTGGCTGGGGTCCAGGGACAGTCACCACGGGGGCTGGAGTCGAGGCTGCCGGGGAGGCCATACCAGGAGAGGAATTGGCCCAATGCATGACATATGGCAGTGTGCCCATGTGCTGGCACATGTACCATGGGGGCTCACAGGATCCCCACCCTCACCCAGCCTCCTCGGTGCAGCCAGGGCTGCTGGGTTCCAGCAGTAGCTGGTGGGTGGCTGCTGGGCTGACTCACACCTGGGTGATGCCGCTCTCCCCCTGCCCTGCCCTACCCCACCCCACCCCACCATCCACCCCGCTATACCAGTGTTTCCCAGCTCCTGAACCCACTTTCCCACATCCCAGCCAACCCCCAGGGTCCCTGGGCCGGATGCGGCGCAGGGTGGAGCACTCACATTGTGTGGGCAGTACTCCACCGGCTGGAAGAAACTGAGCCCCCGCAGCAGTGGCTGGTGCCCAGTACCGCAGCACTTCTTCATGCCCTCCTCCATGGCCTGATTGAGGAGGCGGAGGGGGAAGGCGCAGACGGCCGAGTTCTCCTGTGGCACTGGGCTCTCCGGCCGGCTCTCGGCAAAGGCGCCGAAGAGCACCGTGTCGGTGTCATTGATGCCGAGGTCACGGGCCAGCCGTGCGCCAGGGCGGGCAGCGTGGGCTGCCTGCAGCACGTTGTAGGCGATGTCCTTCTCAGCATCCTCCTCGCCGCTGCGCCGGCGCCGGCGCTTGGACTCAAAGCGGCAGTCAAGGACGAGCTCGCGGTAGCGGCGGAGGTCACGCTCGTGGGTGCTGAGCCGCGCCAGGCGCGTGTGGTACGCTGCGGATCCTGGCCGCTCCGGCTGCACCATCAGGAAGTAGACATGGTCCCCGTCGGCAAAGGAGTGCACATAGTGGATGGTGTAGTTGTCGCGGTATTGTGGCAGCACCGTCAGCCACTGGAAGTCATTTGAAAAGCCATCCAAGGTGCCCTTCAGGCGTCGGATGGACACCGACTGTGGGCTGTACCGTGCTGCCACACTGCTGTCGATGGTAGAGCCGAGGTAGAAGAAAGAGGCGTAGGAGGTGGCCACCACGGTGGCACTGGTGCCCAGTGGGCTGACCACACAGTCAGGGCAGAAGGCAGGGCTGTTGCCCGTGGCCGAGTACAGGCAGTGTGTGGCTGTGATGGCCACCTTACCGTCCCGCACCTCCAGCTGGTGCTGATAGCACAGCCCATGCTGTGCTGTGCCACAGCTGTACAGCCATGGCTCCAGCGGGTCCAGAAGCAACAGGACATTGTCTGTGTCCTCAGGGCCATCTGTGGTGGCTGGGCACAGGTGACAGATCTCACACTTGGCACTGCCCACTGGGCCGGTGATAAGGACGGAGAGCAGGCGCAGCTCGGGGCTGACCAAAAGGATGCGGTTGCGGACGGCCACAAAGGCAGCAACTGGGCCATCGGAGTCGGTGAAGACAGCAACATTCTGGATGGGGCTGCCAGCATCGAGGCTGGGCAGTGTGTATGGGATGGAGAAATTTCTGGTGGAGCTGTAAGGGATGCGGGGACACTGCCAGGCACTGGCATCCAGCAGGGCCAGGGTGAGCAGCAGCCAGAGGCACACACAGCACAACAGGCCCATGCTGTGCAGTGCCACTGGTGTAGGGTTATCGATGGTGCTCAGCACCCAGCAGGCTCAGAACGTGTGGAGGACGGGCCACCATTGCATCTGCCAAAATAAAAAAGAAAGGGTTTTACCTGCTTATTTTAAGTGAGGACCCAGGCAGAGCCACAGCCGGGTGTCAGTTGGGGCTGCCAGGGTTGCCAGGGGCCAGATGACGATGGGTAGTGCCGAGGGAGGATCAGTCTCACCAAACCTCTTCCGAAATACCATGAGTAGGAGGTGATGCCAAGCTGCCTGTGGCAGAGGGACAAATCCTGCCTTCTGCCACCTACAGACGCTGCCTGTCACCCCGGGGCATCTCTGCCCTGCAATGACCCATTCGAGGGACTGGGATAGGGACCCCCCCCAGCCCCCGGGACAGCAACGGGGACCGGAGATCCCTGCACGACCAGGAAAAGGCCCCCGCCAGCCTTCCGGGACTGGGACCCCGAACAACCCCCGGCCTCCACCACCGGCCCCGCCGTAGCTCACCAGGTCCGGGATCTCCACTGGCTCCGGCTGCCCCCGCCCCATCCGTCCGGTCCGGTCCGATCCGAGCGGTGCCGGGAGGCAGGGCGCTCACCTGGGCGCTGCCGTGCGGTGCGGTGCCGTGCCGTGCCGGGACAGGGCGGAGCGGAGCGGGGCCGGGACGGAGCAGGCGAGGCGAGGCGGGACGGGGCGGAACGGGGTGGGCGGGTCCTGCCCCCGCGCCGCCCGGGGCTCCCCGAGGGCCGGCACCGGCACACGCAGCCCGGGGGCACGGGGGTGTGCGGGGGAACAAGGAGATCGGGGTACCCGGAGGGTCGCTGGGCACTCCCGGGGAGACAGGCACGGTTGGGCACGGTGCCCAAGAGGCGCACGGGTGTGAGTCGGGGCCACTGATCGGAACACGGGTGCAGGACTGACGGACTGCCTCGCTGCCCGCTGCAGGTCCGGGTGGCCGTCGGGGGTTGCCCGTGGCTGGGAGGTGGCTGTCAGCAGCATCCCTGGGTACAAGTGGGGTCCTGCATGTCGGTACCCCGTGGCCCCTCGGCCGCAGCCCCCAGCCCCGCTGCCGCAGGGACAGCTGACACCCCGACACACGGAATGGAAATTGCCGCTTCTCCGCGGTAGCACCGCGTTCGCTGCTCGCTACCAGGTCAACAGGCAGCCTTGAGGGGTGCGGCAGGCTCAGCACCGGAGTTCCCAGCTGGGAGAAAAGAGCAGGGTTGGGAGAGCCACAGCTTTGCCAGGGCAGGTGTGAGGGTTATTTCTGTTGTGCCCATTCTGTGTCTCATGTCCCTTTCCTCCCTGGCTACCTGCAGTGGCAGGAGATGCCAGCACCTCTGGGAGTGACTGCTGTTCGTAGGGATATGGGAAGATTCTTTATATCCCGATCCATGCATGGATTTGCCCTCCAAGTGCCCTGCTGCCCCTCAGACGCAGGACCTGAGAACCCCAGCTTTGCACGTGGATCTTTCCTCCAGGTGAGCGGGGTGCTGGGGACTTTGGTCCCAGGAGCGGCTGTGCCTGCCGAAAATGTCCTGCGCCTGCCGCTTGGCCAGCCCCGGCCCCCCAGGCTCCCGCCCCGTGTTGTGCAAGGCCCGGCAGTTCCGCTGGCTCCGGGCCTTACCCAAGAGCTCCTTCCTCCGGCTGCGCCTCTCGGTTTCGACATGAGCTGGCCGTGGCCAGCTCAGCCCGGGGATTTTGCCGCTCCCAATCTCCAGTCAGCGCCGCCTCCCGCCAGCACAACCCGGCAGCCCCGCACCACTCCCAGGCAGCTTTCCCGGCTCCCAGCAGATCGCCGGGGCTGGAGTGCACCGTAGCAAAACTTGGAGCAAACTTCCTGCCTGGCTTGGTCATCCCCCCACTCCAGTGAACATACAGGAATGCGACAAGACTTAACTTAGGGTCCAGATAATGTTTATGAGCAAAGACAAGCGACTACACTCTGGCAGGAGCATAAATACAGGAGCAGATCCCTGTGCTAGCCCTGCCGGATCCTTCCCAGCTCCCTCTGTGCCGGGGTATCACCCTGATGGCTCTGCCCCTCCTCCGACACCTATTCCAGCACAGTTCAGACAGCCCCAAAACACGGAGTTGGGCTGTTCACAGGTGCTCAGCCCACACCAGTGCCTGGGGTGGCCAGGGAGGTGAAGGAAGCATAGCCGGCTTGAGGGGCTGGGTTTGGGGGACAGGTGCTCCCGTGCCAAGGGGAAAACTCTCCATGGGCTGGGGAGCTCCATGGCCCTGTACTGGGGGGGTCTCCAAGGAGATGTGCTTGAGCTGCCCCTTTAGGATCCACAACCCACAGCCAGAACCATGAGCCCACAAGCACCCTAATAAACACCTCAGCACCTTGGCTCTCTGGAGCTGCTCTGTGTCCCTGTGGTGAGGTGGGCAGGACCCTGCTGTCCCAGCTGGGGCAGGCTGACCCACCCTGCCTGCCAGCATCCCCAGGGACAGACATCCTTTTCACAGCCACAGTGGGAAGGGTCCAGGCTTATACAGACGCCAAGGGAGCAAACCCTCTCCGGGGCTTTAGAGGCTCCCTGGCACTCGGGGGGTCCAGATCCCCCAAGGCAGGGAGAGGAGCAGTGTGTGCCCCAGGCCAGCCCTGTCCCTTGCCTGGATAGTGTCACCCGCCATCTGCAGGCACAGCAACAGAGGGCTCCCCTGAGTGCTGCCACATCTCCCCTGGGGGACCCCCACCCTTGGCACAGCCATAGGATGTCAGAGAAGGGAGGTGCCAGGCACAGTGAGCAGGACCCTGGGGCTCTGCTCCCCTCTAATAACCTGGGGTACCTGCAACCTGACTTCTGGGCCCTCACAACAAAGGATGGAGCTGGGGACTGTGGAGGACAAGCAGGCCCTCCCAGCTGGGGCACTGCCTGCAGCTGAGAGAAAGTCCTGTTCATCCCCTTCCCTTTCCCTGTGCACCCCATCTTGACCAACCAGGTTGGACAGTCCCGCAGGTGGGCTTTCCCTGTGCTCTGGGGTCCCACCATGCCCTCTCCCCTGGACACACAGCCAGGGAATCCCTGGGAATGGGCTCCCCAGCACAGCGGGGGCTCTCCCGGCTGCCTCCATGCCTTGGGTGATGCCCTCAGTACGTCTGGGGCGTGAGGATGAAGAGTCGGTCTTCCTCCTTGCGGATCCACTTCATGAGCTTGTTGACAGCATTGATGGCGCCGGCCTTGGTCCCCAGGGGACTGTAGCATACGTAGAGCTCAAAGGCATTGGTTACCTGGGAGAAGGACAGGACACATGCTGGGAACAGAACTGTGCCCCACTTGGGGCTGGCACTACTTCTTCCCCCCATGGGCTACCAGCAGTGGGCAGAGAGACTCCAGTGCAGGGACACAAAATGGCAGTGGGGTATCCTAAATGGGTGGCATCTGATTGCTCAGAAGTGGAAGAACCAAACCCTGGGGTTTGCCCCACAGTGGGTTTTCTCCACAGCACTGAGCTCATGACAGGGCATGGCACAGCCCTTGGTGCCGGAATTCATCAGCTCCCACTGTTACCCCTGCCTGTCCCTCCCTCACACAGGGACAAGCTCACCCCCAAAAGGACCATGCATAGGCAGGGGTCCTCCCTGGGGACCACAGAGCTGGTGCTGTGCAGTGTTACCACCCCCTTTCCCCACCATGCAGGACCACGAAAGACAGGCTCACCAAACCCCACCAATGGCCTTACCCACGCCAGGAGGTTCTCGCGGGGGCCTGTGAAATAGATGTTCTTCAGGGGCCGTGAAGAGTTGTGGGCCCGACTGTGCAGGTACTGGTAAAGCCCCAAGAGCCTCTCCTTCTCCTCCTCCTGCACGTAGGGAGCCTCAATCTCAGGGCTGCAGGAACACAGCACCCCATTAACCCACTGGAGAAGGGGCTTGGCCCATGCCACATGCCACAGCCTTGGCCCAGTTCTTCCCCAGGGCCTCACCTGGTGAAGAGCCCGGAGCTCTTGGACTTGTAGATGAAGTGCCGGAGGTCAGGGATGCCCACCTGGGCGACGCTGTAGAAGGGGGTGCGCAGGGCCTCGTGCAGAGCGTGCTGCACCCCCCGCCGCCGCAGGCGCTCCTGGAAGCGCCGCTTGCAGTCAGACACAGTGAAGAAGTCCTCACGGTCAGTGGAGACCAGCAGCAGGCACAGGTCCATCTCCTGCTCCAGGTAGGAGATGTGGGCGTGGAAGAAACCGCTGGAGTTAAACTTAGGGAGGCAAATGGGAGTCCAGGCTTCACCCTCCCGGAAAGAGGAAGAAGAGCTGATGAGGTTGAAGAGCAGATGGAGGTCAATGGGGTGAAGGAACTGATCCTTCTTCCTCACGAGAGACACCAGCTGGTTCCCAGACAGCAGAATGGAAAAGACCAGGCTCTTGGCCTTGGCCTGCTGCAGGCTACTGCTGACAGCATCCCGGACACTGGCGGCCAGGGGCAGGCAGCGCACGGCGCCCATCAGGAAGCTGGGGTCGTGGGCCATGAGGTCCAACAGGTTGTCTGTGATGCGCTCGGAGCCAGCCAGGAGCCGGCGCAGGTCATAGTTCTGCTTCTGCTGGAAGATGTGGTTGAGCTGGGTCCAGGTAAGCAGGCTCAGAATCTGGTAGTAGATGTAGAGCAGCTCGTGGGCAATCTCCTGCTCTGACTGCCGGGTGCGTGCCACTGCTACCAGCACCAGTGGGCTCCTCCGCACGAAGACCACCTTGTAGCCATCTGCTTGGAGGGAGTCCCCGGGGGGCCGGGGGCAGACCTGTGAGCCTGGCTCCCTGGGGCTACAGCCAGGCTGCAGCCTCTCCCCCCAGCAACCCATCTGTCCCAGGGGACAGATGACATGGCCCATGGTGGCAGGCACATAGATGGGCAGGCCATGACCCCCCCATCCCCTTCCCCCCCAGGGCGGTACCTGCATGGATGGACCGGATGGCATTTTTCTCGGCCTCCAGGAAGGACACCAGGGCCATCATGACGCCCATGGTGCTGGACAGGGCCTCCTCAGAGCCATAGCGGGAGTACACGGGCTTGCCCGCCTCGCTCAGCACGAAGACATGCTTCCGGTGCAAGCGCCAGGCGTCCATGGTCACGTCCTCCTCCTCCTTCCCCGACAGCACCGAGTCGCGCCGGGTGGTCTGCGGGGATGGCTCCAGCTTCCCCTCCTTGCCTGCCCTCATCTCCTCATCCAGGTCGAGGGCCATGCCCGTGAGCTGTGTGCTCAGCTCGCTGAAGTCCTTGCTGATCTGCTCCATGCTGCTCTGCTCGGCCGGCTCCCCCCGCCTCTCCTCCGGGCTCCGCACCGCGGCCGCCCCGTCCTCGGGACTGGTCAGGTCCTCGTAGGAGCGGGTGTGCACGAACATGGCTCCCTCCTGGCCCGCCCCTGGGAACAGTGGGCCGTGCAGCATCCGTCCACGTGTCCCCCATGTGGGGGAAGGATGCAGAGGGGACCTGCCTCCTCTTCCCATCCCACAGCACCCTGTGGGTGCAGTTTCTGCTGGTGATGAGTGGGCCCATCTCCCCCTGCCCACAGGGCTGTCCCAGGGAGGTCCCAACCCGCATGAGGAACTGCTCTTTCTCCCCCTTGCTTCCCCCCTTGGTGAGCTGTGCTCCATACCTGGCTCCGTGCCCTGTGCCAGCCCTGGCGTGGGGCTCTCGGACCTCTCTGTGTGCTGCCCATCTCCTGGCACCAGGGACCCATTGGACACTTCCCAGCTTTTCTTCTTATGGACATCTGCAGCCATTCCTCGGGGCAGGACCTGCATGTGACCCACAGTGTCATCCCTGTGTCCCCTCACTTTCAAAGCAGGCCCTGAATTGCTCAGTTCTCCAGCGGGGCCAGGCTAGTACCCGTGGCCCAATCCCGCTGGCTCAGCAGGCAGCTCCGAGCCCTGGTGAGATGTCAGGAAAGCTGCTCTAATCCAGCAGGATTTCCTCTCTCACGCAGCCCCAGCTCTTTCCAGGCCCCTGGCCACTTCACCTTTCATCCAGGCTTGGCCCCGATTTCCCCTGTGAAAGCTGCTCAGTCTCCCTGTGCAGCGAGGGGGAAGGGCCACAGCCCTGGATGGGGCCTGTCCCTACACCTGAGATCCCAGAGGCCTCGTGTTTGCAAAGGGAGGGGTTTATGACCCTCCTTGGACCTGGTTAGGTGGCTGCCATGCAACGAGGCTGGTGACACTCCTTGTGAGCTAGCACATATGGCATCAGCCCAGGAGCTGGGTGCCCTCTCCAGCAGAGTCCATGCCTCCAGCCTGCTCCTTCCTCCCTTCCCTGGGGGAAAAAACAGCCCAAAAGTGGGCACAAGCAAAAGCAACAGGAGGCAGGCTAGCTGGTGAGGAGCCTGTGCCTCTGAACCTGGCTGCTGGGGAAGCTCATGGAGCCCGAGCTCTGCTCTGTGCCCCGGCACACCTTCTGCTCCCAAATCCAACCCCACTAACGCTGCACCTGGGGGAACCAGACCAGCCCCCACAAAGTCCTGTGACAGCCCTGAAGGGTATCACCGAGTGGATCAGAGCCCTGTCCTTACCTGGGGGAGCTCATGAAGCCCCCACCCCCAAACCTGTGACAGCTCTGGAGGGTGGTGGGGAACTGGCTCAAAGTTCCTTTGACTTTGGAATCAAAGCTCCATCGTCCCCTGGAAAGCTAAATCCTCACGTCACAAAACCCTGTGACAGCTCTGGAGAGTACTGGGGAACAGATAAGGGCTCTGTCCTCATCCAGGGGAGCCTGTGACAGCTCTGAAGAGTGCCGGGGAGCTTCCTGGGATCCTGTCCACACAGGAGGGAGCCAGACTAAAATCCTGTGACGGCCCTGGAGAGTGCCGGGGAGTGGATCAGGGCCCCGTCCTCACCTTTCCTCCTCACCCTGCTGACCTTCCCGTGGGCGGGACTCACCCCAGGACCCCCCCGGGCCCAGCACGGACCCACGCCGACCCTTCCCCCTCCGGCGCTGAGGTGTCACCGCTCCTGCAGCCCCGACACGACCCAGGCCCAGGACCCCTCCTAATGACAGCGCGCAGGGACCCACCTCCGCGGCTCCTCCAGGGGCCGCCCTGCAGCCCCCTGGGCACAGCCTAGGCGGGTCGGAAAAGGGCCCGGAGCCGGCGGCGGGCGGTCACCTCCCGCCCTACCGCCGGTCCCGGCCCCGACCGCGGCGACACCCCCGCCATCGCGGCGACCCGCCGCGGGGCATCATGGGAGTTGTAGGCGGTGCGCTCCAAGGGGAATCATAGGAGTTGTAGTCCGTAAGCCTCAAGGACACGCCTGAGAAGGGGCGGCAGAAACGGGTGGACAGAGACTACAATTCCCAGCATCCTCTGGGTGTCCGACGGGGAGGAGGGAGCCGGAAGTTCCGGGTTCTCGCCGTGGCGGCCGTGGGGCCTGTGCGAGGCGGGAGCGGCGGAGCAGGAGGAGGAAGAGGAGGAGTAGGTGATGAGGGTCTCTCGGGAGATAAAGGGGATCGCCTGGGATAAAGGGGATCTCGCTTAGTGGGGTGGGAGGGTCGAAGAGTGTCCTGAGGGGCTCCCGGGGTGGGCTTGCCGGGGGTAGAGGAGGGGGAGGCTGCGGAGTCCATGAGGCGGGGGGGCAGGGGGGGTGTCTGTTTTGGGGTCTGTTTGGCTCGGGAATAGAGTGAGTCTGGGGTCGGCCCGCTGCGGGCGGTGAGGCAGCAGGGCCTGGTGCTGTGGGCCCGCAGCTGCGTGCTGTGAGCTTGATGTTCATCAGAACCTCACACCCTGGTGGGATGTGGGTTGTGGGGTTGGGATGCTCGGCCCCTGGATCAGGATACCGTATCCCACTCGGTGGTGTTGGGGCCTGACACGTGTGTATTGCTCACAGCAGTTGTGGTGTTTGTGGGTATCTCAGTGCTGTTCTGAGGCCCTGATCAAGATTAGGGCCTTTTTTGCACCAGGTCACATGTGTGTCCATCTCGGAATGCTTGTGGTTGTAAAAGGGCTGGGCCAGAGTGGGCTGGATTCGTGCTGGGGTGCAGAAGGATCTGATGGGAGCTGTGTGTCAGCAGATTTAATCCCAAGTGATGGGCTAAATAAGATTTTGGGCTGTGAATAAAGGCTTAGGTGGAGGCAGGATGTGGTCTGGCTCTGGTGGAGGCCTCGTAAGGCGGTGATCAGGAACGACTGGAAGTGATGACAGTGACCTCCCGTGCTCTGTTTTTAAAAACAATTGGCACCTCAAGAGGCTGGTGTTGCTGCTGCTTTGTGGTGTTACTTTTGGCAATGCTGCTGAAGGTGAAATTCACTTTCCTATCCTGGCAGGGTGTTGGTGGTGTGAGAGTCTTTCCCAACATCCACTGGTTGGGAATACACTTGTGAAGTCCTTTGAGACAAGCAAGGTCAGGATAGTAATGGGGTGGGGTGTGTGTTAGGAATTCACCCAGTTGTCTCTAATACATGTTTTTAGAAGCGTCATTCAGATGAAAAGTATGCACATCCCCTTTTTTAAAATTAAAATCCTCCAGCCTGACACCTTTGAGAGCCAAAATGGTTCCCTGTCCCTTCACTTCCACATGTCAGTGACATGTTTTTGATATTTTTTCTGAATTAGGGATCTCTAACTAACACTGGGTGTAACTACCTTTCTTGGCTACTTGCAGTTTCTGTAGCTTTGGGGAATAGTTTTCTCTTGTACCTCCTGCAGAACTTAGATTTCATAGAGGCCTTTTCCTTTCTTCGGCTTTACAAAAACTTTACTGAGTACAGAAAGTTGTTCCACAGCAAACTGCTTCCTCTGTTCTCGTGTGTAGTTCTGTGTTTAATTTCCTCATGCTCTATAAATACCAAGTCTTGGCAAAATCTGTTTGGAGAGAAGCTCTGAATATCAGAGTATTTTTCTGAAAATAGCACCCAGTCTGTCACCAATTACCCTTCTCTCCCCCATATTTGGAAAAAAGGTGTGAAGTTGGGTGTAAATTGGTGAGGAGACACTTGAGGGCTGTGCTGGCGTTTCCCACTCGGCCCCTTGACAGATGTCTTTATTTAGTCCTCAAGAAGACCAGTTGCTTAGTCTGGCTCAGCTGCACAATCCCCATGATCAAAGCCATTATTTTCCCATAGCAGGATATAAATTGGAATAAGAGCTCCAAGAATTTGCTGTCAGGTTTGGTGTGTGCAGATTGGGAAGTGGAGTCAGGAACCTCCCCAGGGTTGTCTGGGGAAGCGCTGAGGAGGGCAGGGGCACGATCCTGAGGAAGTCATTGGGTGTAATTGCCATGGAGCATCTGGAGCTCCACCAGCCTCTCCTGGGAGGGCTGTGTGGCCACCAGTCATTGGAGGAACCAAGACCACAAAGGAGCTTCTCCTTGTTTAGTTGTGCCTTCTGTATCTTCGGTGGAGCTGAGGCTTTGCAACTAGAAGATAGAGCCAGCTGGGATAGGAGTAGGGAAAGATGATGCATATCTGCCTCCCGAATGTTCAGGGTAATTGTAACTGCTCATTATTGTCCTAGAGAGCTGTTGGTCTGGGCTCTGCCAGTGACTGGACTGTTTCCATCTCCTCAAACACTGGGTTGTGACCAGAGTTATGACAAAACTATGGATGCACAGTTCCAAGCACGCAGGTGGCTTTTTGCCATGATCGTTGTTGGCCTGGGGTGTCTTTGGCAAACAGCCTCACTCCCACTGACCTGTCTCCCAGCATTTACCTATGAGCTGGGAGGCAGCAGCTGAGCTGGCAGATACCTGCCCATGGCAGAAGGGTGAATCCTCATGATGTCTCATCACGGTGTGCTTTTTTTGGAGCAGTTGTAGCAGGGTGTACCTTCAGGAGATCCTGGCATTAGTGGAAGCCAGGCTAAGACCCTTCTGTCCCTGTCCTGCAGTTTGCTGTCACCTTGGTTTGTGGGCTTGTGTGGTAAAGTGTATCACTGAAGTGACCTGGGTTAAATATAACTCTCTTCTGAGGGTCATCCGTGGTGCAGACCCAGAAAAGCACAAGCTGGCACAACTTACGCCCTGTGCTTTGCCAAAGGCGGAGGCGGGGAGCAAATCAGGCTGAGTGGGGGCTGTTGGAGCCAGTGTTGTTCCCTGTGTTATTGAACCATGACCTCACGCTCCCGGAGGTTGCTGCATGGCTCAGCAGGTCTGTGCCAGGCCTGGTAGCTGTCCAGTGGTATTTTTTTCCTTGTCTGATAATTTGACTATTTTGTCTAAACAGTTCCCAGCTGGCAAGGGATTTTATTTCTTTCTTTTTAAGCGTTGGTAAGGTTGTTGACTTAAGGAGAACTGGAATGGGGGAGGAAAATCCAGAAGGGAATAGCAAGAAATGTGAGGCTGCAAAAGATCTCGGATGAAAGGACTGGCTGACAACAGGAACCATCTCCTTTTGGCAGCCCTTGCCTTGAAGGGGGTGTGGTCTTGGTTCTCTTAGAAAGAGAACTTTTCCTCCTAGAAAGATTGAGGAAATCCTTGGGACCAGGGCAGTTATTTATTAAGAGCCATGTAAAATGTGAGCAGACTGAGTGGCTGACAGAATGAACCTGTTTCTGTGGAAGTGACACTGGGGTGGATGGATCGGTGGTGGTTGCACAGGCTGCCTTCCTCAACCTCAGCATGTTTGATTTCTGCTGGAACCTGCTGTCCCTGGCTCCCACCTTCCCTGGTGGGTAGTGGACCCTGGCAAGAGCATGGACTCTCTCCTGGCACAGCGGCTCCCTCGGTTCCTTGGCACAGACAGCTGCCAGCAGCAGCATCTGGAATTGCTCCCTGGTGGAAGGTCTGTCATAACCTGCTCTGCTGACCTGCCTCCACTATGGCAGCACTGACCTTTGGAAGGGAGAACAAACAGGACTTTGTGTGCCTTTCTTTGACAAGAGCTGCTCCAGGCAGCCAGACTCCTGCAGCCTCCCGCAGCCAGGCCTGGCAGTGACTGTCCATACTGTCCTCTGTCCCCTCAACCACTGGAGGTAAATAATCCCACTTTGGAACAGTGTGTAAGCACCAGGTCTCCCAGCCTTGGTCTGGTGACATGGCAGTCCTCCTGCCCCTCTGCAGCTGGAATGGCCTGAGCAGGTTTGAGGCCATCAGGTTGCCATCTCCCACAGTTTTCTCCATGCTCTGCTGCAAAATTTTTTTTTTTTTCTTTTGGAAAAACGGAAGTACTTCCTATTTCAAGTCCTGGCTTTGGTTATCGCCAGGAAATCCTCACCTTCTCTGCTGGTGGGAGGAAGTGGATGAAATTTTAGATTTCTGTTGAGGCAAGTGTTACTTGCGTCACTCAGCTTGATGAGGGCAGTGTTGGAGAACAGTGCCTGTCATGATTTATTGGCAAAACCTCCTCTGTTGTCTACATACTTCTGAGGGCAAAGTATCCATGGTAGACCAAGAGTAGTGATCATTTCCTTGAACAGCAAAGAGCTTTTGGCAAAAATAGTTTGGATTAAACATTAATTGCAAACTGTTGTTCGGCAGCGGTCCTTGTTGTTTATAGATGGCGGCGTTCTCACATTTCTAGCTGCACCCTGAATAGTGTCAGACAGCACAGTATGTTGGAAAGCTCTATGTTAATGAAAGCAGATATCAAATTGTTTGCCCACCATATTGACAGTTTGATTTCAGGAGTCATTTGGCACTTACAAATTTGAACGTGGAGAAATGCAACACTTGAATTCATTCATGCCTGAGTGTGGTCTTGTATATCTGTGGATCCTGATCAGATGTTACACATACCCATTTTAACCAGCAGGGTTTTTCTTGTGTCATGTGTGTTCTTTGCATTGTGGCTTATCATCATGTTTTTTGTTCAACAGGTTGTGGTGTCTGGGTGTTGTTAGAGTGAATTAACCATTTCTGGAAGCCTACCAGACAAGATCAAAATGTGGGGAGACCATCGACAAGGCAACAGAATGGGGTCTTTTCGGTAAGCATTTCAATGTATTGTTTATTTCAGGAATGTTCTTAAATACAATAAGCCTTGGAAACTCACTATTTCCTGTTTTGATAGAAGTTATGAGGTCTCTATTGAGCTAGTTGTGATGGCCAAAGAACAGACAAGTTAATTGATGGTTTTTGCATTTCTGTGAAGTTTTAAATTTAGTTTTTAAGCAACAGCTGCTTTTAATATTTCTAGTCCTCCACCCCACCTTTTCTAGTGATACTTAGTTTAGCTGTTGTGAGCTAATGTGATGTCCTATATGACTTTTGGTATTATGTGCTGTTAACACCTGTAAGAGAAGAAAATTGGTTCAGAAATACTGGCACATTAACTGCACACACAATTTTATTAAAACATTGAGAGTTTGATTCTTTCCATGAGGTTAATAAGTCCATATATTATAGAATCACAGAATGGTTTGATTGGAAGGGACCTTAAAGACCTTCTTGTTCCAAATCCCTGGTGTGACCTTGACTATCCCAGGCTGCTCCAAGACTGTCCAACCTGGCCTTGAGCCCTTCCAGAGATGGAGCATCCTTCACTGTGCAACCTGTGCCAAGGCCTCACCATCCTGACAGGGAAGAATTTACTCCTGGTATCCAGCCTAAATCCACTCTCTTTCAGTTTAAACCAATTCCCCTTTGTCCTACCACTACATGCACTTGCAAAAAGTCTATATCCCCATATACTCCTTCATAAGACATTTTTGGATGTCACTGCAATTGTTCTAAAGATTCATGAGCAGCTGACCCATGCAGCACATTATTTTTATTAGTTTGTGTTCCTCTGGTTGTTACCTGGGACCTGCGTTTGTAAGAGAGTGCTGGCTGTAAAAATGAAGCCACGAAAATCTAGAATTTTCCTTTGTTGTGCATCATTCTTTCATCCTTTGCTCATGTGTGCACCTCAGTCCCTTGAAAATCAGCGTCATAAAGGTCCTGCTCATGGCATGCCTTAGGTTTCTGCTGTAAGAATACTTCAAATAATTGTCTACTGTAATGTGTTGAGAAAGCTGATAAAAATCAATATCCTCCAGAACACGTAGTAACAGTGTTGATGGGGGAGTTGTGATTATATCAATTGTGCTGTTCTAATGATTTTTAAGTGGATTTTATTTGCATCGTTTTTTAATGTATTGGGTGGGGAATGCTAACCTTGATCCAAGTTTTAAATGCTATTCTACATGGTGGTGAAATGGACCGTGTACCTTAGGAAATCTGTGTATGCTTTGATTAATCTTGGTGAGTGATTCTGTAGTGAAACTCAGAGTACAACATGACTTGCTATAGTTGCTAAGGAAATGTCCACTGCTTTGGGTAGCATTTGGTGTTATTCTAAAATGTGCTGATACTGTATCATTCTGTTTTTTAAAAAATGTATTGGAACCTTGCTTAGGTGAAAAATCAGATAGTTTCAGCTCACAAAAAAAACAAAAAAAAAAGCCCCTTTGGATTTTGAACAACTGCCTTAAGAGGAAAATTCTTCCTGGGTGTTTTTAAGGAGGTATTGGGAGAGCTCATAGCTATAGTCTTGTGAACTCGGTGTAAGACAGTCTGGAGGCACGAGCACAGGGATATCTTGGATGTTGATTGTTGGCATAGTCCTGTGAGGCACCCTCAGTGAACTGATGGCTTTCAGAATTTGCCAGTTTGAACTCCAGCACAAGGAAGCATAAATGAGTCTTTGTAGCATGTCAGTAAAGCCTGTTTGGTAACCTCTGCTTTCATGTGCCTCAGGATGATGTGTTAATTTAGCTGTTTCCATGCTGCCCAGAGAGCTTAAGCTCCTGGGCTCCTCACAGGCATGTGCTGGTGGTGCTAATGAACCAACACACCAGCTGCTGGCACCTCAGACAGCTGCAGAGCTGTGTGCAGTGCAGGGCTATGTGGATTGCTACCATCATTAACCCATTAATGTTGCAGGTATTCTCTGTTGAGTGCTTCTGGAAATTGTGCTGAAATGGGAGCACCCCAGTTTACTTTCTCACATCTGTCGTATGCTGCCTCATCTTAAACTGCCAAACATCAATATCTTCTGCGGATCTTAGACTGTTACACAGCTCTATAAAAGTTTAGAGAAGAATGTGCTGCTGTGTAGATTTCAGACTCTTAAGCACGTTATGAATAATACTGTCTTTATTTCTACAGTGGGAGCCAAGAAGAAAGGTTTGCTCCCGGGTGGAACAGGGAATATCCTCCTTCCCTTGATAGTCTTGGTCAAGAAAGACACTCTGGCAACTTCTCTGGCAGAAAATCACTTCCTTTTGATATCCAGGCACTCTCAGGCCTCCTCAATCCTCAGTTTGCCAACAGAGAGGAACCTTCTTTCAGCTATGGAGCTAGAGATGGACCACGTAGTGACTTCAGAGGTGGGGATGGGCACCACGATTTCAGGGGCAGGGATTTCCCACCATCTGACTTCCAGGGCAGAGATGAGTCCCAGATGGATTTCAGAGGTAGGGAGCCACCTCCTTCTGAGTACAGGGGCAGGGATATGTACTCTGGAGACTTCCGGGAGAGAGAAGGGCCCCCCATGGACTTCAGGGCTGGGGATGTTCCCTCAGGGGACTACAGGAACAGGGACACGTTCCGTATGAACTACAGGGATAGGGAAGCACATAATATGGATTACAGGGGCAGGGAGGAACCTCCATCAGACTTCAGGGGTAGGGGGTCTTACGATTTCGACTTCAGAGGTCGAGATGGGCCTCATTCAGACTTTAGGGCAAGAGATATGTCTGAGTTAGACTACAGGGGCAGAGAACATTCCTATTCAGACTTCAGAAATAGGGATATACCTGATTTGGACTTCAGGGGCGTGGGCACCTCTGATCTGGACTTCAGAAACAGGAACGCACCATCGTCAGACTTCAGAAATAGGCACAGATCCCGATCTGATCAGGATTTTAGGAGCAGAGATGTGGCTCCTCCCATGGACTTTTCAGATAGGGAAATGCCTCCTGTGGATCAAAGCCTTGTAGATTTTAGACACAACCAATCTACTGTACCTTTAGCAGAAAGAGAGGGCTCTGGTTTAAGCACCAGCAAAAGAGATGAGTCTGCACTTAGTCTTGATAGAAGTCCCTTTGGTAGCCAAAAAGGAGAATTCCAGCACTCAGAAGCACCAGCCAGAGAAGAGGAATCCCTGGGACTGGGTCTAGAAGATGACACTTCACACAATTTCCAGAATAGCCGCGGACCTCTTCCTACTCTTCAGGACCAAGAGGAGCAACCTCAGACCTTTGCTAACAAGCAGCAACAGCAGCAGCTTTCTGGGGGGGAGCAGCAAAGATCCGATTCTGATCTTGGGTTAAAGGGTGAAGGTGACCTGGATTTCCTTGGGAGGCAAGATACAGACTACCGGAACATGGAATATCGTGATGTGGATCACCGGCTCCCAGGGCATCAAATGTTTGATTATGAACATGGCAAGTCCTTTGCAGAAGGAAAACCCAGCAAAGATTCTAGGCCCTATAAGAACCTTCAGGTAGGTGTTTTTGTCAATTGATGTCTCTGTTAAATGTGTGTTGGCCAAAGAGTGGAAGGAGTTGGGAAGGAGTCTTCATCCATATCCCATCACTTCAGTTCTATTCTAATTCACCATCCTTTCTGAGATCATTCTCTGCTCCAGGTTATTTAATGGCACCCTTTCTATCTCAGAAACACTTCCCAAGAGAAGTGCAGTTTAGCAAGTGAGAGTTGCTGAATATGTAGAACCAGATTTGGTTCAGAAAGTCTACAGGTTGAAAATGGCCAGACAGAGGGTGTTGGGGGAAGTGGTTACAGATAAACTTATTTTGTTGTTTTGCCCTGGATGTTGCTTATGAGCAGTATCAGAGAGAAGCTCCTGCCTTGGGTGGGCCTGTGTACTACTATCCCATATATACTTTGTTTTCCTTCAGAGTTATCTTGGAAACCTGTAGTGGTAACTACAGAGTTAATAACTGCTACTGAATTTGAATAACTGCTATTGAAATTGAATCTCCCACTGCTGGAAAGCAGAGAGATATGATCTGCCCATTTTATTTTCCTGGAGCTAGATCTTACTATACAGCTCAGTGAGCATGTGAAGAGCTCCTCCAGAGCTCCCTGAATCTCCAACAGGGGTTAAAGCTTTGAGTCAGGCTGCTTATAGGCCTTTGCCTTTGAATTTTCCCCTGCTTTATTTTGCTACTGCTTGTGTATCTTGTGAGCCAGCATCTCTCATTTGTAAAACCATCTTGATTGTGTGAACTCAAGGACCAAGATTACCGGACCTGTCCCAAGTATGTGAAGCCAAGCAAGCTCATTCGACTCGGAGGAGTGCCTGAAACTGCCACAAAGGATGATGTAAGTGGGATGTTTGTCATCCAGAAACTTCTCTTGAGGGTTTCTAAAGTACCACTTTTAAGTCTGGTTATTGCATATCAGATGGTCTGTCATTTCCCCAGGGGAAAATCCAGATTTAGAAGTCACTGCAATGTTACCTGTTATCTGATTATTCTGGGTTTTTGGGGGTTCTAGAAGTGATGAGTTTTCCTTGTGGTTGCATGTGGGGTGTTGATAGCTAGAAGCCTTGACTCCAGACTCTGCAACATGCCTTATTTCATCACTGCTTTATATATACCAAATATTGCTACTACTATTTTGGGCTCAGAAGACAAGTAGTGTCTAAGTGAACTTGTTTGTTCTTAGTTACTTGAAATTGCTTAAATGAGATCTTACAAAGATGGAAAAGATATCTGCTGTTCCTGCTGGTTTTAGTAAAAAACCATAAAATTATGTAGGCTACATGGTGAAAGTAGCTCCATTTCCTATGAAGTAGGACTTCAGTTTTGGGATTTTTTGTTTGTTTGGGGAAAGTTCCAGGCATGAGAACCCCCACATGCAGCAGTTTATGCTAGGGCTAGCTGATCATCTTCTGAGGCTTGATAAAGGAGAACTCACGGGAGGAACTTTGTCCTTCAGAGGATCATAAGACTCAGAACAGTTGCCCTTGTACTTTGATTTTCTTAAAGGCAGTAGGACATCTTTGACCTTAAATAAGGATCTGAGCTGAGTCTGGCTGAAACCAGTGTAATAAACCTTTGAACAGTTGAATTGTGGTGTAAGTGGTGCTCACTTCTTCAAACAAAACCCAAAAATACTTTGAGAACTCGGTAACAATTCTCAGGTACTGCTGGAACTTAATTGTCAGGTACTGCTGGAAAGTGTGTCAGTCTGTAACAGCCTTAACCTAGAAAGAACAGAACTCTTGGAGAGACAGAAATGTGTATTGGCAAGTACCTTGGGTTTGGAGGTTTGAATTTGGAGATGAAGTGGATCTCCTTTTTCCTGTAGATCCTCAATGCTTTCCGAGGGCCTGATGGGACACCTGTGAAGGACCTGCGACTGAAAGATTACAGCTCAGGTGAGAATGCTTTTCCAGTGCTCCTAGTTTCAAGGTGACAACAGAGTATTTTTTACACCACTATCCTCTTAGGCAATTTGGTTAAAGTCTTACATGCCCTGATTGCAGGAATTTTTTAATGAAAATGCCCTGTGAGTTTTGTAGTTTGTCCTCTTGGCCTCAAAATTGATGGGTATACTCACTGCTGCTTCAGAGGTAAAGCATGTGTCCAGCTGCCTCTGGAGAGGTGTAGGAGCAGCAGGAAGAGCCCTAAGGCTGTTCTAATAGCTATCAAGAGTAAAGCCATGGGACAGCAGGTTAATTTTTCCATAGTTTTTTTTTTTTTTTAAACTAATACTAAATTCTTTTGGAATGTTCTAAATCTTGTTTCTGAGGTGGTCTTACTGTGGAACAAATGCTACACAAATAGTGTCCTCAGGAAACCTGTTCCATCCTAACATTTCTCCTTCAGTAACCTGAAACTGGTGCCCTGCTTAGGTACGAAGACAGGTTAAATAAAAAGACTAAGTTTTATAAGCAGATATCCAAATACTGGGTCTGGATGTTCTTCCTCATTCAAAGAATAAAGTTCTGCTGTACTTCTGATCAGTGTGTATAGGATTCTGAAGAAAGAAATATTTTACAAGGCTGCTTTGTGAAAGAGTTGTACTGGAACAAAGATGTGCGATGGTAGGAAGGGTGAGTCCTGGGGACTGGTGTGGATAATACTAGTAGGAAATAACTGGAAACTGGTATTTTATTTTAATTTTATTTTTAAACCTAGGGGAGCAGAGGCTTCTACATTCATCAGTGCTTTTTCATATTTTCAGTATGAGTTGTATGTGAAGCAGCTGGAATTCTTGGTGTCAATGCATTATGTAAAGGCTTCCAATGTGTTGAGAAACTGGGGCAGTGGGGTATTTGTGTATTTTTGTTTCTGGAAGCTGTCAAAGGAGATTTCACAACCTTCTCAAGAACCTTTGAACTAAAGAACATCCCTGTGTCACGTAATCTGGCCTAACAAGCAGGGCTTAAGGGGCACAGTTAGTCTTTCTTGCTTCCTTTCCTCTTTCCTAAGCATATTTCAGTATTGCTGTCGTCACCCACACAGCACTGACTGCAACACAATAATTGCAACATGCTTCTTTCTTGCCTGTGCTGATGAGATTTGTCAGTTGTTTTGTTTTTTTTTCCTTCTGAAACATGTCACTTCAGTAATAAATCAACTTGAACTGGAAATTTCTTTGTAAGTCTCTTCCCATGTACATTATTAGGACTTACTGTCCTCATTAGAGAGCTGCTGTTTCTTCCTTCCCCTTCCCTGTTTCAAAGGCTGCTCAGGATGAGACGCAGTGTCTGAAGTTCTGTGCAGAGGCTCTGGTATCTGCGGGTGCTCACATGTGATGCGAGGGCTGCAGTTTTCTGCTGTCTCTCCAAAAGCTGCATTCTGTTCCAGGCTGTCTCTTCAGCTGCAAAGTTGGCTTTTTGAAAAGTTTTTCTGGCAATTGTGGGGAGGCAAAGAATGAAGTTAAAATTAGCTCGTGTTTTATGATCTGTGTAAAGCTGTTGTTTAACCCTGTCCAGTCAACATCAGTCATTTAAGCGGCGTAGCTTTGTTCCAGGTTACGTGGAGGCTCCAAAGTCTTTGTTTTGCATTGTGTCCTGAGGCTGCATTTAAACAGCTCTCTGATCCTTCTTGCACAAGATGGATGTGTCTAGGGCAATGAAAGCTTCCTGCATTGTGAATACTTCTTTTAGAAATTGGGTAACTAGAAGCTGTAGTAAAATTAATCCAACTTTTCACATGGGCTCCTCCTAGAGAAGTGTATAGAATTGATTTAATATTAACTTCTGTAAAGCTAAACCTCTGAAACTAGAGGCCAGTCATGGGCTAAACAACGCTTTTGTGATGGGGTGTGTATGTAAATATCCATAAGAATGAAAAGCAAACCTTTTGGATTACTGATGTCTGGGATATACCTGCACTGCTGTATCGGCTCGGTGGGACAATGGCAACCTGGCTCAGAGGAGCACGTGCTAAGCCAGTCTGAGTGGGTTGTATATTTTTAAGTGCTGTCCAGAAATGTTAAAAATAACATTAATCATGAGTATGCATGTTGACTGTGTTTGAGAGAAGAATGCCTGCAGCTGTGGGGGGAACAATAACAGCCGTAACAAATAACACGCAATTAACTCAAAATAAGTGAGGTTTGGATCAGTTTCTCAAAAAGATAACGCTTATCATAAAGCTTATCTCAGCAGCTTCAGTGTAATGATTCCACTGTATGATCTTTTTCAAGACTCTTTCTGGTTTGGGGAAAAAGATAGGGTTGATTTTTCTTGGAAAAAGCAGCTCAATTTCTTTATAAAGCCCCTTTTTTTTACATACCCTGTATGTGCGAAGAAAAGTCTATTTTCACTGAAGGCTGTGCTGAGAATGGAACTCTGTTCTTAATATACCTGGTGTGATTTTGGTATGCATTCAAGCTGTTGATTCTTTAGATTATTTTGTCTCTGAAGCCCACAAACTGAAATGATGGCTAGATTTTAAACAAGGCAGTGAGAGACCTTAAGAAAGTGGCATAGTAATTCTATTTAAATCAAAGAGGCAGATATTTACAATGATAAAATGTCAAAGTCAGACTTTATAGTATTACCCTAAAAGACATTAACTTGTAATTTCCATCAGTTAGATTTTTGAGTTGATGCCTGTACATTCAGACTGAAAGTGCCAAATCCATTTTTTGGGGGAGGAAGGCTTCTTCCAATGTGATGTGTAAGCCTTGGCAGAAATAACTATATTAAATCTTTCAGCTTGCATTCTCGAGTGTGTTTGGTCATGTCTGTCCAATTAACCTTTGCAAAGAACAAGCCTTGAGGTGACTGTGGAGCTTTCTCAAAGACTGTCAGCTGCTTTGGTAGGCAGGATGTCCTGGAGCCTTGTGTGGAGGCAGAGCATGGATGTCCCACTGCTCCTGTAGATGCCTGTGGTGATGACTTGTCAGTAGCTCTCTGGGAAGGGATTGTGAGCTCCCCTATCCCATCTGAAGGTGTTTTCTCTGCTTGCTGGGCTCACTGCTTTCATGTGGCTTTACACCGTGGTGGCCCCTCCTTGGAGGTGTTAGTGCAGTGTGTGACCACACTGGCTGCTCATGGAATGGGGTTTTTCTTCCTCCTTTTACTGTCCATGCTCCTGCCTCGGTGCTGACTGCCAGGAACTTGACGCTGACACCTTTGACCTTTGAGGAATCTAACATGAACACACCTTGCCCTGATTTTGATTTTGATCATATTTTAAACTTACCTGCTGCCTGATATTCATCTGGCTTTATTTCTACTTCCCTGAGCTCTTGCTGAGTCACCCACGTGTGCCCTGGAGAAGGAAGCACATGGAGCCAACCTTATCTTAAAGGGCTGCTTATCTTAAAGGACACTGCAGTGGTGTCCAAAGTAATAAGTGAAAGCACAAGCCACAGTGAGCCTTCTGTTCAAATTGTTCTCCTGGATGCAACATGGAGTGGGACAAGCTTGGAACATGTGTTTTCCAACCGGGATTCATGTTAGTGTTGGTACCAGCAGCTGTGAAAGCTGTTCAGGGAAAGTGAGCCTGAGAAATGGCTGGCAGCCCACAAGACTTTCCTAGTTCACTCCATAAGCCCATCTGGGGAACTGAGAAGAATTTTTGCTGGGCTGGGAGAGCCTGGTGGAGAAGGGACTCTGTCACTAGGGCAGAGAGGAGCTCTGAAGTAGACCTGGAAGGACCAGGTGAGCTGGATTCTAATCAGGAGGAACAGTGAGATCTACCCCAGCCCCTTTCTGTACTCTCTAAATTAGTGCAGTGCTTCAGAAATTGGGAGATTTGGGGTTTTAACCCTATTCTGACCCTTGGAAATACTTGCTTTTGAACCCTGGGTGTGTATGTGGGAACACAGTGCAGCACCCCTGAGGAACAAAGCACCTGTGGAACAGGAATGCCTGGAGCAGGTAGAACAGCAGTAATCCTTGGGGCCAGAGCAATGTCCACATGGACACAGGTGACTCCTGCTAAAGGACAGGCTTCTTCCTGGGGTGAAGGAGCACCCAAGAAATGTAGTGTCACCTGGAAACATGAGCTGCTTTATGGCAGCTGCCTGCTCCATTTTGGAAAGCTTTTGTTTTAGGAAGTATTATTGCCACTAAATGTACTTTCCTGCTTGCTCAGCCTCCTTCTTGCCATAGCATTCATGTTCTGTTTAATTTGTCTGGACCAGCCCCTTATGTGGTGCTTGGAACTATTTCCCTTATCCCTCCCTGTGTTAAACTTAAAATTGCCTTGGCCAAGTCCTACAAGAAACTGGATTATCTTGCTTGTTCTCTCTAAGCTCTGCCGCATTGGTGCCCTGTTAAATATTAATAAGCCCCTTAGATAAATCTTTAAAAGGTGCTGCTTTTTTTTCCCTTTCCAAGTGCAGTCTATCTTGTATATCACAACAGTGAATCATTGGTTTCAGGAATATATCAGGAAGCCTCTGGAATTCAGAATTGTATTTTTCAGTGTTATATTTTGCTAAAGCTCATAATCTAAGAGTCCAGAAGTTTCCAGCTCATAATGGAAAAATTGGTGCAGATTTTTTTTTTTTTTTTTTTTTTTTTAAATTGGTGCACCTCTACTCAGCAGGGATAAGTTCTCCATTTTCCGTGGCTGGAGTGCATTCCAAGGCAGTGAGATCATCTTTCCTTTGAGGCAGACCTGGCTGTGCATTTGTCAGGCCCACATTTAACAGGGTTTTAGCTTCCTTGCTGTGGGTGGTGTTTGGGTAGGGCAGCTCTTGGAGGCCAGAAATGCTGGCAAGATGCTGCCCCTGCCACAGGTGCCATCCTGCTGCAGCTCTCAGCTTTAGGTAGGGCTGGAGAGGTGAGCTGCTCCTCTGCAGGGGGAGGGAGTGTTTCTGGAACTGTGCCAAAGAGAAACCTTTTGTTTCCTTTCTGGAGTGATGCAGTGCCCAGGGGTGAACCCTTCCAAAGGGTGGGTTTGTGGTAACCTGGTGGCTTCCCTATATAGCACCAACTCTCTGGAGTTAGATGAGGTGCCACAAGGACTTGGATTCTTGGGTTTGGTACAAAGCACATGCTGTGGGTTGCTGTGGGATGGCTCTAGCTCATGCTGTGGTGCAGAGGGACATCTGGCCTGTTGTGCTAATTGTACAGAGGGCAGCTTGGCTCACCATCAGGGCTGGTGCTGATGCACCATAGGATGAATAATCTCCTGTTGCTGTGCTTGGTGCTTTGCACAGTGGTGGTTGTGTGGCCCACTCTGCAGCATCAGCTGTGATTCAGGCATGTAGAGCTCAGGCACTTGCTGAGAGATGAGGTGACCATCCCTGAGCTCACGAGATCCAGTAGCACACAAGGAGTTTCCCCGTGAGGTGTGGTCAGATCTCCCAGTGATCAGCAGAGTTCTGCAGACTGCAGGGCTCACCTGCCAGGACTTGTGGAACTATCGTCAGCACTGATCTGCCTGAACCAATTGACTCTAGCTTGTAGCTAGAATAGCGTGCCAAGAACCAAAAAATACACTTAGCTGGAATTAGTCCATGGTCATTAATAGCAGTCCTTGCCAGCTTTCCCAGCTGTGTGGGCAGTAGGCTTTTAGCTTGCCTTCCTTGGTTTCAGGGCACTAGTGCATTGTCTCTTGGAAGCAAAAGGGGTTCTTGCTCCTCTTTCCTTATCTGTGGTGTTGTGGCTTGGGAAATAGGAAGTACAAGTCTGGTCTAAGTCAGCGTTTGTGATGGTGATCAGCCTTGATTCATGGTTATAAGGCCCATTCCAAAAATGCAACAAACACATCTATCCATAAAACATGCTCACAGTCTTTTTGACATGCAGAATCCATTTTTCCAAAGGTGCTCGTTCCTTTTGCATCTCTGGAGCAAAACTTCAAGGCTTTGCACAATGTACTGACGTTACCTTGATTACTTTGTGCTAAGATGGTAAGTCCTATATCCTGGAGACCGAGTTCACATTAGCAGCACTTTAGAACCAAGTTCCTGGGGGGAGCATCTTCCCAGGTATGCAGCTTACAGGCTTCTCTCATGGAGTCTAGTGAAAGCCCCAACATTCCTCAGATTCCAGGTTTCTGTACAAACATAATGTGATGCTTTGTCTTTAATAAAACTACAGTGTGTACAGTCTTAGCATTGGGTTTTTTTCTCTCCTCTCCTTTGTGCTGTGTATAAGTTATCCTCCTTGGGCCAAGAAGGGTTGACAACCATTTGAGGCTCTGACTGTAGTAGTTCCTGTAGTTTATGTAGCTGCTGCTGTCCACCTTTGAGGTTGTCTCAGGCAGGTCCTTTCTGTGTCTTGTTCTCCAGGACTGAGGAAAGAAAATGGGCTGTAGTGCTCCATCTTTCAGAATACAGCTCTGTTTAATTTCCTGTGGTTTCAGTGTTGTTCTCTGTCATGAATGAGTGTGTAAGAGTGTACTTCTTTACACAGAGGGGCAGCAGGAAGTGACAGGCCTTTTCCCAGCAGCAGGTGTGGCTTGTAAACGCTCAGCCTTTGAAGGGGATTGGGGATATGGCTTGTTGCAGATTGTCCTGTTTATTCTAGTGTAGCTCTTCAGCTTTAGTAGCTCTGAAGACCAATTTATCTGTGCAGTAAAGAGATCTGACAAATTTATGGATGCTCAGAATCCACCAGCTGGTATTGAGAGAGCTTATGATTTTGGCTTCAGTGGTAGCATAGATAGATTGCTGCTGTCCCTGCCATGCTGCGGGGGTGCCCTCCAGCTTTTCAGACTGGTTGGACAGATTTATTTCCTCTGCCTGGCACAAAAGGCACTACTCTAGTGCCCATCCTCACTGCAAAGACAGTGCTTGCTGAGTAAACACAGGTACAGCCATTCCTGAGCATGTCCAGGAGCTCCTGTTTTCCTGGAAGCATTGAGAGTATGTTGCCTCCTAATAGTAGCCCAGTGTAATAGCACAGAGATCCAGAGAAAGCCCTGTGTTCTCCAGTATTATTCACTCTGGTATGAGTGAATAATAAAAGACCTACATCTGCATCTTTCCATGGAGGAAACAGGCAGATCTTCTGCGTGGGGTCATGGGCACATTGCCAAAATCTCCCACTCCTTTCAATCACAGAATGGCAGATTCTCTGAGAACAGGGTGCACAATCCCTGTCTCCATTACCTGAGCTCCCCAAAGGTCAGTGTGTGAGACCCCAGATTCCTTCAGGGATGTAGAAGTCCTTCATAGTCACTCCATACTTTATGCTGTAGCTGCCCTTGGAGCAGTATAACTTTCTTTAGCATGGGTGAAACTCTATAGAGTGTTTCCTCAGCTGCACCCTGCTCTCTCTGCCAAGCTGTCTCTGGAGGGAGAAAGCAGCAAGAATCTCCTGCTTCAGCTGCTGGCCATGGCTCTGCTTTAATGTGCCGTCTCTCTGAATCCCAGAAGTCTCCAGAACTGCAAATGCTTTTCTTCTGTGGTAGCTGTGTCCTATCCGAGGGGAAAAAACACAAGTCAGGTGTTGTGGTGATGGTGGGAAAGCTCTCTGCCTAGGAGACTGCATTGCATCCATCTGCCCTGAGGCTGCTTGCCCCATCTGGCAGATGCAGGGACCTCCACCATGCTGGCAGGTGGCCCAGCTGCCCAGGTTAATGTAGTGTCCTTTGGTGACCTGTTCCATGGAGTTACTTTAGTGGGAGACCTCTTCCTGTCCCAGAGGAGAAGAACATCTTTGTGTTGCACCAGAGCAGCCGGGGGTTTGTCACAGTTGTTTTTGCAAAGGCAGGTGATGGCTCCCCTGCATGTGAGGTGACCTAATGCCCTCAGCTTGCTGGGGCTGTGCAGGAGCAGGACTGACTGCCCTCATTCCTAGGATCAAGAAGTTGGGTCGCCTCTTGGATTGGCTGCCTTTGTCATGTTGCCATCCTGCCTTCTTTCCAAAACTATCTTTGCTTTGGCACAGACAGGGCTGCTGTCACTACAGGATCTTTTCATTTGGTCTTCTAAAACTCCAGAGATTTTTTTTTTTGTCTTCATACTGCTTACAGCCGCTCTGAGAACAACATTATGGTTTTCCTTTATTTAGATCTTTGATATAACAAACTATGGTGAAATAACACATTACTATGTGTCAGTTGTTCGGTAGAAACTGTGTCTGTATAGAGACAAGACTTATTTTAAATCTCAAGTCTTTGATCTCTATATCTGAAGCCAAAGAACAGTAATTTTAAGGCAGGCTTTCAGGATTTTTAGCCAAACTATTGCATGCTAGCAGGGACCCTCCATTTGCTGTCAAAATTCACTTTGCTAAGACACGTCTGTTTCAGAGGCAGAATGTTCCTTATTCCAGTGCTTGCAGAGCAGCTTCCTGGAGCTCTAAATGTGTCCCTGCTCCTAAGTATTAAGCGTTTGTGCCATTTTCAGTGCAGAAGACAGCCGAGCATGCTTTGGGAGCATCCGTAAAGGATTGTGTATACATAGAAGCACTTAAGGGAAAGCAGAAGTCCTCTGCAATCTATGTGCATGCTCTCCTTGCATTCTGATTTCATCTGTCGTACACAGCCTGTGGTACTGTAGACTTGCACAGCTGAAAGGAAGTAGCTAAATAAGGTACAAGAGTCCTTTTACACAGTTGACCTAAAACATAGGGGGAGATGAGGACATGCGTGTTTTATGGCTGTGCTAGGGCCAAAATCTGCGCAAGTTCAAGTATTCCTGTTGGAAAAATCATTTGGACAGTGTAGCTGTGTTGCAGCATGCTCAGAGGTTGTGTGGGAGAAATACCACACAAGGATTTCTTTCCTTTTTGACAAAGTTTATGTTGATCATATATATTTCTGCAAATCATTACTCCATTCTAATTTCTTGTGCATCCTGAAACTGTAGTATTGTACTGATCAGTAGGTGAAGAGGCCAGGATTTATATCTTCATGGGAAACCTTGCCTGTGAAGTTAGGCCTCTTTGAGTCAAAAACCCCACCCTGTTCTTCAGCAGTGGTTTTACTTTACTGATTTGATTGCTTTGGTTTTACTTCAATGGCCTGAAGAGTACCAGAGGCTGTTCTCCAAGAGGTCTCACTCACAGGGGAGCATTGCTTACCTTGGATGCCTGTGCAACCAGTTCCTGCCATTGGGTGCCTGGCCCTGTTCTTCCATCAAAATCCCATGCCCGTGCCCTGCTTCTGGTAACAGCACCTAAATTGTTGGCATTCTGACAGGCAAACTCTGTGAAGGCTTCGGAAACAAAAATATCCAAGCTCAGCAGCTGCTACTAAGAGCTGAACCAGCCCTATGGAGGAGGCAGGGAAGAGGCACAACAGTTGGTGGCAGGAGCCTCTGTAGTTGCTCCCCCTTAAGAACCAGCTTTGAACCACTTGGTTTTGTTTCAGGTGTTGTCCTCTGGGTAATGTGATTGTTGCAGATGGTGGAAAAATCAGCAGTCATTGCTTTTTGAAGGTGTGGTGCTGTTGTTCCACAGGCTTCCATTTCAGTTGCCTCCCTGCCATAGCCTAAAATGGAAGGATGCTCTGGAGGAGCTGGGGGCAGGGGGGCAGAGCAGGGGTGGCCTGCCACCCAAGGCTGATGTTACTATGTAGTTCTCGCATCCTGAGTGTGCTTGTCAGATCCATGCAAAGCTCTGGATCTGGAGGAGGGGAAAAGTGTCAAGCCCCCACACGTCTTCAGCAGTGGTTTTCAGCAAGTGGCTCCAGGCTGCTCTCTTCCTGCATCACTACTTCGGTGCTGTCTGTGCGAGGACAGCTTGTAGTGAATTCCAGAACGCGGCGTCTCTCTGCGAGCCGACCTCAAGAGCTGAACGTCTGGCCTGGAGCTGCATTTTGGCAGGATATGGGGCCCATGGTTATTGTTTTTGTTCATGTTATTGCTGCTATGTTTGTGAATTTGGTGGGGGAGAGCAGAGGAGGGGAAAGTGCAGAAGGAGAAATGAGCTGGGCTTCCCCTTAACTGTCTTCATGTAATGCTTGGAATGATCCTCTGGCGTACATTCCTCCAAGCGTCTGAGGTTTTGTGTCTCTGTATAACATTCAGTCTTGCACTCTCAGTTGTGTCATGCTGGATTAAATCCATGTCTAAACTACTCATTCCCTTCATGAGGACTGGGATGTAAACGTCCTCTTATTGCAGAGCAAATAGAACGAAAACTTCTGCAATCTTGCTTTGTGTTTCTCATGAGGTCTCCTATACATAGAAGTAAGATAGTGCTCTGATCTTGCCTTGCTGATTGCAGCAAGCTTTCAAAAATCCTCTCCGAAGGAAAACCAGGAGACTTATGGGCTGACAAATATCATTCATGCAGCCCTTCTCTAAACAGAAGGGAAAGAAGTGACTCGAGAATTCTGGATTTGAGTAAGGCTTTAAAATGTACCACGTGAGGCTGCGCACTGTGCAGGGAGTAGCAGAGGTGACTGCCTGGAATGCAGAGCAGTCTCCCAGCAAGGGGCAGCACTGCTTCTGGAGAGCAGCTGCCTTCTGCAGAGAGGAGAACTCCTTCATTTTCAAAATGTGATCCAGTGTGGCTGTACTGCAGAGCAGAATGGATGCTGTGGGAACAGCTGAATCAATTTGGTTCTGTCAGTTCTGCCAGCTGAAACTACACCACTAGTTCCAGGTGCCCACTTGATGTATGAGTGTCAAGTGCCTTTAGCTGCCTTCCACCACAGATGTTGTGCTGCTGGACTGCATTTTCCACTGAACTGAACAGCACACAGATTGATAAATTTCCATTTAACATAATTATATTGAGTAAAATAATATGGGAAAGGGGAATAAATTCCTCTATGAGGTGGAAGAGGTGCTAAATTCAAATTGGAGTCTTGTTATTAGAGCAAAGGTGCAAAGTCAGAATTGTGTTGTTAGAACAGCATGCAAAGCGTTCCCAGAATAAAAAAAAACAGTAGGGCTTGATGATGAAATAATTTTGTGTGGTCTGGTCTTTGATGTGGTAAAGTATAAAGATGGTAAAGTGAGAGATAAGGAAAAACTAGAGAGTGCAGCAAATGTTCTTAGGCAGAGCCTTGAGGGAGATGGGGACTGTTTTCCAGGAGGCTGGAATGCCTTGCCTGAGAGAAGCATGCATGGAATTACCTTTTCATGGAAGGTGAGGGGCTGAAGCAGCAGGAACCAGATACCCACCTGGGCTGAAAATACTGGAGTTGAGATGTACATCTTTAATAGAAGGGAAGATGAACTCTTCACCATGACAGCTAGGTGCCTAAAGTGGCACAAATCACTTGCAGACCAGCCTTCCTTTTGTTCGAAACCAGCCAAAAGAGCAGCAGGAGGAGGGAGCCAAGCCCTCTCACTGCTTATGCCCATGTAGGATCATCTCTACCCTCGATCATCTGGAAAGTGCTGTTTTGGATGTGGTGGCCTTGACATGTGAGGGGTGAGGTTGTGACTTTAGGTTGTTCCTCAGCGTTCCAGTTCTTGGAGATAGTTTCAACATCAGGGATGGATCTTGAGTTGATCTTAGATTCTGTAGTGTTCACCCTGCACTTTGGGGTATAATATTTCAGTGCAGGTAACTGGAGTACACAGTTAAATCAGTGGATCCCTTCTGCAGTGACGGAGATGACAGCTTTCCAAGGAGTAAGAAGAGTAAAGGCTCTATAGTTTCTTGAATCTAAACTTAAAGCTCCCACACCCTCTTATGTGTGCAGTGATATCTATACCAAAATGAGAAAGTTGGAGTTCTCGTTCCTGCTCAGCTGCACTTTTTCATAATGCAAGGGATTGGACTTCAAAAAGTAAGCAGTGTTGAAAGAAAAATAGCAAAGGCAAAGGAATTGTATTAGTTCTTTCTGAAATATTGCCCACTTAAAATGCTGGCTATTCGTGTAAAATATATCTGCAGCAAGGTACTTGGAAATGATTTATCAACACTTACTTTGGAGAGTGGTGCCTCCAAGGTAGCATAACATGTGAAACTGGCAATGGAAAGTCACTATGACTTAGAAAAACCAAACAGCGAAGTAATTATTTCTTGCCCTAAGAAAGGGTGTGACTGTCACTGGGTTGTGTAAGGGAAAGTGGGAACACTACTATTAATGTTCATGGTAAACTGCACAGTTAATCATCATCCAGCTAGTCCCTGGTTACTTTCTTTTTCATTCTGAGGTAGAGGGGTGGTGGTTAGAGGGCTTGTCATTGGAGGGAAAGGGAAATTGATTATTTAATGTGGCTTTCTATATGGCAAGGCACTAACATGACTCCCGTCTGTATTTAAATGCTGTCCCCAGGTTACGACTATGGCTATGTCTGCGTGGAGTTTTCACTCTTGGAAGAGGCCATCGGATGCATGGAAGCCAACCAGGTTGCTTTACAATTCGGTCAATGCTGCTAGAAGATTTTAAAAACTTTTTTTTTGGTGGGGTGGTGGAAAGCCAATGAGGTTTTTGTGAAGGAAGATCTGTTCTTGTATGATACACAACAGCTCGGTTTAAATGTTGTTGTTACAGAATCTTGTATCAGGCTTAGAAATGCCAGCAGGAAGGAGCTGCTGGACACCAAGTGGTCTGCCCTCCTCCCTGGTGTGTGTCAGCACGCTGGCTCAGTCAGAGGCTGGTGGCTGACAGACTCCTACTGCAGGTTTTGACCCTGCTGTTTTTGTGCTCACTGGAATGCAGTTGGGAGGAGCTGTGCTGGCAGTAACGCTTCCCCCGGCTGTTCGTGCACACACACACACATGCACATGTGACTGTAGGTGCATACCCTCGTGTGCAGCTCTGAGTCAGCTGTGACTTGAGTGCTCCACTTTGCCATATGCCTTATGTGTGGGAGAGATGCTTAATTGTGCATCTCCCCCATATCTATCCTGTCCTTTAGCAACCCAGAGCTGCAGACACAAGGACTACCCTCATGTGCAGTTGAGCCTGGTAAACCTGAACATTTCCAGCCCTTGAAAGGACAAAATGACTGAAATCCCCAGTAACTATTCAAGAGGGGCCTTTACTCTGACCTGGTATTTGAAGCTAGAGCTGTTTTCTCCCATACAAGAGCGAGATGCATAAAATTTGTTAGATAAAACATAGATTCCCATCTCATACTGCCCTCCTTTGCCTTGAAACTGCAAATGATGGATCCCTCAACAGAGCCAACTTCTGATCCCCCTTTCTTCACCATATCCCTTAAGTCTCCTCTTTGCTGCTTTCTTCCTCCTAATTTGCCTGAGTAAGGATCCATATCAATTATCTTAAGCCTTTTTACCTGAATCCTGGGTCTTGCTGTCATGGGAGGAGAGTTATGAGTCAGATTCAGAGCTGTGCATCTGCAAAAATGTACTTACAGTTAATGAGTCTTCACAGCTGGGGTTTCAAAGGTCCCACTAAGCGCTTGCATTTGCCTCTATTTTCAGTTACAGAGGTATTGCAACTTACAAAAATGTTTTACAGAAATAATTCTGTTGCTGGGAAAGAGCCTGGCACATTCCCACTGAGGTGGTGGTGAGGAGCAGAGAGAGAAGGCTCCAGAATTAATTATTACTTTTACCATCAGTGACAACTTTTATTTTCCCTTCAGTGTTTCTGCAATTCCCAATTTATTTTGTTGTCACTGGGGAATCTATAATTATAGATGACACTGCTTTTAACCGATTGCCTCTCCATATTCTCTCCACCATTCTGCTCATATGAAATAACTTCCTATGCAAGAGCGATTCCCAAGTATCTGGGAATTTGGGAATCCCTCTTTTTCTGATTGTTGATACCTGCTCTGCCCTTTCTCCCATTTGGAGTGTATAGAATTGGGCAGGTGTTCTAACTTGATCAGGTTTGGTCCATTGCTGCAGCAGAGGCACCAATCCTTAAACTGAACTGGGTGCCTTCCTGAGTGCCCAGTAAATCACTGCACACACATGCATGAGAAGAAGCTCTGTCTGATGTTCCACTGCTGCTTACCCTGACCTACCCAGCATCAGTTAGAGCAGCCTTTCAGGCTCGGGAATGCTTTCCTGTGCTTCCCTTCCCTGCTAATGACAGGTGTTGTGGTCCCAGCCTTAGACACCTGGGATGTGCTAAAAACAGACAGGGTATGAAAGTCTTCCAGTTTTCTTTCTGCTATACCTGGCTCTGTGTGTGTGCAGATGAAAGCTGGGAGATGGAGTGCTTGGAAGGAATCATCTCCCAAGCTTCCATATGCCAATCTTCAGCATGCTTTAGTAGACTTACAGTAGTTAGTAATTAGAGAAGTTGGAAATGTGGGGTTTGGAATGACCCAAGCTACATGCATTTGGTCAGGAGTGCTGCAACTTCTGGATTGCCCCACATAGGTTAACTTGACTAATCTGCTTTTCATTGAACATGAAAAAGAGCCCTTCTAATTACCTAAATTTAATAAAAAAGCAATATTTGTACCTAACATACTGCAAAAGAAATAGGCGACTTTAAAATTCTCGGTAAGAGACAAATAGAGATCTTCAGAAAGGGAGTTATGAATTGTCCCTAGAGAATAGATATTCCACTTCAATGACTTCCAGGGTAGAGTTGCAAGATCATCTCTTTAGACTGAGAGTCTGCATTTTTGCAAGCTGAAAAACTAAAAACCTGTGTTAGCTAAGACGCAGATTCTTTGATAGTTCAGTTATTTTCAGAAGGTTATCAACTGTCCCTGTCAAATTCAGTCACTTGTGAGAGCATAAATAGCAAGTGACATGCTGGTCCCTCACTAGTCAACCTGCCTCTTTCTCAGGCATCTAGAGGCTGGGAATAAATAGCTTGTGCAAAACCAACATTTTTGATGCTGTTTAATGCCTGTTGAACTGCTCCTGCCTGAAGAACAATTTGCTACATCTCTATATTGTATCATTCTGATACTGTGAAATCCTTTTGTTTTACTCAACACACACCAGCACCCACTTAAGATCATTGCCAGACTTGCAAACTACAGATTTACCAGGTTCAACTCCCTCCATTCAGTAAATCTTAGCATGTATACGTGACTGCTGAGATTTGAGGGGGCTTTTCTGTTACGTACATTGTGATAAGGAAACACCCATATTCTGTGTTGCCCTGATTTTGCAGGAGAGTTTCATTCCATGTGTATTAACTGCCTCAGCTAAAGTAATGACAACAGGCACCTTATTAATTGCTCTGACTCGTTGATTGTTGCATTGGCAACTTATTGCAGTGCCAAGGTCCCACCTAATATGCATGGAAGGTTCTGGGTGGCTGTTATTCCCAGCATGGAGGTGCTGGGCACAGGGCTGGATGAGTGAAGTGCCAGGTGCTGACTGTCCCGCTGGCTTTGTGGGGGCTCTGCCTTGGCAGGGCAGATGAGTGGTTGATTTGTTGTGCAGAGCCTAAATCCAGCCCTTATAGCAGCCTCATGGTTGGTGATGCTCCTGGTGGCCTTTTGTTTCACAGTGGCTGTCACTAGAGTTGTGTGAGATCTTTTCTGTCTGTGATGAGCTGCTTTTCTGTTGGGGAGAAAGTTATTTTGAATGCAAAATGGGGGTTTCTGTCTGCTAAGTCACATGATTTTTCCTAAATAATTTTCCCTCCCTTATTCTCATTTTTGAAAGGGTGGGATGTGGCATTTGGCATTTCTTTGGCGTAGACCCTGGTGTGGTACTGTTCCTGTCTCAGGGCACCAGGTTATCTTCTTGGAGGCAGCTTTGGGAATACATCCCATGGCTGCACTTGGCCATGGGCATGGGATCTTTTTGCATTCCTCCTTCATGTGTAGAAAAGAACAGACATAACAAGCATGTTACTTGGTGTGAGAAAATCAGGTGGGAAATGAAGTACCCTTTTTACTGTTGTGTGTCATAAAGGCAGGAGGAACAGAAACGGAAGGAGCTTGTCTCTGCTGCTTGCATATTTTAATTCTCCGAGTGTTTTCACTGAAATGGAGTTGGTTATACATATGGAAGCAAGAGGGTTTTTCCTGAGCTCAGGAGCAAATGGTCTGTCTCAACTGACTCTGTAGTATTGTCTCCAAATCCGCTCAGACCTCAAACTTAGCAACACTGGCTGCATGAATATTTCCTAGCTTGTTGCTAGTAACTAACAACTTTGTAATCCTTTCCTCCTGTTTCTAAAGAAAGAGGGCAAGAGGAGAGCTATAGCATGAACTTTCAAAAATGCATACACTGTACATTATTGTGCAGGTCTCCAGGCATGTGCTGGAGTGGTTGTTCAAGACTTGCTCTTGTGCCGTTCTGTGCTGAGGCTGGCACTTGTCAGAGCAGTGTCCCTGCAGTGCTGTCCTTGTTCAGTTTGCTGAGCACACCAATGTCTCCACTCCCTGTTTGTTTTTTACTGGAGAGAGTAAGAGGGATTCTTACTGGATTTGGTGGGTGCTTACTTGAGCATGTCCCACTCCTGTGCAACTAGAAACATCAACTGTGTGTTTCTCCTGCTTTGAGCCCATTTTTCTGTATCCATTCACTGCAGGGCCTTTCTGTATTCTGTGTGAACAGAGCTTCTGGTGCAGATCATATTTCACAGGCTTTTCACTGTAGCTGTTGGTGTTAAAATCCACAAGATGCTGTGACAAGCAGGCAAAGCTTAGGACTTTCTGTCCTGAAAACATTTGCAGTAACAAGCCACAACTCTGTGCGGCTTCCCAATTAAATAAGGAGGGAGCGTGTGCTTATCCTGAGAATGGAACTTCTGTGACCTGTAACCTTGGGGTATTTATTGAAGCCTGTGGTACAGGGAGTGTGTTACAGTTTGTAAAAGAAAATGTGTGTCCAAGCATCAAAGCTAATTGCTTTCCTTTTGGTAGAATGGGTCTAATTGTGGAGTGTGGATTTTTTTTTTCTAGAATCTGCCAGGTTCCCCTTGTAATGGAAAATGACACCTGCCTCAAATGCATTTTCACGGGCTGTCTGGTATCCATCATTTATTCACTTGACAATGTTACTCTGTCTCTTTAGCTTTAACCTGCAGTTGAGGGTGGTGGTGGCATGTCTACAAATACACTGAAATCCATTTGTGTGTTTGGCTAAGGGTGCTGGAGATGGCCTTGCTTTTGATCTGTTCTCCTTGGATCCACAGGTGACATTATATTCTGCTTTTCTTGTTGTGTATCAGGTGTGTGGATTTTGCTCAGGTTGTGTCATTAGCACACCTCCTTTTCCCCTCCTCTGCCTCACCCCCATGAAGCCTGTCCTGCTTTTGATTGTGGATTTCTAGAATCTGCTTTTGGAGTCTTCCACTTTGAGAGGGAAAGGCTTGTATACCTAGGCAGTTTCTTCTGTAAACATCCTAATGGTTTGGGAAACATGCACATTGTGGAGGAATTTTTATGAGCCACCTGACCTATGGAAAGTTCTCTCCACAGGCTAGTGGATGAGTGGATTTCCAGGCAGCAGAGCTGATCTGGGTTTTTTTGCGTCTGATTCAGTGTGTGACCTTGTCACGAGTTCACCCTGGGCTTACATCACAGAGGCTTGACATGTTGAGTCAATCATTTTTTCATTCCCTCTTGTGTCTCACTAATAACTGCATCGTACCAGCATTTAACTGGAGTTGTCAGCTTTTGAGATCAGTATGGAAGCCTGCAGTGGGGAGCTCCTGCAGCTGGGCCGACACTTGACTGTGAATAAGCAGTTGGATCTGCCTGCAGTGACCTGTGACAGGGCTGGGTGCGTGGGTGTACATGTGTATATCCTGCAATGAAGCTGTGATAAAGGCACTGCCTGTTTGGAAGGACTGGCTTAATCTCTGTGTGCTGCAGAGACCTTCCATGTGCATAGAAGGGTGGCTTTTGTTGTAAAATGTAACTGCCAAAAAGTACCGAAAATATTTCTTAGGACCTTTTTCTCTTCTGTCTTCTCAACATCTTCTGTCATCTCAGCTCTCCAAGCCGTGTGAATCCTCTTAGTCCCTCTTCCTTTGGCACAGAAGGTTGTAAGAGATCTTCTGCCAGAGACTTCACACACTCTTCCTTTCAGCCAATAGTAGCTTCCCATCAATGTGTTTTCTCCAGCCCTTCCCAGATAAAGAAACTACAACCTCCTTCTTGGCAGCTCTGTCCTGCCTTGCCTCAAGAAGCAAACCATGCTACCCCATGTGTTTTAAAATGAGTTCACTTTTCACTAGAAGAGTTGTGAAGCTGCATCTTCTTGCTCTACTTGTGTGATTCCCAGCTTGCCATGTCCCTCCACCTCCCTGCTCGTATTCCAAAATCCTGTCCTCCTTTTTCCTTCAGCCTCACCTTACCCATGTGGTGGGGACTGTGTGTGTTTGCTGCTGCTGAACTGCTGCTCTGCAGTGGGATTGTCCCAGAGGACAGCTTCTGGGTGAGCTGGCTGGAGCATGCAGCACATGCTTAAGTGGGACTTCCTCAGTATCTCTGATTGCTGCTGGGGATGTGTAGCCCAGCAGGGTTATCTCAGGACTCAAATATTGCTGTATATTACAGAATTATCTATTCTGTGTGCTAAGGTTGGCTTGGGCTGCTATATAAATAGGTTGTTTCACATAAAGCATCATTCCCTACCCTTCTCTAAAATGAAACTGCTCTCCCTCCTGGCCCCTGCATTTCTGTTCTGGTGATGGGTTTGTTGGATTTTTTTGCCCATTGACCTTAACAAATCTGTGTGGTGGTGTAAGTCTGAAATAACCATTCTTTCCCTATAAATTATAAATGCCTTGTTAATCCAGTTGTTCTCTGTTGGATTAGATGTTCTGTTGACAATGCCAGGAGCTGGAGGGAATAATTGTGATTTCCTGAAATTTGTTTTAATAACTTGATCTGTGAATGATGGACAAGACAGGTGTCCATTTCTCTCTGGTTGATTGGCTGTGTGATCTGATATATCAGTAATTGTGCTGCATCACTCCCAGCTGCTGGGCAGGAAAAGGTTGGATGTTCCCTGCACTGGTGGCTCAAAGTGAGGAACCACCATGGGGCAGCCGGACCTTTGCTCGTGCCCAGCACTGATGATGTAGAAATGGGGACACTTCAAAGCTTCTGCTTGTGCATGCAAAGTGCAGTGTGTACCATGGGTCAGTCTGCCTCTGCCCCTTCCATATGGCTAAAGTTGTGTTGTAGAGGACTCATTGGCAGAGCATTCCCTAAGAAATAGCTTTGGTTTGGTCATTTTCGGTACGCAAAGCATTTTCCTGAGCGATGAGGCATCTGGAACACTCATCCTTTGAATTCGTTTCTAGGTGAGATCTTGCCTTGAGCTAGGAAAGATTTGAAGTAATCTTTGGATGCATGGGCAGGATACAGATGGCACCCTGTCTCTGTAGCTGTCAGGTCCTCTCCTCCTAATGTGTTAATGGAATAATTGTGTGCCAGTGGGGAAATCTTAGTCATAGATTATGCTATGTATGCTACGTATAGGTGCAGTTTCACCTTAAAACAGAGCCATGGTTTACTGCTGGCTGCTCTTTCTCACAGACTGTATGTTTTTAATGGAGTTTCCATTCATCATTAGTTGATTTTCTGTGAAGATCTGTAGAAACTTTAAATATCCATTTGGAAGGTGTGTGCCTCGTAGCCTCGGAGTGCTTCAAAGGAAGGTGGTAAATCAGGTGTAGGACAGATTGTGTGGTGCTGCAGTTGATAGATTGTGTATATGGTCAGAAGGGGATTTTGGATTAGGATGTAAAATCCCTTGATCAAGCTCCTATATGAAAGTAGTAGGACTCATGCCACTAAGTTGCTTTGATGCTTTTGAAGTCATCCTCTAAGTAAGCTGTGACTAACCAAGCTGTGGCTGCACTCTCAGAAATTCCCTCTGTACTCGTAGAAGTGGATGGTGCTGATGATACCACTGAAGAGTCTTAAGGGAGATGAGCAGGCAGCGAAAGGGAAATGTCTGGACGGGTTCAGTCATGAATCAAGACATCTCAGTGAATGCACCACAGCTTTCATTTCCAGAGTGAGACCATTTTCTATCATGGTTTTGCCATAATGGTTTGCACAGGACCCGTCACTGAGAATGAGGTGACATAAATTGTTGGGCTGAGTCCAATGAGTCTTCAGCCTAATTCCAGCAATGTCTAGGAGAGCACCAGATATGTTTTACAAGCATATGAGCCAGATTATAATGCTAGGACTCCATCTGGACTGTTTTGATAAGTGGGAGCACACCAAAATGTTGTAGTTTTCATTTGATGAGTCGTTGTGAGCTTCAGCCTCAGAACTGTTTGTTCATGCTTTTGTGCTATCTTAGCAGCGATTGCTTTTCCATTATTTGATGCACTGCTGGTGTTGGATTGCTGGAACAGGAAGGTAAAATGTTGACTCCAGAGGTGGAAAAAAATGTTGAACTGCACGCTTCCTGGGGTTAAGGAAGAAGGCAGAACCACTGTTTCCTTCTCTTCAAAGAAATGGTCTGCCTAGCCTTCTGTAGAAATCATGTATGCTCGTTGTGTATCGAGGGTTTTGATAGTGAGAGAGAGCTGGAATTCCCTTCAGATGTGGATTTTAGTCTGTTTTCTTCCCAGCTGAGTTTGTATTGGACCTTTTCAATTTAAATAACGGAAGTTTGGCTGTCTGGAATTGCGGTTCATTCCAAAGGAGTACATTGCATTTTTCTGTTTTCTGCTCGGGTTGTGAGACTCATGCCAGTAAAATATTAAATTCAGATTCAAGTTTGAAGATGGAAGATCAAAGCTCTGGCAGTCAGCAACTTTTATTTCTGAATTTCTGTTTCCATTTGACTGTAACTGGGTTGTTAATATTCTTGTCTAGAAATGAAATTATTACAGTGGAAAATGGGGGCGGCACGCCTAAATGGGCTATTGTGTCATTATCCATCAATCACAGGCAACAAGGAAACAGGTATTTAACACAGGAGGACACAGAGTTATTATCCACCCCATTCCCCTGCAAGCCACAGGGCACCTTCTAGACTCTTATTAAAGCTTTAATACCTACGGAGAGCACAAGAAACACTGTGTGCTACAAGATCAGAGATCAGGAGTTTTGCTGTCATTCTGCATCTGTGCAGGTCCAGGAAACACAGGAGGGGGAAGAGCAGTGAGAGTGCTGGCAGGCAAAATCCCTCTGCACTGCTGAGGAAAGGCACCAACTTCCCCAGTCCTCTCACATAAGGGGGAGAATTTCTTCTTCCGTCATATCAGGGAATCTGTGAATGGGACAGCCACTGACAGGTCCTCAGTAGCACTGTGTGACCAACTTACTGAATCCTGGCTACGATTGCTGCCAGAAGAGGGTTGTGTGGGAAAATTTGGAGCTGTTTTGTACAAGGAGATGTAGGACGGAGGTGGAAAGTTCTTCCTGGCTTCTGCAGAACAAAAGCTATCAGATGTAAAGGAGCAGTCTGCCTGAAGGTTTATTTTGTGGTACTGTTGCACTGTGTGTATGTGTTGACAGCTACCAGATGTTGCATCCAAGTATGCTCCTGCATCTCCATCTCTTCAGGCCACCTATAAGTTCAGTTAGTTATGCCTTCCACAGGATGAACAAACAGCTTCTGAAGGACACGGGTCTAAAATCAAGTCTGTCACGTAAGGAATTACATTTTTAATGAGGGTCAAAGCTATAAAGCTGTAAACATAAGACTTAAGTATTTAAAACTCTGAAAATGTCTTTAGAACAAGAGAATGAAAGTAATTTTCTCCTGTTTTCATAGACAACAGGGGAAATCTTCGTTTTTTTGTGATGTACAGTCCGTGTCTAACAAGGAAATTAGCAATATTCAGATGGGCTTCATGAAACAGATTTGAGCCAGGATGGCATTTAAAGCCCAAGCAAACATTTGATGTACTTTTCCATCAAGGATCTCAGGAGCAGAGTTAACAGAGAAAGTAATTTTATGTCTTAAGAATCCCAAGATGTATTTTCATACACTTAATACCAGGTTGAGAAGTCTCACTAAGAAGCTTTCTCACGGTGCAAAGCTGTACATTAATGATATGATGACTAAGGTGTTTTACTGTTTATAGCCCTAAGGTTTTGAAAGCCTGAGTGATTCTTCCCAACCTGTGATATCACTGGAGAGGAGTGCTGAGGTGGTTTGGATTTTTTTTCCCTGACAAGCTGTTGTTCTGGGCCTGGTTCACGTGGAAGTGGTGTGTCCACTGCCACTGCTGCCTTCTCTGTCCTTTCCATTAACTCATCTCATCTCTTTTTCTTCCTTCCAGTGTGTACTGGGCACATCACTAAAAATGTAAGAAGTGAATTCCAGAAAGTTTCACAGACACCTTCTGATGACAGACAAATGATGATCCATCTGGCTCTAAGAGAAGCAGCTGAAAGCATCAGCTCTCTGGTGCTCCAGTGCTTGCTGCAGAGGGGTGAGCAGCACACAGGGAGCTGCAGGCAGTACCCTGTGCTTGGCTGCCCTCAGCCTGCATGGGCCAGTCTCTCTCCTGAGCCACCAGGTATTAAAGTCCCACAGGGGGTTCAAGTTACAATATCTGAGCCACCCACTGCTGTGCAGCTTATGTGGCAGTTAAAAGAGATGTCTGTGCATGCTGTTTCCCCTTCCCAATCCCTTAGGAATTAAGCCATGCTGAGGCACTTGTGGCACAACAAGGAACTGGTTTCTTTTCCTTCCTTGGTGTCAGGGTTATCAGAAGAACTGCTGTCCTGCACACTCACCTCTCTGGATGTACTCTCCCAAGAGTACCCTCCCAAGGCCACCAGAGCCTCAGAGCCTGGAGAGTCACTACATCTGCACCCTGACAAGGCACTAAATTCCTTTCTTCAGCAGTTCTGGGAACTGACCAGGAAGGAATGATCTGAATTTACCTCTGGACTTTGTGCAGTGCAGTTGCCTGAATGAACCTCTTAAACTTCAGTGCCTTAAGAAAGGAAGAGGTGCTGGGTCCTCTAGGGAACTGTGACACCCAGCACTGTTACATTGCACCCAAGCCAGGCTAGCAGGGAAAAATAACTTCCCTCCAAAGGGCTTGGATAACTGTTTTCATGCTGTGTCAGGTTTCTTGGCAAATACTGAGCCAAGAGGTTAAAGCAGCTGCTTTCCAAATCAGCTCCTAGGAAGAGCTCTCAGGAGGCAACATCTGCTCAGACACAGAAATCTGTACAGGTGCCAGCCTGAAGGTGGGCCAGCTGCCTTGATGTTCTGTCCAGGTGTGAGCATTAAGGATCTGGATATAGCTTTTGGACAGGCCGCCTCAAGGTCACGATGATGTGCTGGGAATCATCATTGGGATGACACAGGTAAGTGTTGCCCTGCTGGTGGCAAATGGCAGGGCTCTTATCCTGAGGGGTGCAGTATCAAACACCCACATTTGTCATTAACTAGGAATCTATTCAGAAATGATGTCTCTTAGGATAAAACCCTCTTTTCTTCAGAGGCACTTCCTCTTCCCAGGGTTTTTGGGTCTCTTCCTTTCAGCAGAGAGACTGTTCTGCAGGGAGCTTTCCTGGGCACTGGCTGCAGGGAAGGCACTACCAGGGAGGGCTCACAGTGCCTGAGAATGGAGTTTGGACTCCTGTCTGGAGGAGCTTCTGGAGCACACCCTTCCTCAGCGCAGCTGATGTGTTCTTAGCAAACATTTGCTGCTGCACAGAACACCCTGAGTTCTGTTCCCTGTGCAGGTGTTGGAATTGGTGTGTAATCCCATGGGTACATGCTCCAGTGGAAGAACATGAGTTGTTTGTGTGTGGGGTCTTCAAATGCTTAATTGAATTGTCTAGCAATAAATTTTCCTCTTTAAGGCAGAGCTTTCCAGCCTTTTTTTCCACCATGATTTTGCATTGGGATTACTCTTTAGGATTTTGATATTTGTGCTTCAAACCTATGATTAAGGTGCTGGGTGTTTCCTCATTGTTTCCCAGCTTCCTTATGGCCATTGCTAATTGTAAAGTATCCCTGAGGGAGGTGCACAGGAAGGTCCTGGGCTGGATTAGGGCATTGTGCTAATGTGCTTAAGCTTTATATTGTTTAACAGTGAGATGGGATGAGATGACCTTTGAGGAAAAAGGTGGTCATGCAAAAAAAAAAATATTGAGAAATATGTCCAGACAGTAGAGCAGCATTTTGGAGAGAGAAGGGAAGTCCCTGTGTTGGGAAAGAAGGGGGTCTGTGAAACAGCTGTTGTTCAGACATTGTCCATGCAGTAGCCCATGAAAAGTAAATGAATATTGATGAGGCAGAGCCATGTGGATCCTTTCCTAGAGCCATTTGTGAATAATGATACTCAATATGCTAAATATTTAAAGACTTTTAAGTTTTGATAGTTTAAGTATATTTTTCAAATAAAGGATTCAACCTGATTGATACTTTCCTGAGTGTGAAAGTGAGTGTTTGACTTAGAATCATTGAGGTTGGAAAAGACCTTTAAGATCAAGTCCAGCTGTTAAAGGAACTCACATGCACGGCCTCCTTCACTTACCTTGTTATATGGCCTTAACCATCCATGCTTCTCTTTAGCTGTGGAGTGGAAGCACAGCCAGTAAACACCAGAGCACAGAACTTGTCCCTCTCTGAGCTGTCGTTCCCAGATAGTCACTGTGTGGACTCTAGAAATCATCTTCTGACTCCTTAATGATGTAAAGGAAAGGCTTTCATTTCAAAATTTCCACTTTTTTTCCGGTGATCCTATAAGCTGATCTGCAAAGGTGCCCTCTGCAGAGGAGTGAGGGAAGCTGGAGGTTGGCATTAGCCAGGAAGAGATGCATTAGGGCCTTGAGTGGCATGTGAAAGTCCACTTGGCTTCACTGGATCAAAGAAAACTTTCAGACAGGTTGAAATCTACTTAAAGGGTGAAATGCAGAAGCTATTCATATCACCTGCTGCCCAGAGCTGGCCCTTGAGCACGTGAGGTGCTCAGCACATTGTGTGTTTTCCCCAGCTGCGGCACATCGCTGTGATCCTTCCCGGAGCTGTCATTGGGAGCTTGCCTGTGCCCATCGTGCTGGTGCTCTCAGAGCAGGGCTGAGAGTGCTGACAAGCAAAGCAAATGCTGTGTTTAAAAGATAAGCACTTTGAGAGTCCTAACTTGGAACTGAATTGGAGTTCAAAATTCAAGCATTAAAATGTAGAGAGCTGGCATAGTCTGAAAAGCAATTTCTATGTGTATTTGCGAAAAGGATATCGGTGGGGGGGAGGTGAGCTGTAGAAAGATACTGGGACTTGCTTAAAAAGGGGATGGCTGGTATCCAGGGAATTTAGAAACCGTAGGAAGAAAACTGGAGGTGTCTCAGCAGGCTAGCTGGGGTGTCTGTGGAAATAAGATACTTAAAGGATGCAGACTGGCACCTTCTGCTAAAGGACAAATGGCCTGGATAACCAGGCAGGAGGAGGCCTGAGGAGGGAGCAAGTAGACATGGAAGCTTGTGGGGCAGGGGGGATGGTCCCAGTGCCGGTGGGTAATGGGTTTTCAATAAAAGGACTTGAAAAAGAGGTACCAGGAGATATCTGGGTTAAAATAATCCTTATATAGCATCTTAATCTGTTACATTTAGTTACTGAATCTTTAGGACTCTCTCAGTTATCTTCCTAATGCCTAGTTCTGTGTTAGTGCCAGTTTTGTTTAACATGCCCATCAGTGGTGTGCCTGAAGCAGTGTTCTGTCAGCTCAGGATGGATGGTGACAGCTTTGGGCTCTCACTCTTAGGCCTCCCCTGACCTTGAAGACCAGAAGCCCTGAGCATGCCATGCTGGTTAACCTTGGATCACTGTTGAAATAAGTGCCTTACTGCTAGATGCTTCAAGGTGATACCACGTGCTCTTCAGCTCCGTAGCATCTCTGATGCCCAAGAGCCAAATATCCTGCTCTTTGGGTGACCACCAACACAGTGTTTATGTTGTCAGTTGTCATCTCAGTGTTAGTCTTGATGGAAATCTGTAATAATAGTGCACAGCAAAGTCGTTTGGATCCATTTGGTGATGTAACAATTCCTCAGGGATCCACCACTTTTCAAACCATCTTTTTCCCCTGTATATCTTGAATCTTCTGCCTTGGCTGTCTTCCACTCAGCAGCAGAGTGCTGGATACACTGCTAGATCAGGCCAATAAAAAGCAATCCCTGAGCTGCAACTGGTTTGAGAGCTCAAGAAGGAGGCTGAGAGCCTTGGGGAAAAATCCCACTTCATGAGGAATTTGCTTGTAGTTACTCTTGCTGGAGGAAATGCCAGATTGCTGCAGTACCCTGCAGCAGCCTGGATTGCTCTTGTTTCTTCAGCTCCATGTCACGTTCCATTTTCTGACTGTTTAATTACAGATGGATTGTGGTTTGTGGGTTCACAACTTTTCTCATCTGCTTTTTGTCAGAGGTAAGCAGATGTACTGCCTGTTGCTCTGTGCAGTTGAGTTCCTTGGTACAACATCTGCTAATGAGTTCAGGGATAAAAACTTCAGCATATGGAAAATGGGGGATGAGAAGTCAGTTTCAGTGGCTGAGATTATCTTCTTCTGAAATATATCCAGCTGGTCTCTTACCCTCCCAGGTTTTGGCTCTCTGCTTCATCCCAGGAAGGTGCTGCCTCCTCAATTCCACGAGCAGCTGGGGATAGTTAGGGAGATCTTGGGTGTTTGATCTCACCTGCCTGCCTAATTTGAAGGTGGATCCTGTCAGGGAGAGAACCCTGTGCTCTCCTTGCCAGCTCCCACTCAGCCTCTGCATGGTGCATGCCGGTGGAATTGGATGCCATTACATAACTTGCATTGTGTGGTGGTTGGGGGTTGTTAAATCTGCATTTCTAATCTATACTCAAATAGGAGCAGAACCTGAAAGCATTCTGATTTGCAGCTCCAATTAGATAACCTGGCTTGTGCTGTCAGCCCCTTGCCTCCTGAGCTGTGCCATCCAGTGCATTTGGAGGCCAGGGCTGGAATATACCCTGAGGATGGCAAGAGCTTTTCATTCTGGGAAGTGCTGCTGGGACCAGGGGCATTCACTGCATTCCCAGACTGCCTCCTGGGGTAGTGTCTGAGCATTCCCAAGGAAATAAACACTTGTCATTAGTAATTTTAAATAATTTTTAAATGACGGATGTATACTGATTTTTGAATAACCATCCTAATTATAGTAAATATGCAGAAGAGGTCTGAATTAACATCATGTAAACAAGGTTAGTGCTGGTATTTTAATGTGACTGCTTTACTGTGCTGCCCATAAGCATTCTTTTGTCATAATCTTTGTATGCAGCTTTTTATCTGTTTACAAATGGTATTTTCAGTTAATTTTTATCATGTTGAACTACATAACCAGTCTTCCAGCTTGATTATTACTCAGCGAGAAGGATACCTGAACCTTTCAGTTCATGGTACAGATATTTTCCATTTAATCAGACCACAAACAATATTAGGAAATAATTAGCTGACGTGGTGTTTGGTTTGTGCATGAGCCAGCTGCTAAAGGGGGTCTGAAGAATGGTTCACTTGTGGTGGAGGCACCTCCTGCACTGCCTTGGGGTTATAGCCAAGAAGAAAAATTTGGCTTAGTGATCCTTGTGGATTTGGGTGCTTGGTAACTGAGCCTTGGTTCTGTTCCAAAACTGATGTGTGATGCCCCAGGTGTGTTGTCTGTAAAGGTGAGAGTGACAACTGCTGTTCCACTGAATCAGGAACTCGAGGGCTTCCTTGTGACCAGGGATGGTGACATCCTGGATGGATGGCTGTTGCCATCCCTCTGGAGGAGCTGGAGCACATTCCTCCACAGCAGTCCAGGGTGGTGCTGGCTGCTGCATCCACATCTCCCTGTGGTTTCACAGTCCCACTTGTAGCTGCCCAAGCATGACCTGTGGGGTCAAATACTGAAACGCTGTCAGCTCATTGTTTGGATGCTCCAAAGTGAAATTTTACTGAAGGTTTCAGTGTTTGGATAGATTCAGTTAAAGGAGAAGCCTGGTTTTATTTGAGGGAGTGGCTGTGTTCTGTGAGCTCTCCTTCCACATCTCCAATTTTCTAGGTCATTCTTGGATGCTCTAATTTTTTTTTTCAGAGAAACAGTTAGCAAAAGCTTTGACACTGATGATTTGTATTCTGTCATCTCAGTCTTGAGAGCAAAGAGATACTTTTTTGGCAAGTTCTCCCCCTCCTCAGCCCCCAGTCATCATCATTAAAAGGCTGTCAACAAGCAGAAAAACCCCACTGTGCTAACTGTAAATGCTAATTGACAGACAAGCAGCTGAAGCTGTGGCTTGTGCAGTCCCTGACCTGCAGCAGGCTGTCTCCTGGCCCTTGCAGTAGCTCCATAGGTTCCCTAGGAAGCAGGATCAGAGTGCTCAGGTACCTGCAGAGCCAGGCTGGGCTCTGTGCAGAGCAGTGTTCTTACACACAGGGTAAACTAGAGGTGAGCTAAACCCAACTTCAAAAGTGGGTGTGATGTGTCCTAGGTGTGGTCTGGCTTTTTTCTCACAGGTAGGCCTACCTTCCTGGTATTCTTTAATGCTGCTTTTGGGAACAAAAAGCTTGGAAACTGCTTTAGTGAAGCTGGCTTTGTTGCTGAAGCCCTGTGCCCTGCTGACACAGTCTCCAAAGTGCTTTCAGAAGGATTGCATCACCTGTGGATATCATGGCTAAGGGATTTTCTCTTTTTTCTTTCCCTCTGTAAAAGCAACGCGTTCCTGTGGGGATTGTCCCTGCTCAGTGAAGAGCTTTGAGACATGTCTGCACTGTGTGTGCTCTCTGCAAACAGGCTTTATGGTTTCCTGGCACAGCTCTCTAGGACCATCTCATGGCAGGGTTGCTCCACGGATCAGTCTGCTGACAGGACTATTTACATACTTGGCCATAGGGCAGATTTTTTAGTAGCTGAACTGGCTGGGACTGAAGTGTATCCTTTGGATTAGAATTCACTGTTGCATCTCCAATGATCTCTAAGCAAAAAATCCATGTATAACTGTGTTTGAAAGGTATCAAACAGTAGCACAGATCATTGCTCCCAGCAGTAAAGCCCTAACGCTCTGTTTTGATGAATTTGGCAATTCAGAAAACAGTAGAATTTGTTCATGCCCTTGGAAATCTGGGCATTTCCATGGCTGAGAGCTTGCTGTCCTGGTGCTGCAAAGCTGTGCTGCCTTTTAAACCCTTCATTGGTGAGTCAACTCTGTGTTTACTGCTAGTTATGAGGGGGAGGTTCCTGACTGGGAAGACCAGAGAGACATTTCTGTTTCACTTTGACTTAGAAAAAGCCAAGCTGCTCCAAAGTACAGGATATTAAAAATACAGAGGAATTAACAGACATAATGCAGGTTGGTGAAAAAGTCCAGGATAAAATGCCTAAATGTGGAAGAGGTATGGTGCCAGACACAATATGTGGCATACTTTAGGCTTATCCTTTCCCCCACTCCAGCCCTGTTCCCTGAAATTTTCAGAAAATCTTTGTCATTTCACCAAGATTTGCTCAATTGAAATCTGCTCAATTGGACTGAAATTCAGAGTAATATCCAAAAATTTTTGCACAGTAAAAGAACTAGATGAAGAAGAGTAAGCAGAGAGAGGCACTAGAGAAAATAAAGGTTCTGAAAATATTTGTGATGGAATCTAGTAATAAAATGGGAAAATGGGGAATTCAAAGCCACTGAATCCTGACAATGTGTGTCCTAAGTGAAAGACTCATTTTGGAGAGTTAAATGATGATTGCAACCTTGAAAATTACTTTATCAAGAAGAAATCAGTAAGAGAGAGCTTGCTGAAAAAGTGAGCAGGCAATCAGCAGGGTGTTAGGGAAATCAGGGAGTAATTATGCAAGTGACACTTTCTGCAGCCTCCGAAAATGGAATTTGCGGAAGGGACCAGCACCACCAGCACAACATGCACTTAAATACCACTTTCCATAAAACCAAAAATAAGCTTAAGGCTTTCTGGCAAGGTTTGTCCTCAGTGGCTGGTGGAAGGATGAAGCTCTGTGATGAATTGCCCGTGCCAGAGGAGATGTGCTCTAATCGAGTTTTTTGTTTCCTGAGCTCCTAGCCAGGGCTGCAGCTGCCTGGTGAGAGGCTGCTGTTCCCAAGGACTTCCCTGGGCTCATGAGGATGTGCACCCTGCCTTCTCCACCTGCCTCTGCTCGGTGTGTCCTGAGGCACCCACGGGCATTTCTAGCCTGCTCCTGGCACTGCCCATCTCTTGCTGGGATGTGGTGGGTACCCTGTTTGGGAGAGGGAGCATGTCTGTCTCAGGGACCAGTTCCAGTGGGACAGCCTTGATTTCCACTTCCCTTTCTCACTTGTGTTTCCTCACATGCCTTAAAGAGGGTGCAAAGCCTCTTGTAGATAGGTGAAGTGAGCACTGCTCCCTGCTGTGGCCCTGAGCAGATTCTCCAAAGATGCAGCGGGGTGCTCTGAGTGCACACACCAGCCTTCAGCAAGGTCCAGGAATGGCTCAGCTTTCTGTCAGGCAAAGGCAAATGCATGTTGGAAAGCAGTGCTTGAGCAGCTGGGTGGCAGAAAGGAACCACTCAAAGTGTTCAACATAGGCCTGGTAGGAAAGGATGGCTTTGGTTCATAAAAGGCAGGATGTGAAGAGGGGAGGTGGTGGAACCCTGTTCTTTCGTAGGAGTTAAAGGATTGTTGTACTGCCACTCAGTGATTCCCTTCTATGAACTCTTCACTCCCACTTTGCATATTCCCTAGCATCTCCCTCACGTTCTGCAGAGCAGTTTATGCATGGGTGTATCATGACTTCTGAATAATAACTCTGGGAACTCGTTTTCTCATGCTCATGGTTTGCACTGGGGGTTTTTGCATGGTGAGGCTACTGGGTCAGAGTACTTGGGAAGCTTCTGACTCAGCAGAGGTCCCCAAAACAGGCTGGGACCTGTCAGTGCTGTCAGGCAGCTCCTCTCCTGGGACTTGGGAGACCTGGGCTGGGTCTCTATTGATACCTAGTCTCAAGCTGTGGTACTGGGGAATCCAGGCTGCGTGGTCTGCAGTGCCTCCAGTGACAGGAGATGTCTCATGGCTGTGTGCATCTGTGACTTGGCCTGCCTGCATCCTGTGTGCCCAGGCATATGGGAGCCACCAGGAATCATTGCTGCTCCAGGCAGGAGCCAGGGGACTTGTACCTATGACCCATTTTATCTGCATTTCAGCAGAGCTTGTGGGTGTGTTGGCATATCTCCAGAGCATCACTTGAGGATCTGGAAGCAGTGTGTCTGTGGGCAGTGGAGGCCCTCAGGTGCTGCTGCTCAGGTGCTCGAGGCCAGCCTCAGCAGGGAATGGCAGGCTGCAGGGCACTGGCTCTGCTGACTGCAGGGCCAGCAGCAGATTTCTGGTGTATTTCTCTGAAGAAAAGCAATGGTTTCATGGCTGGCATGAAGACTAACACCTGAGAGGATTTTTCCACACATTCCTCCTTGAGTAGCTGCCTTGAGGCCAGCCTGGTGGTGGCTGGCATGAGGGAATCTGTCCAGCTGCCCCTTGCCAGCACCTGGACTAAAGCAGGTTACAGCAATTTCCCATTCTAGTTATTTGTCTCTGCTCTTCCTGGGAGGTGGCAAGGCCTCTCCTGCCTGCTTCCTCTGGAGCTAGCTAACACAGCCTTGTAGCCCCATGCTAGAGCAGGGCACAGGCTGTTTCCCTCCCACTTCCATGGCAAAGCTCCAGCTAACTGAACTGGGAGAGTTTCTCCCCCTTTCACCCTGTTTCACTTGCAAAACCTTTAGGAACCAGAGCTTTCACCCCTTCCTTTGCCTCTGAGTAACCTATGTGTGCTGGGCACGTTGGTCATTCACCCCCTTGTCTCAACAGGGAACTCTTACCATCGGTGGCAAGGAGGTGACCCTTGAATACACTCCATGCCCAGAGTTCTGGCGCTGCAAACGTGTAAGTATGTGCTCAGAGCTGGCTTCTGCTTCCCCTGCTGGCACTCCTGGCAGTGGCAGCTCAGAGGAGTCTTGGATATTTGCTCGGTGGCCACAGTCCCTCAGAGTAATTAATACCTGCCCTGAAGCTCTTGCCCCTTCTAAACTGTGGTTTTGCCTACCTTGTTTTAGGTCTCACCTCTGCATGCATGTGGGTGTGGTACAGGTAGCCAGATTTTTTTGTGCACAGAGCAGCCTTGTCCCTATGCAGTGGTTCCTTTTTAAAATGTAAGGAAAATAGGCTGTGGATCCTTTCTCCTTAAAAACCACAATGAGACAGTGATTTTGCCAACCAGAATGGAACAAGCTTTGCTCTGGTTCATGTGTGTAACCACCCCTCTGCCTCACACAGGAACCTGTGGTCTAGCTGTGGCTGTAGTATGTGCAGCAGGGAAGGAAGCATGGAAATGGATCCAAGTCTAGGCAGCATGAGCCAAGTCTAGTTCATGCTGGAACTGGTCCATTTTGGGAAGGCACTGTTGCCCAAGGGTCAGTTTGTTTCTGTGCCTTTCCCGAGGTTCTCCCAGTACAGGAACTTGTGGCTGCAGCAGGCTGGAGGTGATTGATGGAGAAAGGACAGGATTGTTGCCTGCATTCCACTGACTACAGGCTGAGAGTTTTCAGCAGGACTTGAAAGTATTGGTTCTAAATAGAGTCCCATCTTGTCCACTGAATCACCCTGGGCTACAGAGACCCTCATCCAGCTGAATGGATGCACTCAGCTGCAAGCAGAGCTGTTGCTCCGTGCCTCATCTCTGCTTGCAGTGCTCTGGAGGTGGAGACACAAGTTTCAAGCAGTGGTTTCTAACAGCTCTCAGTGCACTGAGGTGGCTGCACTGTATGTCCCCACTGTTGTTGTGTGTAGCCATGGCCTGAAGGAGCTTTCTTGTGCCCCAGAGCACCCACAAGGCTTCAGTTGTAGGAAGAAATTGCTATGAAACAAAAGCAATGCATTTGCAAAGAGCTTAAGGAAGAAGTCGGGGATGCTGTGTTTGGAAAGAGCTGTGAAAATGGGGCAGTTCCCTCTCCCCACAGGGGCCCTAGGTGGGATAACCATCCAAGCCTGCACATATCTGCCTCTTCGTTAGCAGACACCTCATTATTAACTCTCCAAATCACATCAGTATCTACAGTTCAGCTCAGATAAGGACTTCAGTACTGCTTGAGCAGTGAATTCAGGTTAGAGAATGCCAAGGTAACTTTGGACCCTTTGAATCAACATTGTGCCTAGCAGGGAGCTTTTGATCCAGCATCACTTGAGAGAGGGAAGAGTTCCATCTCAAGGACTAGTGAATAAATGTGTGCTCCATAGTTGTGTGAAAGCCCTGGCCCCAAGGCAAACCCAGCTGTGAGTCATATGAGCATTCACCTGCAATTCCAGCAAAGGCCCCTGCTGCCATTCCCCATCACTGTAACTTTTTCATGGCTGTTACTTTCTGAAAGCATGCTGCAGAGTCTGGAATTCTGGAGCAGGTTGTACCCACTGCCTTCAAAACACGACTTCCTCATGCTGTCCATCTTCCATTGCAGTGTAAGGTGTCTACTGTGGGCTACAGATCTTCCTGTTCCTATTGCAAGCTCCCAAGAGATGGTGAGTATATCTGGTCCCCTGAGCTTGGTCGGTTAAAAGTTTCATCTAACCTGACAAGTAAGTTTCTCTTCTGGTTTCCCATAGCATCTCTCTTGGGGATGGACTAGCTGAGCACTGTGTGGGAGGGTTGTTAGTTTTGCTTCATTTAGACCCGTTTTGCCTGTCCACACTAAAGATGTTACATGCAATGGGTTGCTGTCAGGTTCTCTCTGCTGTGAAGATTGGTGGAGAGGTGTTTTACTGCCCACAGCCTTTCCCTCCTACTGTCTGGTATTGTCCTTTCATCCAGGGAGTTACAATTGTGTGTCCTCTGGGACTGTGAGCTGGTACTGCTCTCTATAGGTGAGATGGCTTCCCCTCAGCCCACCTTCCTTGGGAGATGCAGATGGTTTTAGTGTCACTCAGAGACTCAGATTTGCCTCACTTTTGAGACTCTCAGATTAGGATCACAGAATCATGGAATCATTAAGGTTAGAAACACCTCTGGAATCGTGTCCAGCCATTAACCCATCATTGCTAAGCCCACCACTAACCCATGTCTCTAAGCACCACACCTACACATTTTTTAACACTTCCAGAGATGGTAATTCTACCACTTCCCAGGGTAGCCTGTTCCAATGCTTGACCACCCTTTTCGTCAAGAAATTTTCCCTAATATCTAATCTAAAAACCTCCCCCAGGGCAATTTGAGACTATTTCCATTTGTCCTATCACTTGTTCTTGGGAGAGGAGATTAGAGGTGAATCCAGGACTGGAACTGCTGAACTCACCTTGCTTGCTATAAAAAATGCATGAGAGGAGTTCTCCAGGAGCTTCTTCTCACCCCACCAACACCTGTGATTTCTGGGGTGGGAGGGCACAAATGCCAAAACACACTTCCATGAGGAACTGATTTCTTTGGGATGATGGCTGTGCCCACCTTCTCCATCCCTGGGTGCAGTACCAGGGACTGCAGTGTCACAAGTGAGTCCTCCACCCTCCTCTGGCACTGCCTGTGCATTCCAGGCACTATGTAAGCCTTGACTCTGTATCCTTGAGCAGACTTCTATGTATTGCACTCCTGCCCCAATCAGAGGGGCAGTACCTCTACTGCTGATGCACAGATCTCTGTTTACTGAAGCCCTGTCCCTGTGGTTGTGTTTTCCATGCTCTGTGGCTCCTCCATCAGTGTTGTGAAGGCAAAATTCACACAGCTGGCCCAATGTAGCTGTGGGTTGTAATGAAACTGCCCAGGAGCAAATTAAAGAGAGCCTTTAACCTGCTGTGAAGACAGATTGTGGTGAATGCTTCTCACTGGCCTGCTTTTCTTGGGAAAGCGTGCAATAAGATAACCTCTCTATGACTGGGTGAAACAAAGCAACTTTCTAGGCATTTGCAGTGGTTACTGCAGCTTTGTATGAGTTCTGGCATGCTTTGTGACTGATTGGTGTGAAGTGGACTTAAGTGTGCCTCTCTTACAGGGAGCAGAGCAGGCCCAGAGTCCAGAGGTGGTGCTGAGGGAGAGGACACATCGGCTGAGCAAGAATTCAGTAAGAGTTGCCCTCCTCATCTCTAGGGTTGTGCTCATGTCTGTGTGATTTGCACAGGTGGTTTTCACAGCTCAGGTGCAAACTGGTTTCATGTGCAAATGTTACATGAGGTTCTGTAGCCAAAACTCTGCACTCTACAAACTGCAGACAAATGAGTACCAGCCTGTCCAAGGTGAGCTGTGCTGGCAGCCAAGCAAGGCACTGTGCAGCTTTCCCAACAGTTGTGTGTTCTGCCATGCCGCCCACTGCCCAAACAGAAGGAGAGCAGGGACTGACTCTCAGGGACATTAAAGAGAGAAGCTTCACTGTGCCATGTCTTGCACCCTCATTTTTTTCTCTTTGTGGGAAGAGGCTTCAGCAGCAGGTGCTGGGCTGGTGGTATCCGCCCTTGCAGCCTCACAGATCTGGCTTCCCTTTTCAGCAGTGCTGGAAGCTCAGGTAGAGATCTCTTTTGCAGTGCAGCCAGGCTATCCATGGGCCTTCAAGCACAGAAACTTGTTGGGATTTATGTTCTCTGAATGGCATAGCTAGACTGGGGGGGCAGGGTGTTTCCACATTGTTTCTGCCTCAGCTGTGGTCAGTAGGCACCTGATAAAATCTGTCACTGATTATGGATGTGTTTGACTCAGTGGTCTCAGGGGAGTCTGAACCCAGTTTTTCTCTATATAAACAGGGTGACAGTTACTAGTTGATATTGCTTGGCTATGGATGATCAGGAGTACATTGTGGATAGTAAGGATATCACTGCCATCTAGGTTGTCCTGGATTTGGAAGGAATGTGTCTAAATCCATCCCTGATTCTCATTTGTTCAGGCAAGAGCCAATCCTAAAAGGAGGCAAAAAAGCCTCTTGTCTCTGACTAGAAAAGTCCTGTAAAGCAGCCCAACACAAAACAAGGCAGTGGAAGGATGATGGCACCTGAACAAACCTTGTGTTTGCCAAGTGTTAAAACAGTGGATATGCAACAGGCAGTGCAGCTTGGCCTTTCATAAGGAGCACTGCTGCAAGGGCCAGAAAGTAGGAAAGAAAAAAAAAAAACCTGCTGAAACATTCTCCTCTCTAATAGCAGAGACAAAGCTTGAAACACCTGAGCAAGAATTGTCAGGTCAACCAGGATCTCCAAAGCAGCCTCTCCAGCCCTCAGTTCCTGCTCCACAGCAGGAATGTCAGCCTCAGGAACAGGAGCCAAGGAAGAGAGATGAAGGGAGAGAGCGTCGGCCCTCGCAGGAGAAGAGAAGAGACATGGACCGGCACCAGGAGCCGCCCTCTCAGAGGGACGCAGAGGAATCCACGCCACCAGATGGTGGAGGAAGCAGAAGTGAGTGACACAAAGACCACTTTTGGATTCCTTTTGCTTGCACTCCATGAGGTCGTCTGCAGCATTTCAGTAAAACCTCTGGAGGCAATTTCTGTGTTGTGCAAATCTGTGGTATAAAGTAACGGAGGGCTGTCCAGCTCCAAAGGTGCTGACAAATTGCCTTTAGGAAAATTAATTCAGGCTGAGCTGGCTTAGGGTGGTGCAGTTAACTTAGCACAGCTTCAAAAGCCTTTTGGGCCAGCAGTTACCCTGGGCTGAGCTCTGAGAAGGGGCCACTTTCTCCTCTGTTTTCTGGGAAGGAAAGGTTAGCAGTTGGAGGCGGTAACTGGAGCATCTTGCAAAGTGGAGAGAAAAAAACAATGGCTTTGAGACTCGACTGCAAGGAGCTGTGCTCTTGCTTTGAGTGGTTTAGTCACAGTAAACTTGGTTCTAAATTATCTGTTTTTCACGGCTTTTTCCTCCCGGGCCACGTCCCTGGCTGTGTCTCTCAGCCATCATGCTGAAGCGAATCACTCGGTTCACCCCCCCCGAGGTGATCGTGGGGCTCCTGGCCCCGTACGTGCGGCTGTCCACGTCCAGCGTGCGCATCATGAAGAACAAGGCTGGGCGCATGGGACAGACCTACGGATTCATCGAACTGGAATCTCATGCTGTAAGTAGTTTCCTGCTTTCACCTGCTCCCTCTGTTGGCATCTGATATCTGTAGAAGTAGAGAAACCACAGAAATGCAAGATATCTCTGTACTTGTGAGGCTGCTGTGCTAGAGTGAGTCCTCTCTTCTGCTTGTCTGACCAGGTACAGGAATTTGACAGACTGAGGTCTGTCAAAGGATACTTTGGAAATGAGAAGCATTCCTGACATTATGGCCCTACTACCCTTAAGGCCTTTGGCTTTTCCTGTAGAAATTGTTCACTCCCTTGTCTTCTCAGCTGGTACAGCTGTTGGTCTCTGGCTTTAGGAGTCAAAGATTGATTGTTGTCTCAAGCTGTGACACTGATTAAGTCTCTCATCTCAGTACATTTCTTTTTAGACACTCTAAACATGAACACTTCTTGCATAGGTATTTGGTTTGCAGAGAACTTGAATCCAATTGTTTTTGTTTGTAGAAGGCAAGAATCTCAATTAACAGACCCTCCCATGTTGGAGGGTTCACATTTTCTGTGTCTGGGTGGCTCCCAGACTTCACAGCTGTTCTTTGATGTTGGTCCAGAGAGTATTTACCAAAACACTTTGGGGCAGCAGCAGCCACAGTGTTGCACTTTCTGGCAGCCCTAGGAGAATGCTGTCCCCAGCTGACTGCTGTAAGTGGTCATAGGACAAGCAGAGAACTTCACATTGCATTTATCCCTTTTGTCACATCCTAAATACCCTTCACTGACACTTAGACTAGTATTTACTGTTGTGTTTCTTGTCCTACTGAGCACAAAACATTCCTTTCTGGCAAACTGGATGTGTAAAATGTGCTGTTTCCTTCTCCTGGAAAGAGACATTCTTTTTCCTTTTACAGGAGGCGCTGAGGTTGCTAAAGATACTGCAGAACCTGGATCCCCCCATCTGCATTGATGGGCGTACGTTGGAAGTGAATCTTGCTACAGGGAGGAGAAGGTACTGGCAGATGAGGCAGTGGCGTTGTCCTTTACATGCTGTACAGTGAGGCTAGAACTCCGTTGTCAGAGCAGGTGCCTAAAGTTTGGCGTGGGAATTAGCACAGATGTTCCTACAACCAAAAAATGTGTTGGAGAAGTGAAGTCATTGAAGCTTGAAGAAGCTTCAGCGATTGAGCAGAGTGAGATTAGTGATCATAATGCATCTTGTTGTCCAGCCATCAAATCCCGTTCTGTTCTGCAGCAATTTGTGGGTTTAACTTTTTAAAAAACATGTGGAGAGATTCATCTTTGCAGACACATCAGAGTGGAGTCATATTTCTTGTGGAGACAGTGGTTTGCCAAGTCTGTCTCCTGGGATGGACACAGTCCAACATGTGGCCAGAAAAGATGGTCTTTCTGCCTTTATTGGTCCTGCTGATAATTTTGAATATACTGAGGTTGGTGTAAAACCAAATTGCCATTAACTTGCAACCTTTATCTCAACAGGAATGACTATGGGGAGCACGGTGACAATTCCTACTATGGCCCGGTAGGTCTGCACAGCCTCCCTGCAGGTTGCTTAAAGGGAGGGAGCACTGGGGGGTGATGGGTCTGGCTCTGTTAGGCTTTTTCTCTTTGGGCTGCTGAAATACTGCAGAACTGTTTCACCACATTTGAAGATGGGGTGATAATGCTCAAATGTGCCCACTGCTGCTCTGCCCCTCATACTGATTATCATTGCATAGAAGTGCAAGTCAGTGCTGCTGGAGGAAATTCTGGGCTGGGTTACTTGATGCCTCACTTTACAGAGTGATTTCACTGATGACTGATCTCTTTAGTGTTTGTTACTTGATTACAGGACTCTTCCTATACCCTGGATGGGGTGAAGGCCTCCATACAGATTGCTATGAGCACCTCTCATGGAAGCTGCAGAGGTCTCGTGCTTTGTGGCACTGTCCGTGTCAGACACTGCTCTATAGATGAAAAGCTGTGTCTGCTTGTGCTCTGTTTAGGATGGCTAAATGAGCCCTTCTTCTGAACTTTGGGCCTGTTAGAGGGAGGAGAAGCAATATGATGTTTGTTAAAGAGTCTCTGATCTGTTTGTGTTGTTCACTTACTCCAGGGCAGAAGGGGCATGAGAGACAGGAGGGGTGGCGAATCACAGAGACGCACCAGAGCACAGTGTAAGTTAAACTCTGCTTCACTCCTACTGTGGAGACTTTTCTTCCTTAAAAGGGCACTGACATGTAGAAATCAGCCCAAAAATATTTTTAAAGGCTAAGAGTAGGTTTGTTTGCTACACCCACTTGTGAGTTCCTTTGCCAACTTTGTTTAGTCACATTTTCCTATCTGATGATGTGTTTCTCTCTATTCTCACTGTGCGAAACTACATGCAGATAAAGGAAACTTGCTGCCTATTTTTCCTTGTTGTGGAAAACTGATGGGATAAAATCAGCCTGGCAGTTACTAGAGAAGACAGAAGAAAATACATTTGATGCAACAATGCCAGGAGCTGGAAGAGCACTCCTGATTGTTTTACTGATTTATATATAGCATTTCTGAGGTCTGTCAAAGGACACTTTGGAAAAGAGAAGCATTCCTGACATTATGGCCCTACTACCCTTAAGGCCTTTGGCTTTTCCTGTAGAAATAGTTCACTCCCTTTGCTTCTCAGGAGCTTTCATGCACCAGTGGGGTGGAAGGGATGTGGGGAGTGTCATCACTTTAAACAGGATTGAGAGAGAACAGCTTTTCCTTGTTCACAGGAGTGGGTGGATGTAGATACTCATTACCCCATTCTTAGGGAAATTACTGAATTTCATGACCAAGTGTTGTGGTCTTGTGATCTCAGCACAGCTCCTGTAAATTTGTTTTGATATGGAAGTTTTCCCAGAGTCCTAACCAGAATTGTGAAAACTTATCCCCCCTCTTACTCCTTAAAGAAAAGATTTTGTAGGTCAAGTGATGTGAAAATACTCATACCTCTCTTGCCAGGAGAACAAAAGAATTCTTCCCTATTCTTGATCCTTTCAGCAGTGTAACGTTTGTTCATGCTTTTGTCTTTGTAAAAGGTAAGTTCTGCTTTTGGAAGCCTGTGGTCCTAACTCCTGTCTCTCTCTTCAGCACCATCAGATGTGTCCACATACATTTATGATCCTGACACTGGGAATTACTATGATCCCATAGCTGGGACTTACTATGACCCCAGAACTCAGGTGAGTGCGTGGGAAGAAAGCTTTACATGCAATATGTTCTTACAAACTGCTCTTTTCTGGAGGGATTTTGCAGCCACATCCTGAAGACAAGCCAGTGTAGGGCAGTACAGAGGCAGCTTTGTGTCTGTCTCCTGACCTGTGTGAAAGGGATGCATGTTGCAAAATATCAAATTAATGAGAGGCTAGGAACCCATTAGCTGTGTGTTGAACCAGCTGTAGCCGCCTCTGGCCTCTGAAGCCCTGCCTTTGAGAGTTTTTAGTCTGCTTTTCCTTGAGTAGACTTACAGGCAGAGCATCATAACTGAATTTTGCTGTAGACATGTGATATGTGACTGTCTGTAAGAAAGAATGGACAGCAGAGCTCTGTTTTCATCTGTGGTCTCTTTGCTTCTCAACCCTAGCCAGCAATAGCTGTAAGGATGCCAAAAAAGAACCATCAGCAGAGATTTTCTGGAAATATAATCTTGTTTTCATGATCCTGGGGATGTCCATGTTGTGGGAGAGCAGAGCAGTGCTCTGGTGACCTGGCTGTGCTCAGCTGTCTTCTGCCCCAGCAAAGTTCTGCAGCCTTTGCCCCTGCAGTCCCTTCTTCCTGTGCTGATCTCCCTGGCTCAGCAAGGACAAGAAGCCCAGTAAGACTGCAGGGGTTGGGCTGAGCCTGCTCCAAATGCCTCTTTCAGAGGGAAGTCACAATAGACCGGGAGCCCTCCCCACCCCCGACGGAGAGCAGGAGGCGGCGGCACGGGAGCCAAGAGTGGACAAGTGACAGGAAGGAGCCATACAGCAGGGACAACAGGGACAAAAAGGACAAAGGGAAAAATACTTCTGCTAAGGTAACTCCCTCCAGGCATCAGAATGACCTGACACCAGGAAGCTGGGGAAGAGGTTAGAAAGTAGAGAATAATTGGAGGATTCAAAAAGGAAGGGACAGTGAGAGAAAACAGTGGGATCAGCAGCTGGAAAGGAGCAGGGTGGTTGTCCAGCCAGGGAGTAAGTTCCTCAAATATTTCTCTCCTTACATTAAATCCAGGGTTTCTCATCCCTTCCTTATGGTGAAGGATTCAGACACATCCAGGTAACTGAGACATGCTTCACTCATGCTGCTGAAAGCACCCAACTGTTGTAATAGACAACAAAAAACTGACAGAGACATTTAAACACACCAAGTCAGATGATGATGGATACTCAGCTCTCCCCTAACTGCAGTTTCTGGAGGAAACTGCAGGACAGTGCCATTCACTGCTGTTCCCATTCAGCAAATGCCAGTGTGGGAGCTGCTGGTTGGGAGTAGCTGCCCAAAGTGATGTTTGAGCACAGCCCAGGGCTGTGATACTGACAGGGCCTGAGGAATGCCCTGGCTAAAGTGATTTAGCCACCAATGGAGAAACTTTGAGTTCTTGCTTGCCTCTTGATCTGAATGTGCACAGTGGCATGACCAGTACTGGCCACCTGGGTTGTAACTCTCCCTGAGGCTGGTGACAAGCCAGTCAAGGAGTCACCAGGTATGGTGGCTTTCAGGGACACTGACCTAGGAGAAGCATGGTCCTGTCTGAATAGAGGGTAAAAACATCTCCTGTAGAAATCCTTCTGTCATTTTTCCCACTTGCCTGCCTTCCATGGATGCTCAGGAGTGGCTTCCTTGCTGCACTGTGCTCTCTGACACCTTTGTTATCACTGGCTTAATGCCCAGTCTTGGATTTTTCAGAATGAGCCTGGAGAGGAGAGATTCTTTGCAGAAGATGTCTTCAAAAAGCCATTGCCTCCCTCTGTGAAGAAGGATGAGAGCACAGGCCTGGTAAGGTGTTACACTTGTCTTCCCTGGTCAAGTATGAGTAATTCATGAGCCATAAATTGGAGCCCGTCCAGGGCTCCAGCCCAGTTCTCTGTAAAACTTGTGAAAGTGAAGCTTCATCCCAGCCTACTGTCTGTGCTGCTGAGCACACAGCTGAGTATCACAGGCTCATCCTGTGCAGTGCTGGCTGCAGTCTCTGGTGCCCTCTGTCCAGGATAAAGAAGATCCTGGAAACCCCACCATGCTGGCTGAGCCTGGCCATATGTTCTGCCACAAGTCACAGCAGTGACCATGGTGTTGTCTGGCAGTGAGGGTGGCTTTGCACGTTGTCTTCATGTCCTTTGTGCATACACAGAGGTGCTCAAATGTGACCTGGCCCTGCCCCATCTCCCTCACGGATATGAGGCACGACTGGGATCACTGTCAGCATCACAGTGTAGCAGAGAATGAGAGTGGGGTGGGCTGAGACAGCATGGTGAGCTGCTGCAGCTGTCTCTGAAATCATGAGTATGTGCTCTGAGTCCATGCTATGGCAGTCTCAACACCTGATCTTGACTGTTTCAGACTGAGACTGGAGAGGAGAAGTTCTCTGCAGAAGATGTCTTTAAAAAGCCTTTGCCTCCTTCTGTGAAAAAGGAAGAGAGTGCAGCCCCGGTAAGTATCTCCATAGGATTGTGTTCTGACCTGTGTGAGCCTGGATACAGTTCTAGGGAGGCTCAGCACAGCCTGGCTGCAACTGTGAGTGCCAGAGGTGCCAGAGATGTTTCTCATGCCAGAGGAGGGAGTGCTGGCGATGGAAGGCAGTTTGTGTTTTAAGTCTGACCTTGTTTGTGGGATTCTAGCATGGGGACATTTGTTACCTGCATTCAGGCAGGATCTCACTCAGACAGTCCTAAGGCAGAAAACTCTTCCAGCCACCTCCAGGCTGATGAAGGCCAAATCTCACTGATCTCTTTTTCTAGAGGAAGTGAGTGACAGCAGCTTGCTGCCAAACAGCCACTGCCTCGGTTGGCTTCTTGTGCTCTCAGGTGTGTGGCAAGTTGGAAAAGCCTGGCACCAAAGCAAGACCTGTCTAGAGAGCAGAAGGGCTTCCACCCCATGGTGTGAAGGGAGAGAAGCCAGCCAGCTCCACTCTGTTCCCTGCCTGTGCTGTTGGGAAGCAACTCTCTGCCTCTTGGACTGGAACAGGAGTCATGGGGAGATGGGTTGGGGAAGCAAAGCCCCGCTGGCTTGGCAGGCTTGATGCTACAAATTGTCACACTTTTCTCCACTTCCCTCAGCCCAAGGTGGTGAACCCTCTGATAGGACTGCTGGGAGAGTATGGAGGAGACAGCGACAACGAAGAGGAGGAGGAAGAGGAGGAGCAGTCCCAGGCTCAGTGGCTGCCGCCTCCCCCGCACCCACCGGCACCGCGCGAGGAGCAGGCGCGGAAGGCCAAGGCCAGCGACGACAAATTGACTGACTGGAACAAGCTGGCCTGCCTGCTGTGCAGGAGGCAGTTTCCCAACAAGGAAGTGCTCATCAAGCACCAGCAGCTTTCCAACCTGCACAAGGTATGGGGAAGCTGGGGGCTGCCGTTGGCTCAATGGCTTTGTGAGCTGCAATGGATGCAGTAGTTGGGTGGGAAGAGCTGTGCTGAAATTGACACAAGTAGCAGGCAAAGTTCCCCCAAAGCTCTGTTCAGAGCATTGTGTGAACTGCTTGTTCCTGCTATGGGAGTGCTATAACATCAAGGTGTGACTTTGTAAGCTGTAGTGAGATAGCTAAGGCTTGAGGAGAGTGGGGTGCTGGCACACACGAGTGTGAGAGCGGTAGGAACTTGGCACGTGCACCCCCATGTTCTGTGCTGCCTTTGAGCTCTTGCTTTTAGGAGAGCTAAGCTGCACATGAGTTAAAATAGGACTGGTTGCCTTCCTTACTGCAGGGAGGAAGGGCTCCAGGCCTGTGTGGGGAGCAGGTGGTCTGGGCTGCAAGAGAAGCTGCTGTGCCTGGTATAGTGCAGGTACAAGATCGTGCTGCTTTACCTGTGCTCCTCATGGGTGGAGCAGATGACCCTGACAGCTTGTGTTCTCTGCTTGACACTGCCTTCTGTCTTCCTCCTTCCAGCAAAACCTAGAGATTCACATGAAGATTAAACGATCTGAGCAGGAACTGGCGTATTTGGAGAAGAGAGAGCGTGAGGTGCGTCTGTGGTGGCGGGCAGGCAGCTGCTTGTGCTTCTGCACTGGGGGGGGTGGTCCCAGGAGGACCCTCCATTTGTGTTCCAGGTGTCAGCAGGCAGCCCCTTAGGCACCAGGCATCACATGCCTCCCAAAAGTGAACCATGGGCTCACTCTGCAGAGGGACCTGTAGGTAGTTCTTTGACTTCCAAGAGCAGATCTTGCTTCTCACAAAAGGGTCTGAGTGTGGTTTTGTTGTCCTGCAAGCCAGCACTGGGCTCTGGACTAAGTGGGACACAGATTTCCATCCAAAACTGATGCGGGGTGTATGGGCTGCTGCTGCCTGGCCAGGGACAGGAGAGCTGTAGCTGTCCATTGTTTGGAAGGTCACAGAGCTGCTCCTGGTATAGTAGCTGGGAGGCTGCAACAGCAGGTCCGGGTCAGCCCAACAGATGGTATCTGAGCAGAGCATTGTGGGATGTGAGCATTCAGTGTTTGTGAGTCCCCAGGGCAGCCTTCCAGCCAGCTGAGGATGAGATGAGACCTGGGTGCAGAGCAGTCTCCTGCAGTGTTGAATCCTTCATAGCTCCCATACTTACTTTGCCCTTTCTGTTGTGAAGGGGAGGCATAAAGACAAAGGAAATGACCGGAGAGAGAAATTCCAGCAGATGGATTCACCAGAGAGGAAACGACTGAGATATGACCGGGACTCAGAGAGGTAATGGCTGTTCTAGGTACATCTCTTTGAGGTGCTGATGGGATGTTCGCTGCTGGCAGGCCAAGACTGGGAATTGTCCAGTGGGGTAGGTCTGCAAAGTATCAGCCAGACTGGGACAGAGCTCCTCAAAGCGTGAGCCTGTTGTGCTGCAGGACACAGGGTGGGGCTGGGGTGGAAACAATGGTTTGGGGCAGGGCAGAGAAAAGCTGCCTGGTGCTTGGAGGGGTGAGATGGGGGTCTGAGTGTGTCTGGCTGGACACAGAGAGCAGAATGCAGCCTGTTCCCATCCACCTCGTCCTTAAGGCACTTGCTGCCCTCCTGTCCTGGCATGTAGCCATTGAAAGAAAGAGCAAAGCTGTGTTTCATCTGTTCCCTGACTCAGAGGAACGCTGGGAGCTGTTTCCATCTCGTTGGGAGTAGGTGGAGGAAGAGAGTGCGTGCTGTGTGAAGCTCCCGACAGGCCTGCCTGCTGTGAGCTCGCGTGTTCAGTGGGCTGGGGAACGGCCAGCCATGTGTTGAGGATGGAACTGGTTATGTGCCTGTTTCTTCTGGCACGGCACCTCAGAAGGAGACCTGTCCTCTGTGTCTTGCAGTTTAAACATCCACATCTTCTCTTCCCTCTGTTTTCCTGGAATAGCTGTAGATAAACTAAAACAGTTTGTGCACAGTGTCACCAGCAGCCAGAAAGTACAAATTGTCTGAAGGAAGAGTCTTTTATGCTGAGAGGTTTTCAAAACTGTGGCTTTTGGATAATGGTCTTGGATGAATAATGAGGTGGGAGAAAGAGTGTCCGAATCAACACTGCATCTGTTGAGCTCCATGACCACAGCACTGGGAGAAAGGAAAGATCTAACAGAGCAGCAGGGATTGGACTTTGCTTTCATGCTATTGCTAAGACTTTAATTAAGAAATACAAGCAGAGAAGGTTCCTGGCTTGCTTACACTGTAAATATTTTGGAGTCTGAGCTCATTTCCTGTGCCCTGGTGTATTTCCCCCTGAGGTGGGACGAGAAATTGTGCAGTCAGAGGTGTGTGAGCCCTGCACACAGAATCTGCCGTGGTGGTTTCCTTAGGCGGTGTGCTTCTGGCAAGAAACTTGGATATCCCTCATGAGAGACTGAAATGTCAGTGAAGGTTCTATTAGCAGAACTAAAAATCCCTGGCATGTGTTTGAAGCATTGCAAGACTGGACAATTGCTTCTGGTTCTTTTGCAGTGACTATGACCCAAGGCTTGACAGTAACAACAAAGGGAACCGAATGGTGCAGTCTCCAGGGTGGAAGAAGGGCTTTGGCCACAACCAGCAGGGCACAGCATCACCAGTAGAGGTGAGTCTTCCCTGCCTTTCAGAGCACACCACTGTCCTGCAGCCCATAATGTTTCCCAGGACAGCTGGAGGGAGTTCAAGTCAGGCTGCAAATCTCAGCACCTGCTTGATGGAATAATATGTGTGCACTGATGAACTTTGCAGGCTGGGAGGGGCTGCAAGTATATTGACTGTAGAACAAGGTTAGAATTTATATGGATCTGGAGGTGTTGAAAATACAGTAACAGTGAGCAGGAAGGGTGTGAGCATCTCATTAGTACCTGCTCAAAGCCAGGCTGGGGTTTGAACTGGTCACCAGCTCAGTTCTCTGCAGCAATGTGAGCTGGGGAAAAAGGTAAACTTCCCCTGGGGAGTTGTGAACATAGCTAAGGCCACAGGACCTGAGGTGCTCTTTGTCTGCACTGCTTAGCACTTGTGAGGCTCTTGCTGCCATTGCAGACTCTGGACATCAGAAGATAATACCAAGATATAGCACCTGACAAGGAGCAGAGGCCCATGGGCAAAGGATGTCAGGGACAGGCAGGGTCAGGTAGATCCTGCCTGCTGTGACAGGCTGGTGTCTCAGTGAACCTTCATTTACTGCAGAGAGTTTATCAGAGATGCAGCCTGGGGCAGGGTCTGCTTCTGCCTTGCCCAGGGCCACAGGAGCAGTGCTGTGCTCTGGTGGCAGGTTTGTGGCTGGCCAGGTGCTGTGGTGTCCACAGCTCTCTGCTGAGGGACAAGCAGCTTGGAGTAGGGTTCACAGGGTGATGTTCAGCCTGCAGTCAAGTAGATCATTAAAGCAAATATTTGAGGCTTTGTGACGCATGTTTGCTTGAGCCCATTTACATGAGCAAGAGTCCCTCTTCAGTGCAGACAGCAGGAACTGGTCCCAGCTGCTGCTCAGTCCTCGTGGTGAGGTCCCTGTGCCCATAAAACAGGCTCTGCCCAGGGCCAGCTCCAGCGCCACACTCTGGGAGGTCTGAGCTCCTGTCAGGGCTCCTCATCTGGCTGGGGAGCTGATGGCAGAGCACAGCCCTCCTACAGTTCTTAGAAAGGCCAGAAGAAATGTGCTTGCCTTTCACTTCCAAGTCATGCTGGGCAAAGCCATGTGACCATGCCAGCCCCACACAACTGTGATCTCTTGGCCCAGCTGGTGAGGTCTCTGGTATTCAGGTAGGTTGGGCTGTAAAGCCAGAGAAACTTCCAGCCTCAGGCCTGCTCTTCTGGGCCAACTCCAGGCAGGTATTGCTGAATAATGCAGATGCTGGCTGCAGAAGCCAGTCCTTGAAAACTGGTTGAAATTCCAAGTGAGGTACCAGTGCCCATGGGAGCTCTGTTAGAGAGAACAGCTGAGCTTGTGCCAAGGCAGGCAAACTGCAGACAGCTCCCCAGGAGCCCAGCGCTTTCCTTTGCTCGCCTTCAATCCTGGCTCACCCGTGGCTGTCGGCACAGCCTCTTGGCTCCCCACCCTTGGCTGCCCACTCTTCTGTCTGCTCCTCCACGGCTGATCCCTGGGGTTTGATTCCCACCGGGCATTTGCTGGCTGCCTTTGTTGCCCACAAAGGCCCTGTAGTTTTTCCCAAAGAGCTTTTGGAGGAACACAGAGCAACTTGCTCTTCCTCCACTCGCAGATCCACACGGGAGCAGTCAGCACTCCTGAAGCAGCCCAGGCAAGCTTTTTATTTATGGGAGAAGGAATCACTAACACAAGCTGTGTCTGTTTGCAGGCAGAAAACAGGAGGAAGGGCCCTGGGCTGGGGGCCCCAGGGAAGCCCCCCAAGAGGCAGTCCAACGAGACCTACCGCGACGCCGTCCGGAGGGTTATGTTTGCCCGCTATAAGGAACTTGAGTGAACGGTGGAGCAACCCCAGATCTGTCTCTCTCCATCTCTGTCTCTTTCTCTCTGTGTCATGTTCTTTTGAAGGTTTGGTCTTTTTTTTTTTTTTTTTTGGTTTTTCTTTTTCGGTTTTGTTTTTTGAATTGTTACAGGTTTTGCTGCTAGAATTTTTTTAATAAAACTGAAAATTTGTCAGTGCTTGTCTTGTGGCTAAAATGGTGTGTTTTAAAAGCATGGTGCTTTGAAAGGTTCCCATTGTGTTTTGCTCTCTGCTGATGAGGTCACTGGGAGTTGCTGCTGTGTCAGTGGGACTGTAACAGGTTTGGTAGCTTGGAGACCCTACTAGTGATACTGTCCTGCACTGTGTTCCCTGTCATCTCAGGGAGAGATACCCCTGGTGCCATGTACTCCTGAGTCAGGGTGGGAGCTGGGAGCAGGAGATGGCCCCGCGGCCTGGGAGGAATTCAGGAGCAGGAATGATCTCTCTGGGATTCATCCTGGCAACTGATGAGGTCAGTGGGGTTCAATTACTAGCAGGAGCTTAATGGCTGAAGATGACCTCATTAATGCTGGGTGTTGTCTGGCATTCCACGTGGGGTGGGCTGGATCTGGTGGCAGTGTTGTGTGGGGACCCTCGTGGGGATATAACCGTGCTGGCCCAGGTTGTCAGGGGAACAGAGGAAAAGCCAGGGAGGTGCTGCTGGCCTGTCGTGGAGTGGGTGTGGAGGCAGCCCCTGGGCAGGAATTTGTAGCAGGGGCAGTTTGACCAAAGCACGGGGAAGTTTGAGTGTGTGAGCAGAGCAGGGAGAGGGATGAGTGTGGCCTGCAGGGGTAAGGATGGTGCCAATGGCCCTGGCTGGTGGGAGCAGATCTCGTGCCTGATGGGGAGCTGGTGCCCACCACCACCTTTCTGTTCACGTGGCAGAGAGCAGGGCCTGACACTGCTTTCAGATACCCCAAAGAAGGGAAAGCAGGAGATGTGGAAGCTGAAGACAGAAGGATTTGGAGGTGAAGAGCCACCTGCAAGAGCTGACAACTTCCAAAGGCAGCAGAAGACCTGTCCAAGTTGTGTTTCCTTGTCTATGGAACAGGCAGTGCCAGAGGAGCGTGGTGGACTGATTTGCAGTATTGTGGCCCCTGGTGCTGCACCCAGGGGTGGTGGAGGTGTGCATGGTGCTGGTGAGTACATGGGGGTGAGGGCCTTCAGTCTTCCTGGGAGCCCCAGGCATGTAAGGGATGGGTGAGGAAGGTGATGAGCTCCTGGGGATGAACTCCCACACAGGGAGAAATGGTGGTGGCATAACAAGCTAGTGCTGTCAAGTCTGGAAATTATCCATGCACAAAGGGGCAAGAAGTAAGACTGTGATGGGGCATCATTTTCAGGGAGGGAAGAGGGGAATCTGGGTGCAGACTGGTAGCTGCAGCTCAGGCTGTCCTGCACCTGGGTGTGTTGGACACCTGGGTGTGCCAAAAATGAGCACCCACAGAGCACCCAGACACCCAGAGGGAGCCTTCACAGCTGCCAAACGTGGGAACTCATTAGCTGATTTTATTAATTTGCTAAGTGGGTACATGCATCTTACTGAGAGCATGTTAACGACTGATAATACGTGATTAATTAGAAGATAATAAACCAGATAAATGTAAGAGCAGCTTCCCTTGGGCAGATGGACCACACTAAATAATGTATGTTCCTTGGCTTAGTCGTGTGCTTGCTTGCTTCTAATCTGTGATGTGCATGTCTGAAAGGAGAAGCAAGACAACACTTTCCTTGCAGGCCCATTGCCAGGGCTTAAGTCAGGAACAGAAGAGGAGCAGGAACAGACTGCTGTGAAAATGAGAAAAAAAGTAATTAAAAATATCTACTTGCAGAATGTATCTGTCTCAAATAGAGAGAAATCCTTTTTCTGTCTGGTGGTGGATATACCTCCCATTATTTGTATTAATCATAGAAATACTTGGTGTGTTTGCTTCTACTATTTTGATGATCATAGTAAATGTTTATGGGAAATCAGGAATATTGTTTGTGTCGTAAGAGGTCAGAGGAACACAGTGTTATTCCCACAAGTGTGGGATTTCTGGGGATGTGCTGTGTGTGGCTTGAGAACACCTGAACTGTAGGAAGCATTCTGGTACCGGCCCGTGGAAAATCAAGGTGTCCCCTGGATAATACTGACTTAATTCCTGGAAATTCCACTTCCCCAAGGTGACCCAGAGTGAGCTCCAGCGTATTCCCTGGAAGATGTGTGTGTATAGACTGTACATCCATTTCTCCATAGGCATGGCATCCACCCATGCTGTGCATCTGCAGGGGGACACCCAGGGTTAGGGGACATGGAGCCCTCCTCTGGGGCTGGGCTGAGGTGACTGGGAGGAGGTTATTCACAAACTGGAACAGACCAATAGTGCAAGAAGCTAAAAGCATTACAAAGAAGCACCAAACCAGAAAACACCATGTTCTCTTGGGAAAACAGCAACATAGCTGGTGATGCAGAAAGCCCAACTATTCATCCTTGGTGCAGTGGTTTTGATGTCTTCAATATTTTTTAAAGGATTATGACCCAAAGCTGTGGCTGAATTGCAGCTACCTTTGCATCTTATAACTCTTTTGCTTTTATTTCAGAGATTACTCACCACACAGCTTCTGCTGTGACTGTGTTCAGCACATTGCCTTGTGTGCCATCCTGTGGTGATGGGTATGGCTCAAGTTACAATTTATTTTTATTTTTGGAAGGTCCTAATAAGAGGATTGGAACAACTCACAGGGTAAGTCCTGTGGGCAGTTGCTTGGTGTGCAAATATTGCACACAGGAGGAGGACTGGGGTGACCCATAACTAGTACCAAGGTTGGGGTGAATGGAACTGTGTGTACAAAAAGTCCAGGGAGAAAAGGCAGAACAAGGGGGTTGAAGGGATTATTTAATTTAAAAGGAACAGGCAACAGGAGCTTTGCACTGTGAGTGGAACCAAAGGGGAGGTTAAATCCACCATTTAGAGGGTTGGAGGCACTTCTGCCTTGACCCCTGCCCGAGGGAGTGTTGATCTCTGAGCTCTATCAGTCACACAGGTTGGTATGCAGGAGGCTGCTTCAGACATCTGAGAGGTTCTGGAGCAAGCTTTTCCCACCCTTTTCCAATGTAAAGCAAGTAGATAGTCTTGGATTTCCAATATTTATTCATATTAATACTGATACAGCAGTGACTCAGGCCCTTTTCAGTGAAACATATTTATGTAAAGAGTTGGAGCTGTGCTTTGTAAATAGAAAAAAAACAGTAAGTTGGGCTGAGGGAAGTGTTTGTAAAAGGGAAGAAGAGAGAGAAGCCAGGGAATGCACTTCCTTCTGCAGCAGTGACCTGCCTCAGGGAGAGGGGGGCTGCTGGAAGGAGGACAAGGCTGGGGATCACCCCTCAGGTACCAGATGAATATGATGAACAATTTTGCTCATTTCATGTTTTAAGTCTTCAGAAACAGGAGCTCAGTGTTCAAAGGAGGTTGTTGCTCAAATCATGCCCTCGTTTAAATGTAGGTTTCCCATTTCCTTATTTATCCATATCCATACAAAGACCATTCTGTTCTTTGTTCCTGTACCGGGGACTTTAATGCTTTCAAATGTCACCAAGTATAATCTTTGCGAAGCTGCACTGTAATGGACTTCCTTCTGGTGGCACAAAGCTTCAAAGGAAGATTAATGACACTACAGTCAGTCACACAGTGCCCACATTAGTTGGGATAAACATGGACACAATTGTCCAAGCTTCATGTGGACTTTTCTTGCCAGCACATGTTGAAGGGGTTGTGGTCTGGTCAAACTGCTGCTGGTGGGTGTGTGGGTCTGTGCCTGTGCTGCTCTGCCCTTTCTGCAGCCTGGGGAGGCCAGTCCTGTCCAGCTGTTAAAGTTCAAGCACCTCTTTCCCCATGGAGTGCTTGGGAATGCTGTGAGGAAGTTGGGAATGTGAGCATTGCCCCCCGGGGACAGAGTCACCTGTCCCACACAATGGAAGGATGGGCTGGTCCAGAAAAGGCAGAGGGCTGGATAACAGCTTGGAGCTCAGCCCTGGAGCTGCCCCAGCCACCACCCCACAAGCACTGCTGCTGCTGCAGACACCCAGTGATCATCTCCCAGCCCAGCACATCCCTCTGCCCACCTACAGCAGGATTCCACATTGCCCCATGCTGGGCTCCATCACCAGGGGAGGAGAGGATCAGCCTGAGGAGCTGGAGCACCTGTGTTGGGGTGGTTTGGACTCCTGTTAAGGAGGAGCAGCAGGAGCAGGGTCACCCCAGCTTGTCACAACAAGCTGGCAACAAAGCTGCCTGTACCTCCTGTGCAAGGTCCATCCATGATGTGGGACTGCCCTCCTCAGCCTGAATCTGGCCAGGAGAGAAGGCTGGAGCTGCAGCACAGCTTGAGAGAGGGCTCACAGCACTGACCCAGCCTTAAGTGGAGCTCCCAATGCAGTGGGCAGCAGATGGGTGCATGGGGGCTCAGATGAGGCCACTTGGTGTCCTCAGGGCCTCAGCAGAGTCTTGGTAACTCCCTTGGGTCCTTCTGTTGCTGGGGTGTAGGAGAGGGGCCAAGCAGCTCTCTTGCACAGACAGGAAAGTCCCTTTTCACCAAAGTTCTGTTGGGCTGTGCCTGATCCATTAATTTGGCTCTGGGGTGCACTTCTGAAATCCATCTCACAACTCCCCCCACTTTTGGATTGTGTCCTAGAGCAGCTCAGGAGAGGCCTGGCTTGGGCCAGTATCAACCAGATTCCTTTCAGATGAAACCAAACCCAATATGCTCCAGGAATGCACCTCATGCTCCCCGGCCACTGATGGGCGTTCAGGCTGCAAGATCAGCCCAGAGCCTGTCTGGAGCTAAAAAACACCTTGTAAATCACAGAATCATTTAGACTGGAAAAGACCTCTAAGATCACTGAGCCCAGCTGTTAACACTGCCAAGCCCATCACTAAACCATGTCCCCAAGTGCCACTTCTACATGACTTTTAAATCCCTCCAGGGATGGTAACCACCACTTCCCTGAAGAGCCTGTTGAAATGCTTGACAATCCTTTCAGTGAAGAAATTTTTCCTAATATCACATCTAAACCTTCTCTGGCAAACCTGGAGGCCATTTCCTCTTGTCCTGTCCTCTTGTCCTGATTAAACCACAACACATTTGTTGTCTGGGGGGAGAGCCTGAACACCACCCCCCAGCTCCACCCTGCTGTCAGGGAGTTGTAGAGAGCAATAAGGACTCCTTGTACCCCCTTTTCCCCAGGGTGAACACCCCAGTTGCCCCAACCCCTTCTTATCAGCCTGAGCCCCCAGCTCCACGGCCCTTCTCTGGACATTCTCCAGCACCTCAATGTCCTTCTTGTAATGAGGGGCCCAAAACTGAACACGGGATTCCAGGGGAAATGTATAGTAAATACATCAGGTCCTTGGATATCTGTGTCTGCTCCTGCTGCACTGTGCTTGTGCATTGGAGCCCAAATCCTCCCAGATTTGCCTTCCCATCACATTTCTCTCTGGAGTTGCCCATGGACCAGAGCTTTCCTTTCCAGCCCTGATGCCCGTGTCCACGAGCCTCTCCCATCCACCGCGCTGCTCTTTGCCTTCCCAGTCCACAACAGGAGCGCTGCAGCCGGTGCTTTCCTATCCCCCCACCATGAGCTGGGCCCCGAGCCGCAGGGATGGAACTTCCCGGGAACAGACGGATATTTTCCCCTGTGGCTCCATGGAAGCCCGGCAGCTCCCGCACCGCTAGATGGCAACTGCGCCGTGCGCATGGAGGGGACGGAGCGGACGGAGGATCCCGCAGCCGGGGCTGGCTATGAATGAGGGGCTGCCCCCGGCTGTCCTCCCACCTCCGGCTCCTCCTGCCGCCTGCAGCCTCCAGGTGCTCTGGCTTCACTGGGAGAAGACGCTGGAGCCGCTGGAGCGGCGGCAGGGTGGGCATCGCCGCTGGGACCCCGCTGGCCGGTGAGTAATGAGCGATGGGTTTGATTAATTGTTCGTGAGCTCGGGCAGCCCGGGCTGCCTTGGCTGGCTCCATGAGAGCTGCCTGGGGCGGCATTGCCAGGGGGAGCAGGAGCCGGGGTTCATCAGTCCTGAGTCCGTCCGCTTGCACTGTCGGCTCCGTTGTGTTTTACTGCTTCGTGCAGAGTAACGCACGAGTGGCTGGGCTTATCCCAGCCCCTGTGCAGAGAGCAGAGCTCACCCTGCCACTCTGTTTGCCCTAGCATGGCATGAAAAGTTCTACCAATCTGTATGGAATCATGGAATGGTTTGAGTTGGAAGGGACCCTAAAGATCACCTTACTCCAATCCTTATTCCTGATCTTCTATGTTGTATCTTTAATGCTGTAACTTGGGTCCCAGGAGGTTTTGTGATTTTTTACTATGCTGAAGCTGTTTCCAGAGCTGGTTTTTCTAGGGTTTCTCAGCTTCAATGCTCTGCTTTGTTGCTGAGGTTTAACAGCCCAAAACCCACACTGGGCTAATTGTCACTAGCCCATGCTGGGGGCTTTGCCACTACTCAGAGATAACTTTGTCAGATTTCTCCTTCCTCACCAGATAAAAATCAAGCATTTGCATCCAAAACAGTTTTGTCATTCTTGATGTGAGGAGAAGAAAAAACCAGCCTCCCTAATCCGTGAGGGAATTGTCCTCTGCTTGGGCTTTACAAAATCTGTTGGGACAGGGAAAGTGTGTTCCTTCAACCCCCTCTGCAACGCCTCAACTCTCAGAAACTCGGGTCAAATGATACAGCAGGCAGAAAAGAAACAGAGCCTGAGAAATGCTGAGTGCTTTCCAAATGAGTCCCTTAACTAATGATCCCTCTGCTTGGAAGCATTGCAGATCTTGGGGATGGATGGCCAGGAGTCAGGAGCCTTGCACGCCTGAGTGTCCTGAGAGTGACGGGTGGGTTTTGGTGTGAGGGGCTGACACTCAGGGTGAGGGAGGAAGGAGAAGGCTGAATGGCTGTTTATGCCCAGAAACAAATAACCAAACACTGGAAGAACTTCAGTTAAGACAAAGAGGGTAATTTATTTCTTTCTATCCTTGAAATAAGACCCCCCTTGGCATGAATCACAGCTCCTGAGTGTGTGCCCTAGAAGGCAGCTGTGCCATGGGATGCACTGTCCACTGGAAATCAACTCCAGTGAGCCTGCCCTTAGTTAAGGAGTTTATTGCCTTTAAAGAACCACTGCTTTGATTCAGCTGCTGAGCAGTGTCAGGAAACTACTGCTAAACTGGAAAGCAGCATTTTTCCTGCAGCCATGTGCCCAAAAGAAGGGGGGAATGCTGCAGGAGATGTGGTCCCAGAGCCGCGGCCGTCCCGCACACATGCCGGCCACGCGCCCCGAGCAGGAGCCATCAGGAGCTTTCTCCCGGCCAAGTGGAGCGTGTCCCAGCTCTCTGCCGGCCACTCCTCGCTCAGCCTTCAAAGGGAGGGGTCAGGCAGCCCTGACGGGTCACTGGCTCGAAACGATGGGCTGCTGGGACGGACAGATTGCTCCTGCTGCGTTAACGCTATTGAAAACGACAGACACAAACACCCCGGTGATTAATGAGCCAGGGATGGGGAAGTCAACCCGAAAGCCAGGGCAAAGATATCAGCCCCATAAGAAATATGGGAAGAATTCACCCCTAATCTAATCTCACTGAATTCCACAAGCGTGTAAGACAGGGATCATTTGCTGCACTTCCTTAGGTTGAGAATTAAACAGGAAACCCCCAAGGATGTGAGATGTTCTCCCAAATACCATCATGCCTGTGCACAGAGGCTGGAGAGCAGCTGCCAGAGTCTGAGCCATCTCATCTGGCTGGACAAGGTGATGCCCAGGCTGTGGTGCTGCCAGCAGCAGCATCCAGCAGCACCCAGCTCCAGGACAGGGAGGGGGAGCCAAGTCTAGGGTCCTTGGCAGTTCTTGCCCTTTGCCAAGCCCAGCCCGAGCCAGCAGGGCTGGCAGAGGTTCCAGATGGGGGTCCTGCTGCCTGGCTCTCTGCCCTGCTCCTGTGGCACCCTCTCAGGGGCTGTTTACAGTAGGAATGAAGATTTATTGTAAATTTTGGCTCCCAGACTTGGAGCTGACTCTTCCTCCAAGTTTGGTCTCTCCCCACTCCATCTGGGATTACAGTGAGAGGTGGCTCAGAGAGCACAGGGCAGTTAGATCCTTACAGGCCTCACATGGTTACAGACCCACAGAGATCAGTCAGCTGAGTCACCTACTGGCCGGGGGGGCAGCCAGGAATGGCCTTTGGATGGGGAAGAGGGGAACACACCCAGCCTCATCTGCCTTTTTTGAAGTGCCCCCCATTTGGAGGAGCTCAGATCAGGGGATCGTGCTCCCCACTGCTTGGAGCAGGGAGCAAAGAGGGGAGTGGGAACAAGGAGAGAGGATGAAAACAGTGTTACCTGCCCTGGACTGGGTCTCCATCCTTGGTCCTCTGGTCCTTGCAAGCTACTTGATGCCTCCCTGCTCCTGCCCTGCTCACAGGAGCTGGCTGTACCTTCTCCAGAACATTTTACCTGGGGAAACTGAAGCACAGGATGGTGAAAGGACCTGTGAAAGTGACAGGGCTGGACTCACAGTACAGAGTACCTAGTCATTCTCCCTCCCTAAAGACTAGATTAGCCCAAATCACTGCCATAAACCCCCAGCACCTCTTTACAGGTAGATGCCTTGAATGGCAGAGGTTCTGTGGTGCCCAGAAGGGAGCACTCTGCACTCCTGGCAGAGATCAGCCTTTATTACTCCCCAGTGTAGTCACTGTATTTGGGCTCTGCCACCTCCATGCACCCCCTGATTGCCCTGGCTCCACTGTACCTGCAGGGATGCCACATGTGTGCTCCAGAGCAGCACAACCCCTCTCCACCATCAGCATGGCACGACATGGAGCACAACTGTTGCCAGCATCAGCCCCCGTTGGCTTGGGAGCCTGCCCAGGGTTTGGTTTCCCTGGAAGGACACGGTTCACAAGCACTCAGCTGTGTGGGGTTATTGTTCTGCTCTCGTGTGCTGGCGAGCTGCCATTGATTGTGTGCAGGAACTCCCTTGCTTCTCCCACCATCAGATCCAGGTTTATTTCCCCCTTCTCTAGGAGGGGACCACTGATGTCAGCTCGCTTGGCCTGAGCTCTTTGTAGTGTGAAAAGGGAAACAAGGGCTTTCGGTTTCAATCTGTCCCTTGCTTGTCCTCTGAGGGGGAACTGGCCTTCCCACGGTGTCTGCTCCCAGCAGGCGGGCGGTGACACGGTGACAGCTCTGCCACCCGCGTGCATGGAGCCAGGCTCAGTGCTGAGCTGCCCTGTGCTCTGGGAGGATGAGCTGCTCTTCGGGGGAAGATGAGACACCTGGGGTCAATCCCTGCCCTGCTGTGCTTCCCATTTGGCCATGAGCAGGTCACTTAGTCCATGTGTGCCTCAGCCCCCCACTAGGGTAATGACAGCCACGGTGGCCTTCCATGGTGGAACCATCACGGTGCAGATGAGTTCATGGTGGTAAAGAGGCCTTCAGGTGAGGTAGGGGTTGGGCAGGAGGGCATGGCATATGGGGCTGTCTGCTTCTGACCCTCTGGAGACACTGGCACAGGAGCCGTGCTGGGCAGCCGTGTTTGCAGGGCAGGGAAATGACAAAAGCAGGGGAGCCGTGTGCTCTGGGGCACCCTGCTGCGGCTGCCCCGGTTCCCCCACAGCAGCGCTGTGACATCAGCCCAGCGCCCGACCTGTCCCAGCCCCTGCGGCCGCGCTGCACCTTCAGCTCCGCCCGGAGCCGACCCGGCCTCTCCTGGGGAGAGAGACCGAGCAGCTGCCCGGGGTGAACGGCCCCGCGTCCATCCCAGCGTCCCTGCCGGTCCCCGATCCTGGGAAACACCCGGCACAGGAGCCGCAGCCCTGGTTCAGGCAGCTCCCCGGGCCGCTGCCGAGGTGCTGGAGGGATGGCGGTGCTGCCAGAGCCTCGGGAGCCCGCAGAGCCCGTCCCGGCCCCCGGGGGATGGCAGGGATGGCAGCAGTGCCTCGGGAGCCCGCAGAGCCCGTCCCGGCCCCCGGGGGATGGCAGGGATGGCAGCAGTGCCTCGGGAGACCGCAGAGCCCGGCCCGGCTCCCGGGGGGATGGCAGGGATGGAGGCCGGAGCGCGCTGCTCCGCGGGGCTCCGAGGTTTGCGAGCCAGAGACCTTACCCGGCAATCCAGGCTGAAATTCCTGGGGAGCCCGGCCAAGAGGCTCTGAGAAGAAGCAGATAACAGGTCAGGCACCCTCCATCCTCATTAAAATACTTTCTCCGGCGGAGCCCCCCACGCCTGTCCAGCCTGTTCCAATTAGCGCAGCGGCCGGGAGCGCCGGGAGCAGGGCTCCCGCTGATGAAAACAAAACACGGTCGGGCTTTCAAGTGTTGGGGGAGGCGACAGTCCCAGCTGGGACAGGTGGCCCCGGGACTGCGACCAGCAGCCGTGTCTCTGGCTGTCAGTGGTGAAGTGGCTGATGAACCGGGTTACCGGGCAGCAGAGCAGGTGTTTCATGGCCAGCTCCTGCCTGGAATGGGGAGATGTGGCCAAGCTAAAAGCACTCTGAGTGGTGCTGAGCTTCCTTGTCCAATAGGTTTGGAGGTGGGAAGCATAATACCGAGGTGAATGAAGGAAATCAATGTTGCAGATCCCGTGGGCTCGCTGCAGAAAGCCTGGGCATCTTCAGGAAGCAATCAGTGCTTGCAGTGTCATGGGAGTCCTGGGACAGGCTGCAGACTGCCCAGGGAACAGGAATTCTCTCCCCAAGGCTAGCACTCCCTGGAAACACCCCGGGGATGGAGCTGTCCCTCCCAACCCTTGGGTCTCTGCTGGAATCCTTTGCAGAGGTCCCAGCCAAACCCACCCCCCTTTCCCAGAGGCCACCAAAGGGGCTGCAGGCCATGGCACTGGGTTCCAGGTGGTGCCCCAGGACTGGTGAGCTCTGTGTTGAAACCCCAGGTGTCACCCATGGAGGCTTTACTGGCAGTCCATGGCAAGGAGCACAGGCAAACCAGCCCCTTGCTGGAGTCCGTGCTGATCCCTGGCCCTGCAGCCCCTGCCAGGTTTGAGCACATGTGGGATTCACCCAGGCTGAGCCTGGAATATCTGAAACCCAGAGAACATCTCCTGTGTGGGGCAGGGCTCCTGAGCCTCCCCAGGGCTGTGCTGAGTGTCAGGCCATGTGGCAGACAGGTGACAAGGGTGGGTTTCAGCACTGGGGTATAAATGACTCTGAGGAATTCAGTGCTGCCTCTGGGGACCCCCAAGGCTTTGAGAACCTCAGCAGGCAGGCACAACCTCTTCTCTGCCTTACTTGGGTACTTAGCATTAAAGCATGGCAAGGTCTCTCCAATGAAGTGTCTCTTCTGAGGAGATACTGCAGGAATTTGGCCTGTTTAGTCTAGGGAAGAGAAGACTGAGAGGGAATCTCATTAATGCATATAAATATCTCAGAGGTGGGTGCCAAGAGGATGGTGCCAGACTCTCTTTTGTGGTGCTCAGCAACAGGATGAGGAGTAACGGCCATGAAGCAAAACACAAAAAGTTTCACCTCAACATGAGGAAGAACTTTACAATCAGGGTAGCAGAGAACTGGACCAACTCCCCAGGGGTGTTGTGGAGTTTCTCTCTCTGGAGACATTCCAAACCTACCTGGACTCATTCCTGTGTGACTTGGTCCAGGTGTCCCTGCCTTGACGAGGGGGGGGATGGACTGGATGATCTCCAGAGGTCCCTTCCAACCCCTATAATTCTGTTGTTCTGTGAAAGAAATTTAAGCTTCTCAATTGCACTAGGATGTAAATTGGGAATTTAGTATGCTGAGTCAGCCCAGAGTTTAATACACCAAGTTAACCCACACTTGTCCCTCCTCCATTCTGTCCATGGAGGAACCCAATCCTCTGTGAATTTGCCACTTCCCACTGCCCTGGGGTGGGAACAAGGACTGTGGCACTGCTCTGTGCTAGAAGCTGCCTGTGCTCTGGCAGCATTTGAGGTGAGAGCAGACCTGCAAGGTGCAATAAATGCTGTGACTCCATTCAGCTTTCTCTGTACATTGGACTTGCTGCCCCCCTGGGGTTGGTTGCCCTTGGGGTAAATTAGGAGGAGGAACAGTGGATGTCCCATTCAAGCAGCACATTCAGGAACACCTAAAATTCCTGCAGGGGCTGGAAGCAGGGGCTGATCCAGCCCTTCACTGTGCCTGTCACTGTGCCCTTAGACAAGCCCACTGCTGGGCCACCTTCCCAGCCAGATGCCCAAGAGCCAGGCCAGGTCAGGCTTCACCTCTCAGTAGCAAGGGAAAGGTGGGGACTGAGCCAGCAGCCTTTCAAGAAAGGGATTAGCAGGATGTTAAGGGAAGCCAGCTCTTTATCCCTTCATAAACAGTTATTAATACCCTGGCCAGCCTCAGGCTTGGCAATTCCCCATTTGCTTTCAGAGGATGTGGTCCCAACTGGAGCGTGCCTGCAGCTGCTGTAACTTCAGGGACACAAGCACTGTGCTGTGCTTTTGCTCTGGGTGTCACCACAGGCAGCCAGGTCCCTCTGATAGTACCCAGACCCCCAGGCTGTCCCTACCCCACTGCCACTGTCACCCAGTGCCCATGGGTAGGGAGTCCCCCCTGGCTGGCAGGGCTGACATCCCGAGGGTCTGCAGGGTGCCAGTAGCAGCTGGGCACCTTCCACCCCACCCGTGGTGCTTGGCACACTCCAGCAGGGTTGTCTGGCAAGGAAGGGTGGTCTGGGGCTAACTGCAGCCAGGGGACAGCAGTGCGGGGGGGGGATGTCCCGGCTGGACGGGATCCTGCTGGCCCCTGGCCGGGTGATGGCAGAGACGGGGCTGAACCTGGAGCAGCCTCAGCCTTCAGCTGCTGCCCAGCAATCCCTCATCCAACCCCTCCAAAAATCTCCTCCCTTCGTCTCTGCAGATCTGTGTGGGCACGTGTGACCTTGTTGCTGAAGTTTTCACTGGGACCCCGATACTCCCCGTGCTGTCCCAGCGCCACCCAAGCTCTGGCACTTGGTTTGTGGTCCCAGCTTTGATGTCGCAGAGCAGGACCGTCACGTCCTCCTCCCACAAATCACTCAGCACCACAGGCTCCCTCAGGGATTGGCTCTGCCCCAGCCTGGCAGCTCGGGGGGAGGCAGGGAGGGCTCACCCATGTGTCTTTGTCCTTCCACTGGAGAAAGTCGACAGCTGCCTCTCCCTGCAGCTGCCGGGGTATCCATCATCCCGCAGGGGATGGAGAGGGACAGCCACAGCCCTGGGCCGAGCAGGGAGGGGCAGGCGGTGGCCCAGGGACAGCTGCAGGCGGGTGCTCCCAAGGCACCGGGCCAGCAGCTCGGGCTGGGCCCGCTCCCCTCACGCGTGGCTCCGCATCCCCACGGCACGGAGCATGGGCAGGCACCCAGCTGGCCGCAGATGTGTGAGGGATGGGCACCCGGGCTGAGTCCTCCGCACCTCTTGCCCCCGCTTTGCCCCTCAGTTTCCTCGCCAAAGTGTGACTCCCTTGTCCCAGCTACCAAAAGTGGCAGAGAGGGAACCACCCACACCAGAGCTTGTGCTGGGAGAGGCAGGACAGCCTCAGGAGTGCGGGGCTCAGGGCTTGGGAACCTTGGGAAGCACCAGCCCTATGGAGGGGGTCTTGGCTCCCTGAGGCTCCCCCCTCTCACGGGGAGTTCTAGCCCAGCGCTTCTGTCCCCTGGTGGGGATGATCCCTATGGATGGATGCCTCTCCTCCCCCCGTTCCTCGAGGTTCCCCAGCTGCTGGGGAACAGCATTTTGCCTCCCGGCCCTGGCAGCCCCCGTGTAAGAGGAGAAGGCAGCAGGCTGTGAGCGCCCTGGGGATTATCGGGACACAATCGGGGCTGTGAAAGCAGCGAGCACATGGCAACGCCGCCCTTCGTGCTGCGGGATCGCCGCGGAGCTCGGCTCGGCACGCTCTCCCTCTCAGAGATAATCTACAGCCTGATAAACCCACTGCCAGGGCCCTTCCCCCTCTGAATTTTGGGCTGCTTTAAACTATTCACGGCATCGCTACACAAAGGGGCTGTCAGGAGGAAATTGGTGCTTTCGCGGATAAATGATTCCCTCCTGTACCCGTCTCAAACAGAAGGGATTTGTCTTTTCTCTGGGCTGCTCACTCTCTGGCAAGGCTTTCCAGGGGATTTCGTGTGACAGCCCAGAACTTCAGACCTGCTGGACTTCTGTTCTGTGCAGAACTCAGTGCAGCCTTGCAGTAATCAAAGGGAGCTTATAAAAATGAGGGAGTGACTTTCTACACAGCCAGATAGTGCTAGGTCAAGGGGGAAATGGTTTCAAACTAAAAGAGGAGAGATTTAGATTAGATGTCAAGAAAAATTCTTTACTGTGAAGGTGGTGAGGCCCTGGCACGGGCTGCCCAGAGAAGTGGTGGATGCCCCATCCTGGAAGTGTTCACAGCCAGGTTGGATGGGCTCAGAGCAACCTGACCCAGCGGGTGACATCCCTGCCTGTGACCATCTGGAACAAGATGAACTTTAAGGTCCCTTCCAACACAAAACATGCTGTGATTCTGTCACTTCTGCAGATCTCCAGTAGAAGGGGAGGGCACAGGGAAGCCACTAGAACTAGGGCACTTGGTGGACTGCTGGCAGACTCAGCCCAGCACCACCTGTGCCACCTATGCCTGGCACTCCTGGTGACTGCCAGCCCCCCAAACAAGGCTCTGCCATCCCCCAAATCCTCCCCTGCAGGTCCTGTGGTGCCTGGAGTATGAAATGTCAGCCCCCTGCCTCCCCTTCCCTCAGCAGCACACCCTCACCAGCACTTCCCTCTCCAAACTGAGATGGAAAGAGCTGCAGCTCTGGACAGTTGATTATTTAAAGCTGTCGGGAGTGTTTAATTTAACCCTGGATTCATCATTCCCAGCTTGTTTCCATCCACCAGGCACCCGAGCTCCCCCTCTCTGTGTAAACTCTGTGAGCTCTTCCCCTCCAGCTGATCTGTTTCCTGGTGTCCCTGCGCTGACTGGCACAGCCAGGGATGTTCTTGTGCCAGGGGCTGTGGGCACAGGGGCCTGTGCCAGGATTTTAGCCGGGTGCCAAGAGGTGGATGTGCCTCACCACTGCCTGGGCTCGATGGGAGGGAGCCCCTAAATACCCATGAAAGGATGACCCCCGTGGGAAGTGTTTCTTACTGGAGGTTATCCTCTGGCATTTTCTAAATTTCCTTATCTGCTGCAAACCCCTCACTTTCCTGTGCCTGTGCCAAGCTCTGCCAGGGCTCTGGGAACCTCCTGGCCATGGCTGTGGCTCCTGCTGCCATCAGCCCTGCTTTTGGCATTCCCAGGGCAGGAGATGGAGCTCTGGTATAACCGAGCTCTACAGGGGAGCACGTGCCTGGCCCTAAATTCACCGTGTGTGAACGTGTCCTGAGGCAGGAGCAGTGCCCTGCCTGCCATCCGCAGAATCCCAGCCTGCCCTGGCATCCCCTGGGTCGTGAAAGATTCCTCCAAGTCTGCCTTAGCCCAAAGTCAAGCCTAGCACAGACCCAGCTCCATTTATAGAACCCTTCAATTAGAGGGCAGCATTTTCCCAAGTCCTACAGCAACACAGCACACTTTGGCAAAGGCAAAAAAATAATCCCTGTCAGATGCCAGCCCCGTCCTTGTGATGACCCTTGGGGCAGCAGTGCTTGCTCCTTGGGGCGTGGCTGTGAGTGCACAGGGTGGCTCTGGGGCAGCACTGCAGGTGTTGGGCACAGGAAGGGCTGAGATGCAGCTTGTCACTGCTGCCTGCTGGGGAGGGTGTCTGTGGCAGCAAGGGCAGCACTGCCTGCGAGTCCCCATGTGGCTGATGGGTTCCTACCCCACCTCTCCACAATCCAGGAGCAGTTTGAACCTGGCCAAACCCATCATGCTTATGGGGTGTTTTTTGTCCCCTCCCTAGGCAATGGTTGATGTGGAAAAGTGCTCAGGAAGGGCTGGCTGGGTGGGGAGAGCTGCCCCACACTAAAGAGAGACAGAGCACAGCACAGCCACCACCCTGAGGTCACATCCATGTCCCAGCATGGTGCCAGGTCTCCTGGTACCAGGGAAGGACCTGGAGCAGCAGCAGGTTGTGCTGACCAGAGTGAGATCCAGGCAGCAGTGAAGGCAAGAAAGGAGCTGCATCCAGCCCAGCCACAGTTTGCTGCTGGGAGGGAGAGAAAGTCCAACCCCACCAGCCCAAAACCTCCTCCCTAAGCAGAGCTGAGCACTCCTTCTTGTGCAAGGCAGTGGAAAGACTTGGCTCCACCATCCCTTCCACATCCCGTTGCTGGGATGGCAGGAATCCCCTGCTCCTTGTGCCAAGAGCCTCTGGCCAGGGATGAGCCAAAAAGCTCATTTTAAATCTTTCAGTCATGGGATTGGATGAAGTTAATATGCAGCAAGAGGGAGAGTTAGTCAGAGCTGCCATGTAGGGACCAAGTTTTTTATTAAGTGGAGAAAAAGCATCTAAGTGGCCTGGATTAAGTGGTTAGAGCTGGCAGACCAGCCCTGCTCCTGGCAGGGGCTGTGGGAGCTGCAGTGAGAGGCTGTGAACCCCTGTACCCCTCCAAAGGGGGGTATGTGTTAAAGAGCCCTTCCAACCCACAGCACCCTGGAGCCAGCAGATGCTGGTGGCCTCAGAGAGCTCTGTGGTGACAAGGAATTTGCAGAGATCCTGGCCAGAGATGTGTCATGCACACACACAGAGCCACAGATGATATTGGGGAGATCACAGAAATGGCATTTATGGGTGGTGCTCCAAAACATGAATTCCCCTTTCAGTGAAAGGGATCAGGTTTAACACCAAGCTGAGACCAGAGGAGTAGTAGGGATCCTTCAGCAGGCTCTGCCAAGCACTGGAGCCTGAGCAGATACTGAGCAGAGGATGCCCAAGCTCTGAGAGCCCATTGGAGGGTTGGAGGGTGCCACTGCCCTCACATCAGTCACCTCCAGGATGACAAATCCCAGCTCTCCCAGGTTCCACATGAGGTGGGCACACTGGCATCACCCCACACACCTCCCCTGGGAAGGCTGGAATAGCTGCCCTGTGAACTCCCTGGGCATGGAACGTGCTGGAGTGCCCAGGGGGGTGGAAGGTAAGAGGGTGCCAGCCACAGCTGCCCTCCCAGTGCCCCATTGGCCCAGTGCCCACAGCTGCAGCCTCTCCCCTTCTCTGCTTGCAGCCGGAGTTGGAGGTGCCATCTCGGCGCTGGACCATGGTGCTGTGAGAACAAGCAGACCCTGCCCACTGCCCTGTGCCAGCATGTGGGCTGCCCCTGGCCACTGGCTGTCCCTGGCCACACTCCTGCTCTGCCTCCTCCTGCAGCAGCTGGGCAGCAGCAGGGCATGGAAGCAGCAGGCACCACGCCTCCGTCTCACCTACAAAGGTAAGGGGTTCCTCGGAGTCTGCACCTTGCCTGGGAGGGCTGGGAGAGCTGTGTCCTGGACTGGGGCTGAACTGGGTACCTCTGGGGAATGTTCCCACCTTCAGGGACACTGAGCCCCGGGTCAGTCTCACGAGCCTCCTCCTCTGCCTCCTGCCACCACAGTCCTACCCCAGCTCAGCCCTTCTGCTTTTGACCCTCCTGTTCTGCCAGGAGAGACTGATTCCCTGTGCAGATCATCTCCCTGCTTCACTTCTCCCTTCCTCCCTGCATCTGTCTCTCTGTTTGGATGCTGAGCTCCTCAGGGCAGGCACAGTTTGCTCCTCTCAAGCCTGATGCAGAGGGGGGACTGCTTTGGTGACCTGAAGATGCAGCAAGGGCAGACTGACAGCACAAAACACAGCTCGGAGAAGTGTGGAAAGGGAGAACCTAGAGGGGAATGGCCTGAGCAGCTAGAGCAGAACCCTGCCAGCCTGGCAGCTTCTGACTCTGCCATGAACCTGCAGCATGGATGGGGCCAATTGAGCTGCTTGTAAAAACCAGTAAGTTTCTTTGGCGGATGGCAGCTCAGCACATCCGCAGTGCTGCCCTGGATGTGACCATCGGGAGGGCTGGCCCAGCCCGCTCCACACCTGAGAGAGGGTGGAGCAGCTTTCCCACGGGCACGGCACTCCAGGCTCCAGGGCCACACTCTTGGCCCACTCCATCACCCTGAGAAGCTGCTCTCCAGGCAGGGACAAGCAGCACAGTGAAAGATGCTCCTCTTTTGTGTCTGGAGAGGGCTGGACCTCCCAGGGATGCAGGATATCTGTGTGAGGAGATGGCCCTGCTGATAGCCCAGCCCAGAAACAGCTCAGCTCTGCCCTTCCTTGGAGTCAGAGCAGGCAGATGGGGCTGCTGGGGCAGCTGGACAGAAAGGGGACTGCTGACTTCAAAGCCCCAGAGTGTCCTGGGCCAAGCATGCCAAAAGCCCTCACGCCTTGGGCAGAGGCAGGAGAGGAAGCTCCCAGCATCAGGAGGGCTCGAGCACGAAGTGAACAATGGCGAAGGGATGTGACTCATGGACAGCAGCGGGCAGGTTCAAGGACACAATGCCTTCAGAAGCTTAGGTTTAAAAACCCCTAGGAAAAAATAAATAAATAAAAGGAGGCCTTTGAGAGTCCATCCACGGGATCAGCCTTGCCCTCAGATCCCAGCATGGGGGTGGCAGGCAGAGCCTCGGTGGGGCTGGGGGAGAAGACGTAAGCAGGGCCGAGAGAAGGAAATGACAGCAGCGAGGGCCGGGAGAGCACAGGAAGGATGGGGCACAGGGCACGGGGCCAGCAACAACAGCAGCGGCTCCCACCCTGCCGAGAGGTTTAGAATAGCACACGGGGCAGCCGGGGCTCAGCCGGGTCAGGCGGGGTCAGCCCCAGCGCTGCCTGAGCTCAGCCTCTCCTTCCCCGGGCTGTGCTGCAGGGAGAGCACAGCAGCCCTGCCAGCTCCTCCTGCGGGAATGTCCCAGGAGCTGGCACACGGGAATGTCCCAGGAGCTGCTCCTCTGCCAGCCTTTGATCTGCAGCCAGGCAGGACTCGGCAAGTGCTCCGGAGCACGGGGAGGTCACGGGGCTCTGTTATCACTCCAAGGGCTGCCCTGCACACGCCTTATCAGCCAACAGCAGTGAGGCGCCAGAGCCCGATTTAGCAGCTCCAGGGATCTCCTCCGTGGGCTGCTGTGCCTGTGAGGGGGAAGGGGAGAGGGCAGCATAGCCGGGCTGTGACCCCAGGAAGCTCAGGGTCACCCTGCACAGGGGGTGCTGTGGCTGAGGGACAGGAGATGATGGATGGGACAAGGCCATCCATAGCGGTCCTGGCAATAAAGACAAACACCGTGGCCTTGGGAGATAGTGAACACAAAGGAGAGGATGTTTCTCTGGGCTCACCCATAGATTTGGCCGTGGCATGGCTGCTGAAGAGCCCCCCTGGTTCCCTGTCTCCAACGTTGGGTTTGGATCTAATGAAGAGGCTGGGCTTTGTGCAGCAGCTTCCTAGGTCTGGATCCCAGCACTCGATGTCCCCTTGGTGAGAGAGCAGAGCCACGGGGTCAGGCTCAGACCCTCCTGGTCATTAACCTGCCAGAGGGTGCAAGTGCAGGGCAATGAGTCCTTCCAGGGTTCTCCCACATACTACCAGAGGCAGCAGAGAGGGCTCTTCCATCACCCTGCCTGACCTTGTCCTCAGACAGGGCTGGTGCAGGTCAGACAGTGACCAGCCAGTGACATCACTGGGACCAGCCTTGTACCCATTCCTCTTAATTACACTCATGTACTGGATGAGCCTTTGCCCTCCCACCCCACCCCCTCTGCCAGGGGTACCCAGCCCTGCCTGACATTTCCCCTGGATCAGGCAGGTCCTGGGAGCATTGGCAGACACAGGAGGGTGAACGATGCACCCACCCTGTTGGAGACCCAGCAGGGACAATGGCCCGCAGGAAGGGACAGGAATTCAGCTGTTAATCCCATTCAGCTGGTGGGAAATGGCTTGGAAGCCTTCTGCCCTGTATCTCTGGCACCCAGAGAGCCCTTGGGCACTCAGGGAAGGCGGGGAGTGCAGAGGGGCTGTGTGGGTTTTTGTGGCAGCAGGAGGAGAACCAGGAGCTCCCTGATGTGGCTTGGAGCTGCTGCTGGCAGGGGAGGATTTGTGTCCCCGCTGGAACGGGAGCTGCCCGGAGCAGGGGAGAGGGAAGCCCCAGCTGGGAGCCAGCCTGGCCGCTGGATGCGGGCAGGCACCCACACGCTGCCTGGCCCCGCAGGGACCAGAGGACATCCGTGGCGTCTCCAGCCCACAGGCTCTGGCCTCGCTTCCCCTCTGCCCTGGAAAAGCAGGGGAAGGAAGTGAGACAACCTCCCGGGGCAGCCGGTTCCCTTTGGATGGAGCCGTGCCTGTGCCCACGTCCACCCCACCTGCACCCGGGGCCGCACGTCCGCCCTCGCTCCCCTCCACGCCGCATCCAGCACCGGCTTCCCCGAGCACCTCCTTCCCTCTGCTCCTGACACGCTGCTGCACTCCATGCGACTTTGGGCAGACTTTCAGCCCGGATCTTACCGGTTTCCCTGAGTTTCCAGCCACATTCCACCTCCATTCAGCCCCCATCCAGTGCAGCCCATCTCCATCTCCCCCTCCCACTTTTTCCCGTTACCCTGCACTACACCAAAGCCAGAAGCAGCACTACACCAGCAGAGGAGCCAGCCCTCTGTCCCCAGCCACGTCCTGTCACTTCTGAGAGGGAAGAGACGTGTTATGACTTCTGGAAGCTCCGAGGACTGCCTCAATGCTGCTTTGCTCCATCTTGATCCCTGGGAGCAGAGCTGGGGGCGGCTGCTGCTGCAGTCCTGTGTCAATGCCATGGCTACTCTGGCTGCACTGGGGTGCTCGCCCCACAGTCACTCCCAAACCTGGCACTGCACATCACAGACCTATACTGGCCCCAGGGATGTTGTTTCCGGAGTTTTAACCAAGACACAACAGCTTATTGTCCTCCTCACACACCCACATGGCCACAACTGTGCCAGAAGGGCCGGGCGAGCCACCCTGGCTGCTGCATGGGAGGAGCTGCATGGGGGGAGCTGCAGCCAGAACAGCAGAGCCTTTCCCTCTGGCCTGTCTCTGCTCCCAGAGGAGTGCACTGGGTCAGGGCACACCTGGATCTTTCCCTGAGCCACTGCAATGCTGGGTTTAGGCTACGCCTCAGGACACAGAGTGGGAAATGTGGGGTGCTGGGTTGGGGTGGCACTGGGGGCACAGATGGGGATTTCCCCTACAAGGGTCAGTCCCAGTGCATCCATCCACCTGCCCGACCCTATGCATGGGAGAGAGCCACCCAACCACATCACAGACTTAAGGGTGGGTGCAGAGGGTGCTCAGAGCAGGTTGTACTGGCTCTGTTTCCATACAGCCTTTCCTTGGAGGGATGCTTTGCCCTAGCAAACAACAAAAAACCTTTTTAATGTAAATTCTCTTGATCTGAAGCCTGGGGAATCATGACAGGAGTCACAGCAAGTGAGTCACCTCTCTGCTCCATCCTCTGCCCACGGTTCCAGGGTGGTTTTGGGGCTCCAGGAGCTCCTCTGGAAGTCAGGCTGGAAGCTGAGCACTCTGAGCTACTGGGGCTGAGCCCCTGTCCTGCCCTGTGCCTACAAACAGCCCAGCTAGGGCAAGGTCAGAGCAGTTCTGGTCTCTGTAGGAGTGACTCCTTCCCTCAGCTAAGCATGTAGAGGAGTCTCCATGATGAGCTCGGGAACACCAAGGGTGGCGGGATTTTCCAAGGCAGTGGCAGGAATGTTGTGTACCCTTGGAGCAAGGATAGATAACCAGAGCTGTCCCAGAGAGGCAGGCATGGGGGCTCTGGCTGCCGGTTGTGTCATTCATGGATGGGTTTCTCTTTCTCCCACCTTGTTTGTGCTCCTCAGACCTGCTGAAATCCAACAGCTCTCGCCTGCTGCTGGCCTCAGGGGATGGGATGGATTTCCAAGCCCTCTTGGTAGATGAAGACAGGGGCTGGCTGATGGTGGGAGCAAAAAACCATATTTTCCTTCTCCATCTGGACCATCCCAGCAGAGAGCCTGAGAAGGTCAGTACTGGGAGGATGGTAGCCCTGGCCAGGCTGGCTTCTTCCTCCCGGGGAACCACTCCTTGTCCCAGCGCCAGGGCGTGGAGGTGGATGTGCTCTGAACTGGGCTGTTCTAACCTCACCAGGGACACATTTGCACCAGGATGTCTCAATCAGTGGGGTCAGCCCATCCCTGGTGGAGCTGCGCCCTGCTGGGAAGGGCTGGCGCCAGAGGGACAGGGTGGCTTGGCCAGGAGATGTGACCTGGGTGGACTGCAGGCAGTGCCCAGAGCCCTGCTGTCACACTTAGTCCCTGCTGCTGCCTCAAGAGCTCCAGCAGTGACTCCACTAATGTCATCCCAAGACATCCTGCTGGCTGGCTGTACGGCCCAAGCCCAACAAAAGAAAATCCCATTAAGGGGCTGCAGCCTGGTGTTCCCACAGGCTGGGATCCAGGAGAGCCTGCCACAGCCTGGGTGGGCCACGGCACGCCCAGGCTCTGTCCCCACGCCAGGTTCACTCCGAGTTGATTTGGCAGGCTGCCCACTGGGCCCTGGGGACTCAGGGGGGTGTCAGCCTTGTGCCAGAGCAAGCCCCTGCCGTGCACCTGAGCCTGGCAGTGCCTGCTGGCTGAGCCTGTTCCCACTGCTGCCACGGCAGGCTGAGGGAAGCAGGGGCTGCATCCATGGGGTCTTTATGTTTCAGATTTTCTGGCCAGCCCCCAGGGAGCAGGTTGAGCACTGCCAGCTGGCAGGGAAGAACGTGGAGGTAAGCAGGGCTGGCAGCCCCCACCCGTCGCCTTTGGCAGCTCAGCACTGATATTCAACAACCCCGTCAGCCCGAAAGGGAGCCTGGGGGTCTGCCTGGAATGGCGCTGTGGAGCCAGCCGGGGCCGAGCCCAGCTGAACAGCTGCCAGGACAGGGTCTGGCCGGGCTCTGCAGCCCCAGCAGTCACCACAGCTCAGCCCTGACAAACATCTCCCCTGTGCAGACCGAGTGTGCCAACTTCATCCGCCTCCTGCAGCCCTTCAACCAGAGCCACGTGTTCGCCTGCGGCACCGGCTCCTATCAGCCCGTCTGTGCCTTCATCCAGCTGGGAGCCCGGGGGAAGGTGAGGGACAGTCTGGACAGACATATCCCTCGGGCAGAAGGTGCCAAGGGACCCCTCACCCTGGGAGCAGTGGGAGAGGGAGCCCCAGAGCCTCGGGAGGGTGGCCACCCTGGTGCAGGCCCTGGCATCGGCATGGAGAGAGCAGCTCTGGCTTGGGAGTGTCAGGGTGTCCCAATGGGAATGGGACCAGGTTCTGGCATCTCCCTGAGGAGCCCACTCATCACAGACACACCAACCTCCTTCCCACTCTTTCCCCCAAGTTCCAGCTTGTTCCCAGACTCCCCCTGGGCTGACATCTGTCCCTTGGCTCTGGCAGGGTGCCAGGGCTCCCCGCATGCAGTTGGTGACCCACTCCTTGGAATCGGGGCGAGGACGGTGCCCGTACAGCCCCCACGAGCCCTTCACGGGACTCCTCATTGGTAAGAGGCAGTGAGGAGCAGAGGGGAGGATGGGAAGGGAGTGCTGGCAATAATCTGTGCCAGGAGGTGCTGCTTCCCACCCACACCCCCTGACCCTGCAGGTGGGGAGCTGTATTCAGGCACCTCCAGTGACTTCATGGGCAGCAGCGCTGCCTTCTTCCGGACCTGGGTCCACGGGGCCGAGCAGAGCTACATCCGCACGGAGCAGAACCAGGACCACTGGCTACACGGTAGGAGCAGGGGGACCTGCGGGGAAGGGGGGCCTCTCCTTCCAGCTGGGGAGAAGCTGGGGCCAGCCCTGGGGCCAGAGCTCTGATCTGGGCCCACTCTCCTTGCTGGGGGGAAGCACTGATGAAGCCCCTGGAGGGAACCCATACTCCAGCACATGTTCCACAGCCTGAGCACTGGGAATGGTGCTCTGTGTCCCCTCAGCACCTCACACTGTTCCCAAGGGCTTTCAGGGCCTTTCAGGATCAGGGCACAGAGCCACATTGTGCTGCTCCTTTCCCCCTCAGAGCCCGTGTTCGTTGGTGCCTACACCATCCCTGATACGTACAACCCCCACGATGATAAAGTCTACATCTTCTTCCGTGAGACAGCCATGGACACTGGGCAGTGGGAGCAGCGGCACATCCACGCCAGGGTGGCCAGGGTCTGCAAGGTCAGTTGCCAAGGCCAACACCCTGTGGCCTGTTGTCCCACCAGGTGGGCTTTTATCTGTTCTGGGCCAAGAAGCATCCCAAGCAGAGGAATGTGAGGGTGTCACTGCACACCTACCACAGGGAGAGAGCTCAGGGCTGGGGGTGTCCCTCCATGGGAATGAGGAGGGCACAGCAGTGGAGGAGGCTCAGAGAGGCTGGACTGATCCTGGCTCTTGGTGCCTGGCAGAACGATGTTGGAGGGAAGCGCAGCCTCATCAACCGCTGGAGCACGTTCCTGAAGGCCCGCCTGGTGTGCTCCATCCCCGGGCCTCAGGGCACTGAGACCCACTTCGACCAGCTGGGTGAGTGCCCAGCCCTGTAATGCAGCTCCACCACGGCTGCTCCCTCCAGCACACCCGCAGGATTCCCACCTGCATCCTGTGCCTCACCTCCACCCCTCTCTTTGCAGAGGATGTTTTCCTCCTGAGCACCCGGGACCCCCAGAACCCCCTCGTCTTTGGGCTCTTCACAGTCTCCAGGTGAGCAGGACCCTGTGTGGGACAGTGAAGCCCCCACCAGTGCTGCCCCCCTCAGAGGGAGCTCTGTGGGGAGAAGGGCAGCACCACCACCCAGCTGGCTGAGGAATGGCCACCAGCATTTCCCCGCTCTCCCTGCTGCTGGCTCACCGGCACATCGCTAAACCTCAGTTTTGTTGCGTAGTCAGTGATTCCCAGGCTGCACGGGCCGTGTCAAAGCGATTCCTGTCACCCCCGGGGTGCTGTGCGTGACTCCAGCGCTGACAGGGGACAGCGTGGGCTCGGGGGGGTGGGTGTACATACGCCTGGTCCCCGTGGAGCAGCCGGGACACTGAGAGCCCTGTGCTTCCCGACAGCGGCGTCTTCAATGGCTCTGCCGTCTGCATCTACTCCATGGCTGCCGTGAGAGCCGCCTTCAGCGGCCCCTTCGCACACAAGGAGGGATTCGACTACCGCTGGGTGGAATACAAGGGCCGTGTCCCCTACCCCCGCCCCGGCACGGTGAGGGAACGGGGAGCAACTGGAGGGGGAGTGGGACGGACTGGCCGGGCCCTAATGCAGCCCCTGTGTCACACAGTGCCCCAGTGAGACGTACGACCCCCTCCTGCAGTCCACCAAGGACTTCCCCGACGAGCTGATCAGCTTCATGCGCAGCCACCAGCTGATGTGGGAGCCCGTGTACCCGCAGGGCCGTCAGCCCGTGCTGGTCCGCGTCAATGTGCCGTACCGTCTGCGGCGGCTGCTGGTGCACCGGCTGGACACGGAGAGCCGGGACTACGACGTGCTCTTCCTCGGCACAGGTGGGAGCTCATCCCGGCTCTGGGAGCGCTGCCACCCCGGGGCAGCTCGTGTGGCACTCTGGTCCCGCCAGCGAGGGGGGGCTCCCAAGCCTGACAGCTCCTCCGCCTGCTGCCTTCACAGATGACGGCAAAGTCCTGAAGGCGGCCCTGGCCGGCGGGGTGAGCGGTAGCCCCGAGGTGCTCAGCCTGGAGGAGATCAGCGTCACTAAGGTGCAGGAGCCAGGGTGGCACACGGGGACTGAAGTGAAAGGGTGGGACCACACAGCCTCCCCTGGCCGCGGCACCTCCCTGCAGGCTCTTCAGGAAGTCCCTGGCCGCTCTCAGGGAGGTTCTCACTTCACTGCTGGGGGCTCCCACCCGCTCTCGGCAGCCGAAAAACACCGAGGGGCGCCAGTGGGACTGGAGCCAAGTCATCTTCCAGCTCCCCATCAAGTCCCTGAGGGGGCATGTGGGTTGCACTTTGGAGCCCACACTGAAATGGGAGGGCTGAACTCAGGTTTGAAAGCAGGGCTGTTGGGCAGAGCTGTCCTGGGCTGCCCACGCCAGAAGGCCAGCCCAGGGCCCAGGCTCCTTGCAGGGAGCCGGTGACCAGGGACCTGGCATCCTGTAACCTCTGGGGACACAATCCTACTAGGTAGGCTGGGGCACCCAGGAGGGACTGACATGGCTGCAGCATCCTCTTGTTCCCCCTCCAGGTACCTTCTCCCATTCTGGACATGAAGTTATCGCCAAAGCGGGTGAGTGTCCCTTCTGCTTCTCCCTAAAGCAGTCTGGGAACAGGGATAGAGGCGAGCTGATCCCAGCCACTCTGCCGGGTCCCTTGGCCTCAGGGGGCCCACATTTAGGGAACGGGATCCTGCCAGGGCATTGAGGGAACGGCAGGCTCTGTCTCGCACTCCTACTGTCCCCCAGTGTCGCCACCCCAGCATGGGGCTGGGCTCTGTTGCCTGCCGGCCCCGGCGGTCTGACTGCCCCTGTCCTGCTTCCCGAGCAGCAGGAGCTGTTTGTGAGCAGCACCCACGGGCTGCTCCAGCTCTCCCTGTACCGCTGCGAGCTCTACGGCAAAACCTGCACTGACTGCTGCCTGGCCAGGGACCCCTACTGCACCTGGGACAGCAAGACCTGTGCCCCACATCTGCTCACCGAGAAGAGGTGAGTGTGTGCCCGGGCCAGCCCTGCATCCCCTGCAAGGTGATGCTGTTCGGAGCAGGGAAGGGCAAGCAGCAGCCCTGGAGCTTTACCCGTCAGCCAGACCCCTACTGCCACTCTGCCTGCCTGCCCCCTACCCTTTCCTGGTGCCCCTTCTTGAGGCATTGCCACGGAGGGATCCCACAGCCCTCTCTGCTCTCCCACAGGCGTGCCCGCGGCCAGGACGTGCTGAAAGCTGACCCGCTCAGCCAGTGCCAGGACACAGCAGAGGGTGAGCGCCGGCTCCGGCGGGGGCAGCCAGCTGTGCCCAGGGAGCGCCATGCCCTGCAGGGACCGCGCTGGGAAACCAGTGCCCCCACCGCGGGCTGGCTGTCCGTGCTGCCCTCCCTCTCTCCCTCCGGTCACACAGCCTGCACTCAGGGCACTCACCCTCTCCCCTGCACAGGGACAGCCGCGGTGGAGAAGGTGGTTTTTGGGGTGGAGAAGAACTCTACCTTCCTCGAGTGCCTGGCGCGCTCCCCGCAGATCACGATCCGCTGGCTGGTGCGGCGCGGCGAGGAGACAGCCCCGAGCGAGGTACGGGGACAGGGCGGCAGGGACCAGGAGCAGGCGTGGCTTTTATTCCCAAGGACTGACCTACGAGCTCTGTCTTTGCCCCAGGTCAGGAACAACGGACATTTCTTGGTGCTGGAGCAAGGGCTGCTGATCCGCCAGCTGGCGAGGGAGGACGTGGGCACCTACGAGTGCCAGGCGGTGGAGCGCTCCTTCTCCCGGCTCCTCACCCGGTACAGCCTCCGCCTCATCAGGCATGAGGCCACGGAGCTGCCACCGTACAAACGGAGCAAGGGGCTTGAGCCGGGAGGGACCCACCAGAGCCCCCGGCCCCGGACTGACCTGCACCCGGGCTCCAAGGGCTTCCCGCGGGCCCTGGGGGTCCTGGGGGCCCCGGGCACCAGTCTGGACGCCTACTGCAATGCCCTGCGGCTGCAGGAACGGCAGCGGCAGCGAGCCTGGCACAAGTGGCAGCACCAGTCCCCGGACAGCAAGAACGGCCGGGTGCGGAGGCACCCGCAGCGCCTGTGAGGGGCAGACGGAGGCCGGGCTGCCCCCAGCTCCCTCCCCGGTCTCTCCAGGGCCCGTCTCGCACGTCGGCACCAGCTCCGGGACACCTCTCGCCTTGCGTGCAGAACCGCCTCGCTGTTACTACCTCAAGCCCCGCGGCCTCTCCGCTCCCCACGGGGCACCGGGGCCAGGGCACGCAGCACGCGCCGCCTCTCCGAGGCTCAAAGCTATTTACCTGCAGAATATTTATTTTCCTTGCTTTCCCCTGGCTTTGACTGATGATCAGCAGCAGCAATAATAAGCACAGAGGACAGGGAGGGGCAAAGGCCAGCTGTCCCAGTGGTTCCCTGACTCCCGCAGCACCCAGCCTAAGCAGGGCCAGCCGTGTGATGCCTCCCTCTGCTCTGGAGGCGGCAGGATGTTCTCCTGGGTGGCTGCCGAACTGTGGATGGAGCCCAGGTGCTGCAGGAAGCAGCAGGACACAGTTGCTGGCTGAGGCTGGGCTCCAGGTGTGCAGAGATGCTCATGTCCAGGCCAGCTCCAACCCACTTCAAATGACACCACTTTCCTTTTTTCATTTTGACATTTATTTTACTGGGGAAAAAAAAAAAAAAAGGAGAAGCAACAGGCAGTTATACCAACTTACAATTTATTATTTTTTTAAAAAATGACATGAAACACAAGTAAAAATAAATACATCATATAAACAACAAATTGTTCAAAGTCTCTGTTCTGGGAGATCGGGTGAGCACATCCCGTTGGACAGAGAGAAGAGGGAAGCACATGATCATGCGTGGGGCCAACCGACCGACCCGCCCATTAGCAATACTCTTTCCAACCACAACAAGACAGGCCACAAACTAAGGCGGTAGTAAAAAAAGAAAAGAAAAGAAAAAAAACAAACCCAAACCAACAGAAAACCCCAAATGAGACTTCAGGCTCCCATAGATGTTCCAGACTCCAGCTCTGAGCTGGGCACCACGAAGCAGCCGAGGCAGTGGTGGTGGCCCGGGAGGTGGCAGAGGTTGCTCTCCCTCACTTGCCCCATTGTCCCTTCACAGGGAGCGCTTGCTCCGAGGTGCAAGGAGCCATCCCTCACTGTAATCTAGCTGGACTATGGTCCCTGTTCAACCTCTGCCCCCCACCCCAGCCCTCCCCCACCCATGGTCCTTCCACTGGATCAACAAAATTTATTCCAGGGTGGCGAGAAATACCAGCTGTAAAGGTATTACCAGCTGTGCTGCACTTGTCGCTGTTGGCCTGGAAGCCACCCCCAAACCAGCAGCAATCCTTGCACCTTCAGCCTCTTAAATTTGTTGCCCAGAGAGGCTGTGGATGTCTCATCCCTGGAAGTGTCCAAGGCCAGGCTGGACAAGGCTTGGAGCAACCTGGTCTAGTGGAAGGTGTCCCTGCCCATGGCAGGGGAGCTGGAACAAGACAATCTTTAAGGTCCCATCCAGCCCAAACCATTCTATGATTCACTGACATCATTAAGTCAAAATACACATAATTTCTAGTGAAGACCCCATGGAAATCCCACCCTTTGCTTGCCAGAACATTTGCTTTCTCCAAATAGCTGCACCCAACCTCCCCACCCTCCCAGACACTCCAGGACAATGTGCACCAGATCCTGCCCAACACGGGCCAGGCTGGGCTGTGTTGCACCCACCCTGCAGCCCCCCAGGAAGCCCCAAGAGCCACATCAGCAGTGGAGGCAACAAGCCCACCAAGCCCAGGGTACAGAGCAGCAGCAGCCACCCAGTGCCCGTGGCACTGTCCCACAGCAGTATCCAGCCTTCACCCAACTGTCCCCAGGAGAGCAAACCTCCCACCAAAGGCAAGGACCAAGGGCTGGGTGCCAACGTAGAGGCCAGCTGACCATTCCCAAGGACCCCACAGATCTGCCCTGGCCTTGGGCTGTGCTCAGAAATCTTCTTTACTGTCCAAAACCCTCTGCAGAGAGTCCTGCGTGTTGTTCTCAGTGTCACCCACAGCCCCTCTGAGAACCAGCAGCTGCTTCCCATCAGGTCATTTGGAGACAGAAATTCAGCAGCAAAAGAAGAATTTAACCCATGCAGGGAAAGCCCCTGTAGCAAGCTCAGGAAAACCAAGAGAGAGCCCTCTGCAGCAGAGTCACATGCTGGAGAGGAGAAACCTCTGGGGAGAGCAGATGAGAGAGAAGAGCAGGCCCCATGGGAGGGGAGTTTTAGAGCTTAGAGAGCCCCTCCCACTGGGGATAACCCACACCCCCCTGTGGCTTCTGTGGGGCAGAGGAAATCCTTCCCATGGCACCGTGGAAGAGCAGGTGCCTTGGAGCAGCCCCAGCCACTGCCAGCTCCCACAGCAGCCCTGTGGTCAGGGCATCTCTGTGACCATCTCAGCCGAGGCTCTGCCAGGGCCCATCTTCTCCCTAAGGGGGGCCCAGGGCTGGTGGCTGGGGCAGAGCTGGGGCTGGGGCTGCACTGGAGCACTTGCTGTGCAGGGCCCCTGCGCTGCAGCTGCCTGGGCTGTGGATGTTTGCCAGCAGCAGGTCATGCACAGGGCAGCCACACCACAGGAGGGTGCCAGGGCGGGTGCAAGCCATGGCCACGCAGGAAGTGGGACAGCCCTCACACCTCACCCTGGTGCTGGGTCAACAGCCAGCCCGGAGCACATTCTGCACCCTGTGGCAGCAGAATGGCAGTCATCCTCAGCTCCACAGGGCTTAGGCTCTGCTGGGGGACCACTGGAGAACATCAGGTGACAGCACAGGGATGTGCCAGGGCCTGCTTTGGAAGCCCTGGGCGCTCTCCTGGAGAGGCAAGGAGCAGAGAGGTGTGCAGCCACCAGTACCACATCAGACCGCGGTGCTGACTGCCCCCAGCCACATCTTCACACCTTGTCCCAGCACAGGTCCCATTCAGAGATAATGTGGGAGGGTCCCTTGGATGAGCCCCACAACCCTGACCCACAGAGGAAGGGCTGGGGTGGCTGCAGGGCTCTGCAGGGTCGGCTCATGTTCCCACCCTCCACACGTGCCCGCAGGTCTCAACACTTGCTACTCTCGACAAGGAAAGCCCTTGCCTAGGTCCATTCCCCAAATCCACAGGAAAACTGACAGCCTCACAGGGATGCAACGGACATCTGGGCAAGCTGGTCATACAATCAGTGTCACAGGGTAGTGCATGAGGTGGACACACAGAGCACAGGAGGGCATGACTCACAGATGCAGCACTGTCAAGTCTTTGGAGAAACTTGCATGAACACCATCAGTTAATTTGCTTTGTTACTTTTGTGGGGGGGTTTGATTTTTATTTCCATGGTGCATCCAAAGACAAGTTGTCCAGCAGTTTGCTCAGAACCCCTCGGTTTTCAACTCCTAGGATATGTTAAAGAAGAAAGCACTATTTTAATGTTTGTTTTTTTAAAAAAATAATTAAAATAATTTGCATAGCTAAACTGTTGATCTAAGGCTTCTATGAATGGTGTGGTTATGTTTGACAGACAATGTCCATTAAACAGAGAAAGACACTAGGAAAGCCCCATAACATTTTTTATTGTTTCCATAACACACGCGTGCACACACAACCCTCTCTCTAAGGAAGGGAGGTCCCCATCTTCCAGCACCCCTTTGGTGGAGGATATCAGGACATCCTGCCCTTTCCTACACCTAGTTGGTCCCAGCAAGCACCAGCGACTGCAGCCTCTGTGGCCTAGGGGCCCCCTACAGGCTACCACCAACTCCAGGGCCATCCGAGGCAGGCGAGCACAGCTCTGCTGATACCCAGATGCGACACGGAGGTTCCTGCATTTCAAGCGTCCGTCCCAGTGCGGTCACACACACACGCTCCAAGTCCAGCTGCACCTGGGTATCCCAGCCTCTCCCTAGGAGCCCGGGCCCTGAGAAGCAGCTGGTGTGCTGGCTGGCAGGGCCAGGACCAGGCTCTGCACTCCTGGGGCCGAGCAGGGAGGCTGCTCCCTGAGTGGGGAAAGGCACTTCCCCAGCACGAGCCCTGTTTTCCCAGCTCCACACACCTCATAGCTCTCCTCCTTCTCACCGGGAATGAGCACAGGAGGCTTCCACATGTGCTCCTCCACCTGCCCCATGACAACAGGATTCCATCTTCCCTCCAGCTGCTCAGCACCCAGAGCAGCTCCTGCTCTGGCAGAATGTCCTGCTGGAACACATCCAACCAGTGCCACCCGGGTTAGCCACAGGCCACCTCCACAGTAGGCCCTGCTCCTAGGCTAGGCTTTGGTCAACCATCTGCTTCTGTCCCCACACAGACAACCCAACAAGTGACCACTGCATGATGGAGGCCAGCTTTTTATTTTTTTAATATGGAAATTAATTTAAAAATAGAAAGAAAGACTGCCCCAGACAATAAATATTAAGCCTTCATGAAATAAATTAATGTAGAGACTCTGTGCAGGGGAAAGTCTCTCCAGTCACAGATTCAACAGCAACTGGCACTGGTCCAGTGTCCCCTCCCAACCTTCTCCACTGCCTGGTGCTGTTCAGAAGCAGCAGCGAGCCCACCCATCAGTGGATCTGGTGGGCCACAGCAGGGTGAGACGTGGCCTTCACACAGCCTGGCAGGATACAGGGAAGTCAGCAGGATTCCCCTCTGATGGCCACCAAGACACGTGGCATTGCTCCACTCATCTGGCCTAGCACACAGAGGTGGCATCAGACTCACAGGGCCAACCTACCTTGGACAGGACCCTCCAGAAGGGCCTGGGAGAGCCCAACCAGGAGCCTGCCTGGAGCCTTGACACAGAAGCCTTGACACAGGAGCCTGCCTGGAGCCCTCCACTCACACTAGTCTCATGTGAATTTGAAGAGGGTGACAAATTCTGGGGTATTTTCTTTTTTTTTTTTTGTATTTTTTTCTTTTCTTTCTTATTTTATTTGACATCAATCCCCTCCCTCCCTGCCCCAACATACACAATGTAGATGCCTCCCCACTCCCTCCCCATTAAAAACACTTTGTCCCCAACAAAGGTGGAGTCTGGTGGAGTCACCCCTGGCCCACCCCTCTCGCAGTGAGAGAAGTTCACAGATAAGGCAGTTCATGTGAGAGGGAGCTCGGCCCTGCCAGCGGTCAAGCCCGCACCTCCAGGCCTGAGAAGGGCAGTGACTCACAACACCAAGCCTCCACAGCCAGACAAGACAGAGAACAGAGACAGACAGACAGACAGAGCGTGGGGGGAGGCACTCCTACAGTTTGCATTGCTGCTTCCCTTCTCCCCGGCTCTTGCTCCCCCGGCTCTCAAAGGTCCACTCTATCCCTCTCCCATCTCCCAGCCCCTAATACAATTCTTATCCTTGACAGCTAAAAAACAACAAAACCAAACGAAAAGAACAAAACCACCCCCACGCCACACCCTTCGCATCCTTTTCCACCCACTGCCGTGGCCCAGAGGGAAAATCCTGACTCCCAAAAAGGTCCTGCAACTTTTGCCTCCTGGCGGAGCTGAGACCGAGCAGGAGCTGGGCCTTTTTATTTCCCTGTGATCTCTATGACATCGTCGTCTTTGTCCTCGTCATTAGAGCTGCATCCCACCTCTGGGACCTCCTGGGGTTCAAACTGAGGCACCTGGGACCGAAGGAGACCCCCAGCTGGGTAGCCCGAGTGAGGGGACATGTAGCCAGGGTAGGCAGATGCCATGCTCCTGGGAAGGCTGCTAGGCAAGACGGGGGCTGGGAAAGGAGCGAACATCCTGGGCTCAGGCAGGAGTGACTGCGTGAAGGGAAGCGAGTAATTGGGCAGCACCCCTGCCAGAGAAGGGTTTAGCATGAATGAGGGGACGCTGGCGGTGGCTGAGGTAGCAGCAGAAGAGCTGGCGGTGCCGGCTGTCAGCAGAGGGTCAGTAGTCACAGGGAACACCAGATGAGGGTCTGGGAGTAAATTGGGCAGCTGGTAATAAGAGGAGCCAGTGCCCATGTACAAGGAGTTTCCTGGCTGGGAGGCAAATGGATGGGTTAGGTTGTGGTTTAAAGAGACAGGAGGCATGGTGAACCCACCAGAGACGGGGTACCCGTGTTCGTACGGCTGCGCGGATGATGGCAACTGGCGCTTCTTCTGCTGCCTCCGGGATTGCTCCTCTGGAGCCGACGGCGACGTCGACTTGCGCTTGTTGCCCCGTAAGTCCAACACCGGGTGGGCATCGCCGTGCTGGCTGGTGGCTGGCAGGGCCGAGGACACGGAGGGAGCCATGCAGTGAGCCCCCACGCGCTGTTCGGCTCCTCGGGTGGCGGCGCCGGGCACGGTGTCCGTGCGGGCGGCGTGGCCCTGTGGCGCGGTGGTGCTGGGAGAGCTATGGCGGGACTCGCGCGCAGCCGCTGCCTCCGCGTACTGCTGCAGCTCGCTGATGATCTCGGGGCTGTCGGGGGAGATGGGCCGAGTGAGCTCCTCCGTGCTGGGGAGCTGTGGGGATGAGGCACTGTGTCTGCCATTGCTTGTGGACTCCAGGGAAGAGCTCTGGGAGCCTGCAAACAAGGAGATGGGGCAGGTGAGAAATACCTCAGAGAAAAACCTGTGGGCCAAGAGGCAACAGTGGAAAGGAAAGGTAGAAATATCTTGAGGATATGGCAGGGTGAGCTCTAAACACAGACTTGATGGAATACACCAGGGAATGCTGCCCCAGACACTCCACTAGAAAAGCACACGTGCAAGCCCCACGCAGCACCCACAAGCCCCTACCTGAGGCAGCTGTCCGACGGTCTTCATTGCCCTTTGGCTTCCCAGTGGTCCGTATGGCAAAAATCCGACCGTCGCTGGTCCGGATATACGTCCCTGGAACAGAAGCAGGACAACTTCATTCAACAACTTCATTACAACTCCAGCCTCAGCTCAGAACCTGGATCTATGAGCCTGCAAGTTTCCTTGGGCAAGAATAGGACAGTAGTGCTGCATAGGCCCAGTGGAGGGCTTTTAGCCCCTTCCTCACCCTCCCCTTTCACCCTTTCAGCTTTCCTAGACTGGAGATCCCCCCAACCAGTGTGCTGCCAGTGGGAAATGTGGAACTTCACACTTGAAACAATTTGCTCTGGGAAAACCAGGAAGTGTGTGGCTGCCTCAGGACTTTTGGTGAATGTTGTGAGAGGGAAGAACTGAGCCACAAAGTTCAACAGTTCCTCTCAGGGACAGGAGCAGCCACAGCTGCAAGAGCCATGCAGCATCAGCACACCTAGAGCATGGGCTGCAACAGTCACTGCAAACTCAAGACCTTCTTCCCTTCTTGTTTCCTTTTTTCTCAAGGGATTGATTCATGCCTTTACATCATTTTCTTTGCTAATTAGCACTGGCTAGGACTCTATCCACAAGTCTTAGCAGAACAGAATTACCTTTTGTCCCTCGGATGATGTGGATGCTCTCGCCAGCACTGATTCTAGCTTGTACATCAGTGGATGTATTTGTACCCGGAATCACAATATCTGGCAGTGAGGAAAGAAACAAAATAGTGCCCATTAAACTACATGTCAGCCACAGCCAGGAGAAAGCAGGTGCACCACCAACCCCTTTTTTTGCAGTGCAGTTTTCTCTCCTGTGTGCTGTGCTATAAGCAAGCCCTGGGTTTATTTCTACACAGTACAAGGAGGCAGCAGAGGCCCCAAGGAAGCTAAAGCCATGCTGTCCTGGCACAGCCACTAGCGACAGTATTGCAGGTCCTATCAGGGAAAGTTCACTCCCAACAATCCAGCAGGTCCATGGCTCTTGTATACCTGCAGGGAAAGTCTTCCGGGCACAGAGGAACCACTCAAATGCAGAGAGACAGTATTTTTGCCTCTGATGCCCATCTGCCCACAGCCCACGTGGGCATCTACAACTCACCCTGATCCTCAGTTCACCATGGGCATCATGACCCAACCCACTTTGAACAGTAGTAACTCACCCGTGGTGGTAACAATCTTCTGCACAAAGACACCAGCTCGCTGTAGATAGTTGATGGGGAAGTTGACTGCAGGGTTGGTACTTGAGGTTGATCCTGCACCACCCATGGGGACATGCCGGGGCATCATTGGAATGGGGGTGGACTGAACTGGGCGGACACTTGCCACTGGTTTGTCCTCACCCTTGAGGGCTGGTCGCCTAGTGAGAGAGGAGGGAGGAGAGTGCAGCATCCGCCCACAGTGATAAGCATCATCTGCCCCTTCATTTCATGGCTCCAGCGTGGGGAGAAGGGAAGGGGCAGGTGCTCACCAGTTCCTCTGGCTAAAGGCAGGGATGCTCGTCAGACTCTGGTCACTGGCTGGGTAATACTGTGCGTAGGACGGCCGGGTGTAGGGGACGGATGCTCGCTTTTCCTCCTCATAGCTCTTCTTGGCTGCTTTCTTCTCTGCCTTGGTCAGCTTGTGCTCCTTCCGGTCGATCAGCAGTGACTCGTGCTGAAAAGGCTCCTGCAACCCCACAGCACCACGGTTCTGGCACCCACACACCACAAGAGGGAACCAGCACACCCCCAACGGCAGTGCCCGCTCCTGCCGCAGCCTGTCTCCTTCCCAGGCTGGCAGGGCTGGCCATGGCAGAGCACGAATGGGGGCACTGCTGTGGATGTGACCAAGGCTCATCTTGAAGAGTGACAGTCAGCTAATGCCATCACCTGCCCAGCCAAGGCCATCACTTACCACGAGCACACAGCAAAACCCAGGAGTTTTGGCCAGGCCAAGAGCACAAGTACGGAGCTTGCCACGATGTCACACAGCCCCCAGAGCCCCACAGCACCTGACACAGGCCCACTCTGCAGCACCACCCTACCAGTGACACTCCTGACAGCACAGGCCAGTGATGCCTGTCCCAGCTTTGGTATAAAGCCACCCCAGAAAAGAGCTGGCAGCAAGCTGGGATGTTCCACTGCCACCTTCACACCCAACACAAAGTTGAAGAAAGGGGGGCCTGACAACCTGCCTCCAAATCTGTACAGGACAGAGGTGTTTCTAGATGAGAGGAAGATATCACAGGGAAGGGCAGGGATCTTTGGGTCCTCTCTAGAGAATTTTATGCCTATTCCCACCAGCACCTAGGTGCATCCTTCTTGCCACCATGGCCCCATCACACTTCCAGATTCTTCCAGACCCACTCCTGTCTGTGCAGGGCAGTGCCAGCAAAGAAACAGGTTAGTCTTACCTTGGTGATGAGGTGAGGATACTTGAGACAGGCTAATTGTAGAACAGACTCCTTCATCTTGCTCGGATTGAGGGAGAGCTGAGCAGGGTCAGATTCTTCTTCCACAAAATGCAGCAGGTTCTCCACCTCCCGTCGAGTGAAGTTCAGCACTGGGTTCAGATCATCCACCACCCGATCTGGAAAAGAGAGTGAGTGGAGTGAGCAGACAAGGGAAGACATCAGCACTGCTTGCCCTTCCTACACTGCTGTCCTAATACAGCTCCCTCCTTGCAATCCATGCAATCCTCATAAATTTTCTGTAAATGTCAGGGCAAGGAGAAAAATCATCATGTTCAGAGCTGAGCCTGTTTAACCAAGTCAGTCTGACAAGTGCCTGTGTTCCACACTGCACAGCAAAGCTGTGCAGGTCACCAAGCTCCTGACAAACAGGAACACAAAAGTAATTATGGATAGTGTCCCATCTCACATAACAAGGCTGTAAACATACACATCCTGGGACAGAACTGCAGCCACGTCAGTATGTGTTCTCCCAAAAATCCTACCAAAAAGGCTCAAATTAATAACTATGCACTAAAGTGGAAAGCTCAGAAAAGCAGCCACATTCCCTCACTCACAAGAGCCTGAATGTTTTCCTTGAACATTCCCTCCTGCACACAGGTCAAATGGGAGCACATGGAGAAAACACCTCCATCCAGGGCTCTCCTGGGAGCCAGGCCAGCTGCCAGGGGACTCCACCTCAAGTGCACAACAGCAAACTGAGCTGATCACGCTGGGCTGCTGCCTCTGGAGTTTGGAGCAAAGAAGAACACAGAGCTCTCTTTGGGTCATCACAACCCTCAGCTGCACATTCTATGAGAGCAGCTTGACAACTGGAACATGCCAGCACAAAAGATACTTATGGTACAAAGGCAGCTCAGAACCAAAATGAATTCATTATTCTTGGCATCTAAGCAAGAACTAACAGTCAAAGGTGTCAACATATGCTTTAGTTTAGCTATTTTCCCTCTCTTACTGCAGGAAAATGGAGATACAGAGCTATTCAAGTAGTAACACCCAGTTTAAGATAAGCAATATCCAGGCAGAGGGGAAAACAGGATGACCAACCCCCTGCATCTCCAGTCTGTTGCAGTAACCAGAAGAGGAGCAGGGGGAGTAAATGGCTCAGCAGTGGACTGGGACCACAATCTTGCTGCAGGATGCTGGCTCTATCACCACGAATTTCTTACAGGATCCCATGTCACTGCCAACTCAAACATCAAACATGTTTGATGTCCCTGGGATGGTGCCTGTAACCTCTTTGTTTTTCAACCTTGAAAAAAGAAGTTACAAAACCCACAGAAACAGGACTTAAAGAAGCTCAGAGGAGTGAAAGCTGAGAGTGAAACGTTGTGTTCATCCACACTTACCTGACATGCCCTGCTTGGAGATCTGGCGGTCATAGATCTTCTTCTCCAGGGTGTAATCAGACACCAGTCTATAGATGTGGCACGGCTTCTTCTGCCCGTAGCGGTACACCCGGCACACGGCCTGGGCGTCGTGGCACGGGTTCCAGGAAGCATCAAACACCACCACTCTGTTTGCTCCAATGAGGTTCACACCCAAACACCCAGCACTGGAAAATTAAGGCAAATTTCAAACTGCTGCCCTGGTCAATTTTCAAAACTTCTAGGCAGGGACAACCATCACAGCCAAGAGTCTGTAAAGGGTCTATGGAAAGTTTCCTCTAGTCAAACTTTAAACCCAAGTTTGGTTTCCAAGACTGTTAAGCTGTTGCAGAGGCCTAAGGCTGAAATCCTACATCCCTAGGGAATTCAGAAGCAGATGGCACTATCATATCACGGAGAGCATATTAGAGAGGAAGTTAAGAACTGAAAACCCACGTGCATCCAGAATATCAGTACGAGTCCTTCCCCGTGCCCTTCTGCTCCAGCCAACTCACCGTGTGGACAAAAGGAAGAGCCAAACAGAGGCATTGCTGGGATCATTGAACTGGTTAATCAGCCGTTCCCTTTCCGAGGCAGAGGTGCTGCCATCCAGTCCTGAGAAAGGAATTAAAGATACATGTAAAAGCTCTGTATGTTTGGGGGATTTCTATTAGAACAAACCCACTTTCCGAACACTGAGCTTTGAAACTGGTTCCAAACCAATTCAAGTTGTACTCCAGGATCTCAACTGGACCACTCTGTACCTGTAATATGCCCAAAAAGGCAGGTGTAATGCAGCCAGCCAGGTTGGGACTTGATCAACTGAAAGATTAGGTAAATGTTACTCAAGCTTGTCAAGGCCAGGCCTAGGAGCACTACAACACATCTAGCCTTTAAGGTTCTGCTTTAGGCAAGGTGGAGAGCAAGCAGGAACAACAGGAACAAAGGCCTCATGTATGCAGGAAGCTCCAGGAATCAAGAGAAAGCAAAATTGTAAAGGCTTTGGCAAACCCTCAGAAAGTAGACCTGAGCACAGACAGTGCTGGTGTAAAGGAGTGCAGGGGGTGTCATGTCTCTGTTCCTGAGCAGCAGCTTGCTTCTGGCAGCTCTGCAAAAATCAGGAACACCATATCCACCGCTCTTCTCAGTCCTGGCCTGCAAAGTAGCCATACAAAGCAACAACCCATACCAGAAAAAGATTTAAAGCTGGGGAATAAGGGAGAGGAATTCACAGCCTTGAGCAAGTGAAAGCATTCCACAGTGATTCTGGTTTTGGAAGCAAGATCTAGCAAATAGCCAACAGGAAGCAAAAAGTATCTTTTGCAACTTAAATAAAGCAGTAGTGTGTAAGTGAGATGTCAAAGATGTCTAACATCTTCTAAGTAAGATGTCAAAAGAGGATTTGGAAATTACTGCTTAGCTGCTATCCAACTGACAGTCTTCCAAAACAACTGAAGTAAGAACAGTCTGAAAGAGGCTCATCAGAAGAATGCTTCAGCAGAACATTTTCATACCCAAAGACAACTAAAAGAAGATGGTGGGCAACTTTCAGGAATTAGTCCTTCACATGATCAAACAGTGTCACAACAAAAGAGAGGAGGACTGGATGTACTCACTGTAGTAGTTGATGTTTCGGACCCAGTTATGAACTCCTCCATCTGAGCCTGGAGGACTCGGCATCGGTCTCTTTGCCAAAAACTCTTCAATGACAGATAAGGTGGACAAGCTCTGGCTGCAAAACCAAGATCTCTGTTCAGGAAAAAGTCCCCCAGCAGCAGAAGTAGAGTATTAGAACCCTTCCCCAGCCATGACAGTGCTGATGGTTGTCAAACCCTTTTTGTGCAGCACAGCCCTCACTAGTAAATGTGACAGTGGCAGAAGTATAAAATCCACAGATAAAAATCCACATTAATACAACAAAGGAGAAAAGGGGAACTGTCACAACATTCATTCTCTGTAAAAAGCTCCTAGTACCAGGGGGGATCCAACTACTCCAGTTGGTGATACTCTGCTTACCTGAAGACCAAGATCTTGTCTCCAAGCTTCACACTTTCCTCAATTAGGTGGAAAAGTAACACCATCTTGGGTGAGTTCTCCAGGACTCCCGTCTGGTAATCACACAAGATGTCTTTGGCCTACCAAGAAATGGGAGACTATTACAGGTGGAGTTGCTCATTCCCTGTTTAGTTGAACAACCCTGTCTCAAGGTGAGAGAAATAAATCATGGCAACGAGGTTATTTACATCCAGTTGCTTGAGGTGACCATGCTACTCCCAACTATTGCTGCTACCTCCCATTCCAGAAGCTCCAAATGACAAACTTCTTCAATGAATGACTGTCCTCTCAACCTCTCATGACTCTTTCATCTCAAGAGCTTTCCTCCATCCTTCTAGATTTACCACCCTCTTATTTAGATCAAACTTCACCCTAACACCTTTACTTAGAATAACAAAATCCACAGCCTTTTTGGTCAGATGAGAACAATGACATAAGAGTGCTGCCTGCCCTTCTACCTCCTGAGAGTCACAAACCCCTCCTAACACCACGCAGATCTGCTTATCAAGATGCTCTGTAGTAAAGAGAACATAGGAGAAACCCACAACTCAAACAGAAGAGTCTTCTCTTTGCTCTGCTTCAGAAAACTGTCCAGTCTTTCAGACTCTCCAAGTGAAGAGTTTTCCAGCAGTGACACTCACCCACTCATAAGTTACGACCTGATTTGCTCTCTCCTGGAAAGGGTTGAAGCCAACACTCTGGAGGAACTTGCTATTAGTAGCTTCTCCAACTGGTGATGCCAAAGCATTACTTTCTGTTTTAACTTTAATTCCCTGAGGCTGGCAGCGGGAATTAGTGCTTGCTGTGCTAAGATCATCCACATCCAAATCCTGCTCGTTTGCCAGATTCTCCTTTTGCAGAGCTTCATACAATACATCTGGATGGTTCCAGATCTGAAGGGATAAAGAAAGGAAGTGGTAAGACCTTCACTGGTCTGCTACTTGCCAATGATTGTGACCTGAAAGCTATCACAGCTATTCAAAGGAAAGAACTAATACTTCTTCTGGCTCTCATATCTTTAAATGTGTCCAATTGTTTCCTCAAGGACAAACCAAGAGGTCACTGTGCCCCCCACACAGCACGAAGGCAGAGAAAGCTGCCTGCTTGCACTAAGTAGGTACAGTTATGCAGGTTAAGGTATCAGCCCAGATTGTTTCAGCTGATGCCAGCAGGTTTCTTGCACAGTTTGAAAGAGATATTTTAACATCCCGGCATCCCAGATAACAATACTGTTGAACCACTGCAGAGCATTCTGGGTAGAGGTGATGTCCCTGGCCAACCACACTTTTACCTCCTCTTTTGACTTATATTCCCCCTTCCCCAACAGATTAGAATCTTTCTTTGCATCTTCTGTCAAAACATACCTTACAACAGACACAGAAAGCTTTGAGTGGGTTCAGCCCCAGCCAGCCGCTGTTGCCTGCATCCCGGAACCGGTTCATGAACTCGGTGTAGAGGGCCCGCTGGATCTTGGACAGACGTACCAGAATGACATGCTCTTCCTTAGATGGGAGCTGAACCTTCAGCACGTTGTGGCCTCGCCTGTGGAGGAAATAAGAAGAGTGAGATAAATATAGGGGAAGGGAATTTCCCATTATGATCTCCCTGTGGCTGCCTGTAGGGAAAGATTTTGACTTCTTGCCCACCCAGCTGCAGGGAGAAGGACCTCTAAATTGTATGTTTCTCTAATGCATGACACTTCTGAGATACTCTCCCTGCGGCCAAATACCAATTGTAAACACAATTACAAAGATCTCAAACATTACAATCTTCTAGCACAGGTCACAGAGTTAAGAGGGTGATGAAAGTCCTGTTTTCCATGGTAGCTGAAAACCACAATCAAGATGTAAAATCTATTTTCAGCTCTACCAATGATTAAGACACTCCAGACCAGCACCCTAGAATCCTCATCTGAGAAAAAATTGCTGATTTGTTTCCAGAATGGTGGAGTCACTATGATTTTCCTTAACACTTTCACGAAACACGTTCAGATTCTAAGACAAGGATGTCACAAAACACATATCCAAATTGGCTGTTAAGCCATCAAAATAAACCTGAGGTCACTCCAGGGCAGTTTGAGGTGTAGTTCTCTGGAGTCTATGGTACCAGAGCAAACCAACTTTGCACTGTGGCCAGCAAGGAGGGCAGTGAGCCTCTCCCTGTACTCAGCATTGTGAGGCCCCACCTTAAATCCTGGATTCTGTTTTGGGTCCCTCACTACAAGACAATGAGGGGTTGGAGCATGTCCAGATTCAGGCAACAGAGCTGGGGAAGGGTCTGGAGCACAAGTCTGATGAGGAACACCTGAGGGGGCTCAGCCTGCAGTAAAGGAGGCTTTGGGGGAACCTCTCCACAAGTCTCCACAAGTACCTGGTTATATCCAGGAAAGGAACAGTCTCTTCTCCCAGATAACAAGAGAAGAGAAGAGAAATGGCAAGAGAAAATGGGATGAGAGAAAATGGCTTCATATTGTTCTGGGGAGGTTTAGATTTAATATTAGAAATAATTTCTTCATAGAAAGTGTGGTTAGACATTGGAACAGGGTGTTCAGAGAAGTGGTGGAGTCACCAGTCCTGGAGAGATTTAAAAGACTCGTAGGTGTGGCACCTGGGGACAAGCTTTAGTGGTGGCTGTGCTGGATTAATCGTTGGACTTGATGATCTTACAGGTCTTTTTCAACCTAAACAATTCCGTGATTTTATAAGGCATCAAGATTTAGTTGCACTGCACGGACTCAGCAAACAAGCCAGGTAACTTGTGAGGAAGGAGCTGTTTGCATGGGCGACACCCCTGAGATCTGCCCTTGGACTCACCGCTGCACGAAGCCCTCCAGCAGGCTGTGCAGGACGTGGCTGCGGTAGCGCATCAGCCGCACGTCCTGGGGGGTGCTGTCGATGCACTGCCCGTTCAGGATGGGCCGCTCAAACATGTTACTGAACTCCTGCCGCGAGCCCAGGAAGTCAGGCCGGACAAAGTCCACCATGCACCAGTACTCGATGAGGTTGTTCTGCAGTGGGTACCCGGTCAGCACCACCCGCCGGCGCGAGCGGATGTTCTTCAGTGCCTGGGAAGTGCTGGCATGGCAGTTCTTTATCCGGTGTCCTTCGTCACAAATAACCACGTCTGGGCCGGGGCGAGACAAAGCCTTCTCGATCCCTGAGGACAAGGGACATTAAGTGTTTGTTAGAGATGAATAAGAAAAAGTTCTGGTTTTATAAGGTCACCAGCTACACAATAGAGGGGTATTTCTGAAAGACAAAAAAGCAGTATCCATAGGTGCAGAGAGCAAGGCTGATGCAGGAGATAACATGTGACTAGGCAGTAGTTCTGATTTAGCAAAATGTGGTAATGGGCAAACAGGACTGTCCCTTGATTTCTGTTCAGTGACTTGCATTGCATCAAGTTGGGTATCTTGCATCAAATCAGAGTGGCAAATCTCACAATGACAAATCCCAGAGTTCAGTGTACTGAATTCCACACTTACTTGGAGCTCTTTCAAGAAATTAAAGACTCAGACAAAGCTCAACAACCTTCTGCCTCCAAAGACACAATCCCGCCCAGCAAAGCTCTATCATGTCAGTGATACTAAAAGCAAGTTATAGGTTGTTTCCCTGTGCTGCTACAGCTGACAGCCAGCTGGACAGCAGGGTCACACTCTCCCCTCTTGAGGGCTGACTTCCCACCTTTCAGAAGCTCCTGCTGCCGGTCTTCCTCATCCAAGTCAATAATGACAGGGCCAGTTTGTTTCTTTGTTCTCTTCTTCCTGCCAGTGGCAAAGGACTTCTTCAGTGAGAGGAGACGGTACATCTCATATCCCATCAGCAGCACACCACCTTCTGTCACCCAGTCATTCACCACCTTTGCTCGTGCAGCTGTCGTTCTGCAAAACAACCAAATAAACTTAAGCTTTACTCCAATTTCAGGTTGAATCACTGGATTGGAGTTTGCTGAGAAAAAATACCCATTCAATGGGTATTTTAAAGCATTTTTCTCACATCAAACCAGATGGAGGTTTACAATTAAATTTCTTTAGGAAACAAACAGATACAGAAGGGGGAAAAAGCCTTTTATGTGACATGGAGAAGGACAGAGAATGACAAATCCTTACAGGAAGTGAGGTATAGAAGTTTGTCATGCACAAAAGCATATAGAACTCAAGAGCTCCCTTTTTATAGAGCTGCCGAGTTTGCCTCTGCAAAAACCATTTGCAGAACAAGCTGCCAGTGCACATGGCTGTAATCTTCCAGCTGTTTATCCCCTGTTGTCTCCTTCAATGCTCCTATCCCCCAGGCTTCCTTCCCTTCCAACATGCTCAGAATTGGTTCAGATCAAGACACTGTCTTTGCTCAGTCCACCACAGTACATCAGATCCTGGCCAACAGTAAATACATGGCTGAAGCAGCATCAGAAGATTCAAATATATCCCACCTAGAAGGTGGGATATATTTGAATCTTCAAATATATCCCTACACCAACAGGGTTGGTGTATAGACACAGCTGAGAATTCCCCAGGACCACTGCACTGCCCTGAAGCATGCAAGGAAAATGACCGAGGAAGAAGCAGAGGCCCCTGAGTCGGTTTAGAAAAGCTTTTACTGTCACCTACTTGTGTTCATCATTCAGGATGTGGACTTTGAAGGTGCGGGGCTGGACCTCTTTGGAGTTATAATCAGCAGGAAGGTTTTCAGGTGCTGGGAGCCACATGTTGAACTCTGCTAGCCAGTTTTGAAGCGTATTCACCTGAAAAAGTTAGCCATGGAAGAATTAAAAACCCAATTGAGTCACTTGGGATTTTTAAGAATAAAAATGAGATTAGGGAATGATACCAAGTATGCCCAGATGGAAGCAGCAGCTCACAGCATGCAAATTCAGGAACACAGGGAATGATAGAGGGGGAAGAGCAGCAAGGATGTGATAAAGCTTGATGAGTGATGGGACTCTAATCAACCTTCTCTATGCAAAGAAAGAAGCAGTGCAGGGAAGCCCTTCAGCCAGCCCTTCATGTGGCTACTTACAGGTACAATGGCAAGAACAGTCTTTGCCTCCGTGTGCCGAAAAAGTACATCCAAGAAAGAGATCACCTGTATGGTCTTGCCCAGGCCCATGCTATGTGCTAAAATACACCCAAACCCACTGCTGGTTTTAAATCTCTCCAAGGACTCGACCAAGTTGTCATAAAGGAATCGGATTCCACCAATCTAGGCAGAAAAGTAGAAAAAGTTTTAGAATGGTGGCTGACAAAAAAGCCCAAAATGGGTAAGGATTTACAGAGTGCATGAGGACCATGAAAATGTAAAGGGCATGTTTCAAGCTCATTAAATTACTCTAATCCAGGAAAAACTCAGTATTTTTAGATGTTCATAGAATTTCTTGAGACTTTATCAATAGATCAAAATTAACTTGTAGCCAGAGGATCTGAATTGCAATTGATTAGTTTGTTTATAAATATTATTTTATTTTTAAAAGTTCATCTAAATATACAAAGGTCTGATAGTAACAGCAGCTGAAGTTATACAGAGCCTTGACCATCCTCTAGTTCAGATTTATCATTTAACTGACCACCACCACAACCAGATTGGTCACAGGGCTCACCAAAGAAGTTCTGCTGAGATTCCCAGGCAGGCTTGCCTGAATTCATTGCATTTTCATGGCTAACAAAGCTTACCTGATGAGGTTTCACTGCACGTGCAAGCTGGGGAGCCAAGAAAATGTCCTCCTCATTTGGTGGATGATTGATGTTGACAATGACTTGCCCCAGAGCATCTGACTGATTTAAGGCATCATTCACATGAGAGCCACTGCTCTCTTCACTGCCATCCTCCTCCCCTTCATTGCCAGAGTCACTGCTGTCCACAATTTGGAGGGCATCATCCTCTCCTGAGCTCAGCTCAATCACTTCTGCAAAGTAACCAAAACAGGAGAGAATAAGGACAAAGTTAACTTGATGTCAGGGTTTATCCTGAATGGAAAAAACCTATCAGGAAATAAGGCTACCCCCAGCTTTTTCAATTCCACCCTGACCTAATGATGTATACTGAACAAGCAGGCATGATACAGGCACAAACCACACCCCCCAGACCAGCGTTTGAAAGCTTCCAGGGCTTCCAAATGTTTCAGGGAACATTAACTTGGGCTGATCCAAAGAGAACATGAGACAGTTTCTAGGAGTGTTTTACATTCTCTTCCTAATTCCCAAGCCCAGACATTAATTTTATTGATTGATATAACTTCTAAGAATCACCAAGGAGTCCGGTTGAATCCATTTGGGACAAGGGACACAAAATCACTTCCAGCTGCAGATCTGAATACTTAGATGCTCCTTTTACAAGCAGCAAATGGTGCCACGTCTCCTGTAAGCATTCTTCAGCAATGCACTGGGCAAAATTAAGTGCATTTATAAAGCAGAAATAAACACAAGTTCACAAGAGGGCCTGACAGGCCATTTTATAAATGTCATTTTAGGACTCACAGGCCAGAACTGCCCATATAATTGGAAACCAATAGGCCTACAAAAGTCTGAAGTGATTCACCACTGGAGCATCTGACCAGATGAAAACAGACTTGTGGCTGAATAAACAGCATATTGTGAAAAGAGCCGGCTGAGGCAGTTGGTCACTTACCATCTTTAATGCTATTTTTTCCTTTAGTATCATCTTCACTGCCACTGCTGGTACTGTCGAGGCAGATCACTTCCTCAGCCAGGACCTGAGGGGGGAGCTGGGTTGCCTCTGCTGTTCTAAAAACGATGTCCTCTACAAACATAAATTACAAACAATAAGTAATTCATAATAATGGGGAAGGAGACAAAACTGTTCAGAAACCAGACAGTATTTCCTTCCACTTTAGCTCCAATAACTTAGTCCTGGAATTTTCCATAACAGACTCTCACTGTCTACAATCCTGCTATGACTCAGCTTCCTGGGTCACAATCTCCTCCATTCCCAATATGCTGAAACAATAGCCCATTGCTGATGGCACCCTCTGTTTCATGCCCTGACTGGGGCACACTGACCATGCAACATGCTAAAGCCCTTTGTTTCTCTTTTTTTTTGGTCTCAGTAAAAGCTGTGTTTCATCCAGCAGAGAAAGTACCAACTGCTGAAGGGATAATAACTGCTCTTTGTTAGTAGGGACACTGTAATAATTACATCCCACATATCATAAACAACTTTTGCTGATCAAGAGAATTTGTTTGTATGTTTTTAGTACTGCCATGTGGAGGAGAGGCTAATAGGGCCAAACACCATCACTGAAGTGACACAGCAAACAGTGACATTCTTCTGGGGCTGAACCTACTCTGCGTAAGCCAGAGTGTTTTAAACAGCTTATTCCTTCTCCCACGTGTAAAAGTGTTTTTAATACTTGCACATAAGGGAAAATATCTATTTCTTCAAGAAGCAAGGTCAACTCAAGAATTCCTCACCCTTGCCCAACATCCAGCTGCACTTCTCTGCCCTCTGCACCTTTTGAAGCTGTGCTATAAACTAAATCATCAAAATGATCCAGACTGGGAAACAATGCAAGGTGACATATTCACCCAAAGACATGAGTGATGCTTAACCATTTATACTGTCTGCAACTCACTGCTTGCCAAAACATGCAAGGAAGGCCAAGGTTACACCACCAACATATGTGCAGCCAGTCTATTTGTTCCACTATCCCCAGTACCAGACACATGTGTTACCAGACCATTCCCAGGACAAACAGGATCTGGCATTTCTGCCAAGCCTGTTGATTTAAGCTCCCATACCAGCTGGAAAGACAAGAGAGATCTGTTTCAGCATCCCCCTACACACACTTGATGTGCGTCAAAATATCTTCAACAAACATTACCTGGCACCTTTCACCAAGCAGCCACTGTATCCTTAATAGAAAACAAGGGCAGAAGTGGAACTGCCTACACTAAACCTACAAGTGGTCTGGAACTGCTGTTCCAAGAGTTTACACTTGAAAGTCCAAGTACAGCATAGACCCACAGAATGTTTGGGGTTGGAAGGACTCTTCAAAGGTCATCTAGTCCAACCCCTCTACACCAAACAGGGATATCTTCAGCTACATCTGGTTGCTCAAAGCCCAATCCACCCTGACCTTGAATGTTTCCAGGAGTGGGACATTTACCACATCTCTGCATAACCCGTGCCAGTGTTTCAGTACCCTCAATGTAAAGCATTTCTTCCTTGTATCTAGCTTGAATCTACCTTCCTTTAGGTCAAAACCATTACCCCTTATCCTATCGTGGACAAGCATGGCACTACCTTCTTCATTCAGCATCTATCCTTAAAACTCTTGCTTTGGCTGGCATCTCCCAGTGCTTACCAGGAAGAAACTCCAGGGGAACAGTTGGTATAGAGGCTGGATAATCCTTCCGCTGCTGCTCAAGCCGTTTCCTTCTCTCCAACTCTTCCTGCTGGGCTGCCTTTGTCACGGCTTCCAGTTGGTCCTCACGCAACAGCTTTCTGAACACAGGGGCAAAGGGGACTTGTTTACCCTCCATTTCTTCCAAAAATATGAACAGCTACACAGCTGCTGCAAAGAGGACTGACAAGCTCCAGGTATTCTGCCAGCCACATAGAGTAGGAACATCATCCCCCAAAAGATATGGGCAAATTCTACAGCTATTTCAGCACTACAGGTAACACTACTATCACTCAAGGAAAAGACAAAAGTTCAACAGAAACAAAGTAATGAAAGGAGGAAAGAGGTAAGTGAGTAAGCACATATTAAACTAGGTTACCACAGACTAGTTCTTCTGCTTGCAAGGGTGTTTTTTTATTGATACACAGTTTATAAAAACAAAATGCACTAAGTCATGCAAAAAAGATATATGGGAAGAAAATGCATCAATTCCTCCACAAAAAGTCATCACCCCGATTCTCTTCTGACAGCATCTTGAGGAGCTAGGATCTCTAATTGTTTTAACAATTGTTTCAAGACATTCCCTCAAAGCACCTTCCCTCTACAGGTAATTTTATTTACTTCCAGAAGTTGCTTTTGCCCTGCTTCAGTGTCACGTGCCCAGTCCTGGAAATGAAGGTGCTTTTGCCAGACAAGAGGTGCAGTACAAGCAGTGGTAAAATCTAGCTTCCTCAATCTAGCCTTTAAAACCACTCAACCCCACACTTCATGGACATCTCCTTCATCCTAATGAAGTCTCATTTTTCAAGGCCTATTCAATGCTTATTCCTTCAGCTTTAAGAAAATCAAGCTGCACCAGTTTAAATAGGAACCAAAGACCACCAGCACAGGGCATGAGAGCCACTTGCTGCCACAGGAGTTCTTGCTCCATTAGTTCTCCTCTGAGCTTATAAAATTCCCTTGAGCAAAATTTCCTAGTGATTTACTACCTCACAACCTGTCCCAGAACATGTGGTGAATTACACAATCAAACAACTACTGCTTTATAAAATCCAGGTGAAACTGACTTCCAACATTTCAGTCGCTAGTCATAGCACCAGCATTCCTGTCAACAAGTACCCAGGATAGTACAGGAAAGGACAGTATTTTAGGCTGTTTGCAATAGGATTCACCTCAGCAAATATCTGAAACTGGTATTTACTTAATGGTGGTACTGTTTTTCAATTACATCTCTCAAAAGACAGCAGCAATTACACAATTTTTGCAATATATTCCATAACCAAATATTCACTCTTCTGAAATACCAAACAAGTCTGCACCCACATGCAGCACTCCAGTCTGAGATCACTCTACTCCCACTGGTGAAATCCTAAGGTTTTGGAAAAGAAAAACCATCTGGTTTGCCAGCAGTGGCACAATGTAGCTCAGAAGCAAAGTGCAGAGATTCTGTTTTCACCACCATTTGTGACCTGAGCTCTTTCTGTCCTGCTGCTGCTGCTTACCTTATGTTCCTCCGCATGTGAGACGGTTTCTGAGCCCTCTTCTTTTTGGTGTCCTCAGAGGCCAGGCTCTTGTGCTGGTTCTGCAAGAGTTGCTCTGCCCGCTCGCTCTGAGATGAGGTAGTTGAAGTCGAGCGCTGCCACTCTCCATCCTCCGCGTGCTCCGCATGGTCACCGCCGAACACGGCTTCCTGGGGTTGGTCTGCAAGGGGAAGAACATGGCATGGGAACAGCTGTGCCAGCCTGGCAGCTGGCTCTTCCACGAGCAAGCAGCAGGGTTTGAGCTGAACAGGAACTGACAAGCCCTACTCTTACTCATTTGCAAGCATGTCACTCCGAGGGACAAAACTGGGGTCCTTTCTTATAGTCAAAGGGAGTTAAAAAGTTTTATAGTGAAGGATGTGCCCCTAGTGAAAGCCAAGACTAACACCCCTCAACACAGCCCAAAAGTGTCCTGACAAAAAAACAAGGCAAATTATTTAGGTCCATGTGGAGCACTTGCTATCCCAAGAGTCTGTTTTTCTATGTGGGCCTGAGAAGCTCTGATTAAAACCAGGAACATGAATCTCTTTTTCTTTGTTTCACATCATTCAAGTAGGGCAGAAATTTCCATCTATATGACCTGTGTAACCATCTCCCAAGTCAACAGAACACAGTATGTAAAAGGTTATCTGGTTCAAACACTGGGTCATGGCTCAGCAGGCAGCTCAGTGGTTTTAGCATCAGGCTTCTCTCTCATGGTTTAATTGGTAATTTCCAACAAGGTTTTTGTCAAACAAAATGTAAGTGGCAATATTCTTCCTACATTGTAAATCACATGCATTCCTTTTTCTCTTCATTCTCTGATTTTCAGACTTCCATTTGTGCCTGATTCCACTTCTAAAGAACAATGTGAAATGACAGCTTGTTCTGTGTGACACTTGGCTCTTCAACAGGCTGCCAGTGACCAAGCTAATGCTTCCAGAGCAAAGAAAGGAAATGTTTCTGTTCAAAAGCTTCCCTTGAAGCAAACTGTTTCTGACAAGCGTTGTAATAGCTTCTTTGAAGAATCTTGTCCCCTTGTGTCAGGCAAAGAGATACCCTGAACTTCATCTTGTAATCAGCTTTCTTGCTTACATTGTGTATCTGAGCTAATGACTGAACTGAAATGACACTTAGACAGAACTTTGAAGGAAAGAAGACATCAGTGCAGAGGAATGTGGCAGATGAAGTAATACAGAACCAACAAGCATCACATTGTGACTCTGAGGGATCTGGAGACAGAGAGCATTCCTCCTCAAAATGCTGGGAGCTTAAATGAAGGTTGCTTCAGTACAGCACATTGCACCTACAGCTGTCATGTTGATATGCCCATTAAATTAACCTTATCTCCCGCATCACATCTTAAAATTGAGATGACAAGAAGTAGATTCACACCTTGTTCAAAAGCACCAACTTTGCAAACTTCCTCTCCAGACATCCCACCAGACCCACCCCAGCATTTGCTGCAAGTCTATGTCAGAACAGATTTAGGACTTCAGAGCTCTGCCCACCATGGACCAGTACTGGCAGAGCAGCTCAAACATTTCTGTGAATATCTGTCTCTGCAAGCCCTACACATACTGGAAAACCAGGTATCCACAGTTTACAGGATGGAACAGATCTCATGATGACTGCAAGGAGAGTTATACATATGAAGATAAAGGCAAAGGGGTTCACTGCTAGAACCACAGCAGTTCTCCTACCACAACCAAGATCTTGGAGCCCTGTCCTCCCTCCATGCCTCCTTAGACTTTCAAGCTCAGATATCAATCATCAGCTCACTTGCAGAGAGAGAACTGTGCTGGGAATAAACCCAGTTTCTCAGGCTTCCCAGACAACAACTCTGCTATTTGAGCTACAGACACATTTTAGTCACATTACCTGCAGTTCTTCAGCACTGTTTCCTTCCCCCCACCCCTCTTGACTCCTGGTTATATAACTAGATCAAAAGATTGGATGAAATAGGGCAAAGGGAAGCAGGGAGGCTGCACACGTGATCACATGCTCCCGGATGAGTCATTAGACCGGAGACAAACACTGCCATGGTTACACTGCTGCCATCTCACCCTGGGCCCGAGGACCTTGACAAGGCACCAGAGAGCACAAAGCCACGCTTGTTTGGAAGAGGAAACGCTTCCCTCCCCACGCTCCAGCAACTGCCCACGTCACCTCCTCCAGCAGCCAACCTGCCACCTGCACTGTGCCAGGCAAGGGTGTCTTCAGGACAAGGTTGATAATAGCAAAACCTAAAGGCTCAGGAGCCCAAATTATTATGTCTCCTCTATGTTTGCAGATGTGTTCTGCAATCCCTATGTAGACTCATTCCATATCTGTATTTTACCTTTTCTTTCCTCTTAATGAGATGTAATAGGAGCTCTGGTCGAACCTACACACAGCTGGATCAGATAGAGTTTTAAAAATATAATTCTCATCTGACCAGGAGCCTGAAGCCCAAAATTTGATGATAAATTTGGTCCCACACTGAGTACAAGCCCTCATCTGCCACAGCCACGTCTGCTCAGGCTGGTGTTTGTCCTGCCAATACAAGTTCTGAGGTGAAGAACACAATCTGTGCCTCAGCCCACATTCCTGACACATATGCATCAAGAGAGCTCTTCCACGCTAGCGACAGCTCCAAACATCTCACTGATTCAGCTGAAGTGGGATTCAGGGGACAGCCAGCTTCCCAAAGGCTGCTCCTATCCTTGCCACCACCACGAATAAACTTTTACACAAAATTTAACTAACACAATGATAAAATCACAAGTCTAACCTTGCAATAGCTCCCACAACACCTGTGGCATGAGCTGGCAGTTACAAGTAGGAATTGTTTTGCTGCTGCTTTGTATTAAACTCCTGATTATGTGCACAGCCTAAACCTAACCCAGATGAAAAGCACAGCTCCCTGCTGCAGTCATGTGGCTGCTCTCCAATTTGGTGAGCTCCAAGCTGTGTAAATGGGACCCACACTGGGACAGAAACACATTAAGAAACAATAACTACACACACTAACACCTATTTTGTATAAGAACGGGTCTTGGGTTGGAGGGAGTGTGGGAACAGCCTAGTTGAACAGGTCCCATCAGGTAATCAATGGAATAATCCTGCCCCAATTTTGCCAAACCTACATAAACAACAGAAATGCAATTATGGTTTTGTAACAGGAGCTCAACACACTACCCTAACATGGTTATACAAGTAGCCTTTTACACAACACAAAAATTCATCAGCCACGTTTGCATGTTGACAATTGTCTGATCATGCTGGAGCTGCTGTGCACTCTAGGAAGACCTGGGCACATATTCACGTTGCCTGCTTGAGAAGAGCATTGCTACCAGCCTGGGGGTGACAACCCAGCACAGCCCTGCACAGCAAGATGAGCCACATCAGAAAAAGCAGGCCCAAGTCTGCCCAGCAGAAGACAGGTGTGGTTGTTGGCAAGGGTGTAAATCCATCCCATGGTTACACGCTGGGGGCACCAAGAATCACCTGTCCACACCAGCTTTGTTCCATGTTTTGCACTGTCCTGACCAGATCTACAAAGAGGATCTCCCAAGAGAAGTGGTAGTAGCATCAATGCAGCTACTCCTTCAGGTGGGTTATAGCTCTCTGTCTGAGAAATCCCCAAACAGTTCCCAGTGGTTATGGACACCTGCACACACCCAGGCACTCTGTCCTGCAAGGTGCCCTGGATGCCAAGAGGGGCACGACTATCCTTTCTCATGCACTTTAGAGGTGTGAAATGTGCTTGCACTTTCAAAACCCAACAGACCTGGTTACAGCAGGGCGCTGGTTTGTGCTGCAGGCCAGAGGTTGCCAGTTCTCTTTGCTCAATAAGCAGCAGCAAGCACCACCTCCAGATGTACATACAAACAGGAGGAGGTGTTTGTTTTCTCGACCAACACTTGCATGTCACAGTGTTACAGTTTAGAAGTCTCTGTAAGAGAGTCGTGACTGCTGTGTGTAACGCTGCTTCATATGCTCCCTATGTGGTGTGACTGCCAGAGCTGTCCCTAAACACTGCACACAGCTGTGACTCATGATGTGTAACACAGCAAAAGATCTGTCCTGCAGTCAGGCACCTCCTATTGCAGCCAAGCTCACCTCATCACCTTCTCAAACTTCTGTTACAACAGAACAGGATTCAGTCTGGAGAATATTCTCTAAATCATCAATTCAGCAGTGAACCGCTCTGCAAAATGGCTCAGGTTGCTGCAAAGTGTCATGAAGCAGCAGGTTGTTTTGAGGTGTGACATTCATGTAACTAACACTGTCCTGACACCAAGGTAAGTGAAAAACAGTGTTATAGCCAATCTCCCTGCTCCAAGGCAGCCCTCAGTAAGTCCAAATGCCGGTGCATCCACGGTTTGGCTCTAGCCATGGTCAGCACTCCTAGGAGTACAGAAGTTCCCATTCAGAAGATCTGAGGGTCTTCTACCTGAGGCTGCTGCATAAGAAGATCCAAGAGACCCCCTCAGAAGACAAACTGCTGTGTAAGTTGGTGACCTCCTTGCCTGCACAGTTAGTAGCCAGCTAACAGGGCTAGCTAGAGGTATGTACACTTCCTCCTGGGAGACCAGTTTAATTGCCAGGGTAACTCCAGTGACTCCAGGAAAGACACAGCACTGAAACCCAGACACATGTTTATTTCTAAAATCATTTCACTACACAAACTCAGGATACTAAATAGGAAAATTTGCTGAGTCTTTGAGCATTATTTCCTACCCTAATAACAGGGATGTGCATGCATGATGAGGAAGGTAGCTGCATGCAGAGCAGTGAGCAGTTAATTCTTACTTTGGGAGCTTTCTTTTGTCCTGCACAAAGAACAAAGAGCAATTAAATATTATTGCAGGCCTCCTGGGAACCTCTATGCAGTTTGTGGGCAAAAGACTGTCAGAGACTAGCTAATACTAGCTAGTGCTACTACAGCCGGTACTGAGCTGTCAAAGCAGGAATGGGAGGAGCACTGAGGGATGGCACAAGAAACTCTAATTGCACAGCTCCAGCTGCAACTCAGGCTCTGACACACTGAACTACAACTGGAGTGCCAAAGGCTGGAGGAGCAACTCTGTAGAGCAAGCCCAGCTACAAAGGCTCTGACAACCTGGAAGATTCTCTCTGGGTTATGTGGTGTTTCCCCAGTGTGCTGGGAGCTGGAGTGGTGGGTAGGTGATGCTAGAGTGAAACTGTACCTGGCTCATGAAGAACAGCAGCTCTCTAACTGCAGCACAGCAATCAACTCGGAGGCTGGCAACAGCCAGAGTCCTCTGGCTCATCCTGTACTCAGCTGTGCAATATAAATGAAATATTTTCAAAATATTCTTTGTATGAAGCTGGTGCAGCTGTTGCGTGGATGCTGTGCAAGAAAGAATAAGTGGTGGCTGCACAGAGCACCTCTCACAGAGGTGGCATTGTGTGAAAACACTTGAGCACCACAAGGCTGGGCTGGAGGCAGTAAATTCCTTGTGAAACCCCTCAAGTACAGTGTAGGTGAAAGTAAGGGAAAAGCTCAGACCCCCTTCCTCCAGGCTTTACCTGTTGCAACACCCTCGAGAGGCACAAAGACGGCACACATCAACACCTGATTGCTTCCACCCAAAGCACTGGGGAAGCCACCTTAGAGGGGATCGGAGCAGGACAGAGCAGGACCCAACCCCTACGAGCACTAGGGGCTCTCCGCGGCAGCCGCTGTCAGGGCAGCTAATTAGCAACAAGACTTTGTTCTCCTCGGAAAATAATCGGGCTCAGTCTTCGACGGCAGGACGCCCCTCCCAGCCACCAGCGCTTAACAAAGCCCTAATTATGTAAGTATTATATAACCCGGCACACCTGCCCCCCCCCCCCCCCGCGCCCGGCCGCGCTGCCCCCGGCACGGCGGACTCGGCGCCCGGCCGCCCCCCAGCCCTCTCCGGTCACCAGCAGCTGCCACTGCTGCCAGCACGACAGCCGGGACCAGCCTTTTGTCCGCCTGTCCACACAGGACCACGGCTGTAGGAGCTCCGAAGGCAGGCACTGCGCCCTGGCCAAGCGGACAGGCACCCCGAGAGCCGCGGGCAGTGGGACCTGCAGCCGCAGCCCCCGGCTGGCCCCGGCGGAACGCAGCCCACTGACCACAGCAGTGACCGACTGCCGGCACTGCTCCCGCCCCAGCTTCGCTGCCGGCCGCGATGCCTGGGGTCCTGCTGAGTCACAGCCACGCTACTGCCAGGCACAAAGGCTCTTTCGGGCTGAGCCTGCTCCCAGGGGAAGCTTCCCTCACCTGTCAAAAAGCACGTACATCTTCATTCCCGTTGCTGATTTATCTAGGAGTTAACCACCCCAGGTCTGTCGTTCATACCTGTCACTGTAACCAGACACAGAGTCTGTCATGTTGGTATAACAAAGAGTGCTGCTTGAAGTCTGAGTAACGTGTTTTTCATTTCTCTAAGTATCAGTAAAGCAATCACTCGCTGTGGGTTCAAGACACCTACGTGAAATCTGCTGGTGAGGGATGACAGGCTACCTCTGTCCCCAGTGCAGACCAGAGGATGGAGGGAAGAGATGAGCTCTTAAGAAAAGCCACCAGCACTGACTCTGTGGGCCAGAGCATGAGGAAGGAGCCAGACCATGAGCACACACAAGTCAAACCCATCTCCAGTCTCCTCTGGCAAAAAGTAAGCCCAAATAAATGGAAAACTTTAAAAGATAAATTACAAGGCAGCACTGTCCTTCTTTTTTCCTTCAGACATCTTTCAGCATATCAGTTGCTGATGAGGTTATGCTGCAGAATAAAACTCTTTTCCTGGCCTGAAGGAATCCTTCAGGAACAAAAGGCAGCAGAATTGAAGGGTAGGAGCAAGGAATATACCACCCAGAAACCAAAGGGAAAGGAAGCGGCCAAGAAGTGCCAAGAGGCAAACTGGAATATCAAACAGCCAACTTTGGTGACAGGCGATATATCTTCTAACCCTGGGATTATGCAAGCAGAACCAGGCCCCAAATACCCAAGAGATCTTGTTCTGGCTGGGCCTCAATGCTGCGGACGCTGAGACCCGGGTTACATAAACACCAAAGAGCACTTATATAACTGTGGTATCGTACAAGCTCGCAGCCACTGGTACCCCGTTGCCACTGGAGTGTGGCAGGTACCTGCTCTGGCACTCAGCCCCTCCAGGACCTCCTCCCATTCCTGCACAAGCCCCTGAGTGCAGCCTAGGTGAGGTGCCCATCAGGTTGTCCTCCCTTTAGCAGGCACCACAGGCTCATGGTTCCTCTGGAGCACTGGGCAATCTCGTATCCATTTCCAGCTCAAAAAAGGGTTGTGAAATTTCAAACCAAACATCTTCATAGTGCTTTGAGACGGCAACACATGGAGAGACACAGAATGCTCCTACCTGCTATCCCTCTTCTAGATATGGAATCAAAACTACTTTTCCCGATGAAAGCCCTCAAACCTAAACTGCTCCCTCCTGCTGTGCCCCCTCTCTTGCACAGACACTGTGGGCACTAGTGAAGACAGGGAAACAAAGACAGGAAGGCACCCACTGAGGTAGCAAGGGAGGCAGGGATCAGTCACATTTGTCCTTTAGCCAGGGGTGTTCGAGAGCAATGAGTTACATAAAGCTGCTGCTCTGGAGTCAGGAAGTGTTTCAGGCTGAGTGCTGGGAAGTTTTCAACAAGCTGTGTGCAGGAGGGAACTGAAACCTCCCCTTTCTGGTTATCCCAGTTAACTAGTAACCCAGAATAGAGTTTTGTCAGCCAGATTACGAAAATTACCATGGGGATCTAAACCACAAGTAACCGGATTTAACCTTATTTATTTTCACAACACTTCAAAGCTTTTTTAAAAAAGAGAAATATGATCTAGTTTATTGAGGTGGCTAAATATTGATTTAGGTAACAAATTTCCCCTTTCCAGCTTCAGAAAATAGATGCATATGGGGGCTTGACACGTTCCAAGCACAGTGAATCCAGCTGGCTGCTACCATGACTCTTCTAGGGATAAATTCAGGGACTAAGAAAAGAGGACGAGTAGGGGAGCAAGCATTCTGCATTATGCAATGATTACATAAGCATTAATTTACACTAGGTAGCTGGGAGTTGTAGCTTTCTACCAGCATACCCTCAGAGCAATGAGAAATAATAAAGAAGGGATTATTGCTACCACACACTTCCAAGGCCACCAAAATGGCAAACAAACAACAAGCACCAGCTGAACTTTAATCTCTGCCTCAAGCTCAACCATAGTTTTGCTCAGGACCTGCTAACAGGACAGGGTGAAGGCAGGTGTCACTCCCTCCTAATTTAAAAGAGAAGCATGGGAAATAATCCCAGCATCCTCCAGCATCGGAGTCTTTCTTTGTTGTTGCTCCTGATGGTAGTGGTATAAGGGAGGAGTGGTTTCAAAATTATAATAATGTCACTTGTACCCTGGTCAGTATCAAAGGAGTTCACGGGCATGATGAGCTCCTCACAGTACCCTGTGAAACACCCTACTGTCCATCTTGCAGAGGAAGAAACTAAATCAAAGCAATCAGGTGGGCATCAGTGCTGAGTAACTCGAGTTATTGGCTTCCTGTCCTATGCTCTAATCAACAATTCTCTTTCTTCTCCATAAATATTATTTCCTACTTGAAAAAAACAAAACACAGTTGTGGATTTTTCTCAGAACTGTAACAAAGCACAGAACTTCAGCTACATTCCCTTTTTCTGCCTCAGTCTCTAAAAAAAAATCAGAGGAATTTTTAAGGACTCTGTTTAATGAGGGAGGCATCACTTGGGAAAAAAATTCAAATTGTTGAGTTTGAGCCTGTGTGCTACCGCATTCCACTGGCACTTCTCCCATCAACTGCAGCCAGAAAAGTGACCGAGAACACTGGAGAAAGTTAATAAGACCAGGATGAAACACCATTGCTGAAAGAACAATCTGTTTCTAGTTTTCCTTTCCAAAATATTGGTGCTGCTAAAGGAGTTTGACAAAAGGCTGCAAAGTTGTTTGTGGCAATCAGACTCAACAAACTGAAGTTACAATGCCACAAGAACCCCCCCCCCCCCCCAAAAATACACAACACCCTAAAAACTAAGCACATTACAGCCTGGAAAAGAAACAGGCACCTGTTCCTTCAAAAGGTTGCTAAAATAACAATTAGCTCTATGGTCAAGAAAGAAATATATGTGTATATCACAAGGAAACAGGGATTTTTACAAAAAAGACATTTTTCTTGCAGGATAACAGGGGGATAGGTAGTGTACTGCAACAAATCTTGATTTACTAGCTGGTGGGTGCTACCATAAAATAATTACAATCTGCTCTAACTTTCTAGTGACATTTTAAAAATAAAAAAGTATCACAGCACTGTATACACAGGTGCTTGCTACTTTGAAGACCCCAAAGAAGTGTTCAGGCACCTGGACTGAGGAAAAGCCGGATAAATCAGAGCAGAAAAGAAACATTGCTCAATGGCTGAAGCACCAAACCAGAGAAGAACATGATGTGTAAGATCTGCACAGACTCACTCAGTGACCTTGTGCAGTTTATCATCTCTTTTGGGACAGGCAGGTTGTGCAGAAGTGTGATGGAGACACTCTTGGATCCACCAGCCAGAACAGAACTTCAAGATATCAGTTAAAAAGGCTTCCTCAAAGAGAGACAATTTTCTACTGCTAGAGACTTTGGTAGAGGCTGTAACAAACCTTGCCCCAGACTTTGCAACTTGACAAGTACAAAGAGGAGTTAATTTGCACTTTTGCTCTCTTACTTTTGTACAAATACCTTTCCAACCAAAATTTTTGAAAGCCCCCTAACCTTGTATTCTCCCTCCATCTATGACCTACAGTCTCATTTCCAAAAGCATCTTTCCCCTCCTGTCTTCTCTTTTTATACCTATTATCTAGACTAAGTTACATAAGCCCCTTGTATCATCACCCAGATTCCTCATTTATCCAAACTCATTTTCTATTGTAATTCCTTTTTTTCTCAGTTCACACTCTCCCAGAATTAGCTTCTTTGTCCTGCCACCACAACCAGAGAACTAAGATGGATTTTTTTTTTCCCTAGAACTCCCGTTACCACTAATGGGTAACAAATATTGCATGGCTTATTTCTATAAAAACTCCTCATGACAACCACACTGCACTTCTATAATAAACCAGGATTCCAGAGCTGGAACTCCTGGGGACCATTTTGGATCAGTCTGTAAGGTTCATAGCATGACTTTGGAGGTATTTGCCACATGAACAAAGTGCAAGAAGCCTGGCATCACAAAGTACCTCACCTCAAAGTAAGAAGTTAAATTACAAATTCAGAAAGTTCTTCAAATCTGAACAAAGTTTTTTCTCCAACAGACAACATCCTCCCACCATCAAACAAATTAAGTGGCAGCTATCCCCAAACTGTGAACTCCCATTAGGATTTCACCAGCATCTCCCATTTCATAGGGGGGAAAAAGGCCAAGTAGCTTTTAGTCTCTTAGGCACTAATTAGGGGATCTAGAGCAAGCACCAACAGCTCTGCCTGGTGCTCAGATTGTTGCCCGGTCAGCAACTCACCAAATACTTCACTGACAAAAGAAGCTCTTGAAACTCTTATCAAGTAGGATGTTGCAGAGAAAGTATCCACAGAAGGTCGAATGGGGTAGGGGAGAGGACAGTGGATATAAAATGATACTGCTATTAACAACTGCCTCCTCTCTTGGAAAAAGAACTTTCGCTGCATTACAACACAACAGCAGCAGAAACAATAACAGCCAGACCCAAAATGTCACATCATCAAAGACTTCAGAATTATAGGCACAAAGGAAGAGTGAGCTTCCCCCTCATGCCCCCTCCATCAGGCCAACAGGCACTGCAAAGCTCTGAAATCTCAACCTCTTCCATCCCTGCCTGGTAAAGAGCATATTAAAACCTGAGACCCACAGAAGAGTCTTGGTTCCTGATGACTTTTACCAGCCACTGAGTAGGGTGCTCCAGCCCAGGGGTGGGAAAATGAATGGCCTGTAACAGGAAAGCAAGAGGAAAAAGAAAACAAGGGAGAAAAAGAAAGAAAAATCAACCCACAAAATTCCCCACCTGTGTCCTACCTGGAAACTGCTGAGACTCATCCAAGAGTAGCATGCTGCTCAGTGCACCCTTTGCCTGCACACTTGTTCAACGTGGCTGCACACTCTCAGCTCTTCTGCTATTCTTGTCTCAGGGTCTTCAGGACAAAAGTTTCCAGTCACTCCTGACAACTCCTTATCTCTGCCCACAGCCCAGCGAGCACTAAATGCACTCTCACTCACTGTTCAGTTCACAGGTGGGAAAAGACTCCTGATAAAACAGTCCAGGGTACAGGCAGGGAAACCTGCACTTAAAGTTTCTGAAAATAACTTTGGTAAATAGCTCCTAGTGCTTGAATCCACCCAGCTGGTGTGACGAGAAGCAGTACGTATATATCCTCCCAGCACCCAGCCGAGACGGACCAGGGTCACCGTTATATAACTAGTTAAATATGCCTCGTGTTCAGCCTAAATAAAAATTGTCACTATCTCCTCCCCTGCTCTGAGAGTCAAACAACACAGCCCTGCCAGAGGTAGCTGCTGCTCCACTGGGGACCGATGCCTGGATGCCTGGGGCTGTGCTGCCGGGACGGTTTGGCTTCCGTACGGGCTCCCGATCAGCAGGAGCAGGCTCAGTATGCCTTGGAAAAGAGTTTCAGAAGAGAGAAGAGGAGCAGGGAGGCTGAGTGGGTGTGTACAGGGGAGGTCTCTCTCCTCTGGAGCAGCAGAGCTGCACGCCGTACGGATCAGATCCCATTCACTCAGCCTGTGATCCAGTTCAACTAGTGGCAGAGACCAAGACTGAGAATAAAATAAAAATCCTTACATAACCACTCAGGCTCCGCTGGGGCCCCGCACAAGGGGAATCCCAACAGACAACAGGACACTCAGAGCAGGGGACACGGCACCGCAACTCTGCTTCTGAGTTTCACTGGTGGGCGGGAAGGAGATGCAAAAAGGAGTACAGCCCTTCTGGCTTCAAAAACAATTGTGATTTTATGAGCTATTTGCACAATGCCGTCTAATTTGCAAGAAACCTGGACAACTGAGACTGAAACTTGAGCAATTTGATGGAGCTGGTAATCTGTTTGCACAATAACAGGTGAAAGAGCATCCTGTTTGCTTGCTTAAACCAGCAGCTTGTAGACCACTGCAGGTTTCTAAGTTTTCAGGAAAGAACTTGTCAGAATTTGTGGAGTGAGAGATTACTGTGAGTCTTTGTCCCAGTCACTCACCTGCATCAGGACAGGCTCAAGAGAGAATAAATAAGTGCAGAATAAGTCCTTTAAAGCTGTAGTTGAACCCCTAAAGGCTATCCATCCTGCCTAACCTTCTTCAGTGTTGCAGAGACTTTATCCACACCCAGTTCCCTTCACAGGCATATCTAATGCCAGTAATAAAGAGCAAACCTGGGCTGAGAGACACATAATGAAATTAGCTCTCTGGTGGTGAGCATTTGTCCATGTACCAAGTCAGCTGCTTATTGAAACAACTGGTGAGGGAGCTCTGGGAAAGCCAGGACACACACAAGGAACTCAAAGCAGGCGGTGTCCGAACAGCCCTCACACAGACCTGCAGGACTCCGGGACAATGAGCAGCAAAAGCTGATCTAAAGCTGATCTAAAGGGCTGCAAGCACAGCCAGGGCAGAGCCCAGCTCCCATTTGTGTGACTCTAGCCATTTTTATTTGACCTTTCATTTGAGAGGGTAGCAGGGCACGGAGAATGCTTGCTGCCATCAAAACACCCTCAGTGCTTCAGGGAACATCACAACTTTGAAACAAACCCAATATGCTTTTCATAGTTAGAGCTACATACATTTCACAAAAAAAAAAAGAAAAAAAGAAAAAAAAAGAACTGTATTACAATTAAGATCCTCAGTAACAGGACAGCCTTTGCCCTATGTCACAGATTCAAACAGCCTGGCTGGCACACAATGTTTATCTAGGGGGAAAAGAGGGACAAATATATTAAAGAAGTGCATAGCCAAGGATCTTGTAACAGGCCTTATAAGGACTTTGTATGGTTGGAATAAATAAGCAAACATGACCTCAGCATCTGACCTAACAGATTTATGAATCTGGAAAGCAAGATTTGAAAACAAGTACTGGGTAAATACAACTGGGTATTTGCAAAGCATGCAGTGCTGGTTTTGACTGGGAGAGAGTTAATTCTTTTCTTAGCAGCTAGTATGGGGCTATGCTTTGGATTTATGTTGGAAATAGTGTTGATAATAGAGATGTTTTTGCTATTGGTGAGCAGGGCTAATACAGAGTCAAGGCCTTTTCTACTTCTAACACTGCCCCACCAGTGAGGAAGCTGGGGGTGCACAAGGAGTGAGGAGGGGGACACAGCTGGGACAGCTGACCCCAACTGGCCCCAGGGATATCCCAGACCATATGGTGTCATGCTCAGCATATAGAGCTGGGGAAAGGAGAAGGAGAGGGGGGATATCCAGAGCGATGGTGTTTTTCTTCCCAAATCACTGCTACTGCTTTCTTGGGGAGGGCTGAACATGTGCCTGCCCATGGGAAGGAGTTGATGAATTCCTTGTTCTGCTTTGCTGTTTAACTATCTTTATCTCAGCCCACAAGCTTTGTCACTTTTACCCTTGTAATTCTCTCCTCCATCCCACTAGGGGATAGTGAGTGGCTGTGTGGGGCTGAGCTGCCAGCTAGGGTTAAACCACAACACATCCATATTACAGCAGTCAAGCATGAGAAAAATGGAAGGTCAATACACTGGGGGAAACAGGAAACCTACACCTGTCCTTCTGCAACACAGCAATAAAAAGGGAATTTCCTTCTTCACCTTAGCATGCAAAATGGAGAAGCAATTTTTCTAGCCCTTCTACTCACAACAGCCTGCTGGTGAGGCCACCACTGTTAGCTAGGATAAATACATATTCACACAACTAAGAATTAGATCTGCCTGAAACAGTCAGTTTATAAAATGATCTCCTCATGGAAGGTAATCTTGTTACAGATAAGTCCATTTACTGAATAGCTTTTCCATGAGGCCAGTCTTACCAGTAAGGAACAAGGTTCTCCCCCCCTCCATGGGGTCAGAAATCTTACCCAGCTGTCACACCTCACCTTCTTCCTCTCAAATCACAAGCTCTTTGCAATTGTACAAACTGTGCTATACATCACAAGAGGTTTCTCAAAAAGCTTTTGTCACCTGAGAGATTCCCTTGTTAACAACTTAGGGGATTACCTGTTAAAAAAAAAAAAACCACACAACACTATGAAGTTTGTATTTTCATAGAATATTAAGGTCCTTCAGAACATGTTTTTTATTTGGCTGACAAGTGTTTCCAGCAGCAATGTCAGCATCCCTGAACACTGCAAATTCACAAGCATTAAAACTCATACTTAAACCTGTCTATACAGACAAGAAACTTGACCATAAAGTGTTTCAGACGTTAAATCCTCCGTATAGCAAAGAACATTATCCAGCTGAAGTCAGTTAAACTAAATAAATTTCAACAAAATGTCCCAAAACATGCATTCCCTTCAAGGTGGAGTAGCTCCTTCCCCAGCCCCATGCCTGCTGTCCACCTTGAACCTCTCAGTCCCTGCTCCACAGGCTGAGCAGCTCCATGACTGCTTCATGACCTGATCCAAGCCCAGCAAGGACAGCACCAGAAGAAGCACTGCATCTCTGATGTGCCATCCTGCTCTTGGTCCCTGCAAGCTAGAGTGGTTCCCTTCTCTCCAGGCTGTTCATCCTCATCACCACCCCATAAAGCAGAAGAGACCTTCCTTGCCCACCCTCAACTGCTCCAGGCTGGCTGCACAGTCCCTTCCCCACCCCATGGCTTTCTCCCAGCCATGCTCCACATCCAGCACTCCTTCTGCACACCCCACTGACCTCCACTGTGCAGGGAAGCTGCCTACTAACCCAAATTGTTTGCAAGTTACTGAACATGATCTAGGCTTGATAGCCACATTTCACTCTTGATTAGCACCTGCTAGTAGCACATACACATCATTAAGGCCACTTTCCCTGTCCTAGTTTCCATGTTGTTTTAGCAACACAGAAAACACACAAGAATTCCAGGTTTGAGTTGGACACAGTATAAGGTGTTGTTTATCCACCCAGAACTGTTCAGACAGACTCACACTTGGACTCCACAACACTCTGTGTTGGCAACTGAGTATTGCTGGGCTTTGAGAATCATTTGCTTTTTAAACAAACACGGCACTGCAAATAAAAATTCTTTTTGATAAGATCTAAACCAAGCATGGAAAACCAGAGGAGTTTTTCCATTGACTTAAGTGAGTTTCAGACTGAACCATAAGGCATAAAATTGGATAAATCTGTTTTTTCTAATTTTATTTTATTAATAAAAATCTTGGTGTATTTTCTTTCCCAAAGTCATCTAAATCGTAAGTGGGGGGAGCTTGGGAAGTTGTACATAATGTAACAAAAATCTAATTGTACAAAATACAGAAAGTGACACAACGCAGTGCCTCTTGCAAATGCTTTTCACACTGGCACTGTGGCATAGCACACTGCTTGAGATTCCAAGACTTTCAAAGGTTGTTTAAATGTACCAAAGAAAAGAAGCTGTTACTAGACAAGATGTAATGATTTAAAGTCGAAGAATTTATACCATAGATATTTATCATCATTCTAACCAAAATTAAGTCCATTCAGTTACAATCCCAGTTACATTCAAGAAACTGATTCCTCATTTCTGTAACTTGCTAAATTTCTCTGCTGATGTAAATGACACAACGTATTTGTGCACCACTGAAGAGTTTTTTGATATAACTTTAATTTCATTCTATTCATTTTCAGCTATGTGCAAATTTGACATAAATCAAGCTGAGTGCACAAAAGTACCACTTTTAAATCACTTCTAACAGTTCAAGTATTTAAATATTTTACACATAGATGAGGATTATCTGCAGATGTTTTAATTGCAAAATTTGTTTTGACAGAGATTTAAACTAGAAGTTTCTGTTCACCTAGCCCAAAAAGATTTTATCTTGTAGCTTTCTTCTGTCTCATTCCTATTTGCATGTGAAAATAAAGTCCTCTGACTCCTACTTAGAATTTTTTTGAGGCTGAGTCAGTGAGCTACATATTGAAGAAAATGTGAACAAGACATTTTAAACATCTGCAGTACAAAATACTGTTAATAAAAAAATACTTTGATCCAAACAATGAACCAGACACTTCTAAGTTGCAGTTTCTCTAAAGTCTAAGCAAGAAGTTAAAAAGATAAAGGAAATACTTGTGATGTGATGTTATGTTTTAAAATCTGAAGAATACTTCTAATTTAATTAAAACAGTTAATCATCTCCTTCTATATATTCATTATTTAATACTACACTTATATAACATATAGCTACACACATATTTTATTTAACCAGTCATTAAAACCAGCACAATACCATATAAATTAGGGGGAAATGAAATTAAGGAGCCCTTGCATGGTTTTAAACTCAGAAGAAAATCAAAGAAGTTCCACCCAGTACATTTGAACATAAAAGGGGTGCTGCCTAAAATGTAAACCAGAGGATTTTCACTTCGTCTTCTTCACATTCATCAGGTGAACTTGGCAAAGTGACTTTGCCACTCCTTACCTGTTCAAGAGGGAAAATACCACACTACAAATTTGCTAATTAGTTTCCATATGATTTCATCACCTTTACAGCAGTTGCAGCTGAGGGAATACAGTACCCATTAGCAAGGGCAAGGTGTGGCACAAAGCTGACAATCTGAAATGTACATGGGGGAAAAAGACACCAAACAGGACAGAGGAGCAAGTGGGACTGTTCTTTGTTAGAGATTCTCCGGCATTATGACATGAAAAATGCAAGTTTTTGGCCAATAAAGCACAACCTCTATATCCTGCAAAGCTTATCAGAAAAGCAGGAAGACAACTCGGGGCAATTCTTTGTTCAGTTAGTAACTGCTGACCCTGCTCCCCACACCTTCATGCTGATCTCACATTTGTGACAGCTTTAAGAGAAGAGATAAAATACAGATAAAAAACATTTGAGAAACTCCACAGACATAAATATAGAAAATGCAGAGCCATGCACGTGGGCTGCTCCTGAACTGCATAGAAAGATTTCTATTTTGTATTCCATCATACGCAATAGATCAAAGGGAAGGAGGGAGAAAAGAGGGGGGAAAAGCGTAGCTGGTTATAACACCACATCATTTCACGAGATCTGCCAGTCCCTGCGCCCGATTGGCGGCTCTGAAGGAAGCAAAGCTCTGGCGTCATCACCTCCTTTTAAAGAAGTAAAGCTAGTCATTACTCCAGGTTATATAACACTCAGACTATGCCAGACTTTGTGCCACCCTCTCAAAAAGGAAGCCGCTGTCAGAGAGCCTGGGAGGCGGGCAGGGGAGTCACCGACGTTTTCCTTCGGAGCTTCCCCCTGCTCGGGATAAGCCGCGGGAAGAGTCCCTGCGTTCGGACAGAGCGACCGACCCGCGACATCGGCACTCCGAAACCCCCTGCGCAGGGGGCTGGGGGCCAGAACTCCTCAGGATCTCATCCTGCCTTCCCACAGCAGCCCCCAGGCCACACCTCACCCTGCTGAGAATAACCCAGTTCACGGGGTTACTTAGAGTGCTGGAATCAGCCAGTAAAGCCCCCGAAGCGCAGGCACCGCTCCTCCCCATTCCTCCCGGATTTACTGGCAAACAGCCCACAGGGAAGGCATCTCTGCCGTCCTCCCACCAGCGAAACTGCCCCAACGCAGCAGAATGCCCAGCCAGGCAATCTGCAGCTTCGGAATCGGCAAGAGGGGAGATAAAGAATCCACTACTGGCTGCTCCCAGCAAAGCACTCAAGAGAATTTTTCTTTAACATCACCATTTAGTGAGTCCAGTAAATCCAGTTCAAGCAAGTTGGGTGCCACAAGGTCCGCACAACGTGCTGGGGACTGGGACCCTCGCTGGCTGGGCAGGGCCAAGCCCCTCAGACTGCACACACAAACATCATTTTGCTCTGACACACACACTGTGCTCCCAGGAAACTGCCAGGATAAAAACAATGGGTAAAATCTGAAGCCTTCTGTAATTGAAGCAAAATTCCCAGAGAAATCCGTGGGGCTTTTGCCTAAATGAGAGGCAAACCTCCTCTGCAAATTCTTCAGTATTACTCAGTAACCTAAAACAGTGAATGCTACCATCCCATCTTCTTTTACCTTCGATACTAAGTGCATCTTTTGTATTTTACTCAGCTGGGTTGTGGAAACATAGAAGACAGCCAGCTCCTAATTTTTTGGGTCTTAGGAAACCGACAGAAGTCTTGAAGGTAAGGTGTGTGGACACAGAGAGTGTATGCTGAACAGACACAAAGCCCTTATCACTTTCAGGAACTGAGAGAACAACAAAACTCCCTCAACTTCTTAGTTCTAGTACATCACCTGAGAAATGCATCCGCTATCTGCAATTGGATGCACATTTACAGAGTTACCCACAACCATGTGAGGCTGAGCCCCGCACTCTGCACCTATATAATAAAGTACATTTAAATGCTCTGATCCATAAGGATAATTTTCTAATGCAATGCAGTTTCCTATGACAGTTTGATTAAGTTTAAACACATGTCAATAGGCAGGATATTAGTTGACAAGTAAATTCTCTTACAGGTAGTGATTGCTTTTGTACCTCTTATGATACCACACAAGCCATCCTCTTTGCAGGCAATTATTGGCTTGAAAGAAAGTCTACATAAAGTTACTAGAAGCATGAAAACCTGCCTGGCTTGTAAGGATCATCAAAGTGCACAGTGGTACATGAAAGTTCAGATCTGGCTCTTTACTAAGACCAGAGCCATTGCATAGGCAACAAACCTTGACTGGAGCAGAGGCTTGTTTCCCCCAGGATATGCCCTTCCAGCTTCCTTGGAAATAGTACTGGTGGGCTCTAGAGAGAACTGCATCCAGCCACAAGTAACCAAAACAAAAGAATCCATATAGGGAAGTCCATCAAGAAGGGAAAAGTGAGATGATGTCAATCACCACTTTTCATTTTTCCCAAGAAATTCACTTTATGCACCGCAAACATCCACTTGTAGATTAAAGTGCAGGATTATAATTTATGGGGACTCACCTCTCTGGCATAGGTACATACAGAACACAGAAAAGTTTACAGTCAAAGCCTGCCTCATGATTGTCTTCAGTGTTTTTCTAGACTTAGCAAAGTCCTGACTTCTGTTTCTTTCTATACCTTTTGCTCCAACTCATCCCCTTTAAAACAACAAAAAGACCCTGCTCTCCACCCCAAGCTTACTCTGATGGGCTTGTGCCTTTCCTTAGCCCCAGCACCTGCCTCCAGCTAAACAAGGACAGAAGATCAAAGCACAAGTCACCAGTCTGAGGCAAGAAGCATGCAGTAACCAAGGCCACTGTGCCACACACTGCAGCAGATGGAAGCAGGGCTCCTCAAAGAGCAGCTCTGCTCTCTGAGGCTGCCTTGACCTTGGGATGCCCATCTGCCCTTGGTGCAACCTGGAGACACAGCTGTGAAAGGCTGCTTTCCAAAAGGAGTGGAGAGATTAAAGCAGTAAGTACCTAATTACTCATCCTCTTCTTAAGGAATAAATTAAATTTTCTAACAGATAGGAAGGACAACTTAAAACCAGTGTTTCCTTAAAGAAAACGCTGTGCAGTCTGGTCAAAAGTAGAAGGCAAAACGTTTCAGGTTGTTAGAACAAATCTCCATTTACCAACACAAGCATGATCATTCATTTCAGGTAAAAAGTGCAGGGAAATTACTTTCTAACAGCAGTTTCTTTTTTCTCCTCCTTCTTATCTCCAGCAGGATGGGCCTTTCTAAATCTGGATATAAAATGATAAATTATACCATTCAGCAAGCTAGGAAACTGTCTCCATACTCTTCCTCTGCCTCTCTCAGTTTCATACAGGTGATCTAATTTATAAGAATAGCCACAGTCAAAAAGCAAAAACTCACATATTTGAGGAGGAGGAGCCTACAAAATGAACAGATTTATACCAAAGACTTTCCTCTCTTCCCCTGTAAGAACAGAAAGTTGCTCTGTTCCCAACCACACACATCCAGCTGGGGACTCCCACACACCCCAGTTTTGTTTTGTTCCAGCACTTTGTTGGGGAGAAGAAAAGATAGAATGCCTTGGGGTGGGAAGCACATGAATAACACCATCTCCAAAACGAGCAGCACATCTCTGTACCTTAAGGATGCATTCTTGTATCATTCAAAGAAGTATTAACCCATACTTCCACATGATTATAAAAACAGATTTCCAAAATAATTTCAGCTTTAATATTCCAGGTGCTAATGAACTTTCTAATAAGTATGGTATTAACTACTCATTTTCCCCATTAGATTAGACAAAGAATTTGCCCAGGCAGCTACAAATTGATTTCCCTTTCAATGTAATTGCACCCTATAATGATGACCCACAAAGAGCCACAGAGGAACATCATATTAAACAAAATCCATACTTGCTATAATTTCATGCCAACATTTTTTTCCCTCAACAACCAAGTGAAAATCATAGGAAAAGCTGATCAAGCAAGACCCCTTTAAATGAACAGGCTTTCCTCTAGTGAGGGCTCAAGGTAAGCAGAGGTCTTTTCAAGCTTAGATCAGCACTGGGTGCCATCTGAAGTCAAGAGCTCCTGCCTTGGTATCAAGGGGGAAAGTTCAAAACTGTGAGTAGCAAGTGGCAGTTCAAGTTCAAGCAAAAGCAGCTACTGAAATCCACTGTGGATCATGCTTCAGAAAGGAAAGGTGGCTCTGTCTGAGCTATCAAATGTCACAAGCAGGGTGAGCAGTTTTAAGAGGCCAGGGTGAGGAAAAGGGTCTCTCTTCCCCCTCATTGACCTCATGTGCCAATCTCTTATATGTTCTGAAATTACCTGATGCCCTCACCCTACCAAGGAGCTGCAATGCAAAACATCAATGCACCCATGTGTCCTCCTCTCCTGGACTTGCTATCCTGTACCACCAACTAACTGTGCTTCTCATTCACCCCTCTTTAAGAGTCTGTATGTCCACAAAGCCCCACACAAACCAGTCTTGGTTTGCTCCAGCACTTTGCCAGGGAGTAGGAGGAACAGTATGAGTCTGAGCTGGGAAGAGGGAGCTCCTCCAGTTCTCCAGTAGTCAAACAGAGATGCCACAGTGCTCGCACATTCCTAGCCCCGGAACATGGGGAAAGAAAGAGAGACAGGAAAGGAGAAAAAGTGCAGAACACAGGGCAGGAGACAAGGCCAATTCCATGGAGTTTGTCTTATCACAACAGTATCACCTAATATGTTATTATTTGGTGTTGTCTGGTATTTTTATACAGTAAGAACTGCAGCACTACTGTAGAACTGGAAAATTGTTCCCAGTATACCCTAAAAGCACAAGGGTGCATGGTACAGCAGACAGGGGCTGGAATCTGTATTCCAGCCCCTGTCTGCTGTACCATGCACCCTGTAATGCAAACACAACTAGGAGCCTTTGAGGACAGGGTCTGAATGCTTGTGCTCATTAAGACATCTTTCAGAGAACTGAACAACCACTTCTACCCCAAACTGCACTTTAAGAAAGTGTTTAACCCATATATTCAGAGATAAGAAAACAAGCAACTTGCCATCACTGTTAATAGCAGAATTACAGCCATACATATGAATAAGAGATAATGAATTCCAGAGACATCAGTCAGAATAATCTAGAGACATTCCCAAAGTGAAAAAACAGAAGAGTACAGTGGGATTCATTCAAACATTCAACAGCTTTCCTTGGGAAAGCTCTGAGGTATAAACGGTCCACGCATTTGAAATGATCTGTAAAATCCATATTGGAGATTTGTTTCCTCTTTGCTCAAATTAGCTTTTATTCCTATGGAGTCCTACACAGCCCTGAGCAACAACCAGGATCAGAGAAAAAGTGCAGGATTTGAAACAGCCCTTTATCTCTACAGTCATCAGTACATCACATTTCCAGTGAAAACGATTTAGGGAGTTAACAAAAAAAGTTTCTAGCAGTCATGCATTGCTATCACAAAATCAAACACGATAAAACAGGTGCTGCAACCCACAAGTGATGAAAAAACAGATGAAGTGGGCAGGGATGACAAGGCTGGAAAAGCAGTGGCAGCCTCTGGCTAGGATTGAAGCATGCTGCTGGGCTGGGTGTGCAGTCTGACAGCCAGGGAAGGGGCTGTAAGTGTCAAAATAGGTATGTTCTGGAAGGAGAATTCTAGAAAAAAAAAAGACTAAAGCTGGAAGATTTCTTACATATGAGACCCAGGTTCATTAACTGGCCACCACTGAAGAAATGGATAAAGGATGTAAGCCATGTGGTTCTTAGCTTTCACTTAGTGAGAAATATTCAGAAAACTAGCTTTTCAGGCTCTTTTGATTCCTTGAGGGCAGGGGCAAAGGTTGAAGAGCTCTGTTCTTCAATACTGAAAGCCTGTACCATACAAGCACAAACTAACTCAAGACCACCTATAGGACAGCTTATACTAAATGCAAACAAAACTCAGCGGAAATGAGAAAAATGTGCCAAAACTGAAGATAGCACTAAAGTACCAGAATATATAAAGAACTCCTAGAAGACTATGAAACTGAAACTACACACAAGGATTAACTCCACATACAACATGTATCAGAAAGACAAAAACAGGTTAAACATGCAAAACACAAGTCACTGCTAAGTTTGAGATGATATGATCAACCACCACCAAGTGTGGACAACATTACATTAACACTGGAAAGTTCTTAAGTTACTTGAGCCACCATGGAAATCCTAAACAAAGCCACTAGTTTGCAAGCAAATGGTAAAAATGTTAGTTTTGTTATTGATATGATCACTATTATTTAAAACAAGTAATCAGTTTCTGTTTGGAGAAAATGTTTATGCAGCCTGTCAGCCTTCCAAGAAACAGCTTTGAAAGATTAATAATCATCTAAAGCTTGTGCTAGAAATATGCATGAGCCCATCCTCAACGGAAAGATCCCCCCAGGATCCCCAGTGGGATCAGAACAACCACAATACCAGGAGGGGAGGAGAACAGCACAGCTGGGAATAGGGAGAACAAAGTTTTAACAGAAATTATTAAAATTAAGCTTTTTAAAAGCTTCATAATATAAACATTAGAGCACTGCATCCCTTCTTATGAATAAAACTGTCTGTTCCAAATATGATATTTATGAATGAGGTTAGTCTACAAAGCCATGGGACTACAAACATCAGATGGGCACAATGAAATGAACCTGTTAAATCTGAGGTTGGTTATATTTCATAGGCTAAAGAGCAGGAGACCTGTTTATATTAGATCTAAGGTGATACAGATGCCAAATGACATTTTGGAGGCAATGTGTAGCTGTAAGGAGATATCAGGAAGAGCAGACTGGACATCTCCACAGAAGATAATAATTATACATCTAAGCACCCAGAAAGCATTCTGATATTGTGGCAGACAGAATTAAAGCTGAACAATCTGAAACCTCAGAAGAAATCTAGCTTTGCTCAGCTCATGGAAGGGAGTTTTCCCTTGTACCTAATGAATAAACCTAAAAATACTTTATGTTAGTTTCATGTAAATTCTTTTTCATGCTCCTCGTTATTTTCTACATTTTTAAAAAATTTATTTTTAATTAGTCACTACAAAAATATAAAACACAAACATGTTTCTAGTGTTTTAACATGAAAATAAATAGCTGTCATTAGCAGTTCACAATGTTCTGCATACCTACATTGCTCTTGTTTGCTTTGAAAAGAATAATCCCGACAAACAACTGTGAGTATCCACTCACAATAACATAGATGTTGATGATAAAGCACATAAGTCTATGATAATAGATAGTGGAATAGTGGGAATGACCCACTTGGACATGACATACAGACACTCCCTTCTGTTAGCAGAAGTTTGGAACCAATGTCACACTTCCTTCTGCTCTACTGCTGCATGGTCCTGTGAACAAAGTGATATTATCATCACCAGTCTGAAACAGAGTAAGCTGTGACCTTGTAACTCTTCTCTGTGTTGATATTGGGAATTCCCTTGTTTCTTACCTGAACTAACACTTCAATTTCTGCCACTTTCTCATTAGAAAAAGGCATGATGGGAATAAAAAAAAAAAGAGGAATGCATTCGTTTGTGTGTAAATATTTTTATAAAAGCATTTAAAATCAAAACAGCATCTTCAAATAGCACATGGCTGAAAGAATACAACAACAAAACAAAAAACACTTGAGAACAACAATTTATTTTGAAGCCAAAAAATTTTTAGTAACTAGAAGAAGAGAGAAGCATCTGTTTTTAACACATTCTATGCTAAGAAAAGGAAGACTACTCTCAGTTGGTTTAGGTAGATATATTCAAATACCTGCATACCCTTTGAAGTTATTAAAAATTGCAATTTTAAAGGAAGCAAATAGAGCATCCCCTTAGGCTCTGGCTACAGTGTTGTGATATAAAGAGTTTGATGGCAAATTCAGCATGGGGAATTCCCACCTGAGCTCTGCACTCCTGTCTCTGTGCCCTAGAACATCAGCCCTTCTGGACCAACAAACATTTCTAGGATCATGCTGTGACCCAGAACAGTTATCTGGTAACACTCAAATGTAATCTGCACAGCACAGGCCCACAAACACCTGCATTTTTAGCCCTGATCTGAACTGCTCCTCTCCTGAAGAAGAGAGTAGGGCAGGTGGAACTAGGTGAGGATAGAAGGTGACAACTTACTTAGCACTTCCATCTTTCATCTTGTAAAAAAAACAAAGGAAAACCCAACCTGTATGCCAGCAGGAAAGAACATTTTCCAGCTGTTAAAGATGATTACTGTGAATGAGCAATAATTGTCCATAGCATCCATCAAATTGTTTATGTATGGGACAAGCCAATGACATAAATATATTTATTGTCACCACATCCTTTAAATAAAACAAGTAATTGCAAATCAGCTCATTTACTTTATATAATTGCTTTCCCAAAATTTGAAGCTACTTTAAAAATTCTATCCTTCTTGCAATTTTTACTTGTGGCTTGTTTTCCTGATGGAAATTTTTTTGGCCAGGAGACCATATTTAACATACATTAAGTACCTATTTAAACTAAACAGCCACATAAGGACTTCTCCCTACCAAGAGCTGGACAAATCCTAACTCTTACACAATCCCCCAAGGGGTGACAGCCAGTGCTCTATAACAATGTATTCATGCCTCAGGTTTTAGCTTTTATATTTCAGATTCTGTACTGCTTTAGTGTGTAGTTCTGAGCTTCATATTAAGGGATGGTAAGCTCTCATCACAGAGTAGCTGGACAAAACAATTCCTCTCCTAGTTTGGGACCAAGGACTACCACCCAAATTTCAGGCCCAAGAGCATAAACAACATGGACTGAAGAGAGAAAAACAAGAAGGATGGGACTTCATAACCTAAAGTTGTAATTGGATAATTAACTGCAATATGCAAATGGAGCAGAACTTATAAAAAGTGAGAGAGACCCTGTGCCTGGTGATGCATTTTGTGACCATTTTGGTTCATCTTGGGTGTAGCCCTGGCTGGGCTCTTGTGCTGCCCAAGGTGGATCCATTGAGGCCTTTTAATAAATCCCTCTTTTATTCTTTAACTCTGTCCAGCCCCTGAACTAGGTCAGCCTTCACAAGGCATCAGTATATTCCCAACCCCATTCACTCACCACTTTCATCAAGTAAGTCCTCCTCGTCATCCCCATCATTGTCCTCCTCCATTGCCTCCTCCTCATCTTCCTCCTCCTCCTCTTCCATATCCTCCTGCTCCAAGTCCGGGTCCAGGTCCGGATCACTCCCTGAGATTGACTCGTCTGACATGATTCCCAGTGGTGCTCCTTGTGCATTACCTGCTCATGTTCTACCGTGAGGCAGCCCTGCAAGGACACCAAAGAGGAACGTGAGCCCAGCAAATCCCAGCCTTTGAGCCTCAAGGCTCAATATCACAGCAGCATTACTGCACACAAAAAACCAAACCAGCCTTTTAAATAACAGACTTAGATACCAGACAAAGCACAAAACCCCGTGGAGAAAACAGATGCCATAAGAAACGGATCAGAATGACACAGGCCCAGCATTGAAGAATCTCCATCTCTTCACTGGTGCCCTTGACATGCACACAGGAATCTTCCTGCTGGAAGATTCCTGGTATCAATGCCTGATTATTCAGAGATGCAAAATTAACAAATTATGTGAATGATTTCATAACATTACCATCCAAAAAGGAAGCATACAAAAAAGGATCAGTGTTAGCATCTCCTCTGGATACCTGTTACCCTCATCTCTGCAAACACCATCACAGTGAGCAGATGAGGCCCAGAGACAGAAAGCCCCTCCTGCCTCAGCTGTATCCACTGCAAAGGTCACCCACCTCCTCATCACAGCCTGGCTGAAGTCTGATCCAGCCACACAACAAAAACACTGTTACCTTCATAGTTTGGGCAGAAAACAATAAAGACACAGTTGTAAAGGTTGAACTCCCATTGTAAAACAGGGCAGGAAGAAAAGTAAACACAAAGAAAGAATGGATCAGACAAAATTTGCATTTCCTTTCTCTCAAGGACAAGAACTGGGGCTGGCTGTGCATAACTTCTTTGTTACATCACTCCAGTGCATTACAACAGAAATTGTGGTAGGATACAAAAATAAAGCCTCAAGAGAGGACCAGAGCAACCACAAAGTCACCAGTTTATCTGTTCAGATCATGCACTGTCACTTCTGGTCAGTGATGGGTACTCCTGAGCACTCCTCTTCCATACACACAGAATGATCCTAGAGGAACCGTGTAAGACGGATGAAAAGAAACACAACCAAGAAAGGAAAATAAAGAAGGCATCTTGATCTTAAGGAACATAAGCAAAGGATGTATTCGAAGATCAAGCTGCAGAAGAATTACTACCCACACATTCTCCAAAACCTTTAAAGAAAGATGAAGGAAACATTTCCTCATCACTCCCTTCCCACTGCCCCCTACTTATACCATATTTCCACTGTAAATTATAAAATGTTTGAGAACTAATTAGCCACTTAAAAACAAAAAAGAAAAAATCTAAACCCCAAACTTCTAAGCAGATAAGGCAGTTCAAATATCTATAAACACTTAAAATTTCATTTAATTTAACACTTCAATTTCATTTTCAGCTGTGTTTCAGCAGTTACCAGATTAACTCAGAAACCTGATGGTTAAATACAACACCCCTGTAGCAAGGCTGAAAAATCTAACTGTTGAGTATGCTGAATTATTCCAGCTCAAGTCATCAGCTCCTGCTCTGCCCCTCAATAACACTGAAGAATGCCAGAAAGAAAGTAAACACAGGGAAGAGAAGGCATTGCAGAGATTGGCTTTAGAACAGGAAGCCTTTCACCACTCAGTCCCAGGAGCTCTTTACCACCAGGCAGAGACAACTGAAGTCCCTTCACTAGTACACGTGTCACACAGAATAAGTTGGCTTGGTCAAGCAGATGGCAGAAAATGCCAAAACCTGAATTAGCTCAAGTGGAACTGTGCCAGTTTACACAAGCCAAAGATATTAATTCAGCTTCTGTGGTCTGCAGGTACAAGCTCAGTTGCTGTCAGGCTGCTGCAACACAGTCACCTCCACCATCTCTTGTTTTCTGGTGTCTGGTGACTTCAGTCATGGGCTGCATACCCAAAGCCATCTATTATCAGAATTTTTTCCTAACAAATGTTATGCTAAAGTCTATGTTGATTTCAAAATGAAGCCTATTTCAAAACAGTGCCTTATTTTTTCTTGTATATAGAACCAACCAACCAAGGAAACACAAACACTGCTAATAGGGCAGGAATGAACTCTCTTCTACAAGCAGCAAAAGCAGAAGTGCTGTAATGTCACTAAATGCTCCAGGTCAAAGAATGACACATGATACAGTTTCTCCCATCACTATCCTCCTGTGTGTCATCCTCTCATGTCCCATCATTTGTCCCAGAACCTTAAAATATAAAAAAGCCAAATCAAAACACAAAACATTCTCTGAAAATTGTTTAAATGCAAGGCTATGGGTCCCTGTGTCTTAACAGATAAAATCAAACCCAGTGGAGAGCAGCTCTCCCTCAGACTGGGGCACAAAAGGGCTCAAATTGAAGCTTTATTTTTCTTTAGCAGTAGCTACACGTTCTGTATAAGCCAACTCCTGACACCCGCTCGGCAGCCCCGGCCATATGCAGGAGAGTCAAACGGAAGCTTTTGAAAAAAACTTAACTAAATCTTGCAGAGCTGGGTGAAACAAAGATGGTTAACCCCTCCGTGCCCACTGTCGTGCTGCCATTTGTCTCTGTCCCTTCCCTCCCTCGGGCTGGGTCCCGGGAGGGCTCCCGCCCTGCCTGGTGGCAGCAGGTGCGCGCTGCACAGCCCAGAGCCTGCCCTCGTTTCTCACACCGATCTGACCCAGTTCGGAGCCTCCCACCAAGGGGAATTACACAACAGGGCCAGATTGTGGCTGCCGCTACTGTTTTATGGCTGAGTTATTCCAACCTGCCCCATCTCCTGCCTTTGCAGACACAGGCACTGTGCTCAGTGTTTAATCGCTGGAGGAAGGGCACTTTGCGAGAGATAAACTGATTACCCGACACCGGGCCCTCCCCAGTCCCGCACGGGATCGCCGGGAGCCGGCCCCGAGCGGGATGTGAGCCTCAGGAGGGTTACTGCTCCAAGAAATCCCAATCGAACCCTCTGCACCACCCTTACAGCAGATATTCAGCCTTCCAGCACAGTGCCTGAACAGGGGTGAGGCTGCTGAGAAACCGGGCTGGGATCTTAGGGGGAAGCACTTGGAAAAATTCCTCTTGCTTACTCAGGGAGGAAAAAAGAGCTGTCATGTTTATCCTACCCAGAAGTTAAACCCTGCAATCAACTGCACATCAAATTAACATCCAAGACAGCCTCTCTCATGTATTATGTCCTGTCTTTCAACAAAGATAAAAATAGTTCTGAAGTTTTTTGGGCTTTTCTTTTTTAAGGTAGAACACTTCAGTTAGTAAGTAAATGCCATGTGCTGATGACTGCCTCCTCCTCAAGCCTGCACAGAAAGGAGGCCCACTTCTAGGTGAGGAAACCTTGAGAATTTGGACACATTTCTGTTGTCCTCATGTTTTTCTTTCCCTCTGCAAAGCTTTAAAATCACTTCTCATATATAAAGTTGAGAGAGAAATGTGAAAGCAACTTTTCCCCTTCTGCACGATAGTTGTTCACAGCAGGGTTGTGCATGCCACGAGCCAAACTGTTAAATGAAAAAGCAATCATCAGGGGATGTGGGGACTTAGGGCATTTCTGTACATCACTTTCATCAGAGGATCCACTAGCACTGTAAATACCAAACCATTATTTAATTAACGATTACAGATACCATCAAGTAAAAAGCACGGACGCAGGACAAGGCAGAACAGAGTCCTTCCTCACTTGAGGAGAAGGATCAGGGTTCCCCTGTACTTATAGAAAGCCAGAAAAGTCAAAGTGACTTTACAGAAGCTCTTTTGCCACTACAACACAAGCAATTTAGGGACAGGACATGCTCATTCCTGAGTACACAACCACCCCATACAAATCCCTTCAGAAAGGGCAGGTTTAACACTAATGCTGCTCCAGTGCTGAAGAGTAAAGAGGATTCCATCACCTCTCCAACCTCCAGCCAAGCCCAATATCTGGGACTCATCAAGATTTGTCCCTTAAAGCCTGTTTTGTAACCAAGACTTCACACTGGCCATTGTGGTGCCAGGCCATAGAAACAGGATCAAGAACCCTGGGAAATTGTAAGAGGATTTGCACAGACAGTTCAATAAAAACAGATATTTCTAAGTTTGTACTGCATAACACTCTTCACTGTTTATTACACAGTCATGTTTTATGACAACAATCATTTCCTTTTCTGTTTTTTGTTGGGCAGCAAAAGAGTAAAATGGTTGATGGGGCCATAAGATTCCTCTCAGCTCACACACACGCACTCCAAACTGGATGGGTATGAAGGCAACTGCTGGTTCCTTGGGGGAAATCTCAACTGTGTGTTAGACCACTGCTGTTACCATTTTGGTACCTCATAAGCAGTCTTCAGTATCTAGCAGAACATTATCATAAAGCTCATAACTTGAGTAAAGGAACTATGAGCTTAAGCTTCTCTATGACAAAAAAGTCTTGGAAGAGTTTGCAAGCGGTAACTTGTAATGTTACTGCAAAATAACAATTAATAATTCTCTGTTCCACTTCAAAATCTAACAAGAAATAACCTGAGATCAGGGGTTTTGAACAGTTTGATTCTAACAGACACTAGAATTTCTCTAATGTACATTATGCAACATATTAAAACCTCTTTTAAATTATCATGTAAAAAACAGTGTCAGGGAAATAACCTAAAAGGATAAATACTTTTTCAAAAAGGAGACAACAGTTTTACTACAGTAGCCCAGCAGACCCCTATGCTTCAAACAAAGCAAAGAAGTGTTTACTGAAAAAAACAAAAGGAACTTATTCTCCCCAAGCTGCATTTAAAGCCATCCTTAATTGATACTTCGTGATTTAAATCCCTTCTTCCTTCGCAGCCTGAGACTGTTGAGAGTCCAGCCATGCAGTTTCTCTGCTGTAACTCACAGCTAACTGGTGGCCACACACTGCTGGCTGGGAAGGAAGAAAACAATTATCTTCCTTCACTTTATCTTGTTCAAATCACAAACAAACTAAGTAACACGGATCCCCTCTCACTGTTGTGTTCTCCACAGGAATATTAAACTGAAGGAAAAAAAAAGCAGCCTGTGAAATCATAAACTGGGGAGCATCTGCTTGTCCTGGACCACCCTCCTGAGGAAGGCAAGTGTGCTTCTCCCCATTCCACATAAATATTGAACAATGGATCTAGTCTTCATCCACACTGCAAGTGAGTATTAAGGAGCCCACTGTGATTTGTGGGGAACAGGAACTGAGAGCAAAAAAATAACAGACTGCTTTTAGAAACACATCCATATATCAGTTTAGAGAGAGTTGCAGGACCTGCTCTTTTATTCTCTGCAGGCTAACAATCTCCCTCCTAAAAGGCACCACAAAACTAAAACCAGCCTGAAACTGGTTGTTCCCTGACAACATGAACAACAAAAGCTGCTGCAAGAAAGTGTGGGAGAAATTAAAAAAAAAAAAAAATCAGAACAACACAAGAAAAAAACAAAAACAAAAAAAAACATAAAATCAACCCATAAAGAAAGAAAAGGGAGAGCTAATCCTTCCCCTCTGCTGACATGACAGTGCAGGCACCGAGAATGTGACAATGAACATTACATAAGGCCTGGCTCCCGCTGTGATACGAACAAAAAGAGCCAGCGTGAGTCAATGGCAGCATCTGCAGCTCCTTACACAACCTGAGCATCCATCACCTGCTGTGGAAGCAGCCACAGGGCCCTTCTCTTCTGCACCTCGGGAGGGATGTGGGAACACCTCACTGCCAGCAGTGGCAATGTTTTGTGACCCTTAAAGAAAACCTGAACTCTCCATAAGACGCCAGCACTCCCTTCCCCACAGACTTTGTGAGGTTCTTCACCTCTGGACACAGCCAGCAGAAATGGGCAAATGTTTTCGTGTTTGTATTTATGTATGTTTATATAGATAGGTATATAATTATTTGCCTGATCACTGATGCGTTGCTTCTAAGGACAATTTTGTCTAATCATATTAAAGCAGAAATTGACTTCCTATAAGTCAACTCTCTCCTTTCAAATACTCAAAATGTCCTCACCAGTGAACCATCATAGAAGAGCAATTTGTTTATTACTGCATAAAAGTTCAGGCTACCTGAAGTAAGAAGCATGGGATCAGTTTTGCTTCCAGTAATTACTCACATCTGGAGTAACACTATCACAAAATAACAAAAAAAATTATCTTACTTCACAGAACCTCCATCAATGTTTTTAGCTTTGTCAAACTCTATATAAATGGCACTTGCATTACCTTATAAAGGAAACTCTCCTTCCCTGATCACTGTTTCTTTCAAAGCAAATAGCATTTCAATGTAAAAGCCACTTTTGAATGTGTTTTTACATGTTTTGCCCATGCTGCTACAGCTATAGAAAAAACAACCAAGACCTGTGTAAAGAGTAAAACCCTAAGAAAATATTTCAAATGGTGGAGAAAACTCTATAGTAGGGCACAGTGTGTCAGGATTCCAAATTACATTCAATACATTTTATCCAGCAGATTGACTTGGGAAAGTCTTGCCTACCTTGCATTAATGATAACCATTCTCAAATGCCAAAAGACAAATTTGAAAAGTCAGCTCATGGGAGAGGTGTGCCAAGCCTTCTCCTCGTGAACACCCAAACTATGTCAAGATGTGAGCCAATTCCCAAGCAGCAAAGACAGAGATAACTGGAAGATCCCTCTGGAATTTAAGTTCTTGTCATACATAGGTGCCAGAGAAGAAGTTATGTAATAAATCAAGACTAAATTACATAAACAGAAGCAGTGGAACAGAGAGGAGTGAAAAGGCATGGAGCTATTCCCCTCACAAGGAAAGATCAGTCACTGTCATTCTTTGAAGACAAGCTGTGGCTTTGGTCACTGAGATATGCTAACACTATGGCTCACCTCCTTGAAGGGTATCCCTCAGAAACAGACTGGGATAGCTCATAAACAATGTTTTCATCTTTCAGGATGAGGAAAATTCCAAGTTTTCCAAATGTTAAAAGGTCTAATTTTATCCTATTTTCTCAGTATCACCCCATCCACACACACTCCTCTCTTTGCCTCCCAGAGAAGCACATTTCCTTACAGGGGAATGATTCACTGCCTTCAGCTGTGTCCCTGCTCAGGAAATGAGCTTTCCCATCAGCAGCAGCCCAGGGCAGCCCACCATCCCCTGTGAGACAGACACCAGCCACATCACACACTGGCATCACCAGACCACAAAGTCAACACAACTTAACTCCGCTTTGGGTCACAGGTCTGCATTTCAGCACAAAGAATCACACAGGTCTGAGAGCTTGGTTTTGATGCCTCATCCTTCTCCCTCTTCAAAACTGGACTTAAAATCTGAGGTTCTGCTTTATGCAGTTATAGAAAAAGGAAGTACTCCACAAAGGTTTGTTCCTCATTATTCCCTACCCCACCTCCAGCAGTGAAAATTACACCAGGGATGAGGAAATATGCCACCTACAGTTTACCAAAGAAACTTGAACATGAGCAAAAACAAGAGGAAAACCAAAAAAATCATCCTGAAGTAGAAGGAAATGAAATAAACAGTTTTGAACTCAAATGATATGTTGATTAGCATATGTTAGACCCAATTTGCTGCCAAGCAATCAGACACTAAACTAATTTTTATTGGATTCCAACATAGATTAAAAATCCATTAAAGGATTAAAAACTGTCAGAAACTTCTTTCAGAGTCATTCCCTCCCTGCAACATTGCACAGGGTGAAAAAACTTAATGTTTAAGTGCCACTGTTCTGCTAGTTTTGAGAACAAAGTAACCAAAACCTCTTGATTTTGCCTTTCCCACTAAACAGGTCATAATAAAACATTTACACTGATCCTTATCTATCCTGCATAAATACATCTGCTTTAATAACACTGACACTATAGGCAGCTCACATGGAAAGCAACTGGATGAAAGAGCCTCCTGTGGTTCTGTCCTTAGTAATGGAAGCACCACTTTGGTTGTGCTTTGCTGCCTGAAAACTTCCCAATGGTTTGGACAGGCCTGAAAGGGAAGAGAATGCAGCTTACTGTCTCTCCCCACAGAGCACAAATAACCCAACCCACTGCTGAGGGGATCGTTTGGATACACACAAAAATCACCCCAATGGAGATAATAAATATTATTTCACAAGAGAAACAGAGCTATGAGTCTCATGATATGCATATTATATGCTTAGGTTATAAAATTGTGAGCATACAACCCTACATACCGGAGTTTACTTCCAAAAGAGCTTTAAAAGCAGCATAATGCAAGCTGGGCTAAGGAGGTACACAAATATTAGCAGGAAGATAATCTACCCTGAGGGACACCATACCCTTTTATAAACATATCCAACTGTCCTGTCCCAATTCATGCTAAACAGGATATTGGCTACCAACAAGCTCAAGCACACACAGTGTTAAGCCAGGAAGGACAACTGAAAAGGGACATATTAACAAATTACTGTAAAACACCATATGACAAATAAGCACCACAACAATCATCCAGAGAAGTAGCTGCTGGCTACCAAACATAGCTCTTTTAGAGTAAAAATGTCACTACCTCCCAAGTGTATAAATTGACTTAACTTTTGTAAATGCTAGCAATGTCTTTTGCTGTACTTGTTCTTACCAAACACACAATACTGTATATTCATACCCACACAGAATCCAAAATGTTACATTTCCAAGACTCAGAAGCAGAATGACAAAGAGCACTCAGCTGTGATGCAGCCAAAACCCACAACCTTTTGGGTATTCTTTCTCTCAAAGTTAAGAGCAAGTCTCAGTCAAGTGCTTTCCCCAAATGACCACTTCTATCAAAGCTCATTTAGCATTTGCAAATTCTGCCTGACTGGCAGCTGTGCCCAGTGAGCAAGAACAGTGGGAACAGCAGGAAAGCCAGGTCATCTCCTGTCCTCTTGACTCGTTACCATCCCAAGTGAAGGCAACCATGTGTCGTAAGAAGGCACCATCCCTATGCTCAGATGCTGTTACCTCCCCAAATACAACAGGAATGGAATGTCTTGCCTCATCACTATTTACCTCCCCTCCTTTTCAACTATTAGATAGATTATTGAATTATTAGCCTTGAATCATAGAACTGTTTGAGTTGGAAAAGAGCTCTAAGATCATTGAGACCAACCACTAACCCAGCACCGTCAAGCCTTGTCTCCAGGTAGCACACTGACACTTCTTTTAAATCCCTCCAGAGCTGGTGAGCTCACCACTTCCCTGAACAGCCTGTTCTGATGCTTGACAACCCTTCCAATGAAGAAATCTTGCCTAATATCCAATCTAAACTTCCCTGGCACAACCTGAGACCATTTTCTCTTATCCTGTTGCTCGTTTCTTGAGAGAAGAGACCAACTGCCACCTGCTAGAGCCTCCTCTCAGGGAGCTGCACAGGGCACTAAGGTCCCTCCTGAGCCTCCTTTTCTCCAGACTGAGCCCCCTCTGCTCCCTCAGCTGCTCCTCATCCAACTTCTGCTCCAGACCCTCCCTCAGCTCCCTTCCCTTCTCTGGAGAAGCTCCAGCATCTCAATGTTTTTCTTGTCATGAGGAGCCCAAAACTCAGCCCAGGATCTGAGGTGCCTCACCAGTGCCCAGCATAGGGGACAGTCACAGCCCTGGTCCTGCTGGTCACACCAGTGCTGGTTCAAGCCAGGTGCCATTGGCCTCCTTGGCCACTTGGGCTCATGTTCAGCCACTGCTGACCAGTGCCCCAGGTCCTTTCCTGCCAGGCAGCTTTCCAGACCCTCTGCCCCAGCCTGTAGTGCTGCAGGGGGTTGTTGTGGCCTTCCTGCCCTCTGGGAGATCAACACTCCTGCCCAAACTGGTGTCACCTGCAAACTTACTGAGGGTGCCCTCGATCCCCTCATCCAAGTAACTGATAAAGATATTAAATAGGTGTGACCCCAATCCCAAACTCTGGGGAACCCCACTAGTGCCCAGCTGGATGAGGCACCATTCTCTACCACTCTGGGCTTGGCCAGTTTTTTTGCCCAGTCATTTAACTGAACTTGTTCATTCATCTGTTGGAGAAATTCTTGATTATTATTGATTTGGGCTGAAATAAGAAATTTTTCTAACTGCAACTCTTATCTTGATGGGAGATTTTGGGTACAGTTAACAGCATTCTTTAACAGAGAAAACTAATTACATTGCACTTCCAAAGGAGATTTACTGGCAATGCTGTAAAATCTCAATCAACTTCATTCATAGTTGTCCCCCTGCTACGAATGAAGGAGGCAGATGATAAAAGTTAAAGACTTTCTTATCACAATAAAGGGATAGATGTTCACAAAGAGGCAGAGTATCTCATTCTGTTAAAATAAGCATTTCTCTGACCAGAAGTATTGATTTAATTGAAATGTAAGATCTCCTCTCTTGCTTTTTGTGAGTGCTATGGTAAGTACAGGAGGAAGAAAAAGGCACCTCTAAACAATTTTTTGAAAGGGAGAAAAAAAAATACATTTTTCTACAGAGTCTGTATGACTAAGCAGATCACCCACTTCTCCAGTGTTCTCTACTCATTATCTGGGTCTAACTTGTCTCAGTTGACTATTGCCACTATAAAATAAACAAATTCAGATCACAGACCTGAACTACTCACATTCATTGGAGAACAGGATGTGAAGTTACAGTTGACAGAAACTAAAAATGTCGGCTTGGGAATCTTACAATGCATTGTCCAGAATCAGGAACTCCCCCCCCCCCCCAAAAAAAAAAAAAAAAACAGCTTCGCAAAAAAATTCTTCTCCAGAGATAAGAGGACAAGATACCAAGACTGAAGGAAAATTCAGGAAAAAGAAAATTCTCTTCTGGGATAACAGCTTTTCCCCAAACATCTGATCTCAAATGAGCTCCTTCAATTCCAAGTCTTCTCTATTCAATGCAACAATCACCTTGACACCCAGTTATCAAGGCAACTGTTGCTCCAAATTTAGAGCTTGTGTTACACTTCATAGCTAAGCACAAAAAGGCACTGGTCTTGTAAGGTTTATTTCTTGGTCCTGTTCTCTAAATTCCTTGACACCTACGGACAAGGAACTTAAAATCCAACTGATGTCACCACTCCTACAACTTCTCGATTTAAGAAAATATTCCTTGTTCCTGCTATCTCCTCCACCCCAGCATCCCCTACGAAAGCAAGCTGATTTTCCTTACTTCCTATGCCTGGAAGTTTGGTTGCTGAGGTGCACTCCATAACCTGGGCACTTTTTTAAGGAAGAAATATACAGCTTTTGCACTAATTCAGGAAAGGAGAAGCCACAGCCAGCTGCCTTTTCACACAAGTGTTAAGTAGCAATGCTACAAGAGTAATCAAGCCTCTGGGCAGTTACATCACACTGGGAATGCTGCTCCTTTTGCTTCCATCAGAGAGTGATGCAAATAATAAATGCAAAGACTGAATAAAAGAGCACACTAAACAGAAGATGGCAACCAAACTCTGATGCTAAACCCACCAATTAGAGAGACAGAGACGTGCCTTGACACTGACAGAGAGTTTTCAGATTTCACAGGCACCAGAAGGGTAATAAACATTTCGCCTTGATTAAATTACCCATTTTCCCTCTTGCTGACTGCAGCTTCCCAGGCCTCGGACACATATTCTGCAGCAGCTGCTCTTTTCCCAACTCACACACTGCTCCCACACTGTGCCAGCACAACCCCTCTGTGTGCCTGGACAGCAATCTGATTCAGCTAAAAACCTACCTGGAAGCAAAATTCAGTTCCCAAACATGATCTACCACAAAATTGCATGAACAGCTTTGCAGGCACAAGGGGGAAAAAAAACAATGAGAGTTTGAGAACATGCAGCCCTGGGTATGGGCTGATCAAGTTGGAGTCACTGTCACCAAGGCCATCCTCTAAGCATCCAGACACTGCTCCAGTGCAGAGAACAGACAGCATTTCTATTTGAGAAAGTGAAATGGTCCTTGTGATAAAGCTTTCTTGCCTTCAAAACTCCAGCCCAAAGGATGGTGCATGTAGCCAAGGCAAGATAATCTTCTCAATTGTCTCTTTGAGTAGTCAAGGCATCACTACATGGTTTGTGTAAACCAGTTCTGAAGTTCATTTTGCTAGACTTCTTCAATTGATAAAACCAATGCAATTGCCACTCAAAGCACAGAAGTATAAAGGATATCATGCAGTCAGACACCCCTGTTGTGCACATCTCTCTCCCCACAGCAAATACTCTTAAACTGCCCAAAGCTCAAAGCAAAATACACTTCCTCATGTAAACCCTTAGCATGTAGCATCTTAGTGACAGCCTCTGTAAACAGGTCCTTCCAATTACACGTGGGCACCAGAAAAGGCAGGATAAGGCTGTTTAGAGAACAGGAAGATAAGCTGTCCCAGCCTTGAGACACTGGTTCCCCACACTGACAGAAATTTCCCTGGGTCAGGATATGTCTCCTCCTAAATGCATTCAGGGGCACTTGTTAAAGGAACACCTCTATGGGGTGACAAAGGGAAGTGATGGAATCTGTACTAAGAGAACAAATGGGTATTTTCTTGAACCTCATGAGAGGAATTTACTTTGGCCATAATGATCTCCCCCTTTCTGAGATCAAGGGCTGATTTTTACTACTTGAATAAGAGAATCACTTTCTTTAGCCCTTTGCCTTCCTTCATTTTCTTGTTCTATCTTATTATATCTGGGATAAGTAGATATTCCTGGGCTGTCCTAAAACACAGACCTTTCCCCAAAATGCAACCAAGATCGACAGTGAGGATCTGGTCATAAATATATATGGGTGTATGTAGCCTCTCATGCACATCCCCTGCGTTTGCTTTGTGTTTGTTTCACCCAACACTTGAACTTCATCCAAACTGTTCAGGGAGACATCAACACCCTTGGCATGAGATCCTCAAAGTCTTCTCTCATCCTTTCTTCTTACAGGAATGCAGTGGCCACTCCAGGGATCACTGCTGTTGGTCTCAATTTTGTGACCTAGGCCACAGGTAAACTTTTTTACATTCTATAACATATACTAAATAATGTCACAGCCAAGCATAGATAAAAGTGAGAAGTGACAGGTACCCTCAGCAACCATTAGAAATATACCTGTCTGATATAGGATACAGGAGGAGTTCCAGCACATTAAGACCAAATGAAATTTAAAAATCTGAAATCCTAATCTCCTGAGTTCTACAATCTCCTCCAATCCCCAAAATCTTATACAGACTCCTCGACAATTAACTCTGCTCACCTTCAATCTTCCCTGCCATAAAGCAACTGCAAAGAGAAGCCAGAAGAACATTGTGGGGAGGGAGGGAAGGTAAAGAAACTGTTTACTCGTAACCACTTCCGTCTCTCTTCACTGCCTTCCTTCTCTGTCAGCAAAATGGGTCAGACAAGATAGCAGAAAGGAGAGCAAGAAATGCAGAGGAGACACACCTCCTCCAAACTGCAAGGAAATTGAAAGATAAACAACTTTCCTCAACAGAAGGATTCACCTCTTCCTGCACAGGCCAGCCCAGGAGTGCAAAAAAGAAGAATACAAGACCTTGCCAAAATAATAAAATAAAGTCTTAGAGGAGAAAACATAACACTTGGCTGGAAAATGCTCCAAGGTCAGCAGGACAGCCTCTTTCAGTGATAAGTCACTTCTTACAGTGCTGACCCTTCCCCAAAACCAGATGTCCTGAACAGACAGATTACATCTGATGCTTGCTGGAACAAGGGCTGGTGTCGGCAGACATTCCCTGCAGAAGTCGAGGGGGTGCCTGGGGAAAGGCCACCCAGGACAATCTGCCATGAACAGAGCACCCAGCTCCTCCATTTCCCACGGCCCTTGCTCTGACACAGGACTGGGCACACACCCATCCTCTGATGGGGAAAGGATGTCTGGAAAGGTGCCTACCAGGCACAAGCTGCTGTCACAGCCAGATTTGCTTCCATTGTGCTTCCAGGAAGGTTTAGGAAAACATCCCAAACCAACCGTCCACAGAGAACCCACAGACAACCAGTAATCTCCCTAATGGCCAAGGCAGGAGAGGATCCATGGATTTTTCCTCTCTGCATCCTTCACTGCTTTGGCAGACAGAGCACAGCAGAAACCATTCCTCTGGTGGACAAGGGACACACTGATTTCATACTACCAGAGACACACAAGGCACAACATTCTTATGCACCCACATTCAGCTACCTCTGCCAGCAAGAGCACATGCAATTTCTTCCCCCAATGAAAAACCAATTTCTACAGAATGTAAAGACTACTCACTACTGGATTAAACCTCTTCAGAGCACATTATGAGATTTTTTTGAGGAAAAACACTGGGGAAGATATTCCAACCTCTTCAGGAAATGAAACAGTCACCCATCCTTCCACATGCAGCCCCTTCCTCTCCCCATCACCAAAAATGACAGTGTTTCCCAAAAATAAGAGATCACAAATATTTGATTTCATTTAAGTACATAGTGCACACAAGCACCTTTATTCCCTCAAGAGAAAATGTAAACCTAATATATTAAAAGAAGTTCTGTAAGAGAACAGCCATGACCACCAGATCCTTTGACTGACTAGCACGTGCAGGAAGAGTCTGAACACTGGGTGAGATCTATTTAACAAGTGCCAATGTCCCTGCACTTGTGTGGTGGCAGGTACACTCCTACATTTACAGAGCATTTCCTCACCCATATCTTCCAAGTGAAACTCCATCCTGACTTGATGACTTCTGGAGATGGAGACATCCTAATTTTCTTTATTACTTATAAGCATCTTCCTAATGTCTTCAGTGGTTGATCACATTCACTGTTAACAATCTGTGCCTCTTTCCTAATTTGAAATAATCTTTTTAACTTCCAGGCACTGGCTGCTATTGTATCTTTTTCCACTAAATTAAAGAGCTCTTTGGTACACAGCCTATTCTGCCCAAAGAAAATTGAGAAACTTTTAAATACCTTGTGATAAGCTAAACCAATTGAGCAGTTCAAGAAAAAGTTTAATAATGAGCAGTTTAATCCCTGAAATAACATTGAACAGTACATCTTTCTTGTCTTTGAACATCTCTCTAAAAACACCAACATTAAACCTTGTCAAACTACTCTGCAACTGATTTCACCTCTCTGTCCTCATTCAGTATTTCCTGTTATTAGGAATGTACGTTAGCATTTAAAAATTAATTAGCTGATTTTAAGCTCTGAGGACTCACTGCCATATATCTGCTCTTCTCCTGCCATCCTTTCCAAGGTCACTGGTTTCTGGAAGCACAATTCTGTATTCTAAACCTACAGCCTCCAGTCTTTCCCACAACATGCATAACGTGCCTCAGCTCTATAAAAACATTTGGCCATATTAAACCCAGTTACCCAAACAATTCAGACAACACTGTACAGCTGCTGCTCCTTCTTCATGCTTCACCACTCAGGCACAACTTTTACATAATCCACAAATTTGAATAGCTCTAATTTCATGTTTTCTTCCAGGCCACTGACAAAATTACTACAAAGCTCTGGACCTACTATAAATCCCTGAAAAAATCCTCCATTCATATACTATTTTCCACATCCACTGTTTTTAATCCAGTTGTTGACTCATAGATCACACATGAAACTGTATCTATTGAACAAGATTCACTTTTCAACAACACCCTCATTGACTGAGGCAGTCATGGGAATACAATTACCACACAAATCCCATTTGTAAGTATGTGTTTGATACAAGAGATTTAATTAGAATTTTTTGATCTTCCAGAGCTCTGCTACTCCCCAGCCACGTAACAGAGTCTCTTTTGCTTCACTAATTTTGAGTAAATCCCACCAGCAGCCCTCCTCAATCAATTCCTTTTGGAACAACACTCCATTTTCCATGTTGACTCAGCAGGCAGTCAGGCACCTGTGCCCCACTATCCACTCCCAGGCTTTGACAGGTCCACGGATTTTGTTTGGTTTGGGGTTTGGTTGGTTGTTGTTGTATCAGCAACAAACAGCTAGCACAAGTCACCTAAGATCAATACATTTTAACAACCTATTTATTCTGGATTCAACAATTCCAAATATAATAACCCACACTTCACTGATGCTGATATTCTGGGAAAGACTGGAGAAACTGGAGAAAATCTTTGGTGAATTACCATGTCTCTAAAATGTCATTTCCCTAGTTCTGTTTGGCTAGAAAAGTTCTCTTCACAAGAATTTTAGATAAAAACTTTCACTGTGAAAAGAAGATAGTACAAGTCAAAACTATGTTGCTTCCACCATGTTACAATTCCTTCCCATCCTGTTGTTGCCCTACAAACTCCTTGTACCCAACCAGCCAGGTTCTGGTTCACTTTGCATTTCTGTTGGTCAATTCTGCCCTCGCATAGCTCCACTTCTTTGGTAATTAGATCAAGCTGGTTTGCCACAGAGAATACCAGAGTAAAGTTTTCTGCCAAATCACTACAAAACCCCTTTAATTGCTTTTATAAGTTTAGTGCCTCTCTTATATAAAACATGTTGTTTTGCACTTGACTCGACCAAAGTCCTCCTGGTTCAGTGTAAGTTTCAATGTATTTGTAACCCAGGAAAGCACGTGGGCATGTTGAGCTTTTCCACCTTAGGTTTTCTACTTATCTGCCATCCACCAGCATAAAAACAGTTACAGTGGCAGAAGAGAAATTTTGCTAATATGCTTAATTCTTGGCTAGCTCCTACCAGTACCACTGTGTGTGCACGTGAAGAGAAGGAGGAAAGAGTAATTTAAGTCATACCAGCAAGCAGCTAGTTCATCTCATCAACTCTCCTCTGCTTCAAAGAGGTGCCCGAGAAGCACATGGTAGCTGCACTTTGCAGCTCAGAAATTCCTCTTAGGATTTAGGGCAGTAGTAGAGAGCACAGTTTGTATGGTCTGAATGCTGCACTCTGTGCTTATACTATAAGCTGCACTGATTGCATCTAACAGATTTCTTCAGCCTGGTTTCAAAGCAACTGGATAAAACTCTTCCCCTAAAGATTTCTGCATCTTTGAATGAGATCTTCAGTCATGAAATTATTCAGCACTTTTCCCCAACACAGGATCAATACTTCCTCCAGACAAGTGCCTACCAGCCTTCACATCTTTCCTGATGCTTGAATAACTGACTGTCACTAACACCAAACTTGGATCATTCTTCCTTTCTTTCTTTGTGCATTTCAACTTGCAGATACACTCTCAGAACAGCAGCTTTGGGACCAGCTGACAGGCCACCCCAAAGGGCTTCGAATCACTGCTCCTACTTGCAGGTTTTAGACCACACTGAAAATGCTGCTACCAGCTCTAAGTGATGGATGTAACACTTCAAGTGAGTCACAGATACCTTTGAAATGCCACAAGATTTTTGGAGGTGTCAGACTGACCCCAACTCCAGCATTACCACTGAGTAAGAGCAAGATTTCAATTACTTCAGCTGCTCTGAGATTGCAATAGCACTGAATCAGCCTTGCTCACAGGACTGCACAGAAATTCTGCTACTCCACATCAGGCATAAATTGAGTCAATAGTGCATCTGACCTTTAAGAATTTCTGAAAGGTTATTTTCTATACCTTGAGATATTTTTCAAAGTAACAAATCTTATTGATATTCTTATGTAGTTTTACATCTGCATGAATGAAAGTAATATATACTTTTTCACCTTTTTAATCCACCTCAAAACTTGTTTCAACTTCACGTATACCAATTTTGTCAGCAAATGTGCAGTTGGCATTTGCTGGTTATCACATACAAAATACGGATCAATAACTCACTGTTATTTAGAATGGCATGCCATAGCAAGCTGGTTTTAAAACATGATGACTTAAAAAAAACAAACAACAAAACAATACCAGCACATTCTCAGAAACTCACCCAGCTTCTAAAGGTGCCTATTCAACAAATTTTACCTTCTCATACCAGCAAGAAGCTACTTCCTGTAATTCCACCTTCTTTCTTCTCCCACTGTATAATGATGCTTGATTTCATCAGCTAATTCTGTCCCTTTCTCAAAAAACAAATGGTTATTTATTATTTCATCATTCTCCTTCCTCTTTAAGATTGTTTCTTAATAAGCATAAAGCCCTAAAAATTAAATGTGACGTTTCTAAAAGTTAACAAGAACAAAAATTTTCATTCATTGTTTCAAATTACCTAAATATCAGATTCTACACAAGTCTTCTTCTGTGCTGGCAAAAGTACTCAATAAGCACTGATTTGGGTGGCAGGGCTATCTATACCCCAGCTCTCTACAAATTATTTTTATACAGCTAAATATTGCTTAAACACAACAAATTATTGTCTTGAGCATTCTCTGAAACAAGTTCAGCTGTAATTAACTCAACAATCAGGTAAATATACTGCAGAAATTATTTTGTGTAAAACAGAAAACATGTCTCAAAACTGTATCTGTACCAAGGATCTAGGAATAGTAAACAGCACTTAATCTTTGCAGAACCTAAATTCCAGAGAATTAGGTTTAAAACAAGAGACTTTGTTAACAGTGAATAATAATTATCCCACTGGGTATTGTCTCCCAAAAACTTCCAGGCACCTGATGGAAACAAGTCCAGAGAAATTACAAGAACATCGTTGCAACTAACAGCATTCTTAAAAACCTTGTAACCAACTGTTTTGTTCAACTGACCCCATAAACCACCACATTTGAAAGCACACTTTCTGCTTTGTTACATTCTGGATTAGATCACAGGGGATTCAACTCCATCCCCATGGGAAAAGCTTGCCACTCTCATCCTAGCACAGTGACTTGATACATCTCAAAGAAGTGTTTCAAACTACAAAATCCTGAGAAACAGAGTGAAAGCAAGGTAACAGGCAGACCTGTCAGCCGGGAACTCAGGACACCTGTGACAGCAGAAGGCTCAAGAAAGGGAGCCAAGAGCCATACTAGTGACAACTGGAATATGTGGAGAAGGATGGAACAACCGCTGCTGAGTGCTGCGGGGGGTGTGACGCAACATGTGTGTACCCACACACGTATGTGTGCACATGAACGAGGCTCTCTGCAGAGCTGTGTCGCAGCAGGGTGAGACAGCAGTGGTACAAATACATCCCTGCACACAGGAGATGTAACACATGGTGATAGCACAGGGCTGTACCAGCAGGAGCACAGCCCCCTGACCCAGGGAAACCATGGCTCCTTGGCACTCAGCACTTTTCAGAGCCTCTGCAAACACCACGGGCGGTTCTGGGCACCGCCAGTACGTACCAGGCACTGATCAACCAGAGTGGGTTTGGTGGAGGGCCACCAAGATGCTCAGAGGGACAAAGCTGTGTGAAGAGAGGCTGTGGGAGATCCAGATTGGAGAAGAAAAGACTCTGGGGAGCTGACAGCAGATCTGCTGGACCTACAGGGGGTTGGTGCACAGGGACACACAGCAGGACATCAGACACAAACTGCAATGATGCAGGTGTGACCTGAGCTAGAGAAAAGGTCTTTCCTTTCCTGGTGAGGCCAGTCAAGCACCAGAGCAAGGACACAGAAACTGACAAACCTTTGTCGTTAGAGGGTTTAAGACCTGAATGAACAAAGTTGTGGTCTGACCTTGGTGTACATCCCACTGTGAACAGCAGGTTTTACTAGACACCTCTTGAGGCCTTTCCAGTCTGAATTATTCCCCGATATCAACTTGGATCCCAGAGAACACCACACCATCTGTCCTGTTACAGATTTACTATGCCAGGTTATACCTTTCAAATCTTCACTAAAATGCCACCACTATGAAGAGGACACAAAACCCTTGGTGTTTGGTTCATCTCCTCACAAGATCACGGGTTCCCACCCAGGACCTGCAATAGCCTTGAGTATCTAATCTGGAATTCCAAGAGATTTGAGAGGTGTAGAAGTTACTACTGAGTGTAGAACAAGTAGAACCCAGTGCCTAAACATTCAGAGCTTTTTGGGGAGAAAGTGGTGTACACTCCGAGGCAGAAAACCTCACACATCCACAACAGCTCTTCCTTAAAGTAGCAACTGTATATTTCTTGAAAATTTCACATTCAGGACCTACCCTCAAGGAACAACCCCTCCATTCTGATGCTGTAAAGGCACAGGGTAAGAAGCTGCGTTGTTCTGTCTGTATAGTCAGAGTGTACAGCTCCACACCTTGGAAAAGAAGCCTCACTTAGCAAACCAAAACCATGCCAGCTCCCACCAGGGGCACCTGCAGTGGTCTAAGCAGACTGCTTTGTTTTTATTCTTCTGCTGGGTGCTGCTGCCCCTAGAGCAGAGCTACTTAAACAAAGGCTGTTATTCTAAATTAATTGATTCTGCATTGAAGCACACAGAGACCACTCACAAGGCCCATTACTCTAAGACAGGAAGGGGAGCTACCACCTTCAACCAGGCAGCAGAACAGCTCAAACCAACACAGAAGTTTCTGCAGTGATTTCCTATAGGCTAAGTGATTATTCACCAAGTATGATGCTTGCATAACCATACAAAGGATATCCAGTGTTAACAGTTACAAAGACAAGCAAATGTAACCATCTTATTAGCATTAAAAAAAAAAAAAAAAAAAAGAAAAAGAAAAAAAGAACTGTTACTTCTTTTTACTGTTTGTTTTTTTTTCCTGTTCAGTGTTTTGGGTTTGGGGTTTTTCTTTTTAGTTTTTTAAATCAAAATTCCCCCACCTGCACACAGACTGGAGGGATGTAGTAAACTTTTTAAAGCACCAGTTTTGTACCAATCTACTAAGAGACAGGAGGGGATTTCAATGGAGTTTGCAAGCATCTCTCAAATGTGAGCACTGAAACATACAGCCACCCAAAACCCATCCTCGGAGAGAGCAAGTTAAAAAGCTGGAGACAGGATCCGGAGGGGGGAGGTAACAGGATCAGCAGCACCAGGTCGGCACACCGAGCCTTCCCCTTCCACGGCTCACAAACAAGTCTCACGCAGACAATAAATTATGACTTTGCATGTCTGTTTACCAGTCCTACAGACCATATTTACCAGTCCCACAGATCACTGCTGCTGGGCCACAGCAGAGCGTGACAGCCGCCGTGCCCGGGCACCGCCAGGCCCTTCAGTCTCAGCACCGCGCTGCCAGCACGGGCGGACCCCCGGGAGCCACGGCACCCCCCGGGAAGCGTGCGCACTCCCCGGCTCCCCCACAATCAGAATCACAATCCACCCCGCTCAGGCCCCGAAGCTCGGCCAGGCGACCCCCAGGCCGGCCGCCCCGCTCCCGGTAGCGGCTACAGCCTCAGCCCCGGGCCCGGCCCCGCAGCCCCCGGCTCCTCGCCCCGCACCGGGACCCGCCCCCCGGGCGACCCGGCAGCACCGCCCCTCCGCCCTCCCACCCCCGCAACGCTCCCGGCCCCTCGGACCGCGGCAGTCGCTCCCCCGCCGCCCCCACTCGGCGCCCACCGCGGGCCGGGCGGGCGCCCCGCGCACACCCCCGGCGGGGCGGGCGGGCCTTCGCCGGCGTGCCCCTGCCCGGCCCGCTCCGCTCCCATTGTGGCGGCGGCCCTGCAGCGCTGCACTCTCACCTGGGCGGCGGGCGGGGGCTGCGGCCCGGCGGCCCCGGGAGCTGCGGCCGCCCCGGGAGCTCCGGGAGCTGCGGCCGCCCCGCCGCCTCCTCCCGCCTCCGCCGCTCCTCGGGCTCCGCCGCCGCTCGGGGCCGCCCCCCGTCGCAGCGCCCGCCTCGTCCCCCGGGCAGCAACAGGCGCCTCCGCCGCGAAGGTTCCGCAGGGCGCAGAAAGGTTCCCCCCGGCCCGAGGGGTCCCGGGGCTGGAGCGAGATGAGGCGGGACGGGGCGGGATGGGGAGCCTGGGCTGCTGCTGCCGCTGCCATGGGCTGTGAGGAGAGCGACTGCAAGGGGCAACCCCCCACCGCCCGCGGAAAGCTGCTAATTAGCCACAGGGACCCGTGGTCATTAAGGCTAAGTAGCCTCGGGGGCCTCTCCTCCCGGCGCCTCAGGCAGGGACAATAAGGAGCTTAGCTGCGGGCCTTGGCCCGTCGGGGTTAAAGCCCTCCACATGCATAAAAACCCATCACGCTCCGAGCCCCTGCTCTGGCGCTGGGCTCTTCACAGGACAGAACTTTGTTTCTCGTACCCATTTATATTCATCTCTGCTGCTCCCTGCTCTCCTGCCACGAGCTTGGCTCTGCTGCCTCCATACCCTGCCCACAGGCACTGGCAACCATCACTGAGCCCACCCAAACTCTTCTCCAGCTCCACATTCCCACTTCCCTCAGCCTGCTAAACCCAACCTTTCTGCAGCCTCCCCAAGGTTTTGTAAAATTCAAAGTCTCACATGCCAGGGCAATCCAAAAGTGAAGGCAGCATTTCAGATACGAGTGCTGAGGAAAAGGTGAGCTCCTTGCTCATCTCCATGGGCTGGCTGTGGTCCCACAGACTGAGAGCCCAGCGTGCCCATGGCCTCTGTTGCTGCCAGGACACTCTGCTGACACCACACCAAGATGCTCAGCCTGCACAGCAGCCTGAGTTCTGTGTTTTCATCTGTCACAGGGAACAAAAAGCACAAGTCCAGCAGAGAAAGTGCCTGTCTGGCTCCCCCTGCTCAAATATCCAGAGGAAGAAAAATACAAGTGGAAGACTGGCATCTGGGCCTGGGTATGTACTGGCAACCTGAGCATCATCAGTGCAACTCAGCTGTGAGTCCTTCAGGGGCCACCTGGGTTTTGGGGAAGCCAGAGCTGATCCCAAATAAAAAGGCCACAGCACCACAGAGCTATCTCACAAACAGTGTGCCCCAGGGTACTTGGCAAAGGCACCAAGGGATCACAGTAAACCTTTACCCTTCTGCCCATCTAGACACATCCAAATCCTCCATGGGACCTTCTGCTGTTAAACCTGAAATGAAAGTCCAGATTTTCCTTCCCTGCCTCAGCCTGTCACACAGGGGAAGCCTTCAGAGAGAGGGATGGTGGCAGAGAACTCAGCAGCAACAGAACAAGTCCAAGTTAAAGCAGGCAGAATGCCCCAGCAGAGCAGGGAGGAGTTTTTATGGGCTTTTAATGTGTTATGCTTCAGGCATTTGCCCCACAGCAACACAGACAAGCACAGCCCAGCCAAGGGTGGCTGCTTCACGGGCCAGTCCTCTGAGCACTCCAGCAGCTAAGCACCTCCTCCTTATTTCTCAAAGGAAACAGAAAGCCTAGAAAGTTTTTATTGGTTTCTGTAGATGTACAGCCACCAGATACCATGCATCTTTCACAGCCAACAAATCTTTGCAGTGGGACACCCATGTTGTCTGTGTGGACACCTTGGGCTGGGTCTGCACAGGGAGCTGCCTGCACAGTCCCACTGCAGAGCTCACCCCTTCACACAGCTCCACATCTGCCACACTTCCCCAGCAGGCAGCTCGTGCTGCAGCCTCAGGACACCCACTGATGCCACCAAAAGCACTCAGTCCAAGCAGCAAGTGGGGGTTATGGCTGCTGGTTTGCAACACTGAGGCTAGAGTTGCATCATCCAGAGAGAACTGGGGTAGCAAACTCAGGCGTTATTTCTCAAGGAAATACCCTCAAGTCCCACCACACACAACAGGTCTGGCTCCTTAAGCAGGTACCAGCTGTCCTTTACCATCTCTGATGGAGGATTAGCTTGTAGCAATGACTCCTCCCAGATTAAGCAAATAAAGAAATGATCAGAAATCTTCCAGGTGGGATCAGTGGTTGCCCCATAACTTCGGTGGAGCAGCCACCTACACAACCCCCCAAGTGCTTTTGCAGCCTTTCACACATCGGCCATCAACAGAAGAGCTCTTCAAACAGCCAACACTGTTCCTCAGGCCAGATGCTGGTTGCTCACCACAACATGTGACCTCTGCCCTTCCCTCATGTCCTGTGCCTCAGCTGAATACGACAGGGCACCTGCAGCAGATTTTGTTCTGAGCTGGGCAGGCATCCAAGTATTGGGAAATTCCTGTAGCTGGATGTTGGGAAGCACCAAAGCAAAGGAACATGGAGTACTCCTCCTGCTTTGCCAGGCTCTATTTCAGTCAGAGTTGACACTTAGCTTTTTAAACCCAGCCTGTGCACAGACCCAAGGGGAGACCCATAAGATCTGAAGAGCAGTTGATTTTGGCCTGCAGATCAGTATGTGGAGGTGGAATATGTGATCAGCTACAGAACATTCCCCACCTGAGTCCCCGGCTTTCTAGAACACCCCACTTCACTGGGTCTCCTTTGGAGATCCCTGCACATATCCAAGGACAGCACAGCCACACCTCTAGGGGAGAATAAAGCTGACTGATTGATGCCCTACAACTGGATCCCAAAAGAGCAAGGCAGACCTTGTCTTAATACAGGAAAGGCCATCAGATTTCAAAGCAAGAGCTTCAACTTCTGACTCTTTAAATGCTCATATCATTTACAGTCTGAATGGGGTTCTTGGGCAGTATCAGTTACATGGATTAGGAGCTGTAAAGGACATAAGTACAATTCCTCTTCCTGAGTTTTTTACAGCTTAATGGACAGGAAGCATTGTTGATGAGCCTCCAGCTTCTTACACTATGACCAGAATCTCCCCATCATCCCTTTGTGCTTTTTTCTGTCCTAGAATCACTCTCAATTAACAGTACAAAAATAAAACCGATGTCATCCATCTCTCCTAAGCTGTACATGCATTATTCATCACCATGCCCTAATTGATTCTCTTATAACCATGAGCACTTCTGCACTTGGCTGTGTTCTTCTTGTCCAGCAGAGCACAATTTATGAAGTTTTATTCCACTTGGAAAAGGCACTTTCAAAGTGGTACCTTCCATGACTTTTCTGATCAGAACACCAGGTTTGATCTCAATGCATACAGACTTCAGTCCTGAGTTTTGTGCCCAGATAAAAGTGTCAATCAAGTAGCTCTGGTTCATTGATGCTCAGTGTCCTGACTGGGAGGTCAATACTGTTCTGGATACTCTGGACCTTCTTCTCCATAACAGGATCTATAAAAGAGGTAAAAGGGAAGATTTGAAAACCACTCCACATCCCTGATTAAATGCTCTGAAACATGTAATCTATAAAACATATAGGGAGCTAAAATGCCCTCGCAACAGCTTTCCACGGAAGATAGAGAAGCATCTCCTGAACTACTCAGTCAGAGGACAAGACTGAAGACTCTCTCTAGAGCAAGAGAAAAATACATATCCTGTTTACACGAGGATAACTCAGCTTTACCATCAGCACCCTGACACTAGATTACCTCTGGGTTCTTTGATCTTAAGATTTGACCTCTGGATTCTTTCATCCTAAGATTTGAGCAGGATTTCTGGGACCTGGAAGCCTGTGACAAAAAGCTTAGAAACAGCACATTTTGGTGCAGTCCAGATACTCAGTGAGACGAGCAGGTCTAAATTTCACTCTGTAACCCAAGCAAATACAAGTCAGCATATGACACCCTATACAAAGCAATTAATAAATCAAACCTCACCATCGGCACAAGTATGTTTGCTTTGATGGGACCATATATTACAGCAATTTCTTCTCAATTTCTTCTCTAGTGACAGCACAATTCCTCCTACTGGTGGAGGAAGATCCTTCTCTTAGATCCTTTTCTTTCAAATGTGGGGTCTAACCTGTTACATCAATTGCCACTGAAGAGACACAGACATCAGTGTGCCATGGTGACACCACTTGTGCTCCCTGAAGACCTTCTGTGGCCAGGGCTGTCACACAGTGCTCTGCATCACACCAGCACTCAGCATTAACCACATCTGAGTTGCCTCCTTTTCCTCATGCCTTTACAAGTCTCTGATACTCCTCATTTCTCCATTTGGTGCTTGTTCCAGATGCTGTTCACTGGTCCCTTTGCTTGCTGCTGCACTGTTCCAGTGTGAAAGAAAGGGGGACACTCCAGCCAGTCCCTCACAGGGAGCCCATCCCAACTACAGGATGGGAAACCTGGCAGTGCTGCCGAGTTGTTTTCATCCTGAGAGAAGTGGAAAATCAGAAACAGAAGTTCACTCAGTTTCTAATATCCCAACGTATCGTTGAGCTTTGTGCTGAAGGACTTGGTCAAGGAGTCACGAGGGAGCCCATCTCAGAGCAGCCTGTTTGTGGTGCCCCAGCCTCACGGGCATTAAATCAGCGGCGTGATGGCTGGATTTCATCCGCACTTCCACACTCAGCCTGCAGCCTCCTTCTTCCCCCGCTAGAAGGGGCTGAGACCCAGCCATGGCCGAGCAGGGTGTGAAACAAGGGAGTTTCGTCATGGGCAAGCTCAAGGCAAACCCCACCACATGAAGCAGCTTGAACACTTCATCTGCCTGCTCGGCAATAGCCCAGTCCAGAAGGGATTCCGTGTCTCGACAAAGCAGGATCCCTCTGTTGAAAAGCTGGCACTTTGGTTTCTTAACCCTCTGGTGAGCTGCTTTGGGGAGGATTTCAGTACTGAAACGCTGTCATGTCAGTGCATAACGCAGCACAGCACTGCTCACTTGAAACACTCTTCAGCCTTCAACACTCCATTTTCAAACACTGGGTGCAGGAAGGTAAAACCAGGCACCACTTCTTCCAGACGAAGCTGGAAGGGTTTATGGTTTTAGGAAAGTAAAGAAAATAGCAAAGATGTGATGGTATAACAGAAGAAAGATCCAGATAGGGTGTTTTGCCCATAGAAGAGGCAGTTTCATACTTAGAGAATTAAAAATAACAAGTTCACAAATGAATATAAGGCAACATCTTATTAGAAAAGGTCACACAGCTGTTCCTGGCAATCCCCAGAGCAGGGTGCTGGCTAAAACCAGACTCACTCTGCATAATCAACCACTCCAGCAGTGATGTCTATGAGGCCAGCAGTGAACCCCCAGACTCCCACAGTGCTCACACTTCCCACAGAGGGGGACAAAGTTAAACCCACAGCACCAGCAGATGTAAATGCATCCTTTAACTACCTTGTGATGGCCCATTAGCAAATTCACAGCAGGCAGCTCTTGGCTGATCCTTATTAGGGGCACAACCAACTTTTACAACACTCCAAGGGGACAGGGCAACCTCCCACCAAGAGAAGAGCTAGGTCACAGATCTGCAGGTGGCTGGTGTTCAGTCTGCCTATAGCCAGCTCTTCTTTTCTGCCATTAGCTGTGGGGCAGGGACAGGGAAGACAATACAATGCAATGTAAGCAGGTTTTTACTGCCAGTGCTCTGCCAATACCTCCAATGTTACAGGGAGCTTTTCCCTGAGGAATTAGCTTTGATAACAGCTCATACAAGGAGGGCTTCCCCTGTGTGATGACACTGACCCTGCTGGGCTGTAGATGCCAGGGCCATAGTGTCCCTAATGCCCTGACCAGCCTCACCTGGGACTTCCAACCACACACCCAGCCCTGCTCTTTAGCACAGGGCCTCAATTTAAACCCAGCTCTGGGCACTTAGTCTTGGTCTATGCCTGCTTTGTTTCGCTGGGTCTGGGCTGAAGTTTTTTCCCCCTCCCCCCCCTTAACTTTCACTGTGCCTAATTGCCATGAGCTACTCTGGTGACCTGGATCCTTGGTGATGCTGCTTGCTGTTCCTCAGCCTGCCTAGCTTTTCTGACTGACTGGGGAGACCCCTGCCCTGCAGCTCCTGGGATCCCCTTGGCTCCTGGTTTCTTGTCCCTTTAAAGAGCAGAAGGTATTTGCTATGGATGGAGAAGTGAGGGACTATTCAGCCTCTGTTCCTCTCCCCATGGTTAAACCTGCTGACCTTCACCCTCAGAGTGTGGAGATCCTGCGGCTTTACTAGCCACAGGGAGGAAGGCTATAGATTTCTACAGGCAGTGAGATTTTGTTTTGTTTTGTTTTGCTTATTTCACAACTGTATTTTAATTGATTAGCCTGAAATTTACCCTTACACAAGGGTGGCACAAAAAGAAAGGTTTTTTTAGGAGATGAGAAGGATATGTGCAATTAAATGACTAATAATAAAAGACATTTTGGTTTTGAATAGATATGCAATGGAAATAAAGACTATGAATGGATTATCAAGCTTTGGGAAGAGAATTTAGTGCACTTTTCATATTAGTGCTTAAGACCTACATTTGTTTCTTCAATCTGTGGATTCATCTAGAATTTATTATTAATCTGCAGCCATAAAACAAGGTAGAGAACTTTTCTCTGCTTTTCAATACACTTTCTACTCTTTTGTTCTTGATATAGGAGCTAATCTTTTGTTTATTAGAACAGTTGTAACACTGCAAATTCTTTAAGCAGCCCATATGTGGGGGTTGGCGTTGATTTCACTTTTCATTTATTAGCAGTAACACTTCTTTTTAGTATCATCATCCTGAAACAATGTACCACTGAGTGAGACTCCCTGGTCACACACATGATTGTTAAGGCAAAGAGTGGCATCAGAGCTGCTCCTTTCCCTACACTCCCCTGGTATCCAAGGCTGGCTCCCACCTGGATCCCTGCAGGCATTGCCCACTATCCACCACGCAGAGCCAGTTGTTCTAGAGGGATGTAATCATACTAATGGCAAAAACTGGTGTGCTTGAAAGGCACAACTCATAATGCTGTTCATCCCAGCCCCTCTTGTGTTTGGGAGTTATTTCTGCTTCTTCACTCAGTGGGAATACACTGGTCTAATTCAGTGCTCTGTGCAGCCTGCTCTTCTGCAGTGGGTGATATCTGAGTTTTGAAACAGGCAGACACCATTGTAGGTTTTTTTTTTTTCTCCACAACAGGTGAATTCACTCATTTGAAAAGCAGTCCCCGAACAACAACTGTTTAAAATATTCTCTTTCATTGGCTCTTCTAGCTTTACAGTTGTTTCTGAGGTTTAGGAGCTCAAGCAAGTTTCTGTTTCAAAAGCACATTTTCATTACTGCAAGGCTCAATCTCTGGGGCATGACCTAACTAGATAATATTGACAGTGGATGTATTTAAGTAGGGAACTTATGGAACTGTATGAATGAAGGAGGTAATTTGGAGCGGCCTGTATGGATGAAATGTCCTGATACATAAAACGAGAAGCACCATTAACATGTGATTTCTTCACCTGCATGGCTGGAGCTATGGTCAGTGACCTTCCTTGCTCAAATACAAGATCTGCCAGCTAGGCCAGTGCAGCAGGGAGGGGAGGACAATGCAATCAAGACACTGGACAATTATTTTTGGAAACTTACTGTTTACAGTTCAAAATAGCAGTTAAGGTGACAACATACTTTTTGGAAACTGTACTGGGCCACCTTTCAGGTGCTACCAAATGGTTATGAAACATCAAATAGTTCTTTTTATAGTGCAGACATGTGCTCAGCATGTGGGGAATCAAGATTGAGATCCTTCCCTTTCTCCAGCTTCTGGTAGAGGAAAAAGCAGCCTCTAGAATTGACCTCATCACCCTGTGTGGTGACCCAGCACAGGACCCATGGACATGTCCAAATACACTCTTTCTAATTTGCAGCTGCTTCCTTGCCCCTCATTACCCATCTTATGGCCCTGGTGAGGACAAAAGTGGGAGGTAAATTGAGCCATACAGTTTGTATTCCTGTCTGCACTCTGGTCTAGACCACATAAAGGATGGTTTTGAAACAGATTAATTTGCTGAAGTTAATTTGCATTAGGAGAGGAAAGGTATCAGTAACAGCTTTATTTTATTTCCAAGCATTTAAAATAACTATACAAACAAATAAGCTAATTAATCAGCAAAGTGTCCTCACTGCAGCCAAGCTGCACACACCCATGGAGAGGGTTGTTACAGGCAGCTGAGCCTGCAAACCCTGCATAGCAACCAGAATTACGTGAAGTATTAGGGCAAAATTAAAGGAAAACCACACAAGAAGAGCCAGAAGAAGGCAGACAATGGCAGGACTGTAGATGCAGAGGGTCAGAAATCAGCCAAGTGATAGGAGTGAAGTTTACCCAGACATACTTGTGTGTACCTGCCACCAACATCCACAGCCCTGGTGTGCTCTGACATGGAGTCACAGACAGGATGTGGGCAGAGGAGCTGACAGCCCTGCTTGCTCCTTGCACAGCCCCCTGCTCCACAGGAGTGAAGAGCAGTGGGCAGAGCAGGTTTTTCCACTGATAGAGCCTCCTGGAAGACCAGCAGCCAGAGGAGGTGTTTTGGCACATCTGCTGGCAGATGAGCTGGAGGCAGGGACTCTGGCTCTCAGGATGCCTCAATGTTTTCAGATTTGTGCCTCTCTCAGGGCTTTGCAGGAGAATTGCAGAGCTCTTCAGCTGTTTCAGGCTGGAGATAATTCCACTGCACACAAACTTGTTTTTCTTAGTCATCTTTCATTTTCTTAGTCATTTTCAGCTAGTCCACACCCTGGATTTAAAATTGCTTGTGTACAGTCTGGGTGCAGAACTGAGCAGGAATGGATTGCTCCCAGCTGGTGTCTGCGTGGGAAGGAGACTGCTGAATTCCCAAGAGATGTTTGGGACACAAGTACTCCCAGCAACTCCCCAGCACCAAGTGCTTTGAGATGGGATGAGAGGCACAGATCAGAACTGGCAGATCTGGATGCTGTGACTGTGGCTGAAGCACAGGTTGAAGTCAGAGTCCTTCCAGAAAGAAACAGCTCAAGGATGTGGATGCTGCATCTGACTCTTACATGGGGAAGAGAGGAGCTACAGCCCTCCCTCCAGTAAATCCTCTTCAGCCAGTGCTGAATCCCTTCTGGGGATTATTCCTAACTGAGCAAACCCCTCTGCCTCAGACACTGTTTCCTTAGGAAGGAAGATAAAAGCTCTGGAATTTGCTAGTGTCTGCAGGCTGACATATTCTCTATGTGCACAGGATAAGAGGTACAACACCAACTACAAAATATATGTGTTACTAAAGTCTTGGCAAAGGGTCAGCCAGAGAGGACCAAGAGAGAAAAGCTGCATTAGAAAGAAGAGCAAAAACTTTCCTTTGTAAGCATGGGGTGTCTGCAACCAGTCCAGCAAGACAAAAGGTTTTGTGAACCTGCCTGGAAGAAAGCTGCTTTCTTCCTCCTCCTTTCCCATTTTCCAAGGAGTCTGATGCTGATCAAGTCCAGGCAAAGAGGGAGCTAGTTCAGAAGAGCTGGAGCACTCCCTTTTCTCTTTGTGAAAGGGAGAGATGGGCAGTTGCATGGTTGGATCAGGAAATGTTGCTCTAAAGCAAACACTGAATATTCACCATCTGGATGGTGGGTAACCGCAGCTCACTTGTAAAATTTTCCACAGCAGGCAATGTTGTTCCCTGGAGCTCCCCCTTGGGGATCCATCTTCCAGGGGATTCTCTCCTCGCCCATGGCAGCTTTCTGTACCCCGGGAGAATGTAACAGTAGTTAACAGTAAGTAGTGGGAGGAGGCTGTGTCTCAAGGAGCTCATCTGGCCCGGTGCACCTCTCTGCTACAAAACAGGCTGGGAACAATCCCAGCCAGCCTGCTGAGAGAGGCTGGGCTGAAGAGAATTCAAACTGTCTATGGTGAAATCTGGCCTTTATTATCCTAGTCACTAACATCCCACATATTTCAAGGAGACCAGCATTTACTCCCACAACCAAAGACAAAGCAAAATAAATCTTGGTACTCTCAGCCACACTGCAAAACTCTGATTTATAGAAAATAGCATCCTAGCTTTGAAGAGTGGCTAAACACACTTCCTTCCTCCTTCCTGGCTTAAAGCTTTGCATCCCTGTTGCTAAAATCTCTCGTGAGCTCTACTGTCCAAACAGCCTGTAGAAGCCATAAACACCTCTCATTTTGTCCTCCCATCTTTTTAACTTCTCTTCAGGCTAAAGCATTGTTTCCTGGCAGACTACACTGAAGACTGCTGCCCAGGTACTGCATTAAATATAATGAAATTATGATAAGCATGCAAATGTTACATTAAACACAAATATAGGCTGTGAAATAAGGTAATACAGGAAAATTCCAGTCGATCATATCCAGTTGTACGGGTGATTTGATGTGTCCAGTAACTGAAAATTATATTTTTTCTCTGGAGAAGACTTGATGAAAAGAGAGACAAGATAAAAAAATCTTGGGGAAAAAAAATTTCTTGAGTGGGGTATGTCAAAATGATTCCTCCAAAATATCCCTATTTCATAATTAGCAGCTTTTTATTGCAATTTAACAATCACATTGCCGCAGGTAGAGACAGACACATTGCTGTAAATGCACAGTGCAATATTGTGAATCAAGAGCACTCCCAGGCAGTGAATGGCATCCACTTCTCTGCAACTGCTGACTGATGACGTTAGATTTTGATAATTTGTTGTTCCTTTGCACCCAGAAGTGGTAATAATGTGTCTTTCTCAGAAACCTCTCACATCACAGGGAGAGGGGGGGGGTGTGTTACACGTAGGACTGGTGTTCACACGAATGGAAATGCAGAGCTTTGCATCACCCATTTATTGTCATTTGCAGCCATCACTGCACATCTGAGCTGCCCTTAAACCCCAGCTCCAGAAGCAGAGAGGACATTCAGGTATTCTTCTGGTTATCATTTATCAATGCTGGTTTTAGAATAAGAATAAGGATACAGCACTTATCTACATCCCAAAAGGAACAGACTACTATATAAAATACCCTGCACTCCTATAAATGCAACTAAATGTTCACAAACAAGGTTCCCTGGAGACCAAAGCCCATGAGTATGTCCCTGCAGTTGCTAACAGAGCGTGCTGTGCCCTGGGAGGCAGTGGGATTTTTCTCCCTTGTGGGTTGGCATCCAATTTGATTCCTAAAAATTCAGTGTTTTCTCTTCCATTCCTCCATATTTTCAGGTGCTTTTGATTTATTTGAGTAAAGAAAACTTATGAATCTTCATTCTTGCTCTATTCCCTCTCCACTGACTGGGCATATGGAGCTCCTGGAAGGAAGAAAAGACTTGCATCTACATGAGGGAACTAGTGGAAGAGGGAAGGGAAGAGCCTCGAGCTGTTGCTGCTGTCTAGTTGTGGGAGTTCAGCAGCAGAACCAGAACCTTGTTAAGTCACCACAGTGTCAGAGATCTGGATCTGCACCAGTAACAATATGCTCCAAGGCCCACCTCCATTCCAAGGTACCCAGGCTTGGAGGTGCTCGGTGTTTCAGGAGGCTGCTCTCAAATATCCCTGTCCCTGAGTGTTTCTGGGGTTGTAGAGGCTGTTCAGGATCAGGGCAGCACAGAAGGAGGTGTTGCCAGAGGAAGTAATTCCTTCTGGGTGAAAGGAATTACTTCATGGCAGAGGAAAACTTAGGGCAAGAGTCCTGGGTGAATCCCAGCACAGACCCTCTCAGCTTTCCATCACCTCATTTCAGCTGGGGATTTTCCCCATCCAAATGCTGTTGGATGCTTTATGCTGCTAAGGGAGCTTCAGAGCTTTTTCCTAAGTGTGACCAAGTGTTCAGACTTTACAGTGCTCCAGGTCCCATGTTTGGGCAGTGCCTGCAGTGGGGCCATGCACGTGTGGCTGCTGAGGGTCAGTGTCTGTGGAGCTCCCAGAGCCATAAGCACCACCATGGACAAGCCAAAAATCAGGATTGCCTATGATGAACACCACACAGTGGTGAGTTATGAGTTATTATAACTTGGTGGCAGGCACATGTGAAGATGGTAACTTTGTGTTTATGAGTTATTTTATCACAGTGGGTTTCCACTGTGATAAAATAACTCATAAACACAAAGTTACCATCTTCACATGTGCCTGCCACCATTATAGCCCACTTTCACCAATTTGCTTATTGTTTCCATGTGCATCAAAACTGAGACATAAATGCACTTGACCTAATTAACTCCTACAGAGAGATGTCATGAAGAAAGCAGATGTAAAATCTGCACTTAAGACCCGATAAAAAGGAAAAAAAAAAAAGAAGGAAAAACCAGAAAAAACCAAAACAAAGCCCACTCTCCCCTTAAAAAGGCTAGTAGTCTTAAAATGCTACTATTCCCTGGTTCTGTTTAGTCTTTGTTATTTAAAGCTGCTATTGTAGCAAGTAATCCCTAAGATCCTAATTGCTGGAAAACATAAGGAGGAATTTGTTTGTATTCCCAGTGTGTGTCTTGCAGGCATTTCACAGTGTGCTGTGCATAGTCTTTTCTTGCTTCCTTCTGTATGAAGAGTTTCCTTTGCTTGTTGTTTCCTAGAGTAACAAAACAGATAAAAAAAGGGAAAATCCTTGTTAAACCACAAAAAAACTAGCAAGGGATTTTGTGTAGTGCCTGAAATGAACTTCTAACATTTCCCAGTTAGAGAAATTAGTTTAGTCAGGAAATGATGTCTTGTTGCCATGATGTCACTTTCTGTGTACTAACTGCCCCCCCACTTTTCTCGTGTTCTCCCTTGTATAATCTCTGTGCATGGTTTATCTGTGTGCTTCTAGTCTCCCAAAGGCTCTTCTCTGTCATAGCTTCATACTCCTGGATAGCTCATATATCACACAGGACACATCAATAACCCCATTTTCCAATAATTTAGGAAAAAGGAGAGGTATGAAAAGCTGCCTGAAGTCACTGGGTGTGTGTGAGAAGCTGAACACAAAGCTCTGAGCAAGACTGCAGTAGCAGCATGGTCAGGATTTGGGGGCCATGCTGCTGCAAGCAAGAGGTGTATGTCAGTGTATACTTCATGCAACACTGATCACTTTGTACTATTTAACTTTTTTGTTGACTTTCAGCCTGCAAACGCAGATGTGCTGTCACTCAGATGCTCAGCTAGGCAGAGTTATGTGCTCTTGGCATCACAGTGAGTGTCTGAATGGAGAGTTTTGGCACCAGCCTGTTTGGAAGAGAGCTTTTTGCCTGCTCATGTTCTCATTAGTATTTGAGCTGATGAACGACATTCTTCTGTATTTCCATGTTCCTAGATACAGATCTGGCTTCTCTCTCAGTCTGGGTCAAAAGCTCAGGGGGAGCTGGCTGGGGAGCCTGTGCCTGCACTGCTGAATCCATGCAAACACCAGGAGGGCTGCGGAGCAGTCTGCCTGATGGGGATCCTGCAGACCCTGTGAGTGTCCAGAAGAGTTAGTGCAGGTGGCCATGGTAAGGTCCTTGATACTTTCCAGAGTGAGCTGATTCTACTGATCTACAGTAGTTAAACAAGACAAAGTTGTATCTCTGCCAAAATGTAGGTCTCTTCCTGGCCCCTCCTCATAAATAGCTTAGCTGGATTTAGTTTGTGTTTTTTTAGCTCCAGCCCAGAGAAAACCTGCCCCAGAAGTGTTGCTATCACTCTTCTATCACTCTTTCCTCTCCCCACAAGCAACCACCCTTGAAATCCTTTTCCAGTAGGTGCCATCAGCCTCCTGTCGCTGTTCCCCTGTCTTCGTATCTCTGTGAGAATCTTCTCCTTGAGCTTTGATTGGCCTTTTCTGATGGAAGGAAACCCCAAATGCTCTCTCACACAAGAGCAGGCATAATTCTCAGAAAAAGTGGCATCTCCATTCCCTGGATCAGAGCCCGCCTCTGCTGCCCTCCATGTGTTTCCTCTTTGCATTCCATTGATGAGCGAGCCTCCCCTGCCTTTCCCACCGTCACTCAGAAATAGCAGAAAGGAGCACAGGCAGAATTCGATTGAATGAACACATTTTGCCTGCCCTTTTACATTTGATGTCTCTCTCCAGTTGTTGACAGGGTGGTTTTGCTCTGTGTGTGTGAGCACACAGATGGCTCCTCTAAGCACCTCGGCCCCGGATGATTGCTTGTTAATTTTTGCTTTGGGCTATTTTGAGCTTTTTCCTCTCCCCGCAAGAGGACGCTGGCGTGGTGCGATGATGCCGGTGTGCCACCTAGTGATTGAATTATTCCCTTGTCGCACATCATTGATCGGAACACTCGGGGCACGTAGTCTGCCCCATTTGCCCATGCTCATCTGCATCGCAGGTAACCTGCGGCAATGCCTGCAGCCCCTTTGCTCTGCTCAGTCTGTCCAGGCAGAGGGCATCCCACTGAACAGCTTTTTTCTGCTTAGTTCACTTTGTACCTTCTTTCCTCCCTTTGTACCTCTTTCTACTGTATTCCCTGCAGTCTCTGTGGGGAAGAAATGGGAGATCATTTGAGGGGTGTTGGCTGCCAGCGTGCAGATCACCCATGGCCATAATTAATCCATCAGGCAATATTAGCACTAGATACATGTCAGTCAGATGCTCTGGGTGAGTCTAGATAGTGTTTAAAGCCCTTTAGGCATGAGGGGTATCATTGCAGATATTTATCTGCTTCACACCTCATAAAACCACTTCTAAACTATTTGGGCAGATGCAGGCTGGGAGAGTAATGGATGGTCCTGGGATTGGAACTGAGGCCTTTTTGTCAGGGTTTTGTGCCTGCTGGCCACTCCCCAGATTCCCAGAGGCCCCCAGGAGACTGGCAGGGTGGGAGGGGGAAGGCACTGGGCACAGAAGTGCATCACAGCCCGCTGGCCTCCTCTGCTGCCCTGGCAGACGAGCTCTCCTCCCAGGTGCAGCTCCCCAGACGTCTGACCTCCCGCCCGGATCCGCAGTCCCCCGGGGCACGGGCGGTGCAAAGAAACTCCCTCAGTTTAAGAGCAGCTGAGCAGGGCAGGTTCGGACCCTCCCAAAGGCTCAGGCCCCGGCATTGTACCCTTCCCTGGATGCTGCTGGGAAATCCAGCCGGGTGCTGGGTGCAGCTGCAGCTGGGACTGAACTCTGTTCCTGGGCTCACTACTCACCTGCTATGAGTCACCCAGCAAAACTGTGCTGCAGAGGCTGGCACTGCTGGGGCAGTAAGCACTGTCACAGCTGCCCTTCAACAGGAGGTCAGCTGCAGGGAGAAACACGGTGACAAGCAAACTGAGTCCCTCAGGAGGATGGGGCAATTAATGACAGGTTAAGTGTAGGAAGTCAACAAACTTTATCACTGTAGATCTGTGTTGGAGATCAAGGTGAGCAATCAACACCCCTAGAAGACTAAAGAATCTGTCCTATCCTCTCCTTGTAGGACAGCTGTGGTGAGGCGTCTCTGAATGTTGTGATTTTGTGGATAATGGCCTTTTTCTCATTCTCAGAGTGAAGGTCTGATCAGGCAGAGGGTGAAGCTGCAGCCTGGAGCCTGGGTCTGGGGCTCTCTGCCTTTACCAGCACCTGTGAGAGATGAAGCATTCCAGACAATTTTCCACCCCTGGCTGTACACAAGGCATCCTTTGGAAACACAATTTGTGTCTTCCTGGCCTTTCCCACAGTGCTGTTCCTCTTCTGATCCCACAGCTAATTGTCCTTAAGTCTAGAAGTTTATTAGGGCCCCATGAAATGGATTTATCCTCTCCTGGTAAACCACAGTGTTGTGAGGTGATCTGGGTTGTGGCAGCAATGGGGAGAAGTGGTTCCTTTGTTCAAGGAGCCTCAAACTGTGACTCAGCCTGAAGTCATTGTTACTATCAGCTGGTCAACCTGTGTAATATGTTGTTCTTCTGGCTGGGGAGCTTATGGAGCTGAACCTTCCCTTCCTTGCACACCACAGGCCTCTCTCTCAGCTACAAGATCCCACAGGGCAAGAGGTGCCAGCTCCCTGCTGGTCTCTCCTTTTCATTGCTCTGCAATCCATGACCATATTTTGCATTTGTTTTGTGGCTTTTTTCCCTTCAATTTCATCATTAAGGTGAAGTGTTGTTGTCAGGGTGGGGGCTTACTCACTGCATCCAGTGCTGCAGGATTCCCACTGTTGCACTCATTGTCCTGGAGTTAATAAAGACTGACAGTCAAATGTTGTAAGTGTGGTAGCAGAATCTCTACCTGTGCAAACACTTCCCAGGGCAGGGATTTATGCAGTTGCAGTGCAAGAAAGTGGATTAATGTGGGCACTGTGGGACATCTTAGATAGGAATGGTACTTATGAAGCTTTTCCTTGAGGGGGAGGGCCCTCTTTCCCTTATTTACTCATTTTTTTATTCATATTTTATACTTCTATGAGAAAGACTTCTGCCAGTACCTGGGCAATTACTAGAGCACAGCAGCATGAACTGGGATGTCATTGCTTTCATGCTGTCTTGTTCCTGATAGGTGAGCCAGCAGGACTCCCACCTGCCCTGTGGGAAACAAGAATGTTGGACTAAATCCTTCCCAAATATCTTTGAGATGTGGAAATGCAGGAGCTGGAGGCCTGAGCATTTCAGGCAGTTTGTAGAGGAGGCTGTGGCAGAGCCAGGGGCTGGCTGCAAGCTGTGCCCCATGCCAGCAACGTGCCAGGCTCTGGCATTGAGCAGCAGGCTCTGAATCTCCTCACCTGGCTCAGGTGAGCTGGGAACTGAACACCACTTTCTCTGAGAAGTGACCCTTTCTCCAGTGCACCATAGATATGGCAGGAGCTGGAAACCCTAATTTGGCTCTCAGCCCTTTGAACGTGGGGATGAGGAGGGGAATGCTGACCTCTGCAGCTCCTCCTGAACAGCCCCACGGCTGCCTCGAGGCTGCCAGGTGCCGTGCAAGGGGGGAAGGTGCAGCTGTGGATGTGATGATCTTTCCTGGCTAATAACACTGCAGGCAGGTCTGATTCTTTTGATGGTGAGGAGTGTGCTTTTCCACATCTTCCTTCCCCTCAGCAATGGTAACTTCGCTGAGGGCACGTGGATCTTCTCCACTCGACAGAGCGGGGCAAGGGGCCGTGCAGAGTGACAGCTCATGGCCACTGTGAAAGCACACAGAGCAGGGATACTCCCACAGTGAACCAACAAAGAAAAGCAATCCCAGAGGAACAGACGACTTTGCGCGTGGAAGGCACGCAGGGATGGGCTGTGCAGGGCTGAAGGGTTTCTTTGCACACAGAGTCTCCCATCGCAGGCAGGTGCATAACTTCGGCAGTGGTGGAGGGAAGGACTGGGAGGTGGAGGAGCTCTCCGGAGTTCGTCATGAGCAGCTGCAGGAAGGGTGGGAACGTGGGAAGAGAAGTTTTCCTGAGACACTCAGGAGAGTCTCCTCTTCCTCCTTTGCTATGGTCCAGGGCAGAGGTGGAGGTGGGTGCTCAGTTCCGCTGTGGGGTTTAACTACAGCTGCCAAAATCAGCCCTCGTTTAAGAGTGAAGCAGCAGGACGATGTTCCTGCCCAAGCTGGAGACAGGAGGAATCACTCGGGGCAGGAGCCGGCAGGCTCGGTATCCGAGCTCTCTTGCAAGCTCTCCTCCCTGTGAAACACCTCGCTGTCCAGCTGGAGGTGAACAACAAAGCGAACACCGTCCAACCTTGAGAAAGGAAGAGCAGCCGCAGCTGGTGACGGTCCCGCCGTGGGGCTGCAGGGCGGATGGCGGCGTGCCCAGCAACACGCCGCTATCGGGGCGGACACGCAGGTATCGGGGCCGACAGCTGCTGCTTGGCGGCTCCTCCGTGTCACGCCGGGCCGCGGAGCCAACAACCTCGCCCCTCTCTCTGGAGAGCGCCTGGTGCAGCACCGACTCCTCCGCCCGGAGACACGGCGCTGGGCAATGGCGGCGCGCCCCGCGAACTACAGCTCCCAGCACCCTCTGCGGCGTCAGTGCCCCGGGACGCGCATGCGCCCCGCGCGAACTCCCTTTCCCGGCAGGCCAGCCGAGCGCGTGGCCCCCGCCCCTCTCCCTCACGGCCGTGACGCGCTCGCCGTGACGCAGCGCGGTGACGCAAAAAAGTGTGCGCCCTCCACAGCGATCGCGGCCGCCGCGGGGTGCGCGGGGCCGGCAGCAGGGGCCGGGGGCGGCGGCAGCACCGCGGGGCAGCGCTCAGGTACCGGGGTCGGGGTGGGCGGGACGCGCCGCCGCTTCCCCGGAGCCTCGCCGGGCCGGTTGGCGGCCGCGGCCTCCGCGCCGGGCAGGAGCAGCGGCGCGGGGTGTGGGGGGGGGGCGCCTCAGGGGCGCGGGGTTGGCTGCAGGTCCGCCCCCGCGCTAGGGGGCGCCCTCGGGGCGGGGGGCCCGGTCCGGCCTGGCCTGTCCCCCCCCTGGCCCGTCCCGTCCCGTCCCGTCCCCCCCGGCGGGACCGGGCCTGCGCCGCCCCGCCCGGCCCGCCCCCTGCGCCGGGCTCTTCCTCCTGCGCTGGGCCTGCTCGGGCGGGAGGATCTGTGGCTCCTCGCTCCCTTCGCTCTGGTCTCTGCCGACCTCTAAACGTTGGGGCCGCCCGTACGTCCCGCCGAGCCGGGCCGTGCGGGACCCCGCGGGAGCTGTCACCGGCCGCCCCCGCGAGGTGCGGCCCGCGTGTTTCCCCTTGTAGCCGCACGAAGAGGAATTGATGTTGAAACGGAGCGGGGTTTTTTTTTGTTTGTTTTTTTTTTTTTTTCCTCCCTTATTTTGTAGACAGCAGAAGTTTGTTCCTGTTTTTTGGGCTTGTCCTGCCAGATCAGAACGTAGTTCTAAGTTTGTTTTGTAAAAGGAGAAATTCCAGGAAACTGAATAACCTTGTAGTTTTCCCCTGTCCTTAAAATACCTTAATTAAAAAAAAAAAATAAAAGAAAGAAAGAAAAAACCCCACAACAACCGAGTTTTTAAGCAAATGCTTAAAGGCAACATTAGGGATATGTTCAGTATAACAGCTAATTTGGAGCTCTGTTAAACAAGAAGTTGAGCAAACATAGACTTCCCTCAGTGTAGGACACCAAACCATGTTTTATGCTCCAGAGATTCTGAGGCTTTTCTTACTTGGTGGTTTATTATTTCCACAAGTGAACTTCAGTGTTGACGGTTTGTGATACTTTAACTTCCACGTGCTTGTTTCAGGCTCAACAGGTTTAGACAAATAGCTGTCAGGTGCCTCATCTCTTTAAAGGATATTTGTGATGCAAGGGAGAATTTTATTTTTTCTTAAAGTAAGGAATTCTTTGTGTTAAAGCATTAGTATAAAAGACCCTACAAATGTACTGCTCAGCTTTGCTGGGCAATTAACTAGAGTCCAACTCATTAGTGGTACATCATTACATTAGTCTTCCCTACATTTTGTCCTTAGCCATACTTAGAATCAAGTTTGGGACCAATGTCAAACTGGACTATTTAAGCTGGCCCAAAGTGCAGTTATTAGAATTTGAGTTGCCCCTGTGCATGTGGAATTACAAATCTTCATGTAATTTTTGTCTGTTCAATTAATGTGCACATTTGTTTAAATGTGCAATCTTCCTACAAAGTTGATCAAAATTGTCGTTTTGGGGAGATATTTTTTTAATTTTGCTTGCGGTATAAGTTTTGGTTTTATTATATAGCTCATTCATTTTGCATTTAAATTGCTAAGTTAGGCCTTTTGTGTTCGTTTCCCAAATAACCAAACTGTTGGTTTTCAGATTTTACAAGTATATTTATATTCACTAAGAGGTTTCATGCTTTAAGATGTTTATCTGTGGGCAGTCAGTGTGTTCAGAACCTGCTGATCCTTTCCCTGAGCTCAGCATCAGTCAGAGAATGAGCTGTGGTGGTGTTGCAGTTGGTGTGAGGCTCCATTGGACAGAAGGGTGGAGCTGAATTGCTCCAACTGTTCCAGGCACTCAGTCAAGGTTTGTGGTTAGAGGTCACTGGAGTTTTATTTCCTCGCTGTTCAGAGGTGTCTCACTAAGGTGACTCAAGCACTCAAGTGTCAGAGGTTTCAAAAACATGAGAGTACCTTGAGGAATCTGTGTCTCAGTGCTCTCTGGGTTTGTTTCCCTGTAATGTCACATTCTTACAGCTAAGCTCAGAAGAGAGAAATGCTCATAAAGGCTTTGCTGTGGCACAGCAGCACCAGGCAGTGTTTGGCATTACAGCAGTGCCATGGGCACCAAGCACAGTGTGATGAAACAGCCACATCTGGGTTTACAGTGGCCACCGTGGTAGTTGAGACTGCAAATATTTGTCTTTCAAAGTCAAATCCTCTGAGTTAGTGTTTTATGTTTTGTTAATATTGATTCTAAATATATTTTGGCAGTAGCACTTTTTGGGAAAAAATCCCATTCCTTAGCTTATTAGATATTCAAAATGAAATCTGTAATAGGCTGTGATTTTCAAAACTTATTAAGAGAAAAAAATTACATCACTCTGCTCCCTCCCCCCCCCCCATTGAAATCTGATCGGTTTTGCTGGTTCTTGGAGAGCAATTTAAGATTGAATTTTTGCAGCAACTTGTGCTGAAAAGGGAAATAGTGAAAGTCAGAGCTGTTCTCCCAGGTTTCCTCTCCACCAGGCCAGGTATATAGCTGACAGTTACAGGTTAGTTCATATCATTTATGTTCTTGTCTTCTCTGCAGAGCTCTTCACTTTGATTTAAGGTGAAATTCTTGAAAAAAGTGAGCACAGTAGGCGTTTCTGTGGTGCCATCTAAAATAATTGTATTTATTTGAATAGATTGGAAGGGATAAGCTTGTGGAAGAGAGGAGATGCCTTGGCAAGACATTTATTGTCACTGCTGTGTCCCAGTAGAAAGGGTGGCATTTCTATGCTATAACTTCATTTTAGGAAAACAGCTCTCTCTCAGTACCAGTTATTTAGACCAATAATGAGCTTTATTGAGGCAGGTTTTAGGGATAGCTGGGATTTTTTCACTTGATTTTTGGTATAGCACAAGGTGTCCCAGAGGGCAGTGAGTAGTTCCTGCGGTCTTTCTGGCTGGGACTTCGTTGACCTGTTGCAGGTATTGCTGGACCTTTTCTATTTTCCAGCAGGAGCAGTTAAGGGTTGTTAGATGAAGTAAATTGTTTTCCAGATTGCAGGGGAGCCTGCGCAGGCCCTGTACAAGCTCTGAGGTCACAGGGCCCTTTTTGCTATATCCCTTGAGTACAGAATGAAGATGGGGATGTCTGAAATGGTTGAATGTGGATTCCGTTACAGCACTTGTATTCTGAGGCCCAGAGTGGATTTGTGTGAATGTTTTTCTGTGATATTTAAAAGCTCTGAAGAGCTGCTGGCAAGTGGTGTTCAGTTAATGAAAAAGGAAATGGAACTTAATGAGCTTGGAGTAGTTTTTAGTTTTGAAGTTGTTTTGGGAGTGTGTCTGTGTGTACAATCTCATTATGTTTTTGCCTGCATCTAGGTGGTGTTTCTTCCTAAGCAATTTATGCATTTGCATTGACTTTCCTGATGTAGTTCTGAAATGAATGAATGAGTAATAAGTGCTCTAGATAAAATCATAATTACTTGTGATTTAGGAAGCATCATCTTTCTTCATGCTTAGGTTGGGTTTTTTTGTTAGCATATGTACACTGCATATAGTACTTAACAAAATTATGTTCTTGCAATCACAGGTTTATCTTTTCATAGTCTTTGGGTGATAACTTTTGTGCAGTTTCTGCCAGTTTAATCTTCAGCCAGTGTTCTTAACTTCCTGTTTCCCATTTAACTAACCAGTCACAGTACATTAAATTCAGAAGCACCTATGAGACATGAGGTAGAACTGTAGGATTGTTCATCCATTCCCTGAGTGAGAAGAAGTTTTAAACCAATTGGAGTTGTCCAGCACACAGTTAAATTGTGGGGATGTTTTTCAGAGACAACTTGGGCTATGAATGCCTGTATAATCTATGCTATGGCTGCCTTTATTGACTGACTCCTGAACATGTATTTCAGGAGTTGATGTGTTTGTCACTGTCTTAAAACACTTCTGTGTTTAACACTGGTTTGAAACTTCTTTCTCTGGGTCAGTTATGACAAATGGGTATTTAATCTCATGACAGATGGATATTGGCTATGTTATGGCTAATGAAATGCTGAAAATCTTTGTATGTTTTTGAATGTGAAAAAATCTGTTTTGCTTGCTGTACTCACCCTACCTCCAATACCAAGTCAATTTATAAATTAGGTTTGGGTATTCCTTCCTCCAGAAATGACAACTCTTCACAGCAATCAGTCTGTCAGGTTGGAAACTAGGGGCATGGCAGTATCTCAAGACAGATTTTGTTCTAGTTTAAGCTGGTAATATTTCTAGTAGGTTTTTATCAGTTCGGCAAAAGCTGACACCTGGAAATTTAAAGGCTTAAACAGAACCTACAGTGATAGTTCCCTTCATTAAATGATACTTCAACAAGTCATTCAGTGCTGTAGGAGTTTCTCACTTTTGAGGATGGGAAGATAAATCTTCTGTCAACTGCTGTCATGCAAGTAAAGGCTGATAAATCTGAAGTGATTGCTCCAGTGCTCCCTCGTGTGATCATCCTTCCTTTCTGCTGGAGCCACTGGCTGTTCTTGGAGGCCCTGGGGGAATGGGGCAGGCCCTGGGGGAGTGGGGCAGGCCCTGGGGGAGCAGTGGAAGGGGCAGGCCCTGGAGGAGCAGTGGAAGCCCTGGGGGAGCGGGGCAGGCCCTGGAGGAGCAGTGGAAGCCCTGGAGGAGTGCTGCCCAGCTCTTTGCCACCACAGCTGTCCTGGGACTGCTCCCACTGCCCGCAGCACTCGGGGGCTGCCTCTGCTCCTCAGCACTGTGGGCCTCAGGAGTTTGTTGGCACCTCCACCGCTGCCTGCAGGGCATTAAACTGGGATAACGACACTGATCACAATCTTGCTGTCCTGGCTGGGTTGGTTCTTGAGTAAATCACCACAAAGGGTAACTCAGGTCTGCTCATGGAGTTGAGGTAGAGCTTTTAAAAGGGTCAGGCAGTGAACACAGCTGTGGTGAGCTGTGCATTCCAAACAGCCTGGTCAGGGCTGGGGAGCACCAGTCAGGACTTGTGTTCAGAGGTGCACATGTTCTTTAGTCTGCAGGCAAAGGACCAGAAAGAAACTTTCATATTTGAAAGCACCGTTCTGTCACTTTGTCTTCTCACTCCTTTTTGCTGAGTATTATTTGCCTCTTTCAAATGACTTGTAATATTTGATTTAGATTGTTTCAAAGAATACAGTAAAAGAGTGGGATTTCTTGCTCATTTTAATCCCATTTTTTTCCCCTGGTTGTTACCTCTGCCTTAGGCTAAGCCATGACTTCAGGATCTGGGCATGTGGACTCCAAGGCTGAGCTCACTACTTTGCTTGAGCAATGGGAGAAAGAACATGGCAGCGGGCAAGACATGGTCCCTATTCTCACCAGGTAAGATCTATTAAGCAAATCCCTAAAGCTGAATGGCTGAAGTTACATGACAGCAGCTTTTACCTTGTTTTTTTCTTGAGGTGTTCACATACCTGATAACCTGTAATTCATTTTCCTGGTCTAGAGAATGAACTGTTAGTGTGGTATTTAAATAAAAACTTTTAATGACATCTTACCCTGTCTCTACAAATTCTCTGAAATAGGAGAAGTCAGGAGCATCATTAAATGTTTGAAATAACTTTGGTATCTTCACTTGAGGCTTGTAAAACATTCATTGAGATGGGAAGCAAGATGTGAGGGGTTTGAGATTGCAGTGACATTGATCAGATTAAATGAAAGGGTGAGAGTAGGATGAGTAGGAGGAACTATATTGAGAAGGTATTAGTGAAGCTCATAGGGCATGTTTAAAGTGAAATTTTAAAACCTGATTGTTTTTTAAGCTGTGTGATGGTCGACTGGCATTGTATTGCAAGAAAAATGCCCTGGACCAGTAAATTATTTGGGGCTGTTTAGGTAACACCATTAATTATAAGACAGTATCTAGTACAAAAGAAAGATTTGAATAATCAGTTACATTTGTGTTTTCCCAAGCCAGGCTTCATTTGTGTAGACTGACATTATTCCTGCTTTAAGGGGAGGTTTGCAGAAATTCCCCCTGTTTCTCACTGCTCTGCTGGCAGATCCATGGCCTGCCTAATGTGTGCAGGACTCAACTGCTCTGCAGTTTAGGAGCAGTCTAGGTGTCTCTTCTACCTTGTTGGGTCAGACAAGTCAGTGCACAGAGCTGGAGCTGGCACTGGGTGGAAGTAACAGGAATCTGGTGGAGGTTCTTTGGTCAGGTCTGTTCTGTGCCTCATCCACTGGGCACAACTTCTTTGCTGTTCTTACTGCATTTTAAAAATAGCAGCATAGGAGGAGGAGATGAGCAATAGAAAGCCAACCCTAAACACTTGAAAATTAGTGGGTCTCTTGAAAATAATGAGACAGGTTTTGGTGTATCTTTGTGTATTGTCTGAAGGAAACGTGTGCTATTTCAAGGCTTTTTCTTGTAGGCATAACCAGAAATTTACTGTAGTCTAAGAAATTTAAAGACATTTCAACTAAACATGTATTTTTTTAATGCTTATAGCAGTCTGGCACTTCTTGCTCCCCCTCGGCTCCTGGAGCTCCTTGTATTATTTATGCTCAGACAAGTCTGATAACTATGTTGATTCTCAAGGTTTCTGTGCAGCAGGCAGAGTGGTTATGAGTGGTGAAGGCTTGGGTATTTTTGCTTTAGTAGAGATAGTACAGATTTATTTAAGGTAGCATGGGGATTTCACCAGAAGTTAAAATCAGAAAATAGATTTACAGTGCTTCAGTTATCAATGAGAGCCATGTTTCTGTTTGTAGGAGAGAGTTTTAGATATTTAGAGTTGCTTGTAGAGATGCTCCTGAGGAATCTTCACCAACTGGAGCTTGCAGTGCCAATGTCTTGAGGCAGAGCAATGCGCTTGCATATTGGTTTGGTCTTAGGGCAGAGGGAGCTGTGGTTATACTTGTTGGTGAGTGATATTTCTCTACTTCCTTCCTCCTTGTAAGCCAAATGAAAGAAAATTTCCCTGTGTGGATAGGGTTCTGTTGAATGTGATGCTGAGGCAGCACAGGTGGGAGTGCAGTACCAGGACAAGGACAGTAACAGTTATAGCACCAGTTACAAACCACAGCTGAGTTGTCACTTCCAAAAAGCTGGATTTACAAACACTTGAGTGTTAGAAGGTATGAACGGAAGAAATTGCTCGGAAAGCCTATCAGCAAAAATCAGATATGTAATATACATGGTTTTGAAAACATTGTAATTTGAAATGATCCTGTAATAGTCTTACTTCATAGACTGGATGCAAGTCATGTTCAACCAATCAGGCAAATCGTGAGACTCAGATAATTTATTGTGTCCCAGGAGCCCCTTTCATCAAGGGAATAAATCAGCAGTTTAACACTGTAACTTCATCTCCACAAACCAGCTGTGCTGTGGTGTGGGATCCTAGAGCACCTTATGCTCTGGCAATCTGCTGTAAAGGCTCAAGTTGGTCGTTAATGCCAGGTGATGACACAAAGCAGGATTAGGATGGCTTTGTTGTTCCATCTAGATCACTGGGGGCCTTACAAAGTTGACAAAGTTTTCTGTATACCCCTGTCTTCCTTCCCCTCTCCCAAGGTGAGCTGAGTTTGTGGCAAGTGGAAATGAGGATCTGACTGACTTTCCAAACACAGTTGTAAAGAGAAAAAAAAAAAAAAAAAAATTAGAAGTGAAAGGCTCAGTGTAAATCCTACATCTTGTCTGCAGAAATTGTAGTGTCTACAGAACCAGTATAATGCCAAGTGAATTAAAGAAATCTTGAAACTTGAATAAAAGTTCTGTGGTTTTGTGAATTGTGTTTCGTTACAGCCCTGTATACCAGGTGCCTAAGTTAGAAGGCAGAAATGAGCTTTGGTAGTTATTTGACACTCATTTGCTTCAATTGAGAATTGACAAAGCTGTTGGATCTAGATAGATAAATCTAAGTCAAGTCACAAACCACCTTTGTATGTGTTGGCTAAAAGAAGGGTATTGTAAGCAAGCTTGATTTTTCTCCTTTTTTTGATTTTTGAAGGTAAATTTCAAAGAGGCAATGTTTGTGTGGGGTTTTTTTGTGGGTTTTTTTTTTAATTTTGGTCAAAGAGTTGTAAATAATTGTCTCAAAACCCTCCATAATTAGTGATTCACATTTGTCTTTCTTTGTGCCTGTGATAATGTTATTGTCCCTGAAAGCACTGGGAGCTGGCTTGCTGTTTGGCTGCCTACCCAGACAGGATGCACTGGCCAGAGTGTTGTGCTCACTTTCCATGCTGCTTGTCTGTCCTTTCTGGCACATCACCAAAATGCTAATTATCACCTCAAAAGACCTGACAAGGCGAGAGTGCTGTTTCCCAGCTCCCCATTTGTCTGAGTTTTCTGTCAGCAGACATCCCTCAAGCTATTAGTTCTCATGGAAAAAAATGAGGAGCTGGCAGTGGAGTATTTAAGTGACTTGCTTCTGCCAGAATTTCTTGAGAGCTCAAGCTGTGCCACCTATTATTAACAAGGGACACAATTTGCATCCTTTCACAATCAGGCTTATAAAAGTAAATATTGGAACCCCACAAGATCAACAGCTTGTTGAAAGATAATTGTTAGATCAAAGGCAAGCAAGAAAGTTCTCTGCTCATTCCCAATGAGCTAATTTGCTGTTCCTAGAATCTGGCAGGAGTCATCCTCTGTCACACTGGCAAGTCAGTGTAGCTTACAGAGGCAGGACTAAGTACATTTTTGCCTCTAGTCATGCCTGGGAACATTGGGTATTTTCTGGAAAGTAACAGGCATGGAATAGAAGTCAGCAGTGTTCTGCAAGGGAAATACTCTGTGAAAGACAAATATTTTTCTAGGGATTACTGCAGCCTTCCAGCAGTTTTCCCTCCCCTGTGATAAACTCTGCCTAGATAACTACTGTGAGGTATTAAGACCTTGTTTTAAAATGCTGTGCTACACATAGCTGCTGCCTCCCACTCTGGATCTCTGTAGAGGGGAAGGAATAATGTTTTATACCAAGGAAATGAGATTTAATTTCCTAATGTTTTTTCAATTGAATTGAGTGCTCTTTATTTCTCCTCAAACTGCATATGTTTTTGCTGTAACACTACATGGAGAAGGACAGTGAATGACTATGGAGTTATTTATTGCTTGACCATGAGATAATTTTGCTCTTCTTGATTTTGTGTAAATAAAAATAATAATTAATTCTCTTACTGCTTATTCTAAATGAGTTAGAGCATAGGATTTCTTATGTCTGCTGAGGCTGCTTCTAAGTTTAGGGGAAGGCAAGCACCAAAACAACTCAATTTTGTTTTTCTGATAGAGAGGAGCATTTAATGTATTTTAAAGATATGTGAACACGGAGCTGGCTGAGTTTCTCCTTGTCTTATCCGTGGTGGTAGTTGACGCATGGTAAAAAGTTGATAACTGAATAGAGGTTACACAGCACTTAATAAAAGTATTTAATATTTATGAAATATTTATATTTAATTCTACAACACAATTGAAATTTAATGTGCAGAATAACAAAAAACTGTGCAGACAATTTGAACAGCTGCCCCTGCACAGACTGAACAAAGGGGAGGAATAAGTTACCTGTTCAGGACTTGCTCTGCTGCAAAAGGCACTGTGGTGGTAAGAAGTACTGCTCAAGCCCTTTATTTACTCTAGTTCTCTACACTGTGTGTAGAATACCACAAGGAGTCTAGCATGAGTACATAAAAGGTGTTGGCCCTTCAGAGTGTCAAAGTTTATGCATCTCTGGGGTGTTGCTATGGGTTCAGTGCAGTCTGGAGCTAAAAATGAGATAGTAGAGGCCAGTGTATCCCCCCTCTATAGTGGACAGTCAGAAATCCTCAGGTGGCACTGAGCACTGGTGAAAGCTGATGGGCTGGTTTGGAGGGCTCTGTCAGATGTGTGACTGTGAGGAGCTGTGCTCCAGGAGTGTGAATTCTGCTCACTTTGTGTTCCTGCTGCAGAATGTCCGAGCTGATCGAGAAGGAGACTGAAGAGTACCGCAAAGGGGACCCAGACCCGTTTGATGACCGACACCCAGGTGAGGTGTCCTGAGCAGTGGTGACAGCACCAGCTGTGTCCCAGCCTTACCTGGTAGCTCATATTCAGAAGTAAACAGCTTTTAGCCTGAATGTACCAACTGCTGATTGAGAGGTTTGACACTGCTTTTTACTGGGAAGTTGTGCTCTGTAGTGCTGACTCTAGAGCATCCCACAGTCAGTTTGAAGGTAGCAGTTCAATATTAATGTTGGCATCTTGAGGTAGGAAGGTGAGTGTTTTCCTGTGTTCCTGTTTGTCCCACAGGTCGGGCAGATCCAGAGTGCATGCTTGGTCACTTACTGAGGATACTCTTCAAGAATGATGATTTCATGAATGCGGTAGGTTTTCTCTGAGAACTTTCTTTGTCAATTCTTCACACCACCTTATAGCTTTTATTTCCTCTGTGCTGGTTGACCTTGTTACTTGTTTAATATTTATTTTAGTAGTGTCAGAATTCTCTTTTTCCATTATACTAGTTTTTAAGTTGGGTTTAAGAGCAACTCTTTTGCCACTGTTAGAGTCACTCAGGTAAAGAGGAGTTAATGAGCTATTGGAATGTTTGTAGCAACAACTGAATTAGTTGTTTTCAAAGTTTATCAGTCTCTTTAAAGAAAATGGGTCTTCTCTAATACAAGTCCAAAAGCATAATTTCTTTCTATAATGGAAATACCACTAATTCCAGTGCCTTGTGTCTGAGTGCTTGGAACTACTGGACTTTCTGCAGGAACAGAAGAGCATGTCAGCTCTAGAAGACTCAGGCAGAGAATCAGGAGGAGGCAAGAGTCTGCCTTTCCACTTGCATTGCTAAATCCTAACATGACTCAATAGCTAGAATTTTGTTACCTTTGCATGCCTGCAGGCACCAGTACACATTGCTGGAAGGATTCTGACAGATTGCTTGCATGTCTCTCTCTGTCTTAAACTGTAAGTGATAAGGAAATACATGTGCAGTTAAAAATGTACAATTTCTTGTGTTAATGAAAAAATATTTTTTAATGTTTCTACTGTTACAGTTTTTCAAGGCTTTTGTCTTTACAAATCAGTTCAAGATAGATATTTAGTCAACAGCTGATCAGAGGCTCTCTGCTTCTCTGAGAAGTAGTTTTGACTTCTAAGGCACTGAGGGTGCAGGCTAAAGGCTGGTCGTGTTGAGATCCAGGGCTAAGACTGGCATTCCTTACTTAATTATTTTCCTGCCATGGGAGCTGTAAGGCTTTCACTGCTCTGGGTTTGGTCAGAGTTGAATTTTAAACCAGTGCTGTTCCTGATCTTCTCCAGCTAGTGAATGCTTATGTGATGACAAGCAGAGAACCTCCACTAAACACTGCTGCCTGCAGACTTCTGCTGGACATCATGCCAGGACTGGAAACAGCTGTTGTCTTCCAGGAAAAGGTATCACCTGCACTAAAGCTTGGGTTTTAAGCTTTTTTTATTTTGTACTCCAACATGATTTCCCAAAGGAGAAGCCAGTAAAAAGCCATATTAAAATCCTGTGTCTGAGAGCCAGTCTGTTCAGGCTCACTAGCGGTTTGGGGCTTTTTGCTCTTGACTTGTTCAATTAATCAAATCTTAAGTATTTCATAGCTTTGTCAAGTGTGATGTGACTGATTGAAACAGAGGAGCTGGAATTTAATGTAATGTTTTGGGAAGTGTTACTTTAGGCCTGTGAATGGAGCAGGCTGTATAGAACCTGGAGGACTTGCCCAGTAATCCCCAGCTCTGGCCGAGCAATAGCTTTCCTAGAGCTAAGTGATAAGCAAGTCATACTTTAACTAAGCAGTCTAAAATCCACAAGCTTTGTGGGCATTATCTGCAGCTGTGATGGACAGCTGAACCAGACTTCACATGTTGACAAATGAGTTGTTCTGAAGGAATGCACACAGAGTGGCAAGTAAGGAGAAAGTGAATTTTGCTCAAGCCACAGTTTCCTCATCTGTTAGAATTAATATTTTACTGAAGTTTGGAAATGAGGCAGTGCTGTATATAGAAGTTCTAAATTAATTTATCTACTATTGGAAATATGCAGATGAATTCTAAAGCATGATAAAAGAAAATAATGTGCTCCCTTTGTGAAAGATTTAATTTAGTTTGAGCTTTGTGATCTGTCCAAAAGCTGAGGATGGGAAGCCTTGATCAAAAAAAAATTTAAAACCAAAACAGTAATTCCCCGTTTGAAGAGGATAAAGCTATCTCTTTCCAGGGACAAAAGCTCTCTGTAAACTGAAATGAAATTAAGTTTTGCACTGAGGGACTTCTTTCCTTTTGACTTGAGAATATCTAGAGCTCTGTTCTGGCACTTAGGACTCCTGTACATAGGAGGCTTTGGGAAGAGGGTTTTGTTCTTGTCACAAAGAGGCCCTCTAGCGACCAAGGGATTTCACAGCTCATCAGTTAGACTTTTTTTTGATTACATAAGAGCATTGAAATAATAATGCAATTGTCTTTAAGTATATAACAGGCAGTAAAAATCTGTAAGCTGAGTTCCTGTTAAAATGTGTCTCTTCATTATTACTTTTCTCTGATCTTCTATTATATTGTACCTGTAATTCAAATTATGGGCAAGATTTCTGTCATGATAATTGTTGTTGATGTTTTTGAATCCACTGGCAATTTAGAGGAAAAAAAATGATCTTTCATTCTAAACCGTTGTTTTTCTAATTATCTGTTTTAAATTTAGCCAAATTTCATTTCATTTTATATAAGTTCAACACAGGTTATTTGAAATTTGCTAAATTGCTGGAGATTTTTATTAGTGAAGCTGACCAGGACTTTGGGCTTGTTAGTTTGGATTAATTCATACCTGAAGTGTTTTGCTGCCTCCCAGGATGTACCTTGACTGGCCACTTTTTGCAGGTGTGCAAATCCAGATATCTGATGCTTGGTCATAGTTTCATGCAGCTTGAAGATTTAGGTTTTTGGGGTGGTTTTTTTGTTGGTTTGTTGGGTTTTTTTTTTTTTTGTGTGGGTTTTTTTTTTTTTTTTTTTTTTTTTTTTTTTTTTTTTTTTTTTTTTTTGTTTTTTTTTTTTTTTTTTTTTTTTTTTTTTTTTTTTTTTTTTTTTTTTTCAGCAGTTATTTTTATTCATTGCATGCTTGGTACTTGGTAGGAAATCCAGCCTGGTCATTACTGTAATAAGAGAGAATTCTTCCCAACAGATGCTTTCACTGGGACTGAGAAGTTAAAGATGAAATGTAACTGTTAGAAATGGTTTCTTGTTTTCTCCCTTCTAGGAAGGCATAGTTGAAAATCTCTTTAAATGGGCACGAGAGGCTGATCAGCCACTAAGGACGTATGCAACAGGACTGTTGGGGGGAGCTATGGAAAATCAGGACATTGCTGCAAATTACAGGGATGAGAACTCCCAATTGGTAATGATCTCTCCATCACTTTCTCTTTGTGGAGCAGTTACCTCTTTATAAATTTTATTTATGGGCAGCTCACATTCACAGGTTAATATATGAGTCTTGCAGTGGTTGTAGTACTCTCTGTAAGGGTCATGGTTTCCATCCTTTCCTGCCTGAGTTGAAACATGCAGCCTGATATTCTGTTAACAGCAGTTGTTTTCCAAATGCCAATGGAAACCTAAGAAGTCAAATACTTTACTTTTTAATGAGGCTTATATTCATACTTTCCTTAAAGAACAACTTTCAGAAGCTCTCCATCTGTAACTATTGCACATTGTGATTTGCCCACCAGACAGAGGTTTTAAAATGAAAGGTGAGTCAACATGGAGACAGCTATGACTTCTCTTCTAAACATTAAAAGTAAAAGCATGACCTTTGGTTTCGTGGAACTGTGATTTACCAAAGCTGCTGCTTCCAAAGGGAATGTTTCCTTTATCAGGCTGGGCAGGGATGGTGGAAGGATGCTGCAAACTGGTATGTGGTTCTGTTAGCACCACTATAGCTCATCTGCTCCTACTGACTTTCCAGCCACTTCCTTTTCACATGGGAGACACGGTGCTGATATTTTAGAATGAGAGCTGCTGTAGCAAAATGGATTTCAGTTCTCTCAGTCACTTTGAAGTTATTTCTCTGGGCAAATGTACACCACAGCATACTCAGCACTGTATGCTGTGGAGGGGTTATATGATGATAACAAAAAATATGGCTGAGATGAGTTGCATGATCAAAGCAAGGAGTGTATTCTCATGAGTGCTGCTTTTCTGAATCAGGTGGCTCTAGTGCTCCGTCGGCTACGAGAGTTGCAGGTCACTGAAATGACCACAAAACAGGAAAACAAGCGCCCCAGTCCTCGGAAAGTGCCATCAGATCCTCTGCTGCCCCTCGATGAAGAGGCTGTGGATATGGATTATGGGGAGATGACAGTAGATGGAGAGCAAGAAGAAGTTTCTGGTGATATGGAGATCTCCTTTCATCTCGATTCAAGTCATAAGACCAGTAGCAGAGTAAACTCTGCTACAAAGCTAGATGATGGGGGACTCAGAAGAAGCAAATCAGGGAAACAGCATGAAAGAGACGGCTTCCGGAAGGCCAAGCAGAAGCTGGGCTTCTCCACCTCGGAACCAGAGCGGATGTTTGTGGAACTGTCCAACAGCAGCTGGTCAGAAATGTCCCCGTGGGTGATTGGCACTAATTACACGCTTTACCCCTTGACTCCTGCCATAGAGCAGAGGCTGATTCTTCAGTACCTGACTCCCCTGGGGGAGTACCAAGAGGTGAGCATATGAAGGTGGGAGGAAGCACTCTGTGCTCTAATTCTCTGTACAAAGCTGAGAGGAGCTGGGGGGGGAAATTGGCAGAACTGCTATATCACGCTCTGATATTTCCTGTCATGATTAATACTGGTAACTTTTCCTGAGTTGTTGATGACTTCTAGGCTGATGAAGTCATTAGTTTGAATATTACTTGGTAGGTAATACTCAAACCTGAACCTAGCAGATGTGTGGTCTAGTAGTTGGAGCATGGCCCTGGGGATTTTGTCCCATGTTCCTGCTAAATTTGGTGCTTGGAAGCTTTGTTTGAAATGCAGACATTTCCTGTTTCCTGTGGTGGATATAATAGAGTTCTGCAAGTAAAAGTCTGAGTAAATAGTCAAGTTGAAATTCTAAATGAAGTGGTTTGTGTAACCTCTGTAGTAGTTTTCAGGAGAAGTGGCAGGGCCCATGTTATGCAGATGCTTTTGATAACTGATAGTACATAAATGGACAAAATAAGGTGGCTGTATCAGATTTACCAAAGAATGGTGGTTTTTTTTTTTTGTGGGTTTTTTTTTGTTTGTTTGTTTTTTGGTTTTTTTTTTTTTTTTTTGTGGTTTACCTTAATTAGTAACAGAACAAAGCAACACAGTTTTGCTTTGTGGTAGATCTTGTGTGTGCACATGTGTGCCTTGTTTCTGTGAGAGCCAGTGAAACCATTACCCCCTAACATCCTGCATGCAGACTGAATTGCTTCATATGCCAGCAATAATAGGCTATAAAAATAGGAATTAGCAGCATAAAGGTGTTACAAGAATGATGCAAAGGGTTTTGGTCTGTTGCCCTGCTCTCCTGTTTTTTCTGTTCAGTTGTTGGGTAGTTGTCTTTGCACAGATGGAAGGTGGAGCCTCTCTCCAGGGTGGTTTCTGTGTGGACTTCCATAGCCGCACTTGGAGGAGAGTCTTAAGATTTCCGTGTGGCAGCTGCCATGCACCTTGCTGCAGTCAGCAGATGTATTACAAGAGGTCTGTTAACCTTTATTGCTTCCTATGGATGGAGCTGGTTACCTCTGACCTCTCATAACAGGTATCTGCTAATAGGGGAAAACTGGGGGTTTGAGAGAGTATAAACCAGAAGAGACCTTGTAATTCCCATGAAACATTCAGCTAGTGTCCCATTTTTGTTTTCTCAGCTGCTACCCATCTTTATGCAACTGGGATCAAGGGAGCTGATGATGTACTACATTGATTTGAAGCGAACCAACGATGTGCTGCTCACTTTTGAAGCCCTTAAGGTAAGTTACTTTCAAAATATATAAAATATACCATAAACATTGTAAAAACATGTAATATATGCTTGCTATGTGTCAGAGGCAAGTGCTCATCTTCTTTAGGTTGATGTCTTGCAGCATTTCCTGGGATTGGAAGTGGCTTTCACTCAAGCTGAATGCATTACAGCTTTTGATTTTTGAAGTGTCAAGCACTTAAAATGCAAAAAACAGGAAAGGAAGGAGGGAATAAAAAGATCTTAATTGTGCAGGAAGGGCCATTAAGTTCGCCTTTCATCTACCTATCTGAAGATTATAAAAATTCTTTTTTCTGCCAAATGATTGTGTTCATGCTGCCCTTAGATGGCATTCCTGGTTTTTATTCCACTGCCTGCCATCTCAAAGGACACTTATGAGGAGTAAGGAGCACGAACATCTAACTCCCAGAAGCCCCAACATGACATCTCTGATCTCAGTGGTTTAAATACTAGTTTTGTGTGAGTAGACTTTAAGGTTACCTCCCCAAGGTAAAAAGCCTCACAAAATAGCCTCATTCAAACGAAACCTGCAGTGCAGCAGCACAAGTTAATCTTTTCTATGCATCCTTTCCCTCTTTCACAATACCTTCTCTGCCTTTGATCCTCCCCTGAGGAGGCTCCGCAGAGCCTTCCCCTCTGTATCTTTGTCATTTGCCTGAGAATTTATTTTGAAGGAGCAGTGTTCCTAGAGTAGCTGTAGGTTACTTCAGTTGGGAGTAGAGTGGGATTTACAGTGGCTCTTACTGTTTCCTCTTAAGATGTAGGTAATACAGAAAAGCAGTGTGCAGTGCACTTCAGTGCAGCTGCAGGCTTCCCTTTATTTGCCTTTACACCTCATTTTGTAAAATTCCTTTGTCACCAATATGTCATAATCAAAATATGAATGGAAATTTAAATAGTTAGTGGTGATAATAGAAAGTGAGTGAATTTGAAAACAACAGAAAGACCTTAAGGTGGCCTGTTGGATAATTTCTGAGTTGCTCAGAAATTATCCAACTGCTTTTCTTGTATTTCTTTTGCAAGATATGTAAAAAAAAAACTTGTAGTGCCTCTTTTGGTTTTGTCATTGGGATAAATATTGTATTCTGGATTAAATGTAATGGGAGGAGGAAGTGAGGTGCACAACGCAGTTACTTTTTCTGCTGTCTGTTTTTCTATGGGGTGGAGATGGAATTGATATTTCAAGAATCCTAGTCTAATCTGCTTTTATGATTCCTTAGCATTTGGCATCATTGCTGTTGCACAACAAGTTTGCTACAGAGTTTGTTGCTCATGGAGGAGTGCAAAAGTTGCTGGAGATTCCTCGTCCTTCTATGGCAGCAACAGGCGTGTCCATGTGTTTGTATTACTTGTCGTACAATCAAGATGCCATGGAGAGGGTAAGAGTTGTTATTGTACTTTAACTGCAGTGATTCCCATAATTTCTCAGTGTTTTCACCTGTGTTCAAACAGCGAATAAACATCTCCTAAGCTTAAAAGCAAATTTATATGGATGATTAATTGATATATGCAGAGGCATTAGGAGGTATATGAATAATAGTATATTGTTTCGAGGTGTGTATATGAATAACAGTGTTTTGTTTTAAGGGTGTGGATGTCAGTTCCTAGGGAGTTAACTGAAGATCTTGTCAGCCTTGTCTTAATGCTTTAATCACCCTTTTCATTCTATTCTTCCCTCTTTCCTTCAAAAAATCCCAACCAAAAACTCCTTCATTCTCATTAGCCTTTTTTTTCCTGTCTGTTCCAATAGACTACTACATCTGCAATTGTTTTTCCTCATGCATGGTTCCAGATGTTCTGCCAGATATTATCCCCAGTCTGAGCAGGTGTCTGTGGTACATTGATACAGTCACTTGTCAAATAGTCCATGCCAGACCTCAGGTCTGAAGCTGGTAGCACTGCATTCTTTGAGTATATCCAACAGTATATCCAGCAGCAGAAAAGAGATAGAAAACTTTGCTAACTTGGCACCCAGCAGCTGGTGCCAGCACTTCAGTTCCTCTTGTCACTGACCCTGACAGAGGGTTCCCAGTTCCTCCTCAGTAGAAGTAAATAGGCAAATGCAAAAGTGCAGTTCTGAGTGTATGGTCTGCACATCTTGGGGGCATGGTCTGAGAGCAGGAAAAGACCATCTCAGTTGTCTGTTTCCAGAGAGAAGTCAGGCTTTTGACTTGGATTTAGCAATCCTTGCAATTCCCCTAGGCTTCAGTGCTGCCAGAGTTTGCTAGTGCCTTTACATAGCATGTGGTACTTGGTTTCACTGAGCAGAATTTGTGTTTCTTCAGTGGAAATTTGTCTGCCTCTAGTGAAGCATTCCTTGGATATGTGGAAGTGGTATGGAGGAGGACTCTTGAATTATACTACACTAAGGCTGCTGTATTCATTGTGCTTTACTCTGGGAATAGACCAATTTCTAGTCCTACATTGCCAAATCATACTCTTTATTAGTCTTTATTAGTCAGCAGCTTTTTTTACTGGTCTGGAAATGGGACTTTTTATTTCATGTCTCAGATGTAAAAAGTCAAGCTGAAAATAGCTGATGCTTGTCCTCTGCTTCTCAAAGACTCTTCATTCTCCTTGGACCAAATCTCTTAAGCAATGTTTGAAGTCTTCCTCAAGAATGTTCTTTTGCTTTCTAGGTGTGCATGCACCCCCATAATGTGCTTTCAGATGTAGTGAACTACACCTTGTGGCTGATGGAGTGCTCCCATGCCTCGGGCTGCTGCCATGCCACCATGTTCTTCTCCATTTGCTTCTCCTTCCGTGCTGTCCTGGAGCTCTTTGATAGGCACGATGGGTTGCGGCGTCTGGTTAACCTGGTAAGGGCTGTGGCTTTAAGTAGGGAACAGGGGTTTAGTGGCAGGCTTTGCACACTGTAAATGCAACTGTGTAGAGTTTTGTTCTTTTTGGTTTTTGTTTTTGTTTGGGGTTTTTGCTTCTCAGTTTCCAAGAAATGGAGAGGTGGGTTGAGTTTTCTAAGCAACGCTCACATGCATCCTTTTATCTTTATTATTTTTATTATTATGATTATTGTCTAGAGACTTTATACCCTTTGGGAGCTTTTTGGTGCAACTCCTGGGTTAAGCAATACTCATTCAAACAGTGGTGGCTTAGTGGTAGTCCAGATGTTTCTTGCCACTCCACATAGATGTGCACCCTGTTGGATGTGGATAAATGAGCCTTGTTCCAGGAGAGGAATGGCTGTGTGTGTGCTGCAGGAGCTGTGGTACCTTCTGGGCACAAGTTCAAGACACCATTCATGTAGAAAAGCTGCAATGTCTTCAGAGTGTTGCTGTTCATTCATGTGATTCTGTGATTTCTGTCTTCATGGATAGTGAAGGAGAGGGCATGGTTCAATTTTGGCTGGTTACCCACACAGAGACCCTTTTCTGTTCAGCCAGCCTTTGTCAGTTCTCAGTGTGCTTCTATGTCCTGTACAGCAAAGGCAGTGTTAGGGTTTGGTACGAGAGCAGCTGAAAGATGTAAAAGCTTTTTTTTTTCTGAAGAGTGAGCTGATGAAACTTTTTCCCATACCCAACTTCTTTCTGAAGATAAGCACTCTGGAGATCTTAAACCTGGAAGACCAAGGAGCCCTCCTGAGTGATGATGAGATCTTTGCCAGTCGCCAGACGGGGAAGCACACCTGCATGGCGCTGCGCCGCTACTTCGAGGCTCACCTTGCCATCAAACTGGAGCAGGTGAAGCAGTCGCTGCAGCGCACTGAGGGCGGCATCCTGGTCCATCCACAGCCCCCCTACAAGGTGAGGAGCACGTTGCAGGCTTTTCATGAGGTTGTTGCATTTCTCAGTTGAATCCAAGCTGCAGACATGTGTAGATACCCTTTGAAGCCAGTGCAATACCTAGGCAGGCTGCAGTTGTTTTATTTGTACCCTTTTCCTGTCGTCTGGAATGGCACTGTAATAGGGAAATACAGAGGAGCTCTAGAGGTTTGTCTGAATTACATTTGATTAAGGCTCCTGCTCATGTGCTCTGATTCCCTTTCCATCTCTCAAAAACTCAAAGGCAAGTTGGTTTTGATACTTGTATTTGATACAAATATCAAATATTTGTGTTTGATATTTGTATTTTCTGTGCTGTGAATCTCTGAAATGACAAAATTTGTATATGTATAGAGGTACTTAATGCTGAAAAACTCAGAAATAAGCTTAATTTGATTATGATAACTGAAATGTCTTTTGAACACTACTGTTTTTAGAAATGACCTGTGAGATCCAGATAGATAATAATCCATAGTCTTGGCCATGATTTTTTCCCCTGATTTCTCCCTGCAAATCTGGTTTTATTGATTTGTTTGGGATTTGTTTGTTTGTTAGGTTGTCTAAAAACAGATTTTAGGGCTGCTGGTTTTGAGAAAGTACATTCACCTGTGGTTTCTAATTTAATTTATGATGATATTCTGAAGGAACTGAAGTAAAAAAATATAAGGGAGTTTTTGCTTCTGCAGAAATCACTTATTTTCAGTAACAAAAAAATGTATATAAAATGTTACTTTCTCATGTAATTAAAAATATTGAAAGGCAAACTTGTAGATTTTTTTTTATTCAGTATGCTTTGTCATCAAAACTTAGAAACTGTAATTGAATATTTTTAGCAACCTTTTTAGTATTTTAGCATAAATGTATATTGAATTATGGTGTAGTAACTACTAGATTAGTAGCTTAAAAGCAGAGTAGAATTTTAATTATTTGTAACTTCTTTTCTTGTATTTGCCTTAGCTTTCTGAGACTGTAAAGAAACTTTAGGGATATTATCCTTAAGCTTATTATTGTGTATTATAGTGACAGTTGCTGTATTCTTTTATAGTTGGGGAATAAACCAGGAAGTAAATACTTAATCTTCAAGACACAGAGTAGTCTAATCTTATAGATGCAGTTTTCAGTTAAATCCCAGCAGTGAGGGATTTGATGTGCAAATTTGTAACCTTTGTGATCTAATGGTGTCCCTTGGACCCTGCAGGCCTGCTCCTATACTCATGAGCAGATTGTGGAGATGATGGAGTTCCTGATTGAGTATGGTCCAGCACAGCTTTACTGGGAGCCAGCAGAGGTTTTTCTCAAGCTGTCTTGTGTCCAGCTCATGCTTCAGCTCATTTCCATTGCCTGCAACTGGAAGACGTACTATGCAAGGTGAGCTCTTTGCTGTAGTGCTCTATTTGAGTGCAGCTCTTGTGACTCTTGGGCAGGACTTTGCATTTCCAGATTTTCTACCCTGATAGTGTTTAAAACAGGCACGTGCTGGATAGTGCTGTTAGTGCCTGTGCTGTGGCCACACAGTGCTTATCAAAGCTAACTCTGGGAAAAGCAGGACTAAAATTTTAAGGTAGAGAGAGGGATGTCAAGAAATTTCTGAAGAGCCAAAATCCCTCAGGCCTTTGATTAGTATGACACTGATTTCTCAGAAAAGCTTCATCACAGTTCTGTGCCTCTTTCTATCTGTCTCAAAATTTGTTTACCTTTTGTTAAGAGAGAGGCTAGAAAATGATCCAAGAAGAGGGTGAAATCAAGACATATCTTAATCCTGGAATGAGGTGGGCCAGGATTCCCTCCTTATTTCTGCTGCCTACTGGAGCTTCTTGCCTAACTTAAATTGAAAGCCTTTGAAATCTGTTTTGCTTCTGCAGTTCCCTGCCTCCCTCCCACTCTCAGGTTGCAGTCTCCTGCCTGGGTAGTTTGTGTTCTCCCATTTCTTTACTTCTGCAGCTGTTTCCTAATTGCTGTCTGGGTTAACTCCTACCTTTCCACACAGGTTAAAAATCTCCTCTGTTTTGCATTTTTCTGCTCTCTCACCTCTTGCTGAACATCCCTTTTCACCTTCCACACACCTGCATCTTTCTTAAGGTGGAGCCCAAGTTGGTGTCTTTTTGACTGTCAGAGTTGTCTGGTTTACTGCTGAACAGTTTCCCTTGGCTTCAGAAAACTTCCTACCTAGTTAACTAGTGACAGAGTATTTTGGATAGCAGTGTTTCCCAGCTAAGATATAGAGTTAGATTAAATTTAACAGCTTAATTTAGAATGGTTTCTTTAGTAAGTCCTAACATTCTTATTTTTATAAATACACAATTACTATGCTTTTAGGAGCCTGTGAGCCATGTGGGATAAATGCTGGCAGACTGCAGGCAGTGGTGTGCATGTGAGCACTGCCTTCCATGGAGACCAGCCCTTTTCAGTCTAAAATCAAAAGGCACCATCAAATGCAGCAGATGAGATTGATTTACTTCCATTTCTTGGAGTAGAGTAAATGAATTACTATTTTATGTTATTGAAACTCTGTAAATGCAATTCTAAGAAGTCCTTCTGTTGCTGTCTTCCAGGAATGACACGGTACGATATGCTTTGGATGTACTGGCCATCCTGACTGTAGTACCTAAAATCCAGTTGCAACTGGCAGAACCTGTGGATGTGTTAGATGAAGCTGGATCTACTGTTTCCACTGTGGGTAAGCAGAATATGGCTTACACATTTATCAGTTGTCTCCTGCTACATAGGTTTTGCCTGGCTGTTCCTCATTTACAGTGAGACAAGGGTTAAAGTAATTAATGTACTCAGAGTTACTGTCAAGGATGCAAATAAATGGGAGAGTGCACTGTGGTTAAAATTGTGTCATGATTAGCACTGTGGTTGGGTTACAAATTTAGAGGCAGGTCTTTCTCTTGCACTTGTTTTCAAGAGCTCATTAAATACAGGTGGAGGCAAATATGCTTTTGTAGTGGGACTATTAGGTTTCCTCAGTTTCTCAGAAATTTAGGTCTCCTGAGAATACAGCATCTGAGAGTAAGGGAGAGGAACAATTATTGCTGTGTGAGTTATGCTCTAACTGGTTACCTCCAGGTTCAGCATATAAATGAGATGTGCCTGGCTCAGATCCAAGGCTTCTGCTTTAACTGGAGCCTCACTTTTCTTTATAAGAAAATAAATGCAGGCAGAATACTAGATATAGGCAGAAGACAATTCCTTTTGCACAAAACGTCTCTAGGCGAACACCAATTCTGTGAGGGTTTTGATATTCTGAAGCAGATGTGAAACTAATGGGAATTCTGTGGGTTCTGTGGGAGGAAAAATGTCACCCTAAAGTTTCTTTTTTGCCTGATTCCTTTTGGAAGTTGTGATATGATTATTTTGTCCTCGATGATTTGGTCCCCTTTCTTCCTCTTGGCATATACTTTGTTGGTATTTGTACAAGAGTTGCTCTATGTGGTAGGAATCAGAGCATGTCTGTGTGTCTTGCTCTGTCCAGATACTTTAGATTTTTTACTCCTGGACTGTGCTTGATCACCACGTCTAAGAGATTGTGTGACACTACCTACTGATGATGAGGTGGAGGATCAGCAGGTCAGAAAAATATTCTGCTAGGGAGGTAGAAGAGTATGTCTTAGGCTAGTTAGCAGAACTTAGGTATTTCCCTTAATTCCAGAAATTCCCTATTTTCTTCAAATTTGTTGGAAGACTCACTTACTTGTCTGATCAACTTGTGTAAGATAACATGTTAGAGTAATAAAGAAACTATGTCTTTCCCTCACTAGGTATTAGTATCATCCTTGGGGTTGCTGAGGGTGAGTTTTTCATCCATGATGCTGAGATTCAGAAATCAGCCCTTCAGATCATCATCAATTGCGTGTGTGGCCCAGATAACCGGATCTCCAGCATCGGGAAATTCATCTCTGGGACTCCTCGTCGAAAGCTTCCTCAGGCCCCCAAGAGCAGCGAGCACACGTTAGCCAAGATGTGGAATGTGGTGCAGTCCAACAACGGCATCAAGGTGCTGCTGTCGTTGCTGTCTGTGAAGATGCCGATCACTGACGCGGATCAGATCCGGGCCCTGGCCTGCAAAGCCCTGGTGGGGCTGTCGCGCAGCAGCACCGTCCGGCAGATCATCAGCAAGCTGCCCCTGTTCAGCAGCTGCCAGATCCAGCAGCTGATGAAGGAGCCGGTGCTGCAGGACAAGCGCAGCGAGCATGTGAAGTTCTGCAAGTACGCTGCCGAGCTCATCGAGCGCGTCTCGGGGAAGCCCCTGCTCATCGGCACTGATGTCTCGCTGGCGCGGCTGCAGAAGGCTGACGTGGTGGCCCAGTCGAGGATCACTTTTCCTGAGAAGGAGCTGCTGCTGCTGATTCGGAACCACCTCATCTCTAAGGGCCTCGGGGAAACGGCGTCTGTCCTTACAAAAGAGGCTGACCTGCCCATGACTGCAGCATCTCACTCTTCTGCCTTCACCCCTGTTGCAGCCGCTGCCTCTCCGGTGACTCTGCCTCGCACTCCTCGCATAGCTAACGGCATCTCGGCCCGTTTGAGTAGCCACACTGCTGTAGGTTCCACTGCCACCTCTGTCCATACTCAGGCAAGACCGTCTGCATCCCAAGGTCCACCTGCCCTTCCAGGCCCTTCTTATGCCAGCAACTCTCCTCTGATTGGCAGGATTAGCTTTGTCAGGGAGAGGCCATCTCCCTGCAACGGCAGGAAAATCAGAGTGTTGCGACAAAAATCGGACCATGGCGCCTACAGCCAGAGCCCAGCTATCAAAAAGCAGCTGGACAGACACCTTCCTTCCCCACCCACGCTGGACAGTATAATCACAGAGTACCTTAGGGAGCAGCATGCCCGCTGCAAGAACCCTGTTGCCACCTGTCCCCCTTTCTCACTCTTTACTCCCCACCAGTGTCCTGAGCCAAAACAGAGGCGCCAGGCGCCCACTAACTTTACCTCACGGCTGACCCGCAGGGCGGCCTTTCCGAAGTACGGAGGGGTGGATGGTGGCTGCTTTGATAGACACCTTATATTTAGCAGGTAAGGAAGAAAACTATGTTGTGATCTCTCTCAGGATGTACCCTGTGCCAAAAAGCCTTACCTGGATTCAGGCTATGCAGTCCCACGGTGGAGTATCCCTAGAGACAAAAGAAATTTCATTCACAGCAACAGTGAGAGATCATTGAAAGGCATTTTTAGGAGTTGTTTTGTTTGTCTTGTCCTTAGTGCCGACCCTTAGTACTTGAAGCATACTTTATTTTCAGTAGCAACATTGACTAATGAAGCTGGTAGCTCTTTGTTCTCCTTTGGAGGGTGAGTATGCAGCACCAATTTTACGAGAGTGTAGGATAGCTTTGAGATGGCTGGCTGACAGATGGAGGACAGTGAAATCTGTATTTTGTTATTGCAGCTGAATCACCAGCACCACCAGTGGCCTTTCCTGAGGTTAAACTGGAAGGTGATGTAAAGTTTATGAAAACAAAGGTCACACATACACGAGAGCATCTTCACAGTGAAAGCAGTGTCAGTGTGTGAAGTTATGATGCCAGGATGTTGTTTAGCTCATGTGACATCTTTTTGTGCTAAGTGTTTCAGAACTGTTAGGAATTTTTTGCTAGCTCTCTGGTACTTACCCAGGTAATGACATTACAGGTTTTCTATCAGTCCAGCTTTGAAGATAGAGTCCAAGTTCTTCAGCTTAATGATGTGCTTTAACAGAAGTACCACATAGTGGAAAACAAACCCTGAAAGATTGCAAACACTGTTGTAATACTCAAGCACTAGTCTTCAAACTGACACTTGGCTTACTCTAGAAGAAAGTTATAACTTGTACCTGTGTAACCTTAAAGGCTGGCTTTAATATCACACAGCATTTCAGTTTTGCTTCCCTCCTTTGGGTTACCTGTGTATTTTTGCCTTCTCTAGGTTCCGTCCAATTTCTGTGTTCAGGGAAGCAAATGAGGATGAGAGTGGCTTTACCTGTTGTGCATTTTCTGCAAGAGAACGATTCTTAATGCTGGGTACTTGCACGGGGCAGCTGAAGCTCTATAACGTGTTCAGTGGACAGGAAGAGGCCAGTTACAACTGCCACAACTCTGCCATCACGCACCTTGAGCCATCCAGGGTAAGGAACCACAAACGTGTTCTGATCTTTAGCAGTTCTCACTGCCTAAGCCCTGGGATGTTTTGGGCCCTTCTGGGTATGTACATCTGAAGAGTACCTATTGGCTGGCCTGCAGTGCCTGTTGTGGAAGTACTTACAGTAGTTGCATATTGTTGCTCTTATGAGTTCTATGTTTAGGGTTTTTACTTCCCAAGATAATAAAGAAGATTAGACAGTGGCTGTGTGCCTTCTTAAGAAATTAATATATATGTCTGCAAGTGGAAAAATGCTTAGACTGACTATTACACATTTATGTGTGAGATAAGATATCAGAGTTTATATATCTTTGCTGGAGAAAGAAACCTTTCAGGGGATGATTCTAGGAAGAAAGAAAAGATTTATAAGCAGAATGGACTCCCCTCACAGGGCATCAGAATTCAGCCATGGATTATCCTGATTTTATCTGCTATTAATATCATAGATTGCTCTTATTCTTACCTGTAAAGTTTATCTACTTTGGGTTCTTTGTTATACACAGTAGTAGATACTTGGATTTTATTCCCTTAGGAGTAGTATTAAGCACAAAAGTGTCTGCTCTGCAGTTTCTAAATTGATGTTGTAAGTTAAAAGTGTACAGGTAAAATGATAACCTCTGTTTTCCCTGGTGTTCTTTTCCTTTCCTCTACGCCAACCTGGAAATTCAGGATGGATCTTTATTGCTGACATCTGCTACATGGAGCCAGCCTCTGTCTGCATTGTGGGGAATGAAGTCTGTCTTTGATATGAAGTAGGTACACTCTGATTCAGCGATGGGATGTGCTGCAGTTTAAAGAACCATTTGATACAGGAATAAACTCTAAAACAGAATAGCACAGATCTCAAAATGTCTCTTATGAAAAATACAATGCAATCCCTTTCTTATGTTAGTAATTTTCCTATTTCATTTGCTGCAGAGCAAATTCTAAATGCGAGATAAGTTGCTAAAGTCACTGTTACTCTTGATGTTTGTGTTTTTATTCTCACGTTTGTAAGTTATCTTGGTGATCTCTCTGTATCCAGTTCAGAATTTGACTAGCACGGTGGTTTGCATTGTGAAATTGTCAAAGCTGGACTGCAAACTCTTTAAAACCTATTGCAGTATTTACAACTGTTCCTTCCCATAAAAAAGTAGGTGGAAAACTCTTCATTTGAAAAGGTTTGATTGCTGTCTACTTTAGTTGCAAACAATTGTTTTGGTGTAACCTGCATGGGGTCACTGAGAGGCTTTTCTTCAGAGGAAAGGTTTGACTCCCTAAGGTGCATGTGTCAATGTTCATAACTCCCTGCTGACTTCTCCAAAGTGTTATATTTCTGGCAGGCTCTGTTGATGGCAGGTCTGAATTTGCTACTGCAGTATGATGTGGTCAGTGGTAGAGGGTTTTCTACATCTTCTCTCTGTTGTTGAAACCTGTGCTGAAGCTGTTGGGTTTGTTTGGGTCATGTAGAATCTGCAATTCCTTGACTTCTTTGCTGACTGTATCTGCAGGCATTCCTTCCCTGATGACCACTATGTGGAGTTCAGCAAGCACTCTCAGGACAGGGTCATTGGCACAAAGGGAGACATTGCACATGTAAGTACCAGGAAAGCTCACGGCTGTGAAGCTCTGGCAGAAATGTAATTCTCCATGGGATGGCTGTGAATTGATGTGTGCTTTGATGCTCTGTGTAACTGATGAGCTTCAGAGGAAAGCTTTCAACGTGTCAAGTAACTTCTCCCTGTTCCTGAGGGTATAAACTTGACCATCACAAGCAGTGTGTTGCCTCTGGGCAAATATCCTGGGCAATTTTAGAGTCTGCTTTGTTTTATTCATTTGAGAGAGATCATGCAGGATTTTTTTTTCCTCTCAAGTTGCTTTCTTAGCATTGCTCTTTAGTAATAATAATCAAGTTTCACTGTAAACAGTAGCTCAGTCAACAGCTGTGGAAATGACCTATTAGAAATGTCCTCCTTTTGCCCCCCACAAATTTGCAGCTTACTTTTGGCTAATTTAACTTTACCACTGTATCTTCAGAGAGTATTGTAGTGTTTTGCATGAATTCCTGCAAGGTGGACAGACAAGGCTTCAGAGACCTTCTGCTGCTTTGCTGTGCTAATTTGCATTTGTTATGGGCCCCTCTCTCTTAAAAGAGAATTTGCATAAAAATTTTCCATGAAATATAACTTATTCAAATTATTTGTAATTTCACATGTTACTCTGACTTGTTTAACTAAACTCTCCATTCCTGCCCAGTTTTAACTTGGATTTAGCTAGAAGTTTGTTTATTGTGTTTATCTGGTAAACGGATTTGTTTTCCAGTTCTAGAGAATATTTTCCTCTGTAAGTTTGAACAAGAGCTAGGCTCTGAGGGATGTTACAGAACAGATTTATCTGAGGATATGATCACAAACCCTTTGTACTAGTTTAAAGGCCTTTTTATATTCCAAAAGTTTCTTGTGCCAAAGCTCAAATTTGCCTTTCTGTGTAAATGCCAGGAATTTTAACTCATTTTCTGTAGTTTCTGGCTTTTTTCCCCCCTCACTGTGTGCTTTGGAGTTTTAATGTTTGTAAATACCATCTGCTCTGAAAGCAGTTTCATTTCAGAAATAGTTTCTGGCTAAGTGGTACCTTGTGATTGCAGCTTTCCAGTCCACTCCTCATAGTGAGGTTATTTTATTTGGAACTCATCCTGATTGTAGTGAAATGTGTCAGTGAACCTGCAGTAAGCCAAGCACTGGCCAAAACTTGCTGTGAGGCTTGGTTCCAGCTGTGAAAACCTATAAAGGGCTGGTAGGAAAGGTTATTTATGGAATGCTGTCACTTGAAATGGAGAATGGGGTGATTCTGTAAGCAGTCTAGGAAGGGGAACGGGAAGATTTTAGGCACAGGTATATTACAAATTGTAACTAATCTTTCTTTTTCTTTTTAACCTAAAAGATCTATGATATTCAGACTGGCAACAAGCTATTGACTCTGTTTAACCCAGATCTTGCCAACAACTACAAGAAGAACTGTGCCACCTTTAACCCCACTGATGACCTTGTCCTAAATGATGGTGTCCTCTGGGATGTCAGATCAGCACAAGCCATCCACAAGTTTGACAAATTCAACATGACTATCAGTGGTGTTTTCCATCCCAATGGGCTGGAGGTCATTGTCAACACTGAAATTGTATCCTTTGGGCCACTGTGCTAGCTGGTACTGGGACCTCAAGAACTGCTACGGATGAACAAGTAGCTGTTTGCAGAGTTGTATTAATGGTCCTCTGTGATACATGCTGTTTGTGGTGACAGGAGTTTCTGTCTGTGAATCAGGGAAGGGTAGGGACTGTTAGGTAGCTAATTTAGATCTGGGTTCTGCCTCTGATGCAGTCTGGAGAAAATACTTAATACAGAGAGAGAGCAAGAGAGATTTTTCTTCTCTGATAACACTCCATAGCACCTCAGCTCTCTTCCCATGTCTTAACAAGAGCAGCCTTGAAAATACTGCAGTCGCTTCTCATGTCTGGGAATGGCATTTTGAGTAAGAGCTTTCTTATTTTGAACACATGGAATGGAATTGTAAGAGCAAGTGTCCACCTCTGCTTTAATCATATTTGCAAGACAGAGGCAATGAGGTTTCTTGAATGCAGTTAGCTAGTTCTTTGTCACTCCATTGAAAAGGAAATAAAAATTTTCAGTTGTTTGTTGCTCCTTAGCCTGTGTTTTTTTCAGTGGGACCTCCGAACTTTCCATTTGTTACACACAGTACCTGCACTGGATCAGTGTCGTGTGGTCTTCAACTATACTGGCACAGTGATGTATGGAGGTAGGACTTCTCCCCTTGCATAACTCTCCTGGGTCACCTCTTGTGAGATAAGTAGATGCTTGCTCAGTGAAATGGGAAGCTTCAGAGACTCTGTAACTCTAGGCCTTACTGGCATATGTGAACTGGATTTTTTCCAGGATGTTCATGCTACTTGTATTGCTGACAAAGACAGTTTTCTGTAACATCAGCAATATCACAACTAATTTGTGAGATTGAAAAGCAACCTATTGTATAATGGCAGATCCAGTGATGCTTGAGAAAATAATTTTGTCCTCTGTATTAAGTTTTGATGATCTGTACTATCAATAAAGGCATCTCTGGAAGAGTAGATATTAAATGGGTCTTGCCAAGCTATTAAATATAAAGAAAATTCATGTCAGAGTCTCATTTGATCTGAAGTTGATTAATGGTAGTGACTAATGGAAGGCAGATTTTTGGAATAATCTTTCCTTGGTTCAGCTATGTTGCAGGCAGATGATGAGGATGACCTTCTGGAGGAGAGAATGAGAAGTCCCTTTGGCTCTTCTTTCAGGACATTTAATGCAACTGATTATAAACCTATAGGTAAGAGTAAGAGAGGCACCAATAGCTTTGTCTGGAGGTTTGAAGGTTTGAAAATTTGCTTACTAACATTCACTTCTCTCTTTGCACGTGTGAGAAAATAAACCGCTACATCCTGTTCTGGAGGAAGCACAGGAGCTGGGTTTAACACTGACATAATTCTAAGTATCATATCCCATTCAGTGTGTGGCTGCTTTACTTGCTCCTGTTCAGCAGTTCTGGCTTTATTTCTTCTTTTCTTTCCAAGTAAGGCATAATCTGAGACAGTAGGTCCCTTGGCCAGGATGGCATTGCTCTCATTTCACACGGGGCTCTTTTTTTAGCTCATGGAGCTAAGCTAATTGCTGCTGTGGACATGTACAAATGTGGCTTTTGCTGTTGAAGGGAGGCATAGGTCACAACTCAGTCCCTTTGTTGCCACCTATTCTGAAGGATAATGTGTTGTTTATGGTGCTTAGGGAAACCAGTAAATGGATTATCAAGGGAGGAGGCACTGTGTAGAGCAAGTTAAGAGCTTACATGGCTGTTTTTTACAATGGTCTCCAACATTTCTATTCTTTATTACTACAAACATTCATTTCACTAGTTTCAGCTGTTTTTTCTTGTCCCAAAACTGTATTATTTGGATTTAGATGCTTCTTTCTCAGTGAGCATTAAGTAACCTGCAGTTAACTACTTACTTTGTCCTGTGATGTTTTCCAGCTACCATAGATGTAAAGCGGAATATCTTTGACTTGTGCACAGACAGCAAGGACTGCTATCTGGCTGTCATTGAGGTAAAGCTGCTAAAATAAACCCTGCTCTCTGTAGCTGTGGTTTGAATGCACTGCTTGTTGTTTATTTTTTGGAGCTCCTGCTGTTAAATTCATGTCCTATACAGTGGTGATGTTTTGATGGTGCTAAAGATGCTGTTAGTTTTTTATTCTGCACCCCCTGCAGTTTTGTTTTGCTGCCTTTTATTCCTTAAATTTCCAAAAACATTTGCTTCTCTTCTTCAAACTCTTCCCACTTTAAAATGTACAGAGATTTTCCTTCTCATGAGCATAGAGAAAAATGTGAATTTTTCTTATTCATAGCAATAATTTCAAATTATTGCAAATTAAAATGTGCACTGTATCAAATAACTGGGAAATGCAGTCTTTCGGGGGCTTCCCACAGAGCTTTTCTGTGAATCACTCTTACTGTTCCTTTTACATTTGTCTTCCTAGAAAAATCACAGAAGCTAAAGGATTTGAAGCAAAAATTACTGAGCTAAACTTCTAGTTTGTTAGGGATGCAGTTCTTTGCTCCATAATATGTTGTCAGAACCCAATTTCTTGAAGCTTGATTATGCCCCTGTAGTGAGTAATGTAAAGTCCTGACAGCTTTATACTCTGTGAATCACTGATCCCTATAGACCACAAAAGCAAGTCAAGGATTTGTAGCAGGGCAAATTCCACGTTTAACTACTGAAGTTGGAGATGACAAGGGTTGTGAGACCAAGAAAATTTTCTTTAATAGGAATCACTGGAAATGTTACTTCAGGGAACATGGTAGGTCTTGAAACCAAAGAGACTCATTTTTACTGCTAATTGTAGAGCTGCTGGTAAATGGGAGGGAAGGATTTTGGAAATGGTGCTGTGGTTGAGGTCAGATGTAGCATTGAATATGACAGCTGAGCTCAGTTCCTGGCATTAACTCCCATGTGGGCATCTCCCATGCAGAACCAGGGCAGCATGGATGCCATGAACATGGACACCGTGTGCAGGCTTTATGAAGTGGGCCGGCAGCGGCTGGCAGAAGATGAGGAGGATGAAGAAGAAGATCAGGTGAGAAACATAACAGTGATCTGAGTGTTCTAGAGTAGCTGTTAGCCCTCTACATGTGTTCATTTATTACCCAGAAAGTACGTTGGCCTCATTTGGCCTCACCTAATATGAAATAGATCACTTTACTGTCAGTGTAAACTGAGACTGTCTGGTGCAGAACCTGGGTGAACAGTAACTTTGTGCACTGTAAACTAACACACTATAAACTAAATAATACTTTATTTATTTCCTTAAGTATTCAGTCTTGATCAAAAGCTTTGCTTTCTGTTCTGCTTTTTTTTTTTAAAGTGTTTCAACCCCCAATACAGACAGTAGTCTAGCTTGAGGCTTTCCTTTTTTTCAATTCCAATTCTCATATTTGGACCTAATTAATCACTAATTTCCGAAAGAGACACGGCTTGTGACTAATGCAGTGAAACTGTACAGTACTTCTACACAGCAAAAGGTTTAAAGAATTTTGAAGAGGGCTGTAGGTTTGCACTGGGATGCGTTGGTGTTCCTTTTCTGATCAGTTGCTTCACCTCTGGCAACTTGACAGAAGAGCTCAGAACTGCAGTAAGTGCTCCTCAGGGTGCAGCTGGTAGAATACACAGTAGCACAGAATGCTTACTACAGTAAAGTGAGAACTAAATTTCCACAGAATCAGTTTATAACTTTGTGGATGTCAGGTGTTTTGGGGGTTTTCTTGGACAGGCAAAATCCTTCTGCTTCAATTCCCTAAAGATTTAAAATGCATTATTTTTTGCTTTTTGGTGTCCCCATTGTAGTAAATCATACATTTGTATCTCCTGTGAGAAAAGCTGACTTCACCTTTTTCCAAAAAATACCAGAAGGTGAAGGTGATACTTCAGTGTGGTTTTTCCCACTGTGTGGAAAGCTGGATTTGTGCTACCTTTTCTATCTCTGAATCTTCCTGTTGCTAGGTTAGAACTTGTACTTTCTAGTTCAGGAGACTGGAGAGCAGCTCTCAGGAAAGAGTAACTTTCTTTGCAGTGAGTAGTTGTTGTTGTTACGATTTCCCTGTAATTCAAAATGATAAAGCAGTAGTTCTGGTTTGGGTGTGAAATGTGCTTTCCTGGCCACTGAGTGTGCTACAAGGTTGCAGTTGAAGTCTTGGCATTCTTTTTAAGTCTTTGGTCACTGTTGCTATCCCTAGATTGAATGGATTAGAAGAATAGAATTCCTTGGCAAGCAATGAGGAGGGAGGAAAGATTATTGCTCCCTCCTTCCTTTTTGCATCCTAGCCATCCAATGCTTGCCCTGGGCAATATTTACTATTTCTATCTCCACTTCCACTGTTTTTGTTCACTTGCACTATATTTTAGTATTCATATTTTCTTTATAAAATCTCCAAGAATAGTTTGTAGCAGAAATGGGTCTTGAATTGTACAATGATTAACTAGCAGCTGTCAGGGCACTGCTTTGCAAAATGACTGGTAAGTGTTGACCTAAGAGAGATTTGTGTTTGTGCAAGGCAGTCAATGGTTCCAGGCTGTAACACCAGGTACCTAACAGAGATAAGGGATCTGCCATCCATCAGATGTGACTGGGGACACTTTCTGTCTTACAAATAGAGGTGGCCCCAGGCAGAATCTAAGTGTGCTAAAAGCTTTTCTGTGAAGCTGATGGAGTGTTCAAACAAAGCTGCTCCTGGATTGATTTGCAAGCTAAGAGTGATTAGTTGGTATTGCATAACTGCTGCTTTTTATGGTCTCTGTTTCTGGGGTCTGTACATGTTTCCTAGACAGCAACTTTTAGGGATTGTTACAACCAAGTTTCTTTAGTAGGAGAGATTTGGTTTTAAAATAACCAACACTTAAGAACCCAAATTCAATTCAGTGTATGTATATCTAGCCAAACATAAACTAAGCCCCTTGGTCTTTGTCCCACAGATGTTCTGTGCTTTTTCTTCAGGTTTATTTTTGTCTTAGGTTTAAGAAATACAGGTTTTGTCTCTGTAGAAACATCCAGCATTGAGCTAGAATGAATAGAGGTTTTCCTGAATAAAGACAGAATCTCTTTGGTACACTTGTCTGTTGAGAGGTTCCCTGTTGGAAGAATTTTTGTTTGTGTGCATATCCATATCCTCACACATATGTAAGTGTTTAGTATTTGCCTAGTTAGTTTCTGTGATTTGGCTTTTGAAAAATTTGGTATAACATTTCAAACTTATTGGAACTTCTCACAGATACTCTAAAACCCTTTCTGGCTGAAAGAAGATGCTTTCTTGATCTTTGGTGAAAGTGGTGGTGGGGGGAAGTGCATATGAATCAGCATGAATCTGGTGTCTTTTTAGTCAAGGTTTGTGAAACAGAAACTAATCTCTTGCTCTTCACACCTTGACTTGGTGTATATTGGGTTTTTATATCTGACCTACCTGCCTCCATGGATACCTTTTTTGGCCTATACAGAAGATACAAAACGATGAGTACTCAGTAATGAGTACTCAGATAGAAGGGTGGCTTGTAGGCAAGCCTTGCTCAGAAGTCATGTGATGCACAATGAAATGGCTGTAAAATCTGTGCTATGAGATAAGAACTGTGGAGAAAAATATCTGTTTTTTTTTTCCTTAAATTTTGATGCCTCACAATGTCAGTTTTGACGAATGTCAGCTGATGGCTCCATGACAGCTTTTCCAAAAAGCAAAGAGTGAGTCTGTAAAATGAGTCTAGCAGGGATGTTTGGTCTACAGACATCTTTCAGTTCCTTCTGTAATTTAAGAAACAAAACATCTATGTTATTCCTCCTATCTCAAACTAACCTTGTAAGATCAACTGATCTGCTACATAAATTGCCCTCAAATGATGGGGCTGACTCAGTGGCTTGAGCATGGGACTGCTGCAGTGAATGTTTGTGGGTTTGTCTGAAATGCTGGAGGACAGCACCAGTGTGGCCTGGTTCCTCCCTGCTGCTGTAGCAGCCTTTCCAGTGAGATCCCTGGGAGGCTGTCTTTTCCTAGGTATGGCTAGAGCTGTCAAGCCTTGTTAAACAAAACAAATGCTAGGGAATGTTGATGCTCTGTGGTCTGTACTTACTATGCACTGAGGGAAAGTGAGGGTGTAACATGCTTAACAAGAGTTTGTTTGCAAGCTCTTTGGTTGGGTGTTTTACTCCAAAAATACCAGTGTTCATGCCTTGAACTTCCATGAGATTTGTGAATTATTTCACTGCTGGGTGAGTATCCAAATGTGTTCATCAATAACCAGAAGTCTTACTCATAAGTATTTGCAAAACTGTGTTAAGCACACAGGGAAATAGGTAAGGGTTTCCTATTTTTCAGTCTGGCTGCAAGATCTTCCTCTTTTTCCTCCTGTATTTGCCACTGTTCTGATATACTCCTTCAGTTAGATTTAGTGAAAATAAGTTGGGTGTCTGAGCTACTGGTACAGATCTTGGACCATCTTTTAGTTGTTATCTTGCTTTATTCTCTTATTTCTCTTTCTTGGCTGATTAGTATCCCCTGTTTCTGTTGTTAATCTGCTGTCTTCTGCAGAGAGGCAGATGAGGAATTTCAGAGGAAATGGCACATGGCAGCTGCTGTGGGCTAGAAAAGGAGACTTCAGAAATATTATGTGCTCAGAAAAGCTGAAACCAAGGGAACAGAGTAGACTCAAAACTGTGGAACTGAAGTCTGGATGAGGTGGTCTTCTGAGTGGGTTTTAGGATTTTCATTTTTACTTTCATGTTCTAGCTTTTCTTTCCATATTACTTGTTTAAGGCCTGTTTTTCTCTCAGTTGTACATGTGGGTGATGTTGCATCTGTAAGTCTCAAGTAGTGTCCTCAGTAATAGTCATGTTCAGAGAGATTTATGGCTTCAGTAGCACATTGCTTCACCTAGCTGTCCCTGTCCTATAAAGTGTTCTACTTCTTTTGCCAGACCTGAAGAACTGTTAATTATCCTGCAGTGCTTCTGGGCTATCCAAATGGTTGATGGTAGGTGTGTAATTTGTCTTTTTGCATTGGTTTAGAAAATTCCAGGTGATGGGAAATAAGCTTTGTTGATAAGGCAATAAAGACTCAAAAGCAATCACTATTCTAACATATGGGTTAGCCAGGGTGGAGAATGTTTTCTTCAGCTTTCTATGTCTTTCTATGTCTATGTGATGCCAGTTTCTACTGTTATTTTAGGATTCTCCCCCTGTGTGCCTGCAACAGCAATTCCACTGTACCTTATTGCTGTTATTTGATGTAGTTGGTTTGTTTTTTTCATGTGAATACTTACTTGCTGGGGAAAGACCCCACAAACCTTAATCCATATTGGCACAAATATTTAGGAATCATCAGACCATGGTGGTGCTTTGCCACTGTAAGCTGACTAGAATGATTTTTGTCTCCAGGGACCCTAAAGTAAGGGTTTGTTTTAGGATCTGTTCCTGTAATATTTGAAGGTACAGTTTGATTTCAGATCTTACTCAGGAATATAATGGTTTACAGAATAATAGCTGTGAATGGGTGTTTCCAGACAAATATCCTAAATGATAATAAATATGTGTCTATTGCACACCTTCATAGAAATCTTTGAGGTTAATTGCAGCTGGGAAGGCTGAGTAAAGAGTGGTTTCTGTCAAAGACCTTTTTATATAACAGACTCATCTTTTGAGCACGCATCCTCTAAAACTGATATTTAAAAGAACAGTGCCTGTACTTTTTACCACATTTTTAGATAGTAGCAAATAACTGTGACTACTTTAGACTATTCTATTGTTTCAGAATCTATTTTCAGTAGCTCTCAGGCAGTGCAAGCAGAGGAATTTCTTGGAAAGAGATAAATATTTGGAGTTTCCAGAAGGGCAGACTTAGTATTACAGTGTAAAACAGCTTCAGCAGAGATAAAAACATATTCTGCCTGTTCAGTGACATAAATCAAAGATATCCTTCCTCTTGCCTAACTCATCTTTCCAGAATTCCCACAGTAGCTGGGATCCAAGTAAATAAAATGCCTCAGCTGTCATGAGAAATGCCAGTCAGAAGCTTGAGAAAATAAAAGAACAAAATCTTGTCCATAGAGAGGGAGTTCATTTACCCGCCAAATTCTTAAATTCCTTTATGCACTATTGATCTGTGTCATTGAATTAAAGAAATTAATTTATTATTTTAAGTGAGAGTGTTAAATCAGTTGAGAAAGGAAAAGAAGCATATTGAGAAATTGTACCCAGTTCTGTACTCCTTACATTACCTCTGAGCCCTGCAGCACAGACAATAGAATAAGTCACCTTAGAGCCCCTTTATCCCAAGCATTAAGGAAGTTACCAGCTGTGTAATGGTGGCTTGCACATGCCTCAGAGGGCAGTGGCTGGAGCCAGGTTGATTATCATCAGCTGCAGACAGTTAGATTGAAATGGAAACATTTAACAGGCAAAACCTGAGTTTGCTCAAAAGAGCCCCATCTGAACCTCCTGCTCCTTGTGAGCCCCATTCCCTTAAAGCTTTGGTTGTCTGTATCATGGATGGTTTGTCATTCATCACAGGTAAGTAGTCATTTAGACAAGCTAAACCTACTTACACAGACTAAGAGATTAACTGCTTTTTATTTCTTCACTCCATGTTTTGCCTCTGTGACATTCTGTATGCTGTGTGCTGTTTCCTGTTTTAAATCTGCATATACCTACACCTGCATAGCAGCCTATGGTAAGATTCCTTGCTTGTTACATATGGTAACTTCTGCACCTTCCCAGGCTTCTATATTTTTAGCTCTGTGACTAATGGCTAAGAAGAAGTAGAAATTCTAACCCTGAAGTAGCCAAGAAGGTAAAAGTAGGTGCAGCCCTGTGTGAAGGAGATGAATACTTGGAATTGGTTTACTGGTAGATAACAGGAATTAGGGGTTTGCTAGCTGAGGGGGAGGATGGACACTAGGTAATATGGGAGATGAAAATCCTTACATGCTTCACCAGGGAGTCTATTTGCTGCATTCAAGGTTTTTCCACTACTCATTGTCCAGGAGTGTTAAGAAGTAGCTGTGGGGAGGGAATTGGATGGAAACTCTGAAGTGACCAAAATGCAGACATTGTCACTCTTGGGAATTGCATTGCAAAAGCCCAGGAAGTACCAACCTGGTACTCAGCAAGGAGTACAATTGTCAGAAGATATGACAAGGGAATTGTCTGTGGTGAAAGATAATTTACTAGAACAAGGAGAGGCTTACTCCTCTGGGTGAAACATTCTTCAATACACTTGTATTTGAACAATGATCATATGTCCTTTTTTGTGAAAGCAAAGCCCCTTCCCAAGCTTGGCAGTAGGGAGTAAGTAAAATAATACTGATAATCTGGAAGGGATCAGATTACTGAAGTTACAAATTTGCTCCAGGAGAAATCTGGGGAAGGAGGGTGTAGTAAACCTCTAGGCTGTTTCTTGCAAAAGCAAATAAATTAACCAAAATAATGAGGCTATGGGAAACATAAATTTGTTTAAAAAGAAAACAAACCTAGACAAAATAAACAACTGCTAGAAGTAGATATTACCTGCAGATAATTTGACTTGGCTAAAAGTAGCCAGAAGTGAATTAAATATGAGCTGAAACATTTGAAGTAGTGGGAAAAGCTTTACTAACATTGATTAGTTGTTCTGCAGATAGCAAAAAGATAGGTGAAAATAAGAATCGTTAGAGTAAAACCATCTAGCATGATTCAAACTGAGAGGTGCAATAAAGATTGTGTTTTCAGAGGGAGGAAGTGTTGCTGGAAAAGCAGCTGGAGGTGAGAGGTGCTGATGGGAGGAGAGGAAGAAAAAGTCAATGAGGTGCGAGACAAACAGATGAAGCTTTTTGTAACAGCTGAAACCATGTAAAACAAGCAAAAAATCAGTGACCTGTAGATCTCAAAACTGAATCAAAATTTCAAACCCAAATATCAACAATTGAAAAAGACCTGTGGCATCTTCCTGTGGCAACTAAATGCCAGCCTAATGCAAATTTGAGAGATTGTGTAATATGCAGTGGAGAAGTCTCAAATTCTGGTCACGTGGTCATAAACTTTAGGATTCAAGAAATGTGAGAAAACTCTATAAAAATGTCTTGAGAGTACTTGAAAGCAGGCTGGTGTATTTTTATATACTGCAGATCTGCAGTGCTGTAAGTTGTACTTCCTGGAAGCACTTTGTACATACACTCATTTAATGTTAGAATACGTTACAGAAATATGTTAAAATCAAGAAGTTCTGCTTAGCTAACATCTATTTTGCATCAGTTTGAATAAGTGAAATACTGGAGTTTTCCTGAGCCTTTGAATGACTCTTGAGAGATGAACACCAGTATGTCAAGTATCAATAAGGTTTGCTGCCCAAAAAAGACAAATTTGTGAATTTTGTATGTGCAAGATGATTGGTAAAGGGGAATGGTAGGAAAGTTGATGATGATGATGAAAGCTTATGACGTGCATGCCAACAAGCATCAAAGAACAATATGGCAGAAAACATAATGCTTGAACAAGTGTAAAGGGTATTTACTAAGCTCTGAAAGGGCTGTAAAAACTGGTAATATGAAGAATTAGGTCAAGTAGCTTTTTTTTATTCTAGTGTAGCCACCCCAGTATCTGCCATTCCATTAGGGGATGTTTAGTTTTTTCCTTTGGGGGAAATGGTAAATTAATTGAACCAAATCTATTCAGCTTTCTGGAAGCAAACTGGTGGTAAAGTTACCAATAATTTGCCTTGAGATGATCTTGAGATAGTCCTTTGCTGTGTAATCAACTTTTCTGATTCTGTAAATTTATGTCCAGGTTTTCTTGTACTATTGCATCTTTATAAATTTTTCCTACACAACCTGGATATGGTTTGGAATAGCTGTCTTGTCTTTCCTTGTGCCATGGCACAAAGCTTTTTTTTCTCTGCTCTTACTCAGAGTGCTTGAGTCCCTGGGGAAGGTGTGACATTTTCTCTCTGTCTAGGGAGCCCTTAGATGAGACAGTTGTGGTGTCATGAGGATGCATCCTGAGTCCTCATGAACAGCCTGGATATCACTTACATGTGGTGGTGTTAGACTGCACCTGGCACTCGCTCAGCCCTTTCTCAGCTGTGTGTCCCAGGGGCTGGGTTTGGAGCAGAAGCTCTGGGTGCTTTGTTGGGAGAGTTGTCCCCAGGCTCTGTGTGGAGCCGTCTGCTCCAACCGGGAATGCTGCGCTGGCCCGGCAGAGCTGGTGCTTGGCTTGGCTCAGAAACCGAGACAGAATTGATCTGCCTGTGGCTTAGCAGAAGCTTCACAGTGTCCAAGTGGTGTTTGGGTTCTTTAGAACATGGCAAGGTACAGGTTTCTTCCTCACTGATGAAGATGCTCCTCTTGAGCTCTGTGATGTGTCACCCCTCCAGCTCTGTAAGGATGTCACTGTGTGTGTCACACTCACATGCACATGTGACCTCTTGGAGCATGAGTTATGCACTGTTTTCTATTTTACAAAGGACAGGTATAATTTTCATCTCATCTTACTCTTCTTAGGTGGTTTTTAAATTAATGTGGCCTAATCACCAACTTCAGATTAAGTAATTTAAATGGTAAAAGTGGAAACATTTCATTTTTTGTTTGTATTTTCACAAATTATTTTTTCTTCACTGGTTGATATAACCCTTCAAAGTTAATTTGCAGCTAAATATGCAACCTTTCTGTGTAATTTGGTTCTTACTCTTGTCAGCCAGAAGGGATTGTTAGCTCTATACAACTGTATTTAACTTCATCCTGTATTTGAAGGGTGACATTGGTATAAGGGCCTTGCCTTAAGCTTGAATTTGAACGTTGATGAAACAGTAATTCAGTTTCCAAGAAATACGTTATACATGAAACATAATCAAATTTAGTGTTTTTGACATTTTGAATCCTTGTGGACTAGATATTTAGGAAGAAAATACTTTTAGAAATTCCACGTGTGTAGAAACACAGAGGGGACCTAACTCATTTCAGAATCCTACAAGTTTTACCTACATGGACTCTAAATGGATCTTGTAGACAACATATTTGTTTTTCCTAATACCTACAGGTGTGTCTCTATCTCCAGAGACTGAGAAACTTTCCAAGATTTTTTGAATAAATTGGTGTCTCTTTTCTGCTTCAGAGTTGTATAGACACTTGAAAAGGAAAATAAACTCTCCTGCATTTTCAGTTTTTAATCAGCTTTTCAATTCTGAATAGAGTAATAAAATTTAAGACATTGGTCTCTGTGCAGATACTGCATAGAACAAAAAGAAATACAAATTAATAATGCAAAGCTTTTATACTCAATTCAGTATGTTTTATGGAAAATTATCCCCAATATGTCACTGCATAAAATTGAACTGCAAGTAAGGTGTTTCCCCTCCCAGTGTGTATACAATTAAGTCTGTTTATCTGAGGACTCATTAACTCAAAGTAAAGTTGTAATTTCCTAAAATAAGCACAGACTTTAAAAGAGGTTGGTCTTAATTTTATATTTAATATAAACTTTCATAAAGGAAACTGTATGTAGCAAACCATTGCTTTTGTGCTGTAATCTGCATTTAAGAACATGGCACTTCTGGTCAGCAGGGAAGACTTGGCTGCCTTCTGCAAGTGAAGAAACAATGCAATTTACTCAGGCTTTTTGGCTTACTTTATTTCTTTTGCCTGTGACAGATGTTGGATTTATATGGGTGTGGTGGTTTTTATAGCACTGACTGAAGCAAAAGTAGGTTGGGGAGATGACAGTAAAGGACTTTCCTCTGTCCCTTTAGATCTGAAAATGCAGCAGTCTAAACAGTGGGAGTGTGGTGAGCTTGAGGACCAAAGGAGCCCTTGAAGTGGGTTGTTAGATATAGATCTTAATTGCTTCCTAAGTTTACAAAATGTGTCACCTCCCGAAACAAAGGGGCATTTAGGACTGAATGAGCTGAGAGCTTTCTGTTAGAGAAACAGGCTGTGGCTGAGGAGATGTGCAGGTGGATTGAAGCTTTTCTTTCAGCCCTGGAACACTCTGGAGCTTGGCTTGTGATGGCAGTTTGTCTGGGAGAAGGATGGAACTGTTACAGCTCCTTCCCACTCAGTCTCATCCACTACACACAGATCTCTGGATTTTCTCTGTACAATGAGGAATTCAGTTGTTTTACTGAAGGCAATTTCTGATGGTTTGATAAAGATCTTGATCCACAGGTAAATACCAAAGATGTGGCTCCTGAGCTGCCTTAACAGTTCTGTCATCTGAAGCTGAGTGATTCAGGGATTGGCTTAGGCTAAAAGTATTTTTCCCTACATTTTATACCTCATCTAAATGGCAATGACAGAGACTGATGGTGCATGTGGTTTGCTGTCAAGCGGAGCTTTTGGTCCTGCTGAAACTTAAAGCAGTTTGCACAAGACTAGCAACAAAGCCATGGATTAACAGGTCTTACTGCATGTCCTTCTCAAGGGTGCATTGTGGTGACATGTGTTGGTGGCCAGTCCTGGAGAGGAGATTGAGCCAATGGTACCTGTTTGCACCAGCATTTTGCAGGCCTGCAGGTGATCTGGCATGTATGACATTCTGAAGCTTTGGAGGGAGTGCTTAGATGGGTGATGGGAGAGTGTTTTTAACATCTAATGGCTGGATGTGGGGAGAAGTGAAAACTATAGGTTTTCTTTAGTTCCTGTTACTCCATTTTACATTTATCTTAATGTCTGCAATGGACTGTTTTTGCTGTCTTTATAGGAGGAAGAGGAGCAAGAAGAAGAAGATGATGATGAAGATGATGATGACACAGATGACCTTGATGAACTAGATACAGACCAGCTGCTAGAGGCTGAGCTGGAGGAGGATGAGAACAATGAGAATGCTGGTGAGGATGGAGAAAATGACTTTTCTCCCTCCGATGATGAGGAGATTGCCAACCTCCTGGAAGAGGGAGATGAGGGAGAAGATGAAGATTCTGATGCTGATGAGGAAGTTGAGCTGATTCTTGGAGATAGTAAGTGTGTGGCCACCTTGGTGACCTTGTCCACTGCTTAAGGTCCTGACAAAGAGGTAACATCTAAATTTCCCCTGAAATGACTTAACTGACTTGTCCCTGGCTGGTATGAGTGACAGGACATCATCGTTCTTGTTCACCTGGGGCTTCTCTTAGTAATCTGCTGGTAAAAACAGCTCTTATGTGAGAGAACAACTGTGCATCCTGGAAAAGGAGGTATCTGCTTTCTTCAGGTGCTCCCAGGTGTGTGTGTGAGAACTCTGTGTGAAGAAGCTTTGTATGATTGCTTGCCTGTCCTGCCCTTCAAGGGGACACAGGTTTAACTCTTACCCCACCTGTCCTCTGTGCCTCTTGTGAGCCTATAAGGACAGAGAAGCACTTTTGATCTTTGTTTTCTCTTTTGTAATTGCTTAAAGTGCAAAGCCAACATGGCATTTCTGACTTCACTTCCTTTATTAGACTGTTCTGAAGCTAACAAAACTTTTGGGATGCAGTTTAAATTGTTCTCTTTTTTTGGGTGTTCTACAAATACAGAGATTTGAAAATACAAAGTGTGTGTGTGTATGTGTGCACAGAAAGGTCTGATCTTCTTATGTAGCAATAATGTTTGGAAAAATGTTTCACAAGAAAAAAGGTGAGTAGGATAGCATGAGGCTTGGGATTTGTGACATTACATTCTGTTCCCTCTTTGCCAGCACAATTTATGAGTATGTGCAGCCAAACCACTTAGTTATTTTTAATTTTTCAAGCTGTAAAAATGGACATAATGTGGTTACCTTAAGTTAAAAGGTTGGTAAGGATGAGTAATTACAGTATGCAAGGTGTGGGAAGTCCTGCAGTGATAGATTGATGCCCATCTCAGCTCTCACATCAGGCTTCCCTGGCAGTGAGCTGGAGGATGAAGCATGCCAGGCCCCTCTGTGGCAGTGATGTAGCTGGCAGGCTCATCCATGTCTTCTCTGGCAATGTAGCTCAGTCATTTTTAAGGACGTGGCCACATGAGGTTGCCAGAGTTATTCTGTGGGGTCACTCTGCTGTCCTCTAGAAGGAAATAGGTTTATACTGTAGAGCCAAATAAGATATTTGCACAGCTCAGTCATTAATGGCATCTTGCAGTGCAACATTTTGGAGTTACAGGGAACCTCTGTGTCCTAGTAGTGGACAGGATCTTTGTGACACAACTCCACTCGTTTTTCCTCAGGGAATGCAGAGCCAAAAGCTCTTCAGAGAGCACCTGGTGTGCTGTACCTTCAATTATCCAAGGGGCAGCATGGCCAGGATGTTCAGGCCATTTCAATAACTCTTCCTGGAACAAACCAGGGGCTACTTGACAGAAATTTCAGGCATGCTCTGCAGAGCACTGTCATGAAGTGGCCACATCTGTACCTCATTTTTCATAGAGCTACTTGAGCAGACCTTGGATCTGTATGGCTGTGGAGCTGCAGCCAGCCCATCCTGTGGCTGTTAGGTTGCTTAGCAGCAATTTCAGGAACTCAGAGCAGGAAGTACTGCTCTGCCAGGCTGAAGCATGCATGGCCCTTGATGGGTTTGATGAGTGGGGTTCTGTGGCAGCTTTTCTGTGACTTCATCTGACTTCTTTCTGTTTCCCACCCAGAAAAGAGCATTTAATGTTTTCCTTTGCTTGTGCTTGTTCCAGAATTAAAAGTTGGAATGGCACTGCCAGTGTAGAGAGTACTGGCACGGGGTGCATTTAGAGTGTTCCCTGCTGCAGATTCTTGCTGTATTGTGGATGAACCTCCATAACATACAGTGAGTGTTGCCAAAGCAAAATAATTCAGAGAACAATTGAAGTAGGGGAGTGAGTGACATTGGTCGTTGGTCTCTTGTGCTTTAGAAGAGGTTCTAGTTCTTTTTTTAAAATAATCCATGGAGAACCTGAATTTGTCTTCCTCCCCCTATGTTACCACCTTGGAGACATTAGATCTATTTGTCAAAGCAGTTCATGCATTTTGCAGGTCTTTAAAGACCTTCTTCCTGGGCCAGCTGGGTGTAATTTTTGAAATGCATATGTGACATAGGAAGAAATATATAGAATTCTCACCAGCAGCCTGACTTGATTCTGATTCCTCTTTTCTTCCATAATCTAAAATGGCAACTTCCAGACAGGTCTGTGTAAACTAATTATGCCAAGCAGTTAACTGCAGTCAGGTTTACCTGCAGACATAGAGCTCAGAACTGGAAGGTTGTGTGGTGAACTGGGGAATAGGGAGGAGATCCTTTCTCAAGGCTTTCCTCTCGGTTAACAAGGACCCAAACCAGCAACCACCCCCCCCCCCCAAAACTCCAACTTTCTCAGCTTTCTGAATTTCTATCTTGCTTGTGCTTCTTTCCCTCTTACTGTGTAAGTGTAGCTACTGCAGCACTGGCTGGTGTTTTCTAACTCCCCAGTGTGGCTGTGGCTGTTCTGGGAGCACTGAGGACCCCTTAGCTTAGGCTCAGTCTGATGGATGGTGAGATGGAGCATCCCTTGCTGATCACAGTGGAAAGGCAGCTGGCTGATCTTCAGGGAGGAGGGTTGGGGAAAAGGGTTTGTGCCCTCTCTGCTTGCCTGTGATTTTTTTTTTCCCTAAGGATAGCATCTGAGAAGGGTTGAACCTTCCAGAAGGTCTTTCTACCTTAACAGGCATTTTAGAGATCCACCATTTCTGAGATGGCTAAGTGGAAGTCTTGGTGTCTTTTTTTCTTTTTAATTATTTTTAACACCCAGTTATCTGCTGCATCCAATGAATTCGCATAAGAAAAAGAGCCAACATCACCTCTAAGGTAAGGCAGGAGCCCTCTTGCTGCCAGAGCTGCTACCACTTCCCTCTTGCACAACTGAGGGAGGAGAGATCTTGTGTTTCAAGATAAAAAGCAAGTGTGTGTATGTGTGTGTGACTGCTTCTGGTAAATCCCTTCATGTCTTCATTCTGTACCACAATGAAGAAAACCAGGAAAAGCACAACTTGCAGGTCACCTTTAGAAGGTGACCTGTTGTTAAATTCATTACAGAAACCTCTGAGTTACTAGAGGAAGGTTCTATCTAGTTGGGAGTGTGTGGATTGCTTCCACCTTAGTGGGGTCCAGCTCACTCCATAAGGAATTACCTTGTGCTCATCATACAGGGGCCAGGCTGGTGGAGCTGTCCAGCTGTGAGGAATGTCTGCCACATCTGTCCAGCCCCTGGTGTGAAGAGCTGTTGCCCTTTTTTGTGCACAGGAAGTTGTGCAGGCAGCTCTGCTGGTGTCCTCCCTACCCTGTCGGGGAAAAACCTGCCAGCTCATAGGACCTCCACTTGCTAAAGCTGCTCTCCTTGAGCCTCTGTTGTAAGCAGAGAAGGAAGGCTCTGGTGCAGATTTCCTGGCAGTTTGGAGCACTGATGGTGCAGAGCAGGGGTGGCCATGTCACAAACCCAGCATAACCCACACGTCTCCTTTGCAGCCGACAGCTCCGATAACTCGGACCTGGAGGACGACATCATCCTGTCCCTGAACGAGTGAGGAGCTGCTGCGGGCGGGGTGTGGGCAGGAGGAGATGCTCCCTTCCCACAGGAGACCAGAGACCAAATTGGAAAGTGACTGAGCACCCCAGCCCTGCTTTTCCTGGGAAGGCCTGAGGATCTCCTGCCGATCCACTCTGTTGGTTTGAGTCAGTTCGAGGCTCGGGGCTAAGTCTCAATAAAGAGACCTGGGGCTAGGCCTCATTTCTCTCTGCCTTTTTTTTTTTTTTTTTTATTTTTCATTTTAGGCTGAGATGACTCTTCAAGGAAACTTCTGAAGATATTTCACAATATATTTTCTTTGTATAAAGTTCTTTCCTAAAGAACAGAAATAGTTTTATAAAAAAAAAAAAAAAGAAAAAAAAAGGCAAGTGTTCTAGTAAAGAGGGAAGACCTTTGTATTCCTGTAGTACCTTGTACCATGGGGTAGGTTTGGGGAGAAAAATTGTTTAAAATTAAAAGAAAATTTATGCAACTACTAAATGAAATAAGAGGATCATGGTTTCTAATATCGTTGAGGAGTGAGAATATTTTTATTTTAAATATGATTTTATTTTTAAAAAGAAGAACTACAGGTGTTATACCTGCTAATGCACCAGTGTGTTCCAGATGCTTTTGTCCTCCAGGGAAGAGCCCCTGGGGTGTTTGCCAATGTCAATTTGTGCTGTGGTACCAGCTATAGTGGGAGGCTGAAATCCTGGCTGGGCCTAGTCAGAGCCTGGTATTCCTGAAGACGTGGGAATCTGGGATTGAAGTTTGAGCCCTTTTTCTCCCCTCTGCCCTTTGTGGTTCAAGTTTTTTAATCTTTCTTTCTTTCTTTTTTTTTTTTTTTTTTTTCTCTTGCCCTCTGTGTGGAAACTGCAAATTGAAGGCCTTTTTCTTTAATGTAAAGTGTATTTATTAAAAAATTAAATACAAATCCTCTCTGTGTCTATGGCTGTGAATTGTAGCCATGCAAAAGAAGTGCTCCATGTGCCTGCAGGGCTTGGCTGAGAGCAGTCAGGTGTAGCTGGAACCTCTCTGTAGTAAGGAAGGGCAAAGGAAACACAAAGGAAACAAAAAAGGGAGTTGGGAGTGCAGCATGGCCACAGCACAGCATTTGGGGTTCCAGTCTTATCCCTTGGGTTGCCTGACAGCCTGGAATTCAGTGGCATGCTCACCACACTGAGTGGGAGCTAGATGATGCCACTGGTGCTGAGCTGTTCTTGTGTGGGGAGATGCTCTGGCGTGTCCACTCAGGGAATTCCACATCTCCCAGGATGTGCCAGGAGCTGGGAGCACCACCTGCTTCCTCCTGTGCTTGGGCATTGCCCAGGCTGCCCTGTGGCTGTCAGGGCACAGTGAAAATCAGGTTGGGGCTTGACAAGAGGCCCTGCCCTCAGAACAGGAGGAAGAAAGGGCAGAGGAGTGTTTGACTTCTCAGTGCAGCACCCACTGCCCAGCTTGGGCCTGTGCTCAGAGCTGGCAGGTGCATGTGCTCCCTGCTTGCCTGGCCAAGACCATGGCTGTGCTGTTTTTTCCCATCCACTCACCTTTTAACCCTCTCTCTGTTTTGGCCACGTGCAGAATAAGGTTTGAGGCAGAACAGGGAACTGGAGCCTTCTCACTCCTTGACACTACAACCACTTTTCCACCAAGAACTGCTCATTTCAGCTAAGGCTTAAAGTCTTACTGCTTGAAGAGGAAGGATTTCCTTTCTAACTGGAAGAAGAGATAGCTTTTTTCCCCTCCAGCATTGCATCTACGTAATGCACTCACCCTGGGCTGCTTGTTAATAATTAAAAAGAAAGGTTCTGCTGCAACTTGTAATGGATAATTGTACCCTACACAGTCGATAAAGATGAACAAGTGACTACTACAGCCTTTAAGACCAGCAATTGGAGCAGCATTCTGATTAAATGAGGGGATTGAAAACTGGATCTGCCACCCAACAGCTGTGGAAGTAGCCTCTGCCTTATCAAAAACCATCCCACCCAACTTCACCATAGAATATGTGCAGGTCAGGAGGAGGAAAAAATAAAGCATGTACTCAGCTACTACTCCCAGGGAGATGCAGTACCAGATGTCCATCTCTGGTTCATTAAACCCCAGCTGTAATTGGCTGCATCTGTTGCTGGTTTGGGCCTGGCTGTTTTGGAGGCATTTGCCAGTTTTGTGAGACAGAACCAAAACACCTGGGCTGGAGCTCCTGTGTGTGCATTTGACTTGAAGCTGAGGTGCTGTGAGTATTATGAGCCTCCCTCCACTCCCACACCTGCCCCAGTTGCACTGAACAGAGCCAAAGGAGTGGGTTTGGGCCTTACCCTGTGGGCCTGCAGGTCACCCCCAAAACTGCTGAAGCAGCCCCCCAGCCTCTGTCCTGGGCAGACCTGGCCCCTCTGAAGTTAAATACACACCTGGGGAAGCTGCCTGTACCCCATGCTACTGCCTGAGTTCTGGGGGTCTCACAAGAGTTCTGGGGAACAGGTGACTGCACCAGCCTGGGTGCAAAGTGGAGTTCAGAACTGGGGACTAGCAGGGTTTATTTTGTTTTTGTCAGGCTGTAATTCTGCAGCTGCTTGGGATGGGGAGAATTCTCAGCATTTAGAAAATCACCTGCCACCCTGGCATCATGATTTAATCTATTTAAGAGCATGTTGCTTGGAAAGAATCCTGTAATCTTCTGGAATACTCACAGCACATGGCTGATGTGCCATACAGTATTTCTTCTATGCAGCAGTCACAGACCCTGGCTTAGGGGGTGGAAGGAGATTTAAATGTCCTGCCAGCTGGCTAAGACACACTCCTGCAGCAGAGGGGAGCAGGGAGGTGCTGTTTTCTCCCATGATGTGAGCAGACAGGCCCAGCACAGCCTGTGCCCTCCTGTCAGGGTGGTCCTCATTGCACAGGACCTGAGTACCTGCCTGGCCCACGGGGTGCACTGCAGCACCCTTCCATGGAACACAGCCTGTGGAATGCCCTGCCAGCACCGTGGGAGGGAGTAGCACATCCCTGCAGGGCTGGGCTTCAAAAATCTCCCATAGGCCAAGACTGGCAGAGCAGGGTACAAACCTCACCAAGTGTAGCTGAGGGTAATCACTGAGGCTCCTCAGCACTGCTCAGCACGTCCAGAGCTCTCAGTCCTGTCTCAGTAGGAAGGGCAGCCAGCAGGTGCTGTTCAAGAGGCCTTGTAAGACAGAATGTTTGCTGAATGGGTGCTTAGAATAAAATATGGGATACCTCAGGCTAAGCAGGAACACTCTCAGACCAGCCCATCCACCATCCCACACCCTGTGCCCCCTTTGAGCTTCAGATCACCCTGAGGAGCCAGACACCATTACCCTGCCATGATCACCCTACTGCCCCACTGTACTGGGCTGAAAGGCACCATCCTCCCAAAACCAATGCCCAGCACTGCCTCCCCCAGCACCTTCCAGCATCACCGAGGGGCCCAGGCCTCCCACTCCCCACATCTTCTCCCCAGGGCTGCTGCCCATCCCAGTGTAGGGCCCAAGTCTTTGATGCTGCAAGATCCAGATGCTGAGTTACTTTGCTGTAACTGCCAACCCTTTTTCAGGCCTGCTTCTCTTGGAATCGGCCTGGATGCATCTGTGAAGGGAAGGGATGGTGGACACACATCCAGGATGGGGCCTTTGCTCTTGGCACAGTCTGTTAAAGCCATGGTGTGGCTCTCTTGCCTGCTGGGGAGCAGGGAAGGCTCAGGTGATTGTGTCAGATGGATGCTGCTTCTTCTCTCCCAGGTGTTTTTACCATGACTCTCCAACTTCTCCTTTACAACTATTAATCTTGGTTGGAGGGAGACTGGTTTTAAGCATGTGAGACTGTTGGTCTCACATGCTTAAAACCATCAGCCACCTCTCTGGGAAGAGAAATCCCATCATTCAAATCTCACCCAACCTTTGGCTTTTAAACAGCCCTACATTATTATTTTCTTATTTCACAAGGAAAGTGGGAGATGGGGGATTTTGGGCTGTTCCTTGGCTTTGTCAGCAAACAGTTGCAGCTTTTATAATTAACTGGGTTTTTTTTTTCCTTCCCCTTCCTAACACTCACACACCATAGCACACACAAGGCCATGGCACAGCACCAAGAGCTGCACCTCCCTGCCACCATCAGCCAGGCGGGCACTTGTCCTGCCACCACCTCACTGCCTCCAGCTGCCCAGACACTTCCAAGGCAGCATACTCCCACAAAAGGCTCTAATCGCTCTAGGACCGGCCCCCAGGGGTATTTAATAGCACTTGGTTTCAGGTAACACCGAACAGTTACAATTGCTGACATTTGGCACCGTTAGGGGCAGCGCCGGGGACTCGGTCAGGAGGGCGGAGTCGGTGTCCCTATGACCGTGTGAAACCAGGGCAGCCCAGAGCCACCGCTGCAGCCTGGCTGCTCTGGCAGTGGAGCTGCTCCTCGCTCCCACAGCACATTCCCGGCTTCCTGCTGTTCCCAGTGGAGCATTCAGCATTCCCCTCTGATCCGTGCCTTCATAGAAGATGCATCAAGTGCAATGCAACCCTCCCAGCCCAACAAACCAACCCACACTTGTTGATGTTAATAATCCATCATCAGCTGATGATGTCCCTGCAGGGTTAAAAAGTGAAAAATAACAGCAACAATCATACCTGAGAGGACTTTTAGAAGGGTTTTTGGCGACCCTCAGCAAGTGAGCTGCTGGGTCACAGAGATTGGTGCGAGACAAATCTCCCATGAGTTTGTTCACCTGCTTACTAAGAGAACAACAACAAAAAACCACCTGCAAATCTAAAGAAACTTTAAAACGTAGCATTTTTAATCCCACACAATTTTCTGTAAGTCTCCTAAAATCTACAGGCGTTATTTTAAAAAATAAAAATATCCCCAAACAGAACAGTGTGGATTTTAACTCCAGCTTGGACTCGTTACAACATCCTTATGCTGCTGAGCACTCAAAGGGTCTGGCCTCCCAATCAACCACCTCATAGCACAGACAGCAAAGGTGATGGATCCATCCCGTTTTAGAGCTCAGATTTTGATCTCCAGTGGTTCCACTGTTACAGGTCACCTGTTTTAACAGAACACATTCTCAGCCAGACAGACACATTTCTGTCTGTTTTTGTAAGCCTGCAAACAAATTTAAACTTTAGGGGGAAAAAAAATAGCCATTTATATTTCAATAAAGGATTCCAGGTAGCACAACATGATTGACTGCAAATGGGCACCTCCAGCTCAACAAACACCTTCATGCCCCTAGCTTGTCCACATCTAATATGGGCCCAAGGGGGTTCCCCCTTAAATCACTTTTTTTTTCTTCTGCTTGTTTTGCCTTTTATAAAAATTGGTAATGTCAAACCTTTTTTGTTTTATCCAAGAATTTCTATGACTGAGACATGTGCCAGGTGGTCTCAAACCTCACCAATTTGAATACAGCATCCACTCCTCAGTAGCAAACTTTTTGCCAAGTATCAACTAATTTTTTTCTTGTGAATGAAAAACACTTTTATTCTTGATCAGGATTTGCTTCCGTGGTTGCTGGCTTCCTGGGAAGCTTCTATTCTCAAAGAGAGACTCAACAGCAAAGCATCCAGACTCAAATTTACAAAATAAAAAGCAAACAGGACAAAAAAAAAAAAACAGAGAACCAACCTTTCAATCTCTGATACAGCAACACTAAGAACCTCCCTTCCCCGCCCACCTTGAAGGACACACATAAAGATGAAGGAGGTGCTCAAGGTTGGGATCTGAGAACTGAACTGGGCTGGGGCCTGGCCTGGCCTGGCTGCTCCTGCAGCACAGGGAGCTCACCCTTCCTTCCTGGGCCACAAGAACTCGGATACTGCACAAGTTTAGAAATCCATCAGTGAACAAGGCTTTACTGACAACTTTTCATACAGTTAAAAAATAAAAATACAGAACAACAGCGGACAGTGTCACATATTAAAAACGAATAAAATGGGCTCTATTTAAAATTTTAATAGATATTATAGGTATTAAAATTAATTAGAAACTAAAAATCTTACCACTTTGGTCAAGGTGTTTTGAGCCTCAACCAAAATGATCAGCCTTAAAAACAACTGGGCTGTGTGACACACAAAGAAAACATGGAATTTGAAAAGACAGTGTGGGCTAGGCAGTGTCTTTGACTATAACTATCACCATATGTTCTTCTTCTAACTTCCCCAATGTCCTTAGTGCTGACTGGAGGTACTGCTGAGAGAACTCGCAAGGAGGGAACGCGTAAAGCATGCCTGTGCTGTCCCTGCCCTTTGCCCCTCCCACGGGCAGGCTGATAACCCCAGCAGCCTGCTTCTGTTTCAAGTAGGAGACCAGATTCCTGAGAAGCCGTCGCTGCAAGCCAGGCTCTACCACAGGGAAGGTCCCCTCGGCCCCTGCCCCTGCCGGGGCGGACTGGGTGGCCAGGAGCACGGCGTAGCCGTTGGGGCTGCCTTGTTTGATGCGCCGGGTGACTTCATCCAGCTTGGGCTGGTCCAGCCGAAGTCTCTGAGCGATTTTGAGCTGCGTCAGCTTCCCGCCGGATGAATGGTCTTTGAGGAGTCCATTGATGACACCCAGGTCTCCCTCCAGGATGTGCATAGAGGTGGGGAAGCAGCTGTTTTTTAGCACAAGAAGCCCATTCCAAGCAAGTTGCAGTGTCTGAGCATATTCTGATAAATTCTTTAGCTTTTTGGTCTCAGATTTTGGCTCCTCGTGAGTTTTGGATTCCGATTCACCAGTTCGATGATTGCGTTCGCTGTCCCTTTTTTTGGGCTGGGGAGCATCGGCCGGCTCGCGATGGGGTTTCTCCTCGGCCGTGTGACGATTGTTCTGGAGGGAGTTGCTCTGCTCTTTCTCGGCTCCGGGTTCTGTAGTGTGATTCTCCTTGCGAGCCCTGTCAGGGCTGCGGTCTAGAGCTGGCCCACTGGCCTTTGTCCTGCTTCTGTCCTCGTAAGGCGAGTGAGTAGTCCTCCCCCGGTCACTGGAAAGACTCCGGCGTCTCCGCCTCTCTTCCCACGGTTTGGGCACGCTGCGGTCGCCGTCGCTGCCCCAGCGCTCCCCGCTCCGGCTGCGCACGGACCGGCTGTAGCTCTCCAGGTTGTTCCTGCGTTCGGCGTTTTTGGCAGGGCTGGCCCAGTCTGCCTCCACAAAGCTCCTGTCTCTGTCCGAGTACAGGAGGTGCGGAGGAGTCCTATCCCGAACCCTCAAGTCTTGCTCCAGGCTCCGGTGCCGGCTGTACCCGTCAGCCAGCAGCTCGTAGTGCACGGGCAGCGGCGCAGGCTGGTACTGCTGCGGGTATCTCGTCTCTTCTGCTTTGGCAAAATCCACTCGGAGCCTCCTCTCCGGTCCGCCCAAGGGAAAGCCCCTCATCTGCGCGCAGGCGGCCTGGGCAGCGTCCAGGCTCTCGTACTGGATGTAAGCGAAGCTGTCGCCCTTCACGTAGTCAATAGTCCTGATGCTTCCAAAGCGGTCGAACTCCCTGGCCAGGGCTGCCAGGGAAGTGCTGGGGCCAAGGCCCCCCACCCAGAGCCGGGTGGTGGGGTTGGCTTTTCCGTAGCCGATTTTGATGGGGTTCCTGCCCACAACGCGGCCCGACATGGCCACCTTGGCCCGGTGAGCCATGTCCAAGTTCTGGAACTTGAGGAAGGCGTAGGCACCGCCCTGGCCACGTGCGGGGCGCTTGATCACCACCTCCTCGATGATGCCGTACTTCTCGAAGGCGCGTCTCAGCTCCACCTCTGACACGTTGTGGTCCAGGTTGCCGATGAAGAGGTTGCGGGTGGCTCTCTGGTCATCCTCCGGCATCAGGTCTTCCTCGGCCACGATGGGGTAACTGTACGGGCGGCCGCGCTCGTCGTACAGCCCGTAGTAATCCAGGGCCCGCTCCCGCTCCCGGGAGAGCCCGATGGCGGCTGCTTCCAGCGCAAAGGCGGCAGCGGCGGCGTGGCGGGGCCGCGGCTCCCGCAGCAAGGGGCTGGTGACCGGCGACAGCGAGCGCTGCTTGTATTGGTAGGCGCTGTGCAGGGGCGGCAGGTACCCCAGCGGCTCCGGGGAGGGCGCGGGGGGAGGCGTGCGGCTGCGCCGGCCCCCGCGCAGGTACACGGGCTCCACCTTGAGCGGCCGGTCGTAGAGGAGCAGCTGCCGGGCCCGGGCGTGCCGGCGGGCGTCGCGGGCGTCCCCGGGGTGTCGGAAGTTCACGTAGGCGACGCGGCCGAGCTCGGGCGTGTGGGAGAGCTTGACACTGATGTCCCCGGCGCCCCCGCCCGCGAAGCGCTGGAAGAGGCGGAACAGCCCGTCCTCCAGCAGCTGGTCGGGCAGGGCCGCGCTCAGCCCGCTCACCAGCAGCGTCTTGTACTCGCAGGAGCCGGGCGGCTCCCCGGCCAGCCCGGCCGAGCCCCCGAGCGGCGCCAGCAGCAGCGAGGGCGCGGCGCCCGGCGGCGGCCCGGCCAGCAGCAGCGACGGGGCTACCACGGCGCCCGGCAGCGCCTTGGCCTTGGGCACGCCGAGCGCCCGGGACGAGGAGGAGGAGGAGGACGAGGGGGCGGCCTGGCTGCCGCCGCGGGCGCCCGAGGCCGAGCCGCTCCCCGCCGGGCGGTGGTTCGAGTCGCCGCCGCCGCCGGCGCGTTCATCGCCGCGGTGGCTGCGGGAGCTGGAGCCGCCTCCGCCGCCGCTGCTGCTGCTGGTGGTGGTGCCGCCGCCGCCTCCGCCGCCGCCGCCGGGCGTGGACTTGTCCCGGCTGCTGCGGGAGGCGCCCGAGCTGCGGTGCGGGCCGCGCCGGCTGCTGCTCTCGCGGTCGCGGTCGCGGGGCCGCTTGGCGGCGGCGGCCGCGCGTCCGCCCGCGGTCCCCGGCGGGCTCGAGTCGCGGTCGCTGCCGCGCTTCATCGCGCCGGGCCCGCGGCTCAGGAGGCGCCTCCGGCGGCCGCCGCCATCTTGGACAAAAGGGAGCGAAGGCGGCTCCGGCCGCCGCGCCGCGCGGGCCCTACGTCATCGCTCCGCGCGCGCCGCGCCGCAAGCCGGCGTCACGGGGCCGTGACGTCACACAGCGCTTCCCGCCGCCCGCGCGCGACGGCCGGGCGGCCAATCAGGGCGGGCGGCGAAGCCCCGCCCCTCGGCGGGCCGAGGGGGCGCGCGCGGGGCCGAACCGCGGATGGAGCGGGAGCGAGGGCGGGGGAGGGGGGGACAGGGAATGTCGGAACGCGGCGGTGCGGGGTGCGCAGAGGGTGTATCCTGCAATCACGTCACACGGCACGGCTCCGCCCGGTACACACCGGCGAACTTTAATGAAAGTCCCGTACAAAGCGCGGGGCCGGCGTCGCCCCTCAGAGCCTCGAGGTCGCCCCTCACAGTCCCCTCACAGGCCCGGTCTCGCCCCCTCAGAGCCCCAGGATCGCCCCGATCTCGGCCCTCAGAGGTCTGTCCGAGCGCCGGCCGCCCTCGGCGCGTACTTGGGCATCAGTTCGTGGATCCTGCGGATGAAGTCGTACTTCTCGACACAGCCCTTGCACACCTCGCCCCAGTCATCCAGAATCCGCCGCAGCTCCTTGACGCGCAGCTTGCGCAGGTCGACAGTGCTCAGGTCGATCTGCTTGTCTGCGGGGAGAACAGAACTGCACTCAGACATGCCAGGTGGGCGAGGAAGCCAAAACCCAAGAGAGAAAAGAGGTGCCAGGGGTGGAAGGAACGTCTAAGTTAGGTTTGGACAGCAGATGAGGCTCTTAATGCTAAAAATTATTAGAAGACAGACAGCTTGGTTGCAGTTTAGATGCAGGAGTACCACAATAGCCCTGAAAACCCCTTTATTACATGAGCAGCAACACTTCTTTTCCACTGGATAAAAGAAATGTAGCAGAGTGATTTCAGAGGAAAGATAAGAAAGTGACAACAACAAAAAAGCTTTTTAGGAAGCAACACGACCTTAGTAGGAGAAATGAAAAGTATAAAGACCACAATCCAAGGGGTGTCTCCAGGGGGTGTAAGGGCAGCTATAAGGAAAATGAGAAAGAGGCATTTCTAAGCCTCTTTTTGTATTAGTCTTTTCAGGAAGAGGAGTCATCTAGGAACATGAGAGTTCAAGGAAGGTGATGAGAAATAGAGAGTGGAATGCTCTGAGGAGACACCAGAGGAGGTGAGAAAGCAGTTTTTATCACCTGGCTGCTGGGAACAGGAGAGCAGCTGGGACTGCAGGTCTCAGCCAAGGGCCTGAGCCCTGCCACAGTGACACCCCTGCCAGCTGCCAGGACAGGCTGTACCACACACCCTCCCAAACATGACATTCCAAACAGCAATGTGAGCACAGCAGTGCTGCTACACCTGGAAGTTTATTATTCCAGGGCTGATCAGAGTCCCTGCATAAGCCAAGAAGGGTTAGCAGTCTTACCTAAGCATCTCCATAGAACTCTCTAGGATGTTCATGGAGAGCAACCCAGGTTGTGCAACCTAACTAGCCTACAGAAGTCAGGACTGAGTGGTTTTAGGATATTGCTTCACCCCCAGTCACCCACACCCCAGCAAATCATGGGCATTTCCTCTCGTGCAGGCAACTCACCGTATTTTAGTTCACAGATCTGGCTGTCTTTCTTCTTTAGCTTCTCACAGATCTTTTCCACAGGGATGTGGTGACTCATGGGCTTTGATACCTCGTTAATAATTTTGGTGGCTGCATCACTTGTGGCCCCAATGTAATAACACTAGAGGAAAGAAAAGAATGAAGTGGGGATGCATGGAAAGAAAGCTTCTAAAAGCAGAGTTTTCTGTTCCTGTCATCATCTGGTTGTGCAGCTTGATGTTTACAGTTAGAGGACCTCCCAAGGGGACTGCTAGAGCTGGGCAAAAGGAGCCTAACTGAGCCCAGAATACTGAGCAGGTGTTTTCCATTGCAATGATTTTATAGCTGCTGAGGCTGGTCTTGTTTCTTAACTTTATAAAAACTGAACAGGATTACAAATACAGTCTTCTTCATTCAAAGAGCCTCTCTGAAGTATTCCTCCTCTGCATGTCATATGGTATCTCTGTAGCTCTCTGAGGAGAGTTCAGGCCTTTTCCTTGGGCCTCTTCATTCACAAATTGCCTCTGGTTTTAGTTAGGGCAATTTGGTTTTCCTTTGTTTAGTTTTCAGCTAAACAGCTGAAGAATATAAATATTTTAACAAATTATATAGCACCCCAAATACCATTTAAGGGACAGGGAAGCCCTACAGCAAACAAAAGCTTTCCAATATCCAGTGCTTCAGTAACAGTGAGATGACAGCCAGTCTAATAACTGTTGACAGGGTGGTGGTTTTTCTCCTTTTTTTTAAGGTAAAGAGATTGAACTCTTCAAGTCCTTTCATAAAAAATACAGGACCCACTGTGGCCACAGAGCCAGCAAAAACAGCCCCTGGGAAACCATGTCATACAAACTCAGTTTCCCCTCATTTACAGAAGGGAAATATTACTGACTCCCCCTACTTACCAGACGATTCTCTTTGCCCTTTGCTTCTTTGCAGGATTTCAAGAGCTCCTTTTCAATACTGGAAGGTGTGAATTCAACGTCATTGTCCTTTAGACTCTGGTAGAACCTTCCCAGGAATGTGACACACACTGGAAGGGAAGATGGAGTTATCAGCCAGAGCAGCAATCTCATGGCAGCTCTTAGAGAACACTTGTAGGAAAATGGAATCGGGGTTTTGGATAACAGTTTGGATAACTGGAAAACAGTGAAGTTTTCTGAACTTCACCCATGGTTCAGAAAGTCATTCAGAGCACACGTGAATCAACAACATGCCCTGGTAGTTTTGGTGTGTGACAATCAGAAATGAGATCCATGGGAGTGTCTAGGGGTCTCTGTACATTGTCCTGATTGAGCACAAGATCATATGATGGACACAAAACCATGCTCATGCAAAAATGTACATTTAAAGTTGTCTTGCTGCTTTGGGAAGCAACTTGTAAGAACATGGGTGTGAAACCCAGTGCTGACTGAAAACCAACTCTGTACATAATCCTCTGAGACTCCCCGTGTGCTGACTTCAGTAACAGGGTATCACTGATTACCAGGCTGCTTCAGTTGAAATTACTTCCAAGAGAAAAAGAAATGTGATCCCATGCTATGTCCCCGTGGCACCTTTCTCCTTCTTTCATTTCCACAAGCTTCTGACGCAGTTTCAGATGGAAAGAGGGAAGACTCTTAGACATAAGGCAACTCCCACAAGTGCAGCTGCAGCTGAGAGAACAGATCCAAGTTCCTGCCTGTGGGAAGGGCTGCACAAACCGGTCATTGCTCCTTCCCTGGGCAGCAGTCGCTCCGCACGGGCTCCAAGGTGCTCCCGTGTGTGGCTGGGAAGGAGGGCAGACAGCCTGTGTGATGACTGAGGGACACCCCGAGTGTCAGATTTTGGTCATCCTGCTGCTCACAACTCATCTGTGGATATCAGCATCACCTGGACCGAGCACTCTTCAGTCCCCCCCAGTTCCTGCTCAGCTCCTGGGGATTCTCACACCTTCCTATGCAAAATGAGTGCCAGGAACCATTCTGCCTCTAAGGAACAGGTATGAGTTATGGCTTTTATGGGATTTGTTTACTCCAACAGGAAGGGACTGGAAAATATTATTGTCATTAGCAACTTGTGTTCAACTCAGAACACAATGCATGGCACAGTAATTGGGCATGACAGGAAATGGAGCATGGGCATCACAGAACTGACCAGAAATGTACTCTCATTATATTAAAACTACAACTAATTATAAGATGGGCCATTTTGGAAAACATTTTTTGTATGCATACAGCACACATTTATTTACCTCCCACCCATCTATCCCTAGTCACAGACACACTGATGTCCACTGTAAGCTATTGGGAAGTGAAAACCTTGGGAAGAAAAAACTTGCTGCTGGCAGTGACACTGACAGCCACCGTAGGACTGAAACATGTTTCTAGTCTAGTGCTTCGACAGCAGCTGGAAGTTTTGATTTATGGGGCTCCCTCCCCTCATTCTGTCTTACTGCAGAAGAGGGATATTAGCATCCCAAACTCTCAGCCAGCTATTAGAGCCCCACCTCAAGTTCTTCTTGCTTCACCTGGGGAATCTGTTCAGTTCACTGCACAGGAGCAGCTTAACCTGTGCACCTCAACAGGTTCCACCCCCGAGGCGTTTGTATTTCCGTGGTACACAAAGGGCCCGACTTGATTTGGATCACCTGCTCGCGGCTCCTGGCTGTGAGACTGAGAGGGCTCTGAGCACTCCGTAATACTGGGATGACTAAGGGGGAGTCCCGGGTGAGTAACCTCACTCGCGTTCTCCTGCTCCCTGCCCTGGTCACCGACACCCGGCAGGGACAGCCGGCGGGGAGCGCTGCCCCGCCAGTGCCGAGCTGCGACAGTGCTGATCTCCCGGCCTGGACACGGTCCGGTCTCCCGGAGTCGTCGCTCCTCTTTCCCGTCGTGACTCTACACTACCGCTGACCCCGTGCAACGGCAACTTCCCGACAGAGTGCAGCACCCTCGGAAGAGAGATCGCGTCTCTGGCGCGGGGCACGGCTGGAAGCCCCGCCCCATCTGCCCCGCGGGCCGCCCGGCGCATCGCCCCGGCACGGGACACCCCCGAGCACCGCGCCGGCACAGGTCGCCTGCGAGCAGCGCCCGGCCTGGCCCGTCCGCACTTTGCCAGACTTGGGAGACTTTTCCTGCCGCTGGAGGCAGCGCTCCCGCCAGCCCGGCCCAGCCCCGGCGGCCGAGTTGTCACACTCCCAAGGCTGCTCCGCGTCCCAGCCCCACAACCTGGCGGACGGGCCAGACTGCGGGAGACGGCGGCGAGGAACGGCCTCCCTCCGCCGTGCCCACGGGCCGGGCCCGGCCGCACTCACCCTCGCAGTCCCCGTCGCGCAGCGCTCGGCCACCGGCCGGCAGCAGGAGCAGGGCCAGCGCCGCGCAAAGCCCGTGGGCCGCCCGCATCCCGCCTCGCCGAACAGCGCCCGCCGCACCGGCACCACCGGCACCACCACCCCACACCGGCTGCCCCCGCCGCCGCCGCCCCATTGGCCCACTCCCCGCCAGGCCGCCACGCTCTCAGCTCCCATTGGCCGCGCCGTCGCCTCCACCGGAGAGTTGGCGGCCGTTGATTGGGGAGAGGTGGCGGAGCGCCGGCGCGCGGCGCGGGTCCCCGCCCCCCTTCGCTGCCATCTTTGTTAAGGGAAGGGCGCTCTCGAGCGCTCCCTGACGGCGGCCGTGGGCGCCATCTTGGAAAGGGGCAGATCCTCACACCTGAGGACGGGCGGGGCCGGTTCGGGCCCGCGCCCCGCCCTCCCCCCCCTCCATCTCTCTCCCGCCGGCGGCGCGGCAGTGTGAGGCGGCGCAAGGTGAGGCTGAGGGGTCGCTCGAGGCCCGTGGGCAGGCGGTTTGTGGGATGGGTGTCCCGTGAGGTGGGGAGCGGCAGGGACGGGCTCGGTGCTGCCACGGGCACAGCCCGTCACGGGTGGCTCTGGGTATACCCAGAGGTATGAGGTACAAGGACTGGAAGCTTTGAGGAGGGATAGTGGAGAGGTCAAAATAGCAACCTGTGTGCATTTGTTTCTGGCTTCTTGGGTGGGTGTTTTTGCAGAAAGAATTTTTTTTTGTTTAATTCCAACTTAATATCCTTGTCTCTGGGCCTATCACCTTTTGTTCAGGCACATAGGGGGATTCTTGGGGTTGTCCTGTGCCTGGGGCTGGGAGCTGGACTTTGGTGATTCTTGTGGGTCTTTTCCAACTCAGAATATTTTTATTCTGTTCCGAAAGTTCTCACAGTTTGTGCCATTAATTACCTTCAACAATCCCCAACACTGCGAGTTTATAAATTCCCTTGGAGTTGGGAGAGGAGCACACACCTGCTGATAGCTCCTTGTGCGGCTTTATGAGTAACTCTGTATATCCTGGGATATCATTCCAGTGAAAGAAAGGAGAGACAAAGTCACACAGCTCTGTACTAGGGCAAGGGAGCTCCCATGTAGCTCCTTGGGCTCTCTTGCACAGGCAGGCTCTTGAGGCAGTCTGGTGGGGCAGTGCTTAATCAGAATTTTCTTGCAGGTCATCAGGTGCAAGTGATAAGCTTGACCAGGTGAGACAGGCAGTGTGGGGAGGAGGAGCACCTGATTCAGGAAAGGTCAGCAGGTGAGCAGTAATTAGGACACTAATTACCAGTGAGAGTACATCATTTGTTCCTTAGGAGACATGGTTTTGCACATTTCTAGATCTTTTTATCTCTCCAAGTGTGGTTGTTAAGATCAATATAAATATTATTATGTCAGTCCATAATGATTTCCAGAATTTCTCAATATCAGTATGCTTTAGGAAGAATATTGGCTTTTTAAAAATAATGCTCATTGCTCACTAAAGTCACTTAGCTGTGAAGAGAAGTGTTGGCTTGAAGTGCCCTTGCTTCTTATAAGGATAGTGGCCAAAGGAACTGTGAGATGAAGTAGCTTTTTTTTTATTAGGTGGAAATAAGGCTTAAATTTGGAATTAAGTGACTTTAGGAAGGTCTTAATAAGGACAGAGTTTACCTACCAAAATAGTGCAGTTATGAAACATCTTCACACTAGGAACTTAATACATTTTTGTAGAAGAGAAGACTGTGGTAGTGTTCATAGGGGTCCCAGGAAGAGGGAAGAGATGAGAATGTTGGCTCCATGTTTCAGAAGGCTGATTTATTATTTTATGATATATATTATATTAAAACTATACTAAAACAATAGAAGAAAGGATTTCATCAGAAGGCTAGCTACCAAAGGAGAAGAATGGAATGAATAACAAAAGCTCCTGACTCTGAGAGTCTGCACCAGCTGACTGTGGTTGGCCATTAATTAGAAACAACCACATGACACCAACCACAGATCCACCTGTTGCATTCCACAGCAGCAGATAATCATTGCTTACATTTTGTTCTTGAGGCCTCTCAGCTTCTCAGGAGAAAAGCTCCTAAGGAAAGGATTTTTCATAAAACATGTCTGTGACAGAAGACAAGTGATTTTATTTGGTTTTGGATTGGGAAATGAGCCTCTTATTTCAATATGGGATCCTCAAATGGGTCTGAGGAAAATCAAGGACTCCTTTTGTGTTTTGGGTTTTTTCCTTCTTTTTATTTATAGATGGTTTCAGCAGTTAGAATAGATTCCTTGCATTTTACCTTGTGCTTCTTCTTGATCCATGGTGAGGTTTTTGGGGCTCTATTTGTTCCACCACCCTCCAAGCCCTGTCTCTCTGAAGCATTAGGGATTTGTCCTGGCTGAGACTTGGGTGAGGGAGAGCTTGCGCTGGTCCTCACTGTTATTTCTTCCTAGTATTCAATCTAACCCTGGTCTTTGTCAGTGTGAAGCCATTCCCTCGTGTCCTTATCATTCTAGGCCCTTGTCCAAAGTCCTTCTCCTGCTCTCTTGGAATGCCTTTAGGCACTGGAAGGTGCTCTAAGGTCTGCTCCTGGCTAGTCAGCCAATTGAGTGGGCAGGAGAGTTAATTTAGCTCAGTGAATCTGTGGGGATTGGAGTCCTTGGGAAGTGCAGGTAAACAGAGGCTGTTCTGGCAGCTGTGGGGGCTGGGGCTGTGCTGGCTCTGCCTTCTGAGAACACAAATCTCTTAGAGCCATGGGGAGGGATGAAGGGGCTCAGCCTGGGGTGTTGGGCTGTGAGGGCAAAGAAGTGAGTTCTGTCGGGGGGACAGGAAACAGTTTGGAAAAAGGTGATGCAGGACTGCTGTGAATGAATGCTGAATAGAAGATGAAATGTAATAGATCTACTATTCCAAATTTGGGTTTAATTTATGTGGGATTGACAGTAAAGGCCATCAAAAGAGAGAAGTGGTGTGTGAACCTTCTCTTAAGACACCTGAGCTCAGAGCTCTGCCTTGTGAACTGTGTTTGTGTCCATGGGTTGTTAAGAATCATCCAGAAATGGAGGCACATTTATGCATAGGGTGTAAGAGGCTGCATCTCTCATCTGCCAGGTTAGAGTAATTTCTAGAGGTTTAATTTCTCCTCTTATCAGCTTTGTAATGAAATTCATACTGAGTTGGACAATCATATTTTGAAACTGTGCTGAAGTTTTCTTATTTAGATAAGAAGAGGTATTTGGACATGGGATTTAGATTTCAATCTGACTAGTGGCAGCTTAAATAAAGTATTGGACTTGCACTGAAAAAAATTGTTCTGTTGGTTTAATAGAAACTAGAGTATTTTTAAAACTCTTGTTTCAAGCTGAGGGCTTCACACATCTTTTGTTGTGCCAAAACACAGTTTTTATTACCTGTGCTTGGTTAATAAATAATTATTGTCCGAAAAAAAATACTTAACTAAGGTTTAGTAAGCTGGCTTAGAAGCAGTCTCAAAGGGTCTGATTTAAGACAGGGTGAGGGGCAGGGATATAAGTCCTAGGAGAAGTGGCTGAGGGCATCAGGGTGTTCAGGCTGGAGGTCTTATCACTCTCATCAGCTGCCTGAAAGGTTGAAGCCAGGTGTGGGTCAGCCTTTTCTCCCAGGGAACAATTGACATGAAAAGAGGAAAGGGCCTCAAGCTGTGTCAGGGAAGGTTCAGGTTGGATATTGGGAAAAATTTCTTCACTGAAAGGATGGTTAAGCCCTGGAACAGGCTGCCCAGGGAAATGGTGGAGTCACCATCTGTGGAAGCGTTCAGAAACCAAGTGGACGTAGCACTTCACAATATGGTTTAGAGGGCAGAGTGGTATTCGGTTGAAAGGTGGACTTGGTGATCTGGGAGGTCTTTTCCAACCTGAATGATTCTATGAGTCTATTCTGACTGATACAGACTTCAGTACCCTGTTACAGTTTCTCTTCTCAGTATTTGTATGTTGTGTGTGCAAAGGGTGCCTTGTATGTCCTGGGGCCACCTGAAGAGTCGGACTTGCTGCTAAATGTCTTTTGAGACAGTTTTCAGAAGTTTTTTTTGTTGGTTTGTCACTAAACATAGACATTAAATGAGTTATTTTGCCTCCTGTACAATGACCTGGTTGGTTAGTAGCAATGGAAGAAAATTTGAGATTAGGAGCCTGTAGAAGTCACCATAGCTCTCAGTTCCCAGATCCTGTATTCATACATGTCTTAACTACTATTCTTTCACACCTATTCTATTAAAATGATCAGTATTTAAGTATTATTTCAATGAAAGAGTAGCAATCTTTTAGACAGTGAGACAGTGGTGGTTTAACCTCAGCTGATAAGGAAGTGGCACCCAGCCACTCCACAGCTGTCCTAGGGGAGAGCTTTGTCAAAGTATTGTCCCAAAATTGTGCCTGGGGCTGCTGCAAGTGCCATGTCCATCTACCTGACTAGACCAGGAGGGGGCTGTACCTGCTGCTTGCTTTAAGAAGTTGATATTAAGTAATACTTAAACATGGAAGCTATTCCCTCACCACCAAAGTCCTTTGGGTTGCCCCCCATTTTGCCCATTCACACAAAGGTGGGAAGTGAGGGCTCTTCCTTGTCTCTTATGAAGGTTTGGAGCAGCCTGAGGGTAGCCCTACCTCAAGGACAGCAATGACCATACAGCTGTACTGTTTTAATATCAGGTATTAATCTTTAATTCCACATCACAGCAGTCGAGTGAATGGGTAAGGGAAAGGAGCCCAAAACAAACGGCAGATATTTACATCTAAAATTCACACCACTTATTTGTTGGTTCTGGAAACATGCTATCACAATATATACAATGAAGTACCTTTAGGACACTTGTACAAATTAATTTTTTCCTTTTGAATTTGATTTCCATTATAGATAAGATAGCTGTTTTCATTTTATTTTAAACATGAATACACAAAAGAGAAGTGGTTAGAGGTTTTCGCCTTTTTTTTTTTTTTAAATAAGCACAGAATGCCAGAGGTTAAAAACACATTTACAGGGCAGAATACCAGTCAGACATCACAATCTATACATTTTTTGCTCAATTTCCTGTACAAATACACAGCATTCAAATGGGGGTATTTACAAAGAAGCATGACCAGAGGAAATTTAAATATCACATAATTTGTTTCCCAAAGGCTCTTGCTCTCTCCAGCCTCCCCAGTTTTGGCTGATACTCCACAGAAGGGATATGCAATATCCCTTACCTAAAAAAGGGTAAATAAGCTAAAAACCAAACAGAGGAAAATACGAAAAAGGATCTGAGTCTTGCATACAGCAATAAAACCAACCCAACTATTGGGGGAAAAAAAAGTAGGATTCAGAGAAATTGTTTTAATTGCTTTTCTTCTATCACTGTAGCTCCTTCTCAATTTTGTTTCGGATGGGGCCAGCAGGTACACTGACGATGGAGAGATTTATAGCAGAATTCCACCAGTTTTCTCAGAAATGCACATGCTATTTTCTAATGCAAAGAAAACCCAATGAAGGCAAGTACACTGAGTTTTGAATTAGAGTTAGGTATAGAATATCAAGGTCATGTTCAAAACATCCTGTTGCTGTGGTTTATACAAGGAATCTTCAAATCCTGTTGGGCAAGTGCAACAACTGCTGTTGCTTCCACCTAGTCCAGGACTGAGCTTGATGTTGGAGTTGTACTATGCTAAAAGACACCTCACCCTACAGAGAAATAGTAGTTCCAGGCAATATTAGTTCCAAGATACACAAAATCTTAATAATAGTCTTTCTATCTTCTGCTCCCTTTAAGGCAAACACTGAAAAGAGAGACAGAATACTTGGTAGATATCAGAACAATAACAGAAATTTAACTCCAGAGAGGCTTAAATTTGGTAAATTCAGCAATTTATTCCACCCTTCTGTATGTGGATCTGCCATAAATTAGGTATTTGTATACATCACCTGATTGATTGATCTTCAAACTCTTGGAAATACATAGGAAAGCCAGACTCCCCATATGGACTCACTGCTGTTGTACCAGGTCTCTAATCAGAACAGGATGATGCATTTTCAGAGACTGATTAGAGATCTGGTGGGCAGGTTTTCCAGCTGCCTGGGACTCAGTCCCATGGTAATTGCATTCTTGGTTCTGCAAAGTTTTATTTGCAAGACCTGCTGGTTTTTCATATTAAGGAAGCTCAGTAAGTCACTACATTTACTACTTTTATTCTTGCTGCCAGGAAAAAAAAAGAAATTGGGGCAAGGGAGGTAGAATTAAAACTTAGTTCTTTGAAGAACTTCACTGGAAGAGTCTCAGCGGGATTGGAGGATAGCATATGTGAAAACATTTCACCCTTTTCTAAGAAATTACCTTGACTTACCTTTACTGAAAACATCAGTTGTTTTCCTACATTTGTTCTATACCAGAGATCCAGCTTGGTTTGTTAACATTGAAGACTGATCTAGCATTGGAAAACTCTCCTTCCTGCTAAAGATGAAACATCCACTATAGGTCAGATTTTATTATCATTGTTTAAATTGTGAAGGATATAATGATTACAAGCAGCCTGTGTTAGTAACAAAATAGAGGAAGCAAGAGAGACTTTGTTCCAGCCAAATAGGCCATTTAAGAAACAAATCCATAACTTAGTAGTTTTGCATGGGCTAGAGCTTGAGAAAGAAAACAAACAAATCCTCTTAAAGTCCCCTTCATACAACTGCTGAGTCCAGACTTTATACAGCCAGACCATCTTTAGCCAGTTCAGAAACCATGTACTCTGCCCAGTCACTGTATTTAGAGGTAGTGCTAAAGGTGACCTGTAAGAGATTTATAATGATCCTTTTTTGCTTCTTTATCCTGTTTTTAGCAGGAGAAACTGAGCAGTTAGGCAAGAATTCAAGACGTAAGTTGGGTGCTGTTCCTGTTTCTGGTACTAATTTATATGGCGGAGGTCTTACTTTAATGTGCTTCAGATTTTTCCGTGGTAGGAAAGAGGGATGGCTGTTTCTATCCTACGGTGTGTGCTTTGCAGTCTGCAGGTGAAAGGGTTATATAAGGCAGGCTAAAATGTGTGTGGGTGTGGCAAGGGAAAGGAAGGTGGCTTGTTCATCTAAAAACATTAAATATTTGATACTATTTTGATTGAAAATTTCTTGATAAATATGAAAACAGGAATAAAAGGTTTCTTAGAACCACAATATTTTCTTTGTAAAGAACAATATTACCCACAGATTTTTATTTCCTGAACTGTGCAAGTGCTGATTAAAAAGCATGTTTTGGGTTCGTAGACCTGAACTGTCTTCAGCTCTGCACAGTTCTGGTTTGTGTGGTGTGGCTTGGTTCCCCCACAATGTTCTTCAGCCCTTTCTAGAGCTTATCAATAAAAAATATGGGATGGGGAAAGGCTGTATTGCTGCCTGAGGAGAAAAAGAAATCAACCTTCCAGAAAAGAGGAGCAGCAGCTCTTACTACACATTCTAAAGAAGCAAAAGAGGAAACAAACACTTGTTCTTTACAGGTTGCCTTTAAGGTCCCTGACTCTGGGGTGTACACTTGATACCAGGCATTGCTCAAGTCTTGGTGTTTTCTGTCTGCTTTGAGGGATGGGAGATTCTTTCTGCACACCAGCTGCAGTGAGTTGTTGGGAGGGACTGAGGATATTGAATTAACAGGAATGAATCTCAGCTCCTGGATGATGGAAGTTGGTGAGAGTTATGATGTTCAGCCCTGAGGCAAGGATTGTTGGATATGATGCATTTAAGCCACCTTTTCTTTACTGGCTGGGTCATCAACCAGCTTGTGGCATGAGAAACTCAATTTGGTTGGTTTTGTTTTAATGTGGAATAGAAATGCTGGTGTCAACAGCCTGCCCAAAGTTGGGCATGGGAAAGGCCTACAATGAGGTTGTAGCTCCAGTAGCCACCAACCTCCTCTCATTCTGTAGCACAGATGAATAACACGATTCCCATGAGAAAGCAGGTTGGCTTAGCCAGTGAAAGCAAAATTTAAGAAATGAAACAGTACATAAAAAACAAAGGAGGCAGAGTTTGTTGGAAATGATATCTTGGAGATCAGTGCATCAGCACTGCTTTAGATTGCCTCAGCACCTATGAACCAATGCAGGGAGATCACTGCACAGATATGTACAATCCTGCTCTCAAAAGAGCCAATTTCTTCTTAGAATTGCCATCTTTCTACTGCCTGCAGCACATGCACCTTCCAGCCTGACAGTTCATAGAATCCCTGATTTCAGCAATGAGCTTTCAATTCTGTACAGCAAAGAAATATGTCCCTAGTGCAACTGCTTCTACTCATGTGCGTCTCAGAACTGGGAGGAAAGCAGGTTCAAAATCAACTTGCCACATTCCCCCTGTTTTCCCCTCCACTTAAAATTGTATTTTTCAGCTTCTGCAAGTCTCTATGGCTCATATGCCGTGTGATGTGGTTAAGAAACTGCAGAAGGAATAAACTGTCCACTGCACAGAAAGTTAAAAAACATAACGGAAAGGTGTAAAAAGAAATTAAAAAGGAAAGCAGCAACCTGCCATGCTGGCCCAATTGCTTTTGTGGGCTTCAGACATAACCTTGCGGCAGTAGAAAATCAGTTTGCTGTTCTCCGAGTCCTGCTCTCTCTCTGTCGTGTCCAGACCTGGGATGCCAATGCCAGCTGTGTACCAGGAGCTGTCCCTACTGCTCGCTGATGCCGTGCTCCCATGCCACCCTGGCCTGCTCTTCCTTTCCAGCACTCACCGGTTGGGACACTTTACGATGTAATGGGCGGTGTTTGTCATCATCTTCGATCATCATCCCCTCCTCGTTCTCCATGTTTGGCAGCCGGGAGTGGTAGGGTTTGGGGGGTAAAGCAGGAGGGTCCATGGTGTCCTGAGGAATGACTCCAGATGGAGCAGAGTGGCTTCGGCATGGCTGGGATTTGAGCGACTCCAGAACATCAGGCTCAGAGAGACTGTACCTGACAGGGAGGTAGGGTGTCTCTAGATCTTCGTCAGTGTTCCAGGCCTGGCTGGGCACAGAATCCATGGTGTCTGTGCGAGGAGGTGGTTCAGAAGAATGTCCAAAATTGCTTTCACTCAAGGAAGAGACACCACTGCTGGCACTGCCGGATAAAGTGGAGTTACTGCCATCTAGACCAGACTGCGGACTGGTGGGCGATGCAGGGATAGGATGAAGAGGGGACTGTTTGGAGAGAAACAAAACCAGGTTAAAATTGACAAAGGAGGCAATGCTGCATCTTGTGTGTTGATCCCCATTTCAGCTTTTGTGACAGCGTTGTTAACAATGACGCAGTTCCATTTATGTTCAGAATGTCAAGGATTATTGGTTTACATGTATGGAAGTACCACTTGTGGGCAGACAAGTGCACTCAACAACACCAGAGCTGTTAGAGAAACAGCAGCTGAGGTGATATTAGGGTGCTGAAATCACAGCATATGGTGCAAAAAAGGAAAAGGGAAGGACCTAAATCCCGTGAGTTATTTCTGTAGCATTCAGCTGTGGAATAGGTTAAGAACTTTCGGTGGGTTTTCTCATGTGCAAGTTACTAGCATGTTATAAATAGTGTTTCTGTGTTCATAAGCTCTTTGGTGGGAGCAGAGAAGGGGGGGATCCTTTTCAGGAGCCCACTGTGCTCCTGCATCCCTCTCTGCTCTCCTGCCATTACCTTGCGCAACGTTCGCGCGGGCAGTGCCGGAGGAGCATCACTGAGCTGGTGGTGAAAGGCATCGAAGTGCAGTGAGTAGTGTCCTGGAACGAAACAAGGGTCAGAAATGCAGACTTGTGTTGTTTCATTGCAGCCACAGAGCTGGGTTTAGCTTGGTAATGCCAGGTAACAGCTCCAAATGCTGCTAACACCAGTCTAGGGCTGCCTGTCTGATGGATACTGCGGAGTGCATCTGTCACACACAGGCTGCTAAGGAGAAATTAAGTGCAGAGAGAGATGTTTCACTGCTCCATTATTGAGAATTTCATGGCAAGGCAACAGGCTCTTAAACAATGAACATTTGAAGTTTGATTCTGTAAGCCTAAATTATTGGTAAAGTAGGTCATTGATAAGAAGCCACACCAAGCTTTGGCATTCTCACACTTAATTCTAGTCCCAAAGTACACACAAGTCCACATTGCTTAAGGACTGCAAGAACTTGAAGATTTGAAAAAAAAAAAACAAACCTGAAAACCTAGCAGACCGGTAAAGACTACAGGGTTTTTGTATCTGATTGTTTTTACAGGGGTGGGGGGAAAAGGCTATAGTCAGCTTTAGGTGGTCTGGATTTGTGTGTGACCTGCAGGCATTTGCAGCAGGTCTGCTCGGCACGTCCTTACCATGGGGCAGGCTTCGGGGAGGCACTGGTGGGGCCAGGACGCTCCCAGCGTGGGCAGACAGGAATGGCAGCGCCTCTCGGCTTCCGCTGTCCAGGCTCCAGCTACTGGGTGCTGCTGGCACAGCTGAAGGATTGAAACATATGTAACTCCGGTAACAGGACAGGGAGGTTGTGGGGCCAGCACTGGCTTTCCAGTGTGAGCTCTTCAGCAGCAGAGAGACAGATTCCAGGGACTCAGAGAATGGCAGGATTGAAAGCACAGAAAGGCTACAGAGTGTTAAGTTTAGAGATGCTTTGTTAAGGAAGTGAAAGTTAGGTGATTGCAGGGTTAGTCTGCCCAGCTACCCTCCATCCCTGAGCTCATTTCTAGCAAATCTGAAGAGCAGTAGGACTTGGGCAGGATTTTTGCAAATCAGTGTGGAGGTAGAAATGAAATCCCACCAAAGGAACGGTGGCTGGATCTCAGGTGTGAGCTGTCCTGCTTTGTGGGGAGTGGTGACAAGGGAACATGGCAAAGCCCTCTGGAAGCACAGGACAGCCTGTGGCTGCACTGCAGGCTCAGTGAGGACTGAATAAAGGACATGAAGGAAATTATACCTCAATCTGTTTCAATCTGTTGCAAAAGAAATTACTTCATATCTTAAATTTACTAAGCTACAGAGTTGATCAAGAGCTTTGATGACAAAATATTTAAAGACAACAGTTTGGCCTCCTTGTATTACTAAGTCTCCTGAAGAGATCAAGTCTTTGTGAATCAGGAAGTATAGAGAGAACAAGGCTTGCTGCATTTAAGAGAGTGAATATTAACTTCATGGACTTGGTTTTTCATCGACATAAAAGCTGCTTCTTGACATGAACATGAACCTTTTCAAGATCTTGAGAATTCTGTCAACCTTGAACATTATTAAAATGCACCTTCCTTCCAAACAAGACTTGATTTATTCTGAGAAGATACATACAATAGTTGTATGTTTATTTAAAAACAAATAAGCAACTGGAATCTCTTCAGATTAGCAAAGAAAGGGAAAAAAGTATTTAATTGAGCCTGTCAAAGAAAACTGAGATAAAAATAGCTTTTTCCATCTTCAGTTTGCAAAATAGAAGCCTGGAGAAATAAACATGGAGTTTGACATCTGAAGAGGCTTTCTCCTTAATTAAAATGCCTGCAGTCATTCTTGGTGCATTTTTTTCTAAAATGACTTTGAAAGGTTTCTCTTTTTTTTTTTTTTTTTTTTTTTTCTCCCTAGTTCATGAATTATCATGAGCACGGGCTCCCCAAGGCCTAAAACTCCCTAAAGTAAAAAAGATCATGAAGTGACAGCTCCATAAGACAGAACAAACCCCACAAAATATAATTTTTTTTTTTTTAAAGAGAGACTCTCAGCCAGAGAACCTGAGAAAGGTATATGAAGAAAAATCTTGACAGAGAACAGGTTCAAACCAAGGCCTACCTCTCTATATAAGTAATGTGGCTCCAGATGGATTTTCCCTGTACACATGCCATAGTGCTCTAATTTGCACTTCTGCAATTGGTGTCAACGAGCTAAAACAGAGGGACAAGATGAAACAGCAGTGCCAGCCTTGCTCATCTCTCCTGCCATATCCCATCATCAAATGAAAAGTTTCAAGAGAAAACCTGATTTGCTTGGCCTGTAAAACTATTGGTGTGCTTGTTTTTGGGTTTTTTTTAAACACTGAGATGCAGAATGAGAATGTGAAGAAGAACACATGGTACCCCAGTGAAAAATTGATTTAGGCTTTCTCAGTATTCCCTCATTCACAGCCTTTTGAGTATTTAGGAGTGCTGGAGGAAGGTGAGATGATTTTGAACAGTGGCTGTTGCTCAGTAAAAACAGTGTTTTAGCCAAACTGCTTCAGGGAAGAACTGAAGCAGGGAGCTCCCAGTGCTGTGACTTAGCCCAAGTCTCTCTGACTGTTCAGGGGCCAAGTTTCATTAGTGGGGAGGCTGCATTTGAACCATTCTGCCCCAGGCAACTGATGTCACCACTGTCACTGGGAATTACCAAACAGAACTTCTGACACAGCCAAGAGGGGGTGGGGGAAGTCAGGGCCCTGACTGCTCACAAAATCCAGGACAGATGGCATCCAACTACATAGAATGCTGAGGATTCAGGCCTGCCAGCAGCACCTGTAACTGCATTTTGCCACCAGCCAGGCACAAGAGCTGGGATTCCTGCCTCACCATCCGCACTGAACATCACCTGTGTCTTTTGTGGCTTCTTAGGGATTCTGTCTTTGATCTCCTGGCACTGAATACCACACTCCTGCATAATATCACCCACAGATACAAATTCAAATAATTTTTCCTAGACAGATAATAAATACTTGTCTGCCTTCCCTTTTCAGGTCTTTTTCCTGTCCCGTACAACGATCTCACCATCTCTGTCATATGACATGTTTGGTTCAAACTAACATTGCTAAGATGGAGCTCCTTATCCCTCACTCCCCATCTGGACTCTCTTGTCATCACTCATTATTGTCATCAAGTCATCATTCTGCCATTTATTCAGAACTGTTATTTGGTTTCAGTCTGGACCACTCATGTTGAAGTAGGGGATTCTGATTTATTAGAAATACTAAAATAAAATTCAGCTTTTTTTTTTTTTTTTTTTTTTTTTTGAGGTACAGTTTAGTTCTGGCACAGTTACTGAAACAAAAAGATAAAAATCTGAGTGTACTATGTAGGTCAGACTAGATAGCTGCAGTGGTCTTTCCTGGCCTTAAAATTCTTTTAGGATACAATTTTTTCCAGCCATACATGACTGTTGCTTGCTTAGTCAGCCTCCTTGTCTCAGATTCTGATTCAGGAGTTTTGCCCTCTTCTGCTTTTTCAGAATTCTGCCTTTCAGATAATTTTTGAGCCCATCATTTTGTCCATGACATCTCCTTCACAAGCTGCTCCTTTTCTCTTACACCAAATAAATTCTTTCTCCTCTTTCATTTTTTTTCCTCTCTACAGGGACTCTGCCTTGTTTTTTTCAAAGGAATGAGTTAAAAAAGCATATATTGCTAATGATAAATAAATATAAACAACCTCAGAGAGAGATTATGAGGAATGTTTGTATTTTCTGCAACACATGTGTATTAAAAACCAGTACAGCTCATGAGTAAAAAATATAGTCCCAATCTTGGGCTGTTCTTAGATAACTTCTCATTTGCTGCTTTGCAAGTTTGCTTGACAAAAGCTGCAGGAATTGTTTCAATGAGAAAATGCTAAACTCAGAAAGCTTTCTGAAATAAGGAGGTCTGTGCCACCCCACCCTACTGTGAAGGCTCTGAAATGATGGTAGGTTGGCAGAAGGCCCAGTTAATTAAACTGTTAATTAGAAAAGTGTGCGAGAAATGCACTCCGCCAGGAAATGTAGAAGCCGATTTGTTACTTGCTGTAGCATGACCAGAGGAATAATTTGTAGCTAGCAAGCATGCATGCTGCAGAGGAAAAGGAGTACCTTTCTCAGCCACAGACAGGTTGGGATCACTGCAAGGTTTGCATGGTCCAATCATTTGCTGGATCAAGGCGCGCTGGAAATTTGGAGGCTAAGAGAGAAGAAAGTTAGCAAAGAAGAGTTAAAAAAAGTTACAGAACAGCTGGGGCAATATGGGGACTTTATGTTCCTTTTTTTTAAGCAAAGAAGTTCTTAAACTAAAGATTCCCTGGGAACCTTAAGCTGTGCCTACATTGGCAGGTACTGCAGTGCAAGATGAGTAGATCTCTAGGATGTAACAGTGCTGAGGGTCCACATTTCCTGCTCTCTGGAGGAGTTATTTCAGACTAACTCTAGCCTGGCCTTGTGCCCATTAGCAGCTGGAATACATTGTTTTCCCTCTGAAGCTTATCTTTGGTTTTGTTTGAACATTGACTTTGCACGCTTTGAGACATCTCCCCAGTGCAAGTGTGATAAGTGGGCAGGATCAGGAGATTCCTTTCAAAAGCTCAGGCCAGGGTGAGATTTAAATGCTTACACATAGGCACACTTTTCAATTTGTACAGGGAAATTAGGGCACAGATTTTTTTTAAAACCACATATCAGTATATTATTTCAGCCTCTCATGGTTTTTGATACCTTTGGAAATCAAAAAGTTATTTAGAATAAACTTGGAGGCTAGACTGCAGGATGGATGGCCATCGTTCTAAACAAATAAAGAAAATGGTGTAGCTACTTGCAATGGACCAGGGCTCACAGGATAAAGTTGGGAAGTGAGTCCATTTTCACAGGTTGTGTCTGCTCTTTTAGTAGTCAGTACAGTTTGTATCACTCCACTGCCACAGTCAGTGCCTCCAGGGGTGGACTGATAGGGAAAGTTCTGCTTTACCTTAGAAAATGATCCTAAATTGCTGTGCTTTCCAAAAATCAAAAAGAAAGCTTTAAGGTGGTCAAAGCCAGCAAAACTACAGCCACAATTTCAGGTGGCTGAAGTGACACAAAAGAAATCAGAGCTGCTACCTGTCCGTTTTCCATGATAGCTGCGGGATACATGGCGCTGCTCGGTCGGTCCCGGTGGGCTGGCAGCAACATCATCATCTCCCGAGAGTGGCGGTACTTATCTGGTAGAGAGGGAGAGCCTGTAAACAAGTGAGAAAAATCACGTACACGGGACAAACAACAGCCATGTCTCTGCATGCCCAGGGATCTCAGTCCTCCTGTGCGCTTGGCTCGGACACATGAGCTCAAAGGACTCAAGGAAACATGGTGCCGAGCCCACTAAGCAGCTGACTGTTGGTGGGTGCATAGCACGAGGATGGAGTAAGAACTGGCTTCTTGTATACAATTAAGGACATACCACGATACTTGGGATGTGTAAGATGTGTGTGTCCCTAGTGGTATGTTGCAAAGTGCTTCCTTTCAAACATAAAAAAAGTGGGCATCTGTGTGTAATCAGCTGTGGCTGTGCCTAATGCTCCTTTGCCTCATAAACTATTGTAGAGTTACAGAAATGCCATAAAATTGTTCATTTTAAGACTGAACGTGGAAGAAAGGGATAAAAGCTTGAGATACACCATTCAGTTAAAGCAGAAATCTATGGGGAAATACTTTATTCCTTGGTTCTGGATAGAGGTAAGTGTTGCCATTTAACTGGTGCTATCTTGGTCAGCTTCCTCTTGTTAAAGCAAACCAACCCAAATAATAAATAGCATATTCTACAAATGTGAGAGGCACTTTGCTTACAATGCTGCTGTAATGATGATTACTGTTGTGTTGCTGTACTGAGCCCTTTGGATGACACCAGACATTTACCAATGCTTAAGGTTTTGTAGTAGCAATAATAAGGTTGATTTATCTATTAATTATCTGTATAGTTGTCATTTAAGATATTGGCGTATTTCATGCAACAGCTTCCTGTCAGGTGGAATTACTTGGGACTCATGTCCTTCAAGATGAGTGCCACATAACAATACACCTTCTGATGTGCAACAGCTGACAGTGGGTTTGCCAGAAGAATGATTCTCATTAGTGACTTCCTAAAGTCTGACACTACTGATACACGCAACCCTTGGGATGCACAATATTAGGCAGGATTGATGTTGTGAAGCTGCTGAAGTGAGCTGTAATTTGCACTGATTGTTTGATTGCGTCACAAACACGCACTGAACAGATGGCAGCACACAGCGCATTACAGAGCCATGCCGGCTTTTGGGGAATACATGCCCCCTCTGGCAAACTTCCACAACCACACACATTACCTGGACAGCACTCCAACATATGAGCAAAGGCATTGGTGCTGGCTGATGCAGCTTTTACCCCAGCAAAAGCAAACATGCAGTTTTGGGGACTAATATTCAGCACACAGTGGAAGGAACAATGTGTCCAGCAGAATGCAGGATAAAGTCCTACAATTGCAACATTTCCATGAGGGGGGCAGATGCCAGATTAATCTGCACCCCCACTCTGTGACATGAACAGTAGCAGAGTATCTGCATTCTAGTCCCGAACTCATTTTCTCCCCAGACATAGAACAGAAACATAATTGGACGACATTCTTTGCTTTTATGTACAACATTAGCTTGGAGAACACAGTGTTAACGCTTTGTGCTGAGTCTTTTCCTCACAGGTCACAGATAGTCCTGTTCTGCAGGACAAATGTTAAGATGCTGAACTTTTAGGTGTGCCCAGAACTACAGCACAGCACAACCTACACTGCAAACTTTCTTTTTATTTATCTCGTCATCCTTGCTCTTTCCTATCAAAGACTGAACCACCTCTACCTGCTGTCATTTTATATGGGATCACAGCATCAAAAGACCCTGGACTGCAGGACCTAAAAAATCCCACATGTGCTGGCAGAGGGTAGTTTAAAAAACTGGTACCCTAAATTTGTCATTAACTATACCTATAAAAATGGTAACCGATTATGCCAAGTGTCTGGTCTGCAAACAAAATTTAAGTATTGCTGCTTTGGACACATAGCACAATAACTGCAGCTTCTGGCTGGCAAAACTTAAACAGCAAAGTCAAAAAAAGCTTCTAAAGCTTCCAGAGCAGACAGTGGCCATAATAAAATGCTGCAGCATGTGCCAGAGCTTACTCCTTTTAGCATGTAGCTTGGTGCACTTGATGTGTGCAGCACTGTAGGTACTTTCTAATGAGAAAGGAAAACCTGTGCTAAAGCCAGAGATAGTTTTGCTTTTGAAATTATATATTAATCCACTTGTAAAAAGTATTAATTTTAAGGAATAAACTGAACATTAATGTAAACTCCAAAATCATTGAATCTCTTCTGGTTAATCATTTTTATTATGGTTATGAAAAGTTTGCTCCTGCACCAAATCCTATTTTGTTTTTTAATTTAAAAAGGAAGTTTTAATATAAGTACATATATTCTTGTGAAGTGCTGAGTAAGACACCAGGACTCATTTTCTACATGTTAACAAGGGACAGTGTTGAGGAAGCAGCAGAGATGCCTTTAGAGGCCAGACAAGTGTCATGTGGGCATTGCTTTTTGAGTGCATTGGAGGAGTCCTAATTGTATTTTAAATTAAATTACTGATAAACCCTAACTCACTCCTAGCTCTTACCAGGCCTTTTTGAGGTAGTTTCTTGCTTTCTGACCCCTGGCTTGTGTAATCTTTTAACTGCAGTAAAGTTCAGCAGTGCCTCATGAACCACCTCAAATGAAGTCAAACTGAACTGAATTTCTTATTGGCCTTTTACACAACAACAGTGGTGCTTCCCTGACAGGGAAGAAACTACTCAAGGGTCAAGCCAGGTGAAAACTGAGAGGTACATACTTGTAATTATGAGTAACTACTAATGTCTATTGTTAGCACAGAATAAGAAAATTCTTGCAGTATTCTGAGTTCAGTTCTAAGACTTCTGCTGTAACTTGTGTATATTATAAGTAGTATAAATTTTGATGCCCTATTCTGCAGTTCAGTGATAAAATCAAATAATTGATCAACTTTCTTGATGACTATCCTTTAAAAGTTCTTTATAGATTAATAGCTTAGTTATTTTCTTTGAACAAGCCAAAGAATCACTTGTGTTGCTATTTTAAAGATCCATAAAAGGGTAATTTTTTGGAAGTGAAGAACAATTTAAATTCCTGGATTCTTAATACAAAAGGCCATGGCTTCCTTTGGTCACTGATGGAACTAATTTGTTTTAAAGATATCCATCTCCTCAGGAAAGGACTCTGCAGTAAAACAGAGAAGGTGGTCTAAGTACCTGCATTTTCATTTAAATAAATGAGAGAAGCATTTAAAAATCCAGCTAAACCCTAGAAATCCTACCCAAGCATGCTCAGGTTAAAGCCACAGGTGGCAAAGATGTTACGTTGATAAATTTAGGTGGCCTTTACGAAATGAATTGTTGGCCTTTGTCCACTTCCCATCTGACAAGTGTTCAGCTGCAGCATCGTGACTCTCGTAGCTTTGTTGGCAGTCTCAGCAGAAAGGCCAAGGGTTGGATGGGTCATGGAGACTGAACTATCCTCTCACCTCTAGAGGTGGTCCCTCCAGGACAGAGATGAGGCACATGGGTGGGGGCAGCGTGGGGGAACTTGCACAGCTGCCGCCCATGCTGTATCTGCTCTGTGGGTAAATAGAGGGCTTCAGCCTCCAGTGGTGTCAATCCAGCACCTTTCACCAGCGCTAAATTAAAAAGAATATAAATAAATACCAAAAAAAAAAAAAGGAAAAAAAAAAAGGATAGAGGTGCATTGGCAGAGCTGCATGTCATGTCTGTGAAGTACCTTGCTCCAGCCAGTGATACTGATCTCATTTTCACAAACATAAAATTCACCCAGTTAAAACAAAAGGAAGAATCACCAAGGAGAAGAACACAGCTGCATTCACAGTGAAATTTAAGTGTAAGGGCTTTTTCTCATTAGGAAGAGCTCCATTTCCAACAGCAGTGTTGTAATAACCAGGACAGTGACTGGCACACTGGAAAACACAGATTGCATCTGAGACCTTACTAGAAGTGAAATCCCACGAGTGGGTAATGTCTGAATGCTGCGCTCACCTAATGTAGAAGTGAACAGAACAGCATAGAAGAAACATTGTATCACAGGCTATATAAATATTTTTCAAACTCATTACTTCTCTTACTGTTTCCCATATGAAATTTATCTGGGTCCCATCCCTGGGAGGTGCTGTTGGCTCACCCAGCAGCCCAGAGCCTTTGGAGCATTCATCACGTTGGTTTCTAAGCAACAGTGAATAATACCGTAAAGAGGGAAGCTGGTGATGCTTTGCAGTCATCAGGCTCAGGAAGACTGTCACAGCCTGTCACAGCCTGTCACTGTGAGCCTGTCACTGGACTTCTAAAGCGGAAAACAGCGTGAAACAGTACAGCACCAAAGCCTTCAGATCCCCCCAAAGATTCACATGCCAGCTGAGGCACATCCACTTAGGGACATCTTCCTAACATGATAGCCCTCTCCTCAGTTCCATCTTCCCTCTCCTGTTATTCCAGTTTCACCTGGTTACTGTTTGTTATGATTTTCCTTCCAGTCCTTGGTAATTAGTGCAGCTATTTGCCTTTATATGAAGATGTTCACTTCTCACCTTTCTACTCCATCTGATCCCTCAATTAAATCACCTTGCTGCATCTGTGTCATAACAACAGCCAGTCAATTGGGATTTTACTGGCAGATGGAGCAAAAAAAGCCCCAAGACTGCTTGAGAGAAAGGGCTCTTCTCCATATTCCCTCTCCATCAGGAGACACAGAATTCTCCTGTACAGAAAAAAGGGTAAGATTTAAATGTCAGCCTTTATCTCTGACTATATCCTGGACACCTTCTTCAGATGCCTGTGAAAAGAGGTGTAGAACCTGCAACTGAGAACCCAAAATGAGAGGAAAAAACCAAAAACCTTGAAGAGAAGTTTTGAAAGTCAGGAGATCACACGGAATGGTTTTGCTTCAGCTGGGGAAGAAAATAATTATCAAGACCAGCTACTGTAACACAAAGGCAGTATGAGTACCCCCAGAGTCTGCTTTTATATTTTTCCTTTCTTCAAGAATTTCCCAGCAGGGAAGCCCTTCTTTATCTCCATTAATTAAAATTCCTATCTTTTAACATTCATCCTATACATCTACTTTTGTATACATATGTTTCTGCTAAACTGCCTCAAGTCCTTTTTTGTCATAATTTCTTTAAGCTTGTAAAATTATTTCTTTGCCTTTGTCTTCATGATCTCTCTTTTAGGTACTATACCGAGGACTATTCTTGTTTTCCTGTAGACTGCCTGCCACAATTTTGTGGTGGAACAATGAAAATCATTATGAAATTCAACTGCCTGAAACCAGCATGTATTAGAGATACATTTGATATATAGATGAAAAAAGCTTAAATGGGGAATTAAACCATTTGTAAAGAAAACGTATTGAAGAGATATTTACATGTCCAAAAGAGAAACAGTGTTATGTTTCAATATAGGTGGTGTTTCACCTGTAAGTCACCAAGGTTGCCAGGTTTAGGGAACATCTGCAGGTGCCCCCCCGCCATCAGGGCCTGTCCATGCTTACCTCGAGCGCTGGAAGGGGCAGAGTTAATCATCTGGGATGGTGCCGAGTGAGTGGAGCTCAGGCTGGAGGTGGAAGGACTAGCCTGGGATGAGGATAAAACAGAGACATTGGTGACTGAGCCTTGGTACCTGGGCTTAGGATAAACAAGCTGCAGGAGGCAGAGAAACTGTCAAGAGAGACCTGAGCACATCAGTGCCTTAGGGATTTACCTGTCTCAGATGAGTCAGGGCAGCTTCAGTGCAGGCCACTGCTAACCTGCACTCAGGACTGTGGGACTTGTTCCACCTCCCCAGACCAACAGCAGCACTAACTGCACATGTTCAACAGGGCAGGTAAAAAAAAAAGGGATAAAAATCTCCCTGTCTGAAAGCAGCAGGGTGACCTTGGACTGCAGTACCACAGTCACTGTACAAACAGATTTCTTCCCAAAGTTAATCTAGTGAGTTACTGTCATATTTCTTGAATGATGTTAGATTATACCTATTCAGTTCTTTGAAAAAAGTATCACAGACAGATCCGAGCATGTACTCAGGTAAAGTGTGCTGCTCCTAAGCAAAACCCTCTGGAACTATTCTGTGCTGTTCCCAGCCACTGCTCCTGGCTGTGCTGGAGCTGTACCTGCATGTGGTACATATCCTCAGCAGTCTCCCCCACAGAGCTGTCAGTCAGGATAACCAGGTTTCCTGTTTCACTGGAGGTGTGCGACGACAGAGAGGATGAGGAGTGTCGGACTGAACCAAGCATGTTCAGTGGGCTGGAAAGAAAAAACAGAGCAAGAGCATAATTATTTTTTAAACCTGTTTGTGAAGCCTGATTTTTTTCCAAACTAATAAGTACCTACAGTTACCTGCTGCTTTAGGTCACCTCTAGGTGTCAAACACTTCTAAGAAGGCCAAATAAGCTCAAACAAATCCATAAATGTGGGTAAATATGAAAGAGGTGACAAGAAGATTACAGGTAAAACAGAATAGTACATAGGATGTTGAATTTCAGAACCCCAACCCAGGGTAATGTCACATCATGACCTTGGGTGCATATCTGTTTTGTTTATAACAGAACCCACTGAAACCAGTCACATTTTTAATGCTGAGTGGGAGCAGCTTAAAAAAAAACATTCCAAAGGAATCCAAGCACAAGACACACAGGTCAAAATCCAGTTTTCCATATTGCATGCACTGGGCCTCAGCATTACAGTTGAAGGCAATTTTGTAGCTGACAGTAAATGAATACAGCCCAGCTGGTGTGCAGGCTGTACCCTGATCTCCCTCAGGGAATGAACTTTTCTTTGTCACTCTGAACCACACACACTGATACATTGTACACCACAGCATTTCCCTAGTTTGTCCTAAAAACTAAAAAAGCCTTGTCAAAGTGAGGAATGTTGAGGAAAAAAAAGTTATTACCCAGACACTGTTTATCAACTGCTAAGCCATGGGAACAGTATAAGCTACTCAGTTTTACTAGCATAAAGACTGTCACCATCCTGGATTCATGGACCAACTTTCCACAGCTGCTAAAATATAGTGACCCAATAAGAAAAATAAACACAGAAGAGCAATTAGCGTTTTCAAATAAGCAATGTTGGCTGGATATAAAAAACACTATTTTGTCCTTGTAATGCCAATTTTTATCCTCTGTCATTATCTTAGATTTAATATATGGGCATTCAGTTTGAAAAAGCACCACAGGGTCATTTTTTGATGTACTGATCAAAACACTAAAGCAGCCTTTCTTGTATTTGGCTTCTGATTTAGTCAGAATTATAAAAATAATGATGTTAACAATTTTGATCCTTCAAAATGGGTACATATTGAGTTGGGTTTTAAAACAAGCCATACAGTTTTATGGTAGATAAGGACCCAGTTATTTGATGTTGGTGCAACAGAAGTAGGAGAGGTTGGGACCTCTGAAGTCAGATTGAGTCTGGAGAACTGAGTGGCAGGTTTGTGTTTCTGCCTCTACAGTAAGTAAAGTGATGGAGTCACACCTGGAGGTGTTCAGTATTTGCTGCAAGATAGATTTCTCAACTTTCTTATTCCAATTCTCCAAGCACTGAATGAAGACATAAGGCACTTCTGCCTGAACTCATGCTGCCACCCTGCAGTACTGCTAAGTACTTCTTAGATCCTGGAACCTTGGTGGAACTGCGTGCAGAGCCCCTGGGTGTTTGGGAAGAAGAGGGAAGAGTTACCTGTGTCGATGTACCAGCTTGATGCTCTCTGGGCTCATGGGGCCGTGTGACACCAGCACGTTGCTGCGGGGAGTGCTGGAGCCTGAACAGGCTGGGCTCAGCTTATCCAAACCAGGAAGCTCCTGCAGAGCAAACACACTTCAGCTAAGTCCCTCATGGAAAAATGCATATTTTCTTCATCCATGATACTTCCAATTATGGGACTTCTTTCGAAGAGAACATTCAACACATCCTGTTACTCTTCCTCTTACATAATTTTCTGCTATGTGAAACAGCAACTGAAAATTAGGATTTACAACTGCACTGTGATACGACAAAGAACATACAAATATTAACAATTCTTGCTGAAAGGCCAAGTTAACATATTTTCTACAACTGCCTTCTTGCACAAAAATCAAGAATTCCATTGGTAATTTGGCAGTCCAGTAGGTTCAATGAATGGTGTATCAGCCCAGTTCTTTTGTGAACCTTACTACAACTGACAGATGTTTATCATAAAATTCAAAACTGGAAAAGTTACTGTTGGCTTACATGGTACAGACTGGATCGCATCATCTGGAACTGATCTATCAGTTTCTTATGCAGGGGACGCATTTCAGGGTGTACAAATTTCTCATGGACTGCCAGACCCACTCCTAGGACATGTACCTGCAAAAAGGAAATGCAACATCAGAAACCCAAATAAATTGTGTCTAAGAGAGGGAACAGAAGTCTGTCCTGCAGTTCTGGCAATGTGCAAGGAATATGCCACTGTCCATTTTAAGACTGCTAATTAAGCAAGCCTTGGAGTCCTGGCAAGTTCATACTACTCGAACAAGTATTTAAGTGTGAGCAAGTACATTTGTGTCATGTTGCATTGCTTTTCTTAGGAGATAACTGCAAAAAAACCCAAAAACCCAGCAACCAGCTAGATTCTCTCTGCAGAGTGAATAGCATTATGCCCTCACAGAGATAGTGCCCTGTGACAAAAACTCCTCCCAGTGCCAGGGACAGTGTCTGAGCTGCCAGCAGAGACTTCTAAAAGGAGTTTCTGATAATTGAGACAAACAGCAGCAGTGTGGCACATGCAGTCACTCCTCCTGTTCCTCATTAGTTACTTCTAAAGGTCACTGTTTCAAAGGTCAAACATATAATATTAATGATTGAATGAGATTATATAAGGTCTCAGATGAAAGAAAATAGCAATGATAGGAGGCTTAAGATGTATGTAATTCCCTACATGATCCAAAGTCTGTACAAACAATAACTAATTAATCTTCAAACATCTCCTGAGGATTGAAGGGAAATAAGCATTATTTTACAGATGGGGAATCTGAAATGCAATTCAGTGATTTGTTGAAGAACAAGCCTAGTAGGTCTATTCAGATTTGGGCACATTGTTTAATGGGGTATATCTTTCCAAACTTTCAGTTAAGAGGGATGTGATTATCTGATCCCATTCCCATCAAAGCATCCCGCAGCTTTATCTACCAAGATGTTTCAAGGAGACACTATGGAAAAATAAAACTGCAGATAATATAAACAGGCATTAAGTTTTCATATGTGGCTCTACCACTTTAATCTCAAGCCTGACCTATCCTGTCTCCGATTATCTTTGAAATTTGCTAGGAAGACAAAATAGCAAAAATGAATGGCAAGCTTGAAATGCAGCAAGATATCGGTTGGATAATAAATGTATAAAACAAAATTAATGTACTTTCATAATGTACTTTTTTTAATGTACATTATGAAAGTACATTAATGTTTTTAATATACTTCCCATAAGGTGACTGACTTGTCATAATCACCTTGCCCACTTCCCTTTTGTTTTTTGTTTGAATGTATTTAAATCTCCTGTACCAAAAATCTTTTGCTTCTGAATGAATCAGTTGGATCTGATGTTTAGACTGACTGCTGATGAATCCAGACAATGTAACAATGTTCTTCTGCACCTGAAAAACAGTACCTGTTCCTGCATGAGTTCCTTGAGCTGGGTGATCTTCTCTGCGTCTCCGGGGTGCTTTGTGATATAATCCTTATCAAAAAAGGCCTGCAGGAAGAGGAAAAAAAAAGTGCCTTTTGCTTATGGCAAGGTGTTTCATCATAACTTGGAGTCAAAGGATGAAAGGAAAAGGTCCAAAAATCTTAGAAAAACAAAAAATATATTAAGGTAACAGCAGAGCTTAATTTTATTGTTTTTTAGCACTATGGGACGCAGAGAAAATGGGCTTGGCAGCTGAAATGATTCTGTTGAATCATGACTCTGACCAAGTTTCCCCCTGTGACAGTGATGAGCAATACCACTAAGCCTTGTATCTTCCAGTTATTTGAATTTTATAGTTTCCTTCACATTACTGCCTAAAGCTAAAGGAATTTAGTGAGTAAATTGGCAACTAATGTAAAGCCTGAAGAGCATTCTCTCCATGGCTCTGTTGTGAAGACACATCCCAAACCCCTGAACCACTGCTGCTATTTTTTAGTATTTTACCCTAAACCTACCTTTTGCAATGCTCAGTTTATGTAACAGCTTGCAAGAGATGATGCTGGATAACATATTGTATTTAACATCATTTTAGTTCTACAGCGAGTCTGAAATTAGCCTGTCAGCAAAGATAATGGTTCAATAGCATGAATTAGTGGTTTTTCCTGATTCTAGACCTCATCTGTTACCACCAGTCCCACAGCCTCTATTGCAAAATGAATTTGGAATGTAAGCAGTATTAAAAGAGCTGCTACACTGTTTTACCTGCCAAGTGAGGATTTCCAGGTAAGCCAAGTGTCATCTTTGAGAAACCCTGCTGTTACCTGTACCTATTTCCATGAGAGATCCCAGCTTCACCCCTGGAGCCTCCTTGCATGTGGCTATGCAAGCACTGATGCAGAATAACCAAATGGGGGTATAACCCCATCTTTAGATAATGCACATGAGAATTTCTTATCTTATTAAGCCACACTATCATTGAAACAGAAATGCAAATAAAACTGAGGAAGGGTGATACTCAATGAGAAGCAGAGCCTGGCTCACCTCCTGGTACCGCGCAATTCCCCCGTTAACGGCGGCATCAATCACTCCGTTCAGACACATGCTGAGAAGATTAATGTTGCCATGCATTTGTTTATGCTGGTACTGGCTTATCAGTGTCCTCAGCTCCTGGTTTTTGTTCTCAACCACTTGAATGGCATTTTCCAAAGGACTTACTTCAACCTCAAAGGCAATAAAATATACTTTAATTCTGTGGACACTTCACTGAGATTTATTATCTTCCTTGTAATAAAGTGGTACTCCAGGATTGTTCAGTGAGCTCCCTTCGCTTTTACTGCTTTGTAGAAAATTAGCTACATTAACAAACTCCACTGTTGGCAGTGCTGGATTTCGGGTCACTCAGTTGCAATAATAGATGTCTTTCTATATAACAAAGACATGGCAGCAATGCAATTATTCCATCCTTTTGGCACTGTCTCCATTATATACTGTTAGCTAATACAATTCCCCTGGTTACATTCAGCAGTTCTTTAGATGAAGTGGTAGAAAAAGTATGTATTTAACTCTTGGTAAACACCATTTTAAACTGCAAGATTTCAGCCCAACGAGTTTTAAGCTGCCTATCCCACGTCCTCAGTAACTCATCATTTTGACCCCCAATTACAGGAATTATGAATGTTACCAGTTCTCTTCTCTCCACTTCAAACCAGCGAGAGATCCCAGGCAAACTGTGAGTCAGGGTCAGAGTGGTGCGTTCAATCCACAAGCTCTGCAAGAAGTATTTGAGGCTGTGAGGAACAGTGAATCACAACCACATCCTCTGTACTCTTACTACAAGTGCGAAGGGGGCAAGGCTCAGAAAAGAATGCATTAACCTCCTGACCATTAATTCTGTAGAAGGTCTTCCTGATAGTCACTTAAACAACAAACCAGGAATTCAGTATGCTTGAAACAACACATTCAACATTTCTATTAATTTTTAAAACTTGTCCAGTCACCAGCTGTGTCATGGGATCCAAAAAGACATTGTAGACAGTAATAAAAAAAAAGTCCAGCCAAACAAACAGTGTCTCTGGACACTAAAATAACACACCTTTAAACTGGACAATGCTTTAAAACAGGTCAGAACTCAACAATATTCAGTCAGACCATGGACTTAACCTGTTACTTGAGTTACTGCAGTATCTTTGGCTATCAAATCAGGATTACCTAAAAAGCTCTATCAGCATAAAATAGGAAGACAGTTTTCACCTTGAAGAGATGAACACTTAGGCATGGCTTATTTGCTACTTCTACCTTAAACTCGTTCTCCTTGTCCTTAGGGCCCTTGTGGAAGGGTCTGTCGTAGCGGAACTTGCGGATGTTGTTGACGCGGTAAAAGCTCTTGATGCGATCGGGGACACGGTCCATTTGCAGCACGTCTATATTGTCTGGGATGGGAGTCACTGCATAGATCTGCAAATCTGGAAATTGTGCAGTCAAAGAAAGTTTATCCATGTGTTAGGAAAGACAAATAGGAAACAGTAACCCACACAGAAGGCTCCTTTTGCTGACAGTGACATTACAGTTCAAATACTGCACAGTACCCATGTTCTCTCAGAAGCCAAATAGTGCAGGTTCCATGACTAACCTCTCCAAAGTCCCTGCAGTCCTCTTAAATGTGATGTGGTTCAGTCCTTAAGTGCACTGAGCATTGTACAGGTGACCAGTGAGAAGAGAATGAGATTCAAAGCCTTGGGTATAAAAAAGTTCAACAGTTTTAAAGAAAAGGAAATTGCAAAAAAGTAAAATACTGATGTAAGAAAAATAAGCAGAATGGAAAATAGTGCTTTGGAACTAGTATCTGTTTCCATCAAAATACTGTCCGAGAGAAGATATCAGGAATACTCCTAAAGACACACACTCTGTGTGATGACAGTGCTGTTAGTAAAGCATGGATGTGACTGAGCACAGCCCCTTCCCTTCTACATGGAACATGACCTGCACTACTCCCCGAATAAAAACTCACCGCTCTCTCCAACATTACCTCCCATAACCAACCAGTTACTGTCTGCTGCAGACAGGGTCTGGTTTTGTCCATATCCACCTCTACCTCTGTGCTCTGCCCCAGCTCCAGGGAGAGTTTGCCCTTTCACAGAAGGATACACTGCGCATCACACTGCAATATGGAGTCATCAGGGTGGTTTGGGTGCTGCATTGCAATGGCCTGGGGGAACTCACTTAGCATCCTCTGCTGGAAGGCTTCCAGCCTCTCATAGTCATGGCCCCGACACACATATTCTTTGTTCTGCAAGAAGGACAAGCATAAATTAGTCTCCTTAAAAGTAATTTAAGTTCTACTAACTTCTGTCTCACTTTAAATGTTTCTTCAAAACCAAAGATAAATTACAGTGGCAGTATGCTAATGTGAGAGTAGATGTATTTTATCCCTTCATTTTTTTTCACAACATATTTCATGAAGAAGTGATTAACGAGGAGACTATTCCACTGATCTCTGAACAGCACAATGCCCCTGATTCAAGCACACCCAGCATTCAGTCTTGTGGTCCCTTCTTACCTGCTTTTCAGAAAAAGCACTATTTTTAATTGGACTATATTGAAACATATCAACTGAAACTTAAGTCACCAGCTTGGCTGTTCTACACTGGGAAAGCTGCTGTCAAGTGCTCTTTATACCAGATGGATAAAAGTCCTGAGGTTCTGATGGAACAGAGGGAGATATATGTTTATCATTTTATCAGTTCTCCTTAGAGAGAAGTTGCAACAAACTATTCACAAAAATCACTGTTTAATCACTGCTGTATTATCACAGCCATACAACCCAGCCCTGATGGTGATGAACAATCCATGCTCAGGAACTCCCCTGTCAATAGTACAGTAATACAGAAAAGCTTTACCAAGAATTCTCAGTGGCCACTTAACAAATTCCCCTTCAGCCCTAAAAGCACTTTCTTCTTGATGAACAAAATTTCATTTCTGCTAATAATGGAAAGCTGCATTTAGATGACTCTTGAGGCATTAAACCACTTGTGCAGAGTTCTTGGATGCTTTTTGAGCTATCTCTTAACTCCAAACAGAATGATACCGGATTCCGAAATTCCTCAGTGTCAGGAAGATGGTATTCCAGTGTCTTAACCCTCACAAACCACAATTTTCATCAGTATTAATATCTCCTAGTGCATGACCAATCAAAGCAGGCAAATTCTCTAATTTTGATAGTTTAAACTCTCATACACACAGTAACTAGAAGAACAGAGAGGGTTTTCACCTTCATAAAACAATAAAAAAATTTAATAAACAAGAACAGCCTTTTATTTCTTGCATTTAGAGGCTGCAGTATATTCTAGAATGTGTTTTTAACTGCTCTGGAAAAAGGATGTGGCCAAGCAGTTCTTAATCTTGGTAGAAAAATTGAAGGGAAAGTAGCAAAACCAGATCATAAAACACAGCCAAGGAGTTCAATTATCTTTGGCTTTTCATTTCAATTTTGTGGAAAGGATCTCCTGTTCTGGCTGTGACATGTGTCACTTTTTATGCATCAGTCACAGCAACCAATGGACTGGGAGAAGAATCACATGATGAATCTTGACAGTTCAGTCTGTAATGCTCAAACTTTGCAGCTATTATTAAATTTGGAGTGAGCCCATGTTTGAAGGTGAATCTCTTCATGGCACTAACTGCTTTCTCTGTTTTAGCTTTTGATTGCAGCAATCTAGAAAACTGTAAGCCTATAAATAAAGTTACTGTGATTCTAAAAATAATGCCCTGAAAACACCTTAAAGCTAAATTTAACAAGACTTCAGACAGATGCCAGCACAAGATCTCAAAACATGGCTTGTCAGGCCTTACTTGAACTTCTGGTAGATGGAAGATATGGACAGTTTTAATTTAAATTTACTTATGTAGAAAGGCTAGAAATTGATGCAGAATTCATAGAAACATGAACAATGACTTTTCTACACAAAGGGTCTTCAAAAATCAAAGATACAGAAAGAAGTGGTTATTTTCTGTCTTAAGCTGTACAGCAATAGAAAAATACATGAGAAAAGGGCTTGGAGTTATTTGATCACTTTAAATCACTGCCGTATCCATTTGAAGATTTTAAATCCATGTAAATCTTTTTCTTCTCTAGAATAGCTGCTTCCAATCTCTTTACAGTGTGATCCATGCTGATGTGACTGCTAATGGGCTTAGTCTGTGCTCCACAATGTGTGTGCTGTATGGATCATTAGGGAGAGAAAGGAGGAGGATGACTTTTAATGAGATTGCTACATTAGTAATCTACTATCAGAAGTACTGCTACCAAATATAATTGCAGAATTAACAAGGATTATAATTATGTACGCTTGTGTTTGCTGGTAATTTCTCCAGCCAAGGATCCACGTTGTTACAGCACTCTGCAAAGAGTCAGGGCTGAGCACAGGTAGCTCAAGCAGTGTCAAACACCTTGGCCATGCAGGATCCCAGGTAAAAGGGAGGATCCAGGATCCACAAGACAAAAAGATAAGCTCCAGTCACTGACAGTACTTCAGATGTTAGGAATGCTTGTGTGCCATGATGACTGTGTTGTCACTCACTTGCTGAAATATTTGTTGTTAGATATAAAAACCAGGAATTGTCACTTTTCTCTGGAGATCGTCGTGGGGCAGCTCTGGGTTCACACTGCAGCACACATCCTTTCTTTGGATTCCTCTGCTTCAGGCTGCTACATTCTAAATTCTGTGAGGAGCAGCTGGGGGAGGAGGGGCTCAGACTGAAGAAAAGGAGGTTTAGGGGGATCCATCTCACCCTCTACAACATCCTGACAGAAAGTGGTAGCCAGGTGGGGATCAGGCTCTGTTCCCAGGGAACAAGGGACAGGAGGAGAAGAAACTGCCCCAAGCTGCACCAGGGGACATTCAGGATGGACATCAGGAAGAACTTCTGCATGCAAAGGGTTGTCAGGCATTGGAAGGGGCTGCCCAGGGGGGTGATGAAGTCACCATCCCTGGATGTGTTAAGAAACAACTGGATATAGCACTTGGTGCCATGGTCTGGTTGACAAGGTAGTGACTGGTCAAAGGTTGGATCGATGATCTTGGAGGTCTTTTCCAACTTAAATAATTCTGTGATTCTCTGATTCTGGCACTGTTCACCTTCAAATAACATGAAACCACTACCCTTTATGCACTGGTATTTCTTCTCCTTGACTAATTTCAACTTGCCTTTATTTACCCCGTCTGTGCTTTCATTAAAAGACTATAATTAAACCCCAGTGTTGAAATCCTTTTTTTAAAAAAAAAAAACAACAAACAACTTCATAATCAGAGGGGAGTATAAGAGGGCAGCTCTCAAAATGGCTTGGCTTTGTTTGGCTTCATCCTGTGTACCTTGATTGGTGCCACCTCTTGTCAACCATTCCTTCAAACAGAACACAAACCATGCACCTCCAGTCCTTGAAAGCTTCCAGTTACCTTGTCCTGTCACATTCAATGGCATCTGCCTTCAAATTGCAGGCAGCTCTTGGAACACTTGTCAGATTATATTCCTTCCTTGCTCTAAACTAGCAACAAGACATTGTATAAACAAATACCCATTTAAAATTTGATTCCTCATTAGGAAAAGAAGAAAATTTCACTTTTTAAATGGATTGGTACACCAGCAGACAATGAGCTCCAAGTGAGGATGTGCCCAAAGAAGCTGTTTGGCTTTTGTTGAAGAGAGGAAATTTTCACTTGCATATAGCATAAGAGTCATCAGGCTGGGATTAGAATTCTGTCAAGTGAGACTTTTTTTAAAGTGTGATAATTTGAGATGATGAAAATTAGTTGTAATGACCCAACATTGCTGCAATACAGCATTTTGCTTAATATAGAGGCAGTTTGTGCTGCATCTGCAGATCATCAAAAATTCACAGTGGCATGAGTCAAATTTCTGATCTCTGTTCCCAAGAACATTCCCAGTGGACCGTGTCCTTCAGTTTAGCTAGAAAACTGTTTTTATTTGTGCAGGCATAAAAAAAATATGCTGAATAGTAGACATTATATCTCCAAAACAAAAATACAAAGCCTTAACAGCTACTCTGAGCATGGTCACTTTGTCACATCCTGTATAAGTTTGGCTTACCCGCAGGAAAAATGGGAATTTTCGACCATAAAAACCAACTCTGAAAAACTCCGGTTCTAAGCGCTGCTGTTCCATGATATTGTCATAATAGGTAGCTTCCATTTTCTGTAGAGGAAGGAGATAGCTGCTATCAGACCTTAAAGCTGCACTTAAAACATTACCATCTCAACACATTAAAATTTCACATTACTCTTTTACCCCCATGATTTTTTATGAAAAGACCAAAATTCTGTTAAAGATAAAAATTATTAATTAGACCAGTCTACATGGTGGAACAGACCAGAACATCACCATACTCATTTTACATTTTGAAAGATGAAATATTAATTTTTCCTGGTTTATCTTATTTTAAATTAAACGGGTCTTGCATGTAATTTTCTTTGCATTGCAGAATTAATGCCAAAGCTGAGATTAAGATCCACGCTGCCTGGCTCACAGTGTCCTATTCTCTCGCACAGAACAAAATCCATACCACTGCCTGGAAAATTACATCTAATTGGGTTTGCCTTAATTGAGTTGAGGGGCATGAAAAAGGATAAAACAAAATTAAATCTACAGCTCTGTGCACCAGAAGGTTTTAACATGGAAGAAAAAGGTGGTTGGAAAGAGGAAAAGGACTTTTTTCTAGTTCCAATAAGCAGTTTTGTGGAATTGACCAACAAAGATGAAGAGTGGGATTTCCAGACCCTTTGGCAAACTGAACCTCAGTTGAAAGGCTCACTGTAGCAAAAGGTGGCTCTTCAAGGAGAAGAACCAGTTTGACACCATTGCTTCCACTGCAAGGAACCCTAACTTGCAATATTGCATCCTGGTTTGTGGTCAGTTCCCACAAACATTAACTCCCTTTCCAGGTAGGAGAAGGTCCCAAAGTCATTGCAGGAAGCATCAAGGAATGTGGTGGTGATGTGAATGGCACAGAGAGTGCACAGCCAAGCTGGTCATGTGCTCTGTTTGGGGCCACTTTGGAGAAAACAGGTTCTTCAGAAGTGTAGTTTATCAAACCTTGTTAGACAGGTGTCTTCAGATAAAAACAAACGGGACTTTTTAGAAAGAGAATTTAAACCACTGCGTATATCCACGCAGCATAAATCTCAAATTTGGATACATGTATGCTACCCTAGAGGACAGGAGGAGATGAACTATTTTCACATTCAGAAAGTTTTAAAATAACAAAAGGAACTTCAGCTTTTTCTGATTAAAGTATGATGCTGCAAATGTGCCTTGATTTCATCACATGTTTAGTTGTACCAGAGGACTAGATCCCTGTAAGCTGGTAAGAATGCCATAAACATTTGTCTTCTTCATTCTTTCATTCATCTTTTCTCACTGAGGCACAAACTGTCCTTGATTCTTTAGGAATTAAAATGAAATATGTATTAAAAAATAGGATATTTTATGAAAAATATATGTAAATATGCCATTGCAATAGCAAGCCCAGCTTCTTTGTGTGTGTGTGTGTATGTGTGTGTGCTGTCTTCAAATACTCACAGGATTTTACTGCTACCAGACTTTGGAATTATTTCAGTGCACCTACAAAGTCATCAATATGAATCAATGGCAGGGAGTCTCAGTGAATGCATGGAGCTCTATAAGGAATGTGATTATATTTAAATTCAGAATGCTCTGGGGAATGAGGTAAGAGTGTGCAAGGAGGGAAGGTGCTGCCACTTACCCGGATCCAGCTGAGGCTCTGGTAATCATAGAGGCTCTCGTACTGGATGGCCAGCTCTCGGCACAGCGGGATGCCGAACTCCCAGCTCTGCAGGGCCAAAGCAAATCACACTCACAGCAAACACAATGCTACTGCCAGCTCAGCTGAGAGCAATATGGAAACTCAGCTCTGGGAACTCATTTGGTATGAAATGGCAGAGATTAGATGTGAAAATGCAATGTGGTGAAACCATTTCCATTAAATAGCAGATCAGTTCCTTCTAAAAGATGGGAACAGAGGCATATGTTCCGTGGAAATTACACACACATACTGCTTGTTCTGACAGTTCATTTATGAGACTGGGAACTTCTCAGGAGAAAGATAATAAAACTAACAATTTTTCTTCGTGCTAGACACCCCTTCAACCCACCCCCAACAGCTCCTTTGCTTCCTGCACTAGAACTCCCTGGAGTACAGAGTTAGGGCTTGGCTCCCCAGCAAAGTGCTCCCCTTCCCAGGCTGCTCCTTCCCACTGAAAGCACAAACTGTCAGGCAGTGGGAACACTCCAATACACAAAACATCCTCAGAACTGACCTGCATTACTGCAGTGAATCAATATCCATATTCAGAAAGCAACATTCTTTTCTTCAGCTCCCAATCCCACACAATGGGTCTCTCCTAGCACATCATACGCATCATCCCAGAGGTCAGGAGGGACAGAGAACCACTTTGGGCACACCCCCATTGAGAGAAAGACTTCCCTGTTACCTCAGGTGGCTTTTTGGAGAGCTCATTTTACACTGAAATCTCCTCTTCCATTACCTTTTACCTGGAAGCCTTACACACTGGAAGCCTTTTAGGGGAGTGGCTGTTTCTTACCATGCTTATGGTAAAGGATTTAGAGCACCAAGGTCTCAGTTGAACCTTTACTGGATTAAGTTTTATTATGCATTACTGGACTAATTTGCCAGTTGTTTTACATGGGACCCTGCTGTAGTGAAAACAAAACTGATGTGTGAGTTAGACTACCACCTTAAGTTTTAAGAATATTAATAGCAATATTGTAAATTCTTGGAAACAGTCATTAACAGCAATTATGTAAAATATTAGGACTTAATATGGAAACAGTTTTCCTGGTTACATGTACATTAAAAAGTGAATCTCTATTTGATTTAATTTATGAGGCAGTTTACACTGTTTCCCTTTAAGCCCTCATTTGTAGTGTCTGTTCTCTCCTTACTACCACATCCTTACTACAGCTCTTTAGCTTCTTTTAATTACAAAAATTTCAATAAAAACTTGCTAAATAAAATATTGTACCAGAATCAATTTGGATATTCTGACAGTATTTTTACTTTGGGAGAATGGGAGGCCTGAGATTTATTTAGATCAAAGCAACAGACACAATAGGAAAGGAACTGAAAGACCAGTTTCTTGACTACTCTGAATATTAGTGAGGTGTTTGTGATCTCAAATTAACAGGATTTTTGTTGTGGGTTGTCAAAGTCCATGACACACAAACTGATCCACTGAACTGAGATCAACCATAGTCAGTTAAGTGTTTGTATTTGCAAACTCAAACACCACTGCATTTTTCATGGTTGCAGCACATTCTTTACAGAGGTACTATACACAGATTTTCAGTCCTCAGCTGATCTATGTTCACTTCTAAAACATCTAGCCAGGAATAAATGTCTTTTTTTCCCCACAGAGAGTGTGAGCAGTCTTACTTCCAAATGGGATGCTGTGACGAAAGCCTGCCTAACTCTCTAATCTCTCTTCTGGACAGAAGCAGAAATCTCACCAGCTGTTTTCCCTCTGGGTGATATGAGGGATGTAACCTTTTCATGCTCCTTTTCTGATGTCAATTAAATTAACAATATGCAACCACATCTGATTTCTCTATATACCACCTCTTTTCTATGTACCTTGATACCATTCCTGTCATCCTAAATCAGGCTCTCTCTTTGTTTCAGTTTCCACACCAAGAAATTCCACTGCGCTACCTGAGTATTCTGCAGATACAAGATGAGATAAAGAAGTGAAGAAAAACAACATACAGGTAACTTCCTAAAGAGAAAATGGTTTGTAGCTATTTGAAAGGAAAAGGAATGAATGGATATCCAGGTCATTGGAGCTTCACTTTTAAAATCTGTGATGCTAATGAGTAACATCTTCACAGTACAGATAATTGTTATGAAATTCCATGTGACATGCAAGTGTCACTTCCCTCTTCAAATAACTTCCTGATGTCTCCACTGGTAATTTTCCTCATTAGTGCTTTCTGTTTTGCTGACCTGTGATGTGTTTGCATGTTGTGTATTCCTAGTTGAAAGCCACATTCATAGGGCACTTATTGCAGCTTTCTCCTATGGCACCAGCAACTCTCAGCTGACGGCAAACAAGGGGGCACAGGTAGAGACAATCAACCCTTCTGAATGCCAGCCTTTATTTACTCGCATCCCAATGTGCAGATTCCTTTTGGAAATGATTCCCATGAGGGCACACAACAGAAATTATTTCAAGTGTTGGGTATGGAGCACATGATCAAAAACTAAGTGCTTTGGGAATGCTGCATTGGGTCTCTGTGTGCACTTGGCTGCACTAGGGAGAACAGACCCTGCAGTGCCATGGTAGGAGCTGCTCAGAATTGTCAGGTAATAAATCCAGCAGTGAACTGGACACAAAAGGGCTGTGTGGATTTCAAGTACTGCTGTGCAGAAACATGATCAGTCGGGTTCAAACTGTTCCATTCACAGATGTCTTCAACTAGAGAACTTTTAACGGTCAAAATTGTAACTGAGGGTTAAAAATATCTTCAATTTAAGTTGTGTACTTGCACACACTGCCAGCTGAGCCACAAACCAATTCACAGCATAGCAGAAATCAGCAGGAAGATGCACATGACCAGTGAAGGCTAAAAGGGCTTTGGAACACCATGTTCCTTCCCAGCACAGGGCTGCTGCTGACGCTGCTGAGGGTGGGAGTCAGTTCTGCACCCACTGCAGCATCCCAGGCCTGCCACAGGCTGTGTCAGTGGCATGTCACAAGACACTCTTGTGGGCAGTTTTCCTCCCATTCCTGTCCTGAGAAAATTCTCCTATAAACAAATGCAGAATTTTTACAGCCTTTACACTCTGCCTTGACACCCTCACTTGGTGGAAGAGGCCAGGAGCAGCATGAGAAATGGAAATGCAACTGAAGGACAAAAACCAAATCCTGCTCTGAAGAACCTGAGGAGGGACCATCCCAGGATAGTGCAAAGAGAAGCTGTCAGACACAAGTAGAGGGAAAGAGGTTTCTTTCATTCCCTGAGCTGCTCCCTGTCATACAACAAGAGTGCTGAAAAGGAGGATTTGGCTTCTCAGCATCTTTCACTTCCATAGTCTGAGTGACATACACACTGCTTAAGTGGATTATTTAATCATTCAGCTACCATTTGTAATAAAGCAGGATTAAAACACAAATCAAGTAACTCCAAAAACATCCAGTGTGGAGAAAACCTCAAGAGGTTAACACTCTATAATCTGTTAGGAGTTTTATAGCCTAATTACATCAGTCAATTTTTACTCTACTTCACTGTGTATATGGATTTCCTGTTGTTGTCAAAAATAAAGGCTCACGTGCTTTCCATATTGCCTCTATCATCTTTGTCTAGTCAGACAGTACAGTACTACAATATTTGCACAAGCCAGTTATTTGTTTTTAAGAGCAGTCTGAAAAGCCCTGAAAATTTCTGAAATGAGAGAACCATATGCAGTGTTATAACAAAAGAACAACTCTGGCAGACACACACACAGAAAAATCTAAATCACTTCCTCATAAATGGGCCATTTCTTCCTTCACATAGGAATCTGACTTCCTTTTGCAGGTTCTTTAGAAAATGTTTCTGCCATATGCAACTCCTATTACCAGGACTAGGAATGAATTATCTGGAATGGCAGCCCATAAGAACCAACTCACATTTGTATTTAATGCCACTGTCATTGCCATCATGGGCAAAATGAACCCTGAGGCACACATACAGATGTTATCTCCCAAGAACATAAGCTGCAGGAATTTTCCTAGAGAAGGGAAAAATTTGAAAATACTCCAACAGATGATGTCACTTTTAACATTCACCTCTGAAATGTTCCCAAAACACCATGACACAAGGGACTAAAACATCTACTTCTGCAGTAATTGAAAAAAAAATATAATTAACTGTAGAAATCCCATACTCAATATATGAAATTGAGATGGATTGATTTTCTTCTTGTGCAGTGGATGGAATTGAAAAATCACTTTAAAATAAGTGACACTGAAAGGACTTAAATATTTTTCAATAAAGAGACCCCTATTGCATTTGCCTGCCATTTCCATTTGTAGGTTAAGCAGAAAACAAGCTCTCAAGTGAGTCATAGCAGAGCAGTTTGCATAGACAGCTACAAAATGCAATCCCACCCCCCAAAAGCTGAGGAACCAGCGCTCTGCCACATCAGCTGATCCAAGGCTCAGTTTAAAGATTTAAAAATGTTTTGGTGTTTGTCCTGTTGGCCTCCCTAACCCATTCCAAATGCCCTACATAATGAAATACCTTTTCTCATCTGTTTTTTTTTTTTTTTTTTTGTCCAGAGAGCCAATCTGTCATGTTATAAACCCTTCTGATACAAATTTACTTCCAGACTACTGGACTGAGATGATGGCTTGCAAGCCCTAAGTCAGGAAAAGGGAAGGAAGCTGCTGGAAGAGAGAAGAAGTTGGCATACCTTCCCTTTGTTGAAGTAATGGATAATCTTACGGCACAGACCTTCCTTACGTTGCCACTCTGACTGAGATGGGTAATGCAGGAACTCTCTCAGAGGTCTGTCCTCCCACTGAAGCAACTCACAGTACAAAAGCAAAGTGAATGCAGCCTCTGTAGGAAAGGCAGTTATGGAGCACTGAATCAATGACAGCAGATAAACACAGCCAATATTAAAGGTCACAGACCTGCCTTCTGACACAATCTGACTTAAAGTTTGTGAAAAAAACCCTCAACTCTTAGGGGACTATTAAATTATTCGATAACTTAAAATAGCAGCACGTGATTTTTAGGTACAAATATGTCAAATTTCTTTTTACCAGCTACTTGATTTAAATGCCCAGTCAGATGTTCAGATCTGTATCTAGATTTGGGGCTTGCAGCTGTAAAAAGAGCTTGGACAACGGAGCATTAGAGTCCATACACGTTCCCAGTGCTCCCTCAGCACTGCAAGGCAAGGAAATATGACAAGTGATAATATAATGGTGCTTTTGCTAATCTTCCTTTAAGTTTCATTACACTGTTGTGATTTTTTTTTAAATCCATCTTCTTCAAAAAACACTTTAATGTAAAATTTGAAGTGTAATGCAATAGTCGTGGTTGTGCAGGCATAAACAGAGAGTATTTAACTTGAGGAAAGGAGCTGGGCCTCAGCTTCTTCCCTTCGCAACTGCCATAACTGATTCATGCAAATTCTTTCCAAAAGAATGAGCCAGATATTATATAACATCAGGAAAGGTCAAAATGCCATGAGGAGCTCAAGCAGACTCCATGAAATGTCTCTCTCACCTGTGTAGTTCTCAGCCTGCAGGTGCATGTCACAAAGCTTGTGGATATAGCGGATGTACATCTCCTCCTTGTTAATTTCAGATTTGTAGAAATTCTGTGAAAGAAAAAACAGAGTTGTTACTCTTGAGACTCTCCATTCAAGCACTCAGCAGCATCTGTGGATGCGAAAAGTTATTGAAAAGAGAACACATTCTTAATGGGAAAGAAAAGTCATGATTCTTTTCACACTCACACTGATCTAACCCACTGATTTTATTGTGGCATGATTTTTTTTTCAAAAGGAAGGTAGTCAAAAGCTGAAAGAAGAGGTAAGAGAAGATGTAGAACCTGTGTCGCAGGGATACACAGAACTCAGCTGGACACAGCCCTGAGGAGCCTGACCTATCTGGCCCTGCTTAAAGCAGAGAGTTGGATCAGAGGCCTCCAGAGGATCCTCACAATCCTCCTCATTTTCTTCTGTCATCCCAGTGCTTGGATTCTGAAGCTACACTTGCCTGACACAGATTCCTATCCCGGCCTTTCCCATCCCAGTTTCCATGAGATTGCACAGTATCACAAAGAGATAAAGGAAACACCTTTACCATTAGGTTAACAGTGCAGCCAATCTTCTTGTTTTCTGTTTCATCTCCTTTCATACAGTCCCTAAGAAAGCAGAGCAGTGTTGAAACAAACATCTGCAAAAACAGTTCTTTTAAAATAGATTTGAAGCTATCTTTTCTTCCAGACTTTCCTTGGATGACAAACAACAGATAATCATATACTTAATTTTATGAAGTTCCTCTAAGAAAAATTTCCATATTAGGGCTTAGATGATGTGAGAACTGAGTGTCCCCTTACAAGTTTGCATCTGTGAACAAGGTCCTGAAATGACTGTTCCTTCATTTCTCACAAGAATCTGAACAAAAATCAGATACAATGTCAAAAATAGTCCAAATGCAAGATCTACTACAAAAGTAAAAACTCTTATTTATCCAGATGTAAACATATAGTCCTAGTTGGCTTCCATAAATGCAGCTCTGCAGTGTGGTGTGGCACACAAGGATACAAGCTGAGGGATTTAGACTAGATTTCTAACTTTTGCATAGGTAAGTTAAATCACAAAATTTATCTTTGGTTTCTGGAATATTTTGGAAATTATTTCTATTCAAAAAACAGTACAAGAGACTAAATTTTTAAAGCAGTGACACAGCAAACCATCTTGAGAACTACTGCAGCTACTGACTGGCAGCTGGACTCTAAGAAATGTCTGTGTATTTCTAAATTCCAATGCCACATTCCAGTTCCCTGTTCTGGGAATGACAAATAAGCTGCAGATTGAAAATCAATTAAAAACTGGAATGTGCTTCTCAATTAAGCATGGAAATGTGTACCTGTGTGTCAAAGCTGCCTTCTGGCAGCTGTTTATCATTAAAAAACAAAAAACAGAAACCAAAACCACACAACACCCCCCACCTTGCCCCCCAAAAAACCCCAAGCAGCTTCCCTACATTCCCTTTATATGTGCCTCCAGTACCTGGTTGTGCACAGTAGTTGTAGAGCAGTTGTTGCCAGGAAAAACACAGGAGATTGGATCAAGTTGGTAGGGATAACAAAAAGAGCAAACTAAAAAGCACAGAAAAGGATTTGGGACTGCAGAACACCCAGCCTAGTCAGAGGGTTTCACCTCTAATGAGCAGCAGAAGAAGAAAAAACTGTTTGAACTCCTGTCAGTAGGCTAAAGATAGAAATATCTGGGGCAGTTCTATATAGGTTCAAATTGTCTATTATTAAAAAAAAACCCTCTGAGTGTGTGTGTATATATAAATCTAAAGTTAAAATATTTCCTTCTAACTAAGTCAAAGCTCAGCTGCATTGACACAACAGTCCTGCAAACTTCAGTTTAAAACTAAACAAAGGCTGCCTAATTTATAGTGAAATCTTGCTCATGAGCCACCAGCTGATGTGTCAGAGTTTCTAGATGGAAGTTCTCCAGCCCTGCAGGCCTGGATGAGGCATTCAGCACACCTTGGTTCAATGAGGCTTTGTGGATCACTCTTGCATTAAATCTATATTGCTGAATTAGGTGAGATAATTTCAGTGACAGAAGGAATTAATGTTTTATAACCTGAATAAACCTCACTACAAAACTATCAGGAACGAGCACACAAGAATGAGATGAGGATCAGAACCCAGCAGTGATGTGTTGGCTTGCATGTATGCAGCTTGATAGTCAATAAAAATCTTCCCTGTGGGAATTTGGTGCCATGTCTTGACAAACTTCTTATGCTTAGACCATGTCCCTGCAGGTGCCAGATACCTGTAGTCGAGCAGACGCTCCATGAGCCGAGTGACAGATGTGACAAAAGAGATTCCAGTCTCCCGCCAAGTCTCCTGCTCAATCTTCTCCAGCAAACTGTTTGGAGATGGAAAGGCAGCAAGTGAGACTTCCAGGGAAATGGTACAGGGCATGCAGACTGATGGAGACAACTTGCTTTCTCCCTCATACAACAAATTCCAGAAGAATTAGCATCTTACCTGGGATAAGGCCCAAAGAGTTGGGTTCTACTCCAGGCAGCATGAATTAAAGACAAGGAAATTACAGAATTGACAGGAAAAGGAAAAATATCCTCACACTGCCATTTAACAGATATGAAAAAGAGCAACACTCATGGCAATACTTGATTCTCACAATATTATCTGCAGCTTAAATACCACTACCAGCAGTCAGAAACTGAAAAGGAGTCCAAACCTACTGCAAATATTTCTTCTTTGCTCATCCCTCCATAAATTTTCATTGCTAATCAGCAACCAACCAACCCTGATTCACATTGTATTTAAACTGGAAATAACAGCAATCTGCTCTTGCCTAGCACAGACAGTACAGTGAGCACCCATCTCACACAGTTGTGAAGGAAGAGAGAAGGCTGGAATGAGAACAATGAACATTGTGTTTAAAAAGTGAAAAAAGAAAGCAAATTTACATGCCAGTTTCCTGAAACTGGATTTCCAATCAAAGAATCTGCCACTTCTAGGAAAGAAATTCTGTTGGGTGTCACATCCTCCAAAGAGGCAAACTCTTCAGTACTGGGATGATTTGCATCTGAGGGAGCCAATTCCCTTTACAGCAGTATAGTTGAGACAATAAAATTCAGAGTCAACTGGTTTCTTCACACAGCACTTACTAATGTATGGAATTTTTTCCACAAATTTTATGTTTCCTCATATTGTTCTCAGACAACTTGGTGGGAGATTAAACTAACTGGTTGCTGGAAGTCCAGGCTGTGTTTCTTGGTAATGCATCCAATCACTACCACCTAAAAATGAGTAAAAAGCTACAGTCCCTGAATTTTTAGGTGGTACATTTCAGGTAATGAATGTCTTCAAATGCAGCAAAAGCAAACTATTCCTCTTGCCATATGATAAAAAAAAAAAAAAAAAGATATTTCCTTTCCTTTATCCCTGAAATAGACTTACTTTATCTGTACACATAACATCCAAGACTTCCCAAGGGTGAATATACACAAATCCAAACTGAATACATTTCCATACTTCCTGAGGATAAGCACATGGGATGGGCAGGCTTATCTAGCTTGAAATGAATGAATGTGCAATTGCAAATTCAGAAACAGAATTACTGATTCCAGCAAGACAAAGGTTTATGCCTCAAACAGCTGGTGTGCTATTGGAGGCCATGTTAAATTGGAATATATGGCTAAAATTCTGCTAATGATCTCTCTGGCTCACTAGAGTATTAAAAAATTTGGGTTAACTGCTCTGGACTGTCAAGAGTTCAAAATAATTTCTCCTGAAATAAACTAGGAACACTCAAAATTAAATTTAGAGACAGATCAGTAATCAAAGGTAGTGAAGTGTAAAGTCAGACAAAATCTTTAAGTTTATCCTTCTAAATGTGAATTGTTTGAGTTAAAGGAAGTGTCACAATGGAGTCTGAGAGAAGCAAGTGGCAACTGTTGAACCAACCTAGCCAAAACATAGCCTTCAAAAATAGGAGGAAAGAAAGAAAAATGCTGAGGAAAATCTCCTTTGCTCTAACAAGGCCTGACTCTGCAGATAATACAGTGTCTCTCTAAACACTCCTGAGACCAGGATCTCACTCACTGCTATGGAAAGAGAAGGGCCCTGGCTCCTCCAGCAAATGAATTTTTGATAGGAGGATGATAACCTGTGCAGCCTTTTATTAGATGTCACAGAGAGAAGACAAAGAAGAATTTAGGTCTCTGCATTACTTCCAGCACTACTTTGCTGAGCCATTCCATGGAAGCCAGGAAGCCCCTCCTGCCCTCCCCAAAGATCTGTGGCTGCACAGATCAGTGCCTGACTCTTCCAGCGGCCCTGCACAACACGAGGAGCATGAACTGGCAAAGCTTACAGCAGGCTGAAGAGTTCCCTGTAGTTCTCATCACCTTTTCCTTCAGACACCAGGCTGTCCAGCTTATCGATCAACTCGGCCTCCACCTGCAGGAAGAGACCAAATCCATCACTCAGAGACTCTTCCAGTGAACCAGCACATCAGGTAAACTGGATCCTGAGCTACAGCAGAATATCCAGCACTACTGCTCTGCTGGTTCTGCTGGTGGAATTGATTTGCAATCACCCAGGCATCATTATATTAGAAGATTACTTGTCCATTAAACCCCACTTTTTAAGCCTCTCTATGATTATGTGACACTTTTGCTTTTTCTTTCACTTGTATGAAGGGCCACACCAGCATTATTATGTTTCTCTTAGAAAGATTTTGCATACATATTAATTACCACCCTAAATATCAAGTGTGATATCAGATATTCTCATAAAATTGATTCAAGTGCAGAAATTGATGTATGTAACATTAAACAAAAACAACTTCATGAAGTCAGAAATCTCACAGAAGACAGTTTCACTACTAGTGAAGACAGAGGCTCCCAAAGGCTGAAACTATTTGCAGAAACACTGCTTACTTTCATTTAAAGACAAGCAGAGTTTGAACTTCTATACATTTTCAGCTGCCAATTGCAAAGGAGGTAAAGATGGGAAAGAAAAACAAAACAGCCAGTGGCACACAAATGGACTTGATGCTCTTGCTGCTGAAATCATTAAAGGGAGACCTGATTTCATCCCTGAATCAGACTGCATTGTTATCCAGCCTTGCTGAAAAAATAACCTTGTAAAAACATGAACTACTGAAGAAAATGAAAAAAGGGCTTGAAAATGAATTTTCAGGGTTTTTATATTTCTGACACACAACTGAATATTCAAAAGGCGAACAGAAGCTCAGAATTACAAAAAAAAACCACCTCCCTCCCTTTGTGATCTACAGTGATTACAGAAATCAGTAATGCCTGTGTCCAGCTATCCAGCATTATACTGGAAAGCAAATAACTGCCTGGTTCCAGCAGATAATGTTAATGAGGTTTATTACCTCTTGGGGTATTTAACTATTTATCTAATCACTTACACAGATAGATTATTTCATCTTAAACCTTAGAAGCTTACAATATATGCTTCTTAAACTGTGGAAACTTGCTCCACAGGTAATTTAAGAAATGTTCTTGGAGCTGTAGTTTAAAATACATTAGTGAATATAAAAATTAAATGAAGATTATGAAGAGTTCATCTTGATACAGAAAATATAAATAGGCCCAGAAACTCCAAGGTGACTGTAGATGCTTCATACTGTAAATTCCAGAGAAGACTGTTCTATTGTTATGCTAAAACAAGTGGAAAGAGGACTATGATCAAAATGCTAGTGCAATAATAATAATAGTAAATAATAACAATTGTAGCAATCATGGGATCTGCGGAGGAAGAAAAACAAGCTCTTGGTAATACTTTTCCACACAGCCTTTAATAGATCAGGTTATGGGAAAGGTCTGCTATTCTCCTGGAATGACAGATTAGATCTGGCATTTTAATGACTGTGCAAATAACTAATGACATGAATTATGATAATTTAATGGTGATTTACTCATTCAGAGCACTCCTTTGCATATACTGGTCCCCACTATTGCCCCAGCACAATGACAGTGAAACGCTGTCATCTGAGGATCCAGACCAAGCCCATCCTTCATTAGCAATGCTCTGCACTTCAGGCATCTGGTTTGCAGTGGAAAATCTAAGCAATTCTCTGACCATGACTGGGAAACAATGAGGAAGATTTCTCTCCCTGATTTGCAATCAGAGCTCACAGCAGGTAGAAACTGCAGAGCTCTTGTTGGACTTAACCCTTCCCAGAGAGCTGCTGCAATTTCAGAAAATAAAAACAGCTACAAAGTCTGTTTCAAGGCATGGTATAATGATTTAATTATACAATACCACTTCCTAGCTGCAAACTGAAGACAGAGAATCAGAGAGCACTGTTTTCACAAAGACTGGCTAAATCTTTACATCCCCATTTTTGGTTCTCAGTCTGACCCATTTAATGGCTGACTAATAATTTAACTGAAACCACTGGGAGCAGTGATAGCCCAGCACTTACAAAATTCTTTGCCCCATCTGTGATGTGCTGAACACACCCCTGCTCTTCCCCATGTTCATGGGAAATGCAGCTTGCACTGTTTAAACAATCTTGGGGGCCTTGTGAATTAGGTTTTGAATTTTCTATTTTATATACATTTACATGACATATTGACAGTCAGATAAAAAAATACAAACTCCTTGCTTCCAGCTGGACACTGCAGACAGAGCAAGGAAAGGACAGCTTGGGAAGTGCCCTCACCTGTTTGAAGTTGCCATTCTTTCTCTGCTCCCAGTCCATCATGTCATGGAAGATTGGGATCATGATATTCCGGACTTCTGGTTGTGGAACAAGGGTAACACCCAGAAAGGGGCCAATCATTCCCGGAATAAAGTGAATCTTGTGCTCACCTGTACAACACAAAACAATGGTAATTAAATAAAGGCTTTTGCTATCTGTCACTGAGAAAATAGGGAACCCTTGCAATAATGACATTTGCACAGTAGTAAGCATGAGCATTACAAAAGCAAATATTCTTTTCCTGAAAAGGAATGAAAAATCAGTATTTGCTTTACACCATTTCTTGCAAAGTCTCCAAGGGCATTTTTAATTTCACTGTGAAAGCCTTCAGCAAAAAATGTCAGTGCATTTTTCTTTGCAAAGAAATTCAAACTGTCAAAAGTAACCCAACTAAAACATACTAACTGGGGGGAAAGAGGCCAGGGTACTTCCAATTCATGAAGATTTTGAAAGGGCTGGTAAGGATAGTGGTACTTAATAGAGCACTTTTAGATTTCAAGGAACTACAGAGCTCTGGGTCCCCACTGCTGTCTCGATTTCCTAACTGCCCTTGACTGGCACCAAGTGGATCTTCTCCAGGAGGGACCTGAGGCACTTTGCTGAAAGCCTCTTCTGAGCCCTGTGCTGCACTGTGCAGAGAGAAACTCAACAAAGCCTGATTTGGAACAGCATCCCGTGATAAATGTCTGCATCTACACATCCAAAACTGGCTTCTCTCGTCTCAGCTGAGTTTGTCCAGTTTGTTTTTCTGGGTATTGGATCTCTGTTACCTTGGAGGGCCTTCTGTTTTCCACACAGATCCTTTGAACTGTGACCAGTTCTGGCTGTATCATTTTAGTCGTACAAGACAAATCAGGCTTATTCAGTTTTCTTGCTTCCATAGTTTTCCTAACTATTGTCTGAACCTTGTCCAGCTTGCCTTGGGTTTATATTTTTTGTGTTTTGTTGTTTCTTTTAGCTGTAGAAAGCAGGACTGGGCAAACTGATCTAGAATCAAGTGCACTTAGGGAAAGCACTATGACAGTAACATGGTGCCTCTTCTCTTACTCCATATGCTTACATATTTTCTCAAAGATTACAAAATCTTCTTTACTCATAGTATTTTACAGGTAGCTCCCCTTCAGCTGATTATCACCATGGTACATTTGTAGTCTTTAATTTTTTGAATAGCAACTCCTACCTACATTCCTACACATAAAATGTTTGTATTTGGTTGGTGAATATTTTGCAGCCACATTATTAAGTTATCCAATCTGACTTGTGTCACTCCCTTTGCTCTCTTAGTGATTCATCCCTTCTTATATCCTTGTATTTGTGATCTCTATCAACAAACGTTTTGTTATTTTCCTCTAGAATACAGAGCAGAAGAGAGTTTTGGGGGGGAGAAGTGCTTCTCTTCAGAGAAACAAAGGATTCTGTGATGCCACAAAACATGAAAAAAATTTAAAAATCTGACAGAAATGGGGTTTTCCTTCGGCTTTGGTTGTCAGGTGAGAGAGGGAGAGGCTTACCCAGGTTCTGCCACATGCTGAAGAGCTCATAGGCCATCATCACTCTCATATCACCATACCTGAGAGAGAACAGAGACACAGCTGCCCAGGGAACAGAAACTTGCAAGGCAGTGATGTGAAAAAATAATCAAATGGTTAAAAAAAATTCAATTCACATTTATGTCAATGTAAATATCAAACAACTTGACTGATCACTGATTGCTGTATTGGGAGATCTAGTTATTCATTTCCCAGGCATTTCCACATCCCAGGCTTCATAATAAATCACAGAGACTTATGGGAGGAAAATAAGGCTCTTTTTTGAGGTGGAAACCCAAGAAAACATATCCTTACTTATCCAGAATCTTCTTCCTCTTAGGTGGTGTGGCATTTTCTAGTTGGAGACTTGGCTGGTTTATAAACAAAACTGCCAGGCTGAAATAAGAGTTCCACACCTGTGACAAGCAAAGGAATTGTATAACATTACACTCCAAGAGTAAGTTTTAAAGAAGTAGAGAAAGACAGACTCCTTTTCGTAATCAAGGGGTAACTTCATCAATATGTCTCCTACTATGGAGATACAAAATAACTCCTAAAGGCACAAATGGATTGTTTAAACCCTGGTAGGAACTGAAATGAAAACCCCCACAAAAGCAATGCCACTGGGTTTTCCTCTTTGCACCAAAGCTCAAGAATGAATAAACTTGGTGACATCAGCAAACTTTTAAATTGTTTTTCTGTAGGTTGAACAGGTTTTATCTGCCAAGAATCCCCAGAGATCAAAGTAAGTAATACATAGGACCCCCATAATTTGGTCAGTTTTCCCAAAGACATGAGGTTTTTGCCAGCTTGGTGTGTGCACTTTTCCCTAGGTGCATGTCTGGCAGCTCTTCCTTACTAACAGTGAACTTGCTGCCCATCTCCAACTACATCAGACACAGGGACAACACTCCCTAGGACTGTGTCCCTCCAGGTTTTGTGTCATCAGCCAGAGAGACCTCTGGGAGAATGCACCAGCTTCAGGAAAAGCATTGCCTGAGTTTACACTGCATTATCCATCAGACAGATGCTCCATTGGCTCCATGCTTATGGAATTACCAGTTTCCTTTATGAGGGACTCAATTTTCCTGATTTAATCTCACACTGTATCTGTTCTACTTCCCATCAATTCCACAGCAGATTCCATTCCTGTCCTTTATCAGTTAGGTCATCTTCCTGACAGACACTCTAATAAATGCTGCAAATATCATCAGCTAATGCAGAGGGCAGCTCCTGTTCCTTTGTTACTGCTGGTTTGAAAAGATGTCAGAACATTTTCTGAATCAATTCTTACTTTAAAATCGAAGTCCGTTTCTGTGAAATTCTTATGCAGGGCAGAAGACAAGTATTGAACTGTTGTAACTATAATACTGCAGCCAAAAACAAAGAAAAGAAAACAAAAGAGAACATTTGAATCTGGAATACAGCATATTACAGTGGTTGGTGGTGCTGGTTTTACTACAGGTACAGAGAAGTGCATTCTTTGTGTGATCTCTGTGATATTTACACACAAGTCACTGTTCTTTGCTTTAATGAACAATTTGTACTGATTAATACAAGATTATGAACTTTCACTATTATTGTAACTTTTAGAATTTACACATGAGCATTTAAAATCCTGTCTCTATTTTGCATGGCTGGGCCATATGACCACCAGGGAACTGGAATAATACACCCCTTTTCCTCCTGTGTAAGCAGAAATGTTTTTCCCCAGAGGAGAGTAACTAAAAAAGTTTGAGCTGTCCTTGTTCTTGTCTATGTAGTCCTTTATCTCACTCAACTCAAGATATTTGTGAGTATTTTGCTAATTTTTGATTCTGTGTTATTTTTTATTGGTGGCTACATACACTTTAGTGAAAGGCAATGAAGCACGTGATAGATTCAGGAATTAATAAATGGCATGTAGATAGGGCAATAGTAATACCAAAAGAAGAGCACATCTCTGATTCACATGCAAGCAATACTCCAGCAGCACTGCTAAATGTAGCTGACAGTCTAAAGCTTTGTGGCAAAATGATGCCCAAGGGAACAGGTAACCTGCAGCATCTGAGGGAGCCATGCTTCAGGTGGATTTCTTTTTTCTTACAGAACTTCATTGAATCTTTACGCTTGAATTACTGAAATCCACTTCTTTCACTTCTCATTAGCAGGGTGGACTTGCAGAGCATTCAGCTCAGCTGAGCAGGCAGCCTTTAGGAGCATTTCCATGGTGTTTCCTCAGAGTAGGAATGCTCCAGCTGTCATTCAGTCAGTGGGAATTCCACAGCTAGTTTAGCTAAGGGAACTAGTGGATCATTCCAGCCACCCTGTGTTCAACACTGCTGCTGATCCAAAGAGCACAGTACTTAACCCAGCAGAAGCAAGAAATGGAGATAAAATGGAGCATTAAAATGGCAGATGACAACTGAAAAGAGAAGAAACTCTGTGGAATGCTTTGGTGTCATGGGTGGGATTTGCTCCCCCTTTCCCAAAATACAGAAGAGTCTCTCCTTGCTCAGCTACAGAGGGAAGTTCATGGGAAAAAACAGATGTTCAAGGCAGGGATTCCCTGATAAGGGAGGGAGAGGCTCATAAACAGCCCTTGGTGTGGGGAGCTGGGCTCACCCTGTGTGCTGGAGCTGCTGGGTCACTCAGCCCCTCACCCTCAGAGCAGCTCCTGAGAATGCTGCTGGAGTTTAACAAACCCACAAACACACAGGTTTGGTCCAGAGCGTTACAACAACAGCAGAATGAGGATGAGCACTCCAGAATTCCTGTCTTGATCCTTACATCTCAGTCTGAGGAAAAACACTGCCCCCAGGCTTTAACTGCCACAGAACGGCAACATTTTAGACCTGCTCCTCTACTTACTTGCTGGTGAGCAACCTCATCACCATCCAGTCTCGAGGAAAGACACTCATCTTCATCAGGTTTCGAAACACACAAAAAATCTTCAGGAGGAACTCCTGTCACACAGGGGAAAATATGTAAAAATCAGCAGCAGTTGCAGGTGAATCTATTTTCTTGATTGTAAGAAAGACAGTTAAGCTAAGTGTGCTCTAGTTGAGCTTTGTGTTGCAAGGCCATTCACCTGGAAACATGAAAGCAACGTACACTGGAATATGGCTCTATTCCTTTTGTTTGAGTCTAATACACAACTTCCAGCTTCTTTAAAATCTTCACTTCTACAGGGAGATGAAAACTTTCCCTATGTGCATAATTGTGTCTGATTTCTCATATTATCACCCAGAGTTCCAGTGTCAATTTGCAGCTATTTTCAAATATACTGGACTCATAATCACTTTTTAATGCATTCATTTTATTAATTTATCTGTCCAAATTTCTTTGGACTTGCGTCACAATTTGAGAACTAACCATACCCCCAAGCCCAATAAAACTCCTACACAGGCTTTCTAAAATAGTAACAGAAAACCCCATTTCTGGCAACACACAGCAGCAAAGAGCTCTTAGACACATTCAGCTGGATGTTTGCTTTCCCAAAAAAAAAAAAAAAAAAACAAAAAAAAAACCAACCACCAAAAAAACCCAAAAAAAAACCCCACCCAAACCTGAAGACATTTCTGGTTTTTGACTACCTGCACCTCCATGTCTGTACAGAACAACAGGGAAGATCAAATATGACAAATTGTTGGCCTTGCAGCCTATGATTTTGTTGTTTTGTTTTCCTTCCAGACAAAATCAAAATAGCAGAGAAACTGGCAGAGCAGGGATTCTTCAAAACCATGCTACCATTATGCCTTAGTGGAGGGTGTCTGATTAATATCTTGGTGTAACTGAGCTCAGAGTAAACCATTAGAAGCTCCTTGACTTTTGGCTTCATTTTGCCCAAAGTGTAACAGTGGTAAGTGAATAAAATGCCTTTCCATGCCAGAAGAAGTATTGAAAATATTATAACAGCCATATTTGATGGGAAAATAGAGGAATATATAAAATCTTTAGCCTTTGTGGTACTCTTGGAACATATACTCAGATTATCAGAGATGCAACAGTTCTTTTGGGCATAACGATAAATTTTAGTTCAATGACCTTTCCACAAGTCTGACATAAGAACTATAGTTTAGATGGCTTTTAAAATATCTATTAAAATTTATTATGAATTAATTTACCAAATAATTTTCCTGTGAGCAATTTCAAAGTTATCAGAAAGGCAGCAATATCACATAACTATCAACTTGAGATACACTGAACCCTGCAACCTAAAGATAAGAATTTTATCATTCCAAATTCATCTCCCTGATTTATTCAGCTTCTCTATATGCACACAAAATATTTAAAAGCTGAAAGTCTATCCAGAAAGGACTTCTCACTGCTTCTCCATTTCATTTGTTAAGGTAACAGAACATTTTAAGGTAACATTACATTGCTCTTATTGTGCATATTTGAGTGCCATGCTAAACAAAATAATTTTATATAAAAGCTTGTCTTTATTTATAGGATTAGTCTGCCTTTTAAACAGGCTGTTTCTGCAGATACTCCTCTTCCTCACTGAAGCTGAGTTAAGAAGTTCTGGTGGTATGAGATGTGAGATGTGCCACTTCAAAATGTCAGAGGTCTGTGCCCCTCACCAACCCCTGCTGTTCATGGAGAGACATAATTTAAACTGATGTTCATAAAGGAGCTTGCAGCAAGTGGAGTGGTAAGGTTACAGCTTTCCCAAAAAATATTTCATCTGCTAGAGACATTTGTAACCCCCAAAAGGCTTGAATTTCTCTTCTGGCATAAAATCGATATCCTTTGTAAGAAAGCTCAGGTGCATACTGAACATGTAGCAAAATGCTACACAACAACTGACTTCACATTCACAGGATTAAAAAGCCCTGTTCCTCTGCCTGTGTTTTATATGTAACAATTACAATATCCTTTATGTCCAACATCATCTATCCTGGGACTATATTTGCTGTTATAAAGATAATTCAGTGCCCTGTGGTCTTAAATGTGTTTTTGCAACACTACAACAAAGACTGTAAAAGTGAAAGGGAGGTCCCTGAACAGAGTGCCAGTGGATAGGAATGATTAACAGGCAAGTGATGGTGGAGGGATTCCCCTCTGCTCTCCCATTCTGAGGGAATCACCCTACAAACATCACATCCTTTTGTACCTTCAGCTCATCCTTGCTTTGGAAGTTGTCCAGTAAGTGCTGGAAGTGAGTGTCTGACATCTGACGAAGCAAAGATAAAAGGCAGGAGACATATTCTCCCTGTTGACCAAATGAGAAACTCTTTCATTCAGACAATCTGAAATTTCACAATACAAAGCTTAACCCAGGGGAAGGTACAAAGGGAGGGGTCTGAAATGGCCCCAATGCCTATGAGGGGACAGCTGACATGCAGAAATTGAAAGTACTGCAGGCTAACAGTTCCTGAGTTACTGTTAATACAGGGATACTGTATTATCCAGAAGGCTCCTCCACAGATGCCCATTTTAAAGATCTTTTAATCAAAATTTTAGTCTAAACAAAAGCAATTTAAAATCATTAATACAGACATTAACAAATCCCCCTTCATGCATGCAGGTTTTGACAATACCTTTTTCAGGTACTTAATACACAGTGTCTGTCAGAGGTGTGACTGCAGCTCATGCCAACAGACCAGCAGTTATTTGAACTAAGTGACTCTGCCCAGTAAAGCAGTGACAGCTTGGGATCAGGCTGGGCTACAGAAGGTGTCTGGAAGCTTGTAAATATATGGCTTATTAGTGTTCACCAAGTTCTGTGCTGTCAAAGCTCCAGTACTGACAGATCTGCAGCCAGATTTCCTGAGCACAGTCTGGGTAAGCCTACATGAGCAACAATAACATTTCTGTAATTTTGCAAAGCAGATGCACCCTAACCAGTTACCACAGCATCCCAAAGTGTTTTCCAAAGAGAAGCTCCCCCATTTTACAAATCTGAAAGCAAAGCACAGAGAAGTTAAGCAATCTGTCCAAGAGAACAAGCAAAGTGGTGCCAAAAACATCAGGACTGGGTCTGTTGACTGCCAGTCCCTTGCACAACACTATTTTTTTCTGCAGCAGAGAAACTAATTTGGAAAATGAACAAATCTAAGCCATATCTAATAAGAATCCATATATAACTGTGCTGTGAAATGTAAATAGAGGAGCAAATACAAGGGACTGTGCCTTCCATTATACTGTTACTCTTAAATGGCTCAAGCATCTACCCAGAAGCTTTGACATAGGTTTTTGCAAGAAACTTTCCAGGGCTGAACCTCACTAGGAAGAAATATGTGCTTTTCTGTGTGGGCTGGCATGTGGGAAACAGCAGTAAGTCAAATGGCAGCAGTAAAAGGCAACTAAGATATTTCTGGACATTTGCAAACCAGTCTCTTTCTCTTCTGTATCAAAGCACATCTTGTTAATTGAGCTAACAAGGAAAGATCCAACCTTCTCTCTTGTGTGAGAAGTGCACCTTAATGCACATCTGCCCCCAGCAGTGTTGCTGAGGTTTCAGCCATTTGCTAAAAAACAAGTCTAAAAAAAGGATGTTCTGAACAGCAGCTTAACATCCTACATTGTGCAAAAGCTGCATTAGAGACTCCGACAAACAAAAACAGGCTAAAATAGAAAAGGGCAGAAATCCAGGAAAGAAAAAGGCTGAACATCAAAATTCTATTCTTTTTCTTCTCTTCCACCACACGTGAAAAAAAAATTTCTTCCCTGTGTCTAAGGCTGGCAGCCTGGGTAAAGTGGTGGCTTCTCCCACCAAGCTCAACAGCCCACTTGACTTAGCATCTCTTAATTTCTTTTGAAAAAGTATGTTGTGTTTCATGTAGATGAAGTAATCAGTGACCTGGACAGGAGCTCTCCAGGGTGTTAAGTAAAGGGATTTAACCACAGAGCACTGCCATATCCTCAGTTTTGGGGATCACAGCCTGATACTCATTACAGCCCTTGGTGATCCCACCTTAGGGGTGAAGCTCCAGGCAGCTCCCTAGTACCTCGAGTCTTAAGCAATAACTCACAATTACAGCTGCAAAGGCAAACAAGAAAATAATCTGGAAATCCACTAAAGCTTCCTGAGCTACACTGCTTCCTGCAGCCCTCACTGGCACAGGGAGAAAGGAATGGGTTTGTGTCTTATTAAGGGAAAGAGACAAAGCCCTGGGCATTCATGCAGCAGAGATGATGATGAGGTGCCAGTGGTGGTGAGGGACTGAACCAGAGGTTAGAGAAGCAGGAAATAGAAACTGATTGTTAGTTACTAACAGTGATTTCTGCTGTGCACTGCGGGCAGCGCTGCCCTCTTACCGCCTCCTGAGACTGCGATTTACTCATGATTGTGAGCAGAGTTTGTAACAGCACGTCCAGGAGGCTCTCCACCATCATCTCAACCTCCTCCACGACATCTCCCTCCTACAGCAAGTGGTGAGCAAACAGTTAGGAACTGGAGAAATGAAACTGGTAAAGACAGTTCTGCTGAGTGAGCCATACCAGGCTCCCTGGGACAGAGAGCTCTGAAACAGGCTTACAGAAGTATAATCAAATTCCTCATTGGTCCCAGATCCTATTGTTCTGTCAGTGTGTGTGTGTTACCTGGACAGTCTCTGATGGAAACATTCAGGGTCACAGCCATAAAGGTTAGTCTATAATCAAAGGTCTAGAACACAACAGGAGCAGATTATGTTCAGGAACCTTTACTCCACGGCAGTATTATTTTAGCTTATTTCCATGATGCCTTTCATCTCATTCCTTTCACACAGAACCTTGACTTGTAATTGGAAATACACATTGGTATGAATTATATTTAGCACCATGAGCTTCCTACTTTAGTCAGGTGGGGAAACTTCACCACCCCCTCTTTGTGAGCACTGCTTCACATGATCCAGTTACCATTTGAGAACAGAGTATTATGACCGTCAAAGCTGGGTGTTGAAACTCAGCAGCAATTTCCAGAAGTAAGTGGGAATTCATTGATTGGATAATTTTAGAGTATTCTTTTAATGTGAACCACAAAGTGCTAGTTACTGTCTCTTGCAGAACTATGAGTCCTTGAGCTGAGTAGAACTTTTAAACTCCACTGACATCCAAGTTCTGGGATTGCATGAAGAAAATTAAACAGTGTCAAAGCTGGTGAGGGTATATGTGATTCCCCCCTCCTAACAGCAAGCACACTGTGTAATCAGAATGCTCTGAGTCACACACAGAGCCAGACCCTCATTTCAGATGTTCTCCTGCTGACAGCAGGATCTTGTTCTTAAAAGGTTCTTTGAAAAAACTGTATTAACCTATAAAAATGTCTCACTCTTCATTTAACTAAACCAAATAAAAAATTGAAATCACATAGCAGATTTACCAAAGAACTGGTCTTGATTATGGAGAAGATACTACTGAGGATCCCAGAGCAAATAAGCAGCTCCTTCTGCTGTCGTAGGTGAAGGTGAATGTGGTGAAGGACCACAGGCAGCAGGATGCGCCGGGACTCTGAATGAACGAAAATTGTTACGAATGTAAGGAAAGAAAATATTTACAAACAATTACAATGGATGTTTTGACAAAATTCTATGGTGTTATCATTCTCACCTTGGACTGAGTACAATAATTTAAGTGCACTAACTTGAGATTCTCACTACAGGAAAGAGAAACCCAGTGGAGCTTTCTATCTTCCACTTTACCTTCATGATTTCTTTCATTCAGACCTTCATGTATGAAACACACTCACAATCTTCAGCCATTTTCCACTGAGTTCTTAAAGATTTTTTAAAATTCTGTTTTACAGTATTAAGCAATAATGTAAGTATATTTAAGTGAAATTTTAAGAATTAAAGAGTTACTAAAGTGTTGAGCTTAAGAAATACTAAAGTTACAACATAAAGACTAAAGATACTTTAGAGGAATGTGGTGGGTTTCTCACATGACTATCCCCCTGCTTCTCAGGCATAAGTTGGCTGGAAGGGAGGTTTTCTTCCTGTCCATGGTAAGAACAATGTGAAATGTGAAGTGAGACGTGGCAGTTTTAATAATTAACTAATTTTTAAATGTATGTTAATCAACCTTTAGTAACTACAATTTATCTAGGATGGATTTATAAACATTTCCTACCACAGTAAAACTTGTAAAGCATTTGTATTGAACAGAGTTAACAGAATTACTGAATATTCTTAGTTGGGACAAACAAGGATCACGGAATCCAACTCTGAGGTGCAAGCCCTTGGGAAAAGAGGGATCAAACCCTCAACGTTGGCTTTATTACCACCCTGCTCCAACCAACTGAGCCAATGAATACATTTATCAATGACGCTGCCAAGAGAAATAGTGACCAACATTATTGACATGCAGCAGGGAATTATTCCCAACAGAGACACTGCAAAAGCACCCAAGGTGCTGCTGCCCTCAGCGAGCAGCAGCCCCTCACCCCTCACCTGAGAAGGAGAAGAGGCGGCTGTCGACCGTGCGGGCAATGGACTGGAGCTTCACCACGTCCATGGACTGGCCGATGTGCACTGTGCTGGGCATGCTGCCCAGCGTGCCCCGCACGAACTCCGCCACCTCCTGCACCGTGAACATCTGCAGCAGCTCGTCAAAGATGGCGGGGAACGAGTTCAGCAGGGCAGCCTGCGGGGACAGGAGCAGCTCAGCACCTGCAGCTCCCCACCTGCATCAGTGCAGAGAGGTGGGAACAACAGGAACACTGAACTAGGGTCTGCACAAAAGCTACTACGGACTGTGCTATGGCTGGTGGTACCTGGAGCTCAGAGTGAACAAGTCACATGTAGCACAGAAAAATCAAGTGCTGCTGCAATAGTGAATCTTAGGATAAGTAGAGCACATAGATGCAGATTCTCCTGTATTTAGGAGACAGCTTATAAAACAGAAGAAAAATTGAGATATCAGACAAGATAGTCCATTTTTGTTGATTTACTTTTTTCAGTTAATACAACTCTTGCTTCTGATTAGAGAGTTCTATACCAATTGTTAATACTAAGTGACTACCTAAGACACTTAAAACTCTTCAGAAAATATTCTGAAGTGAAGAACCTGCTGACAGACCCTTAACCAGCTCTGCCATGTGACATTCCAGGATTTCTGCAGCAGGGGTGGGGTGTGAGTCCATGTGAAACAGACATCACATCATGCGAGTGTGCATGTGATTCTTGCAGTAACAGATATTTCCAGTAAGCTGGAGCTATCATTGAAAGTGCTTCTTGAAGTGCAGAAATGGTTCAGCACAATAGCAACAAAAATCCCTTCATGTTCTTATTTCCTATTCTTCAATTAATTTTTTCACAGGAGTAGAATATTCCATGCATCACCCTGTGCTCAAGTTCTGCACATTCGGTGTCCTATCAAACAACTGCCACCACCTCTAATGTTGTAAAATTCTTCCATTCCTCCACATCCTACCCAAGCTTCACACCTGCTTCCTCATTGTAACTATTTTAATTCCTAGATGGTTGCTTTCTTGAGCCAGCCTCACCTCCACTCTTCCATTCCTGCCATTGCCACCTCCCTTCCCCAAAGCCCTCCACACAAACCCCTCAGTGATTTCCTGCACAAGTTCAGATTTACCAGACTTCACTGCAGATCTCTGTTCAGCTTTGCCCTTCCAGAGTCTCACCACTGTCAGAGTGGTGAGACTTTTCCTCTTCCTCAGAGATTTTTTTGTTTTCTCATTGCATAAACATTTATCTCTTCCATACTGCCATGACTCTCCTAATCCATATAATCCCAGCCTCCTTCTTTGCCAAGTCTTTTCTCCTTCAACAGTGAAATCTATTTAATAGTATTTGAGCAAAATCAAGTTATTTTTACAACTAACATGGTAGAGCTCATGAACTTGTTCTGAATATAAATTTACCTCCTTCTTCTACTTGTTCTCTCTCAAAATCTTGTTTTATTGCAATCAATTCAGATTACACAAACCCCCACAAGGCCTCCTAGGTGTTGTCACCTATTTGTTCCTGCATACCTACAATGCACTAACAAAATAAATAAGTGTAAATTGTTTCACTAGCTCCTGGTACTCTTGGAAGGCAGTAACAGCCTCAAATCCAGTCACTGTCATTATCTTTGGGATAACAGAAGTGAAATTACAATATTGGCCCAACAAATCCTTACAGGAGTTTTCCTAAACTTTGTTACTTTTAAAGCAGAAGGATTTCTGGATAACTCCTAGCAATTCAAGGGTAGGCATGGGATCTCTTCAGGAAGATTTGGAGCCGTCCTGAGGTGACATAATTTCAACAGTTCCTTGAAGGGTTCCATATTGCTCAACACCCTAAAATATACTGGAACATTACTCATGTCAAACTAATTGCCTGGGAGGAAGGAAATCAGTTTTACTCTCATTGCTGGAAAAAACTGAGATACTGAGATCTCTCAAATATCCTGGAGAAGAGGACAAGTGTGAGGGAGATTATGTTTGCCAGGGCCTCAAGCATTTCTGTGGGTATTTAACTATTGTCCAGATTTCCAGAACTAATAATCAAATAAGAAACAAACATTTGGCTCCCCTGAAAAATTTGACTTCTATAATCTTGTGTACACCCTCAGTACTGTCTTTTTTGGTGTGTGGATCCCATAAACTGGTCCATGAATAACTGAAATATTCAACATCTCCAAGTTTTAAAGTACGGCCACTTAAACATCAAACTCTAGTTTATACGCAGGAAAAGTGTTTGGGGTAGGGAAAGGAGATTAACTGGGAACATCCACAATGAAACACTTGAGCAGTCCTGGGGATCATTACTTACAGAATTAAATGTCGGCCTTGTTGTGCCCCCACCTTTTTGTGGGGCACCTGTCCCGGCTCCGCTCGCCTGCCCTCCAGGCTGGGGGGCCTACGGGGCAAGGGGGTCAGGGGGCAACACAGTGGCAAGGGGGAAACAAAAAGTAAACTTTTCAAAGATTCAACAAGGACAGGCTTTACAAATTACAAAAGTCCAAAGTAAGAAATAGCACAGTGAGAGAAGGGAGGAAAAAAAATTAAGAAGAGAAACAAAGGAAAAAAAGGAAAATCCCCCATCCTCAAAGTGACTCTCCCTCTCTATTTGGGACCAACACAACTGGAAAACATTCAGCAGATACTGTTTCCATTCACCATCACTTTGTCTGCAAAATTCTGTGCACTGATTTTTCCTGTTCCTGGCTCATCTTATTATACCCACTAATGGGTGATTAAATAAAACATTAGAGCAGCTGTTCTCAAGTCTTTCAGAGCAGCTCCTTAAGAAAAGGATCACTCCACTGGCAGCTTCCTGAACCAGCAGAGTCACTGCTTGGCTGCAATGTTCACAGCAGCTGCTTCTTTTGCAAAATACAGCAGGTGTTCCAAACACCTGTAATTCTGCATTAGTGATTACAAACCACCTTCACGTTAACCAGGGAGCTCTGGGTGCTCCATTCTGACATTCTCTGAGCAGAGGCATCAAACAGGATGTTTGACATTTAAAATTTAAATGCAGCAGTATGTAAGGCACTACAGAGGTCTTTAAAACTGAGCCCAAAACTCAGCAGCATCCTTACTTACTTGAAGTATTGTCTTCAGCCCACATAAAATCTTCATGAAGTCCCCTGGGTCATATTTAATGATGCATTAAATATGAGTATGGGCATCACAACATGTTTGTGGTCAGGCTGCACATGATTCTGACTGTAATTTTAGCACATGCTGGAATTGTTTACCTGAGTGCAAATACATCAGCTGAACTTCTCTCTGTGATGCTGCTGTGACCTAAGTATTGATTTGAAGTACTATAATGAAGGATTTAGATATTCTTGAGGCCAACTGTTGCATACAAGTAGATATTATAAAAGAAAGGCCTTATAAAATCAGGCTAAATTAGCACCTGGCCTGTTATTTCTTCTAAGTGCTGCTAGCTAACTTCCCATGTGAAAAATCATAAGAATGAAAGCAGTTAACACAACAAGCTATTCTGGTAAGAAAACCATTTGCACCTGTTCTAAACAAGAAATCCGTCCCATAAGAATCAGTGAAGAAAATATGTAAACTAACCAAATACAGAGAGATTTGACAGATGTACACCCTAGCCACTTACCCACCAATAGTGTCAGTAAATTGCTGACCAGTTAGGTTTAACACAGTGCCTTCTGATATTTCCTATAAATATGAACTATGTGAATAAAGGATGGGCTTTTTCTGCATGAAGAAATTGATTCCCATCTGCTTTGTTGCAACAGCCAACCATAAGACATAGGAATGAGGGAGACTTGAAAACACAGTTTACTTTTGTGAACAGCAAAAACTGCATTCTCATGTGAGAAGTCACTTCCTCCTAGAGTGCCCCCAGTCCAGCTCACCTGTGCAAAACCACTGTCTAATGCCATTAATGGGTGTCTTGTTTTCCAGCATCACCAGCTTGTTGGGGGAAAAACTCCACTGACCTGCATTTCACCCCATGTGCCCACACCTCCTACCCGTGCAGGAACAGCTGCCTTGTGGTTTGCCAGTGGGAGTGCAGGAAATAGCAAACCTGTGTGAAGATGAGAGTCTCAGAGCTCCTGCTGTCCAAGCTGAGCACAAATCTGATGGACTGGAAAAGCTCCTGGATGCTGGAGCGGAACTGCTCCTCCTCCATTCCACAAGTAGCTCTGGAGTAAAGGATCCGAGATTGGACAATGAACTTGAAAAGATATTCCAAGGCCTTAAGGAGCAGGAGAGGAAGGAGATCAAGACAGAGAAAAAGAGAGAAAGAAAAATAAAGGAGTTTTAAAGAGAATCAGGAAGTCTCTACATGCATAATAACTAAATTCTTGAGCTTTAGAAAGGAGAATGAAAAACAGGTTTTATAAGTTACATAATTCAGTTGAGGAAGAACTACTCTTAGGCAAGTACCCATTCTCAACCAATAATCTTTTTTACTTGCATGTCCCACTAACAGAAAAAGTATGCATTTACATCAAAGGAGACAAATCTGAGTTACATCATTTGAGGAAAATTTTGGTCAAGGTACGAAACTTCTGGTTTTCTCGTGACTTGGCACAATGAAGTGTCTGAAGAAGCTGTTCTGTTTTCTTTCAAAATTTTGTAAATGGCATTATTTAGAACTGCATTGATTTGGCAGCAGTGACCATGAAGGAAACACATTGTTCTGAACAGCTGTAACAAGTCACTGTCCTATCAACAGTTCTGAGACACCAGCCCAGTAAGGTGACACTTCACACACCTCCTTGATACTGGCTGTGCACAACTGGCCATGCCAGAGCATACCAAATATCGAGGACACCATTCCTTCTGTTGGTGCTTAACAGGATTCACCAGCAAAGCAGGTTTGAGGGAAGACATAATTCATGTTTTGATGACATCCTCAAAACCCAGCACAGGAAAGCAACAGGCTGGAGATTCAGCAATCATAGGCTGTACAGAAACCTTAGTAATATTTCAGTGTATTCCATGGAAAATGCTCTTGGTCTCATTTCAATGCTGGGAAACTGGAAGTTAATTCAAATATAAGTTTTGCTCCCAAGACATATTTTTACACCCATAAGAGTCCCTCACTGAACCACCACACAATATGCACAAGCATGCAGTGCTATGTTGTAAGCTTTAGAATGCACAGCTTTTAGAATACAGAAAGGAAATGTGAAATTCCTCATAAAGCCATCATGGATTTCATAATGCCATTGACTCTTACAGCCTCCCCCCCCCCCGAAATTATGGCAACATTGGTAATTAGTAGTTATTATTTAAACTTCTGTACTAAACCATCTCTCAGTGAAGCTTCCTTACACTAAAGAACTTCATCAGGAAATATCAGCTGCATTCCTGTTTCCAGACAAGACAAAGGCCACTTGGTTCCCAGTCAGCTCTCCAAGGCTGACAGCCCTGTGCCAACACCAAACCCAGCACACGCACTGCTCGTAGGAGCTGCTTTAGGCCTTCAGTACACACAACCATAATTCTCATCTGAAGGCTCATAACTTCAATGTGAGGATTAGGTTTTGCAGTGAATCAGAGCATTTGTGTGTGAACCTCCATAATTCCCCATGGAAGGTGAGACAGCAGGGCTCAGAGCACTGCATTTCCTTAGCACAGACAGTGAGCCCACACAGGCAGTGAACCAAGGAGTTCCCAGTGTTTGCACACGTGGTTGGGATGCTAAAAACACAAACCAAGTCTTGGCAGCACAAGTCAGCACCAGGACTAACTTTGGCTCTTGCTACCTACAGCACCACAAATATGATGTGAATTTGTGACTAAAGACACACAAGTGCAGTGAGATAAATTCCCAGCCTTCAGTGATGTTTGGCATGATATAAAAGATCAGTGTCAAATTAAAGTAGGTCCCTTACAAACACAGTCTATGTGCATGTTCATGGAACAAGTGAGGACCTCTGCCCTGTGACCAACAGGGAAGACTCAGGGAAAACCTCCTGAGGGAGAAAAGCCCTTGCTGTTGGTTCCCTAATCTAGGCAAAACCCACTAATAGTTCTGCTGGAAGGTAACTGAAGCTGGAAGGGCATTTCCTTGACACAGTTCCTTAGTTCTTAATTTCCTCAGGGACAGCAAAACTGGCTGTGGAGCCATTCATGGACACTTGGTTACAGAAATCCCCTGGGAGGCACAGGCAGCTGTTCCTGGATGGAGCTTTTGTGGAGCTTTGTATAGGGCAAAATAAAGGAGCATGATGCTGTGTTCTAGGTAGAAATTTCCTTTCAGTTATAGCTCCTCCAGGATGCACAGGAGGTTTTGAGAATTAAGCGCAGTCTTGAGGGAGGTAAGAAATTTTAGAAGTCCTCTAGAACTCTCTTTGCTAATGCCAGGGTTGGAAATCAGAATCCTCTGAGACATCTGCATGTCCATCATGAATGTACATGAGCAGCCAGGAGTCGAAAGAGTGCAGAGTATTTCAGCACCAGCTTTAGGGCACTACACTGAACAGGTAATTCGGGGGAAAAGGGATACAGAGCTATCCTGTCTTCTCAAAGAACTTCTAATGCAAAGAGTGTGGTGAACACATCAAAGACCACAGAAATCCCCAACAGGAGAATCTGGTACTAGTAATGACACATTAGCAATGATAATGTCTTTGGTACAAACTTTCTCCAAATGCCTGAAATACAATCTGGAAACAAAGAAGGAAATCAGTCAATTCACTGTAATGGGAGAAGCTGAAGACCTGAATTTGGGCCTGCAAGAGATACCTGCAAAGGCAACTGTCTGAATAAGATGTGACAGCAGCGTGGGTGGCAGAGGATGTGCTGTCAGGTCTGCACAAACTCTGCTGGCAATTTTAATTCCTGTGCTTGGAAAGGCTTGGGCTGTCAGGTCTGCAAACTGACCTCCCTCACAGAAGGAACAGCCACATTCAAGGCCAGCACTTGAGAGCCTGAGTAAGCAAAGAGCTGCCTTGGAGGCTGAGACACAGGGTACCATATTCACAAACTGACTTCCCTAACCCCAGCTGCTGAAAGACATTCCAGCATTCCTGCCATTACTATTTCCAAATAGGACTGCTATGAGGTTCAACAAATGCAGATCACATAGGGACAACATCCTGCATCTCTATTTGCTGCACTGGATAAAGCACTAATGAGTGGTTTGAGAGGCAAGAAAACCTCCTTGAAGTCATTTCAGCTGGAGATCTCATCTCATAACTGTAATAGCTTTTTTCTCAATTAAAAAAAAAAGGAAGATAATGATAGGAAAAAAAAAAAGAATGAGAAAGTTGCAAATTCCTTGAAAAGACATCTTTGCCCTATTTTTACCATTCCATATGAATCTGTGGTAGAAGATGCCAAAGAAGATGTTCCTAAGCATGTCAATATCTACAAAGCCAAAGCAAGCAAAGACGTAATGCCCTTGTATTATCTGAATAGGATCCTAGCAGGGGATCTGGAAAGTGAGAGGATGGCATCGGCAGTGTCCTTCAACTGGAAGAGGTTACACCTATTTGAACTGACAAGTGATAAAATCCAAGGGCTGATCACTGCCACTGCTTCCAGTTCTCCAAGTGTCCAGACTCAGGTGCTAGGACACCAGCTCAATTGGAGGCAGAGGGTGCAGATGGGCATTCACCCAAAGAAAAACATCTTCCTGCAAATGCTGGCAATCTTGTATTTATGCACTTGTCCCACTGACTTCCAGGCTTACACATGGTAAAATGAATACTTGATTTATTCTCCAATTTCTCTGTAATAGCACCAAAATATTCTTGGTGTTTCTCACAGCTGTGCCTCCCTGGGACATCATGTTCCTATCACAGAACCATAGGTCAGGTCCTTTGCTACTGAGGATTTCCATCCAGTTAAAGACTCATTTACCTGGCTGCTTAAAATACTCCAGGACTTCAACCTGTGCTACAATGGAGCTGTGCCACAGCCAGAAATGAAGAGTGAAACTTTGATCCATATCACCCATGCCTGATACACTCAAATCTACTGCTGCTTGGAGGGCAAGGTGTAGCCCACATCAATGGAGTATTTATGCACTGGCCATGGATCTAAGCCCCATTTAAGTTCTCCACAGGGTTTCAAAAGGGCTAAAGGGAACTTAATTCTTTCAATTTTTTCAGCACAAGCATCAATCTCCCCCTAAAATAAAACTGTGGCTATATAAAAAAAGACCTGGCTAAACAATTATAGGAAACCAGTGCCACACTACCCTTGATTCCATTTCCAGCTTTCCCAGCCCTTCTGTGTCCCAGAGGAACAGGCACCAGTGCCCCACTGGATACCTACTCTCATTGCCTCCTGGATGTGGTCCTGGCGCACGAGCTCGGCCGAGCGATCCATGTACCACTTCAGACAGCGGATCAGCTCCCTGAGGGAACAGGGAACAGCAGCCTTCAGCACCACTTCTGACAGTCAGCAAACATTCTGGGTTCAGGGACAGATCTCTAAACCAGTCCCATTTCACTCTATTTAAGTGGTCACTTACAGCTGTCCTTGATACTGAATTTACATAGTATTTACATTTATTTAAGTTTCAAAACCAGGAAATTATTTCTTCTATGTAATTGACTTGGACCATGAGGAACACTAAGAGCACATAAAAAAGATGTTGTTAGAAAGATAGCTTTGATAAAGGCATGGTTCTAAGACCAAAATATACATTTGTTTTAATAAGAAATCCCAGCTCTCACCTTAGTAAGAAGCTTTTAGAAACTGAGATCACAAAGAAAATACCTGCATCTATTTTGCTAAGTACACGAGACCATCTGGACTAACTTACAAAGCTGTATTAAACCCATTTTTATTTCAGACATCAGATTACCAAAATACATTTGTTTTTTCTGAAGAAGGTGCTACGTAACACAAAGCAGAACACCTTTTTACCCTCTGAACACGACTATGCCTTCCCAGTGTTGTATATTATCTATGGGTTTCTACCTGCCTTTGACAGAGTATTTTTTACATTTATTTTAATTACACAAAAATGTGAATTGCTTAAAATAATCAAAAGAAATTATTAGCTGTTTTTTATAATTTACTGTGGCCAAAGATAGAATATACTCAAATATACAAAAGCAAGGTCTAAAAAACCAACAACCTGAGGGGTAACTGTTACTGATTTCAAAAGGTCTGTCTCATTCTCTGATGCAAGACTCTTTTGAATACCAGGAAATAAGACAGAATCATCAAAGTGACAGTGAAATTTAAATTTCTGATCTACTGAAATTAAATTGTAACCAAATAGAACATCTTATATGAATATCTGTCTACTTTGGAAGTAACAATTAGTTCTCTAAGCTTTCACACAAGTCATGTATCCCAACATCCTTAAGATGAGGAATGCACATGGTCTTGGGAGCTCATTTCTATAGACTACAGACTGATAATGAGTTGTCACTGAGTGTCTATTCAGTTAAAAGAAAAAAGAGAAAAAGAAAGGAAAAAAGAAAAGAAAAGAAAGATTTGCCAGTCCAGAAGGGAAAGAGAAATGTCTAATCATGCTCAGCCACTGGTGACATTTGGCAGCTTTTCCCTACAGCTGTGCTGGAAAACTTCCAGGTGAGTAGCTCTACTTTTGGGGACACTGCTGCCAGGAAGGTTGTGATCCTGATGGTGCCACCATTCCCAAGCTTGGTGATGCCACCTCTCAAAGGGAGGAACACAAGACCTACTTGTAAGCCAGAGCTCCTGCAAAGTGCTTCTGGATGTAGGTGTCCATCACGGGGCGGAAGTGGAAGTACTTGCTGTCACGGAGCAGGTTGATGATGAACACCTGGGGACATGGAGAAGGGAACCCAACTCAAGGAGCTGCACATTGCTGCCAGGTGATTACAAACAAGTGACCCAAGGTAAGGAGCATTCAAATACATGAGCTGCTTTAAACAGTCACTGTTGTGTGATCAGGTTGTTTCTCCCATGTTACAGTAAATACTGCTGCCCCTGCATGTGCTGAGGTCAGCCTGCCCTCCTCACCCAAGATCATTACAGCAAGCATGGCTGGATCAGCTGAGTATTTCATATCTGACAGAAGTACAATACTAAGAACATGATCAGAAGAAACTTAAAACTCACTGAGCATGAGGTAAATAACAATCCAGCAGCTTACCAGAGATTGAAAGACCAACAGACCATACTTCTCTGTGTTGTCATCCAAAACTACAAACAATGTGTCCAGAATATCTTGTAGGAACTAAAATGACATAAACAAAGAATTTCAACTTCAATTGTATTCAAAAGGTTATTTCTCCCCTGCTTTAATTAGTTCATACATGTTAATATCGTGTTGTGAAACACTTGGCAAGGATAAATCACTTCAGGTTCACCCATATGATGTGATAGATTTTAATTTGATTTTACAAAGAAAATTTTCTCTCTTTTTTCTTCAAGTAATATTTTCAAACAGAAGTGACAAAAAACTAAAAAATAAGAAATATGTACTATATACCTAATTTTTATTTTTGACTGAGTGTTCCTCTCACTTTAAACTGACTTGAAGTGCTGCCTGACACCAGTGGCAAAAGAATTTGCTCTCATTCTCAAATCATTGGAGTCTCAGGTACTGTTCAGCATCAAATCTGAGGCTGGGCAGTACATTAAATTATGTTTAATATTGAAATTTTTGTTAAATGACAGTGCAGGGCAAAGCGCAAAGAAAGAAAAGCTTTTCTAACAAGCATTAATTGGGGCAAGTTACATGTTGCCAATTGCTTCTTTCACCCTTAACTCCACAGCTTGTTGAGCACTGACAGTTCAGTGATTTTCTCTCTGAAAGCACAGTCTCCAAAAGGATGAGTGTTAAGGAGACTCCTGGAGATCGTTAACTGCACATTCTCTCATGATTTTTTAATCTATTCTACTTAAATTTCTTATGTGGACAACAAGAAATAAATTATAACAATTTATGAAGTCTCTGAAATGATAAAATGTCTTTTTTTCTGAATTATTACATTCTGTTCCTCATATCCCAGTGCCAAATGACAGCTGATTTATGGGGAGAATCAATTACTTCTCCCCATGAAATAATTCAATCCATATCTTTCTTTTACTTTCTCTATAAAAACCAGATACTTGTACTGCCGTACAAATGAGGTGTACAATACATGACATTCTTGAAGAATTCCATTATAAATGGGATTTGTGCTCCCCTGTTACTGTTGCCAAGTTATCACAAATAGTAACATTAATAACAGATATGGCAGCACTCAAATGAGCGAAGTGGCTTTAATGATAAACTACTTATTGTGTGATAGGATTTGTCTTCAGCTTCTTCTCCTTGGTTGTTTGTGTTAGAAATCAGCTTTTACTTCCAGATTTATAGAAATAAATCCTAGAGAAAGTTCCCAGCACACCTAAGATTATCAGAGGCATATCTGGAATGAACCTTGTTTTGCTGAGACCACAAGTATTCAAAATTGGATGTTCTGGGCCCTAAGGAAGCTCAGGCCACACAAGATTATCATGTAGAGCAACACTGGCTACAAAACCTGGTGAAATGATGAGCTGGCAGCCAGAAGACTGGTGCAGTGCTGGCTGGATGCACCAGAGAGTCCCTGCCAGGGTCTGTGTCTGCACCAGCAGCTGTGTGGGACTGCAGACTGGAACCACTGGTGCTGAGGACCCAGCACACGTGGCTGAGAGAATCTGACTAAGGATTAGTCTGCTTTGATCCCACAGACTGACCGTGCACTAATTCTCAAGGGTATCTTCCTGTCCAGTTTCATGTCAGAATAAAATCCCAATTCATACAGGGTGAAAATTCACAGTGTGAATCAAAAAGCACAGTAAGAGGGGACCTTCAGAAGTGGCCTGCAGGTCTGAACTCACTGCCTATCACAGATACATCCAGAGGCTGTTATTTCATGTAGTACCTTAACAATCTCCTCGCCACTGACGTGTCTCAGTCTTCCCAGAATATCCATCACTCGATCAGGGTAAGCTTTCCATTTGAGCAGGGCAAGCAGATCCACTGCAGAGAGAGGAAGGAAGAGCTAGAACCACATACAGAGGGAAGAATGGCAACCCCAGGCAAATCAGAGATTCATCACCTTGCACTCCACCTCTGGATGCAGTCCACACTTCTTGGGAAATGACATATATATATATATATATATATATATATATATATATATAACGGAAAACAAGAAGTACAATACGGAGTGAGTCAATACTGAATACTGCTAATGGAGAAAGGAATGGAGGAAAGGTAAAGGGCTTTGAAAAGAGTAAAGGTTACATTTTTCCCTATGTGACTTGACACTGCACTGTGGACAATCCACTCCTGTCTGCTTGTGCTTTAGGGATGTTGCTGTAAAAAAAAAATCTTATTTACTGAGCCATTCTGTAAAAGCCAAGCAAAAACTCTGGATTGTGTAGAAGTGCTAACAGGGAATTTGTTTTCTTTCTTTCCTAATTCTTGCTGCCTTGGGCAGTTCTGAGGGATCAGCAACTTACCATTCTGGGTCAGTTTGGTAGAAGAGAGCTGTGTGGAGACTGAGAAGGTCTCTTTGGTGCTGCGCTGGAAGATGAGGCTGGAGGGGATGTTGGGGCAGCCGTTGTAATCCTCCTTGCAGCAGGGCAGCCCCAGGTAGAGCGCGTGGTTGTTGAACGTGCTGTTCTCATCACACTGCAGGGACAGCACAAGGGTGGAGTTGCACCTTGTCCATCCCATCCCACTCGCCCAGAGCCTGTCAGCAGTTCCCCAACAGTGCCTGTGTTGGGATTTTTGTGGGTGCACACCAACATTTCTAAGGAAAAGCTGTGCTTGGGGTCCTGGACATGCCCAGAAGGGACCCAGCTCTACAGAGTGATCTTCAACCACTGCCTCGTTAGAACTCACCACATCTTCCAGATGTAAACTTAGTGCTGCTGCCTGAAAATTGTACTGAACAAATAAACCCAGGTGAATCAGCAGGAAGGAAAAACCCCAAAGCCCAAATCTGTTGCTGCAGGGCTGCCAAGCTGTGACACTGCAGCATGAGACATTTGAATCCAGCACAATGTCATCTTGCAAAGGCACAGAGCAATGCCTCAGGCTAGTAGAAGTGCTGAATGCTCATGAAAACCAGCATGTTTGAAGCCAAAATGGATGGGATTAATAGCAGATAAATCATTATCATCAGGATGGAAAAGGTAAGCTGCACCTAGAATAGAAGGCTCTAGACAAACCATATGATTTTGAATGTATAAAATTTTGAAACTACTATTAATCTGTTCCTCACAAACTTCTAATAAGGGGGAGATGGATAATGTAATGACCATTAGTCATTTAAGTAATGAAGTAGAGATGAGCAGTGAACAGTCTGCAGTGAACTGGTACCTTATAAACATAAAGCTCATGGATATCATCTGACAAGGTCGTGCCATCATCTCTCATCAATGGGGTGAATGCAAAACCAAAGAGCTTCTTTTCTCCCTTGTCTTTTGCTGCAGCAAGAGATAGAAAGAAGGAATTGTATTTGTACATACCCTGTCAATATATACAAGATTACTCACCAATTTCTCCACATGCCTAAAAGAAAACAAGCAGCTACATAACAAACAACTTTTCTAATTCCAATTTGGTTTTCCGGTTCTGTGTAAAGGACTGACAAGCTTCAAATCAAACACAGACATGCCAAACATAGCAAAATCTCAACTGTTTATCCTGCAAAGAAAACATTCTACAGAAAACCACAACAACAGAGCAGCAGGGACAAACATCTACAAAGCGCTTTGCCCTGCACTGATCGTTCACCACGTTTTCAGTGTGCTGTTTGATAAATTCAGCAAAAGGTGGCATAGCAGTGGCCCTTCACTGTACGTGAGGCTGGCCTCCCTTTCCTGCTTCCCAGCCAGTGACAGCCTCATGCAGCTCTAACAGGCCGTGGAGGAGCCCTTGGGGTTTGCCCGTGGGGGGCACTCACTGGAGCAGTGGCGGAACTCGAAGCGCAGGTGGGAGCCGCGGAAGCGGTCGATGGGGATGGGCAGTTTGATGATCTCGCCCCAGCGCGGGCTGTTGTTGTGGTACAGCACGAAGGAGTGGTAGGCGCTGCGGCTTGGCTCACCCGAGCCCAGGCTGATGCAGTCCTGCCATCAAAGGAAACAGCCAGCATTAAACACCACGTCAGCACCCAGGAGTCATTACTCAGCCAGTGATAACCTCTATATAATTCATGGCTTTCTGCAGACATAAAAGAGGCAGAAGTAAAATTCAGACACAATGAAATATGAATTTTTAGGAGATCTTGAAACTTTGTTTTGGGTCAAAAGGTGAACTAAGAGACCTGTGCTACTGGATGAGTCCCAGATTCTTAAGTTATTATTTAAGCTAAGTTTTCCATCAAGCACTGAGTAGATACAATAAACACCTAAGTCCAAATATATAAAACTGAGTCCAAAAAATAGGACTTAATAGGACCATCACTTGTAATATTAGCTTTCTGTGAAAAGATCCTTTAACCAGATTTCTGCTTCAGTATCTCAGTTCAGAAGTGATAACTGACCTTTCCAAGCTCTTTACAAATATTCATCTTTCAAAACCACAACTATCCAGCCTCACCAAGTATCCCAGAAACTTCTAATCAAGTTAATTTCTTAGTGGTAAGCAAAGAATTTCTGTGTTAACACTCATCACGTAAAAACATAATTGGATCTAAATTTCTGCCTTCAGATATAAGAAACTCAGAGATCCTGCCAAATCTATGCCTTCACAAAAATACAGATGAAGAAAAACATGAACTGATATTCTTCAGAAAAAAAAAATTCTTAAAATACAAATGAAGGAAAATAGGATAAATACTGAAGTCCTGAAATAAGGACAGGAAAAGGTCCTTTGTGATGAAGACATGGAGCAGGAAGCACATTTTTTTACATATGAGCACTAACCCATACTCTAGACCCAGCACTTACAAGAGATGCAGGAGATACAACATCTCTCAAAACCAAGCAGAAAAAAAGACAGCTTGGAGATTCTTACTGCCCAGTCAAGAACATCCCATTAACCAGACCCAGTTAGTTCAACCTCTGGCAATAATCTGCTGGCTTTGAGAAAGTTAAGAATTTGTGAAGGAGCCCAAAAGGGAAGAAATGCTCTCTGGAATTCTGGGATTCAATGCAAGGACAGACAACATTGACAGGGACTCACTGCAAAGGCTCTGATCCAAACTGAGTGACTGAAGGCTGAACTCACACAACTCAGTCCTCTCAAATAATCCTCAGCAACCACATGGGATGAGCCACAACCCCACATTTTTTTAATACAGCAGCAAGAAATAAGTGTTGCAGATAACAACAGGTTAGTAGAGAGCAGTGCCAGTACTGCAACCCAGAACACCTCTAAGATCCCAGTTCTATTCTGTAGCAAGAGTAAATGGTTGGGCTTTAACACAGCAATTCCAAAACCTCATTCTGCATCAGGCTCACAGGAGCAAACAAAACAGTATTTCTATTTTCTCTACAAGGTACAGTAAAATTTCAAATTTTAATGTGAGCTTTTTTTGTCCCATCAAGAAGCCACCTGCTCTGGCTGACAAAATGCCAGTCTTTGAATGCAACTGCATGCTATGAACTTCAAATAAATCAATAGTCTCTCCTTCTGGTTGTTAACTTAGCTCCCATGCAGTTATACTACAATCTATTGTCTGAGGAGGGCAGACTGGTAAATCTTCAATTCTAAATCATGATCTGCAAAATACAAACATCAGACTAATCTCCAGACACCTGGTGACCCTGAGACCCAAATATGCAGGGGAATTAGAGGGCAGAGGCAGGGAAAGGAAGCTAAACTAGAAAACCGATCAGGAAATCTCTATTGTTAAAAGTGTGCCTTGCAATTCATAGGCTATTCCTGCTATTGGAATAGAAAGAAAAAAGAAGTGAGAGATGTGTCAAAGGATTTTTTTTCTAATATTGCAGACTATATTGAAAGATACTAACAATTGAGTAAGACCATTTTGAGAAGGAAATACTCATTTTCATTTTGAACAGCACTACATTCTGGAGGTAATTTCACTCCTTTCAATAGGACTATTTCTGGATCAAGATACACTCAGCAGCAATGAGGAGCTGAGAAAATTCTCATTAATGCCGTGCATAGTTCTGCTAAAGGCTTCACCAAGGCACAATTCAGATTTGGGTTGTGCTGCTAGTTGGGACAAGTTTAAGGATTTTACTCTAATATCAAATGAAAACTCTGGCCACTTCCCCCATCCTGTGTAACTCTGTATGCAGTGTCTCTCTAGGCAGCTCTGCTCCAGAAAGGCCGTGGGGCAGGAATGGTGGAGGGTATTCCAGCCAGGAACAGCAGCCAGGATTCCAGCCAGGAACAGCTATGCTCCAGGGTCAATGAACTCTCAGTGTTCTGCCCACAATCACAGGCATCATGAAACACCAGGAACCAAAGATCTCCCAGACACAAACTGAGTGTCTTTGCTGCTCTGACTGCAACCGTACAGACGAGCAATACCATAAAAACTGGGACAGAGAGTTTCTTTTAAAAATGTGGTGTAAATTTTAAAACTCCACAAAGATCCTTTATATATAAAGTCTCTCCTTTATGGCAAATACTAGAATGGTTTGGGTTGGAAAGGGCTTTAAAGCTCATCTTGTTCCAAACTCCTGCCATGGGCAGGGACACCTTCCACCAGAGCAGGTTGCTCAGAGTTCCATCCAACCTGGCCTTGTGCACTCCCAGGGATGGGGCAGCCACAGCTTCTCAGGACAATCTGTTCACCTGATTTTTTTCGAACTGGACTGACCATCCTTTCCAGTGTTTGTGCCATGCCTGTCCCACTCTCCCATGTAAAGCCCCAATGTACTTTCCAATTGTAGTAACAGGCAAAGACAATGAAAAACAAACTTCATCTCTGAGAATGACCATTCCAACCAAAATCACCCAAGTTAAGACTGCTAATGACTAGAAATTACCTGGCTTTTGTATGTAATCATTAGGCACCATTATGTGTCAGCATTTGAAGATGCTGATATTGTAGTTTGAGGGACTTCTCTTTGTCCTTGGCAGACTGAAATCAACTGATGATTAAAACTTTGCCACTCAGTTTGAAAAGCTTAGGCAGAAAAGGAATCTGATCTTCCTGCAGCAGCTTTGGGCACAAACGAGTTCCTTACAAGAAATACACTTCACTTCAACTTCTTATGGTTTAATGAAAGCATAAGAAGTTGCAGTAATGAAAGTTCTCCTTTCAATTAAAACCAAAAGATTGTGGCAATGTATTCGTACACGCTTCTAGGTGTATAGATTCTCCACAGTAATGGCTACAAAGCCCATTTTATTGCAGTGGAGGTAAAAGAAAAGGTAGGGGGAAGTTATTTCTGATAGCAGCTCATGCTGAAATACTTCCTGTTTACTTCTCTATATTCACAACCTCCCACCCACCTCCTTCTCTTCAATAAACCTAAAAGAACAGAGGAGGTAAAACAGGAAACGTAAACAATCCCCATTCCCAGCTGGAATGGAGCCAACCCAGGGTGAAATTTTATTCCAGTTATTTTCCAGAACTACACTCAATACTGTAACCCAAAAATTCAGATTTAGAAGTCTCCCTTGGAATCATCACATTTCATCTTGTTTGAATGTGCATGACACACATTATTTAATTTTAGATATGCCTATACTCCTTCGTTCTGATTACAGTTACTCTAATTTTTTTTACTTTAGCCACTGACATCACATTTGGAAATCACACAAGCTTTTCAGTTTATGAGTATTTTCCCCAAGTCTTCTATCCCCATATAAGGGAAGTGCTCCAAATCCTTACAGATTTATAACTGACGATAATATAGAGCTTACAAACTTCACAATATATTAAAAAAAAAAAGAGAAAGAGAGAGCCAGTTTTATTTTAACTCTTCCCTTGCATCAGAGACTCTGGAACAAGAGGATGTGCCCTGCAGGGAACACCTGAGGCTCTCAGGGAAAGGAGCACTTACCTTCAGGATTTCTCCATCAGCATAGAGCACGTACATGGTCACCTCGATGTTCTTCTGCACGCTTTTGCCACCCCTTTCAAAGTCCCCCTTCTCCAGGGTCAGGTACAGGTCATTCCTGATGTCACCTGCAGGGACAGAGGGAGCCACAGCCTTAAACTCCACAGGGGACACTGGGGCTGTCCCAGTTCCATTCTCAAATCCTTCTCTGGGTTCTGCAAGACGATGGCTGATGCCCAAATCATTCCAAGCAGCAAGTTAATTGTTAATAAGATGAACAGTTTCATATCAGTGCGTAAAAATCAGACCATTGTTAGTAATGTGAACTCAGGATCAATACTGGTTTTAATTATGTAAGTGGGGAAGGGAAAAAAACCTCTTACTGCTATACTGTGCCTTGTTAGCTGAGCTAGAAGTGCCAGGCTGAGCCTGACAAAACATCCTTAGCTTCAGACTTCCTATCTGCAAGACATTTAATGAAAAATAAGTTTTTTGTGATGATCAGAATAACATTATGTTCAGTTAGCCTTTCAAGCATTTCATATATTTTCATAATTTCCTTTTATCATAACAACAAAATAAAAGCAGCTTTTTTGGGAACCTGATCACAATTCAGTTCAGATGGATTAGAAAGGAATTATAAATGTAATTTTTGCTACATTTCTGGCTGGCCTCTGGTATCCATATGCATGGCTATATGAAAGCAGGCAGTATGGACACTTGCCAGCTTCACACTACGTCATTTTCAGGAGCTTTCAGACCAAATTACTGTATTCAGAAATAGAAATGCTTGTGGTCTCAGCATCTTGTTATCCTGAATTTCACAGACTCTAGCTCACTTGGTTTGGTTTTATTTTAGAATCTGATCTGGGAAACTGCTTTCAAAACTAATGTGCTCAATTTTATGGCCTACACCAAAAGGACAGCAGGTATCACCTATTTTTCTATAAGATTTAGTTACTGTCACCATTTTATGATGGTTCACACTTAACATTCTTTTTATCCACTTGCCAGAAAGGCAAACATACTAAAGGGCAATATATAAAAATACCAAAACAAACCAACCAAAATTTTAAACCCTTTCAAGGCAAGTATTTTGTTAATCAGCCCCAAGACACTAAATAATGAAGTAATGGAACAAAGCAGAGACTCCTTCAATGTCTGGCTTCTTCCACTTGGAGAAACTGATGCAGTTAAATCTCTGTATTAATCAGAAGCACAATGAAATAAAGCAGCATTTGCTTTCAGGCACTGAGGGACATCCTTTTGTGCCCCTCAAAGCAGCACTTCAAATTCTTCCTGAAGTCTAAAACCCCACAGAACTTGTTCCTTAATCTACTGTAGGGACAAACAATAGGAGGTCTCAGCCCTGCCTTTGCTTTCAGTTTTATTTCTGGAGATAAGTACAACTCTTTCAGCATGGAAAATCCAGCTCTGTGGCTGCAGTCAGTGCTTCCTACTGGGAACTCTGTGAATGGCAATCTGTGTGCAGAATCTGCTCCTTTTTCCAGGAGCCTCCCTCTCCTGCAGGGTCAGGGCTGGGAACACCTCCCAGCCAGAGGCTGAGCTGCCAGGGGGCATCAACAGGGAAAAGATGACAGCCAGAGCTTGGTGAAAGACCTGGGATATTGGATCTGCTTTGGCTTATCAAAGCACAGCATCAAATGCAACAATCCACAGGCCACAACAGAGAAAATTATCTTGAGGATCAAAAGCTGAGATAGCTCTATCCTGATTATAGGGATAGCAAGGAAATACAAAATTCACCACAAAATAGGGTTTAAGTTGGGCCTTTTGTTTTGAAAATCCTCCTGCTTAACAGACTCCATCCCTTTCTCTCAGTGGTTTGCTCAATTAGGAAAAAAGTTTCAATTTGTATGCTGTAAATCTTAATAGAAATTAATTGTACTCACTATAATTAGCATTTTGGAGCTCCCTACTTATGACCTCTTTTCTGGAAGGCAGTCTGGCTACACAAAGTCCAATGTTGGATAGCAAATCATTTTCCAGCCTAAATTAAAGGCAGCATTTGGTTATATATAGAATCTTATCTTCTATTAAGCTTAACAGGAGGGATATTACTCCACTAATTAAAAAAAATGCCTTTGGGGTGGGGTGTAAAGGGATCTTAAAACCAGTGGATTTGCATAAAAACTAAGGGAAAAGATGGGAAAATGTATTATAGTGAAATACAACATTGTATCTTCTCTTGTAAAAATAGTCTATTGGCTCTTCAAAAAATAAAAGAGGTCACTACATACAGTAAAAATAGGAAGTAAATGTATCTAACAAAGACAAAAAGCAGTTAGCCATCAGGTAGGTGATTATTTTGGTGGAAATCACCTTCCTACAAGGAGCAATCTCCTTTTCCTAACATACGAGTTGGCCTGAGGCCTCACAAGCCCTTTGTTTTTCTCCATTTGCTTGTGGTTTTGAGGGATTTGAGCTTTGCTACCTCAGTGGGTGGCACAGAACCCAGAACAAGTGCTCGAGCACGGAGCAGGTCATTGCAATCTCTGCCCTGAGTGTGCAGGGCCAGAGAGAAAGTTCAGCCCGACGTGGGGCTGGGGACACAGGGAACCTGGGCACACAGGGCTTGGCCAGATGAATTCCATTGCAAAGAGACAAACAATGAACTTGTTTAGGATGTCAGACCATTCATGCAGATGACTGCACATCACTTACTGTGACAGCAAATCCTGCATTTTGGGGGACAGCCAGGCTGCTACCTCAGCCTGGACCACAGAGACCTGAGGCCTTCCCAAACAGCAGCACAGAGCAAAAAACTGGGTGAGCTGTGGCCTCCCACCATCAGAAGAGGAATAAAAAGTGCTACAAGGCCAGTGGGCCACAGGTATTTATAGAGCAAGGCCTGCTGATGTCATTTTAAGCTGAGGTCTCTGTGCTGGATGCCTGTCAGGGATGAACTGAAAACCTCAGAGTTTTCAAAATGGGATTTGTTTCAAGACCCATCTCTCTACAATTGTTTTCCAGTTAAAAACAAAAGTAGACTTCTTTTTAGCATAATCCATACACTTTTTATATATGTGGTTACCAACATTAATTATCAAATGCCTTGAAAGACAGTATTTTCCATGATAATGTCAAAAAATAATTTTCTGATAATTTTTGGGGCTCTTTTTTTATCAATTCCCTTCACCTTTATTGGGGTTTTATTTTGTTTGTCTGTTTTAACCTATTTATGAGGCCCAGTGTCCAACATACAGTTGTTTAAATTATAAATCATCAATTATAGCTTGGGGGGGCTCACTTGTATTGACCTAAAACTATTTTCATGGTAATGGGGCAAAAAGGAGAGGTGGAAAAGGCTACATGAGCCAAATACTGATTTTGCATTTGCAGTATAAAGGAATGTACTGGAAAACTTCCAGATAGTTATTAATCATTTTCAAGACTTAATAACCTGAAGCAGCCCAACAGCCACTCCTTGTCCAGTCTCCAGCAGAAGAAATGGGAGTTTATCCTGACAGGGTGTGTGGGTTTTCCACTGCAAGACTGACCAGTTACTTGTACTGCAAAATAGTAACAACTTACAGAAACTGTCTGCATGCAATCAAACACTTTTTATTCAGGGATCCTAAGGATTTTGGAGCCCAAGGGCAGGAACGGTCCCTGCTTGTGCAGAAGAATACTATATCAGAAAAGGGTACATAATTCACAGAAGCTTCTGCAGGAGAAAGAGACACAAATTTCTGATCACTCAATTCTAACAACTTCTTTTTCTGAGCTTGTGACTTTGTGGACATGTAATATATCCCTGCAAGCTGGGGAAAAGTGGCAGCTCCCAGAAGTCTGCATGTGTAGGTCTAGTTTCAACTAAGTAAAATAGCTATTTATCAAGAGAATTTTGGATTTTTTAAGGTGAAGGTTTGGCCTTTTACAATTTAGGCAGCCAAGGAGGGAAAAAAGTCAATATTAGTGTTTAGGTCTATTTTTATGAAATTGATGCATTGGTCCTATTCACTTAGGGCCCCACACTGTGATGCACTGTCTGCTAGACTCTCTAACATCCCTGGGTTTGGCATCTCTTCAAAAATAGTGGCACTTCACAGAAGAGTGAATGGGCAAGAAAGATATTCAGAGTATCTTCAGAAGCCATTGTGGAAGAAAATCCAAACCTGTGCATTTATGTCCCATCCATAAATGAATAACCAGAGCCAATGAACATCACCCCACTGACCTGAGCCAAGTTACAACAGCTCAGATGAGCTGTTCTTGTGGATTTGTGTTCTTGTGCAGGGTTATCTATCACACGTTTTGGCTCTATTTGTTTGAACCCTCTGCAGGGGAACTGCTCTGCTTCCTGGCTGAGCCTCTCCCTTTATCCTGCACATTCCCTCTCTGCATGGCTCTTCCCAGGATGCTGCTGCTTAGGAGGGGGCCAGTGATGGCTCCCTGATCTCAAACAGCAGAACTCCACCCTCAGCTGGAGGTGCAGCTGCCTCCAGTGCAAGCACACAGCTTCCTGTGAAGGGCAGGGACTGCAGCACAGCTGAGGTTGACAGGAGCAGCTTTGTGCTCATCACATCACTCCTCCAAACCAAAGGGACAAGGACAAACTGGCCAGGGGTCAGTGGGAAGGCTCTCCAGCACCCCTGTCCTGCTTTCTGGCTGCCCCTCAGGACTTGTTCCCCCCACTCTCCTGGGTGTGTGACTCTCCTGGCTTTAACAGTGCCACCCCTTCTACAGCCCCCCCCCCCCCATATTCCCACTGCACTCCTGGCACAGTCCCACTCTGGGGATCACATTCCATCCATTTCAGCAGCTCATTTCTCTGGCCCTTCACCAGCCAGGCAGCAGGTTTTTTTTAAGGCCTATATTCTTGAAATAGTTACAGTGAGCAACTATTAACATAATTGTGAGCAATATTACAGCAACAAGGGGAAACAAAGCTTTTATCTGCTCCCTCTATGGCAAATTAGCTTTTTTTTTCTCTAAAGAGAACATTATGCAAGTAAAACTCCATGTGCTTCTCCAGCTTTCACTGAGCAGAACACAATTGTTTCAAAGAAAAGGGACAAGCAATACTTATTAGGTTATTTGCTATTCATTGTTTGACTTCTATATATAGAAAAGAATTTATACAATGCCCTTTTTAAATGCAGTGATTTCCCTGGAATAGTTGCCTTTCAGTAGTAGGAAGTTGTTTTTTAATGCTTTTTGTCTCCGGCAATTTTCCATTTCCACAAGTTTATTTATGACAATAGTACTTTTTATTCTCCCTGTAGACACTTCTTGGTGATAATTATTACATAATTATGGCTTTTGGTCTTGTTAATACTTGCTATGAATATTCTGAGAATGGTTGATGGATTTTACCATGTTCTTTCCTCAATGCATTTTTGCCATGACTTTGTGCTCCCTGACTGAACAGATGCCGAGATGCTTCTCACCTGCTTCTTACTGATTCACCTCTCACAGTTCCTAAATTTGCCTGAAACCCTGTGGTATGAAGAGAGACAAAGTCTCCACCTCCCTGTTACCAAAGTTTCCCTGTGATGTTATGATTCGCTGTCTTTATCAATCCCAACATTCCATGGAAGACATGAAAATGGAAAAAAAGCAAGCAAAAAGCAGACATTACACAGAAAAGCAGAAACTTACACCCAACAATCTTCATCTCTGCATCAGAAACAAAGGGGAGAGAATAAAGGGAAAGGAACAGGAGAGAAGCCAGGAAATTAAGACAAGGAGAGAGAAAAAAGAGAAAGAAACATCACTCACGAGTTGGAGATGAAGCATGCACTTTTCATCAGAGGATCAAAGGAAAAGGCAGAATACTTATCAGCACATGGGCAAGGGGAGGGATGTCCTTGGGGGACTGACAAACACCAAGCCTGTGCAACAGATTTCTGCTCAGCAAGTCCTGCACAAAGCCCAGCTGCAATCCCCAAGGAGCAGCACAGGCCTCACTGCTCTCAGCTCTGGGAAAGGTAAAATTGGCACCATCAGATGCATGACCTTAAACCCAGGAACAATTTAGAAAAGGAATAGAAAAAAAAACCAAGCTACAAATGAACAAAACCCCACCATAACTTCTTCAAGAGGCTGGTTTGACCAAATCCCCTCTGATTTTGCCAAAAAAGATAACTGAAGTCTTTATGATGCTCTTGTCAGATCACAACAGTAGGAAACAAAGAACATTTTATCTTTACAAAAGAAGGCAGGAAGGGTTGTTTTGTACAATATTAAGCTTGTTCTCCATAACCATGCAAGATACAAACCCATAAAAAACCAGTTTCACTTTGTTTCTCAATGATGACCAGCTACCACTGATGTTTGCCTATCTGAGGGACAGAAAAAGAGGGAAATACAGGGAGCTAAAGCTACAGTTTATAAAAAAAAAGGGATAGGAAAACAGTAATGAGACACAGCTACAAAATTTTAATAATTAAGATGTGCACATGTGAGAGAATTTCCTGTTAAAAAAGAAAATGAAAACGTTCAAACCTATGACAAAAAAAATTAAGTTGAAGTGCTAGAGCTATTTACTTTTCTAAAAATAGGTTTCTTGGTTCAGCAGAATGATCACTGCTTTTTTTTAAAGTACCAGATGACATAGCCTTTATTAATTTATTCATAAAAAACATTTTTAAACCACACTGTCCTGAAAAATCTTGCAAATTTATATCCACTTGCAAAATACAAGTCACCAAGTTTCTGTGCTGTTTTCTGGAAGAGGAAACCCTGTGTTTAATGAAAAACATTCTGAAGCAAAGCAAGGAAGAGCTAGTTTGAGAAAGAAAGTTCAAGCAGCAGACACAGCTGAGAACTGCTAATGTGCATGACTGGCTCCTGTCTTTGGTTAGGGGTTTTTGTTTCTCTTTTTTAGGTCATGTGTGTTCCCAGTGAATTGTTTTTCAACTTTAGACAATAGTTATAAGGAAGAATGTTTGAGCCTGGATAAGTATAAAGTGTATTGACAGACATTCCTTGTTCATGCAGCTGGGCTAATCCACCTGCAAGGTAACGCAACCCAAATGTTCTACCCTGGATGTCAGGCAAACTTCAACCCCAACTGGATCTGTTGTGTTAAAAGCAAACAACAGGCAAATATCTGCTGTCACTTGAGTACATCAAACATTCTTTGAGTTCCAAAAAAACCCTCATTAGTAATTAGACTGAACACTGCTGCATCAGTGGAGTTCCATTACATTTCAATCTCCTCATTTTCCAGAGATATCATTATTCTGGGGAATACCCAAGATAGTGAAAGCCTTTGTTTGGAGCCCCATTCGTGACTATCCCTCTCTTCACAGCTCCTCTCTACTCTGGCAATGTCCTCATTTATAACTACAGTGAAAGTTGATTCACACTTCCTCAACTGCTTTGCTTTTCTTACTTGGTGTTTACAGACATGTACAAGCTGCCTTTCCTCACAAATAGAAGCATTATTCCCACAACGCCAAAAGCTTCACATCTAAACCCAATATATGAAAACCTCTTGTGGCACACCTGGAATCAAGAAGTTCTGTGCCCAGACCCTCTAGAGAGGCAGGAAGCATTTAATAGCAGAATGGTGATCCTTTCCCACATTTGCTTCTATCCATCAGGATTTTGAGCATATATGTATATGTGTGTGTGTGTGTGTGTGTGTAAATCTATGAGTTCCATTCCAAACAGGTTATCATCTCAAAACCCCAGTGTCTTCCCCAAAAAGAACTGTGGTTCTCACAAAGAGAATCTGAAAATTTGGATTAGCTGCAGTGAACAGAGAATTTTAAAAGCTTAGGGCAGGAGCACTTTTTGTATGAGCACTGCTGACCTGTTTGCTCTAGCCCTGGCCCAAAGCCTTGCCCAAAGCAGCAAATACAGGGGACACACTGTGCACATGCAGAGGGGCCAGGGCCCAGAAAACAAAAAAAAGTTCCCCAGGGGAACACTGCAGACACAAAACTGTTCCTTCAGCTTCAGTGGCCTGAACCACATGAGGTACAGCTTTATCCATAGAAATGGAGGATCAGTTCTTGCAGGAGAATCAATTCCCTTGCATAGGTGTGTAAGTGTGACATATCCAGCTGTGATCTCAGTTACAGCAGATCACCTTGCAGCTGCTGTGTCTGTACATAAGCCTGCAATAATTCATCTTTTCCCTATTTGATTGCTTTGGGTTATGGCTGGAACTGCTACAAGGTCATTAAGAACAAAAACTTATAATTGGCTTGATAGCCCACATGTTCTGCTACTCTGTTACCACTATTTTCAAGCTCATTAGTAAATATACACGTTGTTCTAAATCCTTTGACTCTTTAGTTTCTAGAAATGCTTCCCACCTACTTCTCATTTTATTGTGGTTTCTGAAGAGCTCCCATAATGAGACTACAACTACTTCTAGTACTGATGTCTCACTGCAGCCTTTTGAGTAATAAAATCTAATGCTTTTCCCATTATCCTTTCATCAAATCTCCCATGTCTGTAAAGTTATCCCTGGGCTTGCTCATCACAGCAATGAAGTAATAGTTCAAATGCTACTAATTAGCAAACCCATTTCTTACCACACTGCAGAAGTCAAGCCACTGTAACACCAGGTTTTATGTGGCTGCATGACTGCCCACGTTCTGGGCTCTTCTTTATATCAACTCTTGGCTGTGCTGGGGCTGCCAAGCCAAGAAGCATCTCCAGCTGCTGCTCCAGAGGTGAGGAGCAGAGGAAGCACAGCAGGGCTGCAGCCAAGACAGTGCATAGACCAGCTGCTCTGTGAGGCCAGAGGGAAAATCTGACCATGTCTGTGCCTTCTCTGCTTCTCATTACAAAAGGATCACACAAACTTGAAAACATCAAGGTTGCAAAGTGGAAACTATTTTTTTCCAGGATTTGCATTGTTGGGAAGAAGAAATTTCATGCATTTAAAAAGAAACTTCTCTATGCTGAGTGTAAAAAAGGGATGTTAACTGGCAGGGGTTGTAGGGAGCATCAGTGCAATCCTTCCAGATCCCCTTCTATCCACGTGATTTTAGCACCTTCTATCACTGTAATGTCTGCTCCTGACAATGTTTTAGCATTTGCCTCCCCAAATCTGGCATTTACTGATAAATAAGACAACTCTGTTACAAATCCCACTCAGGTAAAGTGCCCATCCCAGCTGCACACGATTGGGAGAGTATGAGAAAAGAATGACCAGTATTTTAGCTTGGAGCTGCTCTGTTTACCTGGCATGATAACATCAGGAAATCCCAGCTTCCTGGTGACAGAAACACCTCTGTTAAAGATCATGGGGTTTTCTCTTCGAATCTGCTCCATGTCACCACGAAGAAGCTGAAGAGATATTATAAGTCCTGGGAAAAAAACCCAAAGAGGTTCATTGTCTCTGACCTAAGAATTAGATTCTGTGTGTACAAAGCATGCAGGTAAACTAATGTTTTGCTCCACAGTTAATGTAATACAAAATATAAACACAGAGTTCTTTTCTCCCTTGGAGTAATTGAAAATTGAAATGGAGGAAACATTATATGTTATAAAGGATCAATTAAGAACACAGAATTATATTAAAATACAGCTCCTAACAGACAGAATACTTAATTTTGCAGACATGTCCCAGGTATAGAAAGTACCATTATTTCTTTTCCTCACATGCAGCAGGTTATGACACCTCTGTCTGAGAGACCACCAACCACACAAAGCTCTGGAACTTCTCTAAAGCACCTTTAATTCTGCTTTATACCATGAAAAAAACTTAAATATCAAAGTGTATCTTTTCTACTCATTTCTTTAACTGCTTCATAGAGGGCTGATGATTTTAATGAAATTCTCAGCAGTTCCACAGCATGTTTCAGAAGTGCCAACTGGCCAAACTGACTTCAGCAACCAGCTCTGTGACTCAGTGGATCACCTGAACCAGGAATAATTACACACTTAATCTCAGTCCAGCTGTTTTCTCTACCTGCTTTTAATTTACAACATAGGAGAGTGTACTGGTAAAATTATGAAGTTCAGCATTACCATATGAAAAAATACCAGGATTGAGTTCAGCCATTTAAGCCCAGTCTCATCTGCTGAGCATACACTACCAGCTCCACATATCCATGAGAATTACCTGCACAGAGCAATTTGCCACATTCTTTATCTCCTTCACTGTCACTTGGCCAAGAGTTCATTCTGTCTTCTCTGTTCACTGCCCAGAACAGCACACACCAAACCAAGCCCTGCCTCGGATGCACATTTTTGCATGAGCCAAAGTCCTGCTTTTTCCTAAGCTCAATATCTGGGCTTTGTGACCAATATTTAGTCACCATTTTCTCAGACAAGTTACCAGGGAAACAAAACCAGGAGTGTACCTCCCACCCACTTCCTGCCTTCTCCCCCTGAAATAATTTTCAAGCCTGTTGTTTGGCTTCAGTCAAATTTGGCAAATAAATAGATACCCAGATTACATGAAGATTGTATACATTTCATGAATACTGGGAGTTGGGATTTAAAAAATGAGGATAAAGCCTTAAAATGAAGGAAAAGAGAGGCCAACCAGCCAGCTGGACAGTCAGCATGTATGTATTTAAAAGCTGCCAAAACATGGACTTGCAACTGCCCAGCTGGGTAGGCAGGAGAGCACTGCAAGGAAAACACAGGCTCTGAAACCATGGAAAACATCCAAGCCCTTTGAATACCATGTATGAGGGTGTCTGTGTGTACAGAAGGTTTCACAGCATACAAGAGACATGTTCATTAGAAATCAGTCTTGACTATTTTTGCCACTTACAGGAAAACTTGTTCATTTTATATCCTTGATTGCTATTAAAAAACAAACCAATGAAGATAAATTTTAAAAATTCCAGTATAAAAGGAGTGGAGCAAATTTGGAAGTTCAGATGTTGCTCAAGTTTTCAAAGTTACAAAGAATTTAGGAAGATCTTTTAATAATGACTAGTGGATAACTTTAACAAGAGGAACAGCAGGGAATGAAACCAGCTTTACACACAGTAAAATTCCACACCTGCAAAATGTTTTGTTTGCTTATTGTTGTGCTTAATCTCTTCTATGGGAGTGTGCACTGCATATTCCACTAGTGTCTCAATATGCAAACAAGCAAAATTAAGACAAATTCAGTATTGGACATCAGCATGATTCAGGCACTTGGTAATGAATGCAGAACTGGCTGTAATGAAGCTGAACTGTATCCTATCAGCTGCTTCATTGGGAATGGGAGAGCAGTGAGATCTCTGAATTAGCAACTGCATACATCATTACATGAGGTAAACAGATAAGACAGGTTTTACTGTCCCTATTTATCTCTCATTAGCTACGAAAGGAAAACCTCACATCTCAGTGCATTTCTCTGCTACAAATAATCAGCTGTTTCCTACAGGGGATGTTCAGCTGTGGCTCTGACAAACAAGCCCCAGAGATATTTACCATAGTTGGAGCTAGGGGCTGTGTATTTGGTGCTGGACTTGCGGATGATGTTTTCGTGGATCTGGCACCATTCGTTTTCATTGTTACACCTAAAAGAAAAGAACACTAATTCAAGTTAAATGCTTTCACTGAACCATCTTAGAACACAACAGTCAACTTTGCTGTAGAGATAATATGAAAGCTTGCAGGGTTCAAATGAATGAGAGAAATCCCACATAACTCTTATTTTTAAAAGTGGAAGGAAACAAAATATTCTCTAACAGTTATGTCCCTTTAATGGACACTCTGGAGCTGGTGGTGACTCTTCTGTCATAAAAGTCATTGTTCCACTCTTCAGATTATGACAGAATGAAGAAAGCTCTGGACATTCTATCTGAATTGTCATGTAGAAAATGAGTGCTAAACTTCTGTTCAGGATCCCAAACACAACATGCAGGAATTGAAGAGCCACTGAGACAGGACCCAAGGAAACCATCCCCACACTCTGAGGCCACAGGCCACTGTCCCACAGGATGGGAGAGACCTCAGACTGGGGAGAGAAAGGCAGAGAACTGAAGTGGCCTCCTTTATCAAGCTTTTAAATGGAAGATGAGCCATATAATCTTCTCCCATGTGAAAAAAATGGCACCTTTACCACAAATAGTGCTATTGGTTAAAAAAGAAAGGCAAAGCAGTATGATGCTCAAGTCTAATTGCATTTTAAATACATCTATGCTTTACTTAAATTACGATGGCAAGATTCAATGATACCCCACAAAGTCAGCAATTTTTAACTCAGCAGCAATAGTCAATCTCATTTCTCCTGAAAAGCAATTGGATTAAACCATTTAATTAAACTTCTGTCCTATTGACTCTTAAAGGTTAAAAAAAAGAGTAAAGCTAATACTCCAAGCTTTCAGCTCCTAGGAGTTTTGAGAAATAAACCCCTTTGTAAAACTTCTCCAAGGATATTACAATTTCTTCCCTTTTTTGCTTCCCCCCAAGAGTACAGCATGTCAGCACAGCCAGGGTAAGACACACAGCAGCTCCTGTGAAGACAGTGGGGATGTTTTTGCTCTTGCTGCATTATGTAACTGAAGAACAGCATGGCAGAAGGAATTCAGGCTATCTACAAGCAGGAACTGGTAATTTCCTACAGCTTCAGTCTTGCAAAACCATGTGCTGCCAAGAATAATTAGGTAACCCCCAAAGCCTGTGATGGTCCAATTAATGATACCCACAAATGTTCTTAGAACATCAAAAGAAACAGAGACAACTTGGAACAAATGAAACACAGAGAACATTTCACTTGCTCTACTGCCCACCTCCTGTAAGGACTGTGTCCCTTCTGGGAGGAGACACCAGATCCCACACGGCCACACAAGGCAGATCAACACGAAGTGACCAAGCAGAACTGCACAGGATGGTAAATTGACTGTATTTGCCCCAAAACAATCCCTCAACACCAAAACACAACAGAGCTAAGGCATTAATGGACAGGACACCCTGCCAATAATTGTAGTGTTGTGTGATAATTCAGCTCACTCATCAAGGAAAAAATAAAAATTATCTTCACATTGTCAACACATTAGAAGCCATGTATCCTACTCCAAATAAGATTCTCTAAAAGCAGAGAGAGAACCTATAGCACAAACTCCATACCATCCTCCCTCCTCACAGTTACAAACAAATGTCTAACCTCTGGTGATTTTTTAGTTGCTGTTCCAGCCTATGCAGTGCAAGTTAAAAAAGGTTTCAGCCTCCAATGACTTATGCCTGCAAATTAACCTGCAACCAAGTCATCCCAAAATCAACTTAAAGGCAGCTTAAAGCCAGTGTTGTACCAAGTGCCAGTGGAAGCTGCACTTTGCATTTCTGGAGTGCCAGGAAGGAAGATCTTCTCCCAGCATTGACAGGCTGGCCTGGAAACACTTGGAATGTGTCTTACTGTGCTCACATTTTACTTGTCCAAATACCAAGCAGATAAAAGAATCTATTTCTCCTTTAAATAAGAATTCACTCCTGAGCCATCCTTCACCTTTGAGGCTGGCTGGTTGTGCAGCAAATGCACATTTGGAATGTTTTCCATCCCACAGCAGCTGGGGACAGCAATAGGATGGGAGCTCTTGTCCAGCTGGGCAAACAGCAACAATGGAACAGCAAAAGGAAGAGGCATTCAGGCATTAATGGGGAAGAATTTCAAGATCTAGGGCTGGAGAAAGAGGGGAAAAAGATTGAAAGAAAATAGGACAGGGAAAAAAAGCCCAGAAAAAGTGAATATGGAAGAGAAATGCATGAAGTTTTCAGGGGAATTGTAAGATGAACACAAAGAGTAATGTTCAATGAGCAAAAAATTTCAATAAAGATAAAGATTAATACAAAATATTAAGTCAACGTACTTCAGAAAAAAATGGACTGAGAATTTAACTTTCATCTCATTTTAAAATTATTTTACATATATATTAAAAAGAATTATAAAAGTAAACCTTTATGCTTTTGCATAATGAGCTTATAACTACAGCTGTGGTACTCTATCCTCTTAGGGAGATTTTAACATGACTGTGGGATTACCAAAGAGAAAAATCTCAATTGTGAGAAAAAAATATTTTTCAGACATAAATCTTTAACAATAATAAGGCAAGCTGAGAAAGACTGGTGAAGTAAATTGATTTTTTTTTCCCCCTCCCATAAGCATTCTCTTGTGGATTCAGAAGAAGTCTCCATTTACAGACCATGTATTTGTTTCAGCCTTTGTTAGGTATTCAGTCTTTCAAATTTTTTTCCAGCTTCTCCCTGTGAAAACGCTTTTCTAGCTGCCTCATTTGTGGCAGCTGTAAGCTTTAACCACATTGTGTATAAAAGGAATGCTTTTTACTGCTCCTTGTAAAGTACAAATACACCTCTCTCCTTACTTCATCTTTATGATGTTTAGGAGTTGGCCTGAGGCATTTTAACAGTAATCAAAATAAGAGCAGCAGGTAAGAAAAATCAGTTAAGGGCTGTTAAAGCACTCATATTCAACTTTAAACTTCCAAAGGACAAAACCCTGTCATTTCAATTGCAGCCAACGAACAGGAAAAGGCAGGTTAGCTAAAGGAATGAGCAAAGAGAAGATGCAAGAGACAAACCTGTGACAACTCTGTCATGAAAGACCAACAGCTATCAAAGCTGCAAAGGAAATGAGCTGGTGCCCCTCAGATATATCCATGTTCCCCCCTGAATATTTCTGCTGGAGGTTTACACAGAACACTGCAAACAGCTGCAACATAAAAGAGTGATGTACAAGCCTTCCTGCAGCCCAGGAGAGTGATAAGAGTGATAAAGAATTACAAACATCTGATTACAGAGCTGAATGCAGCCAGGGGCTCTCCCTGCCCACGTGAGGAACAGCTGGTGCAAATCTGCTGAGGAATTTGGGCAGAAGCTGTTGGTGCTCTGGGTGCTGTGAAGGGAACCCACAGATCACTGCAGATGAGCAGAAAGAAAAGGGAAGCTCTGTTTCCTGAGATTTTTATTCCATCACCGTACCAAGACTTTAGGTTGCTCTAAAGGGCTGTGTGACTTCACTTGTCACTGACAAAGTCCAGTGTTTCAACAAGTTTTTCTGTCCTACTTTTCAGAAGCTAAAGAAGCATTAAATGGGCGACAAAACAGAAATCTAATAATGAGAATGTTCCACTTCTGTAAACATTCAAAATGTTGCAGTTGCAATATATTAACACCATATCTACAAAGCCAATAGAACTATACAGCCAAAACCCACTGCTCTGAGATAAGCTGAAACTGAATGTGACAAAAGGCCAAGACTGGCCAGATTCTACTGACAGAGAGAAGAGAGGACCATTTCCCCCCTATAATTTGACATTTTTGCTACAGTTTTCATAACTTTTGGCAAAAGAGTAATGAAAGAGATGACTCTGAGAGACTTTTGCTTGGACTTAAGAGATTTCCAATGTATGAAGAGACACCAATAATCTTCAGTGAACAGTAAGACATTTTTTCATTTAGTTTCCCTTGAAGGTCACATTTTCTGCTGCTGAATGCATGTCTCAAAGAATGACAAAGTTCCATAACCCACCAAATTATCTTATTACTCTCAACAGTGGCCACAGACCACAAAGCAGTGTCAGCTGTGCCTCAGCCCATCTGCAAATCAGATCTTGCCAGTATTTATCCTCACTGACAAGGGATTTAAATATTCCCTGCAGTCTCCAGACAGTTTGTCTGTGGCCTCTTTATTACAACTGCGAGACCACATTTCATAATAAGAATGTTAGTTCAAAGTTCAAAATCACAAATAACTGAAGACACAGATTCTTGCTCAAAAAATGTTGATTTGTTTTGAGAATTTTGGTCACACACTGTTGACTTCAGTTGTTTTCTACTTCTTTTCTTGGTTACCACGAGTGGTAAGGAATAGCAGATGAGGCATGAGTTATTATTCCCTTCATCAGATGAAATGCAGCACATTTTGAGTTTGAGCTCAGCAGATTTTAAATAATTTACATTAATAAAAGAGCAGCTTTGCAAGTCACATAGATTTGGGCAATATTCAATAACTTCTGAAGCATTTCACACACCTGAAATATCTGTGGATAATATTCATTAGTTTTTATGAGCTGCTGGAATAATAAAGAAGCAAAAAACTTCCTTCTAGGAGTTACTCACGTGTAAACTTTGAGCACAAAGTCCTTTTCCTCCTTGATTTCCGAGAGGGACTGGAGCACATCCATGATGCTGAGCACGGCGCAGCCGTAGGGGCGCCGGTAGTGCAGGTGGGGGGGCCCTTTCTTGGAGTCATTGAGCAACATGCGGCCTGAAAGGAGGGACACTCAGACATCAGGGATGGACACACAGCCACATCCTGCCTGCTGTGTTCATTACAGCCAGCACTTTCAGCTCCAGGCTGCAGGTGACACTCCTGCCTGGCTCTGGAGGAGCTGGGGTTGCTTTTGCCCCAGCCCCACGTGCTGGGGCCCATGGAGGTGCTGGTGCCAGCCCAGGAATGCTGGGCAGGACTGGCACAGCACCAGGGCTGCCTCTGCAACTTCCTCCTCTCCAGGAGCCTGGGGGTCAGGTCTGGGAGGGGACACAGCCAAGACAGCTGACCCACACTGGCCAAGGGATGTCCCAAACCATGTGACACCTGTTCAGCAACACAAGGGAAGGGAGGAGTAGGGACATCGGTCACTGTGAGGTTTGGCTTTTATACAGACTGAAGCCTGACTTCCTGGGAAGTGACTGGACATTGATGGCTGATGGAAAGAAGAGAATGAATCTTTTGCTTTCCTTTGCTTCTGCTCATTAGATAAAGACTGCCTTTATCTTCACCCATGACTTTTCTTCCATCTTATTTACTCCCCAGCCCCATCCTGCTGATAAGGGGAGTGACAGAGAGACTTGGAGGGCACCTGGTGTCAACCCACCACAGCTTTTCACTCAAACTTTTCAAACCCAGAGGTCCATTTGAACCTACACCTCACTCAGCCAAAACCAGCCAAGGGCAAAGTGAAAATCGTCATGTCTGGCCAGCTTTGATTTGCAGCTCCATGACACATATTTGCATCCAGCTGGGCTGACTACAAATCATCTGTGGATGAGCCAAGAATATGGCTGTACTCATCAATCTGACCCACACAGAGATCCACTGTGCTCCTTCCTTAGAGTGCAATATTTGCAAATTCTCATGTTATTCAACTGCTTTAAAGGAATGTATTACATATCATATATAATACTTGCAATAGTATATATTGGTTGTTTATCATGTTTGGATGGATATTTCTTGGAGCACAGGAAGGAGAATTCTGAAGTACAAAGCTGCTCAGTGATTAACAGCCTATGACTGAGGCAGTTTTTAAATAGAGCAAAAGATGCCAAGGCCAGAAAAATCACTGTGATAATCAAAGTGAACTTGTAACATTACACATAATAATTTGTCCAGCCCTTGCATCAAGGTTAATACAGCATCTTTCCACAGGCTTCATTTATCACCTCAAGTGATAACAGAGCAATTCTGACATGTAGGCTCTTATGACATGGGAAGTCAGATAATGAAACCCCGACCTCTCTGACACATTTGTGGATCTGAAGGCACACTGTCACTGACAGCACTACACACAAAGCTCTGCTTCGAGCTGCTGTACTTCAGAAAAGGTGCCTGTGCCTGGTAATGGGTGTGAGCAGTGACTGGGTTGGTGACAGGCTTAAAAACCCTTTCCTTGCAAACACCGCCTGGCCATTCTTCAGTCACCTGAAACACACAAATGGCACTGCACTTCTCACTTGTTTACAATAATACAGCTGAGGAAACTGTCTCTGCTGCTCCTACTATACACTGCTAACATTTCAGCACTAATATTTAAAATAAATTATACTTAACACAGGTAAAATATGTACTTGCACCACAGACTCCTACAGCAGCAAACAAATCTTGACATATATTTGTCTAACAGGCTCTGATTTACTCGATGTGGATGGTCACACAGGCTGATGTCCTGCCCTGTAACTCAGCTATACCACCAGTAAAAAGATCTCATTTCAAATTTTTAGACATTAAACAAAAAGCCTTTTACTTTGTCCCTCTTCTGTAGTGTTTAACCAAAAATTCAGTTTCAGATTCAGAAAAACAAAATCACTGCTGAACAGTCACCAGTAACTTTCTAACACTTAGCTCCATATGGTCTGAATGTCAATCAGTCTATGAGTGAGTTTTCTAAATGTATAAATCATTATAAAGTCAGCTAATTAAAACATACATTTAAAAATAGTCTAAGAGCTGTTTATTACATATATTTCAAGCACTAAATCATACTGTACCTATTCGGATTACATGGGCAACTATGTACAGATCCCTCTTCATGTCCTTGCTGCTGAGATCCTGAAAGATTAGAAAAAAGAGAGACATTCCAACATAAGTGCCTGCAATTGTAAATGTGGATGAAAACTCTGAAATCCCATGTTACAGAAAAGCAGGCCAAGAATTTTAAAAATGAGCTTCAAGAAAAACCAAACAGGAAAAGGAGGACCTACAGAAGAGCAAAAGGAAAGCTGAAGTTAAAGACGACAAATAAGTGTTATTAACTCTGAGAGAAATTTAAAAATAAATAAAAAATTAAGAAAATACACATAGGACACACTTTTCAATAACTCATTATTGCAGCAGTTTGCATTCACATGTCAGAATTGCAATTTCCTTGGTATGTTGTACTTTTCACTGATAACTTAATAAACAACCAGCAACTTCTGAGACATTCCTTGTCTGGTTTTTTTTTTTTTTTTAGTTACAGGAAAGGTGTAAGAAACATTTCTTCCTAAAAACCAGTTTCCCTATGCCACTCACCTCCCAGACAAAACTTTAAACAGATACTGTGTACTGGGAGAATATTCATCCCTGCTTTAGACTGATGCAAAAGGCTCCTTGTGCTCTACAGCAACAGCTGCTGCCTGTTTCTGTACTGAGTGCTGCCTTCTCACTGTCAGGTACTACTTACACAAAAATTAACTGAAACAGTCTCTGATTCAGATAAAAACTCATGGCTTTTTTTTAAAGAAGCTCCTCAACTACGTGGTATTATAACCACTATTAAAGGAAACAATGTTATTTTTATATAAAGAGAGGAAGAAATGTAAACTGTGGACATCTAAGATCTGTCATCCCTAATCTGAACCAATTTAGAATTAAAACATTCATTTTGCTGAAAGCTAAAACATGAACCTTAAATCACACAAGGAATTTCTTTCTCACGTGACTTGAGAACCCAAACCCCAAACAGTGAGATTATGATGGCAATGCAATTCCAGACTATGGTGCCACACAGCACAACAAAAGCTGGCACAGTGACTCAGAACTAGGCATAAAGGGAATTTATCCTAAGGAGAAGTTTCAATCCCTTCCCAATTGTGTTACATTGCTACATTACAGCAGGCAAGTAACAAATTCATGGCTGTACCTCCTTGCTCTCTAAAAGCAGCTCTGTATTTCCCAGGGCAGCAGATGCAGGGAGCTGCAGAGCCACTGTTTGGGATGCTGCTAACCAGCAGATCTGTCTCTCCAGAGGCAGAAAATGAAGCCACATAAACCATCCTTAGCATTTTCTCCTCAGGCTCGACTTTGCTGCTGCACTAAGAAGGGAACACACTTTCTAGGCTTTCTCCACCACCCAACATACCAGGGTAACATATGGTAGCCTTTATCTTGCATGTCTTGGAGACATGAAGTTCCACACTAAAAGAGATTTTACATAGTTTTCATCTCAGAAATGCCTGACAAGACATTTCAAAAAGCAAAAAAACTTGGAGGTAATACTTAATGCTCGAGAGACCAATAGATTCCTGAAAATATCTGTACTTTGACAGGGGGAATTTCATTATACCATCAGATTACCAGTTCTAATTAACAGCAATTTACTGAACTATTTTTTCAAAGGGCAGCTGTCAAAACATCAGAAAACGTCAGGGCATGAACATATTGATGGGTTCACACTTTAGTTGCTTTTCCAATTTCATAAATAAAGTGTCACAGGGAAAAGACAAAAAATGTGGGCCCAGATGGCCTTGCATTTCAGTTTGTACAGCACAGGCTTTTTATAAGGCAAGAAATTCTTACTATGACATGGACCAAACAATCAAAAGCCCCAACCTCCTTCCCTGTGAGGAAGTTTTCAGATGATTTCTCTGCAGAGAATCCATGTACATCTCCTAGGACCAGGAGAGGACAAAACACATTTACTGATTACTCTTAGGACTGCATCCAGGGTGGATATTTGTGGGTATTTCCCACATCCTTCTGAGCTTCCTAAATGATACTGACTGATACACAACATAACTTCATTATAATTCTAACTGAATGGCTTTTTAGAAAATCACCTCTAAATTTTCCTACCTGTATTGGGTACAGAAGAGTTACTCTACAATAATGGTTAGTTCTTTACAATGCTGGTTTCTAGAAAGGCCTGCTTGTGTGTTAGAAAACCCAAACACCATCACAACAACCCCCAACCACTGGAATCAAGGATACCTGTCTGCCAGTAATAAGTTATTTAATTCAGCTGCCAGCCTCATAGGCCACAGCGAATAAGGTATTTAACAAAAATAACAACCTTCTACAGTGTAGTTACATTTTAATTCAGACCCAGGAATGTTTCTAACATGTGCACAGGCTAAGGTTTGCTTGAGTGAGCTTTGATCTCCAGAGCAAGCAGTTTCTCACCTTTGCTATGATATGACAGCAGATGTAAAACCCAAGCCTGGGTAATTTTGATATCTTACACAAGGAGACAGCTGAACCCTTAGAAGTAACAGAGATAGCAGGAAAAGGCAGAGATCCCTTCAATTATCTAAGATATGGGCTGCTTGCCTTAGGGAAAGATGAGAGTTTTAGAAAGATACTGTGGTGTGGCGAGGTAAGGCAAGTAAATAAATAAATAGATTTAAAGTCAAGATGAACATCTTGAGCCTGGGAGAAGACCTCAAAATCACAGAACTATATTAACTTAGAAGCCTTTCATAATTAAGAAATTATTATAAGATAGAACCACTGCAGATAAAATGGTTATCCAAAAAAGCAAATATTTATTGCTCCTTTACTACACACTTTGGGAAGGTCTTTGATCACATTGATGAAAAATACTGTTTTAGAATTGTGAGATCTTTTGCACAGATAATTTTTCCAGTTATAATTCCAGTTATGTAGAGTATACATTCATTATAATTTTTGTTATGTAGAAGACACATTCTATAGCAGAAGAGTGAAAGTCTAAACACCTCTACCAGTCAGTGATGGAGTCTGAGCACCCTGGAGAGCTGAGATTGCAGCAGCTTTGGTATTTTTGCATAATAATAGGAAAGGGAGCTCAGGAGGTATCTCTGGTCAGGACTGGGGCTGCAGTGGCAAATGCCTGCCATCCCAGGGCTGGCTGCTCTTGGACTACACTGGCCCTACTCAGAATATACAGCAGGTCTCTCCTGGAACTGTGTTATGGCCCTGGCTGTAATTTAAAATTATTTTTTAAAGGGTGTAAAGGCAGAGCAAAACTGTTTCACACTGTTCCCCACACAGAGAGAAACAGGACATGTGCTCCATAACCCCAAGTCATGTGGCATGGGTGAGGGTGGGGAAGTTGGATGCTGAAAATCTTTTTCAAACTGATGAACCTCAGAGGCCAGAAAGTGCCAAAGTGGATACAAAGCTGTGCTGCCATTTGGGATTATTCCTTAGGGCAGCTCCTAAAGCTGCACTCCTGCCTTTCACCTGACTCAGACATCAGTGCTGAACCTAACCCCTGCCCACCTTCACTCAGTAGAGCCAGACTCTAGGTATGAGTTACCATCTCTGGGGTGGCAGTGTCACCTTGCTGATGTTCATCCAGCTGGCAGCACCTCACTGATGGTACCACAACCAGAACTGCTACTGATGTCAGCTTCCAGGTCAGTGCTACTTTTGGACTGCAGCTCTTAGATCCAGATGGAGACAGATCAGAGCATCCTTACCTGGATCTATTCTGTTCCCTAAGAGGAGGAATTCTGCTGCCTTCTTAAGGGAGAGAAGGGAACAGTGCTGGGGACCATGCCTGGCTCAGCATCCAGCCCTGCCTGACCTCAGAGTGTGTCACTGTCAGAACCAAAGCTCTGCCATCTTTCTTCTTCACTGAAGGTAAAAATACTTCTGCTACAGAGCTTCCAGCATGTGCACTAACTAAAGGTGAGTCACGATGGAAGGTGTTTATCACACTTGGGACCTGAGATCCTTACAGTTATTCTGTGAGGAGCTGTTAAGTTCCAGTGTCTCTAGATTTTCATATTCTTTCTGAGAAGAAGTAGCAGATAAAATGATGGTATGACACCTGATTCTGAGGGAATTTTAAACACTACTTAAGACCAGCACAGAAGCGATTTCTTACAAGGGCATGTAGGGACAGGACAAGGGGAAACACTTGTCTGATTTTCATTCAGAAAAAAGTGCCTTATTTTATGTTTAGGCCAGCACAGTTTTTCCCATGCTCTGTTATCAAAGAGCACAGCACATCCAATGAAAATAGTCAAAATTTCACACTATCTGCAGGAACAAATGCAAGTACTTCCGAATATTCACTTAGCCATAAAAACAATTCAGAAGTACATTCACTTTTCTATGTTAATGTTTAGTCAAAGTCATAACAAAACTTAGAAATTATTTCTTTTTTACTGATTATATTGGTGAGGAAGAACTGGGTTTCCTTCCCCTCAGGAAACCTCCAACCCCACTCCTGTGAGGGGAGAAGAAAGGGAACAGACACGTACTGTGAAAAGTGCACACATTCGATCGATCTTCTCCGGGTTCCTGGGGCCTCCATTCTTGTTTAACCTCACCATGAACCTCTCACTGAAAAACAAACAATGGTAAAAAAACAATCAGCTTTTCCTGTACATCCTTCAACAGCAAAACACAGGTAGATTTGGATGTCATTAAAAAAAGATGCAGTGGTTTTTATAATTCCAAAGTCTATAAAACAGTATTCACTGGTCTATACAAAACTACATGGAATAGCATAGATTTCTAATAGTAAGTAGTCTGCATGTAAAAACATTGTGTTGATGCATATTCATGATGCAATAACATTAAAATAATGTGAACATAAGAAGCACAGAACCTGTACACATTACAACTCCTCCAGGCAAAGGCTAAGGCAAATTTGCTGAGAGGTACACTGCCTTTGGTAAATCTGAGTTCATTAAAATCCACTCAAAACTAAAAGTTACAAGAATACCAATTAAGCAATCTCCTTCAACACAGAGCATTTCTAGAAGCAAGACACTAATTCAAATACATTAAGATTCAATTGATATAACTCTTACCAATCAAATTAAGCAGCCCTTTGATGAATAAAACCAGCACGTTTAGCCAGACTGTAAAATGAACAATACTCACAATGCATGGTAAGACATAGACATTCATATTTCTTCTTAAGACAGAGAATTTATGTGTATAAGTAAGTTTGATGAGCATTTTTTCCCTGGTGTGCAACAGCCCTCTAAATATTGACCAGTTTTCTTCCTAGATTTTCACAGAAATAAAGAGAGAGCACACCATTAAATCTTCCAATAATCACAGATCCTTTCAGTCCTATCCAGTACAACTGCATCAACTCCAGTAACCTTCATTTGATACATTTGCCAGCATATTATCCATGGTTGGCCTGAAGAAAATGAAAGAACAGTGTTCACACTACCTCTTTGGCAGCTTGCTCCAAGGGCCACTCATCCCTGCTGTTAAAGCACATGGACCATGGGAAATGCCTGATTTCAGTGCACAGCCACTGCTTTTTGTTGCCCTTCTGCATTAAAGAGCCCTTTAGAGAAGCTCATTTTTTGCAGGGCAGGGATAGAAGAGATATCCCCACACACAAGTAAGCAATTTAACACTGTTTAAAAAATCCAAAAAAAGTGCTGGATTCATTTTGTAGAACTCACCCACCATGAAATTTTTCAACAGCATTTCAAGAACAGTTCTAAAACTGTAAGATTGTAACAGTCTGGTACTAAGACCACCTGCACCATAAATACAAACACATCTGGGGGTTCCACATAGGTGAAGCCAAGCTGCTGCTCAGTGTAACTGTGATTTATCAGACATCACTTCTTGGCCCTTCCACACAGCTTTATGCTGTGAGTTCATGTGACCTGTCTATTATAAACACTGATATATTTTCAGAATTATTACTTTTGTTAAAATGGTCCTTAATTCTTGAGCATGACCTATACATCTCATTACACACCTTTGCATGATTATTTATGTAAGTAAATGATGCTCAGCAATCCAGATCATCCCTCCTTGGCTGTTTCACTCTCCCTGTCACTCACTATTACTCCAATCTCCATGTATCCCATAACCCCATTCAGTTATAATTTTAATTAATTTGCTACCAGTGCTTATAACCTCAGAGACTGCTGAAATGCCACAAAGAAATCCATAAGAAACAGATATTTCATGACTCTTTTGAGATGTCAATAAGTTGAGAACATTTTACCAACTGCTTTAATGACATGGTAAAATCCATTCTTTCAGTAATTTTGTGATGTGTTAAGTGGAGAGCAGGACAATACTAGACCTTCACAATATTATACTGACAGTCACATTACAACAACATTACATCTTCACAGCTCCCTCTATCTACCTAACACATAAATCAATGTTTACATATTGTATTTTAAATTTCCAGTAAGATGTAGTCTTGAACTTTCAAAACAGGGTTTTTATTATTATTATTTCAGCTCTAATGAGCAATTCATTTTCATACAGGAGCTGAATGCAACACTGTGTGTCACAAAACCCTGTGCAGACTGTCCCTTGGACAATGGCAGGGAAGGGGCTGCCAAGTCTTTGAGCTGAGCTGCCTGTATGGATTTCATTCATTAACAAAAGATTGCTTAGTGTGCTTTTAAAGCACCCAAAGAGGGATATTCTGGAGATTCACCCGATGGTCTCTTGCAAGGTTTTCCTCCATTAATAAGTGGAAATCTTTTAAAATTTGCAATTCATCTTTTCCTTGTTAAAGCCATGGAGAAAATCTGATTCCTGTCCCCCATTCCAGTGCTTTTCAAGAAATGAAGCAGCCACCACCCCCTCACCTGTCTATTGATCACTTGTTCCCTTATCCCAGCACCACTGCAGTAACAACCTTTGCATTCCTTCCCTTAATTTAGAGTCCTCTTGAGTTTGCGTGAATAAATAATTAAAGGGACTTTGAGTCAACTGCAGCGTTTCAGAACTGTGGAACAGGAAGAGGCATTTGGCCAAAGGAGATTCAAGGACAGGAGGCAGAGAGTGACAAGGCATCAGTGCCAAGAGGCCACCCCAAAGGACCAAGCCAACTCCAGTTCTCCCTCCTTTCCTTTCGCTCACTTCTCCTAAACTTGTGGGTTTGTTTCTCATCTCCAGCATTCCTCTAATCTTTGATATTACTACTGATCAAGAACAGTTTACTACTATTCTGCTGTTCTGTTATTATTCTAAGGTCTCAGTGGTGCTGATACTGTTAGGGTCGCTGGAATAGGACTGGAACCTTTTTTACACTGGTGACCCACATTATGAACTAGTTAGTCAGCTGCTTCCCATTTTACAACTGCAAATTTATTTCTATGTCAAAGCAAATCTGGAAGAATAACCCTGTTTCCAATGACCTGAAAATCCACTGCCTTCATCTATCATTGCAGATCTGCTTTTAGACAAAAATACATACATTTAGGGTCAAGAAACTTAATGGGAATTCAATATTTTAATTTCTTCTTTTAAGAGCTACGTCCTTGGAAAAAGTTGAGCCTCCAGTGTGTCTTTTGCTCAGTTTTATCTTCTGCACAAGGATGAGAGCACACACAGAATTTAGGCAACAATAAGTCCAGTTTAGTAAGACTAAAACATCAAATCTGAATAAACTCCATGTGGAAATTAATCAAAACCCCAGTAGTTTTAACTGCCAAATGTGGTGGAAATGAAGCATGGGAGGTACTGAGATGCAATCTGACTGCTTGATCCTACTGCTGCCCAAAACAAAAAAAAAACCCACAAAATGCCCACAACTAAAGCCAACAACCCAAAAAAAGTTTTCAGTTATTCTGAATATACACCAAAATCAGTTATTTTGCATAAAATTGGAGATAAATGCATCAAAACTGAGAAAAAAATTAACATTTTACCTTGCTGTGCTCAGACCCAAGAGGTGCCACATCAGAGCCACTATCTTAAACAAAAGCTGATTTATTCCTCTTCTCCTATATGCTATAAGTAAGCTCCAATTACTCTAATTGCAGCATCTCCTCCTGTGCTAATTCACATCATAGTGAAACCACCTCTTGTGCAGCACTAAGCCAGGGTTTACAATCACTCTCATGATTAGTAATTGCTACAGCTACTCAGATATAAGAACCACTGCTCTGACAAGCAAAGTCAAACAGCTTCTTGTTCGTTCACTTGAAAAGGAAGAAAAATGAAAGGAGTGTAGTGTCTCACTTCTTGGCTTCCCCAAAGTAACTGAAAAGCAGAGTCATACTGAACTCTGCAGAAAGGAAGGAAGCCATCATTGGTTTGGGATGCTATATTTTCAGCATGAAAAAGGGGGCAAACAGGGACAAAATTTACTGTTGGTGAGAAGGAGTGGCACTGTGCCCCCAGGGAGTTTTTGTTGTTGAGGTTTGTTTTGGATGTTCTTCACACAAGGTGTGAAGATGACAAAAAAAGGAAAGGGCTGGCAAAGAGCTTGGGCTGGGCTGGACTGGAGAGCCCCTTGTATTCATTCATGGGCACATTTCATTACTGGGGGTGTTCCAAGGCAAAAATCCTGACTAAGCATCAATTTAGGAATGTAGGTACAGCATTAATATATGCATAATGCCAAAGTTGTGAAGGTTTGCAGAGAGGCTGCAGACCAATTTTCTGTTTGAATTGAAGACTGGTGATAAAGAACATGGACTAAAAAAAAAAAAAAAATTCTTTAACAAAGAATAGGAGATTGGTTTTCTGAAGCAGGGGCAGCAGCACATTAGGCAGAAACATCACATCTTATACCCTTCCCTTGCCTTAAATAATGGTCCAGCAGCTATTTCTCCCAGAAATAAAACCTTTACTCTCTCCATTCCAACATGACACTGAAAGGGAAAAGGTACAAATACATAAATGCTCCCTAATTTTTCTTATTTTCCTCAGAGCTTCTTATTTCCAGAGAAAACTGGGGGAACACCGAAAACCTCCAATATAATTAAAAATACCTCAGTTCAGCATTTAGCATGTGGCCAATCCCTTCTAAGAACACAGGTTATTTTAAAAATACACATTGGTCCATGACACACACAGAAGTGCTCAGGGAAGGGGTGTAACGTGGTAGTGGAAGAGATCACGTAACAACTTGTATTTTAGACTTTGATCTTCTCTTGGTGCCTCCCCTGGTTTCTTTCTGACACTTTTAGTATCAAGTAAAACCTTGCCTGCATGCAAAATACTAACTCAGGAACAAAAATCTGAAAATGCTGCCACAGAAGCCAGAAGTTTGCAGGAATAAGCTACAAACACTTGCGTAGCCAGGACAGTTCATCTCCCTTCAGTCCTACTGGTTAAAAAATAAATGACAAGCATGATACTATCTCATTTCTCCTCTGCCCTCCCCCCTCTGAAAATTGTCTAGTCTTTTCTTTAAAGAATGTTAACATGCCTGACAACAATTCTAGATTAACATTTGAGCTGGCATATGAGTACCATAAACATTTGAAGATGCTACTGTAAAAGCACTGTATTTTGTCCCAGATAAATCTCAAGAACAAGCTCTACACAGGCCATCCAGGAGAGAGCTTGGGATGAGCTGGTCACTCTATGGCAATTAAACCTTGCCAACAATTCCCTTCAAAATATCCCAGTCTTGGTGCACACACCACATTTCAGGAAGTTTATCTCAACAGTGCCATCAAATACTGCATTCTTCCTGCTCCTGTGTGCACAAGCTCTACAAGGACAATATGCTGACCAGATGAATGGAATTATGTTAGGAATTACTGGTATAGAATCAAAGCATTTTCTTAAAGCTGCAAAAAAAGGAGATTGTTTCAAAACGTGAATTGAGTTGGAAGATAAACACCACGAAAGAGATCCCTGGGGCTTGGTGGGAGTGGGAAGGGGAGAGAAAACTGAACTGCAGTCTCAAAACCTTACAGCTTGGTCAAGATAGTATTTGCATGGATTAACTTGGGAAGCTGTTCCTGTATCAAAGAGGAAGTGCACTGACCCAGCAGAGCAGAAGTTTTAAAGCCCCAGGAGAGCAGCATTAGCCAGTTTTCCAGAAAGCAATTACTGCTCCCCACCATCCTATTTGGAGGCTGAGAGAAAATCAGGCTCTACTGTCCTGGCTTTCCATTTGTGCTGCACCCTGCAATACAGTTAATGATAACCACATGAGGCTTCTCATATTTGCTTGCACAACTTCACACAACAAAAAATAGACTTTTATTTTTATTCCATTGGCCAAACTGGAAATTGGAATTTGGAAATTTGTTCAAATCTCTTGAGTGTGTCAACTGCAAGAGCATTACCACAGTCAGTGATTGAAATGGTCACATCAGGACAGCACTGCAGCCTGATTCTTTTGAGAACACCCTGTAGGAACTTTCTAAAAAGGAAACAAGCCTCACTTCAGGCCTTCTGAACTTTATTTCATGAGCATGGTCTCACATTCATGAAGAAAGCATGCACCTATATCGACATTTTAGTAATTTCCCATTGTGAAAAAGAATTAGTATTACTCTTGAAAGATTATTTAAGCAGTAGGAGTATCCTCTGAAAAAGCTTTTCAAGTTTATTTTCTGTTCATCATGATTATCTTTTAGAGTTGCTAATTTTTGCTCATCCTCTTGGGAAAAAAAATCTAGGTTCTTACAGCTGCTGTAAGACTGACCTAATAACAAAATCTCCCAGAGCTCCACAGAATGAGTCTCCATTCTCAGTGTGAGTGTGAGAGGAAGCCAGAGCATTCATACAGAATGGACCCATGTCTGTGAAGAACTCAATTCCCACTTCCAGTGTAAACCAACAGCATCTCCCAGCTCCCAGCAGTGTTTGAGCAATCCATCACGGAGAGCGGTCACCGCCGAGCCCTGGAGACAGGAGCATCGCCTCTGCTGAACTTTCAGTTTGCTCACTGTCTCAACAGTGACTCATGGACTGTTTAACAATCTTCCTTTTCAGGCAAGTGCTCACACAGTGTGTTTGGTTTTTCCCCTTTTCTTTTGCTGGGGGAGGCAGGAGAGTTCTTTCCTGAGCTGTCTTATCCAGCAGCTCTGCAATGACCCTGCTTTCACAAACAACTGAGGCACAGTACACGGCTTTGGTTTATGGAGTGTATTTTATAAAGACATCTTAGAGAAAAGAACACTGAATCTGTGAGGGAAATCAATCTGGCCCTGAGAAAACGGCTCCAAGCAACACAGTTTGCTTCCTAGCAAATTCAGGCTTAATGCTCATGAATTATTAAATTACCACATTGGTGAGAAGCCCCAGGGGAGGATTACAGAGCTTACAGTAAGACTGTTACTGCAAACACTGGGTTTCCATGGAAACAGAAAATAGTGAAAATAACTACCTGTCATTTCTCTCGCCACATTCAAGGGAAAACCACCACAATGTTAAAGTGTTATTGAGGCTTGCAGGGGAAAGGGAACTAAGCACCAATTACATTCTCCTTGGCTTCTCATGACTCTGCCAAACTTGAATATTTGACACCATCATGAGGCTTTTTCTGTTATTTCTATCATGAAAGGTACATATTTTTGTTCCTGAAAGGAATTCTGTCAACTAGAAAAGGCTTCTATGAAAAAAAAAAAAAAGAAAAGAGAGAGAGAGACTTCAGTCATCTAATGCAATTCCCCAGTGATGGTGATTTTAATTATGGAAGGCAAGGCAGACTGACCCTGCCAGGTGGCAGGTGAGGGAAGCTTTGCAGGGAAGACTTCTAATTTTGGATTACAGGTATTTTGGAGAATGAGGATTTTTTCACCATCTCTACCCTGGGAGAAGCTCATTGTTCTGAGGTCTGGTACAGCAGCTGTCACATTGAATTCCTGCTCTACAAGAGGTTTGCACATGACAATTTCTGTCAGGAGCACAGACCTGGCTTTTGAGGGGGAATTTCCCCACAGAAAGAGCTGAAGCACAACAAGAGGATTCCATCCACTGAGCCTACAGAAGAAAATTACTTGGAAGCGCTTTCTGAGCTCACTTCCACAATTAAACAACAGAGATTTCCCTGCTGCCCCTCACATGAGCAGAATTTCTTCCAGCTGGGTGTGTTCACAACACATTGTCAATTCCTCCTGAGCAGGAAAAGGGAAGAAGTTCTAATGCTTGCAACTCATTGATTTCTTCCTGTTAACAGTTAAAAAAATCACAATAACCCTGTAGAAAACTCTATATCCCTGCCTATTTGTACGTCATACTTGATCCCCAACAAAAAAAAAAAGCCCCCACTTGTGGGGGAATGAGGATGGTGGTGGTGAGAGGTTCAAAATAAGATGGATATTTGTAAAAGCTCCTGCTTTGGAATAGCTACATATTAATAATCCCATAGGAACTAGGAAAAATAGTAATTCTATAGAAAAGAATTAACATATTTAATAACACTTACATCTCTTAGAGCAACTTTCATAGATAAATCCAGACAGTAGCAGTTTCTTTTGCATACACTATTAACAAGACAGAGAATAAACAGGAAAACCAAGCAAATGCAGATTCCAGAGAGAAATCCAGGGAATGAAAGTCAGCTGAAGCAACCTAATAAAGAAAATGAAAAGGCATCACCCCTCCTCTGTCCTTTTCTAGAAATCTACCCACCAAAAAAACCTTATAAAATACTCCACAGGTTTTGTCTTCAGTAATGACAAAACTTGTGTTTTTCAGAAGTTCTATATTCTACCAGAAAGGCTCTTTGTCCCTGCTGTCTGTCTGCAGCAGACTTCAGAGACACACAGATTTTCCATGGTCACTGCAGTGACCAGCACAAGGCCATTGCTGTGGGTAGCAATATTTCCTAATGCTTGCTTAGCTTTTGAGGAAGTTCACCTTGAGCAGGTTGAAAAGCTCATGCTGCTCCCATTACTATTGCTATGAATTATCTATTGCACAAAACTCAGAAAAATACTTCTCTTGAAATACTAAAGCCACAAAAAGTGAAGTAGAGGAGGAGCTGATGGAGCATTAGCTATCCCAATAGATCAGACTGCTAAAAGACAGGTAAAAATATAAGATGGGTTTTTTCATGACTAAGCAGAAGAAAAAACTCATTAGTTGGTAAGGTTAATCCCTAAGAAAATTTTCTGAATATTAAAGAAATAATTCTGAGTGATACAAATTTATTTTTTCCCAGCAGCCAAATCATTATACTGACAGTGAATGAGATAACTTTTCTATTTTAAAATAGCTACGCTATTAAAAACATAACAAAAGGAAAATTTAGCGCATATTGCACAATAAAATATAATTTTCTACTTCCTTGCATAGCAACTGGCAATAAAGGAACATGATAATATTTTAAAGCAATTAACTGGGGATAAATGCCCACACATTGTCCCAGCACTCCCAGAGCCATTACTGGAGAGAAACAATTCAGAAAAAGGAGCTTCAGGTCAGTCCCACATCCTGGGAGAGAATGCAGTCAGGCTGACACAGTTTTTACTGTGGATCCTTCCACATTAATTAACAACTCCTCTTTCAGCTATTCAACTTCAGCCATATTTATCTACCCAGTGACCCTTCTTTCCTCTTTCTGACCTTATTAATGCCAGTCTTACTCTTTTTTATTTCACCTGCCCCCCCTCTCTCCACTCCCAGCTGCCAAACCTCCATCTGCCCAAGCAGATTCTGGTGTTCAGAACATGTACAAGTCCTACAGCCCTGGCTTGGGCAGGCAGGGCTGCTCTGTACAGGTGTTCCTGCATTAAGGATGCTGATCCTGCTCATCAGAGCTTTGAGGGGACTCAAATCCCTTCTCGGACAGGACCTGTGGGAAATCTGCCATTGCATTTCAGAGGTTGGCTCAGTGTTTGAAATGAAAGCTCCTGAGAGTGGATATCGTCTGCAATTAGCAAGTGCTACAGGAAAATTATTCAAGATGGCATGTGTAAGCACAATGTAATTTTAGCTACACTGTTCCTGCTAATATTTTTTTAGCAGCTGATATGCATTCCTATTGACAGTTAAAAAGGAATAATTAAAAAAAAGACTAAATGATGATGGGAACTATGGAGCTAACGGCCATCAACAAATACAAACAGAGATGATGAGGGATTCCTGTCAAATTCGTCAAGGTAACCTTCAGCAGCTTGGTACAGATTTGTATTCTGACGTCTGAACCAGGAATACTGTGTCTCAGAAACTCCTACTACAGAAAGAGTGAAAATCAAATTCCCTACAAATTCATCATTTCTAAATCCAGTGTTTCCAAGTGGTTCATTTCATTCTACTCTACCTAAACACTGGCACAAACATTTTCTTTTTCCATCCTCCCCTGGCCACTTGATTGCAGTATTGGGGCTTCTACAGAACCAGGTTATATAAATGAGTAGCAACTTGAGAAAACTTCTAACACTCACACACTGGTTAAACCAAACCCAGGCTGGTCATGCCCCAGAGAAGTTTACTTATTTACAAGTATACATTTAAATTGATAACTGTGATCTCTAATATTTCTATCCCTTTAGTATCTTGAACTATTTACACATTTGTCTGCTGATTTTTACCACAGAAAATAATTTGATTGGAAAATAACCCAGAGAGGACCCAGAAAAAGATCCAGAGAGGAGTTACAAATAGGAAATCATTATCTCCATTACCTCTGCAGTTACCACCAAACCCCACTGCAGAGCAGTACTAACAGCTAAACACTGCCACTGAACATTTGACTCAGCCTTGAAAAATAGGGGCAGATGATTTTATGTCAGATGACTTTTGAGCAGCTGAATCCAACTATCCTGCTGTAGACCCAGGGCGTTTTTTTAAAGCATAATTATGTTTCTAAACCATGTTTCTCTCCCGAGAACTGCTTTGTCAATGGTGCTAAATCCTTAAGACAAGACTCGGGACAGACTGTACTGCTCACATTCTCCCCATCATCCACCCACAAGCTGAGAACATTTCCACAAAAAACATCTTTCTGTATCACCTATTAGCAAGAGCTTTAAAGAGCAAGCTTATATTTTTTGTCATTTTGGCTACTGCTTTTAAATTTTAACACAGAAATAGATGTTTCCTAACCAAACTCCTAGCCCGTGTTGCAGTGTTAACAACCCTGTCTCACCTCAAAGACATGGCAGATATATAAAACAGACACTGCAGACAACACCTGGTCTCTCAACAAAGGGTTTGAACACTTTGTGTATGAGAAATGCCCACATGGACTTCCTCAGTCACTCCCATCAGCACCAGCACAGGCACTCAGCAGTTCTCCCAAACCCTCAGTCACGACGAGGTCGTTGCTATAAAGGGAATGGCAAAGGCTCAGTAAGTAGGAGGAGGCAGGTGGAGGAGTTACCAGCAGAAATATGCACAACACCATCTCCCATGCATAATTACTGCTTAGGCCCCCAGATCTTCAAATTCAATCACATCAGAGTTTCTCTTTTGTTCTATTCACTCTCCATAATTAAGGATATTTCTAGATGACAAGAAAATTTTAAATCCCAGTGGTGTGTAAAATAGGGTAACTGGTTGAAGATGCAGGCAGAATGAAAAACATTCACATGTTTAAACATAAACTTTATAAAGAAAAAATAAAACAGAAGTTTATTTATCCTTTTCCATACTCAAAAGGCTGAGAGAATTGGGATTGCTCAGCCTGGAAAAGAGAAGGCTCAGAGTAACCTAATTGCCCCTTCCAAAACTTGAAGGGAGCCTACAGGAAAGATGGAGAGAGACTCTTTACAAGGGCTGGAGTGAGAGGACAAGGGGGAACGGCTTTACACAGAGTGGGTTTAGATGAGACACCAGGAATAAATTCTCCCCTGTGGGAGTGGGAGACCCTGGCACAGGCTGCCCAGAGAAACCCTGGATCCCTGGGAGTGTCCAAGGCCAGGCTGGACAGGGCTTGGAGCAACCTGGAGAGTGGAAGGTGTCCCTGCCCATGGTGGAGGGTGGAACAAGATGGACTTTTAGGTCCATTCCAACCCAAACCATTCTGGGATTCTATGACAGTTAGAATGGACTTAAGCTTATTTTCAGAAAAAAATCCCAATATCGTACTTCTGAATGTACCATTTTTCTAAGTTATGCATAATTCCATGCATTTCCTAGATAAATAAGAGTTTTTATATAGGTATCTAAACTTCACTCTTTTACTGAATTTAAACCATTTTCACTATCAAAATCATGCTAAAAATGTCAAGAAATGTAAATATATCTCTTATTTGTTGCATCTTTCTAGCACAAATAACACTCTGCATGCCTTTGTCCATCAGTCTCCAGCTCCTTTAGAGCAGTTCATCCAGTCTGTATCTCTTTATACTATCAAGTTTAATACTTCTCTTCTGTTGAGGCAGGAGGTGCATTCCCATATAACAGAACAAAATTAGATGGCTTTGATGTGATTTGTGCTTGACAAATCTATGTTGACTTTTACTTACCATCTTGTTAGCTTCTTAGTGCTAACAAGTAGTTTATTTGTTCCACAACTTTTCACATTTGTCATCGGATTGCAGCTGACCTTCTTAGGGAGATTGAGGAAAAACAGCCATTAAATACTCCAGCTATCTTGGAAACATCTGCTCATGACTTAATGTCCCCTTTAATCTGTTCAGCTATTTCTTCGTTTTGTAAAAAAAAGGTTTTTTGCTGGTAAAGCTTTATAGAATTATTCTTCTGGTTTTTTTTGTCCTTGAAGCCCTTTGGTAGTTGCATTTTTTTTTTACAAGTTTCTGTCTCTTCCCATCCCCGTTTGTGCAATTTCATTTGTCCTGTTTTATACTGCCTTTCCAGCCACAGAACATGATACAGACTTTCTGTTGTCCCCATATATTTAATTTTTTCATTCATACTCAAACAATTTGCTTCTGTGTCTTCAACAGTATCATTCAGAAACAGACAACTCTCAAATGTCTTTTCTTCATATCAGTTTACCTATCTCTATTTGATCCTTACTGGCACCTTCCTTACTGAGATCACCATCTTTACAGTAACATTTTCTTTGCTGTGACTCTCAACTTGAACACTCCATGATCATTCATTCCAAGGTAAATCTCACAATGGGGTATAATCATTGGCTATAATCCAAACTAGAGCAATTATCACATCATTTTCCAGTAACTTCCACTCAGCAAACAAACTGAGGAATTAAAGATGAGTCACAAAGTTGCTAGACTAGTGTCTTTTGTATGCAAGAAAAAAGAAATCCCAAATACTTTAAAACAGACAAATAAGATTTAATCCCTTTTTAAATCTGAGCCTTCAAGTTCTATTTACTTAGAAGTATTACTTTCTATATTTCTGTCAGATTAAAAGTGAAGTAACTTTTTCCTTGTGTTTACCTCTAGGTGTGACCCCTCTGCTGGCAGTGTTGTTATCCCTGCTGTCCATAGCTCCCCACTGTCACCCTTTTGTCTGCTCCTCCTTTGCTGACAACTATTAAACACAGGAACGTTTTTGTATTCAGAACTTGGGAACCATCTCAAACGGTATTTCAGCTGCTGCTCCAACTTTCTGATCGCTAATCCACACCTGGTGCATGCTGTTGCTTCAGCCCTTGAAAAACACTGGAACTTTCAGCAATTCTTCACTTAACCTCCCTGGGAAATAACTCCTGGCACCAGCAGGTTCAGGGAGGTTTGTAATCCAGCACATGTCCAAGGCAGTAATGCTGAAAGCCACTCAGCCTCCAGCATGAGCTGCTTGGGTAAGAAATTTATCAACCTCCAAACCATTTCAGAAGTCAATTTGTCCCTTTCATTTAGAGTGCAGTGTGCAGAAGCCTTGCTCGGGTTTTTTACCTTAATGTACTATTTCCTGAGAGGAGAGAAAATGTTTTAAAGTAGATATAAAAACATCATTCTAAATTTGTAGCAATGTGTTTGTCTGTTTTCTGGTTTCTTCTCCAAAACAGAGCTCAGTCTCATTACACATTTCTTCCCCAGCACTCTTTGGGATGTAAGAAAATGTAAAAATTATGCTGTTTTCACTACAGCAGACCACTTACTACAAAGAGCTAAGTAATAACAACTGTTTGCACAAAAAAGCATTATTATATATATTTAAATTTGCCTGGCCTATTCTTTATGCTTTTTCTCATTATAACTGTTATTTCCTTTTTTTTTATCATCACTGGCAAACCTTTTCCTTAAGGCTCTCCACTCAGTGTTTACATACAAACTTCAGCCCAAGACAATTCACCTCCTTTCATAGCAATTTCTGCTGGCAGCAGCTTGTCCACTTGTCCCTTCCTCTTCCTGGCAGCTTTTTTCATCTCAATTATTTAATATTTTACTGCTTTGCAGTAGGAACTAGTTTGGTGTATTTTTTCTGTTTGGTTTTCCATTTTCACCTTTCCCTCCTAACAGCTATTTTCTGGTAATTCTCTCAAGAGAGGAATCATAGGCACATCCTAAACTCCATCCACTGGAGTGTCCAAAGAGCTGCAGAGATGGGAAGGGTCTGGAGGAGGAGCCTTAAGAGGAACAGCTGAGGGCCCCTGGTTTGTTCAGCCTGGAGGAGACTGAGGGGAGACCTCACTGGAACCTCCAGCATCCTCCTGAGGGGCAGGGGAGGGGAGGGTACCAAACTCTGCTCTCTGTGCCCAGGGACAGCAGGGAGGGGCTGGAGCTGTGTCAAGGGAGGTTTAAGCTGGATATCAGGAATACCATCAAGTCATCAGAGCTTTCTAATATAGAACAATTTTCAGTGGGATGTACTCTGAGAACTGTTCTCACTCTGAGCTTTCTTCCTAAGAGGAAGGAACATTCTGTGGATCTTCCCTCACTCTGAAACAAATCTAAATCCAATTGCTGAAAGCTAGGAGAGTTTTGACTACGGCAGCAAGTGACTGCCAGGAAATGTTTTTACCAAAACTCAGAACATGGCACAAATATGGTGATCTTCAGATCAGACCAAGCTGCATTTGCTAAACTCCCAAGACACAAAAGAAATGCTGCAATGCTCTTCTACATATCCTGATGTATTCAAAACACATGCTTGTAAGAGGAAAAGCCAGCCCATCTCATGTTTGCTGATACTGGTACCAATTAGTTCAATAAACTGAGAGCACAGACATAGGGATGAATGTTAAGAGTTTATGTTGAGAGCAATACAGTGAGGAGAAAAAGCTATTTTGTGACAGGCCTGGAAGGCAAAGAGTGGAGGAAAGTTACAGAGGCACACAGCAGTCCCTTCTCAAACCAGCCCAACAGCCTGGCCCTGTTATTTGTGCTTCTCAACCAACAGGAGGAGGTTCCTAAGGAGGAAGCTATGAGACACCAAGACCTTCTCAGAAGCAAAGTCAGAAAACAAAAAATTCATCCATTCTGTGCCTTTAATGCTTCACTAAATTTCCTATGCAAAGAGCAGTACTTCTGATATTCCCATGCAAGAACTGCAGGGCCAGCAACTCATGATGTCCCAGCTCTGTCCTTCCAGCTGGGCCACAAGAACACATCTCCTGTTTATCTCCAGAGTAGCTGCTCTGCTCACAACTCTTTTCCTAGGAAGCTTTTTAGCTCTTTGACAAATTCCTACCTGATCTGTTTGCCTTCCCGGACATCGTACAAGGAAAAAAAGACATCAGTGTCCTCTCCAATGGTGTTGTAGGTGAAGCTCTTCAGGCTGAGGAAGAAGTGATGAGGCACTGGCATCCGACAGGCTTCCCCGTGCCGCTGACGGATGGTGTCCACCTGAGCCAAACCAGGGAAAACCATTGGCACTTCCTGACACAGAAAGGACACCTGAACACACCAACTTGAGCATTTTAACAGAGATCCTGCTCTCCTCTCACCCTCAAGTAAAAGTTTAATCTCAAATATATTCTGCCTCAGAGATAGGGGCTAGATTAAGCTTTCTGCCTCTATTTTTAACACTTCTCATTTGAATAGATTGATGAAACTGTGATAACCAAGTAGATACAAAACAAATGGTTTATGCACTGGAAACCTGATTTTATCGAGTAAACCAAGTCAATCCTATTTCTCAACTTTTGCTTTGATTCTGGTACTGAAAATGAATTATAAGACAGTACTGGAGTGGGTCCTGATGATTTCCATTTAAAGCAGATGGACTTAAAGCATTGTTAGTAACATTTGTTACATTATTGCTTTTGAGCAGCTGCAATTAAATTCTAAAGGTCATTTCTGGAGCCAGTAAGATGAGGACAATGACTGTCCCCCTGTACTGGGCACTGCTGAGGCCACACCACAAATCCTGGGGTTTGGCCCCTTACTCCAAGGAAGAGCTGAGATGCTGGAGCCTCTCCAGGAAAGGGAAGGGAGCTGGGGAAGGGTCTGGAGCACAAGTCAGATGAGGAGCAGCTGAGGGAGCAGAGGGAGCTCAGCCTGGAGAAAAGGAGGCTCAGGAGTGACCTTATTGCCCTGTGCAGCTCCCTGAGAGGAGGCTGTAGCCAGATGAGGGTTAGTCTTTTCTCTCAAGGAACAAGTAGTATCGTGTCAGGGAGGTTCAGATTGGATATTAGGGAAAAATTCTACACTGAAAAGGTTGTCAAGCATTGGAATAGGCTGCCCAGGGAAGTGGTGGAGTCACCATCCTTGGAGGGATTTAACAGATGTGTAGATGTGGTGCTTAGGGACAGAGTTTAGTGGTGGCCTTGGCAGTGCTGGGATAACAGTTGGACTTAATCCTAAGGGCATTTTTCTCTCAAAAACAATCCATGATTTAGAACAAGGCTTAACAGGCCAGTTTGTCCTGCAGGTATAAAAAAACTTAACAAGGGTTGATAACATGAGCAACCAATCAAGCCAAAAAGTAGAAAGGTTTACAGTTTGGCTCATCATATCAAGACCTATTTACAGCAGTGAATGCTGGGTTGGCCAAAGGAAAAAAGAATAGAAGCAAAGGTAGGCTTGCAGTTTTTAGCATGAATGGAGGTAAAGGGTTGTAATCTTAATAAACAGGTTGCATGAATATCCTAAGTTCCCTATGCTCACCTCCTCTGAATGCATTGACAGGTACAGTTTAACAAAAAAAATCTTAAATTTTCAGACTTACAATTCAGATTTGTACTCGTTTAAAAGGAATTTTGTTCTGGACTTAAAATTAAACCAAGGAAATCCCCATTCTTTAAAGACAGGTACCTGTGGAAGCACAGATGTCTGTAAAGATCAAAGCCAGATTCCATGTCCAGGACAGGATTATACCAGTACAGAAAGGATGTGTGAAACAGAAGGCACTAAGCCACGTGTTAACAGGCAGACAGTAGAGTCACAGGGGCAGAGTGAGGCTTTTGATCTCTCTACACAATTGTATCTCTTAAGAACAACAGTTACAAGCTCAGGAAAAGAGACCTAAATGGAATTTGAAGGAGGACCTTAGTGACTTAAATACTTGGGAATCTTCTGAGGAAGTGTTCTGTGGGTAAGGACTTACCCAGTAATCCCCATTATACCTTTACCTACATTACCAAGAACTTACAGACAACAAAAAATTCAATCATGGATGGTATTTACCTGTGATGTGCTCTGCTGGACACTGTGTCTACTTGACAAATGCTGTGGAGATACAAAATAGTAACATTTAAACCTTTTTGAAAGTAAGAAATATTTACATTTTATTTATATAGCATTAGAACAGTAATTCTAAAATATTACTAACAAAATGATCACCAACTTTTCATGCCTTTTTTTCACAAGACCACTTATTTTCCTAAAGGCTTTTCCCAGTTAAGCTGTTTCTTTATCTATCTACTTGAATTTACAGGGAGTATTTACCTTAGCTTTTAAAGTAAAAGGCTGTCACAAGTTAGACAGAATTTAAAAAAGAAATGTTACTACAGTGTTGGAAAATTTTATTATTCTGTATAATCTTTGTCTTCTTCTGCTGAATGGGAAGATACCTCACCACTAATCCTCATCTCCTGCTATGTTGTCTGTGGAAAGGTGCATATGTTAAAAAACACAGGCATCTAGAAAGAAAGATGGATTTTAGAGGTTGTTAAATCTTTTTGCTCTAATAAAAAAATGAAATCCTGAAAATTGGTTAAAGACTCTTCAACAATTTTAGCTGCCCAATACCTGTAAATAAGAAGCAGTATAAAGAACTACATGTCTAAAAACTCAGAGGATGAAGCTGTATTTAAGGCCTTTTATGCCAGAAGGAGATATTATAATCAGAAAATGGACTGCAAGACTCACTGAAGCCATTAAATCTCCAAAGGGAGATTTAAATACTAATCTAAATTGAAAAGGTTTCAGAGAGCTTTAAAAAAAACATCATTAATGATTCTGCCATGCCTTTCTCAGCACATCATCTTAACATTAGCATTTTAAACCAAAATATTAACATTGACACTGCCACATATTATTAATATTCTCTTCATTCTCCCCACCTCTCTCCTTCTATTACAAACCCAACATCTCATTCTGATCAAACATTAACACTCTATATCAGAATTAGCAGATCTGTTGACAAACATGAAGCTTCAAAGGAGGTGAAAGCAAAAGATTGCCCACAAAATGTATCTGGCAATACTCTTAAACTACAAGGGTGTCTTTCACACAGAACACAAACAAGACTTTTAACCACAAAAGGAGAGATACTCTTCATAATGAGAACACACCAAGGAGGTGCTGGGGTACTGAGGGAGCTGCCAGAAGTGCTCACTGAGCCCCTTGCAATCCCTCACCAGCTGTGGGCCCAGCTGGCCAAGGATGCCCCTGGATTTGACACTGCTGATGCCACATCTCAAATCCTGTGCTCAGTTTTGGGCTCCTCACTACTGGATCAGCTATTAGGGAAAATTTTGTCACCCAAAGCATTGTAAAGCATTAGAACAGGCTGCCCAGGGCAGTTCCCACCCCTGGAGGGATTTAGAAGACCTGAAGCTGTGCCACCTGGGGACAGGGGTTGGTGGGGCCGTGGCAGTGCTGGAGAATGGTTGAGCTCAATGATCTTAAAGGTCTCCTCCAATCTAAACTATTCTGTGATTCTAAATGGCATATTTTGACATCTGTTTACATTCACAGTTATAAAAATGTCCTCATTCACACTCTCAGTAGAAAAATAATGATCTTCAGTTCCATTGTTTGTGTAACTACTGCATCATCTTCTGAATGTTAAAAGCCTTCAAGTTGGTTGAGTTGCCTATTCATCTTTTTGTCACCTGCAACCATTCAGAATCAGCTGGCATAGAAAAGACCAGTTATTTAAGCTACTGAAGGTGTCCTGACTTTTTTTTTTTTAATAAATTAATCTCTAAATCCAAGTCAGAAAGTGAGACACTCAGGCAACACAAATATAAGAAGTGGTCTGAAGAGATTAATCAGCAAACACTGATGCTTACAGAGTGCACACTGAGGTAAATCTATGACAATAAGTGGTAAAAACCTCAGCTTTTAAATTTTTCCACAACCAAAAGATTACATTTGACTAACTCTCTGCTTTCATGCTTCAGGACCACATTATAACAATACAACCACTGACTGAGTTAATTTATGTGCCCTTGCCTCTGGCCAGGCAAAGTGCCCAGAGGGTACATGCCATTTTTGGGTACTTGGATGGGAGGGTGACTGAAAATAACCAACATGGATTTATCAGGGGTACATTATGCTGGATCAAGTGATTCCCCTGAGGTAAAATAACCAAAGCAGTAGATGAGGGAAGATTAGTGGCTGCTGTGTCCTCCCCAGTTCAGCTAGGCCCTCAGCATGGTCTCCCACAGCATTCCTGTACCCAAGCTATAAACTTACACCTTCATGGACAGACCCATTATTTGATAAAATAAACCTAACAAACAGTAGGATTTTCAGGCTCCAAAGGTAGTGGCTGATGGTGTGTATTTTTCAGGGTTCTGTCCTGAGACTTATGTGGTCTTAAATTCCCAGATGATCCTAAACTGGAGGCAGCAGAATAGCAGGGTCCTACTAAAGCAAGTCAAACAGAAATCAGGGGAGCACTCAGGCAGCAGGGACATCTAACAATTTACTGTTTCCGTTACCAGAAATGGAGCTAGTAGACTGAGAATAACATTAATTCATTTTTCCTCAGCTGAGTAAACTACAGCTGAAATACTGCATTCAGCAAAGGCCAGTGAAGCAGCACAAGGTATTTGAGGAGGATGCAGGGAATGCAGCATTTTGAGTCTGGAGAAGAGAAGGATTGTAGGTGACCTGTGGCAGCCTTCCTGTAACCTTGAAGTCATGAAGTTCCCAGCATGAAGAGGCAGCCAGGCTCTCCACAGAGCTGCACAGCACATTGGCCAAAATACTGTGGTCATCAACTACGACATGGGACATCCCAGTGTTCCAACAAGGCAAAATGTAACTCCATCAGGGCAGCCATTACAACATTCCATCCCTTCCTCTGAAGAATTTGAGCATCCAACTGGACAAAGCACTGAGCAGCCTGGCCTGAATTCAGTATTGACCTTGCATTGAGAGCAGAAAGTTTGCCTAGACCTCCCTGAGGCCCCTTCCAACCTGAAAAGCCTTCCAAAGTGACATAAAAATAGGACTGCTACAAAATTATCCATCTTCATTCTAAAAAAAAAAAAAATCAGTTTTACCTTTATTTTTCAAAAAAAAAACTAGTCTGCAAATTTATGCAAACTTTAACAGATACAATGTTCAGTATCTCTTTCCTCATCAAAGTGTTTTCTGATACTTAAATTGATTCCTTGCTATTGTAACCTAGGCCTATTGATTCTTTTCTTATCCATCATTAGGATGAAATGATTAATTAATTCAGCCTGTGATTCCATTATAACCTCAAATCTCCTCGACAAACCCACCTAAGCTTGTAATGTCCCAGTCAGCATTTAAGAGCCAACAACTTACTGCAGGAGTTAAAACCTTACATTTATGACTCTCCCTGGTATACTACATTTTTCACATAATTTCTTAAATTTCTCTCTATTATTTGGAATTCTGATCCTTTCCTGCACTGAAAGAATCAGAAAGACCATTTCCAACAACATGGATTTTATATACTTAGTAAGCAGACTCCTTATTTCAGCATCTAGTCCTTAATTAAACATTAAGCTTGAAGTACTACAAAATGGAGGATGATCCCAAGAAATTCAGCTAATTCATCCCTCCTCCTATTTAATCAAATTATTAACAACTTTTTTTTTTTTTTTGTTATGTGTTTTCTAATTAGCTCTGTGTTTACATTACAGTCATTTCATCTAGAACTAATGACCTTTGGAGAATTTAAATTAAAACAAACATTTAAAACCTTTACCAAAATCTAAATATGGCATCAGCTGCTTCTCCTCTATCCACTAGACTTATCTATGTTCTGGAAGTTTTAAAAATAGCTTATTCTGGACAGGTTCACACACACAAATATTCATGTCCTTGCTACAAGTAACTATTATTTTCTTTTATTATTATTATTATTTTCCAGCTTTTGTTACAGGGAGAGAAAAACTACCAGCTCCTCCTCCATCACCTATTCTTATGGTGTGAAATTGGCCTGCCCTTTGCTGGTATTTCTGGAACCTTACCCATCTTCCCAATGATTATCACTAACATGTCTGATATGGCTTCTCCAAAGATCCCAACTGGAATGTACATAGCTGCAAATCCCCTAGAACTGAAAACTTCTTGAGAAAGTTACCACCTTACCAGAGTTCAGTGGGGAAAGAAGGACATTAAGTGCCATGTTATGTTCTTGCATCACGTGCCAGTGCGTTTTTCCCAGTATAAAAACTTTCTTTTAGCTTCCTGGTTAGTACCAGGTTATTTATATAAAACTGTTTCTTGATACAATTGACCACATTTGCTCATTATATTTGAATTTGTGCATTGTCTTTCTAATTTTTCTATTTACCCATTTGTGCTATTCCATTATTCTTCTCTATAATTCTGTTCTTGTACACTGACTCTCAGTAATCTCAATTTCCCTTTCACTCTAATGCCTGGAGGAAATAAAGAATTCTGAATTTATCCAACTTGGCCTCTTAGAGAGCATCTTGTGGTGTTGTTTTTAATTTACTGAAAGAACTATTCTCCTTACCTCCAGTTTCTCATCAGACCTCTTTCTCATGGTATCTTATATACCAATATCAGTTTTCAGTGTTGTTCTTCCTCATTACTTCCCTAACAATGCTTGGTGAGTGAATCCCATCACTCCCAAGTCAGTCTCAAACTGCTTTCTGCCTTCATTATCTCATCTGACTTTTTACTGGGCTTTAGAACCCAACACACACAAACCAGTTCTCTGCCAATCTGCTTTGTTTTACAAAGAACTACCAAGAAAATTTAAAAAAAAAAAAATCAACAAAGTTTTCTTGATCTTCTGTCTAGTTTGTACTCAGTTGTTTTCTTTATCTAGAAGAGTTTTGGGTAACTGAATTCTCATTTTCTTGACTATTCCATCTTACCAATCACATTTACCATTTGAATAGAGAATAAACAGTTCAGAGGTGATGGCAGCATTAATTTGAAACTATTCATTTAAGAACTCTATTTTTTTTTAATTAGGAACTCTGGTGAACTCATGGCCTTTCTCTCACACAGTTGGAAGAAATGCCTAAGCTGCAGCAGTTACACAGCCAACAGCTGTGCCTTTCCTGCACCTCCTGAACTTGTCCTTAAGACACATACCTGTTGTTTTCATATTGCAAAGGTTCCATATTGCTGGAGTTTTGTACCTTCCTGATGTTTCTTGTAGGCAGCTGCTTGAAGCACTGACTCTTCCTTCTTCTCACAGCACCCCACTGACTCCAGCTCCCCCTCAACCCACCAATCCACTCTTTTATAGCACTCTTCTTATTGGCTACAGCTGTGGCCTGTTAGAGTCAGGCCTGTTCCTAATCTCTAATAATTGGCTCAGCTGCAACTCTTTAGGGGTAAGATTGCTTTCTATACTACCTTTAATTTCTTATATTGTATCCCCCTACACATACCCACTTTAATAACCTTATAGAAAAGCTAAACATAATTAATCACCAGATTTGAACATTTCTGATTTCTGAAACTACTTCAGACATTTGTGTCTTGTAACCCTTCCACTAAAATGTGCCATCCAACTGTTCCTGACATTCTGCAGGACTTTGTGTTCCTAAATGGCAACTTCAATCCAGGGGCAACTCCAGCGCTGAGCTCTGTGGCAGAATCCTGAGAACATATTTTCCCACCATTCAAAAGTAATATGTATTTTTAAAAAGTGTTCTGTCATATTGGTTAAAGTCACAAACATTGTCATAGGGAAAGGGCAATTTGCTTTCCTTCAGGAGCACAGCAACAATTCCTGACAAGTGCTGTGCATCCTGCAGCCACTGGCATTTAGCTTCAGAATGAGTAACATGGAGAAGCAGGATGTGCAAGGCCTCAGAGCACAACAGCTCTGCCAAAGAGATGAATACAGCATCATCCAGCAGTCACAAACACACTTAGCAATGAAACATGAGAGCTAAAAGAGAGGCTCAAATGTAACAACTTACAATTTATCAAGAAGAGCAGTGCTAAATCTAATGGCTGAGTAAAAAGTGCTTGGATCTCTGTTGTCACAGAGAGAAAAGTCTGATGTGTTACCTAACCCAGTGCTCTGCTAATGAGTGTTTTCACATTTAACATCCTACAATCCTGAAAATATAAGAAAATAATTTGGCTCTCACAACTATTCCTGCAAGATTATTTTACAGTGTAAAACCTCACTGCTCATTTGACAATCCATAAAGCATTTTGTCATAAGTAAGGAGGATTCTCTCCCTGGGTTTTTGTTAAGTAATAAAAACAATCCCCAAACCCATTAGAAATAACCCTAAAACAACCTAAGTCACCATCATACCTTTCCTTCATTTTTTACCAAATTTAAGTTAAAAAAAAGTAACAGGTTTTCAGCTGCTTTTGTTCCTGAAATTGCCTCCTGACTGTGAAGAGATGTGATTAGACAGCACTGTCCTCTTGCATCTACAGACTCCGGCAGCAGTGAAGTGTGAAGTGAGTAATGGCGCTGTCCTGAGCCCTGCCCCGGATGGAGCAGCACAGAGACAGTCACAGGACTAAGGGGTGACATAATCAGGCTGCTCTGGCAATAAATATTGCCTATTTGCAGTACTCCAAGTATTTAGAGTAAAAAAATGTGCAGAATAAACCTCAGAGTAATAAACTAATCCTTAGTTAGCAACTAATCTCACACCCTGAGTCCTCACTGATGGAATTTGCTACTGAGTTATTTCCAGGCTGTAGGAAAACTGCTGTGCTGGCACTAAACTCTCCACAGACCATGGAATATTAGGAACAAACTTTAAAAATTAGCATTATAGACTGGTGTACTTTCATATTTCTTATGCAATAATTCTTACTTCTTTCCATGAAATCCACTATTACACAGTGCAAATAATCCAAACCAGCAACAGCACCCAGCTTGTTTACAAAACATGCCCTTGGTTTAAGGAAAAGTCACATCTTGCAACCAAAGCCATCACCAAGCCATGGACCTCTCTGCCCCTATTCTAAATAGCTGAAAGTCAAAACTGTTTTAAAACAGGAAATTAAAAGCTTCCTAGAAGTGAGTGACACTCTAACAACATTATGCAGAAAACAACTATTTTCTTTGGAAGATATTAAGTGAAGAAGTTGTACAAAATAATTGCTGAGGGCTTTTTATTTGTCTTTTTTGTAGATAAAACAGCATCTGAGGAAGGGTTTTCATTCACTTTCCTGAATTATACATGTTTCTCCCTCTACAGTTACATCACAATCCAAACCAAAATTATCTGTATTAGCCTGCTAACAGAGAATCCAAACAGTTAAGTCATAAAATGCATCAGTGGCTTTACAGTTCACTAATGGCACAATTCACATTCCCAAAACAAATTCAACTTCATTATGTACAAACAGGACTGTACAAGTGACTAATAATGACAGCATTTGGAACTCACTCCAGTGAAGGAATTATACTACTTTACCTGAAAATCCGAATATTCTTATTCAAATGCACTCCATGCTTTCTAAGGAGCACTCACATACAACAGGGATGGCCTTAATGTTCAACGATTAGTTTTGCTTAAATTAACTTATGCACTTCTCTCCCCTTTTTCCCTTCCTCTCTCCCCTTTTTTGTGAGCTCAAGAAGTCTTTGCAACAGGGCAAAGATGTTTATTATCTATGCAACCACAAACCCAGACCTTTTACTTAGGTATTCTTCATCTGCAAATCTGCTCAAAGAATCAAATAATGGCTCTCACAGATTTTCTGAACCCAGAGAACCTTCCAAGAGTTAACAGCATGTTACTTTGTAAATTAAAATAAAAATGTATCAAAGCTTAGGGTAGGAGAGACACTGTTCTGGGGATCAGGGTGCACATTTAGCTTACAACAGCATTAGAAACAAGAAAACATGTAAGAGTAAAGAATAAAAACATTTTCCCTTCTTTCCCTCCCACAGTGAAAACTCAGAGGAATCTCCCACAGAATTTCTTACCATTTTATAAAGGTCTGAAACACTGATCTGATCTGAATCCACAACCTCAAAGTCCTTCCGTGGAACTAAGTCAAGGCCCAAATGTCTGCAAGAGAAGGAAGGAGCAGTGTCAGTGAGGCACATGAATGGTCACCAGAAGCTCCTGCATGGGCCTCCTCCAGGGCAGGGACACAAATTCCAGTCTTACTGCAATAGTTAACCATTAAACAACTCTAAAGAAAATTTAATGCAAATATCAGAAAATCCCTCATCAAACTTGTTACTTTTTGTTCCCCAAATTCAGTGGAGCTCTGGCAATTAATACAGGGGAAGCTTTTGGCCAATATGTTGGTGCAGTACTCAAAACAAGGTAATTTTGTACATGGAAATGAAGCAGGCAAATAGAGATCATTCTCTGTTTGCTGCTGAAGTATTTGAGTAAGATCCTTCATTACATAATGAAAAAGTTCCATTAACAGTCCTGTTCAAATGTGCCAACAGATTCCGAGCCTTGGGAAGCTGCTGTGATATTCCTGGTGCTCATAAAACTTCACCCCCATGTAAACACAGTAATTTTTGTTAGTAATAACTGCAATAACAATAATCTTAATCTGTATTTGAAACACACACAAAATGTTTTTAATTATTCTGAACAGAATTAATATTTTGGCTCAAAACAAATATATAAACTGATAGGAAAAATACCAGTGCAAAGATGGCAAGTTAAGGAATTCAGCTGTAGAGAAGGCAGTTCAGGTCACAGTTTCACAGGAGGAGCAGACAGAATAAGATATTCTTTATCCAGACAAAAAAATGCAAACCGTTAATGATTAATTAATAACTGTAGACTGCAGAACAAGACAACCTTAAAGGTGACAAACCCCAAGTTTTGCTCCATAGATCTTCAGTTTCTGAGGCACAAATAGATTTTCAGTTTCTGAGCATTACAATAAAAAGGTACACTAAAAAATATTATTAGGAGTAAATTTTTAAAAAACCCAACACATGAGTTAACCATTTTTCTGCTTTTGCCTGATATAACTTTGATACTTCACTTCCAGACATTTTATACTGAAATTCTTAACAGTCTTAAAGAAAAAAAACAAACAGAAGAGATGCCCTCACGAATTACTGTGGCACTCCCGTCACAAACTATAAAAGAAAAGCAGAAGCCAATTTAATTTTGTAATCAGAGAGGGAAACATTCTGCACAGACTTGTTCCTGATGGCAAATGAAAAATTTTATTGAGAAAAACCTCTCTGGTACTGTAGAGTAATTGTGTGGAGCAATAACAGAAGGCTCCAGGCAATCCAGTGTCTCTTTCTCAGCAATTGGCTTAAAACAACAGCTGGGGAGAAGCAGCAGTTTGGAGGAAGTTCAGCTACCTTTGCTCACCAAGGTGCTTTTAAATGTTACCCAGAAGTTTCCAAACTCCATAATTCTTTTTTTGAACCTTTGCCTAAGCAGGTTTTCCTTCTTTATTTATGTCCCTAAACCATCACATCTCCAAAATACAGCTCAGCCCAGTTCACTTGCCCTGGCAGCACTGTACGGTCATTGAAATCTCCTACTGACCAACTGGAATTTCCACATTCTCAGTTCTTTGTTCAAATCAATTATATTTTCAATGGAAAAAAGGGAGCAGCTTTTCTTCTCCAATGTAGTTTTCATGTCAAAAAACAAATTCTAAATTCTAATGCTACATTGTGAAATGGTCATGGTTTCACATTTTGCTTTGATTAAACCTATCAAACACAAGTTATCTGTGGCCCAGGACCAGTATCTGAAAACTGCAGCTGCAACTATGAAAATGACTGAATTTACCAAAGGAAAAAGATTAAAATAAGGACACACTAGGTAATCCTTACCTGCAGCTGCCAGTTGAGCCTACTTATCCCAGAAAGTCAAAAAATATAACAAAAAAATGGTAAAATCAGTCAAAGATAAATGCAAAGGTTTGTTTTGTTTTGTTTTTTTTTTTTAATGTTAATGCTCATCAAATTCATTCACAGAAGCTATCCTGAATGTGAGTATCTAAACAACCTCCATAACACCCTGTCATTCACATATGTGCACACTCCCACCCCAAAAGTACATTGATAAAGGGATTTCCCCTCAGCACACAGATATGAACTGACATTATCAAAGTCACTGTGTGTGCACTGCAGTTCCAGGGCAGTCACAGAGCTCTATTACAGTTCCCCAGGAAAACCTGGCCAAGCCAAGCCCAGCCTGATGAGGTTCTGTTCACATCATTTCAGCTCTCTGGAGAGCTGGGGTGAAGTAGTGCTTGCACTCATTACTCAGAACATGACAAAAGTATCATCTTCTGCTTAATAATGTTCAACACAACTGCAGCAGCATCCCTGTGAAACTTATCTAATACCCTATTTTTAGTTAAATCCCTTAACACTGTGGATTTTCAGCCCAGAAGATTCTCATTCTCTAATACTATGTTAATCCTGCACAACACTTGCTCCCAGCAAATAAGGGTGTCTTGGCTGGAGCACAAACATGCAGCCATTTACTGTGCAGGTGGAAGTTCAGGTTTGTACACTCAATTTGTATCAATTATTTTTTTACCTGTGAAGGACTGACAACATAATGCTTGAGATGGCAATGACAGTCAGTGGCCCAATTTCCCTCTCTATTATCAAACACTGGGGGAATAGAAGAGCCCCAGCTGCCAGGCAGTATTTCTCCAAAACAGAGCATGCATAAAAATTACATAATGTGTTGGTTTGTTTATTTGACAGTTCCTGTCTCCACAATACTCCCTTTTACAAGCAAATTCTTGTGCTCTTTTATTCTGCCTTCACACTGAACTGCCCTTCAAAAATATTTCCCAAGTATACCTACAAAATATCCCCAAGCCTACCAATTACCTCTTGATTGCATCTGTTTGGGACACCTCCAGCTGGCATTTAGACATTCTTCCTCATCTACATAAGAGTCTTCACAATTTTCCTTTCTTTGGGGGATAAAAATTTAAAAAATCCACCACCTAAAATCTCTAGATAATTTTCTCTCAAATAGTATGAAATCAAGCCAACTGACAAAAATGCAGGGCTTTTTAATAGTGAAAGGGATGAACACACAACTCAAGGTTACCTGGGCTTCTAGAAAAAAATCAACTTAGGTTTAATGGAAATTTTGAGGAACAGCCCTAATTTCTGGTACATTCACTTATTTACAATACAAACACTACAGCATTCAGAATTCATAAAACCTCAAGTCAGCACAACTCTTCCTAAAGGAGCCTTGAAGAAATATGCCAATTGATGTAAAAAAAACCCAAAACCTTTCAGATGCAAACTCATCTTGAAGAACAGATTGGGAGAGCTCATCACATCTCTGGAGGGTGCAAGATCTCATTCCCTTTGCTCCAAAAATATCTACTTTACCTCAACCTTTTCAGCTTTAATTTTGCAGCCACCACTTTTTTCCTAATTTTTTCTCTTAGTATATCAAAGCCTCACTTAATATAATTAGTATTTCTCTCACACAAATAGAGATGGTGAAGGGAAAGAAAATGATGCTAGCAGTGATTCACATAAATTATGTACAGACTTTAAAATGGACTTTGAAGGAAATACAATACAGAAATCCACAGAAAATTAAATACATGAAAAAAGCATGTTTGTCAAACTGAGGCTCTGCTACAACAACCCAACAGTTTTCTTTGACAGAATTAAGTTAACTTATACAAAAAAACTGCAATTGCAAAAATCCCAACTCAATCACTATTCCAAGCATACTCAGGAGAGGGAAAGATGCTGCACATTCAGATAGAAATGGCAATTCCTGCAATTCTTAAAGGCATTTCTTCATGGTTGTTTAAGTTGGCCACTCCTATTGTGACCTCCTTTGATGTAATGACAGCTACTGTAAAACTGCCTTTAATTCACCAAATAGGTATTATCTGTACTTTTAATTCTTATCTCCAGATGCATTTTACTAACTTAAAACCAATTGTTACAACACTACCAAAAAGTCATTCTTATTCCTTTTATGTCAAGAAAATATGACAAGAGGATAAATCAGTCCAAGCCCTAAAATAATCTAAGAGTGTGAGCACTGAAATTTAGGGCTTTTTGAAATTCAAGACTGTGCTGACTTCGCCAGATCACACAATTTCTGCCCTCCACAGTTATGGATGTCAGTAGTTAGTAGGTACTAACCAGCTGCTACAGGCTTTCCAACTGCAGTTCTGAGGCAGGAGAAAAACCATGACATTAAAAGTATGTTTCATTTTCTTTGTATGACAGTGTAAAAGATATATGGCTAATATTTTGCCCTTTGTTTTTCTTTTTAAACACTCACTTTTACCTTCTGGCTACCTGTGGATCTTTCTGTGCAGAATTTATGGCAACTATTTGTAAAATTTCTTTAAATGCAATGATTTTAATAACATTTTATGGGAAAAAATAATAACCTTTGACTAAAAAGTAATAAAAGCCTGCAAACTCATCTTGTTTATGGCTTTTATCTGTCAAAAATATCAAGGTATTGGTGCCTCCCCCTCCTTACTCTGTTTCTGACCCAAAACATAGAATATATATTCCACATTTATAGGGAAGGAAGTGTCTTCCCTGAGTTTGCAAAGAGACCTGGATGCTTTCTGGTAATCTCCTGACAGATGCTACATTAATCTGAAAGAATCAGTCCTGAAGATCAGGTGAGATGACCTCTGATTTTCAAGTTGAATTACTTTGAAAAAAGCTTGATCTGCCTTTCTGGCACACAAGGTATTGCACATACTGCTGCAATTAGCTTTTGGCACTGAAGCAGAAGCAGAGGATTCACATTTCAAATAGAAGCTCTGTCAGGCAGATTCCTTCATCTGTTTTTGATGCAAAAGTCTCCACAATGAAACAGCTCTTCATCAGCAAAAAAGCTGCATTCTGGTTTCCCATTCTAAGCAATAGTAAAAGCTGAAAGACTTATCCATTCATGTAGGAGCAAAAACCTAAACAAAAATTTCAAAATCAAGTATCTATTTTATTTGAAACATGACAGAAAATGAGATGAAGAACTGAAGATGCAACTTTATAATGTGACTTAAATGAGATGATAAATAGCAGACTTCAGCTTTATAACATTTGTTTCATGCTTTACAACTTTTTCCTTGTTATTCACAGACCCTTGGACACTTCCAATAGCATTTCAGACTTCCATAGATCAATATTATGGCCAATTGTATCAGAGTGAAACATTGCTAGAAAGCAGAAGTATTTGCAATATTCTCTATAAAACTCAGCAAGATAAGCAGGAAAGAAAACAGCAGATAAGATTTTGGCTGTGCAAAAATACAGAGATGCCTAAAAGTGCAAGCCTAAAACCAGCAAGGTGCTCATCTGAAGGTACCAAAGTCTGATTGGGAAATACAAAAACCTCTGTAGCAGCAATACCAGCCCTGCATGTGTACAAACCTAAGCTACCCTAACCTGAGGGTAAGTGGAACAAGGAAGAAAGCAGGAATGAATGAATGAAAAAAAGGATGAGTCCAGGACCTTTCTTTTGTACAGGGGAGAAAGAATGTGTAAGCAACAGAAAATGGAATGGCTATAGGAAGGAGCAATCAGTATTGTGTTAGAAAAATTATTAGCAACAATACAGGGATTTAGCAGAAATTATTGTAAAATAATATTCCCACATTTTAATAGACCAAACTACAGAGCAAAACTTCTTAGTATTTACAGTAAGCACACAAAATGAAGCAAGTGAAGACTGTTTTCAAACAGTCTAAAAGAGCTCTTTCACAAAAAAAGCAATCTATAGCTATTCATTCAAGGAGGGTATCTGTCCCTTGATTTCCACCCGCTCCTACCAGGACACAAGGGATGACTTCCAGAGCCACTGCCAGTGTATTTAAGGGAAAATTGTACCAGTTTAACAAAGTGAAAAAAAATCAGTAACTGGTGATGACAAGAAGTATGAGTTTCATGTTTTCATCACCCCTTCCCAAATAATACAATTCATTGATGATCAAGGTCAGGATAAAATGAGTCTCTCACTAAATAAGCAAACATGTTACACATTAGATGTGTGAGATTACTATTTCCTGAAAGCTGCTTGGCAATGCAATATCTCCTGTTACAATGTACTGTCTTGAGAAATTACAGCCCTGCTCAAACTGCAGGGAACTCAATCTTCTCAGACAACATTAATGCACATTAATAATAATGTTTTTAATTTCTTTTATTTGCAAATCTCAAGTATGACAGAAGAACAACTAGCACTATTATAATACTTGAAAAGGGCAGTGCTATGTGAATATGTCTATGTAAGTCATTAGTGTTTTTAGCAGACTAACACAGGAGGTCATAAGTTTTGTGATAAACCTCAGAGAGGGGGGGTAGAAGAAAGTGGCAGAATTCTTCCAGAAATTCTGTGGAAAAGAATGGTGTTGCAGAAACACCCCCAAAGTCCAAGACATTTACATTTAAATACTGCATGTATCTCGTATCATATCATGCATCTCTTTCTATAGGGAGTTCAATACCTGTTGTAAAAAAACAGAAATTTTTTCTCCTAAACAAGAATCCTGAGTAGATAATATAATCCTGAACATATTTACTGATGTCACTGAAGCTTCTCCATAATTGTCATGCATTAGATTTAGCTTTATGGTTCGAACTGCATTCCTACTAAATGGTTTTACATCAAAAAAGGTCTACAGGCACCTCATGGAACAACCTCTTCTCTTCACTGCTGCATTGCTCTCCGCTCTCCCCATCTTTTTTTTCCTCACAGCATTTTTGCAGCTTCCTGTTGCTAATTTGATCATAAACTCTGAGCAAAACCAGGCAGGCATAATGCTCAAAAACAGTCTCTTGATTCCCATTTACTCTGTTGGGAATAAGAATGGAAAATATCTGTAACTCTGCACTGCAGAAAGACTTGATGCAATCTATTGGTCTGTGTCCTTCAGAGCTTTCTTTCAACAAGACAGAAATGAAATGCAGCAAAGGGGCTTCTAAACCTTTATCAGGGTGTTCAGGTATGTTCCTCAGAGGGGGTTTTGAGGCAGGTGACCAAGGAATGAAATCAAACATAGCTTAATGAAAAACACTGGGATTTTCTCCTTAGCTGTCAACTTACAGGACTCCTCCCCACACCCACATACTCATTAGCACTAATCCCACTCCCGGTGGGAAATAAATTCTCTGTTTGTCTGAGAGTGAGTGTCATGTGTGTCACACACAACTTACCTGTCTGATCCATATCCCAGAACACACAAGTCTTCCCAAGGGCTGGTTGTTGTCTAATGACAATTTATTATCATTTTTGTGCGAATGAATATTGCAGTTGCTTTTGCCTTTAAAAGAATTTCTCCACAAAATCACCATGGAGCTGACCAAGGACACTGAACCTCTGAGAAGCGTCATGATACAAAAAGTCTGAATATTACAGCCTCAGCTCCTATGTCCCTAGTTAACTGTGAGATTCTCTACTTTTTTCAACAACCATTAAAATACTTCCTCAATGAAAGAAAAATGTATTTTAAGTACCTCTGAACACATCGTCCCAGACCTAATATTCTCTAGGTTGATACAAAGTAAGTGAAGTGACCTAATCTTTTTATAAGTGCAGGGAGCCCTTGGAAAGGCCTACTGGTAAACAGCTCATTTCACACCAAGAGCAAAACTCCCTGTAGAAGGTAATAAATTCAGGAAAAAGTTATACTTGATTTTCAAATAATCCCAAATTCTCCCTGTGCACAAATACTATTGGAAAAAAAGGTTGAGTAGGATTTTTTTGTTAATAACAGTTACTTGAGGAGAATTAGAAGAAACAGGAGCCAGTACTTACTCATTGCCCCAGTCCAGCCTCACTGTGAGGTGTCTCTTGACCTCTCGCACCTGATCCTGTGTCAGGTGCCCCGAGAGCAGCTGCCTGCGGAGGTCAATGAGCTCATTCATCACATGCCGCAGTTTGTAGAAAAGATCTACCTTATGTTTCTGTAAAGGCACATTTTTGGGAGGAGGGGGGAGGAGAGAGAGGGAAAGAGGCAAGGAGGGGGAAAAAGCAGGGGAAAGAGAGGGGGAGAGGATAAGTTTGGAAAGAGAAAGTGTGAGAAAGAGAGAAAAAGAGAGAGATTAATAAGTTACCCAATTTTCATTTAATTACCCTAGAGGAACATCAGTTTTTGTAAGCCTTAAAATATTTACATCAAAAAGTAGTGTTAACTGATGCAATTCATACTAAATAACTTCTTATTCCTGTGGTTTAAGCTCAATCTGCTAAGAGGCCCATTTTCTGATGGAACCTAATGCTAAATAAGAGGATTCATTAGGCACAGCAGGAATCGCTTATTGCAATCATAGAGTAAATGTAAAATTTTAGATTTAAAGTGATAGAGGTGAAAAAGTTTACTTCTTTCAGCAGCTAACTGAATGGCTCTGGGCAGCCAGCAACAATGAGTCACCACAACAAAAAGCATTTTTAAATTATTTGTGATATTCCAGTTACTAAAGTTCAGCCAGGTATGAGAGGAAGTGTGGTGTGTGAAAATTCATTACCTGGCACTCTAAAAAGGACTAAAGCACTTAATAATAAAATCCACCAGGAAAATTACTTTGAAAAATAAAAATTAGCATAGATAATATAAAACCCCCCACACCACCACCATCAGTAAAGACAAATAAACAGAAAATACACCCCAAAACTCCCACAGCTAACACTGTAATCCTTTCCAAAAGAACTAGTATTACTCAATTATGGAAAAAAAACTTCTTCACCAAAACCAAATCCCCCAAAATCAGACAGAAGAGGAAATACTTTTTTCCCTTGCAAGAAATAACTACATGTGAATTCCCCAAAAAGGAAAGTTTAAGGCCAACAACCAAGATCACCCATAAGATAAAATAAGGACATTTGTCCATTTGTCTCTGTGCTCGGTCAGGACCGTGTGTCAAGGGGGCTCATCTCCACCCAGTCAGTCTCCAATACTGCACAAAACAGCCAATGGGCCACAAAAGGGAGCCCAAGAAGGAAAATAAGATCTCCTGACGCAGCTGGATGCTGTTCTTTGAACAGCTGAGCTCCTTTCCCTCAGCTTTGCAAAGCCTGAAGTGTTTGAATGTCACTTGGGAAAACACCAAGTGGATGGACTGACAAGGAGACTTGATCCGCTGGCACTGCCTTGATCACGTCTCTGCTTGTAGATGAGTGGGTTATAAAAGCCCTCTAAATACAGACACCTGCATCTAACAAGATTACATCTGATAGAGGAACATCCACAAAGAGAAACATAAGTGTTTTCTGTTGCAACACATTATTAGAACAAGTGTTTTTCACTTGTTTACCAAAAATAGCTGAGATGAGATGAAAAAAGAACTTCCACCTACTTGAGTTTGTTTTCCTATAAGACCACTAGATCTGCATGACTTAGGAAAACAGACATCAATGCAATCCATTTTGATAAGCATTTTTTTAATTTCTCTGAACCTCATTACACATCTGTTTTGCTGAAGCAGGTTAAGCACAGATGGCATCATCAGTTGTTCCTATCAAACAATTTTGAGATGAAAAGATGCACAATCTTTCAACTGTGCATCAATACTCTGGTCCCACTTGAAAGAAAGAAAAACAGAGAGCAGACCTAACAGAAAGACATAAATTTCTGGGGCTGAAAAATGTATGCAAGGAAGATAATCATGCACAGCTGATAAGCTTAAAATGACTCATTTTTGTTTAGGTTTTATTACTAAACGTGGTCACAAGTAAATCCTATGTAAGCTGACAATGACAATAGGTATGGGAAATGTCCATTTTTATATGCTATTTATGTGAACAATAAAAGGTTGTCACTTTTTAAAACACATGAAAACAAGATGAAAACAATTGAGTTTGGTAGTACCAAAATACCAAATTAGGTATATTTTAATAATAAAATACTTGGGAATGAAATTATCATGAGAATCAGGTCCCAAACCATCATATTCAGACTTCCCAAGTAAACCTGCTAAGAGAGCCACTTTCTTACTCCTGTAATGATGGTTCAAGGTTATCAAAGCAGTCAGGTCCAGAACACCATGCTGGTTAAATTGCAGTATGTTCTATGGTTATGTTTAAACAGTCATTTTATACAAGCCAAGGAGTACCAGAAGTACTTACTTTAAATACAAATAAGGGAGACGACAGGACACAAGTGTTTCACCCGCTTTAAACTGAATGCATAAGTATTGAGAGAGAGCTAAACACAGAGTGTCCCTCCAGAAAATCCAGGGTCCAGGGCAAGGAAGGGAGGAAGAGAAAGGGAAAGCCAGCAGAGCTGTGGCTGTGATCTCAGGGAAACTGTTATGAAAAACCATAGATGCAAGATACATGATAGTGAAGGAAAATGCTCACCAGAGAGAAAGGAGAGCTAGAACAGAGTTGTAAGTGGCTTAATTCCAGGCTTGCAGGCAGAAGGGAGTTTGAAGCAGTCAAAAATCAGTTTCTAACATCCCTCCTCACACTACAGGAGCCCAGGGACTAATGAACTTCACACGGGAGAGAAGGAAGGAAGGAGATACATTTTAATGACTTCTCTCTTTCAAGATGAAAAAAACCCCTTCAAAATTCAACACTAAACTAAGTCACTAGGGATTCCTACCCCCATGCAAAAAAACCTGTATAGGAGATGGCCCCAGACACCACATTTAAGAAACTACCCCCTCCACCCCCCACCCAAATTTTAAGTATTAAAATCCTTCCCTTTTAGTTAGAGTAGCATCATAAATAAACCTGAAACTTTATCATCTTGTTAGTAGTTAAATAAAAGATGTGCAAGTTAGTCTGATGTGTAAGCATTCATTCTGTTTCACAGTTAATTTCATACAATCTCTGACCTCTCATTTTTTCAGCTGGCTTTATCACAAGCTCCCAAGCAAGGAGCACCTTATCAGTCCATCCAGAATGGCCTGCTGTGTGCATTTATAAACATATTTGACAAATCTGGAATATATATATAATCTGAAGAATTTTTATGGTGGTAATTAAAATGAGTCACAAACAAAGAGCCTGGATGGCTTTAATGAATTGGGACTCTCCTCACAGGCAGCACAAGTCCTCTAACATGTCTTGTTGCCTCATTTTACTATCCCCAGACACAAAAACATGTGCTGTATTTCTTTGATCCGTTATAACTAACAAGTCACGCTAATCAATGTTTGGATAATCTTCAGATGTGCAGCTATGCATCAAAAAGTGGAATTCTAACAGTATTTTTTTTTAAGGACTCCGCATTAACTCTGTGGAGTTCAAAAGCCAAAAGATGGGTTTGGTGTGGAGTGTTAAAAATAGGTTAGAAACTGTTGTAAAATAGCTGACAGATCGTTAAGCACGTACTGTTAGTTTGGTTATGATCTCGTAAAAGGGGTTAATGGTTGTTATAACAAATACGGTACTCAATGTACCGTATTACACCTAAGTAAAGTGCACCGCTCCCAAGAGAAACGAGCCAGCCTGGACAGAACTGTAATGGTCCAATCAACCGCCTTAAACCTTCATGCAAATGAAGGATCCAAAAAGAAACCAATCTAAAGGGACAAAAAACAGGATAGAAAGGGGCTTCTGACCCACTGAATCCGTGCTGCTCCATCTGGGACATCGGGGCCATCGCTGCTGAAGAAGCCCCAGCGCCGGCGTTGCAGCATCCTCGACGGGAACGCTCCTGCTCGGCCCGTGGGCCCTCACGCTTTAGGCCTTTCTTTTTCTTAAAATAAATGCTGAAATCACTTTAGTACAGGGAGCCTGCTCTCTTTTTTAACATGGAGCTTCCCCCCCCGGCCCCTCTCCCATAGAGCAGGGCAGGGGGAGGAAATGACAATATTTGTGGGTTGAAATAAAGACAGGGAGCTCACTCACCTACCACCATCCCAGAACAACAGAAGTCCCTCAGGGAATTTATTATTGCCATTCCAACAGAGTTGGGCGGGGAGACAGGAAGACAGAAAGAGCCCTTGTCCTCAAGCACCCCCTTCCCAAGCCCAGCGTATTTTCCCTGTACTCCCAACTCCTCCATCCTTCACAGAATCACTTTGTCCCCACCATGACAGGCGAATGGAGGGGTCAGTCCATGGCAGCTCTGCCCTGCTTCTCTCTCTCCTTCCACTTTTCCCTGTGCCAGGATGGGTTCTGCCCACACAGATCCAAGGGTGGATCCCAGCTCCATTGCCTGTTCAAGTCCCCCTGCTCAGCTCCAGTGTGTGGGGCTGTTTCTCCCCTTTCCCGTTCATCTCTCCCTGCCCAGACGCTGTCCCAGAGCCCCCCCAGCTGGGATCGGCCTCTTCCCTCACACCATCCCCGGGCCAGCAGCCGGCATGGGAGCTCAGGATCCAACAGCCCGGCTGGGTCAGAGCCCCCCGCAGCCGAGCACAGAGCAGGCCCCGCTTCCCTCAGGTGCCTTGTGAAACACCATGGCTGCCTCTGCCATCTTCTCTAAATAAATACCACATCAGATGGAAATATATAACACACCGGTATTTTACAGCAGATGACCTATTTATAGGCACTTTGTTACCATGACTTCATTTACCACCACTGTAAAGTCAGGATTTTGCCTCTCTTAAGAGCAGTCCCTTAAGACATTTCCTATAAAACTGCCTTAAGCTGTAATGGGGGAGAAGGGTACAAAAAATTATTTTCCTTATAAAAGCAAGTGAGTAGCTTTCCCTAGGTTCCTTCTTATGGATTTTGGTATCTACATTAGATATTAAAGCCTGCAAGCACCATCAGCACATGAAAGGAAATACTAAACCTAGAAACAACACAACAATCCGGCCTTTCTTCTCAGTTTTGTCAGGATGATTTTAATAAAGCAAATTACTTTATATTAAAACTCTGTTGGAATTTAAAGATTTTTGCAATATTTATAGTTTAGTCTTACTCAAAACCTGTAATATTATTACCATGCAAACTTTAAAGTTCACCTATCAAATTAGAGTATTCATCAAGTGCCTGTTGATCAATAAAGGTCAGACTACAGGTCAACACAAAGTTGTCTCAAAAATAGGAAAGAGCTAAAAATTTGTGTGGGGGGTGTGGACAGTACACAGGTGTCCTGACTAGCACCCACAGAAAAAGCAATTTGAGAACACAATTAATACTTGCACATATTCATCAGTTCTTCATATGTGCCTGGACAGCTGGTACTCTTGGATTACAGAACTAAAATGGACTTTAAAAACTGTTAAAAAATACAAACAACAAATAAGTGAAAATAACATCCAGCAAGAATAAAGTTAAGAATTTACAACTTCTCCTAATTAAAACTACAAACTCCATTTACTAAGGGTTGAGGCAGCATCCTGGGGTTTTCACAAGAGGCTGGGTTTGAGCTCACCCCTCTCTGACAGGACACCTTTAAACACTGAGAGTCACTGGATCATAGAAATGTTAAGGTTGGAAAAGGCCTCTACAATTGTCAAGCCCAATAAACAACGTAAGTCTTCCAAATCAACAAACAGATCGAGAAAAGCATCTCAGTTTAGGTTTATTTTTGTTCTTCTATCCTGAAAGTCTCTATTTATTAGTTCTCAATTTATTCATAAGGATGCATTACCATGAATTGTACTTATTTTGTCTTATGAATATTCATAGCTTTCAGCTTCAAACAGAAATTATTTACTCCAATAAAAATCTATCTAAATTGATTCTCTACTGTATTCACAGAGGGCATTTCAATTTATAGTTTGTAGTAAAGCCCAGTAAATCAGAGGGACAGAAAAAATAAGTTCTTCAGACTTTTGCCATTGAAAATGAGTAAAATATCTTAAAATATTGACATGTGACAAGGGAAGAACTTAAGCTGTAAAAAGAATGATGTAACATCAATAAAGAAAGCAAAAGCAGAGAATAACCAATGAAACAAAGCCTGTACAGGATAAACAGAGATGTTGCTACAAGCTTTTCCTTTCTATTAGATTAAAAAACCTACCTGAATTACCATACATCATACTTCAGTAGTAATTTTTTTCTAGATATACTATGTCCTTATGCTTCCTCCAAATAGCTCAAAAGCTGAAAAATATATTGAATTTACATCAGTAACTTCACAAAAAGGTTCCTTGCAGTCTTGGCAACAATCCAAAGAGAAAGCAACAATCCTGGCTTTCCCTGAGCTGCAAAATAAAACTAAATTCTCAGAAGAATGAAGCCTGTGATATGAAGCCCTAAATCACAGAGGAGCTGATTGGATACAGGCACCTCACACTAACAGTGTATATGCAAACTTCTCACCCCTCCTTATTCCCCCCATGCCTCCTAAATGTATTAGAAATTCCATTTGTGCAGAGCTTGTGCTGACCTCCCCCTCTCCTGAGGAGCATTTAATATGCTTTACCAGAAACCTTGTGCAGCAGAGCAACAACTGGATTGCCTCCAAAATAATTTCAGAACTCCATTGGATTGGACTGCACATTTAAAAAAAATAAATTAAATGCATTCAAATTCTTTACGGTAAACTGAAAACAACAATGGTTTGTTCTGCTTCAAAATCAAAATAGTGTATTTAAATCAAAGCTATCTGCCAGCACATCCAAAAACCTGGTGATATCTTTTATCTGCTGCAAACCAAACAAACACCCTACAGCCTTAAACCTCTTGCAGAGGGGAGCCCAGGTAGCACTGCAGCAACAGTAACACTTAAGGAACAGCAGGACACAGGAGGACAATCCTCACAATGTTAGCAAAGCTCTTTTGCCTTGAAAAAGCTTTTCCTCCGATCTGCTGTGAGGGACAGTGGGTGATATTTAAACCTGTTGTCACAATGCTCTCTATTTAACAAATCAACCCATCTCAGTTCAGAGTTCTCCACAGAATATTATGAAGAGAAATGTTTTTACAAAGGGTTAGTCCCAATCTATTGCTCTTCTTCAAGAAGAGAAATGTTCTCCTATTTGTTTGTATCACCACACAGACCTTAAATGATTAACTCACACTAATGTGCAATTCAGAGCCTATTTTTATTTATAGTAACTCAGTATAGTACAAACAACTTCTCCACTCTAAACATCAATTATGCCACACATGTAAATAGCTCTGAGTACAAGTTATTACACTCCCTGGCAGTCAAGATGTGCATCTTGACTCTCATATCTCTTCCTTATTTACAGCTTCAGATGCCTGAGTTGTCTAATACAGCAACTTGGGACAAGTACAAGATGACAACATTTAACAGATACAGAAACAAGTTAAAACAAATCTAAGACAATTCTGGTGTCTGACTTCCTACTATCAGTATTCATATACTCTTGCTACTCTTAAACATCATCATCAGGAAATGCACCTTGGCCAGCATGACAAGGTATTCTGAGGTTAATTAGTGTTGTTTAGCTTTTTTGGTTAACAGAAAAAAATAGGATGTAAAGAAGGTAGACTGGTCTTCTCCAGGAAAAAATATAAGGGGCTCTGTGGGATAATTACTATGAGAAGAGGAAAAAATTGGTTGAAGAAATACCCTAAAGTTACCCTCTGTCTAAAGCCCAGCCCCACCCTGGCTGCCACTGCTGACAGCTGAGGGCTGCAGGAAACCCCACCTAACAAGATTGTGGCACAGCCTGAAGCTTACCATTGCTTGGCTGAGATTGAATTAAGTTCCTAAATCTTTAGGAGCAACAGCAACATTAACCTCATTTCCTAACATCATCATAAACTTTTAACAAAGCTTATGGAAATGGACTTGAAAGGGATAAATTTAGAGGTTTAATTCTTCACTTCAATAATACTGCAAAACAAGTGACATTAACACCCCTTTTCAAGCCATATTACATTGACTGATTTCAGTTCCAAATCCTTTGGATATTAAATGTACTGATTTGTTTTTATGTTGTAAGAACATTTTGTTCTAGACATTCTTAAATGTAAGAATGTACAATTTAGGATAAAATTCTATTCTGAGGAAAAAACATATGCATGCAAGGCTTTTGCTATTTAATTAAGGATGATTCCCCCCAGTCTTGAATGTCTCCATCATGACACAAATGTGTTAGGACAGAACATGAAGGCAACACATTCTGCTTTATCATATTTCTTCAGAGGTATGACTAACAAGACTAGATAAGATGAATTAGCCTTCTCAAAGACAATACACCAAGGAAAGAGCCCAAGAACAGGAAGAGGCTTCTTTTTCCCACTGTGATCTTTTCTGAGGTTGTTATCCTGCTTTTTAACCTGCTCCCTCCCCTCAGGAGGGAGCTTAGGATCCTGAGCTCTCCCATCTCCAGGTCACTGCTGCTAAGGACACCTTTGACCTTCACATCCCCAAAGTGTCCTCCCCTGTTTGTAAACACGAGGTCCCAGCAGTGAAGGAGCTTTAATAAGCAGAACTAGAATCAGTACCTAATGTTCCCTGCTCACATCATCACCTTCCATTTTCCTCATACACTTGTGTCTCCTACTTACACTAAAACCACAGCCATAATGGACCTGTCCTTTCCAAAACACATTTGCTGAATCATAAGCTCCTCCAGAGGGAGAACTGATGGTCCTGAAATACAGCAAAGGTATTTCTTCTCCCACAAGGCTTGGATTGGTAAATGTGGCTGGAAGAGGAGCACTGCCAGCCTCCTGCTGGGATCTCACCACAGCCATCCAAAATGCCTCCTGCTGGAAGTACTGAGTGCCAGCAGATCCCACTTATCCTGATAGGCTGGAAAAGGGGAAGCTGTGTGACCTTCACCTGCTGAAGATCTAAACCTGGAGGACTTGAGGAAGATGCTGCATTTGATACTGATGGTGCTATGCACCTGTAAGCAACAAACAAAAACATTCTGGTCTAAAGAAACTGAAGCACTATTGGATAAGTGTGGATGCCTCTATATTTCACACTTTCAGAAGACTTTTCATTATCATTTAAATGCAAAAGAAATGAAGGTATTCAGAAGAAAGCTTCCTAGCCATAACTAAATGGTTACATTCTTTTGCAAATACAACATATCCCTCCACAAAAATCAGTATTTTTAAGGTTGTTTTCTGCATGACAGAGAATTATATTACCTATCACATCAGTTTTAAAGTAGAGTTAGATACTTTTGTTTACACTTTGAATAAACAAGACATATTTATTGAAGTGGTTTTAATAAATAATTAACATCCAAACTAATTGATAATAGTCATGCTAAGTTAGAACTTGCATGATAAATATCTTTGAAGAAATTCAAACTGATTACAGTATATTACAAGTTCTGTCAGATAAATAGTTTCCCTTTAGCAGTGCCTTGCAGTGCCAAATTTTCAAGCTGAAAAATACTTTCTCCCTTAAGCATTTCCTCTGCATTTAAATCAAACATATGCTCTTCCAACGCTATTTACATTCTTAACAGGGAACTTCATATCCAATGGGGTTCAAGGATACAACCTGATACTTTCACCCTTTTCCCAGCTCCTCTAACACATTGTCCCACAGGGCACAAAATTAATATTCTCCTTCACACACTGGAGGGCTCTAGAAGGAGTATTAGTGCTTTGGACCTGACAAACAGCAGTTTTTCAGAGAAAAAAGCTCAAAAGAAGTCCCAGAATCTGCAGGACTGGGTCAGTACGAGTCATCTTGAACATTTTTAACAATTCTTTTTCTCTGTCAGGGTCCCTGCAGGTCATATAACACAAGTTCATTATGTTAGAGAAGATTTTGCCAAAAGCTACTTTAAAGTAGCATTAGGGGCACTTAAAACACTAAGAAAGAAAACCACAAGCAAAACACACACCATTATTCCCACAAAATACAGAACACAAACCCTTATTTGCAAACTGGTTTGATTAGTGTATTTTGTAATTAATGATCCTGGGCATGGTGCCACCATTTGTCTTCCAACATTTCTGTGAATCCCTAAAGAAAATTGCTGACTGGATTTCAGTGGTTTTCCAACTAAACTGTCTCATGGAAATTCAAAACAGTTAAGCCATTTCAACTATGCTTCTCATAGGTTCCAGTAATTTTCAGTTCTCCAAAAGAGACTATTTCAGCCTCAAAGGAACAGTTCTAAGGAAAAAAGTCTGTGGGTTTGCAAAGTCTGAGACCACTGTCCAGCAGAGAAAAATCCTTCACAATGGAATCAGTAGCACATTTACCCAAAAGTTTCAATAGAGATTGATCCATTTCTGCTGCTCCACACAGATGTTTAATACAACTCTAATCCTTCCTGGAAGCCCTAATTTTGTCTCTATAAAATAGATACATAAAATATATTTTTTGGCAGAGTTCAAAAAACAGCACAACTCTTTCCTAAGATTAAGAGGAAGATGCACTGAAATTACGTACACCTTACTTGTAAGCTTAGGATTTTTTGGAAGGGAAGCTGATCACCCAAGTTGTTTTCTAACTTTAAAAAATCTAGTTTCAAAATTTTCTGTTTCTATTGTGCATTATAATGTACTTATTTCTGTTCAAATACCAGAAACAAAACATAAAATTGTGAGAGTATGAAAATCAAAATTCCATTACACATGAGGATTTTCTCATTACTAAAGTAATGATTCTTTATGGATCTTTGAGCTATTTCAGTATATGCAAACTCCTGTTGATTTATCAACAGTTTTAACAGTAATGCTTAATGGTGGCTCAGACACATTTTGTGTCTCCCACCACTATTAAAAAAAAATAAAAAGAGAGAAAACAAATGCAGGAGCCACAGCTTGTTTCTGCAAAACATCTCTGATGTTCCTAATTTGGAGCATGACAGGAGGAGAAATGAGGTGCAGAATAAATGGATACACACACTTGAACCAGCAGCTATTATCAGTGACTACATAACTGTTCTCTCCCTTGTTCAAGTCTGGAATTGGGTGTTTATACATAATGAACAAAATGTTTCTAAAGAGGAAGATCCAGAGAATATCAGCTGTGGCAACGACCAGCACCATCTTCCTACAGCCTTGATCTCAGAGGGGTCATGGACACGAAACTTATGAGAACAGGAATATTGGGGAAGCCAGGACAGACAGTTCTGAACCTTGCAGGCTGTGGTGGCTGTGCTCAGATGCAGAGGTGCAGAGATCCCCATGTTTTTGGGATGATGCCTCCAGAGAACAAATAACAAATGGAGTTGCACTGTATGATCTACTCAGGTACTCTGTGAGAAGAGAGTGCGGGTTTCAGAACAGCCAGAAATGCTGTTAGGAAGAGCCAGATCCATCAAAGTAAGATTTATATAAACAAATAATTTCTTCTGCAGCTCCACACATGGCCTCAGGAAAAATATTGGGAAAATAATAACTGATTCAAATGCAAGCTAAGCTACTTCACCCCATGAAAGATCATGTGAAGCTGAGGAGCTTCAAACTCTGGCACTGAGCTGATAGCCATCCCATAATACAGCAGGAGTGAAAACAAATTACAATTTAGCAGTTAAACAAAAAGCACAAAAAAGAAAAGCAGAATGCAGCAAATAGGATGTAAATTATAAATAAAGCCTGTTTTTAAATATTTGCTTTTTCTCAACTGTAAAATATTCAAGTTTTCGGTAAATAAAAAATTAAAATATTTCACAGATGAGAGGTAGAATTACAAATAAAAAGCTAAGAGAAAACAGGTAAAACTCCCAGGATAAAGAATTAATTCCAACCTCTTCAACTTAAAAATGCTTGTTTCATGTATGTGACAAAAGCAGTGCAAATATTTGTAAAGGGACCTGTGGCTGGCAGTTGCTAAAACTGCAGTTTTTAAATAATGATCCCAATAACACCAGAACAAAAACATGGATTTTGACTCTGGGCATTTCATTATTCCAAAAAACAGTACCAAAGCATTCCTGTTAGTGTGGAGTGCAGGTAGTTCCTAAGCTTTTTTCCATCTATTTTAATTAGGGTCACCTTCTGAGGTGGAAGTTGGGTGTTTTCACTGAGGCTCAGGATGCTCCACAGACAAGGGCCAAATGGAAAGGAAGAAAAACATCACTGCACAGGGAGAATGGTGAAAAGCTCCAGTTAATAAATGACAGCCAAGCAGTGTCAGCAGCATTATTTGCTGCCTAGCACATCTGGCAGAGCAGGGCCCTCCAGGACACAGCTGAATCCCAACTGCTAAACCCACCTGAAAGGCAAAGGAACCGGTCCTGACTCACCCTGCCACCTTTACCAGGCAACTGAACCATTTCTGGTGATCTCCCACTCAAAGATATCCAAAATATCTGCTGTTCCCTACAGTGTTTGAAATGTAGGAAAGCCCAAAAAAAGGTATTGAATGTCAATCTTTTGCACAGTTTCTATATAAATAGCCTAAAAGTATGTCCTCACCAAGGAGATAAGTCATCAAGAACCACAAAGAATGAGTTTAAAGGGGTACAAGAATTAGCACTTCATCTCTGAAAGGCATCACTAGACAAAGACTCCTAAAAAACCATTAGTCTTTTGCATACAATGCTCTTGCCTGAAAGGATATAAAACACATCAGTGCAACACATCATAGCATTTTTTTTTTGTATTTTAGTAATGCTGTTTTTCAACACAGCTGGTACTGACTAAACAGATTTAAAGATTCATCCATTCCAAGACTATAAAGGATTATTGTGATTATCTAGTCTGACTTCCTGCAGGGCACATGCCATAGAAACCTGCTCACAGATTGCTGCAACATATTTCCTCCAGGATAATGTGGCAACAAATCATTCCAAATACAACCCAGTCTTGTTTTAAAGATATCAGTAATAAAGAAACAACTGCTTTCCATGATTAATCTATTGCTAATCACCCTAATTATTAAGAAGTGCCTTCAATACTACTTCAAATTTGCATGGCTCTGCTTTGTAAATACTGGGACTTGTCCTCCTTTTTTTTTCTTTGAGAGAACTGACAGATTGTTGACAGATTACCATAATTATCAATCAGCTACCTGCAACCCTCCTCCACACATCCATTTATAAGTCACAATAGGCTGACTCCTCACTCAACTTCTGCAGTTTGTCTGAGCAAATGTGCAAAGTAATCTCTTAACTCTGTCAGGTTTCTGCTGGAATATTATTCTCACTTTTATTTATTTATTTAATTATCTCTTTATTTTTATCTATCATACATCACAAAGACATGGATAAACAAGTAATTCTTTCAAGCAACAATGAAAATATTCAGGAAACATATTTTTTAAAGGTTGGATTTGACTCTGACTTTTTAGTCTAGAAATGACAAAATTAAAAAATAATTTAAATCAAAAACTTGCAGGAAAGAGAAATGGAATGAGCTCTTCCCCTTCTTCATGGCAAATAGGATAGGGAATAACAAGCAGGAGAGAAGATTGAGCACAGGCTTCAGAAAAAAACTGTAACTCATACGGTCCAAAAAGTACTGAATTTTTGAGAGGCTGCAAAATATCCCCTGCTGCAGATACATTTTTTAAACAGGCAACACAAGCACATGTTGAAAATGCCATAGGTGGACCTTAACTCACTGTAAAGGACTCAGATGGACAACCCGGAGATCCACTCCAGGTTCCCCCTCTGAGGACTCGCTGCCATCATGGATCACCTTGGAACCTTTCTGGCTGTTCCCCATCCATTCTGAAGAGGACACTGCAGAATCAGTAGCAGCTGCCGAGCAATCATCTCACTAATTTATACAGAGAATTTTTCAATTATTCTCCCTTTCTGCAACTCCAGATGCCCCCTGTCTAGAAAGGCAAGACTTCTTATCCTCTTAGCTGTCAAAAGCAAGGAAGAGGCTGATGTTGGATTGGTTTGCCATAGCAATGTTCCATCATGTTAAGTGTCACTGCACCTCAGGACACAAACACCATCTGTGGGGCCTTTCTATATTTGGATGTATTGGAGTCAGTGCTGTTTAAATAAGCCAAATGTCTGACAGAAACCACACAATTTCTGAACTAATCATTGTTTAACTTCCTATTTCTGCATCATCAGCAATTTCTATGCCACTGATTTTTCCTGATTGCTATTAATAAGACTAGTGAGTAACAGACTAGAACACATCCCTGCAGGTCCTATTACAACCAGCAGCACTGAATAAAAATTCTCCATTTTCAACTGCTTTCTTATCAATTCATCTGTTTTTAAACCATTTAGTAAGTGCTAGATTTAATTCTACACCTAATTTCTTTAATCATTGTGTCAAGGGGGGGTTAGTTAATAGCATCAGACACTGGAAATTCCAACTAGATAAACGGAAGATGTTTTTCCCTTGTGGGTGGTCAAAATCTAGGATAGACTTTTTCCAAGAGATGTTGTGGGTTTCTCAAAAATATTCAAACTTCAACTTCACAAGATCCTCAACAACCTGCTCTAATAGGGTCTGCTTTGGGGAGGAGGTTGAACTGGAGATGCCCAGAAGTTCCTTCCAATCTACCCAGTTCTGTGATTCTGTGCATGTAAAACTGAAGACACAGCAGTAAAACCTCCTGTGAGTCAGGTGAATATTCTTCATCTAATTCTATCTGATTTTTAAAGCTGAAACTCCATGATGGAGATAACAAGCACAGCAATAATCAAAGTTCCACAATAGAAGAGTCTGCAGTTACAAAATAATAAATCTGCCATTAGACTATTACCAATAATATAAAAACTCTTTTTCTTGGTAACCACTCAGTTATGACATAGAACTTTAGCACTGTGGCAGCACAGCCCATTTAATCCACCAGAAATTCCTGTCTGAATTGCCTTCTGCTTCACAATATGGATGAAGTTGCACTGCAATCCTTCCCACAGCAGGAGCTATAAAATCACATTTCTTTCTTCTACAAAGCCACTTATATGCAAGAAAATGAATTTTTTTTTTGTTAGACTGAGTTCAAACTGGTAAAGAGGTTCAACATCATAGGGCAGAGGGATAGAGGAAATCAGGAAAGGAAAGGTGATGGGCTTAGATTATTCAACCCATCAGAAGGTCCTGGCCAAACCAACTTGAGGACCTCTAGCAAAAGATGTTCCATAAGACACAGTTCTCTCATTTCCTTATAAAATGGAGGAACACCATTAGAAAATGGTGCCATCCACTGCCCAATAATGTTCTCAAAAAAGCAGCTGAGATAGTACCAGTGTTTGCATTGGGAAGAGCAAATGTACAAATGACAAACACGGAGTATAAATGGTTCAGCCTCTTGTCCATGTGCAAGAGAATTCTGGCTTTTCTTTTGCAAAGCCTACTACCTAGATATGCATTTCCCAGATTTACTGACAAAAAAATCCCCTTGGGAAATAGTAGTGGAATGTGTTAGAGGTGTTAAAAAATTATATCTTAAAACAGGGTATGGCTTTTCTAGGATAAATAAAACTGACAACTAGAAAAGATTTATTTTAGATTGCTTCACACAAGAGAATTCTTTTTAAAAAAGGAAAGTACACAATGTCTGTGTTTCCTCTTTCTGCAACTATTTTAATACCAGCATTCTGTTCTTTATCTAACACAGCAATGCAGTGGCTTCAAGACAAATATCAAATCATAATTATGTTCCTTCCAGAATACTATGCTGTTAACAGAATAACTGCTAAACACAAGCCTTGCATATAGCTGTGTTTCTAATGTAGATTTCCACGATGACAGCACCAGTATCACAGTGAGAGCTGACAAGCCTGGCAATTATTGTCAGATCCCAGACAGAACACTCACCAGCTCTTTCAGAGTATGACACCAAAATCCAACAACAAGCCTAAGTGGCTCATTAAAATCATCCTCCTGACTCTAAACTTGTCAGTGCTGCTGCTAGTTGCCCAAAAACAAACTGCCATTCTGTTTCTGTTCTGTGACACAAGGACCAGACAAAAACTGGCAGAAAACTTATTGTTTTGTTTGTATCTTCTTAGCACTCGATTGGTCACAATATTTTCCCCTTTTGAAAGGCAACTGGATTTCCCCATTTCCCTATCCCTTCTGCCTCTTCAAGAAGTAACTGAAACATCTCTTCACATCACTCCTTATAAGCTAAACAAATGATCCAGTCATCAATTTTTTGAATTGTTTTCTTTCATAATAGTTAAAGTAACAACTAAACAACAACAACAACAACAACTGAGTTATTTAGGAAAGCAAGAAGTACTCAACAAAATTCAGGAAATAAAAGAAAACACACTAAAGTTTCGTGAAAATAAAGACTGGGATTGACTGGGAAGTGCCTGCCAGGGAATCAGGGAAAGGAAGGCAAAAAGTTAATGAGAAGCTCAGATTGAGATCCTGTAAAAAAATGAGACAAAAAGGGACAGATGAGGGGAAAGAGTCAGGTGGAAAAAATGGGGTAGCTGAGCTCACTGCATAAAAGTACAAATCAAAGTTCCCCAATATTTAGGGCGGGGTTTTTGTCTGTTAAACATCTGAGGCCACTGAATAATTGATAGGAGTTCTGAAGACTCAGGGGGCTGGTCCTCAGAGCACAGTCATGAGCCAGCCTGAACTGAGCTGCCACCCTGCACAGGGCTTTGAGAGCTCCACAAAAGTGATAGGGTTTGATGTTTTCTAAAAAGGCACATCTTATGTAATAGGCACCTCCCAATTCAAAGTGACAGGTTAGTTGTTTGTTGGGTTTTTTTTTAATAACTATATTTTGGAAATATAAAGATATATTACATCTCTCCAAGGATCCAGCATGTCCCATAACTTCCAAGATCAAAAGTTTCCATCATCACATACATTTAAATGAAATTAAAATACTAATAATACCTATATACAATGAAGTTGTTTAGTTGTCACAAAAAACCCCAAATCCACACAGTGAGTAAAATCCTATTTTCCTCTTCCCTCTCTTCCACTCTTACAACAATTCCATAATTACACTTTTATTTACAGTAATGTCATTAACTCTATCATGAAAACAAAAATGTCATTAACTTTATCATGAAAACAAAAATGTCATTAACTCTATCATGAAAACAGCCACACATCTGTTTCTTTACAGTGTCCTTTTCATTAGTGAACACACAGTCAGAAAGGTTAAAAAGAAACCTTTGCTGCTGCTCTTTCCCTGTTTACCCGGAAAATAATTTTCTTTTACTATTGTGAGCCACTATTATATGTTACATTTTAGAAGTTCATTAAACTCCATCTAAGCAGCTTTCCAAGCATGTCCCTTTAATGAGAAAATAACAAGTCCATTTGACAGTAAAGGCACTTACCAGCACGAGGCACTCACTGGGCAGAATCTCACCTGCAGAGAAACTGCAGCGGAAGGTAACTGGCCACAAGCACTTCAAATTAAACTTGAGCTATTCAGGTCACAACAAAAATTCTGATACCAAAAATGTTACTACTTTTCTCCTTAGAAGTGGTAACTTTTCTGTGTAACTTCCTTTAAAGTGGTAGCTTCCCTCTGCACAGCCTGCCAGGTCACATACAGGCCAGAAAGACTTCATTATTACCTCAAGTTCTGAGACTACTAAAAAAAACCAGAGAAAGGCAGAAATGGATTCCCAATATAAAAATATTGCCTTCAAAACTTTACTGGCCTATCCTAAAATATTATTACATGCTGTCAGTAATAGATGTGGAAAAGTACAACACAAGGATCACTTCTAGGACTTTAACACCTGTTTATGCACCTGTGCACAGTAAAGTGAGCTAAAGCTAATTCATAAAAGAAAGCTGGAATAATTATTCTTAAATTAAAGAAACACTCTCAGTAATATCACAGTCAAAAATCTTTGACAATCATCACCGGGAGGGCATTTTTGATAAGCATCACTGGGAGGGCAATGATCAAACTGCAGGGAAGCTCAGACTCCCAGCCAGCTGCCAAGTGACTGCCCAGGGCTGCTCTGTGCCCACCCCACTGCTGCTTCCTGACGGGCAGGGTGGCAATGTCACAGGCAGGAGGGGACAGCAGGGGACAAACCTGCTCTCAGCAGCAGTGCTGCCTTACAGCAGTGTGGAGTGTCCAGAGAGGTGTTAAATAAATGTCTCTCTGCTTGTGACAGGATGCAGGCTCAGCTCTGTTCCTGAATACCTCTTGCACAGACTACAGAACAGGCATTCACAAACACCCCATCAACTCCGAGGTTGTATCAGAAAGAATAAACTGAAATCTGCTCCATCAACCACAATTTAATTTAGATCAAACAGCCAATGCCTGAAGAAAAAAGAACATAAAAGACACCACTGTTTGCCCTGCTCTGTAAAGGGCTTTGAACTCAGACTTCTGTCGCTTTGCTGAAACAAACACACACTTCAGATAACGAACTCAGGGCTCAGCATCTTCCAGATTTATAAGAAGCCCTTTCAGCTCATGGAGATTGCAAAACTCACACCCAGCTCAGCAAAACACAGTGAAAAGAAAGAACTAATATAGTTACACAATCTTAACTGCTGTGGGTAAGACCAAAGAGTAGACCTTCAATACCAATTCCATAAGCAAATAAATTTATTTGAACCCAAAGCTATTACTTCTCCCCCATCCCTACAGTAGGGGAGGTTCCTGGATTTCCTGGGTTTCTGCAGCTGCTGTGCAGCACCCCAGAGCCCCTCAGCCACAGCCCTGGGGGATGCAAGGTTTGGCTGAGCAGCGCTCAGGCACCTCCAGCCCTTGCTGTGCCCTTGGCAGCTGCAGGAGTTGGTGTTGCAGCAGAAAAACTACAGACCACATCCACAGGAAGCCACTGATACAAAGAGCTACATCTATATTATCAGGAAATAATATAACCCTACACATTATTTATGTTTTCCATTATTCCAGTGACAGTTTTTTCTGTCATATGTATTGGATCTCATCTAAACACTCTGGATCTTGACCTATTAGTGGCAGGGAGCACTGGCAGTAAAAAGAAATCAGTATTTGTTTTATAAACTGTTAGGGCACCCTAAATACCTTTTGGAGTTAATTCTTCATATCACCTGATGGATTTATTTCCCCCTCAAAGGCAGTATGATATTTTCAGGGATAAGCACACAATCAGTATCTTTCTCACTAAACAGTACAGTGATGGCAGTGACAGCAACTAAAGACTTTGAAATCAAACTTGGCAATCAGTATTCTTTTGATATTTAATCAACTTTTATGACTGAATCCAAGGCTGTATCCATGACCAACCAGCAAACACAAGGCTCTACTCTAAATTAAAAATGAAACAAAACCACCATGGAATTTACAGGAAGATGGACACAAAAAAATAAGTGAGAAGCTGATTTCCAATACTCTCACAGAAACCTCTCCCAATTTTTTTTATTTTTCTTTCTTTGCATTCCTTCTATTTTAAGCAATCTCTATGTGTAAAACATAGCATGATTAATTTCTATTAAACAATAAAGCTTTAGGAAACAGAGAGAAGACTTTCTGAAAGGAGAACACATTTCTCCAAAGGCCATTAATCACTACTAACTTAAAAATAAGATGTAACAATCACCATTTAGGAAATTATGTGAGCAGTTTCCAAAGATAAAATTTATATTATTTTTCCCCTTCTTCATTCCAACAGTCACCAAAAAACTGTTATGAGAAGTCTGTTCAAAGAGAAAGTCAAGAACTTAAGAAAATGTGGATAAACAAAACTGAAATCAGCCTTGCTGTCTGTGCTTTACAGTAGAACAACCATTCAGAGTTTCATTATCATTTGTGGCTCAACATACAGTTCCTAGAGCTTAGTTCACTAAAAATTATTCAAACCTTACCATAAAGGTAGATATTTCCCACTCCTAATATTTCTATGTAACACTGAATATCCACATGCTTTAAATATTTTTATGAAAACATTTGCAAGACTAGAGATGTATTACCTTGATTTCACAGAGAGATTGAAATTGTTATCAGGACCCTTAGGGACAAAGTAGACTGGACTGGGAACACTGGCATTTCTCTGGTGGCCTTGTCACCCTGCTTATACCTCTAGAACAGTTTTAATTTGCCAATTATCCCTACATTATATCCAATCATATGGATGGAAGCTGAAATAAGAAAGGAATATGTCTTCAATAATCTTAAATATTTTCATTCCACCTTAATATGTCATATAAAATTAATTGTATATCCATTTGCCAGGCTTACTACTGAGTTTTTAAATTGAGATGCATTTTTAGTCCTGTTTGTTTATCAACCATTGCCTCCTCTCCAGCCAAATGCAACAATGCAGAGTAATCAGATTTGGCAGCCCAAGTGCTGGCTGTCCACTGCTGCAGCCACAATGTTTGCTCACTGTCACTCCAGCCACAAAGAATTTAGTCCACTTTGTGCTACACTGATTCATGTAACACTGATTTTTCTACCCCTCTCACCTGTGAAAATTTCTGCTACCCACTCCTTTTAGAAAAGAAATATAATTTTATTATGTATATTTATATTTAAATTACAATAACTATTAATCACTGCAATTGTTATATGCTAGTTGCCTTTTTCTCTCTCGGTCTTTAGAATAGAAACAGCAGAAAATGGCATAAATAAGGGTAAGACTGAAGGACACTTCTTGATACCACATGGACCACAGTGCCATCCAGACTGCCAAAAGGACAGATGTTCTTTGCTTTTCTACTGAAAAACAATTTCTGTCTTCTACGAAATTAAGCCCAAACTGTCTTTTTAGTTCCAGTAAATACCCACTAGGGATGATCAGCCTTTTCCTTTGTAAACCCTATCCATGCACAGCACCTTGCTCACTCACTCCAAAAAGTCAGACTGCCAGTCTCTCCTAGCCCTTGTCCCCCACTCTTAATTTAAAAACCAAACTGCTGTGTTTTCTCAAAGTCCACCTTTGGAGCACTAAACTCCAAACACACTACCACTTGCCTGTATTTCAAATGCAATTCTGTAATATCAGCAGACTTAGACCAGCTCAGGTGATTTTCTTCAGTGACAGGTGAAGAAACTCTCAAACTTCTGTTCAATCTTTTGATTAAAACCTTATTTCCTTTACTTAATGCAATGTAACAGTCAGTGTGTTTACAGTGCAAAAGAGACTGTTTGAAATCATCTGCAGGTCAGCCACTGATCTCCCCTGAGGAAATTCTGTTTCCTTGTCGGTTTTTCCCAGCTGGTCTTAAAGCAGCATTCAATAAAATCAAATTCCCATGTTTTAATATCACACAAGAACATTACACATGTACTGTAGCACTGTTTGCAGCATGCACACTGGATATTCAGAGAGGCAAGAGCTCTTTGTTAACTATAGACCAGATAATACTTGAAAAATTTAATCTAACAAATCCCCTCCAAATCCTCACACAATTTGCTATGAATGTCAGCATCAGTAATACAACTACTGTTTTATTTACCAAAATAAAAGAGCATATTATAACCTCCCATATCATGACTAAATAACATTTCCCTACAAAGCAAGAGGTTATAAAATACCCTGCATGTCATTTGTCGCAGTAGGACTTGCAAAGGACACCAGAAGGTGACTTACATTTAATTCTGTCTTTACTTTTAAAATCTATGAAAAAAAAATCTATCCATCTCCATGGTAACTCAAAACATATATTCCTCCCACACAGTTGGATTGACAGTTCATAGTTTTTGTTTTATAGTCAACCTTTTGTTTGTTTGAAAATACATAAAAACTGTCTAGTTGATCCTAATAATCTTAAATGATACCATAAATCTGTACGTGGCAGTAAATGAAAGGTACTGATTCTATGGCTCCTTGTTATACTCCTGTTTAAACCAAATAAACTGCTATAGCATCCTGTGGTCTTCAAAACAAAGTAAGTTTTAAATCAATTATAATAGATTTTCAGATTTTCATGGTACAAGACTTGCTTACAAAAAAATTTTATTTTACTCTTCTAAAAACTTACCCCTACTTTTAATTTCTTAAAGCTCAGAGTCTTCCACAAATCACTGGGAGAAACTGACAACATAAAATTTCTTAAAATTAAGGAAAGAAAAAATAATAATTATGGGAACCTTTTATAACCTTAAAATATTAAGCACTTGAACTGAACTTCAGCAAGTTAGCGCTAAGGGGAGAAGTACTGAAATGGATTGCATTTTATAGCAGGAACCTAATAAATATTAAGTGTAATTTCTACATGAATACTGCTCTTCCAAGGAAGAAATGTAGAGAGAGGTCATGACATCCACTTAAGACCTCCAAGAAACCATAGCTAATAAACTGATGTGTATTCAAGTCTCAATTTGACACACCAAGAGAAGGGCTTCTACTCAACTTTTCAACACACCCAAGCAGCAAAAATCTGTGATTTTACCTACAAAACCTTCTAATTGCCCAAGATAATGAGCAGATATAAATCACACTGTGACACTTATACATGCAGGTCTTTATTCTGGTCCCCACAATTCAAAAAAGATGGGACAGACTGGAGCAGGTCCAGGGGAGGGGCACAAAGATGATCTGAGGGCTGTGAGGAAAGGCAAAAACAGCTGGGACCTTTCTCCCTGTGAATGCCATCCCAGCACTGCAGCACCAGCACAGCCTCCCTAAGAGGATGGAAGCTCTCTGTCCACGAGGAGACACAGGGAAAAGACAAAGGGCAATGGGTGTAAATTGCACCAGGAGAGTTTTCATCCCAATGAAACAAAGAAACACCTTTCAGTAAAAACAACCATTCACTGGATATGGACAAGGTACTACATAATCCCATGTAGGATCCCTTTCTGACAAAAGGCTGGGCCAAATATTTCAAGGTCACTTCCAACCTGTAGCATTCCATGGTTTATCTCCAGCCTCCTCCTCCATGAGTAAAGATACCGAATTATAAAAAATCCACCTTCATTATACAATGCTGAAGTGTTCATTATTCTGCATTCTCCAAATCATTCTGCACACGCCCATCACTGCCCAATCAAGAAAAATCTTCAACTATTTTCTAGTAATCAAATAACAAATCTGCTAAAAGCCTCAGATTCAGTTGCTAAGCAATGAAATGATTTCTCAGTGCACTGTTCCCTCTGAGGAACTGAAGAACTAGATGGTCCTGGAAGTGGAAATACTTACTCTTAGTTTCCCTTATATGCTGTGCAGCACTTAATGAGACTATCAGCTGCCCCAAACTCCCATCTGAGTTCCTGGTCACTCCATGAAGATTCATCCCTCACTCCAAACATAGAAAGATATAAAAATATCCATACCACTTCTGAACACTATTATCCAGAGTCCTGTCTTCTTAAGTGGTAACTCTGAGTCTCTCTGTTAATGTCAACTGAGGCCAGACAAGCACTTCAGATTCTTTTAAAATGACTCACAAACCTGAACAATCAAGCTAAAGGAATTTTGCTTCAAGGTAACCTTGAAAATGACATGAAAATGACAAAGAGGAAAGAAGGCCATGTATACAACCAGTACTGTTTCTGTACATCTGTCTTGGTACAAATACCTCATCTTTCCAGGAGTCTGCTTGCACAGAATTTAAGAGTGAATTTAATATGCTCAGCCTTGACTTGAAGAAATTCTGTTCCTTGAAGGGAGACCTTCTGATACAGCACATCCATTTTAGGTCATGTCACATTTTCTTCTGCCTACATACTTCAGAAAACGCATCAGCAATTCCATGTTTTATCAGATGTAGAGCAAAGCACATCTCACTGAATAAAAATCTCTCCTAGAACACTCCCCATACGAGTAAACTACCTTAGTGATTCAGTGAATGGCATTTTTCAACATGAATTTTAACTAGTGCTTCAATTTTAGGGACATCCAATACCACCAAAATCACATAACTGCAATTGCACCAAGTCCTGCTACCCACTCTGTTCCTTAATAGGATCCCTCAGGAAATTTAAAAGGAGCCAATGGGAAATTGGTTTCCCACTGAGCTGGCAAAAATTCCACCTATTCCCAACACCATTAGGTCTTACTCCTGAAAGTGGACAAGAAGTCACCCCACACATCCCCCACTCCTCCTTGCATCAATGTAGCAAATTAACATTATTGATCTGACCAAACTCTAAATTGGGCAATTATGTTTGGTCTCTCCACAGTCATCTGCTCTCCCAACAGAAATAGTCCTCACATCACATCTTAGACTCTGAGGAATTTTTTTTACAGTTAAAATAGCTACTGAGCACCAGCAGTGAGTTTCAGTGATCTCCTTAGCTGACTTAAAAACTCACAGGAGTCTTGTTTGACCTAATTAACAAAAGCTTACAGAGAACTTGCAGATCCTTTATTTAGAAGTAGTATAAAAATAACAAATCTTATCACCACATACAGGGTAAGAGAGAAAGTTAACAACCTTACTGGTATCATTTTGCTGTCTCAACAGAAGTCAGTAGACTGGTGTGAGCAACTACCCGAGAGCTGCACACACCCATTTCACTGTAACAAATGCAATTTTGCATCTTTATCCACCTCTGTGCCTAAACAAGGCTCCCCAAGGTTTGCTCTTGCTTTTCTGCTCTCTCTTCCTCCTCCTTTTGGAGTAAGGCATAAGAACGGGCTCAGCTGCTTACAGTGGCACACCAATAATCTCACTTTTCCTTTCTCCTCCACTCCAAATTAAGTACAGGACTGGGCAAGGGAATCACTGACATCTTTTGCTTATTGCCTTTGCAATACTGGGAAACAATAAGTAAAACCCTCTTTGGCATTTCTTAGGCTTCCACAGAAGGACATAGTTATGGTGTCCAAATGAACAAGGGGTATTGGAGCCAGGCAAAACAATACCACAAGACATTGGGTCTGCACCTACTGACATGAAACACATGAAGGTATGCAAACACACACACATCTGGCCAGCTGTGGTTAGCAGTAATCCTACCCACATTACCAGCAATGCCAGTGGCTGCTTAGTAGAGATTTTAAAAACTGAGATCCACACTCACAGCGAACTCCCTCCTAATGATTTTTACAATAGCAAAAGTAGGAAAACCCAAACCAAGTAGGCCAAATAGAACAGTGGCTTTTTTTGCCAGAAAGTAACTACTAAATCTCATTGTTTCAGTGCTTATCTCTGAAGCCTGGATACAGGATACAGCCTGGATACAAATCAGAAGGCAAAGAACTGCTTTCCATTTTGCAGTGGCATGGCATTGCCTTGTCTGCACACAGATTACACATTGAAACAGGGGAAAATGTGCTCTTCACATAGAATCACAGAATGGTTTGGGTCAGTAGGGACCTTAAAGCTCACCCAGCTCCACCCCCTGCCATGGGAAGGGACACCCTCCATTGTCCCAGGTTGCTCCAAGCCTCTGTCCAACCTGACCTTGGACACTTCCAGGGATGGGGATGCCACAGCTGCACTGGGAAACCTGTGCCAGGGCCCCAGCACCCTCACAGTACAATTCTTTTTCCTTGTATCTAGTCTGAATCTGACCTCTTTTCACTTACAACCATTACCCCTTGTCCTACCACGATGGGCCCTGCTAAAAAGTCTGTCCCCAGAACCATAAAAGTACTATCATCTTTACTCCTTTATTAAATAATAAATATTTTAGGTTCTATTCCTGATTACTCAATCTATTTAAAAATAGATTCTTTTTAAGTAGGCATAGAATTTTTAACAAGGTTATAGTTTTTTGCTAAAAATCCCATCCAATATAAATAACAGATTCTGATAGTTTCCATACAAGTTTTATTTATATTGCTTTCCAATTGGACAAAAACCTCTGGCATTTTCAAAAAAACTTGCTGTTTTGTCAGTATTTAAAGAGTTATATGATCAGAATCCAACTACTTAGAGCATAATTTGTTATCACAGTAAAGCAAACAACACATCATACATCTTTCTATTTCAAATTCATTGCAGGCACAGCTCTTTCTCTGTGAACTCATTATGGACAAATGCCTTTTTCTCCTCAGACTAAAACTTGGCTTTCACCTTGATAGCAAAAATTTAAAGACTATCACAGCCCTGTGCAATGCAATGATCTCAGGCTAACCTTTCTAACACATATTTCTCAGAAATCTAAATTAAAATTGCTGCACAACTCCTGTAACTCAAACCCATGCAAGCTTCCCCACGCACAGTTTATTCCCAGTACTGGTACAGATTCTCTGTGGTCAGTAGAAAACAAGGAAGATTCCCAATATTTTACACCAACTAATTTTCTGCAACTGTCTCAAAGCTGTGCTTTACTTCACCCTCTCATTTCTCACTGTTCTCCTCCTCCCTCCAATTTTCTGTCAGCAGAACTTCCTTATCTTGGAACAACATAGCATCCCTCTCCAGGCAGTGTTTTAATCACTGCAGGCTTCCTGGGTATTACATCCCAGCTCCCATTGTTTCACTGAGAGACAAACACAAACCTTACAATGCACCTCAACAATACTACCAAGGTAATTGCTGGGAATTTTTAAGTGAAACAAACTTGGTCTTTCAAACCATAATCCAGGTAGGGAGTTCACCAAAAACCATGAGATGAAAATCTGAGCCTATTTGGAGATGTTCAGAGAGGCTGCTCACGTTGTTTGGCAGCCTCACTGACCAGTGAAGGGCCCTTTGCAGGCACTGACCTACTGAGTGTCTGTGCAACAACCAGCACTTGAATTTCTCCTACAGTAAGAAACATTTCTACAAAGCTGACTAGGCACAGCAGCATGATAAATAACATTAATTACATTACTTAGATGATTCTTATTACAGTTTGGGAATAATAAAAATTTCTGCTGCTGCTGATCCAACAACAAACAAGGATTTCCATTTAGTCTTTCAATATATTTTAAGGTATGTCCTTACATAGCCTCCAGCCTGAACACCAAGGATAAAATTCTAGTCCCAGCTCTGCCACAGGCACCTCAGTGCTTTCCTCAGGCTTCCAATGTACAGCCCACAGATGGAACAAATGTCAGTTACCCACTTAATGGTGTAAGTTGTTCTGCCAGAGAAGCTGTGGTACTGTATCAGTGGAGATAAGAAATCCCTGAGGGTGCTCAAACATTGGCAGCTTGGTCCAGGGAGGCTGGGGAGCCTCCATTCAGAAGGAACTCAAAACCTGGCTGGTGTAGTCCTGTCAGGGTCTTGATGATCCTGCTTGAGAAGGCAGCTGATAATCTCAAGAAATCTCTTCCAATCTAAACAATTCTATGATTATTTCTATATTAGAATTCTTAATTTTTATAAGTTTTTGGGGAAAAAAACCCCACAACACAAAACAATGTGTTTTTCACTCAGAAGCTGTGCCAATTTCTTCGTCATGGAGCGGATGCCTCCTTCCAAAGTTCTATGAGAACAGTAAATTCTTTCCCCTGTTATTTAAGAATACAATAATGTTTTGTACAACGTTATAAGAAATATAATGAGCTACAATAGAAAGCAGTCCCTGAAAGAAAAATCACTAAATGAAAGTTTACAGCTAGAGCTTTCTCTCTCTTTCCCCTCAAGGAACTGGTGTTAACAATAAAAAAGAAATACTTTAGTAGAAAGGAAGCTTAGCTCATTTGTAGGTAAAATGATTCCCCTTTTTCCAATTTAATACCATTGCCAATATTACTGTTGTCATCTTCAGCTGACACTGGGGAAAGGGGAGGGGGGAAATCTTACAGGAAGAAAACAGAAAAGATCACTTTATTCCCATACCCAGAGAGGTATGTATATACAATGGAAAAAGGAGGAGTACTAGGTGTAGAGTGGTAGAAAACATGATATATACCATGTTCCATGCCCCTACTCCATTAGATTAGATGCTCCTTCCTAAGAGAATACCTCCAGGGACATCTGACCCCATAGAAGAACTGGGACCAGTTATGATTTCCTAAGAGCTGATTGCTTTTTGAAGCACAGAACACAGCTGGTTATGCTGGAGATGCACTGGACTCACTCCGCTGGATCATTCCTGGGTTGGTTTCCTAGACAAGGAACTGTTGTCACTGCAGGTTTAAATGAGGAAACAAAGCTCCTGCAGCTCTATGTAGAGGTATTTCTCTAAAGGAAGGACAGGAAGGAAATGGAAGCTTAGACCACCTACAGTTCTTGATTCTAATCCTACAGTTAAGGCTTGCAATTACTAAGCTAAAAAAGAGAAAATAAAAGCCAGGAAAAAATACCTTCAAATGCTCAAATTTTTTATCTGATGTGTCATAGGCTTTGGCTATTAAAATGTAAGAAAAGAAGAGGGATGAAAGCAGAAATAGGAGACATTATGTGGCAGCAACTGAAAATTATATAAAAAAGATGTGTATAAAACTTAATACACTTATCCTAGTGTCTGCTTCTAATTTATGGAGGAACAATTGTACATAACCTCCCACAGTCTGAGTTCTCCTTTTAGACTCTAGACACTAAAACAACTACATACAAACTGTCTGAATAATTTTTGAAGTCTTTGATGGGACTTGCAAAAGTATTATCTTATTTCTTACATACTTAATAGCACTTTAAATTTGCTGCCTTTTTTAATAACAAGGAAATTTTCAGATCTGAAGGTAGAATTTCAGAACTGCAGAAAGTTCCAGTGTAGTCCATGTGACTCTCACATGATCCATTATTCTGTAGCTAGGGAGCCCCCATTAAATGCAAGGAATCCAACAACTCTGATATTGATTCTGATGGATTTTGAGTGCACGAAGGCAGGCAACATTCCTCCCAGGGTACTGGAGATGTGGAGGAGAGGAGCACTGCTCTTACCACATACAGCTGTTTCCAGAGCACGGCCCATTCCTGCAGCGTCGCTGTGACTTCAGTCACCACAGAATCTTCAAGAGGAACAACTGTTTCATATTGCCTGTAGAAAAAAAGGGGGGAAAATTAGGAAATGTACCCTGGAAAAGGTAGGAAAAGAAATGTGACAGCACTGTAATTTGTAGAAATCCAGAACTTGAATTTGTTCAACACAAGGAGAATATCTTAAGGGGATCATTTTGTCTGTTGTAAAACTGAAGCAACTCCAGAGTCAAAGCTACTGTTCCTCCATTACATTCCACAAGATTAAGCTTATGTGAAGCATTTCCTGGTTACCTGTTCTAAAGACAACTTCTACTCAAGGTCAAAGAAAACTTTTCATTACTGGAACATGTTTAATTAGCTTGCCTGTAAAGTGGGGTCCTTCACAATTCGGGTCCCTTCCTTAAGCCAGTCCACCCCTTTCCCCCCCGCTTCAATAATGTTAGCCAATATCAAAACTACCCAGAATACCTGCTGTCTACTAACATGCCCTATCCAGGAAGGTTTTTCAACATTGCAGATGAAATCTGGGGGATCTATCCACTAATCAAAAGAAACAAACTTGTTCCTTTGTGCAAAAGATTTTCCAAAACCATTAAAGGAGAACCACAAGAGTGGCTTGGACTGAAGGGGACTTCAAAGCTCATCTCATTCCATCCCCTGCCATCGGCAGGAACACCTTCCACTGTCCCAGTTGCTCCAAACCCCACCCAAACTGGCCTTGAACACTTCCAGAGATGGGGCAGCCCCCATCTCCCTGGGCAAACTATGCCAAGGTTTCACTATCCACAGCCTAAAATGTCTTCCTTAAATGTAAACCCATCATCCCCTGCCTGACTCCTCCAGACCCTGCCAAATGCCCTCTCCCCATCATCTTACAAGCTCCCTTTAGCTGCTGAAAGGGCACAAGCAGCTCTGTGCAGTGTTCTCCTCTCCAGGCTGACCAGCCCCACCTCTCCCAGCCTCTCCTCACAGCAGGGGTGCTCCAGCCCTGGGGACAGTCCCTGTAAGTCTCTAGGGTGTTTGGGGAGGGCAGGGGCAGTGAGCAGGGATGTGTGGTGTTCACTACCTGCCAGCTTCAACACATGCTCTGTTATTTCCCAAGTGCTTGTAATGGCACTTGAAATATATTCTGAAATAAAGGATTTTCAAACAAAACCTGAAATAACCATGCCCCTCCAGTTCAGAACTGCATTACATTCTGTTGTGTCAATTGGTGCACGAGGCTTTGATACTTTTAAACAGTGTATCAGCTTTCCTAATAAGTACCTGAAATGGTTGCCCTTCACAAACTCTAAACTAACATCAAGGACTAATTAACTACACATCCCAGGGAACTGCTCCTTCCCCTAAGGGGAGTACACACTAGGAGTGGTTATTCCATGCAATATACAGCGTTTTATTACACCCCAAAATGATGAGCATCACTATTACAGCTGCCCTTACTGAGGCCCTTTGGGAACAAATCTACAATTCAAGACTATCAGAAGTCACCTGTTTTTCTGCAGGTAGTTCACTAAGAGCCATTTAATACATTTTATCTTCCACATTTAATTTGTTGCCTCAGGTCACTGTCTGAAACACTGCAATTACAAATCTCCCCTCAGCAGCCTTTATCTGGAATATGCAAGTAAAAGCAGCAGTGAAAACACAAGATATTGATTTCAGGAGTCTCAGTCAATCTCACAGGAAACTGCAGGTTCCAGAGCCCCCAGTCAGTAACTTCCCTGACGTGACATTTCCACCAGTGTTGTTATTCCCATTAACTGAAATAAGCCCACTGCCAGCAGCACATGAATACAAACAAAGAAAAGGGCAGAAGCTTTCAGCAGTGCACTTCAGTGACTCTTTGGGTGAGGTGGGGAGGGCTGGATCCTTTGGAAAACGTTCAAGGTAACACAGCTATGACTCTGAAAGTCTGTAGAAAAATGAGATGGGCTGTCTACTGACTGGTGCCTCCATAAAAAATAGGAAAATACAGTATTTTGCCAGTGAGACAACAAGCAGAAATGGAAAAATATAAGTAGAGCTCTTTAAATGCATGTGTTTCAGATGAAACCTCGAAAGTTACAATTTTATGAGCCAAAGGAGAGTAACCACCAGACCTGATTCTTGCTATATTAAAACAAACAAGCCACCTCCCAACTCCATAGAATTACATTTAATTTTCAAGCCCTCATACACAAAAAAAAAAAAAACCACAAACTAAAACATCTCTAAGTTTCGACAATTATTTCTTTGTTTCCCTTCTAAAAGATAAAAAGCACTGCAACTTCTGAAAAAGAAGGAAAAATACTCACCCTCTGTTACTGACAATTGCCTTTTTCAAGTGAATATAATTTGCAGGAAAAATCCCCTGCAAGAGAAAAAATTCAGTCCATTAGAAAAATACATTTGCAGTTTTCAGCATTGGTAACCTAGGCCACAATAAATAACTGCCAATATATCTATTAAGAACCCTCCAAACAACCATTGTGTCAAAGCTGCCAGTCAAAACTCTACATTGAGATTAGTAACAATTGGCTGTTTTAGTCTGTCTTAGACCAGGACAGCACACTGGACCAAACCTCCACCTGGGAAGATCAGAAAAGTGGCTCTTCTGCACTTGGCAGCACAGCATCTGCAGCTCCCAGAGCAGGCTGATGCTGATTGGGGATAACACAGACAGAGGCTTAAAAAGACAAATTAAACTAAAACTAAAAGCCCACCATCAAATTTGCATTGAACCCCCAAGGACAAAGTATTCTATTACTTACATACCCTGGAGCTGTCAGTTTTTCTCCCTTTCCAAGGAAAAGCTGTTCAAACCCATTGGGACACCTCCAGTAATTTGCCTTTTGCTGTTCCCATGAGGGCTGGACTCTGACCTTGCCTGTGCCAGTGTGCTCTTGTGTGTTGAGACATGGGGAAACGAGGGAATTTAATCCAACCTTTTCCCAGGGTTCCACATTCCCTGTAAAGCACATGGCCCTGAATCCTAACAGCAAAATCTGTCAGTGTGTAAGAACAGCAACCTGCACTTCAGTGGGAAATACAGAAGCAAATTGGAAAGCTTTGGATTAAAAACCAGCTGACAGCCTCTGACAAAAATGTCAGCAATCAAGTGTGGGCTTTCACTTTTTAGAGCTTTAAAACCATACAATTTTGAAACAAAAAGATTATTTTGGGGGGATTCCAAATGCTAAGGAAAAATCCTTCTTGTTCATAGGCAGGACTAAAATTATAGAAGGAAAAATGCTAAATCTAGAAGGAGTGGCTTCATCAGGAAAACAGTAAATGTGCTTGCTTTCAGCCACATGAAAATTCAGGAAGAAAAGAAATGCTACCTCACTTCCTTGTTTGGTTCACTTCTAGCTAATGCTGCTTATTTCTGGTGTCTAAGAAACCAGGGAAGGTTTGAAGGGCTCTCCTATCAAAACTGAACATATACACAAGCAAAAGTACCAACACACACAATGACTGCAGACATTTCATTAAAAGAGCACTGTACTCATGTCAGTGTAATACAGGTAATTTTATATTCCATGTTACATGGGTATTAGGCAAACATGGGGAATCTTTAAATACAAGCAATATTTAAACCAACAGAAATAAAAAAAGTGAAGCTCATATAGAAGCACCTATTGGCATGTTTGAATACAAACATTTAAAAAACTTAGATGTCCTCACAAACACAATCATACCAGAACAATCAAAAAAGTTCTCTAAGAGCAAAAACAATGGAAAAAAATGGTGAATAACCAAATCAAATGGTTAAACTGCAAAAATTAAACTGAAACACCCCCAACAACTTACAAAATCCTTTTTCAACAGACTTTTTTCAAAGTTGTCTTAGATTAATAATTCAATTTATTAAATGTGTTCTTTAAAATGCTGCATTTAAGCAATGCAATATCACCCACCTATGCTTTTCTTAGGGGAGCAGGGTGGAGAGGATCAAACTGGATGAGATTTATAAATGTTGAAAAAATTACATGTTACATGTCAGGAAGGTTTCTGATCCTTTGAGTGATTAATGAGTATCACCCAATTTACAAAGAAATCCAATTCTCCCACAGGAAAAAAGTTAGAGAAGAAAAATGAAAAGTTTACTGGATTGCAACAGTAAAATAGATTTAATCTGCCATTAGATTAACACATGTATTCATGCTTACCTTGACACTAGGCTTCTTAATGGAAACACCTCTGTACCAACCTGAAAGCAGATAAAACACATTTATAATATTTGTGGCACTGCTGTCTTTACACAGAAGCAAACTGACTGCAACTTTGCAGTTACTGAGATCATCTGAAAAAACAGCTGTGCCTCACATAGGTGAATTTTTACAGTATTTTTTTGTTAGGGCCTTTGGTAAAAATTACTTTTGTTTTGCTCTGCAATAATGACAAACCCTTAACAACCCAAAGCCTGGAGCGGTCTGTCCTGAGCTGGCTGCTCCGCGTGTGCCGGGCAGGAGCGGCAGCAGCTCAATCCCTGGCCCAGCCTGCCTGCACCACATCAGGGGCAGCTTGGGGCCAGCAGAGCCACAGGAACATGCTGATAATGATGCCAGGGCTGCATGATTGCCCTGCCAGAAGGCAGAGAGAGATGGGATGTGTTTTACTGTGGCATTGGCCAGAGGGCTGTCAGAAGGTGCTCCTGGGCTCTGAAAGGCGACTTTCATAACTGGGCAAGATCTGCAGCACCAGAGGTGTGAGGCTGAGAGGCTCCACTTCCATGGGCCCATCCCACAAAATGCAAAGAGGGGGAAAAAAAAAGAAAAGTGGGGGGGAATCCAACAGGAAAATGGATATCCCACTGGAGACATCTTCCTCAGGCCAAAAACAAATTACTGGGAAGGAGTCACTTTGGCCCAGGCAGCCACAGGTGAGCTCCTGACTCAGATGGGAGGAAACCTGCAGGGCTCCCACAGCACTGACAGCCTGTAGTGGACTCCTCCCTCATCTGTATGGCACAGTTTGGAAGCATGGCAAAGGCATCACTTCTCAATCACATTGGATTCATGAAGAATTTTTTTAAAATCCCTAATTGCAAGTTATATCTGCTGCTTAAGTGTTCCAAATACCAGAAACACTTATTTTGACCATGCCATCACTGCTGGAATAACTTTAAATATATTTTATGGATGGTTTAAGAACACATTAATGTACACACATGAAAACCATGCAGATAAATTCTTGTGTGGCCAGCAGAATTTGCATGGGTAAGTTAATATTCTTTTAACTGGTGCTTCAGGCACCAGCTGTTTTTTTCCATTCTTCAGTGAATATACAAAATTCTCAAGGTAATAATTATAGTTACTGAAGCTATAGCATTTTTAATCTAAAGAAAATTGCCCTCTAGCAATAAAAACAAATGGACAAAACAGACATTTTAAATTTAGTCTGAATGCTACTAGTTACTGACAGCCACTGCCTGTGGCAGGGCAATGGCCATGTGACTCCAAAGACAGAATGTTCTTCAGAATGCACAGTCCAAATGTGTATTTCAAACACGGAGTGTGCTCATACTTTCCCACTTGACAAAAGAAAACTCCATCTTTCAGCATTTCCAGTGCCACACTAATGCCCCTCTGACATTAGTGCAGCAGAGCAGAGAACCCCACTCAGTGTTTCAGTTCTCCCTCAGGGGCAAGATCATGGTGGAAGGGCTCAGAGAGAGGGAAAGCTGTGAATGACAAGCACAGGTCCAACAGGTATCTTGATGAATATTTCTAACCTTTGAGTAAGCCCAGTGGAGGATCTGAGGATCCTTTGTGAAAGCAGTAACTACAAAACCTCCCTGGTAACACCTTGTGCCTTACAGATGGTGTGTGTTTGATGGAAACACAGGTGGAGCCTTTGGTAGCTGCAGAAAAAGGCAGGCACCAAGCCCATGAGTTATTTACTGGAATAGTGGGCAGTGGGAAGCCTTTGGCAGACCTAGGAAGGGTTAAAAACCAGTGATTTAGATATTTGTGGTCTAGTATGGAGGCACACAGAGGAGCAGGCACACAAATTTGGGGAAATTCAAAGGGTCCAATTTCAAGCAGGTGAACAAGATCCAAAGTAAAAAAGACAACTGTATTTCACTCTATTCCATTTTAAAAATGCATAGACAACAACAATATTTTTAACATGTTATCAGTTGGTAGTTATATTTCTATTTATTAACCTTGGAGATAAATACATTTATGTGGGTGGGTGTGTGTATGCACCTACATTTATTTCTTTACTTTACAAATATCTATAAAACTTATCTGCAGTGGTACCCAGAATCTTGAAATAGGAAATTCCCTCGTCTTTCATTCAACTGCTCTAAAAGCAGGGACTGCTTCTTACACCAATCACTACAGAAGAGCACTTGCTCTTTTATAATACAAATACAGTTATTCAGTAAGTTATTATGATTAAAAATAAGCATTCAGAAGTATAGCAACTCTTTGAATCTTTGTCAGCCTTGAATTCTCCAGTGAGTATCTGAAATCATAGCTCACATCACTAAAAGTTTTTGTGTATGTGAATCTTTTCAACCCAGACAGAAAAATCCTTGCTGCAGACAATTATGCATAAACTATTCAAGAAGTGAAGCTGAAACAGCAACGGATCTCCTGTGACTCTCACAGCAGTGACCCTTATTTTGTGTGGGTTAACATTATTTTATCCAGTCTGTCTACACAAAAGAATCCCCAGCAAAGAACGCAGAAGTAGAGGACCCTGTTAAACAACCACTTAGACAAGAATGCTTAAAAAGCAACTGCTATTTTTTCCCCTTTTAAGGGTCTGCTTTGCACATTTAGTGTGGTTTTTTGCATAATTCACACATGCAAGAGCTGCAGCACAGACCATCTGAATATTCAGATGAGTTTCATAGTGTGGAGTTCCAGATGTTATTATCAAAATTAATCTATCTTTTTATACACAAAGTCCATGGTAAAGGCACCTCAGCCAAAATGACAGGATGGAAGGCTTAAAATACAAAACCAAAAAAATTCTGTACAAACCATTTTCTCTGTCTGAGGACCTTCTTTCTCAGCAATTTGAAGACTGGCATGAATTGCTTTTGAGGAATCATCCTCAAAACTACCAGCAAAGGAAATATTCAAAGCCTAATTATTTTAACACTGTAAAGACAAGTTGGATTATCCACTTGCTTTTCTGTAAAAAACCTGCTCCTTGGAGATCATGCTTTTATTTCCCAGTTTTAAAAATTTCCCAGAAATAGTTGAAAAATACCATGACTGCTTTCAGCAATATACAGTGTTTAATTCCCTTAGATTTATCCCATCCTAAGCAAAGGGATATTTTTTTCCTGAGCTTGCATCACGTTCTAATTTACAAGACCTGGTAGTATAATTACAATCTGCCCTCAGTGGGTGAGCACAGCTTAGCCCATCACAGCACTTGGGGTTTTTAAAAAAGCATGGGATTGTTTACAGCAAGCTTCTTTGTGGGTAATTTTCTCCACTGCACTGCAAAGCTCTCATTCAACAGAATTTTTATAAATGTATGTTACTAGAAAAATTAGCATAGAGAAAGTGACTTTTTTGTGATGAGTTAAGTCAATGGAAAAACAAACACCTGAGTACAAGAAAAAGCATCAAGAGCAAAACACGGTTCTAGGCATGAGAGGCAAAGCAGAGCCTGCTGCAAGCACGCAGAAGGTCTGGGGAGCAACATTAACACTGGAGATGAAAAATTACTTTAAACTGAACAAACAAAAAAACACATCTACAACTTTGTGGAATGTAATTTGGAATTCAAATTTGTGGATCTGGGTTTTGATTTTGTTCAGTACTTCAGGAATAAGGTTACATTATTCCACCTCAGACTACAGTGAAACATGTACTCTTACTGTATCTTGTCAACCTACTTCTCACCAGACACGTTTTACAACACTTGTTTGAGCATTAGGATAATTCTCCTTTTACACACAACTTCAATCACATTCCTCATTGTGAATAAAGCAGAGCATTAGGACATTCGATTTATTCACACACAGACATCTCCAGCCACATAGGAGCTATAAAATTTACAATGGCATTTTGCTTTAGGTACAAAATACAGCAAGATATATTTTTAAAAATCCCCCAAACCCATACTTTTTACATTTTTTCTGATATTGCTAATCTACTTAATAATTAGTATTTTCCACCTGTTCAGTGTTTCTAAGTAATTAAACTGATACGCTTAAGAGAAATGCATAACAGTAACACTGAGAAAATACAGTAAAAAAAATAGACACTGATTCTGTACTTTACATGATGAAAATTCAGTGTAAGACCCAGTTACAATACAACAATCAGGTCAGGGTTCAAGATTTTCTGGACAGATGGTTAACTTCAAACACACTGACCCCCTATCAGACTGGATTAGTGCCAAGAGCACTCAGCCTTTCCTACGGAAAGTGGGTCAGAGTAGGTTTTATTCAAGTGCTTTGATTTGATGCATCATGATTCCAAAGAACTTATTAAAATCTGCTAGATTAAGATATTGGTATATTCTTACATGGAAAATGGGGTTCCTTCTTGGACATCACACTTACCTTCACATTTCTCCAGGATCTGGACAGTTTCACCTAGTTCCAGGACCAAGCCTTGCGGAACAGTTCCTCGGAAGCTGCATATCACTAGAGGGTGGGGAAAAAGAGAGAGAGACATATGAGGCTTGGATCTTTGTGTGAATTTTCTTCTAAGCATAGCCCTTTAGCTCACTCCCTGCATAAAAATAGCTCTTACATAGCTGCCCAGAAAACCCGTCAGCCAACTTTTCCTGGTCAGGTGTGTTTATTCTAGCCCTTATCGGAAATTAAGCTCAACAACAACATAAAAGCTGAGCTTTAAAAAAGATTGTTAAATTAAGCAAGGCTTTTAATCACTTTAATCACCAACCTCTGATTTATATTGCATATAAAGATTTCCTTGTCTCACAATTCTTACTCTACTCCACAACCCATCAATGGAACAGGCTACCCAAAATGCAGAGATTAAAACAGGAAATCAACTCCAGCAATTACTTTTTTCCAAGTTGAAATTATTTCAAATATCATCTGAGTATCTAATAGACTGCAAAAATCCTAAAATACCATAGATTCTATTTATGCAGACAATGAAAGAATCCATAAGAATCTGTACTTTTCATAAGCTCTATCTAACATGACAATACATCTTATTTTCCCAGGTATCTTTAATTTTCATTAACCACGGAAAATAAGAACCTATCTTAATGTTTCAGAAAATACTAATACAATAAAGAAAAATACTAAATGAAACTAGATTTTTTTAAAAATTTTTAAAAATTCACAGTGTATAATAATATATTCTTCAGCTATATTTATCAAAACACAAGAGGGGCACGGACATGGATAGTTCCCTCAACATGAGATGTTAGAACAAGGGGTGAATTGCAGGTAAGGTCCTACCTGCCCCCAGACCCAGCATTAAAAACTCCCCCAGGCACAGACTGAATGCAAGCACTCCAGTAAAACTTGCTCCAGGTAAACACACACTCAGGAGAGCTCCCCTGTAGGTCACCTCCACAGCCCGGAGCATTACAAGTGGAATTCCACGAGCTGAAACAGTGACCCCCAGTGGGCACCATCCTCTTCTCCAAGAGAACACTCACTCCCCTGGGAATGCAAACACTCCAGCTGTGGTGAAGGTGCTCCCATGTGATGGAGGCACATTTCACAGAATATTCTGAGTTGGAAAGGACCCACCAGGATCACTGAGTCCAACTCAAGTGAACGGCCCATAGAGGGATCAAACCCACAGCCCTGGAGTTCCCAGCACCATGCTCCAACCAGCTGAGTCCAGCTCCTCCCTAAAGATCCTCCCATGCCAAAGCCACGAATCCCTTCTGACTGCACATGAAGCAGACAGGCTGAAGCCCTGGGGAAGAACACCATGGAACCCAAGACTCCCACCTGCACCATGTACCACGAGGTAGGTCTCTTGAACCTTGAATTTCTAAGAAATAATGAGAAACGCAGAGACAAAACTTCCACCAGAACAAAACTGCATTTTAACCCTTTGCACACACTTCATAATGGGCTTGGGAAAGGAAGAACAAACTACACCCATCAGGCAAACACCCAGATGAGGCCAGTACAAGAAAGAGTGAAAAAAAGATCTAAAGGGAACCAAATGGCATCAAATGTTTGCATTTCCCCAGTGAGACTCAATGCAGGATTTAATCCCAAGAGTTAAGAACTCAGAATTTCATCAAGAAGCCTAAACTGCTCTCTCAGCTCTTAGGGCCCAGCAGAAGTCACCGTCAGTTAAATGAGGCTTTAAATTCTTGTTTACATCAGAGGCGGGAGAAACACAAGAACTGGCTCCAGACTGGAATAATGCAGACAGCATAATCCAACAAAAACCAAGCTCATCAGCATTCTGGATCCATTCTTCACCCATGAAGAAATCATAAATATGGATTTCAACCAAAGAAAAACTACTGAAAGCCTCTCCCAAAGTGCAGGAACACTGACAACTGAAATGATGAACTGGCACGACAAAATCAAACCTCCAATGGTTTCTCCTTTGGTTTTTTTTTTGCCTCTTCAGTATTTTAAATAGCTGGATCCTTTAAATACAGAAAATGTTCTTTTTTTCTAATTTGCAATTTGACCAAATTAAGAATATACAAGTTGATTTGCAAAAAACTGCAAAGTCCTGTATTAAAATGTGATTTTTTTTAGTTCAAACCACCAAAACCACTAAAAAAATTCATATATGTCTCAAAAAGGGGAATTTTAAACAGCTTGAGTAAAAAGCTACCTTTGAAAACACCAGAAAACAAAATAGAGAAGTGTTAATACAGTAATTAGATATTCATTTAAGAGAGTCATTTTAGACACATTATTAATTTTAAAAATTAATGTAGGTATGATAATATTAAAAGCCAGTTTCCAGACCATTTTCATCTTTTCTGAACACACCATGGATCTCATGACAGAGAACCAGTCATAGGACATGTGGGTGTTACTGGTTGTAGACAATAGAGTAGTTAAATCATGGAGGAAAAACAATTCGACTGGTCTTATTCAGCCAAGCCCAACAAGAAACACTAACTCTGAAAAGTATTACTGCATGCTAACATTGCCTTAGAAGCTCTGAATTAACAAACAGCAGCTGACTTCCTATGACAATTATTTACTGTATTAAAAGTACTGAATCAAGGATGCAGCTGGGAAAGAAATTACCAATTCTTTGGCCATCAAATATCTACCTATTATGTCATAATACAGGTGAGTCTGGAATAAAAGCTAAAGGACAGGTACCAAGAAAAGACAGTACCACAGGTTTTTTCAATTGCTGATAGAATAATTTTTTAAAATATGGTCAGGAATGGTGATTTTAATTTAATATTTAGCCTTACAGAAAGTAATTCTGATAGATGTGTGAGTTTACAGATACAAACTGTCCATTTTTAATAGGATTCTACTGGTCACACAAAGAACATCTGATAGAAGGACTCTATAATATGTAATTGGCTCTTCAGAATTCAGAGCACTCTGTTCATAAGTTAAACAAAGCTCTTTTCTTAGGTCTACTTCACTCAAAAAAAAAAGACTAAATAAGCAAAAATTACAAAACAGAAATTAACTTATTCCATCAGCTCTAGATACAATCTTGGTGATCACACTCAATTAGAAAATTAATTCTAATACAAAAGTAACACTCCCCCTTCATTCTCAATACAACAGTATTGAATCTAATTCCTTTTGTAATCATCAATAAATTATGTTAGTCTCTTCTGTTTGACAATTTTAATAATCAATCCATATGATTGGTGAATAGCAATACAGGTATTATCAAAACAGTGGAAGCCAAATCTCAAGAGTAAATGATTTTCTAGACACACTAAATTGACATCAGGAAAAATTAAAGAATCCAAGTAAACTGACCCAATAGACCAAACTGTCTTGCTAAACTGTGTAACAAGACACAATTTAACACTTCTGAAATAAGAAAGAACAGTAAAACCAACTCCTGATTATAACAGAATCATAGAAATATAAGGCTCTTTTATAGTTTGATTTATTATTCCAACAATTACTTCCAAAAAAGTTATGAATGTTACTCATTCGTTAAGCTAAAAATGCACTGTGTAAGACAATCTTATTTATAGAGTGCCTTTTAGGTACACAGTTCTTCTTAGCAGCATTATTGAAAAATATGATCACAAATATAAATGAGAAATACAGAGTAATTCAACTATTCTGAAGAAAACCATTTACAGAGAGGACTCTGACAACTGATTTCTTTCCTTTCCACAGAGAAATTCCTTACTCTACATGATCACCTACAAACTGTTCATCAGTCCATAAGCTTCCATCATTTCTTACAAGATCCATGTCCTCAGTCACCAGAACACACAAGTAACACATCATCAAAACAGGCACAAAGCAAAGCTTTTACCCACCAGTTTACAGATCTGACTGATCCCTCTTGGGCTCCAGGACACACTGCTGAAATATTTAATATCCATTTTCAGATATGAAGCCCCTTGCTATCATTCAGCTCTATTAGGAGGTCACAGTTCCCCTCACAAAGTCATTTCAGCCAGCAGTTACAGCCAACATTTGCTAAAGAAGAAAGCTTTGAAAAAGCACCACATGCCATGTGATCCAGGAATTATCTCCAAGACTGAAGTCCCTTATCTGTGGTACTTAAACTAGACCACAGCGAAGGAAATCCTTCCCTCTTCACCTCTGGAACTTATCAGTAAGAAAGGCACAAACCAGCTCACACAGGCAACTGACTCTCATGCTGTACCAGAACATATGAAGGGATTGTGGGTACAACATGTAAGAACAGATGGCATTGGTATAATGGTTTCAAAAGTCAGGGGTCCAGGAGATGACAGATTTTTCCTTGCCCATGGATAAGCCCTGACACAGTAGAATATAAACACCTGCATTCCAAGTCACCAGCAGAGGAGAAACCGCATGAAAAGATAAACAGGACCTGTTAAGCCAATGCATCTTTGCACACCTTTGATTCCTCCTGTGCCCCACCTAAAGCAGCTCCTTGCTGTGTGAACAAAGATGATCCAATTGATACAATTCAGGCGGTTTTACAAACTATGTTCTCTAACAGCCCCTGTCAATAGCTCTTGAAGAAACTGCACGTTTGCACAGATAAATAATCAGCAAAGTGATGTGAAATAAAAGAGCCATTTCTCTTAGCGAGGACAGATTGAGCAGCAAGCTCTGAAGGGATCTCTATTGGAATCCTTCCTTTCCTTTAAATAATTTTAAAAAGCTCATTGTATACAGAAACTACAAAGTTTATAAGGCCACTCAGGCTATTCAGAGTAATAAAGAGCTATAGATGGACCCAAGCTCCACAAGCAGAACTGGCAGATGAGCAGTGTTCAGTTCACCTGCGTGGCATTCCACGAGGAATGAACAATCCTCACCTCACACACAAAATCACCATCTCCTCCCTTGCTAGTGCCACACTGAGTGGAACCCTGGAATGCCAGTGCTCAGCCACTGTCAGAGACCACCCCACATTACACAGAATATTGTCTTGGGGAAAAAGGGAAGACACCATTACCCACAGTACCACATAAAGTTCCCAATGAACCCCATGTGCCAGTTTTCCCCTTTGCCAAAAAGGACTGAACAGCATAAGAACAGGTAGAAAGAAGTGAGAGAGAACAAAGCAAGGACTGAATAAGGACTTTTATGTGATTGTTAACCAAGCTGGGACTTCTGTACCAGGAAGGCTGAAAGGGTGGAGAGGGGATAACTGACAGAGGGTGCACAGGGAACTGTTGCTATCCATCTCTTCCAGTTCAAAAAGCAGAGCAGTGTCAAATGAAGCAGCAGAGTTCAGAACTTAATTAAAGTACTCTTCCACACAGTCCACAAACTGTGAAATTCCTCATGAGATTCTGTGGGTGACAGAAATTAAATAATCATTCAAGCTCCAAAGTCAACAGACAAATCCATGGATGTGCCCCAGCCCAGGAAGCAGCGGAGCCTGGGGAAAGCTCCACCCCCACTGCAGCACGGCCAGGCAGGACACCGGGGCTGGGATGGGGCTGCAGGGCTGGGATTATCAAGGAGTCACCGCCTGAGCTTCTGCTGTCCGGTGCCAGTGACTGCTTTGAGACCTCATCTGAATACCAGGATGGCAATGAGGAGAGCACAACTCACAGAGAAACGCTGAAACAGATTTCACCTGTGCCATTGTTGCTTTCTGCTGCCAGCCACACAGGTGGTTTCATTTTTGCGGTGATATAATTTAAAATGTATCTTGCTCTTATAATTCTTTCCAGTTCAGGTTCCCGTGTCCCAACCTGCCCACCCAGTCTCACCTGGGCTGCAATGCTGCCACTGATCGTTTCTCTTCTCAAATGGATGTCAATGCCCTGATAACCACACTAATAGAAATGTGTCACATTTGTCTCATCAACAGTGGGAAAACCCAGGACAACAACAGGGAAAAGCCAGAGAACTACCCAGCCCAACACATCCAGCTGCTCATTTCCTTAAAACATCTTTTTTTTCTTAGCATTTACTCTAAGTTATGCAATGAACTGACAGGGCTATATGCCTTCTCATGTACTTTCTTATTTTTTTAACATATTTCTACACATTTCACTGAAGACTACAAAAATATTTTGATCTTGCAGAATGTTCTATTTACACTACATAATACCAGTTCAGCTCATGAGTAATTTGTTTATTTTCATAAAGGAACGGAGCCCTTTCCCTCCTTACTGTCCAAGACGTAACAATGAAAATCAGAAGAATTTATTTAAGTGAGGGCTGAGAAACAAAATCAGTTCAAGAGCTTTCCATGTTTACATTGTCTATTTTTCCTCCTCCAAATCTAAACTATGTGTCTCTAAATGATTAAATTGGGCTTTTAAAAATTATTTCTCTCCCAGGTTTTCACATCCACAATAGAAATCATTGCTACTGGAACAGATCCAATATCCTAAACCACATTTTGATTTTTCTTTATCATAAGATGTTGGTAAGGCCATGATTTAATGGACTCTATGGGTTAATTGGGGGGAAAATTTGTAATTTCGTGAATTTTCAACATATCTCCATTTACAAAAGATAGATCTTCTTGGACTTCATGACAATTTTTTCCAGTTCTCAACTCATTGTTAATATTATTATCCGCCTTATTAAAATTCTGGTAGCTTGCAATATTTTTAGATGACACTTGCAGAACAAGTGGTTCAGGTTAAAGTATGTAATTTAATTTTTATAAAAAATTACTGAGTGTACTACACTCAGCTTGCAGTTATTCAGATTATGCACTGACCATCCCTCAGTAGATCTTCAACTAAACCCATTCCAGGAGGAATGGCAGGGAGAACACATGGGAGAGGCACAGCTGTAGCTGTATTGCTCCATACCCAAAATACCTTGACAAGGTATAATCACACCAAGCAGACACTGAATTGTGCTCTGTGCTACAAACATCAAAGTTCTCAAGTTCTCTGAGGGTGTAATTTATGCTTTATAACACATAAACATGCTTTAATCTCACACCTCTATCACACTAGCAAAGAATCTGGAGTATGTGTTTGCTTAGGGTAAACACAAACTCTAAAATTTCACAGTCCTTATACAGCATTTTGTATTCAACTGCTACTCATTGTCACCAGTTAACACAGAACACAAGTCAATCCTGGAGCTTAAGACTGATTTAGATTGATAAGTATTAAAGATTGAATTATATACTAGATGAATATTAAATGATCTAGTATTTAATAGTTAAGAAAATAATAATTACTCCAAACTGATAAACTAATATTATGATGAGCATGTATCTTTCCCTAAAATAATTTTTCCAATTAATCCAGCTATTAAGTGTCTAGTGTGACACAATATATGCAAGGTTTAAGAGTTGAATAAGATAAAGTTTATTTTCTTCCTATAACACCCAGGTGATCATAAATGCTCCATGTAACCCAAGAGTCACCAGGTGAGACCAAAGGTGGCTCTAAATCCAATACCTTTTCCCTAACAGAAGCTAAAACAAGGAGGGGAATGAACAGTATTAGAAAAGGGCAAGGATGTGGTTTCCTCCAACTTGAGATATCTGTGGACTGGGCCTTCCCAAAAGAAGGCTTTTATTTGCATTAATTTTATATATGTATTTAGTAGCATTTTCCATCCTTTTTCTTCTATGGAGCCACCCAAATGTTGTGGAACCACATCCACTTTTAACAGCCCCATCAGCCCAGAACTCCACAGGACTCTTCCATCACACAGAAATGGGGGTTCACTTGCTTGGCTCCTGTATCACCAACACTCCCAGGAACAGTATTAAACAAGTGAGCCAACAATTTTTATTCTTCCACTCCATGGTATTTGTGTTTTGAGAATTTTCTAAGCTACCTTTGCTTAATAATGTATTTTCCAAGAAGAGCAGATGTGGATTTTTTGTATTTAGGGATGGCAGAGGGAACAGTCTCCAGGCTAGGGCAGGATGACTGGGCAGGAAAACCAGCACTGACACAAATTATCCCACAGAGGACAAGAGAGAGGCGAGATTTAGCTTTACCTTTCTGTGAGGCAACTGTGTTGCACAACCACGCCTACGGGCAGCACTGAATTAATACTTCCCATACCTTTCAGTCTGAGCATTTCTCAGAACCACAAACCTTTTCCCAGCAAAAAGGAGAAGTTCTTGAACACAGAAAATTGTGGCTTTAATCATTTTAAATAAAAAGATGTAGTTTATGATGAAAAAAATTCTTTCACATTTTTATAACAAAAGGCCAATATGATTAATTTTTTTCCTTTGTGGAACTGCTTGATTAAACCTGGCAGCTTCATAGATTGCACAGTTAGAGTCTGATAATATTTGACAAGGGAGCAGAACCATGAGGAAATGAAAAGAAAAACATTTCCATTTTATTTTACAAATACCTACAATAATATTTTCACCCTCGCAATACACCTTCCAAGTATTTAAATTATTAATTGTGGGTGAGGGTTTCAATTATTTGCCAGAAATGAATTTGAGACTTGCAGATTTATTTGCAAGTCCAGGCCTCATTCAGTAAGTACATCCACAAAGAATACAGGGAACAGACCCCAGGTCCAGCATTTCTAAGACATTCCTGTGTTTAAACAAGATGACAACATGAATAATTTAAATATGGAAGAGAAGATATATGCAATTACACCTTAAAAACCCAAATAAAACATGAAGTTTTTGCAGAAGGGGCATTTCTTGCAGAGTGCACTGGTACGCATGACACAGAACAGGGCTCTAATCCGATTGGAATCGCCAGGCACTAATGTAATACACACACACAAAAAAGATTATCAAAAGCTGATTAAAAGCCATCCAAACATTACAATCGAAGAGTACAGATTAAACAAAAGACATGATTTAGAAGAGGGCTAAATTTTTTTGACCTTATTAAGGGTCTTTATGAACTTTTATGCCAAATCTCGATGAAGAAGAATATACCTCAGAACTGAAAGCACGGCATTACACTTTGGGTTCTGTGTATTGCCAAAATTACAGTACAATTAAGTGAAGGTATTTCAGGCTGCTCAGGGAGCAGTGGCAGTTGCTAGGCAGCATCTGCTCCTGTCAGAGATGCTTCTTTCTTTGTGCAGTACAGAACCTCAGCCAGGAATACTGCCACCAATGGATTATTCCAAGGCAGCTTACTGCCATCACATGGCATCTGCAAAGTGCTCACCCGCTGCCTAGCAACACCGCCTCTTTCTACTGAGTCATACCAGCACCAGGACAATATTCCTGCAAAAAAAGAAACAGATGCCTGAGAAGAAAGGTGATCATTCAGTAGCAGAGCAAAGGATTGCAAGCATCCTTCCCCTGCCCTCCAAGATAAAAATAGAGATTGGGCTCAAAAATCATGAGCTGTTTAAAATAGTTTTGCACATCCTGGTGGCAGGAGGTGGGAGAGAAGGAACCGACCAAAACCCATATCGTTGTCCACTGCCTTAGCTGTGTTAAAGAACTGGTCTTGAGCTCACAGCTTTGCAAGGATCTATCCTGTTACTTCATCCTCTTCCTGTCACTCTATTCCATCAGTTCATTCACCCATACATCATTCCCTCTATGCAGGAAGCGAATGCAGTAGGCTTTTTCTCCCTTTTAAAGAGAGCAAAGGTTGTTTCAATTTCTGAAGCCTTCTCCCTCTTTCCAACACCCAGCTGGCAAAGAGAACTGGGCACACTCTGCCCAGAGAGGTGAGGAGCTGCTCTGCACTGCTGCATTCCACAGGCTGCAAACGTGAGACTGCCGAACACTTAACTGTTCAACACCAGGAAGCAAGGTAAGAAACCAATCAAGTTTTGACTCTCCTGGTGGGAGGAGATTGCACCACTTCTCCAGGCACCCTGCTCCAGGGCTTTCCCACATGCACTGTGAGAATCACTGTCCCTGACTGGAATTCGCCCCCACGGCTCCTCCTTTCACCCTGCAGCTCTGAGAAGTGCCTGGCCCTGTCTTCTCTGCACCTCCCTAGACAGCAGCTATCCATGAGGCAACCCTTTCCTATGCTCCACTTCCCAGGTTATACCACCCTGGATCTTACAGACCCTCCTCTCTCCCCGTGTTCCCACCTCCTCACCTCACCCCTCATACTGCGAGGTGCAGCCCCAGGGCAACTAAAGGAGGAAGAGAGCATTTCCATCACCTTGCTGGTGCCCAGGAACACAGCCAGGGACGTGGCTGCCTACAGGAGAACACCACTGGCACATGTTCACACATGCAAAGCCTCAAGGCTCACCCCACAGCACCTTCCAGCCTGTCCCATTCTGCACACGTTACAGCGTGAGACTTTCAGATCTCCCATCTATCTGTTAAATAAGTTCTTAACACATTAAAGCTACCTGGGCATTTATGGTCAGTTTGCACATTTTCAATGAGCAGCAGGAAGAGAAGGATAGGCCAGATTTATAAAAGTATATTTACCAGCATACAGCTCCTGCATTTTAGCTGAAAACTCTATAGATAGAGTCAGCCTGTACTGGCTGCTACACAAGAACTCTGCTGAAGACATCTCTGAAACCTGTCAATCCACCCATAAGAACTTTGACTCTTTTGCTTTGCAAGTAAAATACAAAAAAAGAAAAAAAGCATTTGACTGACAAAATTGAAAATGCTTTCTTTTCACAATTTTTAACTCTTCCAATCTTTACTGAAGCAGACGTGCATTATTTAATGCTATCAACATCATCTGAGATGTTGGGGAAATCCTCCTTTTCTCTTTTTATGTCCTCCATACAGGTACTATTATTATTATCATCATCATCAGTTTTTATTTAATAAACTATTTTTCCCCTATTAAAAGGAGAATATGGTCTTCTGCCAGGAATACAGTCACTCCAGAAGTGGGGGAGAAAAAGCCAAAATGAAACCAACTAAACAAATCCAAGAAGATCAGTAGTTGCAGTTTGGGGCCTTGCTGTGATGAAGAAAGAGAGAGAAGCCTTTTTTCTACCTCCTCTGCCCCAGAGTCCAAAGAGAAGCTGTTTCTGTGCTTGAAACACAATCTTCCTTAGCATAAGCCCCTTGGACCACAGAGATTACCAGACACTTATCTGTTAAAAAGAAAAACAAGGGGCCCTCCCCTCATTTCAGTGCACTGGGAAGGGCTGAACTGGAGCAGGATGGTGGATGGGTGGATGGGTGCAGATCACTGTGCACTGCCAGGGGAGCTTCCCCAGCAGGCAGGTTTCCAGTGGATGCTCTGCACACACAGCAGGGCCAAGACCTTTCCAGGTCCCAGGATAGCTTCTCCTACTCTAACAAGCCCCTGCTGGAGGAATGGCCTCACAGCATCACCTTTAAACAGAGGCATAAGCATGGAGAGGATTCCACTCATCTCTCATGCCAGGCCCACAGGCAGTGTCCAGCTCCATCTACAGCAACAGCAGATGTCAGAGCAATTCTATTTCACAAAAATATTGATCCAGCTCTAAGAGGTCCAGCAGAACTACACAGTTCTATCTTTGGTTTATCAAAATTCAGGCCAGCAATCATTCAGATTATGAGCATTTAGAGAAACAAAACACAAAGATGCACCGAAGTTCAAAGCACAGTTTTCAGTAACCCTTTTTTCCAGTAATTCACATATTTTTGGATTACTTGTCCCACTCTGGCTGAAACTTTCTCACCTGAGCCTACACTCTGTCCATGTAACACAGCCACACATACACAGAGAAGTGCCTAGGTGAAGCAGGCAGCTTCCTGTAGACACTTCCACAGGCATTTTTCTCCACAAAGGAAGAGGTGGGTGAAAAAGAAACATCTCCTATCCCCCCACACCCAGACTCAGTTACTGGAAACAGACATGTTCCCTACAGGGAATATCCAGCACTGTCTGAGATATTCTCCTATGAAAGGCTCTCTGCTCCCTTCACCACTTGTTTGGGCAGCCCACCCAGCACCCATCCCAGCAAGGCAAAGGACCATGTGCACTGTCACCTAAACAGTCATATATTGCTTGCAACTGCCTTCTATTTAGCAGTTCTGGGTTTCTCTGACAGGAATTCAAGGGTTCCTTTATCAGGTTCAGAAGACTAAAAGTGCAGGTACCCAGAAACATCTTGCTCAAATATTTTGAGAGGGAAGAAGGGCCCTGCTGCTCAAAAACACAGCCACAAGAGGTTTCCAGAACAGTGAGGCACCTGCCAAAGCACTCTGTGCTACACTCTGGCACCTTGGGTAGCTCAGGGACTTACATTCAACAGAAAGAAAATAAAATAATTCACCACTCCATCAACTGCCTACTGCCAACACTAAAAGCATTTAGTGCCCAAGATTCCTTGCACTGAAATAAAAATAAAGGTTTGTCTAGATGTTTCAGAGAACACCAGCTTACCTCTGAAAGCACAAAGGCCTGCTTTTAATCACCAAGAGTTAGCTGGCACCACTTGTCATAAGCTTTTCTTAAGGCTTAATATCCAGAAAGACTCAAGAAAAGAAAAAGTAGTTAAAAGCTGAAGAGGGACGGAGGGAAGTCTTATCCCTGGAATAAGTAATCACCTCACAACTGCACTGGAAAGCACTCAGTCTGCTCAAAGCCTCAGTTCCCTGCCTTTCAAATATATTCCCTAAGTTTGGACTAAGGACTTATTGTTTGCACAAACACTAAAACATGTCTAAGAGGAAGGAATTACAGCCAAAAAAACTTTAGAGATGCTTTCAAGATCTCAAAAGACCTCACAAACTTCATTTTGACATGGAAAAACTTGAACAGAGGTTTGATTTAAACATCAGACACTTGAGTGAGATATTTTGTATTTGCCCTGAGGTTCAGTGAGCAGACAGAATTTGAAACAGAACAAAGTGAGAAATGTTGTGAGATTAAGGTTGATTCATAACTTAAAAACAATCAGTGGAAAGACCACTGTCAATCCCAACTGGTTTTGGACCAAGATCCCATGGTATGCTTCCTCTGGCCTCTTCCTAAGTGCATAGCACAGCTGAGAGAAGAACACAACAAACTTAGTAACCACACAAATTTAAAAAATAATTTCTCTGGAGAAGGAGGGAAAAGTTGCATCAGACTCTTCAAGAGCTAAATAATTTTCCACAGACTTCCCATTCTTTGGTGTTTTCACGCCCACATCTGAAAAGTGCTCCTTTTTCTCAAGAGAACAAATCTATGGAATACATATGGCCACCAATAACACCAGTTGTTGGTCCCATCAGGCAGTTACAGCTCTTCTGTATGAGAACCATTTCCAAAGAACTATTTAATGTGTTAATCATAAAAGCTTGTCTATGTACATGTCATTGTGCACATGAACACAGAAAACTTCCTCATTCCCAATTATCCCCCTCTTGTGGGTTTTGAAATGCCAGCAAATACGTGGTAGAGAATTTTATAATTACAAATTCTGGTAATAGTCTTACATGTTTCCCTGATGTCTGCATTGGAGTCTGACTTGTTAAGGGCAGAACTGCTGCAAAAAAGGCTTTGCAAGGGTAGTGGGACCCAAGCCCAGCTGAGCTATGCCATTGACTGTGCTCTAAGGAAGTTGCTTTCAGAGGACTAATAAAAAGTCATCCTTCCTCTATTCCCACATACAGCTGCAGACCACTACCTGCACCATCACCCCATACTCACACACCAACTCTCTAACCCTTAAGTGGTTCAAAAGTGAAATTTTAAATTTCCACTAATTTCACTCTGAACGCTTGAACAATGAATTTAAACTCAAAGCACACAAGAAACACCTGATAGAACCTGAATAACCTTTTTGTTTTAGCAAATCAGAAGCTTTCAATCTGCACTACTATGCACAGAGATTCCAATTTCAAGTTCTTCCCACCCAACCCTATTTCCATTAAACATGGAGGAAAAGTTGTCCAAGATTGCCAACTCGCATCATCAAATGTCTCTTGTTACTGGATGTATTGTTAGGTGAGGACAGAAAGCCTGAATATCAAAATGTTTCCACCCTTAGAAAATCATTCTAAAACCAAAATCCCTTCTGTGCTGGGGATAAGCTCGGGGAAGAAGTGCTTTTGCCCCCACCCTACTGGCCAGTGGCTGAAGTCCTGCAGGTCTTAACTGAATACTTAATACAGCACAATAACAAAGAAATGGAGAAAATTACTCCAAACCCCATCAAATCATCCAAATTTGAACCCCATATTGCACTGCTACCACTTCTTACTCCAGGATCACCCCCACATTCCCCTACAAACCATGTAATGAACTGTTAACATATACATCTCACTTCTTGCCTTTGTGAGCAATTTGCTTCTCAACTTCATTCTTCCTGTATTTAGAAAGTTTTGGGCTAATTTCTACTGCAAATGCATTTGTGGACAACTGGTATTTAGATAATCTCAAAGTAGTAATATCTAACAGGTTAATTCTCATCCAGTTCTGCAAATCAGCTCTTCATGAGAGCTGGTCTAACCGATGCCTTTGGCTTAGTCTTTTCTAGGACAGACAAGCCAAACTATTTTAATCTCTTGCCCAAAACAGGACATTTAATCTCCAAGTTCTATCAGCACCCACAGAATTCCAGATTTACCCTACTCTGGAGCTGAAGTTGCCCACCACATTTAATCACACTTTAGTAACCTCTCCTATCTATAGGATAGCATCCCATCAGGTGCATCTTGGGAGCTGCTCTTTTCCAGAGACATTTCAAGGTGTGATTCATTTCCCATCCAGTTAAATAACACATATACATTTCCTTTATGATTCCTGACTGATAAATTCCTTTGCTCATTCTTAAGGCCTACAGGTTAAAAAAAAAGGCCCTTAGGAGCAAAGTACTGAGTGGAAATTACTCCAATCTCTGGACCATCCCATTTTCCTGAGCAAGTCCCCAGGTACCAGCAGCACTTCCCAAAGCAGTGGAGCACAGAAGGTTTCAAAGTGCATCCCTGCACGTAGCTTTGGTTCCAAGACAGATCCCTGAAGAATATCCTTAGTCACCTCCCTCCTGCTGCCAGACAATTACATCCCCTGGCACTGGGACACAGGAGAGAAAATGAAATATAACCTATGTCCCTAACGCAGCACCTGATGCAAGGATTGATATTGCTTCCCATACAAACAATGGACATTTTCCTAATTTGGGAGAGGGACTTTTCTCTACCTCGCTGAAACTCTTCATTTTTAAGCCTGTAACAAACCACTCCAGCGAGCAAGTGAAACCACAGTGCCACTCACAGCCCCCTTCAGCAGCTGCCTCTTGTGTGATCAGCTAAGGCAGGGTCTTGTGCCAAAAGCCCTCAGGAAGGCAGGAAGAGTTTTCTAAGTTCTGCAGCCCTGTTTTTCCGAGCATAAATATGAACTGGAAGCGTGCAAGCCAAGGTTTAGTGACAATGGGGGGAAAAAAGAAAATCAAGATACTGATCAAAAAGCTGCAGTACAAAACCATAACTAGGACATTGTGATGTTCCATCCCTTCTTAGTAAGAACAAGGGAAAGTTTAGCTGTATGTATCTGTGGTTATGGATTTATTTTTCATTGTTACCAAGTAAGCAGTGAAAATAAAGATTTAAAAAGCATTTTTAAATAAAACAACAGATTTTAACCCTAATTCTTTGAATAAACTAAGAACAGATTCTGTTGATGCAGGCAGGTTCTCCTTCTCCTCCATGACTTAATACATACATATTTAATATGGTCAGCCATACAAAGTGGTTTGTTGATACAACATCAATCACATTACAAAAAACAAAACTAAAAAAACAGACAAACAAAAAACTTTCCTGAGAGCCACCTAAATGTGCGCCTTGCACAAAAAAAAAAAAGAGCAAAGACTGACAGCCTAATGAAATAATCAGCTCTTAAACAGTAGCCAAATGCTGTTTACTAGAGTTCTATTTAACTTTTTCTTTTAATACATTAATATTTAATACTTGCTTTTTAAGACTAAACTAACTAATCAGATCACTTTAATAAATCTTTTCTTAGAGACAGAGACTGCTTTAAAAATACTAAAAACACTAGAGGGCTAGGGAGCCTTACCTTCAATAATCAGTTCAGAATTCTGATTATCTGTGTTCATCACTGGCCATCTTAAGCACCTGTGGAAGAACTGCCTGCTTTGCTTCAGTGAGTCTCAAGTTTTAAAAGCAGAGTTAGGATTATAGGCACTGAATATAAGTATTTCTAAATAGAGGGGAATTACTCACAACAGCTACCAGGTAGTTGCTATAGCAGCTGAGAAATAAAATCAAGGAAGATATATTCAAGGTTGTTAGGAGAGTGTTTAACTTATTTAGAAATATCCTGAGCAATCTTTTAATATCTTTGCTGCAGATGTATGCAGTGATTTGTATGAGAACTGAGCAATACAATGGCAGTCTACAACTGCAAGTGTGGAAAACTTCTTTTAATTGCAGGTAGGTACAGAGAGCTCCAGAACTGGCCAAAAGGCACCAACGTTCCCATCAGGAAATTTCACATATTCACCTGCAGCCAAGAGCCTGTGGCTGCACAGGAATATCTGCTGAGGGCTCCAGCAAGCACAGAAGAAATGCCTTTGTGCTCCCTGGAAGCCAGTGCAGAACACCCAGCCCTTCCATAGCCAGGTGTTGGGAGGGGAACGTGGTGTCTTTCCGAAGGATCAGGTCCTGTGAATTATCACCTCTGAGCCAGGCACCCACATAAGGCAGCAGAGCACAACCTACTTTCAACAAAGACACCAGCATCAGAATGAACCACTTTAAATACTATCTTCCCTTGCCTTGGTACACAAGAACAGCTATGTCTAGGGCCTGGATGACCAGATGTACCTTTCTGTTCCACCAGAAACCTCTTTGTGGTATTCCAGTTGCAGAAATAACTGATGCCACTCAGCTTACATCAACAGGGACAGAAAGTTTATTGCCTTAACCCAAAGCAAATCTTAAAACTTTGCATGGTTTAGCAGGAGCACAGAGAAAACACACAGTGGTTTTTTGGACAGACTGCTCTAACCAAACCCAAACTACTAAAGCCCAAAGGCATAAGCTCAGAACAGTGACTCATGCCAAGAAGATTATTTTTGCACATATTACTTGTGGAATCAGGATAATTTACACTGCTATTTCCCCTCCTCCCCCCCCTTTTTTTTTTTTGCCAGTGCACCTCCCAGCAGCAAACCCTCAGGTCCACACTTTCTGCAGACTATTTACTTCAAAATATACAAAAATTATTCTTCCAGACAGCAATGACAGATCTACTTTTGAAAAACTGATATGCCACTCCTCACTTGTAGTAACTAACCCCCAGGTACAAGCAGCATTTTTCACCTATTTTCCTTCTCTGGAGGATTAACAACAAATTTCAATTACAGGAAAAGTAATTAAAGCTACTCAAGAATAAAAAAAGCTTGCCTAGAAATCACCAAAACTTACACAACTCAGCTGTTACCTCAGCCCTACCTACAGGTGTGCTGAAAAATCCCCATCCTTAGAGAAATATTCTCCAGCCCAGGGAACATCACTGAAATCACACTTGTTTTCATTCACTGCTCTCCCTCCACATGCCTCTTCCAGACTTGTTTACAACCTGACTGGAGATTTCCCAGCTTTTCTTTTCAAATATCTGCATAAAAAAATTAGTTCACCTGTTTTTTGGATCAAGGTAAAACAAGGACTTTCTTATTTGAGCACATGGGCCAAACAAAAACAAACACTGACTATCAAACCCTACGACACAGCAAAGAAAAACAACAACAGAAACAGAAGGAAAACAACAAGATTTGGAAGATAGATAATTATTTTCTGAAGCATCCATTACAATTCTAGCAGTCAGTTTCATCCTAGTGTAACAGAGGTGGCCTCTGCCCAGCAGATGAGGTATGAAAAAAAGTACAGCATCAACTACATTAAAAAACCCCAGCAAAACAACAATTTGGTATTCCTGAGTGCATCTAGCTGGGATGCATCAGGGCTTGTTAACTTCATATACTCCCAGTGACCAACAGACACAGCAACAGGATTGGAAGCAACGACTTCCAGGTGTTATTTTCTGCCACTTGTTTTTATTACCCTATACTTACAGGTTCTCATCTGATGCTGCATTTGAATTTATTTTTTTTAAACAAAAAATATTTGCTTCATCTCTCTTTACTATGCAGACAAGTGGGATGTCCTAAGCAAGATATTTGCTGTACAAGATGACAAATTAACAAGTATTTTTTTATTATTAAATTAACAGAAAGCGTTTTAACAAAGAGGCATTAAGGCTTTTAATTACTCACAAGTTAATTGCCAAAATCCCACTGTTAAAGTGGGATAAAGTGATCTGGTGAACAGATAATGTAGCAAATTTGTTGATACTATTTTAAATATTTTGTAGAAATCAATCATCACTACACACTGTGGAACTTAAAAATCAATATGCACAACTGATAACTATAAATTTAATGAGGCGTTTAAGTAACTAATCAGGGTAGCAGTAGTAGCTTTTCTTATTATAATACAAATCAACAGTTTAAAAAAAATTAAATCGAAATGAGCAAGAGCGAAGTAAAAGAAATTCTGGATCTTCCACTTCATTAGATGTAACATTTCTGCTTTTATCAGGGATTTAAACGCTAAAATAACAAACCAAAGCCGGCAACGGTGATGCCTCAGATTAGAGCAACCACGAGGCCAGACGACTGTAAAATCTGATTTTCCAAACCAACGAAAAAGCAGCGCAGTCCGCACGCACAGAGGCCCCGGGGCCCCGCTCCCGGCCCGCCGCAGCCCCCGGCCCGGCCGCCCCCACGGCCGGGCAGGTGCAGCACCGACGCCCCCTAAAGACACCGCGGCGCCGCCGGCCCCTTCCCAACTCCATCCACACATCGCCTCGCTCCGCAGATGGAAACGCAGGGAAAAGGGAACCGGGCGCTTAAGTAGATTAAGGGCTCAGCAACTCGTTTTCTGATTATTTGTGCGATCCCGACCCCAGCGCGGGCCCCCGAACTCCGCTTGTCTCTCGCGTCGCCGCGGCGGCGCTCGGGGAAATAACGCGAACCGAAGCACACGCAGAGCACATCCAGCGGTGCAGGCAGGGCAGGGGAGGCAGCGCCGGGCATCCCCCACAGCCTCGCGGGCAGCGCTGCCCCCATCCCGGCTCCACCTGAGGGGCAGCGCCGCGACCACCGACGGCCCCGGGGGAGGAGAACAGCCGCCCCCCCACACGCACAGCACAGCCCCGGGGTCCTGCGGGGAGAGGAGGGGGCAAGCGGGGCGGGGGAGGGATGCGGCAATACCTACCCACGCCGTATTTCTCCTCCTCAGTGGGACTCCACATGCTGCCGGATGGCTCGGCCGCGGCCGCCGGTCCCCGGGCAGAGCGCGGCGGGCGGGCGGGCGCCGCTCATCGAGCGGGGGCGGCTTCTCCTCCCCCCGCGCTCAGCGGGGGCGCCGCGCCGGCAGCCCCCGCCCCACGCTCCGGCAGGGGCTGCCCTCAGGGGTCGCTTCGCCGCTGCCGGGGGGCGGGGGGGAGGTCGCCCCCCGCCCGCCCGGGCGCTGCCGGCCGCCGCGCCGCTCCTTTCAGCGGCCGCTCGCCGCCGGCCCGGCGCCTCTCCTCGCGCGGCCCCTGCGGGCTCCGGCCCTGCCGACGCGGCGGCCCCGCGGAGCTCGGTAGCCCCGGGCCCCCTCCTCGTCGTTCTCGTTCTCCTCCTCCTCCTCCCGAGCCGCCGCTCCCGCCGCCGCCGCCTGAAGGACTCGGGGCTGCCGCGCCCCCCCTCGCGCTCCCGGCGGACCTGGCGCGCACGCGCGCCTCGCGCCGCCCCCCCCTCCCCGTGCGGCCGCACGAGGCGCGCGCGGGCGCGAGGCGCGGGGAGGCGCGTGCCCTCTGAGGGCGGGCAGGGGAGCGGCCGGTCCCGGGACATACTCCCGTCCCCATCCCATCCCCATCCTGGGCTCCATCCCATCCCCGCCGCACCTGCCGCCCCAAACGGCTCCCGGGAGGCCGGCCCGCAGTGCAGCACCGAACCCGGCCGTGTTGGTCAGCAACGGGGCCGGCCCGACCTCCGCCCGGCGGCCCGGGCTGCCCGCAACACGGCCCCGAGCCCCTGGCAGCGCTCAGCTACCCCTGGCACCACCAGCGTTTAGATCAAAAGTTGGCTGATACTGTGTTTCGTTATCTTGTCGGTATTAGTAATCTCCAGAGTTTCTAAAGAGCTGGCGAAATTCACATGGTTTCCACGATGAACACGTACTCAAAACAGGAAACGTTCTTTAGATTTCATCTTTAAGTTCAGCTTCCACTTCCTTCCATAAAAACTGAATTTGAATTCTTCACAGCAAAGGAAAAGCTGAAATAAGTTATACAAAAGTTTTCCTGCAGCAGAAATTTTACTCCCTGCAATATTCTGACGGACCAGTGCCCTTGCCCTGGTCAGAGCCTCCGCAAATACACTTTATACAGCCTTTTCAGAAACCTTTGTAAACAACTTGCTTGATGTGAAGTTTTGGGAATGCACTAAACTTTTTAACAATATAACTTCAGATGTACCCAACACTTTTAATAGAATATCTGTTCTCTGATTATATAATAAAACAGAATGAAAGTCATCAACTTGCACTACAGAACTTGGGTTGCTGTGGAAACCTTCATTATTTATTTTTTTAACACGTGCAACTACTGTTTCCCCACTGAGCAGGGCTGGGTTTCTGTTTGGGTTTTGGTTTGGTTTTGGGATGTCAGGTTTTGTTTTCCTGTGTGGAGAGCAAACAGCAAGTGGCCAAGAACTGAGTGTGCTTGTACATTATTCATTTAAAAAACCAACTTATTCTATCCTACCTTAATTCATATTCACATTTAGGCATTTGTATTTACAATAGTTCCGTTCCTTCCCTTCCTGAGGCACTCCCACAGCATGCAGAAATAGCTTTTTGAAGGGACAAAGCATGACAAAGTCATTGAGTTGCATCTGCTGGAGATAGGCTGCTCCAGGGTTTGAGAAAGTGTTTTTGGTTTTTTAAAAGTGTTTTGGGTTTTGTATATGTCAATAATAAATACCTTTCCATGTCTTCTGAGTACTTTGGGAACAGAAAACCTCTGCAGTGACAGGAATTGGTTAATTCTTCCAGGCTCTTTATTCCAGTCTCAGCCCTTCAAGGATTCTTCTTGCTGCCAAGCTGACCAGTACTTAAACTGATATTTTTCTTGCTTAAGAAAAAAATACAGCTTTTTTTTTTTTTTTTTTCCAAACTACAACCATTTCTGAGTTGAATTTTCCCTTAAAGTAAACCCAGAATGAAGGTGAACTTGGGAAGGCAAGTGAAATCCTTCTAGGGTTAGATAAAGTCTGAGAAGAACACCAAAACAGCTGGACAGGATATGACCTGCAAGGACCTAATAGCATACAGAAAGCACTTTATTTAAACGCCATATGTGTGTTCATGGACATACAAATCACAGCATTGACAGGGACACACACTGATGGCAGATTTACCTGTATTTGAAACACAACACATATTATTGCATGTTTATTCTTGACTCTTTTCTGCACTTCTGCTGCTGGAGAGAGGGTCAGTAGATGGCCATATGACCCACATGACTTCAGGAAGAAAAAAACCTCAATGTACTGAGCTGTGGAGTCAGTGGAATGCAAGTTTGCTTAAGTTAAAAGTTACCAAATGTATTTACACCTGCTCCTCTGATCTCTGCATCCACCCCTTTAATGAGGCTCCTATCACCTCCACAGAAATACTGATTGCTTTAGTAAACACTCTTAGTTTAAGTGTAGCAAGGAACAAACATCTCATCCTCCCACAGAGGCAGAGCCACAAATCTCCCAGGCACCAAGCTGGAATTCAGGATTACCCACGTGCACAGGAGAGACCAAAGCAAACAGCCACTGCTGCAGAACAACTGTTTCTGCTGTCTCTTCTCTCTCTTAACAGAGCTCACTCCTGCCAGCTTCAATATTCATACTGCTCTGGAAAGCACAGGAAAAGCAGAGAAGTACTGTAGCAAGCAGAAACAAGAAATTCTCAGGGTTATATGCCCCAGGGTTTTCTTTCTTTTTCTTTCTTTTTTCCTGGAGCTGTTTTTGTTTTCCCTTATAAAGTTTGCACATTGAAAACACTACACAAAATTGGAATACAAACCTACTTCTAGTAAGGTTTTGTTTAGAACTTTTTAAAATTTGTATCAGCAATCAAAATAAAATTTAAAATCTGATGTAAATGTCAGAGCTCCTACAAGAAAAGCTTCTGTTGGTGGGCATTGTGGATCCCAAAATTAATGGTTTTCAGAGAAAAGGGGCCTCCCCTTGCAGAAGTCTTCTAAGTGCTGTTCTGTCTCTATACTCTTGTGTTGCACTGTACTGAAATAAAGGTAAATACAAGCTTCAAGAACTTATTTAAATGAACAAGACAAGTCAGCAGAAAAGCACTAATCTCTGAAACACACTGTAAGAAGTTACTTAATGTCCACTGTGCTGAGGAGTTGTCCTGTCAGAGGTATTGTGAGTTGCTTATGGTTCTGCTACTGCAAACACAGTTGTCCTTCTCCAAACAGAGCAGGCAGCAATGTTTAACACAGTGTTAATTAAAATACATTAGAGAGTTCATCCTATATTGTCCTGTCTTGCCATAATATAGATGTGATCTGAAAGACAGCTGGCTTGGGATTGGAGAGATTTGACACAGTTTCTTTCTCTTAAATAGATCAAGGGAACTGCACAATCCTTTCAAATGCTCTACAAGGGACAATGGAAGGTCAGAGTGCAGAAAGCAGAGAAATTCATACACCTCCCTGCAAGCAGCTTTCTCTCAGTTATCCCAGCCTTAAGGTACCACAGAACATATCACCCTCCTGCCCTCTTTTTCAGGGAAGTGCAGCCCCACACTTTACCCTTTCTCCCCATTCTCAGGCCCATAGTTGCTGGTAACTTCCATTATTACTTCAAGCCTCTGTTTCAGTAAGATGGCCCAGGGCCCTTGCCATCACAAAAAAACAATCAGAGATGAATCTCAACTCCCTGTGACAGACCAGACAATTTATTTGATTGCATTCCATCCTTTTCTATTTGAGGTTCTGACTTTTTATTTTTGTTTCTTTAAAGTTCACATTCTCCCCCTGTTGTTGTGATGAATTAAGCCACTGAACAACTTCACCCTCCCATTAAATTATTAATTCCTCACTTTGCAGGGAGAAGCAAAGAGATGCAAAGCAAATCCACTCTATCAGCATCTGTGATGACCTCATGGGTCCTTTTGAAGCACCAAGTGTTTCTACTTTATGCCTCAAGAGAGATTCTGGTGTCCCAAGAACTGAGCTATTCTTCCTTTGGTGAATTCATCTTCTAAAACTTTTAAGCAGGTCTCAGGTTTTGGTGCACAAACCCAAATTCTATTTTTTGTCCTATTGCACAGGGCCATCTCATGGATTTCTTCCTTATGAGGGATCAAACCAGCAAGTTAGGAATCTAAATGCAGCAAATGACAGATTTTCTCTCCAAGGCATCACAGTGTTTGTGCCCCACAGTTTCACACACCTTTAATTGGGATGATTTCTGATTAGTGCTCAGGACTGGGGAGGATGTTAAAGTCCATTATTGTAAGACTCTTTCCAAATTTTTAATTCAGAAGGAGTTCCTTATAAAAAAAATCTGCTTCCAGCCCTCAACATTTCTCAGAGTGGCAGGAAAGGAAGCAGAACTCCATCCAACAGCAGCATTCCCAGCATGCTGCTGTCACTCCATCATTTATTCCCTACAGAGTGCCTGAAGCAGCAGCTCATGACCAACAGCAACCAGCACACATTTCACTTCACCATGTGAGATACAGCAAGCAGAACTTTCTGGAAAACCTGGGAACATCTCAATTATAATAGTTCTGATCTTCCATTCTAGAACTTTTCTTTCATGCAAAATGGGAGTCAGCATAAAATATTCCAGTACTTCCCCTATTTTTGGTGTTGTCTTCCAAAGAGCAAAGGGAATCTAAAGTCATGGGGGATAGAAAAAGAGGTGTGTTCATATCCTTCCAGAACATTAGACATGTGGGGTTAAGCCTCACCAAATAAAACTCCCCATAAAAAACTCTATTACAACCAATTTACACAACAGTTACAAATATAGTATTAAAAGTGAGTTTCACTCTATTTGTAACATTGCTTGAAAACAAATTATAAAAGCAGAAAAAAACAGGACTTACAGAATGACAAATATAGATCAATGTGGTTGTGCCAGCACCTGGGTTTATATGTTGCTTGCATAGAAGTTTCTGGATTAAACCAGGAGAGTAATACTGATTTTTTTTTTTTTCAGCACAAAAGTAGAGAATGGACTGACTAATACCTTAATACCAATATGTCAAGTACGACTACCAAAAATTTACAGTGCAGGTGGTAATTATTTAGTCAGATGGACCTTAATATAAAAAATATCCCAGATCATGCTGAACAAGTGTTTTCCTTGTACTAAAGAAACAGAGTATTTTGCCCTTCAAATATTAAAATAAAAAAAATTAAAACTTCTTGTACCATGAATAATTGAGAATTTTGAGGAAAATACTATTGCACCTTCATTCTCACTTATCCTTAATGCTCTCACTACAGCAAATTACCTATTAAAAGGGTGAGAAATCATAGGATGTTAATTAGCACTGTTTTGACAAATTTATACCTTTTCCTATTAATTTCTTTTAATGTTCAGGATATAAGAAACCCTATCACAAGTAATAATTAACTCCTGTCTTATTTTGTGAAATGAGAGTTCAGAAGCATTTGTGAACTCTCCTTGTGAGTACGTTTTTTCTGGTGTTTTTTTTTTTTTTTTTTTTTTTCATTTCCGACCTTATGCATATCTTATAATTTATGTATTTATTGCCGTGGAAGAGATCTCTTTTATGCTAAGAAATTTATACTATTGAAAGACAACATCAGAGAAGTTCCATCACTCATGGAAATGAGCATGTTGCTGTTCCAGAGGCTGATTAAGTGATTTGAGCTATCACACAATCAGCCCTCAGCCAAATCCCTAGCAGGGAGGGCAGGGTTTGGCTGGGGATTTCTAAGTGCTCTCTCTGATGTTCCGGCTTTGTTTCAGGTTTGTGAACCTTGGTTTGTGCTCAACATCTAACACATCCTAGGGAACGAGCGCTGAGCATCCCGGAGCGCTGCGCTGCCGTTTGCGGGCGCTGTGCGTGTGAAGGGTGACAGAGGTGTCCAGCCCGGCCGGGCTGAGGGCAGGGCAGCAACCCCGCTCTGTCCCTTGCTGTCCCTTGCCGTGCTGTCCCTTGCCGTGCTGTCCCTACCCGTGCTGTCCCCTCCCTCAGCGCCGCTCTGTCCCGCCCCAGCCCGGGCCGCCTCAGGGCCGCTTTAACCCCTCGCTGGCGCTCTGAGGAGCTCGGGCCGGCCCCTCCGCTCCCGGCTCCCAGCCCGCTGTCCCTGGTGCTGGAGCCGCTGCCGGCCGGGCCCAGCTGGAGCTCGGAGCCTTCCCCAGCAGCGGAGATCTCCGGCCGAGCTCCCCGAGCGCTCCCGGCAGAGCGGGAGGCGCCTCCGGCTCCGCAGCTCGGCACCTTGCAGGGAGCGCCGGCCCCGCCTGCCCCGGGCACTGGGAGCAGCCGCGGCTCCGGCCGGTCCCTCTGCAGGGAGCACCTCGTGATCTGGAAATAAAACCAGCACTAACAAACACAAGCAATCGGTTAAACTGGAATTTAGAACTGCTGAGATGGAAAACCTGAAGTCATGCTGGGCCTATCTGGGTTCATTCCAATTTTCCTTGTGGGAATGTTGTAGCACACAGTGTAGCTGTGGGCACAGCTCTGCAGCTCAGCTAGTGATTACAGAAATACACAGTCCCAGCAAGGTGCTCAATGCCCCAGGAACACTGTTTAACATTTCCTCCTATTTTACTGTCCATACTAATCACACATTTATATTTGAAAAGTAAATATTCTATGTGTTTATCTGTAAAATTATTTTGATTACTTTTAGCTAGATAAATTAATCCTTGTACATATGTACAGTCAAAACAAACAGTACATTTTTATAGTAAAAGAAATACTGTGTTTTTGTCGTATATAAATATTACAAATCTTAAAAAAAAAATTATTTTGTTAAGATGGGGACAATTGAACTGTCATTAGTTTGACAGAGAGCCAAATCAGGTTTCCAGCTCCTAGTTTCATGTGCCCAGAGTGACAAGTAGCTGACAGTTAAGTGTTCATATAAACTTCATATTCCAAAATTAATTTGAAATATATCCTTGTGAAAGGCATTACTGTATTCCAATGTTGAAGAGATATATTCTGTATGTGTTCCCAGCATGCCAAACTACTTCAGTCTCCTATAAAGCAGACTTGAAATTTTGTGTCATGCATGCCTCAACACAGTGACATCCAAAGACACCCACATGTGTCACTTAGGTTAGCTGGGGGGGAAATCTGACAAGAATTTATTTTAAGAGCTTTGACCTATGTAATGAAACCGAATCTTCTTGAGCAGAATAAAAGAAAGCAGAATATTTTGTTACCTGACACAGCAGAACAATGAGTCAATTGTAGCAATTCTGCAAACTGGCATGTCCCTGAGTAAAAAGGATGAAGTTACTGTAAATCCATCCAAATACTCACATCCAGCTCTGGGAGTGAATCAGCACAAAGTGACCAGCAGCTGATTCATCTAAATAACAAAAACCCAAACACCTCAGCTGTCCCCACAGAGAAGTAATCAATAATCACACAAATTCACTCTCCTGCCATAATGCACTACAGCACAACTGGCCAACAGCTCTTAAATACACCCGTGTGGTGTCTTCTGCAGAGGAGCAGGGGAGTGACACCCACACATCTCCATGGTGTTGAATATTCCCTGTTCCTTATCACTTCCTGACACTTCAGCAACACAAGTACAGTGGTGAGAGTTGCTCACTGTGCAAAAAGGACAGGGATTCAGGAGCCCCAGGCCAGTGAGCAGCCCCAGGTACAGCCCAGCAGTAACGATGCTGTCTGGCTGCTGCAGACACACAAACTGCTCATTCCTGTGAGGCACCTTCCTGAAAACCAGCAAGGAATGTCCTGGTGCCTTGAAGTGACTGAGTCAGGTGATTGAATCAGTCAGCAGGAGCACAAGCCTAAATTAGACAGGTGGTATCCACATGGGGAAAAATTGCCATCTAAGATTGCTTTGTGTAAAGGTGAGGATGTGTCTTGATCTCCTGTAAAGCTGTGCAATCAAATTGTAATTTTTTATGTTCTGTTAGCATCCTAAACAAATAGCAACACAAATCAACATAGCTGCCAGGAGCAGGAGTGCAGAGCTGTCCCCAGAAGCCCTCCCAGAACCATTCCCTCTGAGGGCAGGCCTCTGAGAGAGGGAAGTACATTCACATTATAAAGCACTCAGTGACAGGCACAGGATGTCACACACATGGAAAAAAACCAAAGAAAGCAGCTTAAAAAGATCCCTCAGAGACCAGCTATGACCCAGGTACTGTTTCAGCCACAAAAATGGAAGTTTGCACACATTTTTAAACCCATTAATTCCTTCAAAGTGAAGGGAAGGCCTGGAGAAGAGTCTGCAAAAGCTATTTTTTACAGACACACTTTTACCTACAATGTGACACAGATTAAAGGATGGATTTAGTCAGAATATATTTTTTATATATGATTCATTAATTATCCACCATCAGGTGGAAGACCACCAGGGTTTGGACTGACTATGAGCACTGCAACTGTCCTACAGACAGTGAACAACCTTACATATTTATTTAGTAGTATTAAACCTAGCAACCAATATAGAAATTACATGCCTTGCAAGCAAAATGTAAACATAGACTGCAAACAGATCCCTCAACTAATTGAACCCACTCAGATTATGAAGATAAAATTCAGACAATTTTTAATAATTTATTTCTTTTCTCCCTACTGTTAACAGAGAAGGGTCTCCAAGAGTTTACACTCAGCACACACTGCTACAAATGTGCTACTGTTTAGAATTAGAAGAGCACAGATTCTCATGCAACTTTTACTTTTTCCAATTCATATGAAATCTTTTGGCCTCTGATGCACCTCTCATTCCCCACTGCAGTTCAAAGTGCTGGGTTGTTCTCAGGGTGCTTGGCCATGTCAGCTTGAGCTGCAGCAGGACAGCTGCTCCCTGTCCCCTCCAGACTCAGCACAGAGTGAGGATTTCAAGCTGCTGTCTGGAGGAGCTGAGGGTAAGATTTCCAGGATCCAGGTAATCTTCCATTAATACTAATTCCCCTGCAACCTGCTAAAATCTGTTCTTCACCCACTGAAACAAATTCCCTGTTCCTTTTGAGTTTGTTTGGAACTCATATTAATTGTTGCAGTTTGCAACACTGCTCTCCACAAATAATGAAAAAATATAAGTACCTTTTATTAGATCAGCTCAGGTAATTTTGAGGGAAAAAATGGACACATTTTTGGGTGCAAAAGCCACTGAAGGAATAATGTTATTAGAATCACTACCAATGCACATAAACAGGCAAAGACTGCAATTTATTACACAAATATAAAATTTTGTAGTTGGAATTATGCAATACAGCTTTTTCCTGAGGAGTATAAAAATATAACTAATAAAAAGAAAAATAAATAATATATAGCAAGATCATGTAAAGGAAATATTTTACTGTTGTGTGTGAGATTGCTGTCTGAATAGCTAATAATTAACCTGCATGTCAAATGCAACATTTAAAAGAACCTGATGAAAACATCTAAGGAAAATTATAATGAAAAGTGATAAAAATAAATTACTGAAGTAAAGTTCAGAAATACAGATTTACTTGTGTTATGAAGCAAAGAGAACAAAAATGTGAGCAGCATGGACAGAGCAGAATTTGTCTGAGATGAAATAATTTTGGAGAATGATGAGCAAACAAATGAGTTTGCTCAAAATTTTCAAGAGCATTCTAATACTGGATTTAATGAGAAAGCTTTTCAATTTTATTGCTTCTAGAAATTGTGTTGGGATAGGAATTAACTCTCCATACTGCAAGGGGAAAATAAATGTTCCTGCTGTTGGTAGCATTCACACTCTCATTAGTGTGAGAGCTGCCCCATTTCTTTCCAAAGCTTTTAGCCAGTTCTCATGAAGTGACACCAATGTGGAACCACTGGGATCTTGACTTGCAACAAGAAGAGCTGACCAAACAACCTTGGAGCAAATGCAGGTAAGATGATTCAATTTAAATTAAACAGGATGGTGAACAGACATTGGGCTTAGTCTTGACTTTAGAAGAATCTTTGAGTAACTATGGTAACTGTTTACTGAAAATAATTGCACTGAAAAACTTTTGAAATTGAATGTGAAGGTTTCAAATATATTTAATTTGTAAATAGATTACTATTTCTAAAATGTGAGTACCAAACAAAGACAGTGAAACTGGGCTCCAAAGGAATAACCACTCCAAAGAAGGCTAATGGTGCAAATGAAGATCCTAAAAGAGCTTTTAAAAGGTATGAATTGGAGAGAGAAAGGTACAACTGACAACTGTAAAATGTGAAGGAAGAAATTCAGAACTTCCAGAAATAAATCTGAACTATATCAAGGAAAGAACAATGAAATAAAAAGATTTTTCAGACCTGATATTTTTTTAAAGGCAAAAAATGGGAGAACATTACAAGGAAAATGAGACAGAGCTTAAAAGTAATTTAGAAAATAAAATCAGTTTTTACAGTTTTCTGTCGGGTATGTGGCAGGCTCATGTGCTGCATGGTAAATTAGCACAATTTGGTGTCCACATGAAAAGATTCATGGGGAAGAGGAAAAGGTTGAAGAGTTTAACACAACTAGGAACAGCCACTCTATGGCTCCAAATGCTAAAATATCTGATAGCTTAGTGTAGAGGGTGATCTTGCAAGCCCAATGAGTTGCAGCTGGGTCAGTTGCTGAAGATTGGAGGTGGGCCTGATCTAAACAGGCCACACCTGCAATCAATAAGAACTAGTGCTATATAAGAGTAAGGAAAGAGGAGTGTCAGATTACTATGAGGACCTGGAGAAGTCAGTGTGGAGAGGAGCTGTGTGTATCAAGAAGGTAAGAAGCTCTGATAATATGAAATACTTGTACTATGATAATGATAGAACTTGAGTTATCAAAGACAACAAGGTTGCTTACAAAGATAAACAGAAACTAAGAAGTCCCATTTTTCTGTTTTATTCTAAATACATGTTTATGGGAATTGCAGCCACTTGATTCAGAGGGCAATCAAGGCTATGTGATTCACTCGAGCAAGCTATAAAATAGTGATGGATCCTACACAGGGAGCTTTGCATTCCAAAGCTGTGAGGCATCTGATAAACTCCAGGAAATGATTTCCACCAATTCAGACCTTTGCAATGCACAGATGTCTGATTTCTCTAGGATTATTTAAAATAATTGAAAAACTATATTTACAATAAATATGAATCATAGGAGGCTTTCCACTAAATTCTACCTAAATGTCTTAGGTAAAGTGCTTTTGGGACAGAAGTATTATAACACTGAAAAACATAATGGTAATTGTGATTGCTAAAATCCCATTGATGTGTGTCCTGGGCCTTCCTGATCTAATGCAGATTAATACAACACCCTGGAGATCTCACTACTGTTAGCAGCAGCAGCTCAGGCCAGACCACTCAAATAAAGCAGCCAGAGCCTGATCAGCTCCACAACTGAGCACCACAAACCTCACTCTGCTCCAGGCCTCAGCAAGGGCCACGTGGAGCTCAGATGGATTCAGCTGAAAAGGAAACATTTCCCTCTAAGTGATTTTCATAGATCTAAACTCACCACAAAATTTTGCATCCCTCTCACATTGCAGCATACTGTGCTGACTTCTGATGTCCACACTTCCCCATAAAGAAAACAGAAAAGGTTCAGGAAAAAGAGCCAAAAGAATATGATCTGGGGAACAAATAACCTCCTAATACAGAGATTTAAAGAGATTAATCTCTTTAGCTCTGTCAAAGAAAAGTGCAAGGTCTGATGTGATCTGTCTATAAGCACATACACAAGGAGTTTTCTGATTGCTCTTCAAATCTAGCAAAGGCATTCTAAGGCTCAAGGCTGATGAACTGTTCAGACTGGAATAGCTGCAGTTTGTTAACCATGGGAATAAGCCAGCACAACTTACCAGAAGATGTAAAAAATTGTTTATTACTTCAGCCTTTCACTCTAGGTTGGCTGTCACTGGGAGAAACATCCATTAGCTCAGCATGAAGGGCAGTCTTGAGGTAATTCTTAGATCCATGAAATTCTCAGATCCATGTTTTTCAAAGGAGGTTACTATTACCACATTCTATAGAAGAAATTAGTAAGTAGGTGATCCTAAAAAATTATTTTAATTCTAAAAAACATTTCTATGAATATAGTAGCACATACAGTATTATTTTAAAATTACATCACTAGAGGCTACATGTGAAGTTTTCCATCAATAAGCATTATGTTATGAAACAGATATTTCAACTTTGCTGAAAGTTAAAACAATTTTTACACCTTTTTCCATAAAGAATTCCGTTTGTACCTGAGTCAAAGGAGAGAAGCCTTATAATTTACTGCCTGAAACAGCCTAACAATAGAAAAGATCACCACAAAACATGGCTGCTTTGGCATTTTCACAGCCAGGGAAAAATTAATTTAGCAGTTAGGATCCTGTCACTTCTCTTATTTTTGTGGTTCAAAACTTCCTTCAAGGCTTAATAAACCAAAAGATGCTACAGACATGACAACTCTCACTGGGAAATCCCTTGGTCTCAGTGGGCAGTACCATCTATGCCTGGTATTAAAGAGAGATCTACAGCTTTAGCTGTTCATTGAGAAATGCAGCTGCTTGAGTCTGCCCAGAGATTTGCAATGTCCATAAATCCCAGAAATGATGGCTTGGCAAACAGGGTGTCAATAAGATGGCCAATACTGACCACTGGAACTCACAGGTATTGGCAGTTTTTAAAGTACACAAATCAAATTATATCTACTCCATATTACTTATATTTGTTTTGTTATCTGGCTGTCTACAAACTTGCTGTTTCCTCTCTGCCATCAGTCCCCAGTGTCCTCAAGCTTCTCTTTGCTGAGAGAAAAGGACTTCTAACACTATAATTTCTAACAACTTTTCTAACCACGTACAGCTCTTGAATCATACAAGCCTTGACTCAATTACCAAGTGGCTCTGACTCAGATGTTCAGAATTTTTCCAATAAGATCATGACTTTGTGCACTTTCAATACCAAAGTGACTTTGTGATGCTAAAAGCAGTCACGGTATTTTGCCATCTGCATACTGGTCCCAGTTGCCAAAGGCATAGTGACAAACAGACCAAGGGGGTCTCTGTGGAGCAGCTCCCATGGAAAACCTGGAAATGTTCCACTTTGAACAGCCAGTTTTGTTTCTTCTCAGTGTTGGCTTTCTGAAACATGCCAGGTATATTTCTACTTGCTGTGCACAACATTTGCATTATGCCTTGCTTTTCTGATGATTCACTGGGTCAGCTCATGCAATTAATGTTCTCAGGGTTTTTTTTCAGATTAGGCTGAACCTGCCACAGTTTTATCATGTCAGCAGTCTCTACCAATTACTTACAGTGCTAAACATTTGCTGTAGCAAAGGCCTTGATTAAAATGCTGAAGGAAAAGGCCTCATCTCAGGGATTTGGAGCACCAAGTTCACTTTTGTGTGAGATTTTCAATACACAGCCCCATGAACTCAGCTGCCTGTGGAAAAGAATTGCTTGTGCTTGTCACTGCCCTGGAGTGAGAAAAGCTCAGGGGCAGAGGATTAAATCTGGGCAGATGAACCTTGCATTTTCTGACAGTAGTTATATGGAGCAAGGCAGCCAAGGTTTGTAGGGAAGCAGCAGCTTTGGGAAGTACCTGTGGTTCCAATGTACTCCATCCTTCCTCATGGGTCATTCCTGTTGAGCATGACTCCAGTGATTCCTGGGAACTGTAACTAGAGAGAGGCTTCAGCTGGGGCACACGCTGCAAAATCAGACTGCAAACTGCTCCTGTGCCTCTCCTGCCCCTGGCCCCTACTCTGGCTCTTCAGATCAGGGACTGACCTGAGCCAAGGCAGAGGAGCACAACCCTCACTCAGCTCAGCTGCAACAGCTGCCAGGAGCACAGCAGGAACAGAGATGGGGAACAGGGCAGACAGTAATGAGCTGAGCTTTTTGCCTCTAATCCTGCTCCTCCAATGGACTTCCCTAAACTGGGGCAAGCAGGAGCCTCTCAGACCACAGCTCTCCTTCTTGTTGAAGATTCACATCTCCATCAGCTCAGTGCTCCTGCAGGGAGAAGGGAGACAGGAGAACACCTGCACAGCAAAGCCCTTGGTGCTGAGGACACAGACTGCCATGTGTGTCGCTTTGGTTAAGCTCTGGTGTGGACCAGGCACTGACATTCTCCAGCTGCTTAATGGACATCCACAGGTGTTCCTGGAGTCCATATTCCAGTGTCATTTTAACCAGAAGGAATTGAATCTGTGTGCCCTGAAACACCACTCTATGTGAGGCTAGGTGCAGTAAATGGGAAGGACTGAGAGATTTAGTTCAAAACTACATTGAAGGTAGATGCACTCTGTGGTAAAAACTGCATTTCGAGCTTTATAATGAACATTGTCTCATGGTAGACCCTGATATTAAAAAAAGAAATCAAATAAAAAGCTGAGAACACTGTTTTGGAATAAAATGTGAAGCAGCTCAAACTTTCTTAATTTAGTGTAGAGAATTGGGCTTTGTTTGAAGGCAACTTGATGGATATTAAACAACTGAGAAAGGTGTGCTAGAAAATCCTGCCTGTCTCAAAGAGTGAACACATTCCCCTGTGCTCTGGGCCAAAATCAAGACTCAGTGAAGTAGGATGAGGTGCTTCTGTATCCTCAGATTGCAAAGCCACAAGGTATGGCATAGATAGAAGGAGATTCAGCTGTCCTAGGAGCAGATCTAATAATAATTGAGTAGGGCATTAATCACAGAAAACAGAATGATAAAATAGTAATTTACAATTAGTTCCAAATCAGGTTAGAGATAAAAATATCAAGCTAATTGGCTTGCCAGGCAATACTGAGTGGGAGGATCCTACAGGATTTCTGGAGCCTTGGTTCCCAGTGACTCTGTTGCTTGACAGAGTAAAGCTGGTTTATGTGAAAAATGTCCTTCAAGAACCTCATAGAAAGGAACAGATACAATGAAATTCCTCAAGGAAATAAATCACAGCTTTACTACTACCAGGACAATCACTCACATGGCTAAAAAGAAGTGTAGTTTATTTAGGGATGACTGTGTTGCCAGACTAGCCAATAACAGGAGAAATTGCAGTCTGAAGTTCCCACGAAAAGCCAATTTTCAGGGGCTGTGGTTCATAGCTTTCAATTTCACCCCTGCTGTGAAAACTGATGTTGAAAAAAATGACATCAAATTCTGAACTTGTATAATTGCATTTCAAATGACATACACAAGCACACAGTTGACTAGCAAAATGATCTGATACTTAACCTCAACAGCTTTAAAGGCCTTTTTTTTGTAATTTAATCTCAAAATTTGTTTAGTAGGCAATTTCTACATTTCTCTTGCTGTTCCAGTTCTAACTTTGCCATTGCTGGTGATCCACATCGGCAAGACATGACCCCAACAGAGATTGTCAGAAGTATTCACTTCACTTCAGAGCTATCTAGAGCCTCGTTACACATTACAAAGGGACTCCTCATCCCCCAGCTTTGAGAGAATTTGAGGAAATAAACTCCTGGAATTGACTGCATGGCTTCACAGCAGCAGCTACAGCCACGTTTTCCCAAATGCTTCACTACCCTGCAGAATCCCACTAGCAGAAATGAACTCTGATGGTGCTTGCACAGCAAACAAGCTTTGCAGAAAACCTGGGACTCCAGAAACCTCATCAAATCAGGGAAGAGTGCTCAGAGCTGAGGCATAACTCTGCTGCTACCTGAGGCTGCTATAAGAACTAATTTAATTAAATGGCAATAGCAGTGCATGAAGGAGATGTGAATCACATTTTAGGGATTATCTAAATGGGAACCTAAACAAATGTGGTTTATATTGAGATGGGAAGACAAAAATGTAAATTATACTAATTTAGGCACAATACTGAGTTAGGCCTGATTATACAAGTTTTAGAGATAAAAAGACTTTGAAGGTGCAGCTTTAAGTAATGCCTAAATCTCTTTCAAAGTCTAGGGAATTACATTCATATGTAGCTGTTTAAATATTTTGTAATTAACTTCATATTCTGATCAGCTTATCTGAAATATTTAATAAAACCATTTTAACAATACACTAAACACACGGTATATACTTCTGGTCCCTGAAGTTGATGAAGGTACCATAAGGAACACATTTATTCAAGCCATAGGGGTTGCTGCTGCCACCCAGGAGAGACACCAGTGTGGTGCTATAATTAGAGACTGTGATGGCAGAAGGACATGGGGAAAGGACAGGATGAAAGATACAGAGAGTTCTTCTGAGGTGTCAAAAAGTCTCACTATAGCTCAGGAGCAGGGTGGGAAGGGAGCACATAGAGCTATTATGATACAAAGTTCAGTTGCAGAGAACTCAAGGGATAAATCAGACGAGATTCTACTGAGAGCTTGTGACAGGAGTCCCCAGTGAGCCAGAGCAATCCGTCCCTGGGCACTTGGGTTTTTGTATATGGGGAGAAGAAAAAGGAGAATTTATGGTTTCATGAATGGGTATGAACCACTAAATGTGCACAAACCCCCCAGGGTACAGTGACACTCACAGGGAGGTGTTGGAACTTTCAGAAGAAACGGAACAAGTATTGGGAAAAGATGTTTCAGCACCACAGCTAGAGAGCACTTTAAAAATTTCACATACCCATGAAATGAGATTGGAACAAAGCAGTCTTATTCCATCACTGTCAATGTGGATAAGAAGCAAGACTTGTAGAATTTCCCTCCTTTGTTTTCTAAGAGCTGTGGTCAGAGGCTCCACTGGATGGTGTGTGACCAAAGGTCCTTTGGAACAGCAGCCACCATGTCATTCAAACTCCAAATGTAAGATTAACGTGCTGCTGCAACAGAAAGCAAGCTGAAACATGTCATTAGTGGCCTTTTACTGAGGTAATTTAATCAATTTGCAGCTTCAGAAGGAATGAACATAATCCCATGGATATTGCCAGAAAGCCTGAGCTGTGTACAGTGTTTGATACAAAAGGTCCATCATCTTTCCCTTTTTATGTGCTACTGCTTTGATTTCCAAGCTGGGGATTAAAACTCCCTAAATTTCCCCAGGTAACCACACTCTGCATGCTCCATGTTTATTTGCTAACACTGAGTAAAACTCACTGGTAGTTGTTTCTCTGATTTGGAAACTCCTCTAAGACCATAATCACTTCAGGCACTTTGCATGGCATTGTTCTTGAGTGGCTCTGGGTGCTAGAGATGGGCTCTGCTCAGCTGCCTGAGCTCTGGCTGGGTGCAGATGTGCAGAACTGCAGGAGCAGCAGCACTGCTCCCAGATCTGCTTCTGACAGGACCCATCTGCAGGCCCTGCAGGGCCTGCTCTACTGGCAAAAGGTGCAGAGAGAAGGAGCTCAGTGTCTGGTGGTGTGTGAGCTGCAGAGAGCTCAGAGGGTCCCAGATCCCAGAGTCAGTGTGTGGGACTGGCTCGAGCACTCTCAGCTGCCCTGGGTTACAAACAGGGGCCACACAAACTTCCAAAGCTCTGTTTGCAAGGGCAGCACAGCACTGAATTAGGTGCACACACAACAAGGAGTTTGATCCAAGAAGTTTCACAAAACTCTGTTTGAGCACAGCCACAGCATGTAAACAAGGACCCAAGGTCTCCAACCCTGGAAAATTTCCAAGGTATAAGCATGGTGGTTCTTTCTGTTCTTTCCTCACCCCACACATCTACTGAGAGAGAGCAGAGGCACATCACAGCCAGCATCCTTCAGGGTGCATTTGCCTGTATTCCTGATGAATATACTTTTAAAAGTTTCACTCTGTGCATACTGGCAATGAAGGAAAACATTCAAAGATGAAAGTGGCAAAAAGAAAATGGGAAAAAATTCTATAGATTGTCTTCCTTGGGGGGTGGATTACATGATCTCCAGAAATCCTTCCCAGCCCTAACAATTTATCCTTTAATGACTTAAGTTGTCATTCACATATCTTGATTCTTCTGTCCTGAAAGATCATTTCCATACAGAAATATGTAAAAATATAATTGCATTTCCAAACTAGGCTTCTTCATCATACTCGATGCTTGTTTTCCCAATGTCTCAGCACATTTCCTGCAATCCATATCCTTCACACAGCAGCAACACACACATTTTTGGTGTAAATCTGTTTAGCTCCATCCAAATAATTACTAGTGGAGGATCTGGCCTAATACATTCAGTAGATAAATTGTCTTCTACCAGGCTACAGTGTCTTCAAAGCTATAATTTATCTGCACATTCTACAGAATAAGATAAGAGTCTCAGGAGACATTTTTATCAAAGAATCCCATCCCCAGTCCCTCCACTCTCCCCAAAGAAAGAAAATAAAAAGACATAAACATCCAAACTTCCCTTTTTGTACAGAATATTAAAAACTTACCAAAGACTTCACGTTGCACACGGAGGACAATGTTCTGCTTTTTTGCAGAACTGAAGGGATGAGAAGGGGACAGAAATGGAAGGTCAGAATTTTAGAATTGTTAGAAAAGTACATGATTTATTTGCTCAAAAGACTATGTATAGGAAATAGCTGCTTGAAATCACACATGGAAAATAATTAATCCACCCTGAATAAACAGATGAAACTTCTGTCTTTCACCAGATATTCCTAAATTTTTCTCAAAGCAGTGTTTCTTCTGCCATTTTTCTGTACTGTGAAAACAGTTTTGAATACAAACCAACCTGTTCATTAAGGCAATTTAAATATAGATAAAAATCTAATCTCTGGCAGTCTCTGCTAAGTACAGCCACCTGCCTGTACTGAAATCTTCCTGCATGCCATACCTACTATCATTCCCAGCAATTTGTCCAGCTTCTCTTTCTTATCCAAGAACAGACCAAAAAAATGAGCATCAGCCTCCTGCAGTGCTGCCCCTGCTCAAGAGCTGGGATTCCTCCATCCTGGGGAGTGTCCCAGCTGGAATGTGCACCAGTGGGCTCCTGAGGCTGCACAGGGTGTCGGGAGTGACGGTGACGCGCAGATCAGCACGCGTGGCACTCACAACAAAGTCCTGCCAGGCTACCTTGTGCTGATGGATTGGCAAGTTAAAAACAGGATTGTTCAACTAAAATGAGAATTTGCAGTGACAGAAACATAACATGCACTTTCCTGTTAAGGAAAAATCTGGGACTTGGATCAGCAGGAGAACAGAAGGAGAAGAGGCACAGCACAGCTAAACCAAGATGGTGCCAGCAGCACGTCCTCAGACACAAACATGACTGAGGGACATGACGACAGCTTGGTAGCCAGAACTGTGAAAGAGACTGCACACAACCCTACCCTAGTAACCAGGAAAGAAAAGTTTCAGGGTTTCTAATCCTCTCTTTACTTGCAAAATTCAGGTAGCAAAATGAAAATGGTAAAGAATTGTCTGCAGTTTGAAGTGTCACACAACTACAGCAGGTATGGAAGGAGAAACTCCTGCTACTCCTAAAAGAGCTTTAAAATTTATGAAAACGTGATAAAAGGGAGAAAATACTTGAACTTGTGCACTCCTTTCAGCATTGAGCTGCCTCTGCAGTGCTGTCCTGGTTTCCTGCTCCACAGTGAATGGGAGAGGCAGCAGGTTCACATCTGCCAAGGCCCTTTGGGTGCAGTCAGTCCCAGTTACCAGGTCTGGGTGTGAGATCAGAGGCAGGTACAGCTCCTCTGCCTGCTGAAATAAATACAGGGACTCCACTGCAAACAACTGCAAGAATCACTGATATTTCTGCCAAACCAAACCAAAGCACCTGGGCCTCTGCCCTAGAAATGATCTTGAAGACACACACACAGACTCCAGGTCTGCAGCTGTTTCTGGGATTTTTTCACTGAGAAGAACAGAAGAACTTTATGGCACTAGCCAAAGGCTTACTCTGAAACTGCTTCAAGCACTTGGCACAGAGAGACATTTTCTAAACATATACTACTGGAGAGAAATGCTTCCATAGCACCATATGGGTTGGTATGACATATATATATATATATATATATATATATATATGTATTTTTTGCTATTGTCTTGTAAACTACAATAATTTAGAGCATGCTTAATCAGCTTCAGTGACAGCTTCTGCATTGAAAGCAAGTGTTAAGTTTGTCTTTAGCCAAAAAGAGGGAATAATTTTTTTTGTAAAATTCTGCCCAAGGCTTGTAAATGAACTCATAGAAAATATTTAGGAATATGTTTGTTTGATTAGATGAATTCAACATTCATCAATTAATTGCTTGTAGATGATATATTTCTCCCCAAGTAGACAAGAATGTTCAGATATAGCTATCCTTAAGGTTTCATCCTTTTTTGATACAGACCATATGGTTATATTGGGTCTAAACCTCATTCTTGGCATATAAGAATGAAAATGTTTCAGTTCCTTAAGAAAAAGGGAAAGGAAAAATTTCAGGGAGAGAGAAGGACAGGGTCCTACATATCTTTCAAAAGAATTATCCACTCTAAATAATAAGCTCTTTCACTGCCAAAGCTCTTTTTATGTCCTAGCCTCAAGGAACAGCTTTTTATTCAAAACAAACAAACCCAAAACTTCTCTGAGCAAAGCAAACAGCCAGAAACCCAGGAGGCTCTGCTTTAGTACCTCTTCCTAATCAGAAGGAGGGGAGAGGAACTGGGAGGAGACACAAAGCAATATCCCTGCTTCCAAAAGGCTGCTGAGTCATGTGACAGGCAGCCAGCTCTTCATTTTGGTCTGTTTTGTCCTGTCACATTGGAATGCAGCATGAACATCATCTGCTGCTAAGATCAATATTGCTGGTATATTTTCATCTCCCCCAAAGCAACATATTTCCCACAGTTTTTATTTCAAGTTTGACTGAATTACAGTGATCCTGTAAGTTATCATCCTTCTAATGGCATGAGCTGGCACTGGGGCTGCAGGAGCTGGGGCACATTATGGACTATTTCACTTTGTTAGCAGAGGAAATCCATTTAGACTTTTATGCTGAGTAGTGCAATACTAACACAAGGAGACATTTAACAGTACAAGAAAAACACCTCTGTTTTCACTTTCACAGACATTAAACAGGGTTTATTTCCTTCTAGGACTCACTAAGATTCTGCTATAAATGTGCTAAAGCAGAAAAATACTCTTCACTTAAACTGTTCTGACACTTGACATCAGAAGATGCAGTTTTTAGTTAGTTATAATTTTGCCAAACTTGACTCATTTAGTCTGATCATTCTGATGCTGAATATCACCTGCAGGGTAATTTGTTTTCTTCCTTTGCAGACAGATGGTTTAGGTGGTTGTAACAACAAAGACAGAGAATGGAAAATTGTTTTGCTAATATACAAAATAAGTTTGGGCAACTTTTGAAAAGCAACCTACTTAATTTTCACCAAACTTTCAGTGCTGGGCAATGTCCATGCTGCTACTGAAATCCACACTCCCAAGTCCATTCACTTCCTCACTCCAGCTTGTCCCAAAGCTCTCAGGCTGCTCTGCTTAAAAGAAGCCAATGGCCACCTTGGCATCCATTTAGAGAGCAGTCTCAAGAGAAGTGCAGACCACCAGACAAGCAATCCTTCAGTGGGCTCCAAAAGAATAAATTACAATGATTTCCTGTTCTAGAAGAATACAGAGACTCCAAAGCAAATAAAAAGGAATGCTCTTACAGTCAAAAATGGCTCAAAACTTGAGTAAGGAATCTTACCTGTGTTAATTTTTATGCATAGAAGCTTTGCATAAAACAGAAGACTGGTCACTCAAGTTAACCCAGTAGTCTTTATGCATAAAATATTACTTTTATTACACTTTTCTGCAGGGATATTATAATTTCTTTTTGATAGAATAAATGAATTTCCCACTTGCAGAAGCCTTCTTTGTTTACTCAATATCTTAAGCAAAACCAAACAAAATAATCCTGCAGGTATTCTTCACTATTTCTTTACATTAATATTGTATTTCCTTCACAACAAAATCCAAATCTAATCAAGTTCCAGCTGGGAAAGAGCAGAAAGTACAAGCTCGTCTGGAGCCTTGTCAAAGGAAGGGAGGTTTCAACCACCCATCCATGGATGGGGCTGGAAGGTGCCACTGGGGTTGGGTGGAAAGTGTTCACTGGGACATCACAGGAGGGACAGGGAAGTTTGCCCTGCCCAGCTGCTGGCTCTGCAGAGCCAGTGCCAGGGGGCTGGAGAAAAGCCCCTGCCCCAAGGCAGAGAGAGGGTAGATGAGGTGATGGGGTGGAGCTGCACTGAGATCCCTCAAGGAAGACAGAACTGGCAATTAAACATCAAACCAGGCCATTTTCCCAGGCCAGCAAGATCTTAAGACATGCTTACAAAAAGGGAATAGCTCCTACAAAACAGGCCTTAAGGTATTTGTATTTTAAACTCCTGAAGTCAGAATTTAAGGAAAGAACAATTGTGCAGAGAGAAGCCAAAGTTTTGTGAATATTCAAGAGGATCTTTTATGTCACATCACACCCACATAACGGCCATTAGAGATGGCAGAAGGGTTAAATACACCTCTCTGAAACAAAGGGAAAACGTCACTACTGGAGCCTCTTGCCTGGTGCAGGATCCATTTTATTCTGAAAATAGCATGTGCTAACTGGCAGGACCTGCCAGCACAGCTGAATTAGTCAGAAAAGCTGTCAGGGAGGTGGGAAATCTCCAAAGTCTCTTTGCGTGCTCCAGGGCTTGTTTCACCATGGCACAATTACAAATACACAGCTGTAGGATCTGCTGTGCTGCTGGCTCTGAAACAATAGTTCAGGGTCTACTTTCTTTATGAATTTGGCAATTAATGCTGACAGGAGCTGCACACACACACACTGAGGAAAGCACAGACTCAGTTTTCTCCCAGGTAAAAAATTTCACACAGATGGCCTGTGCTTAAGGATAGAATAAGTTCTTCAAGCATGCAAGTTTCAGAGTTCCTATAGCTGGCTGATTCTTTGAAGCCACTGCTCTCCTTCATTGCTCAGTAATAGTAACAAATTTGTTATGGCATTACAGACAATCCATAGATTAATATATGGGCAAATGTAAACCTTTACAGAATATTCACACTAAGGATGGGTAATTACAGCAGAGAAGCCCATTACCTTGCCTGAGGTCCTGTCAGTTCTCACAGAAGTGATCACATCAGGCCAATCAGTCATAGACAGAAAGTCAAAGATCAGTACTCAAGCCATGGTAAAAGGGATTCTGCAGATGAAAATCATGAGGTTTGAATTAAATTGGCCTTTGAAACCTTTAATCACATATGCATAGTCTCTTTGTACATACATTATACTGCATATTCTTTCCATACCTTTTGCATAAAAAGTAAAGAGAGTTAGAGACCTGGTGGTTCCCAGCTTTCTATTTAGCAAGGGGGCTGGGGGAATTCTTAAAAGAGAAAAAAGGAGAATGCAGGAAATAACTGCAACAAGAACATGTACATGGAAAAACCATGATGAGATCATTGGGCAACTTTAAGAAATTAGCTACTGATTAGTTACTAATCATGGGTGTTCTCACCACCTCTGTCAGAAGCCTGGTGGTGTAACATTACCAGCAGTAACCACTCACATATCCTGTTCTTTGCATTTCTGGAATTAAATCTTTTCTGATTCACCCTGAGGATTTTGCTCTCTGGGAACAGACCAGATGGGCTCTCGGAGATCTTCAAGTCATGGGAATAGTTCCTAAAGCTAATGAGACTTATGAAATGCAAAGGTTCTATGAAGGCAAAATGCATCTTGAATGACCAATGAACAATTTTGGAGGCTTCAGATATTCCTTTCTTCTCTTCCTTGGCCTTCCAGGAGAAAGAGGTGAAATACCTGAGGCAGTGCTATGGCCAGGATGAGTAGTTCAAGCTTTACTGAACACAACTAAGCCTCCATTGCCTGACTGCAGGGAACAAAAGCAATACTACAGAAGTTAAAGCTGCCATAAGACAATCCAAATCAGCTTTTCCCACTGGGGTTTGAGAGGGTTTAATACCCAAAAACCCCATGTTGAGGGACTCCTGCTTTATCACTCTCAATAGCTCAGTCCTTAGACCAGCCTGAGCAGCACTTGGGGGACCTGACCTCAATGCATCTGCTTCTTATGCACCCTTCAGGTTAGACAGTGTCCTGTTAAATGAGACTAAAATATTCTAATATCAGCTTTACACTTTGCCTTCAGTACTGGGGGATTAATTTGTAGATATATTCACTCGAGTTATTTTGTTGCTTCAGTCTAAGCTGAATCAGTTTAGTTACTGCATTTTTCATCTTTGAGCAACTTAATTTATGCTTATTCTGTTTTCAATAAAAACTATTAAAAGCATGGAAAAAATTACATTTCCTAGATTATATGATAGGCTATGAACACATTGGCATAGACAACCTCAGATAAGAAATCTCTAAGGCACTTGGCTTTGCTTAGAATGTGTAGAGGGTGATTGTAGAGGGTGATCTTGTCCCCCAGTGAGTTGCAGCTGGGTCAGTTGCTGAAGATTGGAGGTGGGCCTGATCTTAACAGGCCACACCTGTAATCAATAAGAACTAGTGCTATATAAGAGTAAGGAAAGAGGAGTGAGCAGAGTCAGATTACTACAAGGATCTGGAACACTCAGTGCCTAGAGGAGCTGCCTGTGAGGATCATCAAGAAGGTATGAAGCTCTGACAATACAAACACCTTGTGTTATGATGATGCTAGAACCTATGATATCTAAGACAACAATATTGTAAAATGTATTTATATCTAAAGGGAGCTATGACCTGAGTGCCACAGTCTGAGCCTGTGAAAAATAGACAAATAGACAATGTAGAACCAGATGAGGAATAATGGAATTATGAAAATGGAGAAGGGACCAGTATAAAAACTGTAAGATGGGGCTTTTTGGTTTTGTTTTTAAGTGTTCTGAATGGGAAAATGCTGTGCATGAAGATGATCACTACTGGTGTTTCTCAGCTTCACATTTGGGACCGTGTTTATTTAATATTTTAATTAATAGTGTTGGTTCAAAAAATAGGGGAGCACTTGTGAGAGTCCCTGATGACTGAGGGAGGCATAGTCAGTATATGCTGAGGCAAAATTACACACAGGAATTTTATTTGTGAAGGATCTTGTTTAAGAGGATAAATAAGTTGGATAAAAATTTAATAATATAAAGCTCCTTGTAATAAAAATAAAAGGTTACTATGGGCCTTAGCCTTACCTGTGGCCAGTGACAGAGGAAAAACCCTTCTCTTTATTAGGAAATCTGAAGCTGATCCCAAGTCCCCTGTGTACCATGGGCAGGACATGGGAGTGCACAGCTGGGTAAAGAGGAGGCACGGAAGTATCAACCACTGGGTAATTTACCTCCTCTAGAACTCTGGCAGTGGGGCTTTATTTCATAATTTAATAATTTCCTCAGTAAGGCCAGTTTGAGGAACCACTATACCAAGATGAAGAATTGAAAGCCTGTCTTTTTAAAGGAATAGAATAGCCAGCTTGTCTAAAAATGGATGAAGAAGAGAATTATTATTTGTTTTAAAACCTTTAAAAGGACAAATACTCAGACAAGTGAAGAGGAAAGGCTAAAACATCTGCATCCCAAATCAATGGCTGGAAACTGGCTGAAGCAAAATGAAATCTGGAATAAGATTCTGCTACAGTCCTCCAAGAAAAGCTTCAGGGGCAACTTAGATTTCTGAGAGTAAGCCTGCCAGAAGGGTTTATACTGATATTATTGCTCATGATAGGAATGGCTTGGACTCTTGACCCAAGTGATGTCTCTTCCTTAGAGCTTTAACAGAGTGGATTTCCTCAGGGCTGGCTCGGTATCACTGTGTGCTATCAGACAGAAGACAATGTGTTACTTCAAATCTGATGACACGTGGCTGGAATTTCAATTGTACACTGCCACTTTAGAGGGCTCCTAAACTCCTTTCAAAAGTCAGGCTGCAGTTTTTTTTAAATAGATTTGAGAGAAATTTGTCAGAAGGGGAATATTTAAAATGACTACTCAGACTTCTGTAAATCTAATCCTAAGATTAATTGGATACCAGTTAGTTGGTAAGCCCAGTGCAGAATTTCTGGCATTTTGGTTTCCCCTTAAGCAGTGGTTAGCAGGGTTACACTCAGCTCATTAGATCCACCACCAGTTTTAGGCTAACACAGTATTGCTCATGGTGTCTTCCTAATATAAGACATTGAGCTGCTAAAGATCAATTCACCTTACAGGTGAATATTTCAGGGCAACCCTCTGGGGCTCTTCAGCTAAAAGCTGTGTAAAATGTGATCTGTCATGAGATTAGTACAGCTTGATTTGGGGTGCAAAGTAGGAGTTATGTGCTACTTGCGCTTTCCTTGGTGGATCAAGTCATGTTTCTGCTTTTTGGTGTCAAGGATTTTACAAGGTTACAAGTCCTCAATAATTAATCAAACTAGTTTAAAAGTTGACTTTTCATGACAAGTGTAATAAATGGTGGGCATCTTCTGAAAGAAAGGAATTTATGGAAGAGAGTTGCACTTGCTAAACTCTCATCAGATGTCTGTGTTTGAAAACTGCCCAGAGTAAATAAACCTTTCTGCTGTACAGCCCTCAGCAGGGAACATAAATGGGCAACAAAAACCTAAACAGAACAAAACCACTTTCCTGCAGCTTAGGAACTTCAGTTGTGGTTTATATTCACCTTCATTCAGATAATAAAACAATTTCATGGGGAGGAAAAGAAGTCATGTGATTACCAAAGTCATTCCAAAGATAAAAGCATATTTTTGAGCTTGAAAAACACAATTTCAGATGCAGGCTTTGGAAAGAATAAAGTCTACTTGACCAAAGTTCAGAGCCCCCTAAGCATGCAAACAATAAAATTGCCTTTCTGTGTTCTTAGTGAAACTGAGAACAAACATAAAAAAAGCCAAAACCCAAACTCCATTCAAATCTCAAATTATGGAAACATAATGAACAGGCAATTTTAGTCAGTTTTTCCATCAAGAAAATGAACCACAAAACCAGATTTTTCTTGGAACACTACTCCTATCTTTTGTCTTTTCCTTTTGTTCCACCCACAACCTCTTCATTGATTTGAGCACACATCCAGATCCTACAAATTCATAAACCAGGCAGTTTGAAGGGAAAACACTGATGTAACACACCTTCTCAGAACAACAGACTGAGTCCTGATAAATAAACACATGGAAAAGAAAAACTGATTTGAAGCTGTACCCCATGAGATACTGGGGTGACTCAAGTGAGATGTGAGTAAGAGGAAAATATTTTTATTATTATTAGAGCTTACAGAATTACCTCTGTCTCAGTATAAATTAGCTATTCAGTAAGACATTGCATTTAAATGTAGTTTTAGACAATTGCAAACCCCCTACATGCTATACAATGCAACCATAATTTAATTCCTGCAGAAATAATTGACTGATTTTACTCCACCGGCAGGAGAGATGCTGATAAAAGTACTCAGTGGGCTGGACTCAGGTGAGGATAACTCTGTATGGGATTGGAAGGTCATCACCCCTGCTCCCACTTGGAATCACCCAGCTCACTCCTGGGAAAGAGCTTTCTGCACAATTCAACCAAAAATGTCAGGCTCCTAAAGGCAGGTGTGACAGCAGGGAAGATGGAGGGTGGTGCAACACTTCAGGCAACCAACAGTAGAGACTGAAGAGTTTTCTCAAAAATCAAATCACCCCTGGTCTAACACACCCACTTGCAAAGACATTTCAGACCTGGGATTAACCTGTCTGGTTTAAGGATAAACCTGCACTGCAGAGAGTGAAGAGCTGAGCTAGTGCTGGAACTGGAAAGAGCCAAGGGTTGTATGAGCACTAATCAGCTTTACTGGGGAAAAGTGGTTATGGATTTTATCCCTCTAAAAAAGCCCTGAAGTGAAACTCAAACTTTGCAGGGATGGCCTCTCCATCACTCTATGAAGTTTTTCTCCCTCTTATTTTCTTCAGCTTCCTTGATTTGGCATTTTATTTTCTTAGCCACTGGAAAATTTGTAGTCTCATGGCAACAGCTTTTCCCTGGCAAAGGAGTGACAAAGGTTTGAAGTCCATGGAGCCCATAAGAGACAAAGAACCAAAGATCTCAGTGCCATGTGGGGCACTGACCACCACTGCTCCCCCTCTCAGCTTTGATCCTTCTTCATGCTGATCCAAATGGTACCTCTGTGTGTGTCCCACCGAGGTCAGGCACCTCAGAGGCCAAAGATCCCTGAGTTTATTAATCCCAAAGGGAGAGACCAATATGTACCAGGGCACTGGGCAATTATTTTGAATTTCATGGAGTTCTCTCAGGAAGTGAGAGGTCAACACATAATCACCATCTCCTTGCCCTACTGCTGTCCTTTTGCAAGCAGTGGTGTCTCAGGAACGTAGGAAAGTGTCTGGTTTTTATATGCATTGACATTCTGAACATGCCATGCAGAAAGCCAGGGGATCAGTAAAAACTGTATTTTAGAATAAGTTATCTGGTTTGCTTTTCCCAGCTTCCAAAAAGGAAACAGCAGTTTACAGAGGAAGCACTCTCTTGTGCTCACATTAACTTTCTGAAGCTGTACTATGCAATGTTCTTGCATTAGAGCTCAAAGAATACTCAATGCCATCTTTTAAACATCCATGGAATTTGGGCAGATTTCTTGGGAGATTCAGGTTTGCTTTAGGAAAGAAACACAAGTACAAATTTACACATTGCAGAGTGCAAAACCACATCCAGCTGTGCCACAAGAAGTGCCCAAAGAATCCAACTTGCCAATTAAACAGTAGTTCTGCAGGAAGGAACAAAAGGGATTTTCCTTCTCTCTGCTCCTAGGAAGCCCTTGAAGCTGATCCTGCCCTTGTGCAACATCACCTTCCTCAGAGCAGCCACTCAGGCCCAGGTCCCAGCTAAATGAGCTCAGCCAGGGCAAAGGGAAGAGCTGCTGTTCCCAGTGGTCAGGAGCCAGGTGCCCTGTGAGCACTTCTCAGTTCCTTAATGGATGGTGATCCTGTTCCTCCCTGAGCCTGCACATCCCTCCTCCAACACTCTCCTGCACACTGCTCACAGAAATATTTTACAATGCAAATATAACTCTGAAGTTCAAGCTACAGCAACCTATAACTGCTCTTTTAGCAGGGTCCTTAGAAACAGTCCTTAAACTCCCTGGAAATCCCCAGATCACAAACTGGTAACTGCTCTGGGTGGTGTCTGTCTCTAGAAACCACAGGCTGGAGACCTGAGGACTGAAATGGATGACAAATGATTCCCTTCCTCCTCACACAGCCCTTCCATTTACCCATTGAGGTTAACAGTGAATACTTGTTTTGTTGCTGGACTAACTTGCAAGGAACTTTTAAACTGGCCATTATATTCATCTCTTAGTGTGCTCTGAACAGAAGGTTAAGTGCAAATAATATCTATAAATTTACTACCAAATAAGGGATTTTCTTGCTAAAATATTCTGTATGAACAGAATACACACAAACAAGATGGGTTATTGCTCAATTTTTCTGATGTCTGTTCTTATGAAGCTCTTCCAATGGCTTTCACTGCATTTAAAAGCTGGATTTGGTTCTACCACTGTCTGAAGTCAGGGGACCCTGGACTTCCAATTCCCACAGGCTTTGTCTGAATTGCAATTCCTGTTTTAGGTCATCCCACTGTGCTCCCTGGGATGGCTCAGAGTTGAGACCCATCAGCTCTAGCTGCAAAGCTGGAGGGTCAGCTCTACATTCATACACCAATTTTCATCCTTTTTGCCTTGGAGTAGGACAGATAGAATATATGGTACATAATACTTTGGTTTTGTTTTTTTTTTTCATTGCCATATGGACCTCAGTTAATAATACAGAATTTGAACCATAAAATGTCTTTAAAAGTTTTTCCTCCCCAATTTACAGGAATGGAACTGTCTGCCCAAATGTAGAAGAAAAAGCAGATAAATTTCAATCACACTTGAAGTTCTTTTCTCTTTTTATGCTACTTAACTGGAGGAGAGTTTGTTCTATTTTCCAGGAACTATTCTGGAGAAACTAAGTTTCATCCAGAACCTCTATTTTAAATTTGTGAATTTGCAATGAAACCAACATGAATAAAGGAAATTCTGAATGCCTCAAAACCTCACTTTCCCTGACAGAAGTCAAAAGCACTTTTATGACTTCATGAAAAAACTCCACCAGAAGGGACCTCTTTAACCATAATCTCAATTTTGCAAATATTAAAATGAAGATTATATGTGTTGTGCTAGAAAGTAATGCTGTATTAATACCCGTAAGTAGTGTGTTAAATATAGTTTTAGGTTATAAAAAATGTTAAAATAGAAATTATGCTATGTAGGATACTTTTTTTAAAGAAAGGACTTGCAGTGAGATAGCAACCACAGGACACCTAAATCTTTCAGAGAAAAAGAATTTATTGCCCTCTTATCAGAAGAAAGGAACTTCTTCCTGCCTCAAAGATGCTGTTAGGATTCAGAGGAAGAAGCTGGCACTGCCCAGACAGAATCCAGTGTTTGAATGGAATTTATGCATCATGTATGAGATGTATGAATATGCAACAGGTTATTGTGTTAAAGGGTTGACCCTCTGTTAACGTGGGTCCTTTTTTGGGCTTGTGCTGCCCAGAAAAAAATACCCAGATGGCCATAACTCTTTGTTCCTATTGTCTGATATTGTCCTAATCCAAACTGCCCAAATTATTATTACTCTAATTGTATTACTATTTTTATAACCATTTTATTACTAATAAAATTTTAAAATTTTAAAAAACAAGTGATTGGTGTTTTTCACACTGGGCTGCTCCCAAAGGAAACTTCCCCCAAGGAAAAATCACTTAATCCTTCTGATTTCATTTGCCTCATTGGTGCACAATCTGCACTCTACAAACAACTTACTGCTCCTCAAAGTACTCTGAAGCTACTAGAGGCTTGTTAATAAAGATGAGACTGAGTTACACTGAAGGAGGAGAGAAAAGAGAAATTTAGAAGAATAATTAGAATAACATGGGAAGGATTGGCAGATGATTTGAGTTATGGTGCAGCAATTAGAGAAAAGCTGAATCAAATGGATTCAGAAAAATGTATCAGCAGAATCCTTCCAGCCCAAACTGCCTACAAGACTGACCACAGAGAGGTTTGTAGTGACCTGCTGGTGACCTCTGAGTCTTTGTCATTCATGATAAAGGGTTATTTTCCTAATCCTAATTCATTTTCAAGCACAGCAGATTAACAAGAAGGGATCACTATCAAGCTAAATAATCTCCTAGCTCTAAATAATCACTGAAAGAGGAGCAGAAAAGGAGCCATAATCATTTCCTTTTAATACTGTGGATGAGGAATGTGCAAAAAGCTAACACAGAAAGGTGCTAGCATGCTGTATTTTCATAACAATTGGGTTTTTTTATCCTAATATGAACCCAGTCAAATTAAAAAAGTAATCTTATTTATTTCACCCTACAGTGTTACCCACATACAAAATTATTCAAGATAAGGGGAAAATTATTGGTTGTCTATCTAGCAAGTTAAATCAGATTTAAATACTGTATGAATTTTAAACAGAACTGTTCCTACACACACTTATTTCAGGGGAATTTAATTTACTTAGAGAGAATTAAGCTAAAAGAACCAGACTTGCTGAGTTCTCAGTAGCCCAAATTCAGCTATGCTGTGGTTTATGGCTACTTTTTAAATTTTCTCAGGCCCTGGAAGACACCTTTCTTTGCTGAACATCAAACCCAGGACACTCATGTGCTCCTACAACTCTTAACTCAGTTCCTGCCAGCTCTCATACACTTACAGCAATAATTCAACTCTCCAAATTTTTCACGTGTACATATGTGCGCACACACATATGTACAAACACACACTTTCCTAAATTTAACTGAGAAAATTACAACACAATCTAAAATCCTAAATTCTTAAGAGAATTAAAATATAAACCATAGAACAGAATGGAAAACTTGGCAATTTTACCTTACATCAGAGGAAGATAAGAAGTAAGAGATGTTAGGAGGAACAATGTTGCCCATGTTACACAAAGAAACATCTGAAATGTGTGAAAAACAAAAATATACCAAATTGACCAAATATATTTGGTCAATATCCAAATCCATGCACCTATTGGCAACAGGCATCGTGTCTCTTAGACTAACACCAGGAGCATGTTTGCTCAAATCTCATCAGGTGCCCCTCATTACTGCCTGGCTTTTTAAAAATCTTGTTTATAAGAAATAGTGCAAGTTCTAGAGAATTTAGAGGAATTATTTTTTTATTGCTCACAGCATAATTCTCATTAATCAGCACAAGCTTTCCTTCCTGTGAGCAGGAACACAACCTACCAGGGTGGAACACAACTCTCCCTCTGATTCACTGGTTAGGCAAGGTGGGGAGAGAGGAACTGGCAGCCCCTCCTGTTCCTTTCCTAGGTGATGCAGTAAGATCACTGCTCAGGGTTCCTCAGCACACAGATAAATCTTCCCCCTGATACAGCAGGGAAAGAGTGAACCAAGCATGGAGGAGCCTCCCAACTTCACCTGTCAACAAGACAAACTCAGCAAACCTTGTTTGCTCCCTCAGATTTATGAGACATTATTTACAAGATTTGTGTGCTGTTACTGCCTGTCCTGGGATGTTTTATACTCATCTGGTCACTGAACACTGCCTGTTCTGCAACACGGAACTCCAGCCCAGCAGCCAGCCAGGGGAGAAAAGCCATTCTAATCAGGGAAAACAACAGAGGCATGACAGACTCATGGATTTTAGTTTTAAAGAACTAACTTTAAAATATTACCTCCATGAGTAATTTTAACCCCAAATCAAATGAAGCCAAAACAAAATGAAAAGCACAATAAATAAAATCTCAAAAAAAAAAAGTAATTTTGAGTTTGAATACAACTCTAACAATACCAAAACATGTGTGTGAATCAAGAGAAGTTACAGATAGGAGTTTCCTGAAGGTAGCAGGGAGTTGCTCTCACCATCACTGACATGTACCAGGTGCTTCCCCACAGAGCTCTACTGCTGTGTCATCATCCTCCCATCTCCTTCCATCTCCAGCTTGTCCCTAATCCATTACCTGGGGACCATGGATCTCTCTGTCCTCCAGCATGTCTCTAATCCATTACCTGAGGAACATGGATCTCTCTGTCCTCCAGCATGTCCCTAATCCATTACCTGAGGAACATGGATCTCTCTCCTCCAGCTTGTCCCTAATCCATTACCTGGGGACCATGGATCTCTCTGTCCTCCAGCATGTCCCTAATCCATTACCTGAGGAACATGGATCTCTCTGTCCTCCAGCATGTCCCTAATCCATTACCTGGGGAACATGGATCTCTCTGTCCTCCAGCATGTCCCTAATCCATTACCTGAGGAACATGGATCTCTCTCTCCTCCAGCATGTCCCTAATCCATTACCTGAGGAACATGGATCTCTCTCCTCCAGCTTGTCCCTAATCCATTACCTGGGGAACATGGATCTCTCTGTCCTCCAGCATGTCCCTAATCCATTACCTGGGGAACATGGATCTCTCTCCTCCAGCTTGTCCCTAATCCATTACCTGGGGAACATGGATCTCTCTCCTCCAGCTTGTCCCTAATCCATTACCTGGGGAACATGGATCTCTCTCCTCCAGCATGTCCCTCAACCATTACCTGAGGAGCACATCTCTCTCCCTCCTGGCAATGCCAGCCTGCTGCTCCTTGTGTCCCCCATGACATCAGGATCTGCTGTGTTTGAGGTGAGAGGTCCCTGCCAGGACCTGCTCTGTACCACTTGCCCAAGGTATCCCTGCAGTGTTGGCTGCATTGTTGTGCTACCAAGGTCAGTGTTCATCACTCAACACCAACTTCTTTATTGTTCCTGCTGCACACCATGGAAATGCATTACCTACAGGTGAATGAAAGTCACTGTGGTACTTTAGCCAAGCAACCATCTAGACATTTACTTTAGGATTAATTCAAGTCTCCCCTCTTTTTTTTTTTTTCTTTCCTTCTAATATCTGAAGATGGTACCTTGTCCTCCTTCTGTGATCTCTTTCTTTTAAGACTGATTTATGGTAGCAATTTTCTCCCCATCTGCTTATCCATGCAACTTGGGGGCCCTGCAGCAGAGCATAAACTCATTCTAAAAATAAGATGGCCTCACAAAAACCTAAAGCCATAACAGAACAGCCCTGGTGAGCCATGAGCACATCACAGACAGCACAACAGGGACCTTGTGGCACACAGCAGCCCTAAACTATTCTAGGCACAGTCCTATCTTTAGCAAGCAGATAAAAAATGACTCTTGGTTATTCAGTCTCTAAAGAATTAGAAGAAATTCACCTTGGATTAGAGTAGGGACCATGTATGAAAAGAGACAGACAAGAGATTTCTCTATGGGAGTAATTTTTCTCATGAACTTGTTCTGATATTTCTGTGGGTTCCTGGTTATTCAAATTAATGATTCATGACTGCTTTAAACATTTGCAGTATTAACTTACTGGATCAGAACCAAGGATTTATTGTTTCCTTTGGTGAAATCACAAAAAAACATCATTCACCAGCATCTTTGTGGAGGCCTTACAGGTTTTATATTTTGGTTTGGTTTGGGGGCATGTCCTATGTGTAAATCACAAATAATTATCCAGACAAACTTTTAAGTAACTTACCAAACATGCAGGTACTGATAATAAAGTGAACAGAAAAGTGCAAATCTACAAGCTACTAACACCACTTACTTCTCAAGGGGAATTGGATTGCACACTCCATGTTTAGGTGTGTCTCTGGATAAAGGGAGAGGATATGCAGAATGGAAGTGCATTCCCTACCACAGCTGTCACCCACCCAGAGGGGAGATGTAAATGCCAGTGTAGAGAGCTCCTGACACAGCTCCTGGGTCATGGATGCCACAACTCCAGATGTCAAGGCTGGATGTGCAATTCAGACATATTTTACACCAGGAATGAGTTTGAAGCATCTTGTGAAAGTCTCTGAAGAAGACAGAAGGAAGCTGTTTGCAACAGCTCTGCCTCACAGCCAAGCAAAGGACATCTCACTGATGATGCTCAGTCTGCTTCTTGCACAAGCAATAAGTTCACATGGTTTAACTTCCTTTTAAAATTTATTTTTATTCCAGGAAAAACGTTCCTGGACTTTGGCATTACAGGGGACTGAGGAAACCCTTCTCAAGGCTCTGGATCTGTTAGCACAGCATGCACAGCCTGATTATTTTTAAGAACTCCAGGAATAAACACCATTTATCTGGATCTAAAAAATTCCCTAATCTCAGAAAGTTCATCAGCGTAGTGTAAAGTTCATGATTAGACATGGCAGAGGTTAAGAAAGCATCTGCCATGAAAGGAATGAAAAGCCTGGAAGAATTTGGTTTGGCTTTAATGCACTGATTATGGTTACCAGTTAATACAGAGTACAAACTTCAACTGTGTGCAGAAAAGCAGCAGTACAGAGTCTGAGAACAGATGACCTTGGAAAAGTTGTGTTGGCCAGTCTATTTTAACACTGAGAAATGGTGATTTTACTTCTTGTCATCTCCATGCAGAACTCTCAGTGAACTTCTGAGGGAAGGCAAACTGCTGCAAATGTCACAGTTGTGTTCCCACTGTGTCTCTTCCCTCTTTTTACCCCCTTAAACCTGGACCTAAACATAGAATCAGAGTCATTAGGTTGGAAAAGACCTTTAAGATCATAGAGTCCAACTGTAAACCTAACACAGCCAAGGCCACACCAAACCATATCTGACAGTTCTGTCCTGCTCCTCCTGACACCAGTTCCTGAGACTGTGACCCTCAGGGCAGAGGAAGTCATTCCTGACCAAGGCTCTGGACACTGCATCCTGAACAAATCCACAGGGACAGAGGAAATGATTAAGAGAGTCTGCCCAGCTAAGCTTGCATACAGAATAATGTAGACAGTTTTCAGTCCAGATCAGTCTCTACTGGTATTTCCTCTAATTTAAAATAATAATTGAAAAAATACTCCTTAAAAAAAAGGAAAGAAAAATAAAAGGCTGATAATTGCAATAATTCTGGTAGTTTGCTTCCTCTGCTAAACCAGCTAAACCAAAAAACTGCTGTAACTTTCCTTCCTATCTAGAACACCACTTACAGCCTTTGAATGCTCATGCAGAAAACTGGCTTGTGATTATTGGAACACTCTGATATTTGGTAAGTCAAGTATTTTTACAAATAAAAATTCTATGCATTCTATGGGACACCTAGAGAACCCCCCTGGGCCTCTGCCATCATTGTGAGCACAGAAAATCACACTATTACATTGTAATTATTAGATACTGACATTCACCTGGCTCAAGACACATTTATTTGTTATTTAGTGTCAGTTTAAATTTTAGGATGAAGGCAGGACTTGGATCAAATGGAAGGGAGAAATGGTCTGAATCAGAACATCACTCTGGGCAGGCACCACAACAAACCAGCATCACCTGAGATGATCCCATCTGCAAATCTGTAGGGCCATGGTCTCTGGATCCCTCAAGTTTCCCTCCTTCCTGCTTCATTTTATTAATTTTAAGTTACTCCAAATTTTCCTTTTTAATCACCTGAGAAAGCCAACCCTTCTGGCTGTGCTCATCCCTTTTCAGCCCTCTGGCCTCCAAGAACATCAAAACACTTTCAGTGGTGCCCTGAGAAGGGAAAAAGTGCAGGCAGGACCCAAGACCCTGTAATCTAGCAAGAGGCTCTGTGGGGCAACTACAGAGAAAACATGGAGCCAGGGAGTGCTTTCCCTCCATCTCCAAGCAGGAAGTGACACCAGTTGCTTCTCTTTGCAAAAGCAATGAATGAATTTCCATTGCTGATGGGCTCTGGGCTGCCAGCCACATCCTGCTCCCTGGAGAAGGAGGTGACACTGCCCTGTTGCTCAGAGAAACAAGGGACCTGACCTTGCCCTGCCTGCTCGAGAGTGAACCTCAGCTGCTCCCTCTCTACAGTGTAGAAACTGCTCCTGCCTCCTGTGCTGACCTAAATACTGCAAAATGTTTGGTTTACAAACATATCAAGGGAAAATTGGTTTTGCCCTTGCCCTACATTTCCCCTTCTCTTCCCAGTTTAGTGTCTCTAACATATTTCACTTACACAAACTATGGAAATTTGTTTTTCACATAACATATTTTAGTAATTTGCTGGAATTCATCAGCTTGTGAGGGGACTCCATCTTCACTGTTTAGGTAGCCTGCTTTGAATCAATTTGTTTATGCTAACTAAACAAAAAGTTATCATGTTTTAATTAAAATTTGTAAGGCTATTTTTCAAAAAATTAAAATTCAGCCTGTTAGGGGAAACATTTCTTGTTATAGCTTATAATGCATAAAATAGAGACTCACCTCTTCTGACATTCATTTTTCGTTCCATCAGACTATTCCCTCTGCACACCTGCTCTCTAGCTCCATTTGTCTGATTAATTATCCTCACTTCTTCTCTACAGGCTTTGACACGTTCCTCTTCCTTCTCCAGCTTCATCCCCGTTTTTCACCTTGTGTGGCTTAAATCTCCACCCTAAATACACTGGCTCCTCTCAAAATGAAACAACATAAAAACTACCAACAATCAGTTTGAAATGAACAGTAAATAGCAGAACATCTTGGTTATAAACCAGTTTTTTGGGAATTCATAAATTAAGGATCTTTCAGAGTAGGAGCTGGCTGAGGGCTTTAGGTTTCCATGTGATCAGTACTCCCATGGAGAAAAAGTCAGAACCAAAGAAGTCTTTAGGACAGCATTTCACAAATCATTTCCCTTAGATGACAAGGATTTTGAATTGATAATAATTTCTAATACAAATACTGAGCAGCATTTTCTGTATTTGAAAGTATCACATAGGTGCATCTCAGTTTATTTTTTCCAACATCAGAATTGCCTGTAGTATCTGCTATAAATTAATTCTTCTCAGGATTCCACAATTATTATTCCTCTCTTGTCCTGCTTTCAGTTTGTTGAACCTTGCCAAAAAAAAAAAAAAAAAGTGCTGGTAAACGAAAAGATACCTGTGCTTCATTGCTCATGCAGCTTTTAATATGGAAAATTTTAGATTTTGATTAGTAAATAATTGAGAAGCAGATATATCACCTTCACAAAGATGGGTCTGAGTGTTCCTTGAGAAGCTGTAGTGGAAAGGACCAAGATGGTTGGGTGTTTCAAGTGCATCTGTGAGACCTGGTTCTGTGTTTGGTTTCTTCCTCTGCCCAAAATCCATGTAACCTTTCCAAGTCTTTCATCTCCAAACTCTCCAAAGACAGTGAGTTCTTGAGTATCTCTGAAATCCGAGCAGTCTCACTATTCTCCTTTCACCATTTTGAGAGACTGGCACAGGTTTGAGCATCACCATGGGGTGGGACTTCAGAAGCAGAGAGGGGGTGAGTGGCACCACAGAGCCACAACGGGTCAGTTGTGTTGTGCTGTGTTGCTGTGTTGTGTTGCTCACCTGTGTGAGGAGCTCTGTGGGACATCACACACACTGCTCCTGCTCTTGGGCAGAGGGGAACATGGTCTGAGAAAAGGCCAAGCTGCACAGAAACATTTACAAGCAATTGCAGAGTCTCACATTCCACCAGCCTCTTCCTCCACACAGATCTAAACCACTCTGCACATTTCAGATGCTCATTTCATTCTTTTGCCCTGGAGTTCTGGCTGTGATTCATTCTTTGCATTTAACAAAGAGAATCAGATCACATATATAAGGTGAGTAGTGGGTGTCCTGACAGAAGGATTTGGCCTTATATGTCCCACCTCCAGATATTTCTATTCCCTTTTTCTTTTTTCCCCTCCAAGCATGTTGTTACTGTCCATGAGTCATTTCATTAATCTGGAGAGAAGGCCAGAAAACAAGTGAATAAACACCCTGCTTCACAACCTTCTGCTGCACTGTTTACTTCACTGCTAATGAATGAACAGCTGAAAAACAGACCCATCCTAACTGGGGACATTCAAAGGGACATTATCTTCTCTTTGTCAATGGCTGGTGCCTGGCCCAGCCAGTGACTGCACTGCAGGATCTGAGGATGCTCTCTGCATGTTCCTTATAACTCTCACAGAGTGAGTGCAATGACTGTAAATCACAGAGCAGTCACACAACAGTCTGGGTTGGAAGGGACCTTAATCCCAGAAACAGTAGAAAGGAACATACATGTAAGTCAAAAAGAAGAGCACAGGAATCTTTTACCTTTCCTATTTAAAAAAACCCCAAAAAACAAAACACAAGCAGCTGTGATGCCAGACACAGGGGCCTGCCTGCAGCAGCACAAGGTCAAATCTCATGTGAACCAAGCTGGAACTCAGCCCATGCTCTGAGTCCTGGGGTTGGCTCTGTGCACATGGCCAGGACTCTCCATTTATCATGGATATGGCTGGCAGCCACCTGAAATGTCCTGCTCCCCCTCCAGAGCTGTCAGAGTGATCCTATCTCCAGTGGCATGAATAAAGACAGAAGATCAAGGACTAAATGAGAAGCAAATTAACATAGTCTCAGTTTTGCCTTCCCAACTACAGGAATTCAAGGTCTATCTGCCATCATGGAAGCCTGGGTTTGACTGTCCCTTGCAGCCCTGCAGCTGCAGGCACAGATGAACTGGTGCTCAGTGCAGCTCACACTCCATCCCAGCTCATTTGGGATTCACAGAATCAATGAGCCTCCCTCAAGAGCACAGACAGAGCTAAACCTTAGGACCATAATTTCTAACACTGTAAGGTGTTTAGTAAGTCCCTTTCAACTTTCAAGGATAGGAATGTTACCTTCATAAAAGAAATATCTGATGCCCAGAGACGGCACTCTAAGTAACATGCAGATTAGTATGAATTATTTTCAAAATAAGGCATGAAACTAAGCTTGTGCACTTTACATATTCTTTCCCCTTTGTTGCTACATGTACTTGAGATTTTGGAATTTAGATTAACATTTATATTTCTGCACTTTGATGCACAGTTGAACATACCCTGCTCTGATCCACTTTCAAAGAGAATCCATTAATTTTGATATCAAGGAGGGTGATGTTCAACCCCTCAGCTAAACACACAGTCCAAAAGAACACAAAATTCAACATTTGATGACTTCTTTTCCTCTTCCCATTGCATATCAGGACAGCAGCTTGTACATGATTCCTCATGTGAGTCATGTACAATATTTCCATTTTTGTGACAATTGGTCACGTGAGGTTTTTGACCCAATTGTACACAAACAGAGGAATCTGCCTAAAATACACCCCTGGTCTGTGATATTGCCACAGCACACTGAGTTGTGTCACAGACAGAGCTAAACCTTAGGACCATAATTTCTAACACTGTAAGACTTCTCAAGACTTACAAAGATGGACAGAGAGCCTCCAAACCTATCTGAGACAGGATGCTGGCATCTTTGTAGCTGGCAGCATTTGAGATCAAGTCACTATTTCATCACACTCCTTGATGGCTTGTGACACACAAACCAACACAAAGCTGGCAATCAGCATATCAAACAGCCTTTCCCTAATGTAAGACTTTCAACAGAGCATAGTGTTCTTATAATCCAATTGTTGCAGAAAAAAAACATAAGAAACCTCAAATATGATGTAGAAGTGGTGATGATCTGCCAGGCAGCTTCCCACAACACTGCAGTTTCCTGCAGAGCTGGGGGACAGATACTGAGCAACATTTACAGACCCACAACATCCCATCCTACCAGGCCTCACCTGCAGAACAACACAGGCAATTCCAGCCAGGGCTTTTCCCTCTGCTGCTCTCCTCCTCTTTCTTGGACAAAGCAATGCCCCGTGGCAGAGGGGAAAGGGAAAACTGAGAAAGAGAACCACACAACATTCACTGGCAGGGAGAACCTTACCTGTGTGATGCTGTGGGAAAAGGCAAAAGGGAACTTGACAACAACATTTTTAGAGGCTTTGTGCCAGAGTACCTACTTCTATGTACAAAATATATATTTGTGCTTCTGGATTGAAAGCATTCGGGTCACAAAACTTGAAATACTTCTGTTTAGGGGATATAACTTCAAAGATCAAAGCAACATAAAAATCACTCTTGACATGGACATCATCATCATCCAAACAGAAAATTAGCATGGCTTTTTTTTTTTATTTAGGCAGGATAGTATTTCTGATTAATAGAAATTTGAATTAAATATCTCCTTTCATGTATGCAGCAGTTTAATTCTAATCAAGCAAGCTCAAGGTCTTCCGTTGCCTGGATAGCACTAATTAGATTCTTCCACATTATGACTTTGTCATATGCATCCATACATGGCATACAAATACCAACTTTCTTTTTAACAAATATGAACTTCCCTTTCAACTTCTCACTGGAAATGATTTTCTGGTGGTGGGAACAATAGCTGCTCCAAAGGAAAACACAAAATCTCAGGAATGCTACAAAAAACAGTATCAGGCTTAAAAGAAAATGCTTTGAAATTAATTTAGTTAGTACAGAACATGACCACCATGAAAAAAAAAGGAACACTTCATGTGGGACTGTGGTTATGGAAATAAGGTTTGATGAGTGTGAGTGGCTGCAGATACTATAAACCAAATATTAATAAAGTGCTGACTGATGATTGCTGAGCTCCTGCTGGTCAGGCATGTCACTGTCCAACGGGAGCTGATGGAAGCTCCAAGGAACAGCAGCAGATTCCTTGTGACACAGGCATGCACCTTCTGAGCTAATCACTGCTTGCTGGGTGCCTGTGCCAGGATCCTCAAGGAACAGCTTAAAAACTGACTTGGTGCAGGAATGACAAATCATTGGAGAAAACATCTGATAGCTCTCCCGAGTGCCAGCCAAGGCTGGAGCTGGATGCAGAGAATCTATTATGAAAGAAGGAGGCAGACCAAGCTGAGTCACTTGAAATCAGGAAATGCAATTCCTTCCTACTCCTCAGATTTAAAATATCCTACAGCATAAAACTTCTGTAGGATTTTTTTTTTTTTTGTTTAGGGAAGAAACCGAAATACTGCAGTCAGGTCTCTCTAAAGGAAGTACTCATGACTTCCAGGCAGTATAAAACACATCAGACTCTTGAAATCAAGGAGCAGAAGAAAATCAGAGGATTTAAAAGGGCAACAACCAGACCACCTCATTTTACTCTTATTAGTTGGGTGCATTTCTTTGTAGAGACCTTCTCTTTTCCTCATAGGGTGATTTTTCCTACAATTAGCCATTGCTTAGAACTTCCCTCTACCATTTTACAGACAATGAAGTTTTTTTGCTTCCTGCCAGGTAATGGGATTCCTTGAAACTCTTCCAATCCTTTACACCACAAGGAGTTCAGAAATAAAAGAAGTGGTGGTACAATTGCAATTGAGCCAAGAAAAGAGAAAAAAACCTTGTATCACGGAATGGTAGCCTTGGGACAACTAATTAGAATTTTATTCAAGACAAAAGTCACACATGTCGTGGTAAAGTGCAAGATAGAAATGCAAAATTCCAAAAGCAAAAAATGAAAGGGAACTTCACCTTACAAAATTTCTGCAATCAGCTTACTCAGGCAACTTTAGGAGAGCAGAAGTTAATCTGCAAAGATTATTTATTCAGTCATTAGTTGCTCTAAAAAAAAAAAAACCTAACTCTATTAATTTGGTTCACTACCAGCATTTACTCAAAAGTTTCATTTATAAACATCAAGCTGATCCTTGCTTTAGACTAACTCAGAAAAAAACCCTGGAGTCTGTACTGTAGATCTATCTTTAGGAAAACATAATTATTTCTGAATCCAGGAACTGCTCTGGGTTGGAGCAGCAGCTAATATCCTAACCAGAATTTCCTTGATCATTACTCAAGCAGTAGCATTTTTATTTTAAAAAAACCCTTAGTCCTCCTCCCCCACCAGTTTCCCCATTTCTCTTCTAACACATTCCAGTCTAATTTTAGTCTTTTGAGAAGGTTTTTTTCCAGATCAACCCACTCTTTTTCACATTTAAATAATTTTCAGTTTTTAAAAGAGCTCAGTTTTAGCAGGTGCTTCAGTAGCTAGGCAATAAGAAGTCTCTTGGGAACATCTTTCATGTTTCCCAAATGGATTAGCCTGGAAATTTGGGGAGAACACATTAGACAAAATAACCATGGTGCTTAAGAGTTTCATTCCAGCTTAGAAATTCAGAGAAAGAAATGCAGTCCCCAAAAGAAGCATTTGTGCTCCCTGTTAACAAAAGAAGAAGCAGCTGCTACACTGGCACTACTGGGATGGACTTTGGAGGCAGGAAAATTGCCTCCAAAGACAGACACACTCAAAAGCCAAACACAGAAGCAAACAATGCAGCTCCTCCTTTTTGGCATTATTCAGCTTCAGTGTAGCCCCAGGACCAAGAATTCTCTATGGTTTGCAACCCTGGTCCCAATGAGTGCCTGTCCCTGGCTCACAGTGGGAAAGGCCCCAGCACGGTGTCAAAGCAGCAGAGACTTCACCAGGACCTGCAGCCCACACAGCTAAACCAGGATTGTTAGCAGCAGCTCTGGGAACTGAACTCAAGGCCAAGAGTTACCTTTAGGATATCCCTCCCCTGAGAAAAGACAGCCTGGCCCTCTCCATCATCTCCAGCTATCTGAAAGACAACTTCTCCCTGTTTTGGCTCCTGGAAACTCAAACCACTGCAGTACATTTCAGCAACTGCTTCTTCTTGAGGTCCCAAATTGCAGGAGGAAACCCACTGACAGTGATGCCTCTGTGCCTCCATGCAGCTAGAGCAGACCTGTGAGACTTTGGCATCTGGCAGATTCATGAGGCAGGAAATTTAAAAATAAATTTAATGCTAGGCATCATTTACAGATTTACCAGAATAGATGTTCATCTACAGTCACAGGGTTATCTTCCACATTTCCCTAGAGTGCAGCAACATCCTCCTTCTCCAGTGCTAAAAAAGACTAATAAAGAGTTGAATCTATCTTGCTATGTCTGTACAGAGGTAGCACTTGCAGTAAAAAAGTAAGTTGGAATAGAATACAACAGCAGACATTTCTTATCTTATTCTTCGACATGACACATCATCCCCCATTTCTGCTCCCTTTGCTCCATTAAACTCCTCTAACCATACAAACTGAAAATAAATAATCTTATTTTAAAGCTGAACTTAATTCTCAAAAAGAATTTTCTTACCTGGTGCGAAGATTTCAGGGAAACATTTCCTCAGCAAATGTTATTAACTAGATTTGCTCTAACCTCTATTTTCCACAGGTGAGATACATTTCAGTACAGAGATGAAGACTTGCCTGTTAGCTTGCAAGAATTTGGAACAAGATTTTTTTGTTTTGAGTGTGTTCTCTGCCTTTCAAGTTTGCTTCATTGCCTTCATCCTTTTTAGGCTCTCTAAAAGAGAATTAACCATGTCCATACCCAGCTTCGCCAGCTCCACTACTGAGAATAGCTGGGTGAAGAGGGGAAATATTGGAATCTAAAAAAAATTAAAACTCTGATATTTCCACAGTAAAACTCCCCAAAACATTTAATCTTAGAAAAAAGTGTTCTGCATGTGAAGTCATTCCCTGCTTGCTTCCTTCTCTCTGTCCCTGAGGTTTGTTAGCTGAGCTGGCTCCATCCTTGGGCTAAGCAGGAGAACACATCAGAGCAGCTGAGCACACATTAACACCTCCTCCCCACCTGGACCACAGGTCTAAAACAGTACAAGTGCTCATGATTCCCTGCAAGTAATTAAAACCTTTGGCTCTCTCCTCCTCACTAAACCTTCCTCTTCTCAAAAGCACCTCTGTCTAAACATGGGCCAAATAAAGTGTGAATTGAAAAGAGGACAGGGAAATTAGATCAAACTGAGTATGCAGCACTCTCATTATCCCTCATGTCAGACAAGTCAGAAGCACTTATGTAATTGGGCCTCCAGACTCAAGGCAGTGAAGTGTTAAGACAGAAAAGCAATCCCAGGACTGCATGCTGGGTTTTGACAAATAGAAAAACACAGAATTAGGCCAAGAGTGTATCATTAATGTGAGTTTTTAATTGTAGCATGTCAAACCCAGGTTCACCATGTGGCACATGTGGTCAAATAGGTAGGAAAGTGTGTAGTGCAAAAGCTGGGAGAGTGAGGGAGGGAATTCCCTGTGTGCCTGGGTACACATTTGTGTGTGGATCAGAGCAAGAGCCCTGGTGAGAGCCCATGAACCATGTGTGAGGAGCACAGTGCAGAGAAACACAAGGGGAGGCAGTGGCCCATGAGCAATCGCTGTGAAAAGGGATGGGGGTGGGGAATTGTGCACAGGCCTTTTTTTAGCTTCTGCTGTAAAAAATAAATAGACCTTTTAATCTGTGTTCTCCTTGAAGTCTTCTCTATTGACCATTCATTTCTTCTGTCCCTTCCCAGCTCTTTACCTCCTCTATATGGCTGATGAATATGCAAATGCATAATCAGTTCTGTAATAGCCTATCTTTTCTAAAAACAGGCTATAAATTTGGATCCTGAGCAGCAGGTTCTAAAAAGACATGGCTGGGGGAAGAGGCCAAACATCAGAGCTCACCAGAGCTCTTTATAACCTGTGTGAATGCAGGGAGGAGGAGGGTCCTTCCCAGAGCCTTGCTGGCAGCCAGAGGGACAACACCTTCTACAGAGCCATGCACCAGAGCAGGGCCTGAGATACTGCAGGGTGTGGGGAGCTGATGGCAGGTTCAGATTTGGGGAGCTGAGGGCAGGTTCAGATTTGGGGAGCTCTCAGAGCCGTGGGGCAGGGGACAGGTGGTGTGGCAGGGCCAGGCGGAGCCGAGCCCATCGGATACTCCGTCCATCCCTACCTCTCCATGGAGCACACAGGCCCTGCTGGGGCACACAGGCCCTGCTGGGGAAATGCCTGCCCCCCAGACCTGGTCCTTGGCAGCCCCTCCCAGCTCCAGGTGTCACAGAGCCAGGTAAAACATGAGCTGTCCTGCTCCACTGAGCTGCAGAAGGCAGCAGTGCCCAGAGCAGGGCAGCAGATTGAGGCAGCTGTTTCCCAGCTCCCAAGGAGTCTCCTCCTTCCCTCTGAGCAATAAACCCAAACCCTTCTGTCCAATACTTGCATACATTCCATGTCTGCCATTTTGAGGCCTTCCTCTGGTTTCTGCAGGGCTTTACAGCATTCCTGGGTGCTGCAGGGTAGAAGGCAAGAACTATTAGTCTGAGTTTAATGAGAAGGGATTGTCCTGCTACACAGGGACAGAAAGCTGAAGGTGCTGTGCCAGGTGCCTCATTTCTGGCTTCTGATCTGCAGTAAATACTGGAACCCCACAGGAAGGAATCAGGCCCAGGTGTGTTTTATAGGCTTTTTACAGAAAACCACCCCGGAACAGACACATCCTTGAGCTCCAGAATGAACTGACAAGCCAGGTGGGAACTGAGAACTCCTGCTCAAACCTTGGCCAAGGCACAGGGAAAAAATTTGGTTTGCAACAGTTTCAGTGGCACTGTCTCTGAGACAGACAGGACAGTGCTTGCCCTGACAGACATACACTGCTTGCCCTGGGAACATCCATCACCCTCATGGGGCACAGAGATGGAATGGCAGCAAAAATGTACATATCTCCCTCAGAAAAATTAGATAAAGGGACAGAAACTTTGACCTGGCTCTAATTCCAACTGTTGCATCCTGGACACATCACTACTCTTCATTTGCAGGTAGTGAAATAATATTTGCATAATTCATTGGAGTAATATGGCAAAACAAAAGCATAAAGGACATGCTATAATCACAGATAGCCAAAACATGAAATAATTTAAGGCCACAACTTTACAGAGATTGATATTTAAAACCAAAACCTCGTGATCTTATAAAATGTTCAAAGTTGGGCAGCTTTTGAATATGGACATCATGGAACACTTTCCTTCTCCCCTTCCCTGTCACCTTCAACACAATGTATCTTGCAAAGCAATGCAAACTCTGCAACAACTCAACAAAAACAGGGATGACAGGAGGAAGGAATATTAAAAACTGATTTTAATAAATCATGTTACAAAACCCTAGGACCAGTTCACAAAGGAGAATTGAGGTCTCATTCACCATTCTGAAGATGGGAACTGGGCTCCCCAGACAAGGTCCAAAGCCTTGAGCTGAGCTTTGCTGTGTGTCACTCTGATCTGACAATTCAGATCCACTTTGGAGCCCTGTTTTCCTTTTTGCCTTTCTACACTCTTGCAGGCCTATTAACACACCAGTACTGCCTACCTCAAAGGTGCATTTGCCTGCATCACTGGAAGCACATCATATTCATCCCAGACTCTGATAACACTTTCACAAATATTTGCTTCACCTAAACTAAAACCAAGGCCAAACTCAAAAATATAGTGAGAAAAAATATTTTGATCACAAAATAAAACATACCAGCAAACCAAGGCCAGGTTCCCATGAAATAAGAAGAATTAAAATAGGAAAAAACCAATGGATGGATGTACTTAAAAGTAATCTTCCTTAAGTAGTGAAAATCTTTGGATCCTGAAACACCACCAAATCACCATAAATAAAGTACCATCCTCCCCCTTCTTGACCCCAGGAAACAAACCAACCCCAACACCCCACAATTTGCTGTGATCAGCACATCTTAGGCACAGGATCTGGAGATAATTACCAGAAGGGATGCTGGCAGATTACAGGGTCCATTCAGAGAACATGCATTTGCCACTTTTTTCCCAAATTTCAGAACTCTCTCTTCTAAAGCAATCCCTTGCAAGTCCAGCTGCACGCCCTGGAGGTTGTGGATCCAAGGGGAACAGAAATATTCTCTGCAGGATACTTTCAACTACTTAAATCCTCACTGAAACTCTTCACATAAAGTACCAGTTAAATTAAAAACATTACAAGAGAGGGGTTTGACAGTGGCAAAGATACAACATAGTGGCTACAGCTCAGAAAATTTACATGTTATCAAATGGGAATCCATGACAAACTCAAATCTTCACATGAGACTACACAGAGGACTTCATGGAAAGGGAAATGTATGGATGCTTTTTCCTGTAACAAGAACATCTGTTTACAGTTTAGATGATATTCTGTAACTATAGGAGGTAAGTTTGGAAATAAAGACTATTACCAATTCTACTAAACTACTAAAACACTCTTAGCAGAACACTTGGCACTTTCCTATTCCCCAGTTTAAAACAGCAGCAGAAGTTACTCTTGTAGATGGCTGTTAAAGCCTCAGTGCATTAATGTGCTGAGACTGCCTCCTGTTCTCTCCTCTTGTCCTACACAGCAAAAGCCAAACCAAAAACCTGTAAAACTTCTGGCATTACTGTACTTTCCCTTGCAATATGCAACAGAATCATGTCAGATCCATTAGTCTTCAAAAGCAAAGCCCTGATTCGAGTTACCAAAACATTATCACACTGTTCCCTCTTTGCAGGATAGCATCTTCATGGTCTCATTGCCTTTGTGGTGTGGGCCGAGATGATCACATGATTTTCAATTGCTGTTTAACTTTTACCCTCCACCCACAGGTCCCTCTTGGCTCCTGCCCTCACTGGTTGTTGCAGCCTGGGGCCGCAGAGGAGGCGCCCGCCTGCTTCTGCTTCTTGCGGCGCTTGTTCAGGAGGCGGTTGTTGGACGTTTTCAAGTCTTTGATTTTCACCTGATCATAGTCCACCCTCATGGTAGCCAGAGCACTGGTCATCTCCTCCTGAAAGCAAGCAAGCAATGGAATGAAGCTCCTGAGGCAGCGAGCCCACAGCCACCCCACCCTCCAGCCCGGAGAGGAGGGACACAAGGAGCCCTCTGTCACCCCTGGCCAGCAAGAGCTGAGCCCTCTCTGTGACTGCACCAGGAACCAACCACTCCACTGGTGGCTCCTTCCAGCAGGGGCTCAGGCAGCAGGAGCTGTTCTCTCAGCATTTCACAGTGAGCACACAGGACCACACTCTGCTGGCCTAAATTCCACGTGTCCCTATGCCCAGCACTTCTCTGTGCCTCCACACAAAGATCTTTAAAAGTATGCATTTCAAATTCACACACTTCCTTAGTTTGAATTAATGCTGAAGTACAGGAACATTAAAACTTTTTAATAAGGTTGTAAAGAAAAATCTGTTGAAGTAAACAAATGTCTAAACATTTGGTTCAGGAAAGGAAAAAACAATTCAATATCATGGCTATGTTGGTAGCAAGAGGGAATACCTCTGGGACCTACACAGAAGCACAAGCATAAGAAATTCTCAGAAACATGGAAATTAAGGCAGCTAAGTGAAAATATCTGCTTGATCTCTGGCTCAGAAGGTAAATGTTGCCCAGGTCCTAAAAAAATTTTACCATTACATAGCTCAGCAGCTGAGACTACAGATCAGTGACTTAAATAAAATCAGTAATGAATAAAATACACTACAGGAATGTTGCAATTGTCAAAATTCTAGGAAATTTTAAGTGCAGAAAACTCAGAATTAATTGTTAAAGCACGCCTGTGCAACCTGTTAAAGGCCAGCAGGACAGAGTTAAGACTTTCAGTGTGTCTTAGAGCAGGAAGCATTCAGCAGTCATTGGTACACACAGTAGGTGAGGCACCTGCTTAGATTAAGATAATTTTTTTTCCTCTCCTCTTCCCCCCCACCAAAAGACAAGACTAAGGTTATTCAGTGCTGTTCCACAATTCAAAAGCACTGCAGAAAACCAGAATGCAGCTCAGCCCTCCCACCTGTCCCCCTACATTTTCATCACTTTCTTCACTGTAATGAAGCTCAAACTGCCCCAGCACTGTCCTTCTCCTCCCTGGGTACATGCAGAGGCTCAGCAGGAGCATCATTCATGCCTTTGATCACAAACACCATCTTTGCTGATATCTGGTGCAGCTGTAAGGCTGCCAATGAAGCTCAAATAGCATTCCTTCTTTTTTTAAACAGTTCTCATACACACTACTGTTCTAACCAAGACTGTTTATGGCACCCTTGTTTGACATGATTGTATTCAAAATAGCCACAGTATCCAAGGCAGCACATTTCATCTCTTAGCACACTTGACTTAAAGAAATCTGAATTTGGATTGACTCACTTTAACTTCATCCCAGTGGTCTTTATCCTCTTGCAGGACCCGTGCAGTGTGAAGAGGAGTTGGTGGCACTGACATTGATCTCTGAGAACAAAGAAAAATACCCAAAGAAATCCTGAAAAGCAACATTTGGGAAGTGATTTCTTGCTCTTCTCTGTGTATGAAGGGCATAAAATTTGATCTTATGTCTTCCAATGACCCTCATTATTCCTGCTTCCAATCACTCTACAAATGAACTCGTGTGCAGGAGAAAAGGACTACGTTCCCCACAGAATATTTAAAGAACAAAAAGAGAGAGAAATCAGTGCTGAGCTTCTTTCACTCTGCTTCCTTCCAGTCTGAATAATTTATCCAACCAGAGTTGCATAAATTTTTATGTATCTTTTAGATTTTAACTGTTATTTCACTATTCATTAGTCAAGGTCTTAAAGTGGGTAATTTGACCTTTATTTCCAAGGATTTGTTGTAGGAGACATTTTCTTGCACATGCATTAACTGAGATCACCACTTCATCAGACTAAGTGAGCCCCAAAGAGGAAATGACACAACTGTTCTGAGCGAGGCACAGCTCAGAAGACAGTGCAAGGAGATCTCTGCTCACCCGCCATGAAAGATCAGGAGATACTTTACATTAGAATAAGGGACAATTTCTAAAACATTAAGCACAGTTCCCTGACTGAACTCAGGAAGAATCATGGCAATTCTTGCCAGCCCCTAACCCAAACTATAATTTCACTTGGATACTCTATTTTCCTTATGCTTTCTACCCAAGCTTGTTGTTTGCTGCTGTGGCATCCTACAGCTGCAGGTCAACAAAGTCTAAGGAGATCCCTGTAAAACAAACCCCACACTGGAACCAGTGCTTATGTTCCCCCAGGCTCAGAGCAGCAGTGCAGCAGTCACAGAAGTGAAGCAGAAATCCTGACTTCTGCATCCTGTGGACAAGAACCCTAGCTGGCCAGGGTACAGTTTTATCAAAAACAGCTGGGACAAGAGAAATGGAAAAAAAGCAGACTGGTTTCAGTGCTGTCCCTGTCTCTGCTTCCCTGTGGAAGGTTCCTTTCTGCTGTGAGCTGCTAATTGTTAAAAAAATTTTGCAGACAAGGAACTAAATGAGTCTGCTCCACCTAAACTGACAGTTTTTGCCCACTTCACAGTAAAACACTTCTGTCATCCATCTCAAAAAAAAGAGCCACAAGCACCCTCCCCTGCTGCTTGTGAAACTCCCCAGACATGTTTCCACTTTGGGATCTAGGAAAAGGGAGAACACAGACATTCACTATATTGGTCTTTCCCTCTCCCTCCCTCTGCCCCCTGTGAGCAACAGGTTCAGCAGAAAAGAAAGCCAACCTGCAGCTTTCCTCCAGGAAGGGTATTGGAGCAGGGCTCCAGTTGGAGCAGGTGCAGCAGAGTCTGCAGATCTTGCTCTAATTTCCTCCTCATTAATTGGCTCTGTGCATATTCCAATAACAAGTGTCACTGTAGGTGGCAGCTTCCTTAGCTATTAGGCACTCACTCAATGAAATTCCTCACCTGCTGACTTCTGAAACACCTTCTTGGGGCTTCAGACACTCAAAGCTGAAGGTATTTATTCTGAGCAGTGATTACATTTTTATTTGGTTAAAAAAGACTCAGAAGCATTGTCTGGGGTCTGTTCTACAGATTCTTTACAACCTCAGTTTCTCAACTCTGAATGACAACACCTTTCTACTCCATCAGGATGCCCTACAGCTGCATTTCACTTGATTCCAAGGGCTTCCAGATCCTCCAGCAGGCATTGTAGGAATGGGGACAATCAGCCACACCTCTGGCTTGGGCTTCTGCCCATGCTTTGAGGATCAGCACAGACACACCAGACTATGCGAACAAAGGGAATCCTACAGCAGAAATGATTCTGTTCCTGGCTGATGATTCTTTGGGCAGAGAGAACAAGACTGGTATTTTTTTAGACACAAATGTGAGAAGTATAACCTACTATTTTGAGGGACACCTACAGAGCAGAGATGGTATCATGAAACTCAGTCTTGTAACTTCTGGGATTTGTGTCTCTTATTTGAAATGGTTCATATTGTATTAATAAAGCAATTTTTTCTTTTTTCCCCAAAAAATTTCTTTTAAGGAGAAGTAAATTCAGCCAAGTCATAGAATGAAACCTGAACTGGAACCATAAATAGCGCTCTGTACCACCCTACCTGGCAATCTCTCACATGGCAATAAGAGACCCTTGCTCCTCCCCCATGCATTTCCAAACTCTGCCAAGCATGAGAATTCCCACTGAGCACAGGAGCATGTTCACCCTAACACAGCTATGCACAATGGTGCCTGAGACCACTAATAATAGCTCTTTAAATCCTGCACTGATGAAGTAAGCACACAGAGTTTATTTTTATATTTTTAAAGAGAGTAACACATGCATATGCTGCAGAGTCAACAGAGACTGCCTGCTCACAGAACACAGAGACATTTTTGGCTGTTGCTTCCAAGGACACAACTGTGGGTGTCTCCCCTGGTGTGTCCTCTGCTAACAGCAAGAAGAATTGTGGTTTTACGGGCAGGTAACCCTCCGTGGAGGGCACAGGAGGTTAATTAAGGGACCAGCAGTAATAACAGCCCTTCTCTCGCTGTGCTGTGTGGAGCTATATCCAAGTTCTGCATGTAAGAATCAATTTGTGGTGTAAAAAGAGATCCAAGACTCACATTAATCCAAGGGTGATTCATAAACTGAGAGACTGTCATCCTCTCTGTTGGGTCAGTCTTCAGTAAATGGCGAATGAGTTGTTTGGCTGAAAAACAGAATCAACAGGGCATGGTGTAGTCTGGGACTGCATTCCCAAATAACCTTGGGAACACAAGGACCTGCTGAATGAAGAAACACGATTTTGCAGAACTGAAAACACCTCCCAGTTGCTGTGACTGTGTTAAAAAGCCACATACAGTGGATCAGGTTATTGTGTTTAAAGGGGCAAAACAGGAAAACATCCAAAATAAGAGGCAAGAAGGAAAGAAAAGACTGGGAATTCCAGCTATGCTCTCTACATCACCAACCCAACTGCTCTGAGAGCAACAGCTGGAGGAAAAGAGAAGCACAGGGACAGAAAGCTGCTAAGCTGCCTGCATCGAAGATGGCAACAAGCTGGGCATTATGGGCTGAATGAATACATAAACTGATGTTTTAAGAAATTATGGACAACAGCAACTAGCACAGGCTGTGGAAAAAAGGGACAGCAAACTGAGAGGCCACTAAAAAGACAAAAAAGTCAAATAAATGGATTGCACAAACTGGCTTTGCAGCAGCTTTCTGTGAACATGGGATTCGTCAAAGCAAGAGCACTAGTAACTGAGATATGAGATGGTGAGAGGCTAGACAAGGGTTTCATTAAGATGGGTGGACAGACTGGAAACACTGCATCCAAAGAAGTCATTTAAAAGAACTTACACAAAATTTCCTTAGGAAACCTATAAGAACTTCTAAATAAGAGTTCTCTTTTAGGAACATCACATGCAAGATGACTAAACGCTTGTAAGAAGTTGTCAAAGGTACAAGTTTAATTTGTTGAGAGAGACTGCAAAGGACAAGGACAGCACAACACAGGGGAAAAAAAGCAGCAGCCTCCTGCAGGTGCCTCATTAGCCTAAAGAACACCCACAGATGAGATGATCTTAATAGGATGGAAGGTAGAGGGCCCCTATCTCCATACACACAAGCACACAGAAAACCTACACACAGTGCAAATGCATGTTCCCTCACCTAGCTCCTCTAGCCTGTTTTTAACTGCTGGAATATGAGCAAGACCCAAAGCAGAGAAAATATTTAGCCAGAAACCCATGACTAAAACATCTCCCTCAAGAATGTTCAGCAGGCTGTGCTGCACACAGCCCTGAGATGCAGTGAGGGGTGAAGATGCCACAGAGCACAGCAGGGTCCAAGGATAATTTGTTACTGCTAAACAGCAGACAAAACCAGGATCACAGCAATATAAAGGGCTTGTAAGAAAAACAGATAAGCCTGGAAATTGCTGACCCTTCTCCTTAATATGACAGGCAGGTGAGACTTCCAGCTTATGAGACTGTCAGGATAAGAGGGAATCAAAAATATCCACTTTCAGGACACTGATTTGAGCCCAGCAGCTTTTGATCAATGACTTATACAAAATAAATTGTTGATCTTGATTTAAGTGGTGGCTGGCAAATTCCCACATCCCAAAAAGCTAGCATGAAAACTTGCCATCCTTGCTGGCTAGATTACCAAGGAGGGCAAAGACTGAATAAATTCTTAAGAGAGTTTGCCTTTCTTCTAGCTCAGCTTGCATTGGAGCTGTCCAGGCTGTCTCCTTTCTTGGGATTAGAGACTTCTCTTTCAAGAGGGTTTAATATCAGCATTCACTAGCACTAGCTGGATTTTGAAAGAAGGTTTTCAGTAGTCATTTGCTTTTTGTAGCACAGAGATTGCTGGCTGGTATCTGAGTTCCCAGTCGTTCTCTGTAGCATCTTACAAGAAAATGATTTAAATTGTAGAATAAAGGGAAACAAAAGCTCAGACAGATTTTTAGAAATAGTCTCTTTGTAAGCACTGCAGCACTGCACACCACCATGCTCACATTCATCAGCACCAGGGAGGATTTTTACCTTCCTCTGATACTTCAGCCCACTCTGGATTGGGAAATCCATATTGCCCCATCCGAATTCTTCTCTTCATCCCTGGAGAAATGGCTTGACCAGTGTTTGAGTAGAATGGAGGGAACCCACACAGGCTGTAAGAGTGGACAAAAGAATTGTCATAACTAGGGCAGTCCTCTCACCTCGTAAAAAGTTTTATTGAAGGTTATATTCTACTGCAGGCTGCAGGATCACAGTGAGCAATTACTTGTGAGTGCAGATGTAACAAGTTGTGTTCTCTTTCTGTTCACTAAGCTCCTTCCCAAATACTTACAGAATATATGTGATGACACCCAATGACCACATGTCACATGACTTGTCATACTTCTCAGGACCAAGGACTTCTGGGGCTGGGGAAGATTAAAACCACAAGTAAACAGAGTACCAGGTATTTCTCTTCATCTCCATCACCTTGTAAGTAGCAGCACACTTCAACAACAGATACCAGAGGCATTAAAAAACCACAACTCACTGCAGGAACTGGGTAGCACTTTCGATTGACAAGTTCCTAAAGGCATCTAAAGTAGCTTTAAAAAGGAGGAACAGAACTGGAAAAATGCCCTACTCCTCACCTTGGTGTCTCTCTGCTCAAAGGAGTACTAAGATTACCAAAAAGCAGAAGGAGCTATAGCTAAATGTGTGCAGGGAGACACTGCACTGAAAGAGGCAGGAGCATATGTTCCAGCAATCAGAATAGAAAGGTCCTACTGGAGCTGTGATAAAATTTTGAATGATACCTGGGTGGTGTGCTTGGCTCCAGCAGCTACAGAGTACTGTATTTTTCTTAGGCCTCCAGAGCATTATTTTTTTTCCACTAAGTAACAAAATTAGACAGAGATACATTTAGAGGGGATTTTCTTTTGTCCCCTGGGGCAGGTAAACTGCCAGGGAGCTTGATTTTGTAAGGAAAATTATTCTTTAAACATATGAGCAATCATGCTGGTTTATAAAAAGGTGTTGAGAAGGGAAATGTCAGCTTGTTTATACACAAATATAAAGGCATAAAAACATACGTGTGTAAACTCCTTAACATTTTATCACTAAACCCAGCTCACAAAAATACAGAAGAAGGCATCAAAAAAAAAGAGTATTGCTAATGTGATTATCTGCTCCCAGTGAATGACTCTCTTTCAATACAGAAAACTATACCAACTTTTATCAGAGAAGTAATTTTTCAAACAAATTAAGTCCTTTTTCCAGCAAAGAAATTCCAAGCATGGACTGCCCCAGTCAAACCATATGAAGAATGACTATTAACTCAAGACTGAAATGAGTTCAGAAGGACAGTCTGCTGTGGCATTCATTACACAGTCTTCAACTTTGGACAAAATGAGGGAAAAATTCTGCTGTGATTAAGTCATGTTGGTTCTTCATTACTAATTCCTCAATCTGCCAGCTTAAAGAAGTTTTACAGCTGAGGCAATACTCTTCTCTCTTATTGCTTTAATTTAAGTTATGGGAAGTTTAGCACAGAAATACCCAAATATCACAAAGCTCAATTCAAATTATGGCTTTTATTGCATCATTCAGAGGAAACATCAGGATTATTTCATGTGTAATCAGAAGGAATTCCCTCTCTCTTCTTGTATATCCTCATTTGTATCTCTTGTGAAGGCTTTTTCCTCTGCCACCAAGGCAAAAAGCAAGAGCACTGAACTGTACTGGAACCAGACTTTAGGTTTGGATTGGATCCCAGTTTAAATCTTGGAGGCTAACACTTCACATTACATCCAGAATAGAAGATTTCCCACCCACTACAAGGGAAGGAATGACTGAAACACAGAAGGAATGTGCCTTGGATAACTCACCCACATAATAAGGAGTGTAACAGGGGGTCTGCAGTGCATTTACAGTGGTTTCTTTGGCAAAGCCGAAGTCTGTGAGTTTGAGCACAGCATCTTTGTCTTTAGATGTGTAAAGCAGGTTTTCAGGCTGGAAGGCCACCAAAAGAGGATAAACAGGACAATGAAGAGATGTCTCTAATGAGCTGACAGGTCAAACCCACTACCACCCTTTAGGTCTTCTTACTTCTGTCACCAGACACACAGAAAGTTCCCTCCCAACAGGTACCACTTCTCCTCAGACTAAGCATCAACATCCTTCTTAGCAAGGTTATTTGGGAGAGAAAACCACAAAACCCTGTCCAGTGGGCATCCAGTCTGGCTTCTTGAACCTCTCCCAGTTCCCTGCACTTCCTGGGACTGATCTGTGTGGTGACAGCAGCTGATCTGACATCACACTGTGCCTCAAGCACCCGAGGGGCAGGACAAAGGAAATCCTCAGCCAAAGCCCCCATGGAGAAACTGACACAGCTCCATCAAAATTAACTGATACAGACACAGTCCCTTTGCTGCCCCCCCCTCCTCTGTCTCCTGAAACCTGAGGTAATTCCGCTCTTGCTCCACACTCCATACAGGCAGAGGTGGCACAGAGGGAAATACAAGCTCCTGTGCCCAAGAACAGGGACAACAGGGTATTTCCATTATCTCCAATTAGTTCAGCTCATTTCTCAGTTTACCCCCCGGTGACACCATGATGTGTCAGCTCTCCCTCCAGCTAAACACACAAACATCTGTAGAAAATCCACCAGCTCAGAGCTGTGGAATTGATCTGATGCCTCAGTCTATCATTACAAGCACTGCTCTCCTGCACATTCCATCCCCTGCTGTGTCCCTGCACTGGAAATGCCAGGATACAGCAAGCTGGGCTTTGATTGTGCTGTGCACTTCAGAGCATGAACACAAAATACAGCCCTACAAACTCAGGCAAACCCCTACAATGAGATTGGGGTTCAAACTTTACCTCATTAAACACTGGCAGTAACTGAGATCTCCCTATTTTCCCAAATATTCACACATTTATTGAAGTGGTTTAAATGCATGAAATTGATATTATTTCTCCCAGAAGTTTCCCCCTTTACTGAAGGGGGTTTTGCTGCTTGGGGTTTTTGTGGGTTTTTTTTTTTTTTTGTTTGGGTTATTGTTTTTAATACAAGTATGATGCTGAAAGCAACTAATGACTGGCAAAGACTCTATAAAGAGGCATCTCTAAGTTATAGATTCACTTGAAGGAGTACTATTTTCTTGCTAATGAATGGATTGCAAGTGGGCAGTACCTCTTTAACTAAGCATCTGACTATCATGAGATTTTTCTGCATTCCGTACACAACTGGAAGGCATTAGCACACATGAATATTCCAACCTTGGACTAGTTGCAAACTAGTGAGCAAATCCTTTCTCATACTGGCAGAGGAACAGGGACACTTTGACCATCTGACTGTACTCCCAGTTCTGTTAAAATCACTGCTGCCCAGGTTTCTTCCTGCCATAAGCTCTATTCCCCAGCCCGCACACCTTGGGGCCTCACCTTGACGTCTCTGTGTGCAATGTTCATGGAGTGCAGGTACTGGATGGCTGTCCCAATGTCTCTCATTATTTCAGAGGCTTCTAGAAATACAATTTTAGAGAAAGGTCACATTAACATTCCCACTGTAATTCAGGGACATGCTTGGGAATGCTTATGGCTTACAAACAGCTTGCTAGAACATGGGGCAAGCGTCAAGACTAGAGAAACCCTAAAATTAGCCCTAACAGCTGTGTTTTGGGTTTGCAGGCACCAAGCCCCTGACTGCCTGGCTGCTCAGTCTCCTCCTGAGCAGGCACTGCAGCCCAACAGCTCAGACTCCTCAGGAGCTTGGAAATTCATGCTTTAATTTGCTCACCAAAAAAAGCAGCAAGGGCAGAGCAGGTACACAAGCAGCAACTGTTAAGAAAAGGAGCCCCAACAAGAACCTGTCTCTGATTGTCCAGGACATGTCCTTGGTTGTTTGAGAGAGAAATTTAACTTTCAGCTTCTAGTTCAGGGGTATGATCTATCAGATTTTCTAAAAATAGAGCAACATAACAATATAGTAATTTTAGGATAGGTCACATCTTAATTCCTCACTGTCTTTAAAAGCTTTGCATCAGGAGGAACAAAATCAACAGTTCTATTCAGCAAAGGCCAAACTGTCACCTTTGAAATAATATGTTTCAAGAATTTAACATAGCCCCAGTGGGAATTTCTAATGGTGGAGTTACCTTGCAACAGCAGTGCTCTGGGAGTCTGGAAGGGTTCAGTTACAGAGGGAGGGGTTTCAGAGCAGGGAGGAATGACATTCCCATGTGAGCATTATATCACATCTCCATTGATAGGGAAACAACAGAAACTTCAACCTGATCCTCTGGGCTCTGCATAGGCAGAACTTTTACTGCAACCTGAAATCCTTTTTCACATGGCCTTAGAGTGAAATTATACAATCTCAGACACGGGCAACCAGAATGCAGAAACACTCCTATTCTTTGGGGAAAACCTTGTACAACCTCCTCCCTCCTGGTCCTAATGGGAAGCTGAGGCTATATAAACAGGCAGTGAACCTGGGGAATCCAGTGGCACAGGGCTCATTTACCTCAGGAAAGAATGAAGATGGTTTTTTGTTTAACCAGGTGATTTCTGAGTAAGTATTTATGTTATACAATGCTCTACAATGTAGAAAAGTAATGTTTTTAGTAGAGTGCAGTTGCTAAAATTCACGGAATCAGTTTTCTCCCTGGAATTTGTACTTTAGAGAAGAACAAATAAAGTTACTAAAAATGCTTATTTTCCCTGCACAAGTCTAATAGGACTAGAAAGGATTCATCTCAGGCTAGGAAACACACAAGAAGAAAACAGACTGGCCTCTACACCAGACCTGCAAAATAAGTCACAGTAATTTAAAAGCTTGGATGTATATTTTTCTGCTTCTAATCATTTTTTCAGGCCAACAGTTACAAACACTATCACCTTACAAACATTAATAGTTTCACTCTGAGCAGAAATGAGCTCTTGTCTGCTGTGAGGGGGCAAGAAGAACCATGGTCAAGCAGACCTGTGGTTCTTTATCCATAATAAATAGCAAAGACAATAAAAATGGCAAGACTAGTCTAGTGTAAGCTCTGTCTCTGCCTCATGGCAGGGCTTTACCCTTGCTCATTCCCCCCCTACAGACAAGCAGGTTTGTTTACAGTGTGGTTAATAACACTTCCTTTCAAGCAGTGCTTTAAAACCCTTGAACAGGAGATGCTTCATCAGATGTGATTTGCTCATTATACTCATGACCCAACAGTGTGCAGTGCTGCTGCTTGAGGGACAGCCAGAGAGATCCCAGCAGGAGCTGCACTGATCACAGTGGAGGTGCTCTGGCACAGGACCAGGGATCAGAGGAACAGACACTCTCAAGGTACAGAAGTGAAAAAGCTGAGCAGATTTGTAGAAAGATTTTTCTCTAAACCTTCCACATATTGCCTGAACTTGGCCAATTCTGATAATTCCTGGATCTTGGGAACTTTTCAAAATCACTCTTAACACACAGTGGGATAAACAACAATAATAACAAAAACAAACACCATCACAGATAAAATCAAAGAAAAATTCCTAAAAGGAAACAGAGGACAGAGAAATGGAGAAGAAATAAAAAATCTTTCACAAACTTTAAAATTAGACTTGCAATTTTTTACCTCTCTCAGTGAAAGCTTGGTCTCCTCTCTCCTGGATCCTGCTAAACAGCTCTCCTCCTTCCATGCTGAAACAAAGAACACAGAAACCCCCACCTTGTATTAGCAGAAAGGACAAAATTAACACCTGACTGTGCAGAATGTATTGGTAGAGACATCTTTCAAAAGTGTATTAATCAGTCAGCTTTAATGAGAACAATTGCTATGGAGCACAATGAAAATTTATTTTCTGGTAAAGGTCCCTCATTCTTCCAGCACACAGGATGGCTGGAGCAGCTGCACTGATTGCCTTATCAGTTCCATAAAGGGAACAAGAGATTTCCTGTGCAAACCAAAGTTGTGCTGCTGAGAAATCTCCCAAGTGCCCCCTACTCCTACTCCCTCCATCCCTCCTAAGGCAGTGCCTGCTGAGGGGCTGCTGCTGGTCCATACCATTCCATGACAATGAGCAGGCATCTCTTTCCATTGTGGATGTTCTCATACACATCCAGGACATGGACAATGTGAGGGCACCCTGAGGCTCTCCAGTGATACTCGACCTCCTGACGGGCCTTGGGGTTGTCGTACAGGAGCTGTGGAGAGAGAGCAGAGAGCAAAGTCAGCCAGGCACCATCCTGCTGCAACTGGCACCAGCATGCTCTGGGGCTCAGAGATGAGCTCCACATGAGAGAACCTTCTCCAGCCAAAGGATGAGAATCCATCATGACATTTTCACCTTCTCTGGGCTGTCCAACTTGTTAGACTGAGGAATACAGAAACAATTGGTCCCTTAGAGCTGGAAGGGCCTTCAATGACAGTGAGGAGGGATTTTGAATCTGAGATGGAGACAGGTCTATCTTACCCACTCCTGGATGGGAAACAGCAATTTTTTCTTATGTGTTTGCAAAACCTTTAAACAGAGAATCCCCCTGCTAAGGACAATAACTCTGCCACCTGCCCCCAGCTGTTGGGAGAAGAGACTTCCAGGTGGGTGCAGTGCAAATCCTGTAAGTTAAGCGAGATTTGAAACAATGAGGACTTTTACAGTGACTCTGAATATGTTTCTACTACACACACTTCTGACCCCACCAAGGTAAGGAAGGCACTTTTGGTTATCTAGATGCTTGAACTTTTTTCTGTCACATGCAAGGCCAGTTTATTTTAAAGGCACTGATCTCTAGAAGGGCAGCAAGAGCTCATCCTTCCTGATCCTGCAACCTCTGCACAAGAAGTGTGTCCCCTCCTGTCTGAAGCACTGCTCTGTACCCAACACCACAACTGAGCTTTGTGCAGTAGGGGCACATTGCTGAATCATGCCTGCTCCTCTCTGCCTTGGCTCTCCAGATACCACTAACACTTTGTGACAGAGACTCCCTTTACTGCACATTTGTACAGCTCCTGCACAGTGCAGCTGTGATCTGAGCTTGATATGGTATGCCCTATGGTAATAATCATGGTGATGATGGAGCAGCAACAAAACTGATGCTATATAAAGCATTGTTAAATGTAGTGAAACAGAATAAAAAACAAGCAAAGAACAACCACCTCTGATATATTTATGTTAGGAAAGGCTCACAACAACTGTTTTCAGACAGGCAAATAAAAAGTATCATTGATGACTATTAGGCCTTAGCCTGAAGCTCTTTCCAGTCACATTTGCTATAAGGTTCCAATGAAAACACAACTGTATGATAATTGCTGAAAACAAGAATTAACACGTAACCTGTCATTAGGGACCTATGAATCAGAGCAGGAAACTGTTTCTATCCATTAAGCCACAAATGGTGTCACAGGCACCTTCAATACAGGCAAACACGTTTTTGAAAGGTCACAGGAAGGAAGATGCAAATTCTGTTTTCTTTATTGACTTCAATACAGACAATTTACATCAGTGGGAAAAAAAATCTTACACCTCTTTGCTGCTTCAGCATCTCTTTCAGCAGAGCAGACAAAGGAACATGGCAGGAAAGGTCTGTAGCCCTTCATACAATGCTGGGGAAGTGCTTGGGAATGACTGGAAGGAGGGTAAATGCTTGTCTTCCAGGCCAGGAACAGGAAAAGTGTGACAAGCGCTCCTCTGCTGAGTGCACATTTTTGTTTTTCTGTGAAGCATTGGAAGGCTGCAGGAGGGGACAAGTGGACTCAGAAGGGCAGCTGGCCCTGCAGCTGAGTGTGCAGCTACACCGAGCCCACCCCCGGCCCCAGAGGTCCCGCACGGCTCCAGAATTCCAGCAGAGCAGGGGCTGCAGGAGCTCTCTGGCCAAGGGTACTGCCCTGGCAGCCAAGCTCCTTCTGCATGGCTGTCATTCTGCACCCAGAGCACGCCCTTTGGGATCACTGTCTGCCTCTTCCTTCCTGCTCCAGCCTGGCTCTGGCCTCATTTCCAACAGAAATAACTTCCTAAAGAGAGAGATGGCTCCAATTTGGACAAAGAGCCCACTAGTGAGTCCAAGTGTGCTTGCTTTGCTTCTTTCAGCCATCAGCCCATTCAGCAGCCTTTCCTTCACAGCCTCTGTGCTCTAGCTCAGTAGGACTGTCCATCAGAATTTTCCCCTCTGCCCTTCTGAGTTTGGGCTGTTGCCTAGAGGTCTCTTCAAAAGTTCATTAAATTACATGTGCCACAATAAAGCCCAAACTCCCTCAAGACTAACCAGGCCTTACAGTGTTCATTGTTTGGATATTACTGGATTGATGCCACTTCTGAGCAGGATGCTTTCAAAAGCTTCTCCTCTATCCTGTGCTACTGATCAGACATTCCCATTCTCTATACTTATGTAACTGCACTATCATCTCTGTCTACTGTGCTTGCACAGTGTACAGAGATGCTATTTTTCAGGTTTGTACCAAGTGCCTATGAAAGCTGTTTCAAAGAATCCAATTCTCCCTCTCTGAAAAGCTTTTACAAGCATTTGGATGCACACAAGGATGCTGCAGTTTCTTTTCTCCACACTTCAAGTAAGTTTTGTACACTTCTTTGTGCCAAGATTGAATGTACTCATGTCAAGATGACACCTGGAGGAGCAGAGAAAGGGAAATTCAAAAATAAAGAGCACATACACATACCAAGTAACATCTGATATACCAACCGTTAACCTTTGGATTTCTCCTTCTGAACTTCAAAAATAAATTAAATCTTCTCTTTCTGTCTAAAACTGGAAGGCAGAACCATACCTTTTAAGACATTTTAGAGACACAGGCACTTGTAAAATGAAAGCTGTGTAGGGTTGAAAGCACCAATTTCTGCAAAATTTAGGTGATGATTTAGAAACACAGTCTAAAATTTTAGACTTGTGATTAAATATCACAAATTTGCAAAGAACCCAAATGGATATTTTGCCATCTCCCTAAGCCCAAAGAGCGATTGTACTTCTATTTCTGCAATAGCTTTGATCAGACTTCAACCAGGTTCCCTGACATTGCACAGAAGTGCAGAAGCAGTTGTGAACAAACCCAGAACTTCAGATCAGTTTCCAGTGCTGCTGGTTTGAGGGAAGAGCAGCTTTGTCCACAGGAGCCCCCAGTCACTGGCCTAAAGCTCCCTCGGGGTTGAGCTGAGTCACACCATGTCACGATAGGCTGTGAGCAGGATCATGAACCAGCCCAATTTCAAAAGCTCACAAACCCCAAGAGAAATGCTCCATCTCCCAGTTTCTCATGAGACCAGATGACACAAAGCACAGCAGCCTTTGCACAACTCCATGAGTGTGTGGTCAGACAAGACAGTTTGCACCAGGAGCTGCTCAGTACAAAACTGGAGTTTTGCTGGAGCTCAGCATCACCAGACCAGTACCTAAAAGCAGCAGATGAAACAGGGAGGTCACCAAAAATGGGGTGATGGATGGAAGGTAAGAAAGTACAGGATGTGATCCACACAATTGTCCTCAATATCTGAAAAAGCTGAAGAGGGAAAAGAGCAGCACAGTGGGAGTGCTCAGGCTGTTCCTGAGGAACAAGAGGGCAGATGCCAGCAGAGACTCCAGGATGTGCTGCCAGTTCAGGGCCTGGGCAGTGCAGGGAGACCTGAACTCTTATTCAGGGACATTGGCCTCGCTGGGGTTGGGGAGCACCTGCCAAACAAATTCTAAACTGCAGTTTGGAAGGCTGGCTCTGTGGAATTTCTTCCTGTGCAGAATTATTTGACAGAAAGGGGAAAAAAAAAGGGGGGGGGGGAAGTGACACAGTATCTTCTAATAGCTTTTCCATTGATTCAGTGTGGTATACACAAGGAAGGACGGCAGGAGTCCTCATACCTAAATGGTCTGATCTATCCAGGAAATAACCTCAGGGCTCCAGGGAGTGGCAAGTGATCTTCTGAACTCCGAAACTGTAACAACTGAGAGGGAAGATATCCATGGGCATGGGTAGGTTACAGGCTGAGGACAGGAAACAACCACTTCTCAGTGACTTTCTCTTTAATATGCACTGCCAGATTACACAGATTCCTGTCAGACCTGCTGTCTGCTCCCTACATAGGAGATTAAGACCTCCACTATGCTTTATTTATTTTAAACTTCAGCAGTTCTTCCTAGTTCCAAACAGGCGCTGTGCTTGGATTAGAAATGTTACAGGCTCAGTTCTCATCTCCTCCATGTGCTACAACAAAGCAGCATCTGACACTGCAAACACGTCTTTCTTATATGCACCAGTTTCAGAATCTGAACTCCCCTTCACAAGACTATCAGTTTTATAATCTCTCTGCTATCTTCCTCACAGGAAGGCTTCCCAGTATTAAAAGAGAACTGGAACCTGAGGAAATTTTCAGTCCTAAGGGTCCTCAGCATGCAATACTGACATACAGGCACTTATATCTAGCTTATTTATGCCTCTAGCTGGGAAAGAAAAGATCTAAGGGGCTAAATGTAGGGGCTTTTTGCTTGCTTTCCTCTTTGTGTGTGGCTGTTACAAAAATGCTGAGTCCTACAAATAAGCCTTGGGAACTGAATTCATACTGATGCACAGAACCTGACACCATTTGCAGGAGAGCAGTTCTTCCAGTCATTCTTTATTCAAGAGGGGTAGATGGCCAAAAGAGGCTTGGATAATGTTTCTTTCATCCCCTCCCTCCCCTATGCTACTAAAAGAAAAGGGGGAAAAAAAAGAGAAAAAATGAAAGAAAAAAGAGCTATCAGTATGGCTTTGGATGTTTTGTCTTTTATTACATCCTGATTGTTTCCAATATTTCTTCCAATTCAATGTTAAGAATCTTTATCTGTTTCCAGGTCTCTTCAGAAGGGATAAACCCCTCCTTTGTGTAGGAACACTCAAGGAATTGAAGTGATCAAGGTTTCCTTCCTCACACATCAGCAGTGCCCGTCAGTGGAGCGGCAGCACGAGCCTCCTGTGTGCCTGCAACCGCAGCAAGTGGGAATCCACTCCTGCAAACCTCCATTCTGCTCTTTAAAATAAAAGCAATGCAACACACTTCTGCTGGAACTATTTAGTACTGAAGCATCAGTCTAAGGGCTAAAACCAGGGCAGGCACAGGTGGAGGGTCATCTATAAACCTTTCACTCTTCTGCTGTTATTTCAAATCCTGCTTAGGCTGTTGGAAATTAAACCTGCTTGGAGGCTTCATTGAAGCAAACTGTCACCCTACTTCCTGCAGAGCTGTCCAAGCTGCCACCACAGCTGGCATTCCCTGGCCTCTCCATGAGGCTCAGACAGACAGCCAGTCCCAAAGGTGGACTTCTCCAAGCTAATAATAGGAACAACAGTCAGTAGCACAATCTTCCATCACTCCTGCCTGTGGTATTGCATTCTTTCCCTCACCTACTGAGTGTCAGGGTTGTACTGCCTGCACTGAAGGGCCTTTCTTATCCACCTCTTCCCTCCACTCTTCCAGTCTCTACTCAGCTAATCCTGGAAATGGCAGAAGCTGCAGCAGATCTTTGGGGCCTTGCCAGCACAAGCCAAAGTGCAAAGGACTTGGGGAGGATTCTCTGCACGTGGAGTCAGAGCCATGCTGAAATCAGCTCCCTGAGGACACACCTGACTTCAAATTCCTTACACACATGTTTGCAAGGGAAAACAGGAAAAAAGAGTGGAATGGAAAAGGAGAAAAAGAACAGTTTAACAGAGAGATTTTTCCTTTTTTTCTAAGAGTTTGAGCACTGGATGTACAGCAAGTCTGCTGAAGAACTTTGCTCACTCCTTTTTCTCCATCCCTAGAGAGCACACACCACATAAATATTATTTTGCTCTAAGCCTCTCTCCTGCAGTGAATCAACCAGGTCTCTCAAAAATAACTTTGGTGTGGTTTCTGATTTTATTTATTGTAGCAGTACTCGAGTCACCACCAGGCACTTGCTATGACTCTACAACCTGAGGTAAATAAATGAGACATAGCACTATTAATGCTCTAATTACACATGCAACTAGCCATTCACTCTGCAAAGGTCAGCTGTCTTTGCTCATAAATGTTAGTGGAGATACAGGGAATGAAGCAGAAATGGCAAGGCTGAGGGCCAGGATACATTTCAAAGGTATCCCCTTGCACATGTGAGGCTGATATAAAAGGAAGCACAAAAATGAGCCAAAATGCCCACAAAGAAAAGTGACTTTCCTGATATTCTGATAATCTTACATGAATGTATTTGAGCTGCAGTGCCAAACATATGCAACTGTACATTCAATACCATGGGGCATATAGAGATTTAAATAAAAAGCATGCTATGTATTTTGCTAAAACCATAATATTACTTTGTGTTTTAATACTGTGCTTATTCTGTGTGGATGGAAAAATATTCCTACTGGCACTGTAAGATTCCAGCTATTCTCAGTTGTGACAGGCTACAAACCAGCTGCATGTGGCTTCTGTTGTATTCAAAACACTGCAAATGGATTTTAGAAGTAAAATAAATCACCAACAGCTACTAACATACTGCTACCAGACAGGAACATCCTCCAACACTTGTTTATACAAGAATGCCTAGAAATCAGCTCCTCTCTCTACCTTCTCCTGATGACAATTACTACCACAAAATGCTGTTTAGCCAGCACTGACAACTGCATTCAACACCTGCAGTCAATATTCAGCAGCTGGGGAGACCTGCTGTAAAGCCCTTTCCAAAACCCAGACATGCTAATCTGTGATTAAAATAAAATAATCTCTAGCTCTACCACTATATTCACTCTTCCTCAATTTCCAAATTGAGGAAAAGGAAATCTAAAATCCCAGCTGAAAATTATGACATTTCTTAGCTTGTAATTTTACTCAAGTGTCTGATATGAGGTTTGCCTTTGAAAAGGGAAGGGAAAAAAAAAGAAGAAAAACCCAAACCTACCCCTCAACACAAACTTCACTCCTGTCAGCCATGAGTTCATAAGTTCTGATAACAAGGAGTCAGCTGACTTGGCTTCAGTAATTTATACAACTCAATCCTTGGCTGAGCAAAACGAATGAACCTTGTTTGTAAAACTTAGCTGTGTAAAAAAATTGCAGCAGTACAAAATATTGTTGCACTTCCTCACATCTTCAGCCAATCAAACTTTCCCTCTGCTATGACTTTAGCTATTCATAGAACACTAAAGTAAATTCAAGACTACAGTTTTGATCTTCCAGATGTCTAAGATCTTTATGCCTTGAATCAAAGCAAATAAAGGATCACTTAAAACTCTGCAATGTATCCTATAGCAAACAGTTTTGACACCTGCCCTAGTGAAATCTTCCACAATGAGGACACATCCTGCCTGTCCAGGACTCAGAGCTGTCTTGGGGCCAGTCTGAGACTGAGACACAGATTTCCACAAGAACTATGGCCTTCACCAAAAAACTCTATTTTCTGAAATGCCAGTTGTATTTCCTTACCTTTGATGTTCTTCTGTGCAATGACTGATGCAGCGATACCTCCAGAATACATCAGCACTATTGGTAGCCATGAAATGGGCTGGAACGTGCCTGCCAGGATGTGACCCTCTCACACGCTTCCCAGTACTGACAGTCACAGTTCCTAAACTCCATTTAAACCATCCCTAATCTCCCTGTGCTCCCAATAATATGTTAGCCCATACAATTTCTGTTATATTTTGCTGTATTTTTGTCTTACACCTCTGTTTTTCTTTAATAAAACCAAAACTCCTTTACTGCATACCTAACTAGTAGTGATATTCTACACGTTTTCCACTGAAAGAAGAGGAAAGAGCAAATATAGATGTTTTTCTGAGTGCTCTAATTTCAGTTCTAACTGCCATGAAAATCACCTGTACTGCTGTGTGGGACAGCAGGGCAATGATACCAACATTAGTAAGGCATGGCAGAGCTTTGCTGGAGCAGATGTGGCAGAAGGCACTGAGAAGATCTAGGTCTGATGTTCTCTTTCCTAGCCTTCGCTCTAATCAGCAGTATGAAAATTAACACAGATGTGATAATACTAAACAAGGTAGAAGCAGAAATTAGGAACATGTTTAATCTCATTATCACAGATAACAGAAGCTCTGAGAGAAACGTGAGCTGTCCCCCAGCCTTTCTCTGTATTTTTTACGTGTGTGACTACAGTCATGAACATAAATCACTCAAGAACTCCCAGGAAGGCCTTGAAAGAGGGTCTTGGGGTTGCCTGTGGGATTCCTGATGTGGCCATTTGCCATGTGTCTGTCTTTTCACCCTTCTCTGATCACCAGCCCCATTTTGGGACAGTTGACACCTTAATGAGCTTCCCCCACACCTGCAGCTCTGTTCTCCTCCATGGCCCCATCATTTGGCAGAGAAATTCAGAACAAAGATACTGTCCTGTCATACCACTGCCCACACACCTAAACTCTCTTTTAGCTGACTTCTAGGCTGCCATCCATGCATGCAAAGCTTGGCAATGTGCCACCCCAGGCCAGCTCTTTCTCAGACAGAGCTGTTCTTCCTCGACATCTCCTTCTTCTACACCCACATTTGTGCATTCTGTCGCATGACCAAGCAGTGTCTCTCTCCTACTGCATCATCTGTCTCCAGTACTCCTAAATCATCCAAAGGACCCAGAAATAAACAAACAACTCTCAAATTTTCCTCCTCCCATTCTCATGTACTTTGTTTAAGCATTACCTTAAGGGAAGACTTGCTAAATTCCTGACATCAGGGGCACTGGCAGCAGCTCCATGTCTCTCTCAGCAGAGACACTGAGATTTGACCCCGTTCTTGGGAATCTGAGTGGAGTGACTCTGGCCAGCACAACATCAAACACTCCATCCTAAAAGCTGTCACCTGTGGCAACTTAACTCCTCTGCAAAAATAAAACAAAGCCCTAAAGCCTTCAGCAAGGACATCTGTAAGATTTCTTTAGTGCTTCAGCTCACTGCTATATGTTTTCACACTCGTGTCTGTGCAAGCTCTGCCGTCAGCGTTTTCAAGCAAAGATCTGAATCTGTTTCTAAGGCACAACTCAGTACATAGCTCTGTGGATGGAAGCTTAATGGTCCTCCAGGCATAAAGATCCCTGAACTGCTTATTGTGTACAGCCACGACATGACAGAGAATAGTGTGACTGTGAACAGAAACAAAACTCTGCGGCATTCAGCAAAGCTAGAAATGCAAAGGAAGCCATTAAGAGAAAAAGTAAATTGTTCTCCCAAGAGTTCTTGTCCTTATTTTGTCTGAATATATGTTCTAAAGCTAAGTAAACCAGTACACAGGAAAGGCAATGAAAGAAAAGAAAAATACTCCGGGGGGAGGGGGAATTCAACAGATGGAATCAACACAGTCAAGTGACACTGCAGTAAAACTGTAATTTATGTTACAATTCTCATTGATGGCTTTTGCTGGGTGCACTGGCTCAGCCACCCCTGGTTACAGCTCTGCTTTGTCACAATGGCAGCAGAATCCAGCATGACTTTCCTTTCAAGCCCCACTGCACACTCCTGGAGCAGCTAAAGCCTTAGAGAACTCATTACTTGATTAAGTACTCTTTAATATCCACAATGCCTGAAAACACTTCTTGGAATGCTGGGATCTGCCAGTTCTTACAAAGCCATACCCTCCTTCACACTTCCCTTCAGAAACCTTCAACACCCTGCCAGCCTCCATTAATTAAGATCCCTTCACCAGGTAAATGCCCCATCCTCCTAATCCACAGCCTCCTGACCACAGCTCCCCTTCTCCATCCAAACCTGGCATCTGCCCAGCCCATCCAGGCTCCCACCCTGCCTGTCTGAGAACCCAAGCCCTGGAGACTCTCCTTCAATAGCTGAGAACTCTTGTTCCTGGTGAGTCACAGCTCCCAAATACTCCAGGCAAGCAGACTTTATTTCCCCAGTCATCCTGAGGGAAGGGGATATCTTCCCATTTTGCTGCCCACTTTATTTCAGTTTTTAGCCACCTTGTCTACTCTAAAGATTTTCCCTGTATCAGGATATGCTGTGGAGTGAGAGGTGTGAGCAGAGGGCTCCTTCCCCAACATTCATGTTCCATTTCTTTGACAGAGGTTAGAGAGGAATGGTCCACATTCCCTGCAGCCAGCTGACAGGAAGCAGTCAGACACCACAAAGGCAGAGCAGAGCAGGAGCAGCTTAAATGGAAGGGTGTTATTTTTGCCAAAATCAAGAGCATTTCCTTCCCATTCCTGAATAATCTCCTCTCTCCTCCTGCCTTGTGTTGGCTGCCTCATGACTGCACATGAAAAAGGAAGAGGAGGAGGATCTCAGGAATATTTGGAAGTCTGATGTTTTGATGTCTCGTCTAAAGCAGCACCATGCTGAGAGGAATGCACAGGGGTCAGAAAAATGAGAGGTAGCAAAAGCGCTGATGAAAAACAAGAATCATTCCAGGAATTAGATCCTTTTCATCTTTCCAAGCTGAAGCATATCCATCTCCCTTTCTTAAGGCACTGTCCTTCCCCTCCTCTCCCTGCAGCAGTAGCTGCCTGTAGTACACTGCAATGTTGGCTCACTTCCACAAGTCAGCATGTCTGAGAGAGTCTGGGTTGAGGAAGGGGGAGGAGGGAGTGACAAAGCTGGGGCAACAGAGAAGAGACTCAGGAGACATCTGCCTGTTTCCAGCCAATATCAATACCCTGGAAACAGCTGCCCCATGGAAGTGTTCCTGACTCCTGAGGTGATGCTTTCACAGAGGCAATGTGTATTCATCCAGCCTCATTCTCCTGGACGTCACCCACCAGGGGAACAGGAAACCATCCCTGCACTGAAGCCATGCTAACAGGAAAACAGATTGTCCAAGCATGCAGCTGCTGCTCCCTCCACTGAGCTGCTTCAACACTTCACAGCAGGCAGTGGCAAGGGAAGAAGGCACACAGCCATGATGCTCTTCCCTCTGCTTGGGAAGAGAGAGCCCCAGGTGGAGATTGCAAGGGCAAGGGGAATTTGCAGATTTTGAACATCATGCCACACCCCAGAAGATCCGGATGACACCTGCTTAATATGCAGGATTTTGTCCAAGACCTGTCAGTTGGTGGTTATTTCAACTTCCATGGGCTAATCCTTCTCCTATCACCAAAAATGCTTTATGTTTATTTATATATGGCCACATAACACTTTCCCAAGCAGGGGCTGCTTTGAAAACCTTTAAAAACCATCTCTTGATCCATCTTCAACATTTCATAACCAAGGGAGGGGTCATTTGTTTGTAAATTTAGACACACGTTTGACCCTCCTGCCCCCAATTAGTCTCTAATGGGAGTGACAAGGGCTGCTCACAACCAGCAGGAGATCACCTCCAAAGATCATCCCACTGTCCCTGCCACCACAGGCTTCTCCACACCCAGGGCTCTGCTCTGGCTGAGGGAGGAGAACCCCTGAAGGTCTAAGGAGAGAACATCAGGACAGTGATACATTGTTCTCATCACACAGCTCTGCAGGGCGAGCTCAACCAGGTCATCAAACTCCATCCCTTTCAAAACACTCCTTAACACTAAATGATGATATCAACTATTACAGGAGCTGGAGACATTTTTCAAACCTTACTGCATTAAAGCTCAGAATTCCTGAAATCTCAGTTTCTTCTTAGAAGTGACTATTCCAAACTAAGAGGCTGTGATATTTTGAACATGGGGGGGGTACTCTGCCAGAATTCATAATTATCACTATCTGTATTTCCAACTGCAAGATTAGAACTATTTTAGTCAAAACTAGAAGTTTCCACATGAAAACATACAGCAGATTGGTAGAAAAGCATTCATAGGTCCTGAACAGAATCACCATGGAAAACCACCAAGAGACCCTGGATTGCCAGATCAGATAATACACAAATTCCTATTAAGTCTGGCTGCAGAAATCTCCTTCCAGACCCCTGCTCTGCCTGAATTAGATAAGGGTCTTCCACTTCAGTGGAAGGACATGAGTCCTTCCAGCTCTTACAGCTCTCATGTCTTTGCATGCCTACAGTATGCAGTCCTCCCAGTTTTCACACCTGAAACACAAGCTGGCAAAATAGGGACCTGAATTCCTCAGAGCCCAGCTGAGGGGAAACCAATGTCTATTTTGGGAAGGATATGGCTATTCTCACTTCTTGTGAGGAGTTTTAAAAGTTCCTGGGTGTTCCTTAGTGTGGGGGTTGTAAAAATTGTTGTATTTGATAAAGTTTTCATGCAATCACAGTACCATTTTCTGCTCAGTTTTAAGAGAGGTATTTCCAAAACCAATTGTCACACAACAAAAGAAAAGGTGAGCCTTAGCAAGAAAACCTCCTCAGGGATACATGGATTCATTATAGGGTGAGGGGGATTCAGAAGAGAGCCTGTAGAAGGAAGACACCCCTAAGGCAAGTTTCACAAGAGTTGCAGAAGCAGAGAGCTGCACCCAGGACTCTCAGGGGATGCCAGGCCAGAGCTGCATTTACTCTAGATTATACACTGCCACAGCAAGAACTACTGGGAAAACATTCCTGCTATTTCCCAAAGGACTGTTACGGAAATATCTGCTTCACTCACGTATCCCAGGGAACCTTCTGTGAAAAGACCACAAGAACTTGGGATTTGGAATGTGAAAGTGAAGCCTCTTCATAACTCTGTAACATGCTTACCCAGGCAATTTCTAATAAAGGGTGATTCAGCCTCTGAATCAGAAAGAAAAATTATCTTGAGAAAGATGGAATAAGGTTTGGCTGCAGGAACAGGACTGAAGTCTGGATGCTTAACTCAAATGACTAAGTGACTATTTTTCACAACCCAAATTCTGGCTACCCCAGAATAGCACCAAACCCACAAACCAAAAAAATAATGTTATAAAGAAATAAAGTTTCGTATTCAAATTAAGCAATTATTTAGAGGAACTAAAAATGAACAAAACCCAATCCTGGAATGTGAATCAAGTGAACTGAGCCACAAAGCCTGCCATGCTCTTTTAGACATGTCTGGAAACTTGAAATTTTACATTTACCACAACTCTACCTCTTGCTCTGCTCAAAAGAGGTCTGGCTGCAACTTTTAAAGCTGCTTTGTGCCCATGTCTTTGGAAGCTTGTAAATAAATTCTCCTCACCTTTGAGCTCTGTTCAACTCTGCAGGCCTTGGCCTTGAATTCCTGGCTGTTTTGCAATGTGTGCAATAACTTTGTGCTCCTAGATACAACCACACAGTTGTCTTACATACCTTGCAAGAGGTACAAAGCCAAACAGATATCTGGCAGAAGAAAAAGCTAGAAATATATTTAAATCCCAGTGCTCTCTGGCACTTGAAAGGTGAAATTTAAAGGTTGCATTCTGCAGAGATACCATCAAATGTAAATATTACAGATTTATAAATAGTCTATAGTGTTGCACATTCTTGCAATATTTCTTCAGTCCAGATTTCATCTAGGCCACATATGATAACATTATCTCCTTTCATTATGCAAACCTTCCAAAACACATTTGTTCTTGCCTGTCCTAAAATCCAGGGCACACAGTCAACAGTCACATTCCTCACCCTATCTTTCCCATCTCCGCGCTCTTTGCCTGTTAATGCTGTCACCATAGATTTTCTTATTATCAATAATCTCTTGTGTTCAGTGGGGATTTTTTAATTTATTGTGCCTTTAGCTCAGACATCTTGTTTCCAAGTCTTTATTATTTGGGTAAAGTTAGTAGAGAATTCACAGTGGTAGCTGCCACTTCAAGACATGGAAGAGAGCAGGCATCACATCCCCAATCCCACATCTTCCCTCCCTCTGTTCCAGCCCTGGAGCCTTCCCTCTCTCCTGCAATACCCCAAAAAAGATCCTTTGCATTGCTCAGGGCACACAGGGCTGCCAAATTCCAGAAATGTTTAAACTTTCCAGATACACTGATACTCTTTTACACAATTGATCTGTTAATGCCAGGCCAATAAAAATTGGAAAGGAAAACCTAGCCTATCCAGTGTATTTTCCCACCAGAGCCATTTGCAGTGTGTCTTGTGACCATGGCACAAACAGATGCACCTGTAAAAGAAGCTTTGGCAACTCAAACCCCTGAGGTTCTGATCCAGTTTAGGCAAATGTGGTAACTTTTGTGAAGAAAAATGGAGTGAAAACTGAGTCATTATCTTTGCATGTTCCTGACTAAAAAAATAAATCAATTGGCAGTAAAGCAGACAAGGCCCAGGTTGCAGGTTTCACTGGAAAGGCTTCAGAGGAACAAAGAGCAGTGAGGCTTTATTGAAAGGGACTGATGGCAGCATCAACAATAACCTGAGCACCACTGAACTCCTGAGCAGTGTTCCTTGAAGGCTGTTGTGTGATACTCTCTCCATGTGGCACTTACTCCAAGGTTCCTGCAGCTCTTGGCCTGGAATTGCCTGGAAGATTTCACCATGGATTTTCTGACAGAATAATGTATTTACTTACAGGCAACCCATGGACTGCTATGGCTTGGTCAAGAACTTAAGCTCTTGCTATTAAGAGACCGGAGCCAGGAATCTCAGATCCTTTTCTCGGTCACAGACTTCTTTTGGGACAAAACCTGTCTTTGGATGTCACTTTCTCACGTTTTACTGCAGTGGGGTGCTTTGGCATAAATTATTTGGCAATCTTCAACAGAGATGACAGAAACTGTAATAAATCCTAATAATATAAATTCTGTGCACACAGCAGAACTGAGCAATTCCATCAGTTCTGCTGTTTCTCTAAATTGTTTTCTCTGAACCATTTAATGCCCTTTCAATAAATACATAATAAATAAAATGTTGCAGGAAAAAAAAAGAACCATTTCCCTATCTTCTATTTGCTAAGAACAGGTCTTTGTGATAACTACCAAAAGCAAAATACATATTTTATAATATGATTAAAATGGTCTTTATAACATTAGTGAACTTCGTGATTAAGGTGCTTAATCTTAAGGTACTTAATTCAGGTGAGTAACCTGAATATTGCTCCCTTTGTATGTATTAAACACAATATTATTACACACTATTTCTCCCCCTTTAACTCCATGCTTACACCAGAGCACAACCTGAAGCCAGTCAGGATGCAGGCAGGGATGCAGTGACAGGAACCCCATCCACAGCCCCTCCCATCTCCTCTGCATTCCACACAGACTGCAAGGTGCAGCATAAGAAAGAAGTGTCTTGTGGTTTAACCACAGCTGAATGCTGCTCTGAGGATTCTCCTCTTGCTCTTGCTGAAGTCTCCTGCAACGCTCAGGAAGTCAGCTGAGACACACACTCTCTAATTGCCTGTTCCTCATTTCCCAGGCCCTGGACTGCAGCTGGATTTGCCAAAGTCCTGGGCACTCCCAGCTGGGGCACAGCTTGGGTTTGAAAAGCTCCACTGAGTTCAAGAGCAATCTGTAGCTGTGGGGGAACCAAAACCAAGCCACCCTCATCTGAGATAATTCCAGAGGTACAGTGGAGTTCCCTGGAAAGAGCACTCATAGCATTGACCTCACCATAGCATCATTTTCCCTGACATCTAATTTTTTTTTTTACACGAGATTTATCACATTAGTCACAGATCTGATGTCTTCACCAAGATAAACCACTCTCTCAACTTACAGATATTTTGCCTGAGCAAGGACAATGACTTTGGTGGTTATTTTTGTTCTTTCCACAATGAACTCTGATACTGCCCTAGAGGCTAATTACATCAGAAAAGCAATCAGCATTTTGAGATGCCTTTTCCTGATGCTGTCTTCAAACCACATCTATTCAGCTTTCATCACTGCTCTCCCTTCAAACACCCCTAATCCAGAAGGATCTGCTTTGGAACAATTCCGATGGTTGATGTTTCCTTGATAGGCAGTATCTGTCACTTGATGCTGAGATTTGCAGGCTGCAAAGGCAGTTCCATCCACACATTAAGTGGTTCCAGCACTACTGTAGCAAATCAGATCACCCCTGATGCACCAAATATAACCTAGGGTCTCAAAAGAAAGTTCTTTAACTTCTTTAATGCTGCTGTGCTGTCATTAATTAATCCCCAGAAGGGATAAACTCAAGTATGTGCACATATTAAGCTTAATATTTTACTTCTGCCTACTTCTCATATCTTCTGGAGAAGTACACGTCTTCCACTTTGTTTTCATTTTGTAACATTGTATTGATGACTTTATTGTTATTAATCTGTACCTCATACTTCTGCTTGAAAATCATAGACAAAAGCAGAGGAATCAATTACATAACACAACCCTCAGCATCTTTTACTGCAACTTCTTCATTTGCTTTGCTCAAATACAGCCTAATTTTTCTGGTATAGTAAAGAATCAAAGACTTGAATAAAAGACTTGATACCTTTATTAATGCCTGATTGATCCAATAATCAAAACTAGGAATTATCTTCATTTCAGCATTATATTACACAAAACTGTACCACTACACTGCCTTAAAAAATAGGTAATTTTCTACCACTCTGATTTTGTTTTATTTTAACTGAAATAATAAAATCAATAATTCTTAAACTCATTTATCTGATTGTTCTCTTCTTTCAGTAAGGGTCATTACCTCCATGTCTTTCAGCCCTACTATACTTATTAGTTGGTTTTATTTTCCTCAGTTCTACTGGGCTATACCAGATCCTTTGTGTACCTTATTTTTTTATCTTACAAAGTCTATGGGTAAGTAATTTGCTGCCTCTTTTTCTCCCATTTCAAGCTATCAATAAAATAGGTGAAATAAGAAGATACTTCATACTTCCTGACTTGTCATTCCTTTGAGTCCTCTCACTAGTCATGAGAGTGAAGAGCTCAATACCTGCCCCTGCACTGCCCCTCATAAAGAATGCTGAAGACCCCAGGGAGGTCTCCCCTCAGTCTTCTCCAGGCTGAACAAACCAAGTGCCCTCAGCTCCTCCTCATAAGGAACACTCACACTGAGAGACTGAGTTGGGCCCATCCTCAGCATCTGTGGGGTCATCATGCAGATAACCCTGATCAAGTCAGCTGCTCGCAGCCTTGGACCTGGGTCACCTCAGCAGAGAAGCCGTTTGGGAGGTGGTACTGGAGATGCCTCCTGAGTGGAGAGCATGTACATTGGGGGAACAGAGACACACACCCCAGAATACTCCTTGTCCTCATGCAATGAAAGCCTGTCCTTTTTGCATGGGGTCCTTGTGGGGCAGTGATTGTGCTCCTCCCCCACACCAGCTCCATAGGCAGCAGCCACTGTGCAGAGCAGCACAACTCACAGCCCAGCCTGGATGGAAACAGCACAGGGAACACCCCCCACTGCTGCCCCAGCCTTCTAACACTGCATGGAAAAGTAACAACTGCATGGTAAAAGTACTTTAGCTAAACAGCAGAAATACTAAATGTGCCTCATAGCTCCTCCAGGTCTTCCATGGGAACACTTGAACAAAATAACGAGGTAAACTTTGGCATATTCTGCTGAATAAAAGCCTTATACATCCAATTTTTTCTACTCTCATTTCTGGCAAATTTCAAGATGTAAAAATACAATCCTGTGTGGATAGATAGGAAGATGTAAATGTTGAAGTTGGAACACAGACCTCATGGGGACAGTGTTAAATGGAAGAACCTTGGGTTACTGGAGGGTCAAAGGTACAAAGAACAGCACAGTCATGTGGAATGGCAGCAGCACCATCTGCTTTGGGACTCCTCTCTCCTGTATCCTTGATTTACAGAATGTACAGAAGCCTGAGTATTCCCCAAAATGCTTACTGACTTCTACTTTCACAGTCAGTGAGCAAACAAATAGAGCTTCAAACCTGAACTCCCAGTTCAAGGCAAACTGCAATAGGCTTTTCAGGAAAAAGGCAGAAAGGCATCTAACATTTTTGGTTTAGTTACTCATCCTACAAGTTAGGGTTTGTTGTATATTTGCAGTTACTAGCAAGCCTCTAGTGGGCTACAGTTCCCAGTAATTAATGATTATTTGTTTCCTTCTCTCTAAATAATACAAATTTTGGCTCTCATGTTCTTACACAAAGATACATAACAAGAAAAAAGGGGCAAACCAATGTATTTTATTTTGAGCTAACAAGGTCCATGGTTTCAGAAAATAAGAAACATGCAAATAATACACCAGAGCTTTTCTATATAACTAGTAAAAATAAAATAAAATTAGGGGAAAAGCCTCATTGAATGGGGAGCATATCAACTGCAAAGAAAAAGTAGAGATAATACAGTTCTATCTCACCTCAGAAAAAGTTTAAGTGCAAATTCTGGTTTTATTTTTAATGCAATTTTACTTTTTTGGTGGCTTATTTAAAAAAAGTTATGTATTGAAAACACCAAATTTAGTAGTTTGGAAAAAAATTCAGCAGCAAATTTAATCATTCTTGAAAACTACAATTTCTATTTATTGACTGCTAAGTGAACTTAGGAAAAAGGGAAAAAATGTATAGAGTGATGTCTCACAGATTACTTTCCCCTCATATAATTTTTAATAAAAATTCTGAAGTTTTGGGGTGGAAGCAAAAGTTGACATTTACTGACATTTAGTAGTTAAACTGTAATCCTTCCAGAGAATGAATAGCAGAAAAAGGTGGGGGTGGAAGAGAAGGGAATCAACTTCTGCTCTGATTACACAGAAGAAAAAAGTTAAAAAGCATGGAATAAACTGAATGAAATCACAAACCCACGAGTATTTGCAGATGAAGTTCTCCCAAACAAGGGGGAGGATGTCAGAGTTCCCAGGAATATTGATTTTGGGCTCCCTAGAAATACTCCTTACCAAACAGGCAGTCAGCTCTGAACCATTACTGGCCAGCAGTCCCACCAAAGTGGGAGATATCACTGCTCCTGATGTCTCAGTGACCAACACACACTGACAGCTCCCAAGGTGCACAGGGTTCTATCTGTGTGGTTAGGAAGGTGCTTTATAAATGTAATTGACCCATTTTCTAAAAGTAAACAGAAAATTAGAAAACCCCCACATGTTTTGAAGTAGGGACACGATTGCTCTGTGCAGATACAAACCACCAGTCAAGAATTCTGTATTATCATGCAACAATATGTGCACAGGAATCTAAAGATTGCTACAGCCCATAGGTAGAAAGAATTTCAATGAGTAACTTGCAGATTTAGATTAAATGTGGTATGAAAGTGTAAATTATCTCATTAAAGTTAATTTATTTTTTAATTAAAGTTTAAGTATCATTTGAGGGCTTGAACAGACACCTTAATGCAGACTAATTTCTCAGTAGGATCACTGCATTAGAAAAGTTCCTCCTATGAATGGTTTCAAGCTAAAAAGTTGCAACTGAGGGAGTTCTATCCTGGTGAGCTCTTTTGCAAAAACGCCCAAACCTGTAGACTTGGGAGCTTTGAAGGATCCTGGTCTCAGAGAAGGTGAGGAGTCCTTGGTAATAAGAAGCAACACAAACCAGAACATTTATACTAATAATATATTAACAGTGTTAATCTCAGTCAAAGAGCATTTAATGCTCTTGTGCACATAAAGGGGGAATGACAAGCAGTAGTCTCCTGGTAATCCCCTACACAGCAGGAAACCAAGGGATGATGGGACACATTAATGTTATTAATTTTTAATATAAAACAGAGCAATGCTCCTTGGTGAAGGTGGTGTGTTGCGCACACGAGGAGCTGGTGACCAGTGGTGATAATAACAACACCTCCCCTTACCAAGCCATCCCTATTTTAACTTGCCCAAATGCAGATGGAAGATCAAGTCAAAAGATTGGTCAAAAGACAGAAATTTCCTTTTTGGTCTGCCCAGTCACAGCATCCTCAAGAAGCAGAAACAAATATCTGGAACTTGCATGACTGAGTTAGGAAACAGTTGTTGAGCCCTCAATACAGTCACAGCACCCTGAGTGGTCTCAGTGTTCGAGTTTAGAGTTTACATAAACAAAACCAGAGAACACCAATCTCCTCATGAGCTTTGATGCTTGGGATAGATGGCACAGAAGACATGGGAGAAGCTCCACACTGAGCAGGATCATGGATGTTTTCCCACACTACCCTCAGAGATGTCTGTCACACAACCCTTTCTCACACTGACTGCCCAGGCTCCAAGCTTGAGCCATTCTCCTCCTCCAGAACTGCCCTCCTCTGAAAGCTGCTCCCTTCTTGTAGGGCAGAGGAAAAATCCTGGGTTGGTTTTAGACCCAAGCAGTCCTACACAGTTATCACCTCACATTGCCAAAAATGAAGACTGCCACAAACAGCAAGAACCATGCAATAATAAATTACTACTGCTGTGTTGGATGTTTATTGAAGCAACACTTGTGAGAACCTTTTCCTTATTTTCCCTGGGAAACTTGGCTGTTGTGCACCCAACACAGCATTCACCCTCCCTCACACCTCCACAACTGATTCAGCAGAGAGGTGGGAAAGACTCAGAACTAACTGCTCTTGTATGAAGTATTTTATCAATAATGTATACTGTTCTTTTCTCCTCCTCTGAGTGCAGCAAGAGGTCAGTTTTGGCAGATCTTGAGTGTCTTGTCCCATTTTTCAGCAGTAACAGGCACAGAGTTAGACATCTGTCTGCCCAAGCCAAGGCAGTCACAGCTGTCACAGCAGAGACACCATGGCAAGCAGGGTTTCTGAAATCCTGCTGGAAAGGAAACTCACCCTCACACTCCCTTCACCTTCACAAGGCCTTTAACAACAGCATCTCAACACCACAAAAAAGTTATTACAGGGCTAAGAGCCTGGAGAAAAGTCCCACTTGATACCAACCCACCAGAACTGGGACTGTTTCTAAATTAATTGACCTTTCCCCCATGTGCCATTCTCACTGGCAGTCTGCTTCCCTGCACCCTGGTGCCAGCAATCTTGGGAGATGCTACTTTGTAGGTTTTCACCAATTAAAAAAAAAAAAAAAAAAAAAATCAACTTTAAACTCTTCCAACTAAACATGATAAATGTTGAAAACCACCTAATTCCAGAACACAAGACAGCTATGCAGATATTTTGCCCTTTGTAAGCATGACTTACATACCATGAACTCTGCAAAGCCAGACACTTGATAAGAAACTGAAATAAAGAGTAGGAATACAACCAGCTACCAAAGTAGTTTGCAATTCTATTCCAAGTTCCAGATACAAAGCTTAGCCTTTAAAAGTCAATAGCAGACATGCAAAAATTGAATTAAAACCCACATTGGGGTGCATGATTTCATCATATATTTAAGCCAGTCTAAAGTATTAACTACCATGTCTGAAATTTCAGCTTCTGGTTTTAACTGTCTTTAGCAGTTTGGTTTTACCCGAATTCATATTAAATGTGAAAATAAGAAGCAGAATGTGCCTGAAAAAAACTTTCAGTAACATTACACTGTTTGTACTTCCACAGGCCAAGTCTCAAAAAGCACCTTCCTCCCTGCCCTTCAGAAGAAGGGGGGGGAAAAAAGGATCTAAATCTGAATGGCTGTTGCAAAAAACGTATTTCACCTTATGTTTACACCCAAGTTTGGACAAGTACAAGTTGCCCAGGAAGACACACCATTAACATGAAACTATTGTGCAAGGGATGAACACTACCCATAGGCACAGCCACCAGCAGAGCTGAGGCCACAGCTCCATTTCCCTCTCCTTAGACAGGAGGATATTGTACCCCTGAAGCAGCAGTACATTTAACACAAGAGAAACAATAATATGCCTTCTGAAGCTCAAAGTTTCATTATTTATCCTGACAGTTTTGTGTTTATCATTTGTAACAACAGGATCTGGAAGATCACAGCTAAATTTGTACAGTGCATTAAAACTACAGGGGGTTTCTTCACATTTGAAATGCTCAGAGAAGCTCCATTTTCTTTCAAGATCTCCACAGCATCACAACCTCTCAGCTCCCGGGGCAATGAATTTCACAGGTTAACTGTGTTTTAGAAAATCCTTTTAAATAATGCAATATTCCCAGGTCAATAGCAGCGAGGCTCAGTTCCCACTCTAAGAAATGGGTGCCTTGGAAAACCCAACCAAGCAGGTTTAATTGGAGCAGGTTTCACATTACTGGGCAAGGTGAAAGGATTGACAATTTTTCGTGTTATCATTCACGCACAGACATTGAACATGGGTCAGAAAGAATAGTGCTCTGCTCCCCTTTATCACAAACTTACTGCTACAGGGTTTGTATGTATGCAAAAGCCCTATTTTGTCCACAGAAAAACTCCTTAAAAAGCAGAGGACACAGCAGCGCCCTTACAACAGAGGCTTGAAAGAACAGGAAGCTTCAAAGCATCAAGGAACCATCAAGCCCCATCTACTTCCCAAGTGTCAAATTTTGACTGTAAATTGATTGGAAAGGGAAGAGTAGAACAAAATGAAAGGCTTTTACTCTTCACCAAGACAATGGGGACGTTGTGCTGTAGCGTGGCTGCAGCAAGGCCGTACCGTGGCACAGCAGCTGAGCCAGAAAATGCAGCGCCCTCCCCTCCCTACCTCGGATCTCTGACATCTTTGGTGCTAACAACTCGTTGCTGTGGAAACCAGACTGCCTCTGACAAAGCCACATTGACTAAAAGCAACATGTGGGAAAATGCAATAAGGCCCTGAGAGAAATTAATCCTTTACACGAAAAAGAAATATAATTTTGGTTAAAAATTCAGCAAGTAAAGAGGAGTATTTCTCAGTGTTAGGACAACAGGCAAGAACGACACTGACAAACACCAGGCCTTGTGGCACTGGAAAGAGATTTTAAGGACATTTCATCCCTGAAATATATGGCAGATTCAGGGCTAAGGAGTACACAGGAGTCCAACACAGAACACAGGTGTGTGAGGCAGCTGCTCCCTATCCAGTTTTAAGCTGCTCTCCTCTGAAAACAAAACTCCACCCAACCCCACCCCACAGTACACAAGGCTGGCACAAAGCAGCACTGAAGGGCTTTCGCAAGGCCCAGGCTGACTCACACCTGAACAAAACAGCCAGCCAAAACCTCAGCACAGCCAAGGCCTGGCCACGGAGATCATGAGTGCTCCACACCCTGCCATTCCCAAACCATTTATATATCTCAGAAATGTCATCAAAAAAACCTATAAACAATCTTTTTTTTTTTTCCTGATTTCTCCTCTTACAACAGTCTCAATAAATCTGTCCTCAGCCCCTGTTGACTCAGATCCCAGGAGCTGCTTTAGGGCCTGTTACTTGGAATGCCAGCATCCTTAAGAGAGTATTCAAGAAAAAAAAAAATCCTGGGAAAAAGCCCATGGACAAGAGCCAGAGTTTGAACTGGCAAGACTTAAGATCTGTGCACAGTGCAACTTAAATAAGACTGGCTCCTTATCCAGATCATCTGAAATTACTCATAAAGATGGTACTCTCAGAGTGATTTGTTTGGTTTCAGGGGGTTTTTAAAACAAATTCAGCAAGGAAACTTCTCTGGACAAAAAGGTAACTTTTACACAAATCTAATATTTGGGTTTTTTCTTAATACAGGCCGTGAAAGCTCCAGTGCAAAATGCCAGGTATCACAAAGATTCAGGAACTGGGAGGCCACTTGTGATTTACATGCTGAGCAAGAATCCTCTCCCCTTTACTGCCGAGGTATTAAAATGCTGCAGCGTTACAGCTTAATCTCATTTACGGAGCTTTGAATCATCTTAAGTACTTAGGAAGTCTGTGTAAAATACCACAATCCCTGCAGTTTATACACCCTAATCCAGGCAGACCACACCACCAGCTTTCACTGCTGCTGATGGAAAGAAGTTCTCACGGTTTTCCAATTAGTTAAGCAGGTCATCTACTCTCCACCTCCAGCACTGGCCACATCCCTGACCCTTCCCTTCCCATCAGTGTCGCTGTGTCTTCAGAAAGTGCAAGAGCCACACAGACTGCACACACTCTGCAGGGCCAAAAGACATAAAAGATATAAAGCTCTGCAGACAACTGTACTGTTGCTAACAGAATATTACACACCATCCTAAAGTTTGCTGTTCAAAGGACACATCATGGAAAACTAAAACATGGAAACGTATTCAAGTCATATGAGAAATGGGAACTTCTTCAGGGTCAAGCAAAGATCAACTACAAAAATATTTAGAGATGCAAAATGCTGCATGATGGTGTAAATAAATCAAAGATTGTATCATTTTTTAGAAAAAAAATAAATCACTGTATACAGTGAAGGGATTAAAACAGAATATTCATAGACAAGATATTAATCCACTAACTTCCTCAAATTCACATTGGCTCTTGCTCCCAGTAACAGTGACATCTTCTTTCTCTGTGCTTCCCATGAATTTATCACAGCATGAACATAATCTCGGCTTTCTACTGAAACTGAACTGCACAAAAGACAACAAGAAGCCATTCATTCTCAGGCCAGGCCCCTCTTAAAACAGGGTGCTACCACAGACAGAGGAAAATACACTAAGGAAAAAGGGATGTGTGTGAGCCTTGACATTCAGGTGTGGACCTGACTCTTTCCAAATGTTATCAGGTTTTTCCAATCTGGGAATCTCTCTACATGACCATAAGTAAATTTAGAACACAAGTGTACTTCAGGTGTATTAAGTTTAAAATTCGTGCATCTTGCTCCTTTGCACTTAAACTGATTTGCAAAATCCAGTTACCTGTAACGAGACTCCCACTAGCACAAATCAGCGAGGTTTTCCTTTGGTTAAATGGCACAGGAGGATTTAAACTCTAAAGCGAGGAGGGGCAGATAGAGAAGAGCCTTGTAGTCCTAGGAGGGTGTCAGGCGATCAGCGGTGTCTGACCGAGGCACACACGTGCTCTGCTTTCAGCACCTTCCCCGCAGCTGAGTAAGACACTTATCTGGAACTTTATCAGGTCTTTGAACCTGGCAAGGCGGGGAACACGCCTTGATCTTCCCGAGCTTTGTTGCCACGCAAGTCAGGCTATAACGTGTGCCAGCTTGCTGAGAGACCGGGGGAGAACAGAGAAGGTGCAAAGTAGCATCAACATAGTTTTGCTTTTTCAAGATGACTTAATGGTTTATAACATTTGGATTTCTGTTTCTGCTTCTTAGGCTTAATTAATTGCCATTGAAAAAAAAAACTTATTACATATTGTTCCATTATTTCAGACCAAGCCCATATTTTTATTTTTTAAATTATTTGCTATATTTCAAATAAACAGCAGACCAGTAAAGAATGTCAGCTCTTCAAAGTAAGTGGATAAGTCCTTGTTTTTTTAAAAATTAACTAGTCCAACTGACACTTTGAAAAGTGCCAGTCTGGCCCCAATAAGAACAAAGTGCTCAAAGACTCTGGTCTTGAATGACTCACTGGTTTAAAAACAATTCTTGTAGCAGTAGAAACGACCCACTTTTTAATCGACTGGAAGTTATTTTAGGTATTTTATGCATATTTACATAATAGTCACCAAGATTGGCACTGAAGGATAAAATTAAAGGACCAGTCTGATGCTATCCATATTTTAGGCACTCCTCTATAGACAGGGCTGCCATTTCACTAGAACTTTTCTGAACTCCTATTCATTCTATGCTGTATCCAGCTTTGATCTACAGCACAGCTCCCAGACTTTATTACTCAGACTAAGCTGTATTAATTACTGACAGTGAATTTACTGTACATGAGATAAACCAGCATAAACCCTCTGCAGGAAACATGGTAGGTAAGAGGAAACTACACAATACTTCACTAGGAAGTGCTGATTTCCTCCAGAAACACACAATCATTCCAGAAGAGCTGCTTCACCCTGGCTAAAACCTAACCAACCATTACATTTGGTTCCCCAAACTGTCATCACAGTTCTAAGCTTAGCACACCATTATTCTTCCTTATGCCAAAAATGTTGAAATGTTTCATTCCTAATCTAGCATATTTCTCTTCTAAAAATGCAATCTACAGCATCTAAGAAGATTGTTAACATTTCCTATTCTACAAGCAATCATCAGCCTAAAATAATCTTCACTTTCACTGTGTACAGTGCTTTCTCCACTGCTGCATCATTTTCCTTGGTCTTCATCTTACTTCAGGCAGCAAGAAGGGTATTTTACAAGCACCAGCTATTTAGATAATTTGCAAAACAAATACTTTGGACTGTACAGTCTCCTGTTTGTGAGCAATCATGACCTAGCTTCAGGGTAAACTAACTGGAAACAGACTATCTCGATAATAGCTTTTGCAGAACAATTTAATGTAATCAGAAACCTTAAAATTGAGTGGGAGACAGAAACATAGCTCAAGACCAAATGAAACTGAGGAAGAACACCTGTCTCTGTGTACAACAAATCACCTGTGGAAAGCAGAACAACATTCTCTAGATAGTCCTATGTGTGGGTCCCAAGAATAAGTTTGGGAAGGACTTATTTTATAAAATTTTTTTCTCCATTACCTGTTCCCTTTCCTTCTGAGAAGAAAGTTATGCTAATACTCTTATGCGTAGCAGCAGAGACTCCTACTCTACAATTATTTCTATCATTCACTAAACATTCTTCAAACCTAAAAGGCAAGGAGACTGTTCAATCTTGTGTTTGCTTTTTGCTTTATTTAACATTTGGGCTATGCCTAGTTGTCTTCAAATCAGCAAGTTACAGTCACTTTCCTGCTGGCACTCAGCAGCACAACACATTTTCCATGAGGCAGAGGATGGCTTAACTCACTATTTATTCCAGAGGATAAGTTCTATGTGTAGATGTGGTACTTGGGGACATGGTTCAGTGGTGGGCTTGGAAGTGCTGGGTTAATGGCAGGGCTTGATCTTTAAGGCTTTTTCCCAATCTAAACAATTCCATGAAGTGGCAGGTCCATTCATACATCCTCCACCTGAGCCTGGAAGCGTTGGGTGGCTGGAGGCATCTGCAGTACACAGGCCATGTGCCCAGTGCTTAGGGGAGAAGCATTTTACCACTACTACTCAGGAGTTACTCATCCCAAAAGTGCCAATGCACCCCCTAACCAAGGTACTCAGCTTTCCTAAAGTTCCAAGGGTCTTTGTTTTGTGGCTCTGCCTGAATTGTCCTTCCTTTTCTTCTGGAGAGAAGTACCTTCTGTTTACTGAAGATAAATATTATGGCAATGATGTCTAACACTGTTTTTATATCCTGAAACATCCACCAAAATCCTGAAGCTGCAGATGCAGAGAAGCCTCAATACCCTGCAGGAGGCTCTCTACCTCTCTGTTCTCTCTATTCTTATTATTTCTTAATTCTAGCTCTGAGCCCTTCCTACCATCTTCCACAAAAATAAAGGACATCATCAAATACATTGAAGTATTATTTTGACACCACTTAGCAGGAATTTGTGCCAAAAAAGAAATGAGGGAGAAGAAAAGAAAGAACAAGGAGCTGTAGGCTGGGGTTTTTTTTCATGGAAGGCAAGTCCCAGGACTTCACATTTATCCTCACAGATAACCAGCTATTTTGGTTTCCTTCTCTCCCTAAAAACAGTGAGGAGTGCAAACACCAGCAGAGAACACCGGGGCAGATGTCAGTGTTAAGGAAGTGGAGGGTAACCTTGCCCTAAAGCCCCAAAAGGTAAAGTGAACAGAAGGGGGCAGGCTGGCAGAGAGGAGATAAAAATAGCAGAGTGACTAGACTTCACTTGACAGCTATTTCTGGATCAACTATGGAAAGAGATCTGAGAAGCTTTTCTATTTGTAAGGGAGACAGAGACCAAAACATAGCTGCCTTCTAGAAGGCCACAGTCCTGCACAGCAGTTTTGTTTATGCTTCTACTTTTCTAAATCCTCGTGTTCTCACTATTTGGAAACAGTGCTGTTCAGCCAAAACGTCATTATGTGTCTAAGTGAGAAACCAGATGAGATTTTCTGGAGCAGGACAGCAATGCCTGTGGCAATTTCAATTTAACAGAAACAAAGCTGACAGCACATTGTAAACTGGGCAACAAATCACAATGCCAAACTGAGTAAACTAAGCCACACAGTATTTTGGGAAAATAACCAAAATCCTGTAGTATCTCCAAAAGGATGTCTTGAGTTTTCCCACTCCAAAATGATTAGTGAAATTCTAACCTGTTCCAATTATGGATATGGACTAACAACAACAAGGACCTCCCAATTACAGCATGGAGTGCTTGATTGATGTATGGCTCTGGGGATGAATATTTTTGCCTGTTCAAGCCCTTTCCTCTTGAGTACGTCTGCTAAAATTCCTTCCATTGAGTAATTTCTATCCAGACCCTGGCTGTGCTGGCTCTGTTCCCATTTAAAAGAAAACCTGCAGGCAGAAAGCAGTGTGATCTGCCCAGTCAGGAGCTGCTTTAATGGGCAAGTTTGATGTGAAGGGGAACAGCCTATTACACTTTATCTTCAGCAGCAGGAGTGATGTTCTTCCTTTCCCAGGAGCAGGTTACAGCAAGCACTCTCATGCCTGAAGTATTTGTCCACAAATATACATAAATCTCAATGGATATGTGCAAGCAACCTCCAGAAAAAAATCCATCCAGCATCCCTTTTTTTCATGTTCAGCTTGCAACTCAGTCTTTCCATTTCTCTTTACCTGTCATACCAGTTGGGTTTGCTCTGTAACAGCTTCATCAGTCTCCACTTTCTATTCCTGTAAGTGAATGATAACCCTGCCATCACACCTGAAAAGAATGAGCAGTGGCAAGGCCCTGTTGTCCCTACACAGAGAATTCTGCTGTGAAGCTGTTTCTGAATATTTTTTCCTAAGCTTCTTGTCCCTTTTACATAACTGCTTTGACTGGATAATTTGCTCTGAACTGTCATCTGGAGCAGGTTTGGGACTTGTGTGGCCCAGTTCAGGTTTCACAAGAAACAAAGGAAAAACTTCCTATGAATATTTTCATCCTTGCAAATATCTTCAGGGCTGGGAAAACATCTTTCTATTCTTGCAAATTAACCAAGCAGAGTTTTTATCCCTCCTTGTTGGGTAATCTTCTCACTAGACCATCTTTGCAGAGAGCAGTGGATTCTCTCTGGGCTGCTGGCAGTTTCACTTAATTGCATGTTTAACTTTTTATTCAGCACTTAAACCCATAACGATGAGAAACGCACACACACAAGCAGCAAACTATTATCTGCCATTCAAACTCCCGAGAGAACTTATTAACATCTTAATATTGCTGCCATACTTCTGTCCTGTTCAGAAGAAAAGTGCACACATTGCACAACTGGATGGGAAACAGGATGACAAACACATTTACAGGGTAAGTTCAGTGATACATCAGCTATTGCTGACCTGTAATGACTGGGGAAGTGGAACTTTAGTCCTTAATATGTATTAAAAGTTCTGGAAAAAATCAGCCAACTCAATCAGTGCTAAACACAAACAGGTATTAGAGACCCCACCAATAGGCTCCTCCAACCCATCAAGCAGAAGACATTCTATCAGGGCACAGCAACTTCCATTCTCTTCTCCCTCTCCCCAGCTCTGAGGGCTAAAATAAAAAAATAGTTTCCAGATGCTAATATACATTGAAATATGTCTCCTACTTCATTCCAGAACTACAAAATTTGCTCTGGAACGTACTTGTTGCTACTGGATTGCCCTCTGGAATGGCAACTTCTATTTTAAAATGCTTCCAGCCCTTATGACTACAAACCCTTTGAAGTGTGAATGATCTCTAACCAGCAACAAAGCCACTGAACTCTTCAGAAACAGCAGATCAGCTTCAGCATTAACTATTATCCTTCATCACAGTATGCTAAGTTTAGAAATTAATGTTGCTAGCACTCCAGAAAGACTTGATTAATGGATCATCTCAGAGATGCAAAGATGTGGCACTCCCCATGGCAGGTGCAAAACCCCAGTACCTGCAGTCTGTTGTCAGAACCTCCAGTTTCCCTCTGATAAACTTCTGTCAGTCAGCTACGTGAAGCTAATACAAAAGAGTGTCATATACTACATCAGTGTTGGAAACACGTGAATTAATCAGCAAATTATTGTATTTTAAGCTTTTCTAGTTCCTCTATTATTTTTTTTCCAGTACCCCAAGCTACCAGGTATTTCCAGGCTTCTCTATCACAATGCAAAGGCTTTGGTGGGGACAGCAGTTCTGTTTGCTAGAGACCATCTCCAGGCCTTGGCAGAGCCTGCAGCTGACCCTTGGCAGATGCACTCTACTCCCAGCACACATGGAGTGTGAAAGGAAGGATAGGAAAGGAAGGATACCTGAGAGTCTCCTGGACCCACCAGATTAACACCAGCAAGGAATCTGTTACACCCATAAGAAATTCTCATGACAATTACTTCAGCTGATTTTAGTCTTCTGGTACTGAACCATCCTGGTTCTCATTTAGGCTGCTTTTTTTCCCAATAATGTGGTTTAAGAGCACTTAGGAAATTTTCAAGTTTAAAAGCTGCAGAACAAAAGGCAAGTAAGCTTTATGCTCTCTAATGAATGGTTATTGCTCCATTTATTTAAGTGGCACTTACCACCATAAATATCTACTAAACTCACTTGCCATACTGGTGTAATTGGTGCTTTCCCAGGAAATACCTTCGGTAAATTGATGGCAAAAATAAAGGAGGAAAATAAATGAACAACTAGAAATGCTCCTTAAGAAAAATCTTCATACAGAGGAAAGACTGAAGATCAATGAACATTTAAGTATTTCACAGTTTAGGCCTATTCACTGCACAAGATCCAAAATAGTTTCCTTCATGAGTATTGCATAATATGTTCATTCAAAATCTAACAAGTTTTCTCCCAGAACACACCAAGACACGGTTCTCTCCCCCGCTTTCTTGTCTTTTAAATATTAACATGAGAATTTTACAGCTGATAACGTTATTCTGGAAACTACACAGAATATTCTGGAAAAGGCTCAAGCTGGGACTCCAGTGTTGTGATAGCAAATGTTTCCACATATTCAGGTTCTTCACGCATCACTCTTTGAGAAAGGTAAGCACAGAACAAGTAGCTTTTACACGGAATGAACTTTGGCCTCCAAAACATAAATAAGGAAAAAAAGGACAAAACACACATACCTTCAAAGCACATTTCTGGCCTGTCTCCTTGTTGAAACACTCCAGTACTTTGCCATTGATTCCTAACCCTAGCACACGTTTGGAGAGTTTGTAGTCGTCTGTAACTGCATGTTTTTTTATCTCTAGTTTGACATGGGCTGTTCCCCCAGGCAAGGATTTCACGCTGCTCTTGCTCTCCACGTGACTCTCGGCCTGGGATTCCTGTTCACCTTCACTTTGTTCCATATCAGGGAAAAGTCTGGGATGAGAGAGATACCCGACAGATTCCTGTGGGGTGTCCTCAGCAGAGCCCCTTCTCTTAAGCAATCAAACCCAGTGCTTCAAGCAGTCCATTTGCTCGCCATTTAGTCCTGAGTAGAAATGTAAACAAGTGTTAGTAATTGAAATAAACTAACTGCCGTCCCACCTCACCACTTTTCCCTTAACAAGATGACGAGGTGCCAGAGAGAAGTGAAGGGTCACTTCAGGAAAGCACACTTGAGCTTTACAGACCTGTCACCCCACTTCCAGTACAAACAGCTCTCAGCCTGCAGGTATAAATCACTGCTTTTACTGCAACAAAAAGTAACTGAGTAACTGCTGCGTCTTGGAGTAACCCCACAACTAAGCTCTGCACAACAGAACAGAGCTTCGAGCTCATAAACCCTCATCAACCACTTGTTGCCTCAATGTTTTATATAGAAACCCTCGCAATGGTCCCCTGCCTCATCGCGACACTCCCAAATTACGCAAGAGAACCATGAATACCTGGACTGAACCCCAGAGTGTCACTGCCTGAGCAGGCGCCGAACCCTGGGACTGTACTTTAATTGCCTGGGTCCTCATGCCAGGGGCAGGGACCACCAAACCTCCCAGAAACTGAAGTCCGTGGAGACGTCATGGCGTGGCTCCCAAAGACGAGAGGGTCCCGCTGGGGACTTGAGGGGGATCCCCGGGGCGGGTCCCGGCGCCAGCAGCCCCGTTACCACGAGCAGAGGGGCCGCTGGCTCGGCCCCCCGCGCTGAGGCGGCGGCGGAGGGCGGGAAAGCCCTGAGGCGAAGCCGGGAGAGCGGGGGGTGGTGGCGGCGGAGGGAGCCGGGCGGGGGCAGATCCACGCCGGAGCTCGATTACCTGCCTGTGGCGGCGCGGCCCCAGCCGAGGCTTCCCGGAGCGGCTCGGGGAAGGCGGGCTCTGCCTGGGTCCGCCCCGCCGCCCCGGGCAGGTGCGCGCCGCCTTCCCGCCCCGAGCCGCGCCGGGCTGCCGGCGGCGGGACCGGGCCGAGCCCCGACCAGCGGCCCGGACTGGGCCGGGCCCTCGCGGGGAGCGGGAGCTGCCTCGTGCTCAGGTTCCACTGCTCGGGCTCCCCTGAACAGCCCTGGTGGGGAACAACTCCCGCGGTGGTTTTAAGGTGATCTAGGGCGGTGATTTAAGGCACGATATTAATTTATTGGGGTAAACTGCCCTGATAAGAGAGGGGAAATGAGGCTGCAGCGGCGGCGGCGGCGGCTCCGGGCTGGTAGCGCAGCGCGCCCGCGCGGTGGCATCGCCGGCCCTTCTCCCGATGGCTCCTCCGGGAAGGGGAGAATCGCCACGTTCGCTCCAAACCCTGAGTTAAACAGGCTGTGTTGCAAGGAGACGCGATAGCGGGCAGTGATCCTTCACGCGCTTGGCTACCGAAAGGATGCTCTCACTTAACGCAGTCACTAAAAGCGACCAAAGACGCTGTCAGTGTTTCTCGGCACTTTAGGATGCACAGTCAGGATACTAAAAGGGATGGTTCCCACAGCAACTGTCGCTCATCACTGGTGCACAGAGTGTGGTTCCAGGGATGTGAAATGCTGAGCTTTTTTCCCTACATGTGAAGATGAGTCATGCATCGAAATTGAGCTGTATTCGTATCACTGGAAGGAGCTTAAAGTTCATATGCTTTACAAGTTAAAAATACATTTGTCATTTTACGTAACATAATAGCATCTGGAGTTCTAGCAGATAGGAAAATAATTAAAAGGGCTAATGAGCCCTTTCTCCAAGGAATAAAAAGTAGTTCAACTTAGCAGGATGCAGATCTGCAGTACATCACCATGTGATGTGATGCTACAGCTATTCTGCCTCAGGTTTCCCTTCCAGGCTTTCAGCACTTCAGCTGCTGGAGGGCCTGGTCCCCTGATTCAGTTCACTTATTCTTGGCTAATCAAATCCCTGAGGAAACAGCTATTTCCACTCTTTTCAGGTTTAGCTGTCAGCCCTCTTAGTCTGCATCACCTCCCACTGCGGTAGTCTCAGAGAAATGTATATATGTAACTGCGAGCTCCCAGGTTGGAAACCTTCAATAACATGGTTCTGCGGTCACCAGCTTGCTCTGATTTTCCTTCCCATGCCTTCTCCCTGTCTTTGCTTTTCTGTTTGTCCTGGATGGTAACTTTCTTCTCTTTGCAACAGGTAACTATTTGTTCTCTTCTCTGCACTCAGTCACTGGGCCAGACCCTTCAGAAAACTTCTAAATCTCTCCATTCTCTTCTGCATTTTTTAATTTGAAAACCATACTTGCTCACGCCCATCTGTAGCTCCCATTCCTGGCCCTGCTTTGGATCTTTCCATGTAACTCTCACCCAAAAGCCTACAGCTGCCCAGAGCAGGCAGGAGTTACATTGACTAGCACATTGAAGCTGGTAGAAGGCGATTTATGGCTCTATTCTAAGAAATATTAAATGTTGTAAAAATTCCAAGCAGATGTCTACTGAAGGGGTTGCTATTTTCTATAGTGTGTCAGAAGTAAGGAATTTCATTAAGAAACTATAACTCTAACTATTACAAGAATGAGTTTCTAAAAAAATAAGCTGTGCATGGAAAGCAAGGAGAAAAGATGAGGGAATGAGACAGGATGTGTGAAATTAGTTGATTCTACATGTCTCAGTCATGAGCCATCTCCTGATGAGAAGAGTTAAACTGGGATGATAAAACCCACATTTCTGAACTCAGTATCTCACTGGATGAAAAGCTTGTTTGGGTTCATCACCTGATGTTGCCTGGATATGCTCTTGGCAAAGCTCATCATTTTACCAGCAACCAGTAGTAAGTTTAAACAGGGCAAAACACCTAAAATCCCAATGTGAATCATGGTTAATAAGGCCTTACTTCAACCCTCTGCTAATTTCAACCGCCATAAACTCCTAAAAAGCCTTTCTAGCATCAGCCCAAGTATCAGACAGCCTCATTCTTCACAAGAATGACCCCAAAAGAAAAAGCAGCTCCTGAAGCCTTTCTTGGTGCTCATGGCAGGTGGAGCTCCATTAGCATCCTCTGGAGATGCTGATGGAGAATACACTGACAGGCCCACTGCAGCTCCTTGAGCCAGGGGATGTTTTTCACTCAAACAGATGCTTTTATTTATTTATTGATGTTTGCTTTTTGAAGTTTAAAAAACCCCTAAAAAAGTACTATTACAGGCTAAGAGCCCACTACAGCAAAAGTTCTTTCCTCACAAAAATCCTCCACACTGTAAATTAAACATTAATCCTACTTTTACCAGAAGTCCCCAACAGCAACAACATAGAGCAACTTAAATTTCAAAAGAGAATTTGGTGTAGCTTAGTTATGCCTGCTATGTCCCAAAATAAAACACAGCTTTTAGGAGAAAACAGCAAATATTTAGGTCATCTTCTTTCAATAACCTTAGGGGCAGCAACCCCTTTCCTATAACCAGTGTCTTAACCTGGTGAAGCTTTATATTTTAGCCAGCACACAGTTTGGATATGTTCTCCCTGATTTTATAATGTTTTCAATATCACAGATACCTGCTTTACAGACAGACAGCACCACTCTGTTTAAACAGAGAAGGTTAATTTTGGCTATTTCACTGGGTATTTTCGCTGCCTTTTTATTGGGCTGTAGCAATTCAATAGCTGGGATCAAAGACATTTCAGACTTTCAAATGTCTCATTTTCTAATAAACATGAAAGGAACTGAATTTGCTGTCATCTGGAGAGGTAGGAAAGCTGACATCATCAAAGGTTCTCTGAGGGGTGGCAGATCTTGAGGAGTGATATCTGAATGGTACAGGGATCTCAGTTTCCTTATATACAAAAGTGATTTCCTTGGTGGTCAGCCCTTTGATAGCAATGTCTCATGGCAACAGCTATGATAAAGAAATTATCAGCTGAAAACTAGTGATGTGTTTTTCTGAAACTTTGCTTTGCCTGAGTAACAGCTCTCTATTTTTTTCTGCTGTTATGAGAAATCCACACACTCATGGGATGCATTATACAGATGTCACCAAAGAGAAAATCCTCTGTACTGTCAGGTTGAAGTGAGGACATGGCTTTGTCTGGGTGGTTGCAACAACCTTATTAAGTCCCCCAGGAAGTTCTTCAGAAACTGCATCTGTGATATTAAAAGAAAGAAAGGGCAGCTCTACAGAGTAACATTTTGATATGAAGGAGAACAAAAGCAGTCTCTTGTAGGATCTTTAGTTTAGACTGTCATGTACACAGTGGTCTGAAACACAAACTATATGCATGTTTTTTTGCCTGTCTTTTGGCTCTGCTCTGAAGGTGTCTGTCTCAGGCTTATCAAAAAGGCATAAAAAAACCCCAAAACTCAAAAAGCTCATCAGCAAACAGCCTGGCTCTTTTCTCTCCTGGCTGACACAAAACCAGGTTTATAAAGCTCTTTCTTAGGCAATGATCTTTACTGATGCTTTGTTGCTAGAACAAATTCTCTTTTATTCTCAACACCCTCTGTCCTTGGGTCCATGGGATTATAATACAGTTTCCAAGAGGAATTAAAATTCTGGCTATGAAGCAGCTTCTAGTTAAGTAAACAGAAGTCTCAAGAACACGATTCTCACCATCTGGAGAGCCTGTCCTGATACCTGACTTTGTTCCTCAAGATTAATTCCTCCTTGTTAGCACATACCAGGTATTTTCTTATCGAAATACAGACACGGATAGAAAAGCTGTTTTTTTACACCTGCCTCAGACACCCTATTACAGGTACCTTGTCTTGGTCATTGAGAAGGTTTTTGGAGGATCCATCTATGTTCCTCCACAGTTTATTGATGGGGAGTCAGAGAGATACCAGCTGGATGTTTCCCTTTCAGCAGACATGAAAAAAAAAGATACATTTTTTTCACAGAAGAATCATAAATCAAAAGTATAAAAAATCTTCTAATCTGTCTACAGGAGAGGGTGCTTCATTTTATGCTGCAGTGGAGCAGAAGAAATTAATCTCTTTCACTGAAACATCCTCCAACTAATGGGTATGACAGAATTACCTGGTAGTCCTGGGGTGGCCTTCAAGATCACTCAGGAATACAGTTTCTGCAGCATTTGAATCAAGCAGCAAAACTCCTAGCACTGCCAAACTGCCATCACCTTCTAGGTCACCATGTGCCACAAGCCTCAGGACAATGAATATGCTGAGCTCTTTATAATAACCCAGGGTATTCTTTCACAGCTTGAAATAAAACCCATTCCTTTCTGCACATCCTACTTCTCATGGAGCCAGCTCAGAAGTCCCTGTATCCATGGCACAGCTCACCCACACCCTGGAAACTCCTCCATTGTTACTCACCAGCTTGGGAAATCAAAACCACAACATTAAATGCACCACCTGTTGTTGATTACAGGAATTGGCGTGTCCCACTCGAATAACGAGCTGGCCCCTCTAAACAAGGAACAGCTGCTTGTTGTTGGTAACGTTGGGTCACTCAGTGGGGTTTGTTGCACTACAGCTCAGGGTAAGGGCCAGGTAGTAACCAAAAGGTTGACTTTCAGTCTTTCAAGCTACTGGTGAAGGTAAACCAAGTCCCCAGGCACACAGACCCCTCTCAAGAGTTATGATTCTGGATGTCACTTTTCATTTTCACCAACTCTACAAGATCACAGGAACGTCCAAATGCCCAGATGAAGTCGTGTAACAACTGCAGTGGGAAGGGGCTCTGGCCACCGCTTTTCCCAAGCACACATTTAGCAGCAGATGGTGCTATTGTGTCAGTGAACTTTCCTGAGGGACTTACTGCCTTACTATTTCTGGATTTTCTTCCCTGGCTTTATTGCGAGCTTTGAGCTTTCCTTGATACCTTTCATAACTAAAGCTTAGCATTCAATGATATCACTCAACAAGATTTCTTGCTACTGCCTCTGTAATATCCTTATTATTCAAGACAGTACTCTGGAAAGCCATTTATATGAATATAAACTGGTTTTAAACAACTAATTTGTGTGAATGGCAGCACTTTATATTGACTGTGCAGGGCCTGGGACACCGGCACATCGGGCACATTGTGCTGTTCCCCTCTTGGGGCATTGCCCTGTGCCCGAGGAATGCCAAGGAGCACAACGTTCATGGCGAGTGATGAAGCACTGCTGAGTGCTCCTGACTTCAAACCGATCACAGATTTCTTAGATAAAACAGCCCAGGTATTAGCCTGAATATTTTTTTGAGGCAGTCCCCTAAAGAACTTTCCAGTACAAGTGCAAGCTCCTTTCATTGATGCGCACACCCATCAGCTACTTCGAGACGATATTCATCTCTCCGGGTCCTGCAGGACCGTGAGCAGAGAGGCTCGGGTCCGGTGACTGCGGCTGGAAAACCAGTGCGGGAGAGCAGGACGGGTACTGGGAGCACTGGCCAGCGCAGACCCCGCTTCTGCGGGGATGCTCCCTCTGCACAGTACTGAGCGTGCCTTCCCTGCGCCCGAGATACAAATGGCTGCTCAGCCCCCAGCACAGAGCCTGCACTAAAACCTCCTCCAGACGAGGATCGCTAGATGGAGCCCAATTCTAATTCTAAGTGAAAAAAGGATGCAGACAGCTCCTCAATGCCGGCGCAGGCCTACAACGCTCCTGCCGCACACCAAGCTGGGATCTCAGCGTCCCCCCCCGAGGCTGACGACGAATTAAATACCTTCTGAATGTGCAGGTTCACTGTGGTTTGCCGGAGACGAGAGCTGCTCCTACCTCTGTAGTCTAGATCTGTTCGAATCCATCGTGCTGCTGCACCACTGATAGAAGGTTTAAACAACCTCGGATTTACATGTTGAAGGGGCACAGGCACGCAGGTGTCCTCTGCAACCCCGAGCCAGGGCTACAAAGGGCCCTCCGAATTATTGTCTGAATGTTGTGCTTGCTGTGAACAGGAAAGGTGAGGACTGAAAATCCTCTGCCAGGCCCTCGCCTCCCCTGCGAATTTACACACATTCAGAAGAAGTGCGAGCTGAAGTCAGTCAGGCTCAGAAACAAACTGGTCAAGGAGTGCCTGCAGGCTGACATTCCCAGCCCTTTGAGATGGCCCTTAGAGTACTGAGACGGGTGGGCAGATACTCAGGATACTCAGATGGCCCTCAGCACCTCTCTCTTCGCATAGCTGGGTATTATTAGCAGCACTCATTACTGCACTGCCCCTGATTCAGGACAGAAAACGGATGGAGAGGCTGAGGAGGCTCAGCAGCTGCCAAATGAAACTGTAGGGAGTGAAAGCCTGAGTCAGGAGCTAAACACGGCCTGCCTGCTCTCAGGCTCATTCCCATGAAGGGAACACCCTTCTAACCTCACCCTTATCAGCATCCTGCCTTCCCCTCTGCTCCCGGCCCCATCCACTTCTGAATGTTCTGAATGGCACAAAGATTACTAATATTTTTAAGTATTCAACCTACTCCAATGGAGGTGGCAGACAGACCACTCTCATTTTCTCTTATCTCTAATAAGAGAAGAGGTGGCAACTCGTGGCAGGAAAAGATAAAAGCAATCAAGCTCTTGTTATAAAGTGTTCAAAAATAAAAGGTTCAATTACCCTAAAAGAAACCGAAATATTTCCTCATGGGTTGCCAGATTTTAACTCGACAATGTTCTATAAATGCAGGACAAAACAGTGGTAGTGTAGCCTTTTCCAGGAGACTTTGCTAAGCTAATACCTGATTCACAGGAGACTCCCAGGTGACCAAGACAACCCTTTTAAGACAATCTATGCAGCGTGACAACCACACAATGTCTGCCCAGAGCAGCAGACCCTGCAGATCACCCTCCTCGTACTCCCCAGGGTCCATTGGAAACTGACCCAGTCCCTGTATACCCCTCCAGCCTCCCAGCCTTGCCCTGCACCGGTGCTCAAGAGACCCGGAGAGGCGCCACCAGCTCGGGCAGGATGCCGAACCGCCGGGGAGGGGAGGCACGAAACGACACCGCAAAACTACAAATGCTTAAAAACAAGTGGAAGGAAAACGACACACAGCTGCAGGAAAATCAAGGGGAGCCGTGCACTGAGGCCGGGCAGGAGCCGGTGGGCGCTGCCGGCCCCGCCCCGGGCGGGCCCCGCGCATGCGGCGGCGGCGCCCATTGGCAGAGCCCGGCGCGCCGGCCCCGCGTTCCTGGAAAGTTCTTGGAAATGGATCAAAGGCGTTTCCACGAACACGCGCGGCGGCGGCTCCGCACGGCTCCCCTCCCCTCCCTCCCCTCCCCCCCAACCCTGCCTGCCCACCCGACCGCCGGGGGGGCTCCGCTCCCCTCCCTCCCCTGGCCATGGCAGCATGGACGCGGCCGTGCTGGACACAGCTATTTATACCTTCGCTTTTTTTTTTTTTTTTTTTTTTTCCCCCCCTCCTCCTCCCCTCGTGGCTGATATAGGAAGAGTGATGCGAACACAATACGATTCCAGGAATTCCTCACTTCCTGGAACAGATTAAAAGGGACACACAAAAGATTACTAAGGAGGTTTGCCTTTTTTTTTTTTCACCCCCCCCGCCTCTTTCCACGGAGCTTCATTTCTCCGGAGCCAGCGCTGAGACAGGTCGCTGCTCCGGCTCTTCCCGCAGCACTCGGGGAGATCTTATTTATTGGTACCTATTTATTATTATTTCAGAGTGCTCTGAAGGAAGATCAGTTCCTCTTTAAATATATGTAATTTCCTTTTTCTCTGGTTATTTTTTTAACTTTTTTTTGCTGCTGTTTTCTGAAAAGCAGAACAAGAATACATTATTTTTTCTAAAGCACTGAGAGCGCACCCATTTTCTTGGCCAAAGTTGCCGAAGTCTTTGTCGGACAGCTCGTCTTCTGCTTGGCTTTGGCTGTGTCTGAAGCAACCTGCTGAAGGGGTTTGCTGGGACTCGCCAGCTTTCTCTCACCGTGAACCCCAACTACAGGCTGAACTCGCTGCTTCAGGAGAGCAAAGAAGGCAGGAAGAGAAGAAATAATTTCCCACCTTCTTGAAGACTTAATGCTTTTCCCTTGGTCCGGGAGTGACATGATCCTCTGTGTTCAGGGGTAAGATACTTTGCAGCCTTCTGTGAAAAGCTGTGCTTTGATAATTGTCATTTGGAAGGTTCTCTGTGACAGTTTTTCAGCTCCCGTGTGTTGCCATGTGTGACTGTAATGGAATGGGAATGACTTTGGCCGGCCGAGTGCTGAGTTCATGTGTCAGTCCTGTATGCCTGTGTTTTAGATTCCAAGGCCAAAATCATGGAACCATAAGGTATTCCTGATTTCCGTGCTTTCTACTGCTGAAAAACTACAGGGTGTTCAAAGTCTTGGGGAGAGTCAGAATAACTTGGAGTGTGTTGTTCAGTGGGGTAGACGCAGCACCACTGCAGACACCAACCCAACACCTCAGGTGCTCTCTAAAGTCCTTTTGGAATCAAACTGCTTACAGGGAAAAGCTTCCCTGGAGTTTAGGTGCTTTGGTCTATTTCGAAGGAGGTATTTATGCTAAATTAATGTCAGTTTTCTGTAAGTTTAAGTGTATGTGTATATACCCAGCTTTCTGTAGAGTGAGAGCCACAGGGGGCACACAGATAGTTCCACATCTGCCTTCAGGAGAACAGGTGACATCCAAATGCCTTCTCTGGTATCAGTACTGATGTGTCGGCACTTCAGTGTCCCTGTGACCAGCTTCGTTTATCAGCTGAGGAATACCTGGTGTGCAGGAATCACCTGGTATTTTTACATAGGCTGCATACTTGGAAATTGTGAGCATTTGTTTCAATCTGAGTCATCATGTCAGATTTTCCTATCACTCCAGTGTTTGGTGGATTTTCCTCTGAGTAAAATCTTCCTTGTCTGCCTGGGATGACCGAAGTATGGGGATTTTCCTGCCATTTCCCCCCAAAATCTGTTCCACAGACAAGCAGAGCTTGTGTTTACCACTACTTTCCTACTATGTGAGGGGTTTGTTTTCACTCTTATTTTCAGTCTGCAGCTGCAGTTCTTATAGCTATGGCAAAGGGAATTTGGTTTTCAGCTTGGCCTTTGGGAAACCTTTATCTGAAGCTTTTCTCCAGGGTCGACATATCAGAGCTACTGCTTCCCTTACCCACCAAGAACTTATTATGGAGCCAGATGTGTAGATATTTTCATTTCAATGCCTATTTTGAAGGCCATTTATTGCTCCATTTTCATTATCCTCTAGGATTTCGTATATCCTGGACTCCATACTCTCCATCCTATTCAGACCAAGCCCCCAGTGGAGTGTTGGGATGCAGCTGATGGAAGGGAGAGCAGCTCCACACTTTTTCTTGTAGTGTTTATGCTGTGTTATGAAGTTTAGTTTATCAGCACAGTAACTACAAAGCCAACATTAAATGGTATTAGACATATCTGATTCTCTTGAATTTTCTTGCCATTCTAAGGCTTTCTGAAACACTGGCTGCCAAAGCACAGGGAAGTTCATTTGCTGTTTCTCTTGAGAGTGCACCTAGACTCTGAGCTAGACATGCCAAATTTCATATGGTTGTTTGCTTCTTCCTCACAGCTGTTGTATGAACACTTTGCTCTATGCAGTCCTGATTCTCCACACCTTTCCTCTGCTTTCTATCTTACAAGCACTATTTGCAAATCCTTTCTTTGCCCCACCAAAGGGCTGACATTTTAATGTCAACAAACCTTTTTCAATCTGTCCTTATCCCAGTAAACTCTTCTTAACCCTCTTGCAAATGTTCTTGCATTAAAAGCTGTAGTCTGCTGTTACTTGCTGATCCCTCTGCTCTCCCATTCCTGTGCTTGGAGCTGCTCTGTTTGCTCCCAGCAGCAGCTTTCCTTCTTCAGCCTATGTACAAAGTTGTTTAGGACACCAGGACCTCCCAGTCTGTCGAAATTTCTAATCCTTCTCCTCTCTTCCAGCATGTTCCTTTGAGCCTACAGCCACACTGGGAGGTTTTGTAGAGGTATAAGGCCAGGGTATAGAAGGAAAATAGGAAATGTGTGAGGCCAGCCTTTCTCTGGCTGCCGTGGAAGGATCCCCACAGTGCCTGCACGGTGTCTGGGCTCCTCCAGCCTCTGGTGGCACAGAGTGTAAGGCAGAGGAGCATGAGTACAGTGGGAAAACTCATTTCAAGCACACAGGCTAAGTAAAAGAAATTGACTGACAAATTCACACAGTTGATGTGGTTTTTGGAGGACCAAACTGTGAACTGGTACAGCCCTTGAAAGTAACAACTTTCCTCCTGATTCATGGCAGACATTTCCCTGTGTAGCTGTGCTATCTCTCCCTTCCTTCCTTCCCCACCTCTCAGCCAATTCCTGATTTCCTCTCTGAAGTTGATATATAAAAAGAAAAAAAAGTTCCATTCTATGAAAAGTTTTCTTTATGTTCCAAACCCTTCTGGAAGGGTAGGCCAGAAAAATTTTCCAGGAGAAAATAAGTTCAGCGAGATCTGGCACTTGGACTGCAGTATTCGAATTCTGGTGAGTGAATGGTGCAGGACTGATTTTCCTTAGTATCAGTCACAGTCATTTTCAGCTTAGGGAATGGTTTGTGTGAGAGACACTGCTGTGCCACCCTCCTTGCACAGCACCAATTGGTAATTAGGGTCAGCAGAGGCAAGAATCGGAATCACAGAACATTCTGAGTTGAAAGGGACTCACAAGGATGATCGAGTCCAACTGTGAATGACCCATATGGGGATCAAGTCCATGACCTTGGTGTTATTTGCACCATGTTCCAAGCAGCTGATCTGGCCTAAGGTCCTCCTTGTGCAAAAAGGGGGGTAATGCAGAATTGGGAATCTCCTTTCCCCAAAGAGATAGGTAGCTAGGCATTTGTGAAGACTGTGACATTAAGAGGGAGACATCCAAATATCTTGAAAAATGGAGCCCTCAACACCTATAAATGTATCTCCAAGAGGATTTAAAAGAGAACTTGGTACTTGTCCAACAATGATCTCCAGGTATAAAAATATATCCAGATGTACCAAAGCCTCTGAAAATGCAGGTCCTGTGACCAAGGATCCCTGGTGAGGACAAGAGCCAGCAATCACTTTTATTCAGCCTGGCTTCTTACCCATTAATAGAAATTAAGAAATATAGATTAGGTACCATGAAAGCCAAGCAGGTATCCTTCTTTTGAAGTGTGTTTTGACATATGGAAAAAGAAGACTGTTCCTTCCTAAATACTAAAAGAATAGCAGGGGGGTTGCTATGTGTATTGCAAGGGCAAGTCTGTAGATTTAAATTTACCTAACTCCAAACCTGCATGGTTTGTTTAGAAATGCAGAGATGTGGAACTGATCATGGCTCTCACTTACAAGGTGTGAAAATGCTTTCAGGTCCTCTCTAATCTACTTTCCTCCCACATCTCTTCTTCTTGTTCTCTCTCCCGTACTTGAGTCTCAGCAGTTTGAGGTGGTGGAGTGCAGGTATGATCAGGTGCAGATCAGTTTATAGCACATTTATTTATGTACCTGAAGTGTCCCTGTTCACGTAGAGGGAAGGAGGATGATCCAAAGGGAAGCGCTTAGGACTTCAGAGTCTCCTTCTGCTTCTCTTCAACAATGTGGGGAGGTGGCTCTACCCTGTGCCATCACTGCCAGCTCCAGTGGTGCTGTGGCAGTGTCACACTGAGGACTGAGGGTATTTCTCTCAGGCATCTTCTCTTTAAAGTGTCTGAAAGACAAGTGTGTTGGGGATTGTGGGGGGATGTAACACAGGGTATGCAGCAGGACAGGGGGCCACAGAGGCAAAGAACTTACACACACTGGGACAGAAACTAATTTTTGCTCAGGAGTTTGCCTGGGAATGAAGACTTTCCTGGCCTCTGACATCCATCCTCCCTAGACCTCTGCTTTCCTTTAGGAATCCCTGTGCTGCTGATGAGGAGCACCCATGACCCATGAGAGCTCCAGGCGCTGTGAAAATACATTTAGATGCTGATTAGCTTCACCACTTCAGGCCACAGGGGAATGTGTTCTAGCAGCCTGGCCATGGCAGAGCCTCCTTGTGCAGTCCTGCAGGGATTACAGCCACACTGACTCCTCCATCAAGCTGCTGAACGGTGGAGTGGATGTAGTGCACGGACTTGGCTAAAACAAGAATTCCCACTGTTCTCCTATGTGATCAGCTCACTCTGAGTTCTGACAGATTCATTTAGGATCAGGTCATCCTTTGGCAGAAAGTGGGTAGGACACAACCCAAGCTATTCCCAATTCTGCTTCTAATTATATTGCAGAAATGACAATCCCACTGGCAGAAAGAGAAATGCTCCAACATCGTAATCATGTAACTGAAGCTGTAATGCTGTCATAAACCATTCTGCCCCTGAAACTACATATTAAAAGGCAACATCTAAAAATTTCAGATTCAAAATCATTGTAATTTGCAAGACTGACCACCTTCCATAAGACTAAAGAGGCAAATTCACTGTCCCTGTTTTTTAAGGGCTCATCTCTAGCTGTGTTCCCTCCTCCTCCCTTGCCTCTCTCAGAAACAATGGTACTGAGGATCTGTTTGTAAAACATAACACGTTGTATAATGTAGCATGCACTCAACAGACCCTGCAACTGATCTCAAGGCAAGGAGAAATAGCACAGTGTGCCTTTCATTTCAGACCTCATCCTTTGCTGGCGGAGGAAAAGATCAGGGGAGTGTCACTCAGGGGCATTGAGGAATTGTCAGAGCCCATCATGCAACCTCTCCCAGTTATGGCTTTCCAGGAGGAGTCTGCGCCTGCCCTTGCAGCTCCAGTTCCAGACAGCAATCCAGCTCAGACACGGGACCCTGAAGAAGACCTTCTCTGCATTGCAAAAACCTTCTCCTACCTGCGAGAATCTGGTAAGATTCAATTGCAAAGTCACAGGGTCAGAAGGGTGCAGGGACACAATGCCACAATCTGAGCACCAGGAAGAATCTCCTGATTCCACTTCAGACAGGAACCTGGTTCCTGTGTGGATGGCTGGCTCTTGTGCACACAGCAAGTGTATCTGCAGTCTCCATACACCATGAACTAATTTATTGCTTTATCTTTTGTAACTGAATTGGGAGAAGGAATGGCAAAAAGCAAATTGCTTTTTCCTCTGTAAACTGCAGCTGCTGCAGCAGCCGCCAGCCTCATCCCAAGCCCCAGCACAGCAATGGCAAGCATAGGCAGGTAACCTTTAGAACTTGGTCTTAATTTGTGAAGGTCTTGCCAACTCTGGCTCTGCTTCCCAGGCCCTCAATGTGGTTGCCCTCAAGGCTTCCCTAAATATACTGCCCGTCCTAGAATATGTTCTTTCCCTAACAAATTCTTTCTCGGATGTTTTTCCAGGTTGGTACTGGGGTTCCATCACCGCCAGTGAGGCCAAGCAGCATCTGCAAAAGATGCCTGAGGGCACCTTCCTGGTGCGGGACAGCACCCACCCCAGCTACCTGTTCACGCTGTCCGTCAAGACCAACCGCGGGCCCACCAACGTGCGCATCGAGTACACTGACGGCAGGTTCCGCCTGGACTCCAACTACCTGTCCAAACCTCGCATCCTGGCCTTCCCAGACGTGGTCAGTCTCATCCAGCACTACGTCTTGTCCTGCACAACGGAAAGCAAGACCGAGGCTCCTTACCCGCCTCCGTCTCCTCTACCTCCCCTGCAGAAAGAGCTGGCAGCAGCTGCGGTACACTTGAAGCTCATCCGGCCGCTGGGCCGCAAGGACAGCATGCCCAGCCTGCAGCACCTGTGCCGGCTGCGCATCAACAAGTGCACGGCCGACGTGGAGCGGCTGCCCCTGCCCCGGCGGATGGGGGAATACCTGAAGCAATATCCCTTCCAGCTCTGAAGCGTGGCCCTTCTGTCTCAGGCAGGAATGAGAGACGCAACCACGAGAACTTTGTGGCTCCATCCCACTAAAGGCGGACACAGCGAAGACCTGATTATCAGCAGAGACTGCATCCATCTTTCCTCTCTCCCCTTCTCTTCACATCCATTCCAGCCCCAGGGAGGAGTGGGTTGTTTCAGTGAGCAACGGGGCACCAGCTGAGCTCTGACCCTCAGGCTGTGCCGGCAGGGGCTGGGAGAAGCTCTGCAGGCATGGCCACACTACTTGAATGTCAGAGTTGCTGTGACACCGGACATGTTAATGTTGTTATTTTTGCTATTTATTTCCATGGTAGTTTCTCTCCTCATGGTATTTTTAAAGCACCTTTTACTTTTTTTTTTTTTTTTTTGTTTCTTTTGTGAAATTAGAGATAGCTTAAAGGCTCCCAGCCAACTGGCAGCTGAAATTCTTTGGGAATTTGGATTTGGATTCATATCCAAACAGCTTCTGTTTGAGCCTGTCCCTGTGACAGGTTACAGGAGTCCACATCCAAGCTCTCCTGGTCTTCTGGGGTATATGAGACTCAGATGACTGTATCCAGACCCACCTCTACAGAGGTTAAGACTATTTGTTAATTCTTCCTTAGCTACAGAGGGTATCACAACCTCAGAGCACAGTGGGAACTCCCAGAGATGTGTGCTGCATCACACGTGGACAGGAGACTTCTTTGAGGAAGCTCTTCTTCCTTGAGAGCTCTGCACAGAGATCTGGATAGTGAGGTTGGGCCAGGGAGCGCTCATCCCATTTTTTTCCATCTTCTCCATCTCTAAAGGGAGTTTGCGACAAAACATTTCAAAACAAGTAATTACAAACCAAATTTTCTCATATGCAGGCAGAAGGATTTCATTTCAGAGCACCCTGTGTTTGGCTTGTGTTTTTAAAGTGCTGTTCCCTGACCTTGCCTGAGACATGGGGCAAGAGCAGGGTCTCCGTGAGCAGGGGCTCAGAGACAGCTCTGCTGGGCTGCACCAGGGACACGCACAGCTTCAGGATATTTATTTATTTATTTCTGGGGTAACACTTAGAGGCACCTCAGCCCACAGAGCTGTCCTTGCTCCCTGCTCCCACGAGGCCACACTGCTGCATGCTCTGCTCCTGGCCAGCATCAGTCACTGGCCATGCGGCTTCTGCCAGCTCCAGGCTGGAGCACAACACTGGAAACCACAATCCAATGTTTCTGTTTGCCAAGGTCCAGACCTCTCCTCCCCCCTGCTCTGACTTGCATGTTTGTTATCCATAATTAGGCTTTTGGCTCTGGGTTTCCTTCTCGCACCCCATCCCGTTCACCCCCTGCAGATGAGGCACAATGGCTCTTCCCCTGCTCTTTTACACACAGGAGGGACAGACAGCAGATGGGATCTGCCCCAAACCAGCACAGACAAGTTGCCCCTTCCTGTTCATTTGCTGAATCTCATAATCTTCACACCTTGCCATCGAGTGATAGTAGAGGAGGGAACAGACAAATTACCATGTGGCTTATTTTGCCCCTAAGACCCCCTGACTTGTTCTAGCATGAGTGAACATGAAGGATTCCTTGTTCATCCCTCCCTGGGACTCTAAGGCTCTGTAAATCAGAATGGACAAACCCCCAGCTATAGCTGAGTGTTAGAAGAGAAAATGGAAAAAGATGGGATGGTGACCCAGGAGACAAGCTCAAAAAATGGGTGAGTTTCTTCCACCCTGTCTTAAAGCTGCCAAAAGGGACAAGATGGCCTGATGTGCTTAGTCAGTGTCCTTTTTTTTCTCTCCACATTTATACAAGTTTGTGCTGTTGCAAGCTTTGTTTTTGATACTTTGATGATTGACAGTGTGCATGTGTGATGTCAGGTTTGCTTTTTGGTATATCCTTCCCCTCTATGGCAGCAAACATGTAAAGGTACTAAATGAGAATGAAAATTTAGAAGGCAGAAAGGAAAACTTAAAAAAAAAATAATATAAATGATAAACCACTGAAAAGGCTTCCTTTTATCCAAACACCTCTATCTGCCTGAGGACACTGGGAACAAGGAAACCACGGCTCTCTGAGGAGCAGCAGTGATCTCAGGGAGCCCACAGTGCTCAGCCACAGGCCTGGTAACTGCACTTGGGGAAAAACAGTTGAAAAAGTGTACAGCAGGAAAGGGCAGGTTGTTCAGCTCTCTGAAACTTGCCTCCTACTTGATCTGTTCTCTGTTGGAGGTGATGGGGAGGTCAAGCTGTGGGTTTGACTCCCTGCTCCAAGAGAGCCCAGGAGCTCCTGGCTGACCCCAGGCTGAAGGCTGTGAGCTCCCACGGGCAGGGACCAGCTCTGTTCTGTGTTTGTTCTGCATTTAGCACAGTAGGGATCTCTAGGTGCTACTGCAATACAACAAATAAACAATACAGTTACTCCAAAAAGTCAGTTTCTTCTATCTTGAGACAGTTTGTTAAAAATTATTTGACTCTGGATTTTAAATAAACATTTTAAATATACTTTAAAGCCACTCAAAGTCTTTGGTAAAATCCAAGTGGATTAATTCATTTTCTGTTTAAAGACATCCTCTCCAAGAACAGAGGGCAAACTCCTGATCATTTTTTTCAAGCAAGACAAAAAGCCTTTCAACAAAAAGAAGGTCCTTCAGATACTGGGAAAGTAAACACTAAAATCCTCAGTGTGGGCCTGGCTCCTACTGCACAGAGATGAGCAGCAGCAGATCCCAAGTCCCACGTTAATAAGGACTAAAGGCACATTTTTTAATGATGTGGAAGAACACAGGAATGATTCTTGTATTGTTTCTGTGTGCCATAGAAAACCAATACAATGCTGGGGAAACAAGGCAGATGATGCTTTGGGTGGGAGACCAGGGCAGATCCATTTTCCCTTTTCTGGGACCATTGGGCTGCAGTGTCCCTGTACCTGTTGTCTGGCCCTGCAGCCTTTGACATCACCTGAGACACCAGACAGCAGGTGGGGAAACCACAGGGATTGGATCTGCCCTATAATGTCAGAGGGAGCCAGAGGACACACCATCTGTCCAGCTTCTGAAACACATGGAACACACTGAGGCAATGCCACTACTGGGAGGTGACTCACTGTGGTCCCTCCGTGCTCCTCTTCCAGGAGAGATGCCCAAGAGATGTCCCCCCATCCTGCCCAAAGCAAGCATAATGTGCTCCCAACCACTGCAAAATGGAAAACACACTAAAAAAAAAAACAAACAAAAAAACAAAAAACCACCAACAAACTGAACTAGTTCCTCTCCCATCCTTCTCCCTCTGTGAATCCACTAGCTTCAAAGTTCAAAATACTGCTTTAAAGTACTCCTGAAGCATGTGCTGTGCTTCCTATGCCAGCCAGGGAGCTGGCATTCCCTAACAAATACTTCCACAATCTCATCAGTGTGAGTGCACAGATAGATTTCCATTGCACACCAAACCAGGAAATGTTGGCAATGCCATAATGTGTTCCAGATCAAGTTGTTAAACAAAAACAATCACATCACACTTGGTTTAACAGGAAATATGGAAAGAGAACTACACAGGGTGGAAGCAAAACACAAAATAAGTGGAAACATGAAAACAAAAGAAGGAAAAAGAGAAAACAAAAGAAGGAAAAGCTGCATCCATCTTTAAAAAGAAGCTTTTCAAATCCTGGAAAAACCTGGAAAGAAAAATGTAACATTTCTGACACATTATTGACTGATTTCTTAATTTCTTAGCTCTAAACTCTTCCTCTGAGTACACATAGGAAACCCTGCTGTTTCCTTTCCACAGGCTGAAGGTGGAGATGATTAGCATGAGCCAGGCTGGTCCTGAGCTGCAGTCACACTTGCTTTTACCTCATCAGCTGTTACCTTAACAACTCCCACTCCTACACCTTCAGTACTTTTCGTGAAATAAAACAGGTTCATGTTGTGGAAACTCCTGTGCTAAACCTCTGTGCACACTGAGCTGAGTTTTACAGTTGAGTTCCAGATCTCTGGAACCAGGAGCATTTGTGGCAATGCATGCTGGCCTTTACCAGCACTGCAGTACAGCTGCAGCTCCTCTCCCAGTGACACCTGTATGGTTTGTTGAGCCAATGCACAACAATTTGGATTTTCTCTTGGTTTACAGTTTCTGTTTGCAGATAGAAACCTGGGTGTGGAGCCCTCAGAGAGTCTGAAAAGCAGACTGATAGGACTGGGAATTGAAATCCCAGTCCATGATTGAAAGCACACTCCTGTGGCCCACTGCCACAGCAGAACTCCCGTGCAGTTTGTCAGGCACATATGGTATCATTTTCTGTCTTAAATCACTAGCCTTATGAAAAAGCAACACATGCAAGGGTGAAATAACCAGTTCACATGCACAGATCCCTATCCTTTCTAACTTCCTGAAACCTTAGTCCTTTCCCTACATCCTCTCAGGTGCCCAACATTCCCCAGTCCAAGCCAGGGGAACCAGCATCAAATCAAGTGAATCAGCAGAGTGTATTTACTTCTCTTAGGATACACATGGTTAGGTGTTTCTAGTTACTGACCTACTACATGTCATTTCTAGTCCAAATTCCATTGTCAGTCCTACCTGCAATCTGTGAAATTAAGGGAATTAAAACCAAAATTAACTGGACACTGTTTGTGTAGCTGTTCTGCCAAACATGTTCTTGTGTTCAAATCTGTCAGAAGCCAGTATCACAGCCCTCTCCTACATGTCCCTAATGGTTGCTGTGACCCATGCAATCCTGATGGAATTACAGTATCCTCTTCCCCAGCCCAGAAATCATCAGCAGTCCAATGGTCTGGAGTGGAGGGTAAAACAATATCCAGTGAAGATGTGCCAGAACAACTCTGGATGCCAAGTAACATCCTCCAGTTCCCTCAGTTCTGAACAGCATTGTCACAACATCCACATCATGCTCTCTGTGACCCCCACCCATCATTCACAGGGGGAACAGGAGAAAAACCCATCAGTCTGAGCAGCTCCTTACAAAAAAAAGCCAGTCAGATAAAAATAAGGTATTACTTAGAGATCTGCCCTGTCCTTGGGCAGAAACATTCCTCCCCTGTCTGTTCACAGCAAGCTAGCTCTGAATTGGGAAGAGGGAGTCAAGGCAAGGCAGAGCTGCCAGCATTGCCCAACTCAGGGCAGTGAGGAGGCCCTGGCTGCTCTGAGTGTTGATAACACATTCAGACTCAGACATGTCTGCTCCCTGCCCACACCCAGGCCTGCCTCTGTGGGCTTTTTATAATGCTGGGTGCCAGAGCCCAGGCAGCAGAAACACGTGGAGGCACGGCTCTATCTGGAGGCTAATGCTGCCTGGAATGAACCTGGTGTTGATCTCCCACTGCCACTTCCTGAGAAACACAGCCCAGCATGAGGCTCCTGCTGCTCCCCGAGAAACACAGCCCAGCATGAGGCTCCTGCTGCTCACAACACAAACAAGTGCAGCAAGTGGCCCTGGGGAGCAGGCACGACCCTGCAGCATCCATCAGACATCTGTCATCACCTCTGCTGTGCAGCAAAAAACATCCTCAGGGAAAAATGACAAAGTGGCCCTAGCAATAAAATTAGAATCTTTCAGTGTTCAATTATGTGGACTAAGGAGTCTACATAAACATACTCTTCAAAACTTTAGCAAGAACTAGTAATTTTTCCTACTTGAAAATAACACATTGTTCAGAAAAAAAAGGCTATTGGTAGGTAACATATTGACCAGAGAGAAGAAAAGTAATTTTAAGGGCTTCACTGTTAGCCTGGGCACTAAATTTCAAAAGAAAATTATGGAAATTAAACCACAATTTGGACTTTAAATCATAACAATCTTAACATAATAATTCAGAGTGGTTTTTTTTGGATTTGGAAAGGGGAGGGAAAACAACAAAGTTTCAGAACTCCAGCTTATATTCACTACAGATGAGACAACAAAAAAGGAAGTTTTACTGCAAACCACTGCTGGCTTAGTCCTTTAATTCCCCTGTAACCAGTTGTGGCAGTGGTCATGGCTGGAGAGAGGCTGTTGGCCCATCAATCCCCCCTGTTGCAAAATCCTCATTTGATTAATTTAAATATAGGAAAGAACACACCCAGAGGAAGCAGCCTGGTCCAGCAAAGGAAAGGGTTCAGTCAGAACTGCTTCACCTTGACATACCAACCTAGATCTGCAGAGAAGGGTTTCATTTCATGAACAAGAGCTACCTTCCTCCTGTTGCTCCTCTTCTTCAGACCTCACTGGCCGGGTTTTCCCCTCAATGCCATTACTTCCTAAATGCAGTATAAATGCACTTGCAGCAGCTCAGACTTGAGTTGCAAAAACCAAACACAATGTTAGTTTTTGTCAAAATAGCTATTTTAAGAGAACACTCTATGTAGCCAGGGAAGGCATTTGTTTTAATGTCTCCCCATGGTACTACAGTGACAATAAAAGCTTGGTTACTGCAGCATTAGATTGCCCAAACAGACCATCAGAGACTTGGTATTTCTCAAAAACCTGATATAAATATGCCAGATGGAAGGGCAAAGGAAGAGCTGGTCAATCAAAACTCAGTGGCAGAGCTTAGCCAGGACTGGACTTCCTTGGACTCTGGCCTGGGCAGTAACTCCATCATGTGACTGCCTGGCTCTGGAAGATACACTGCAACTTTTCCAACTGTGGCTCTTGGAGAAATGCTGCCCTTGCTGAAACAGCCCTGCCATGGAAACCTGTAAAACACAACGGGCTAAATCCAGGTTCCTTTCCCAAGGAGCAGGATGGGAATTCATTTACTTCAGGGCTGAATTTGGTTCACTCCATATTCCTAGTTTTACAGACAAAAATTTTATCCCTGGTGAAGTTCTGATACTAATTTGTCTTCAAGGGAAATTGTAACATTAAAGTGCTGTTGATTTAACACAGGAAAACCCTTTCCTCACACACTGTCTCCAGCATACACAAACCCAGCATGGAGGTTTTTCTTTTAGAAGCAGAAGGAAAGCCCATGGTGCAGTTTACAATTAAGTTCTGGCTTTCTTGAATTCACCTACAAACATTCCAGTCAGAACATGTGCAATGCTACTTCGGGATGTAAACATCAGCCTGTGGAAAACTGAGCAGCCAAGCCTGAATTGATCTCAGCAAACTTGTTTCACCTTGGCTAGGACAGAGCTTTCTGTGATGACAACTCCTATAAACAACAGATCTGGATTATATCTGGGACAAAGAGACAGCAAGACCCACTGCTCATCTCCTGGGACACCCTTCCCTGCCAGCTGTCCCTCACTGCCTGCTCCTTGTGGGCTCACTCAGTGCGAACGGGCAGAGATTTAATAGCTTCTCATAGACTGCAGAGTGTTTAATGTCAGGGCTGTTTCCTCCCTAGAACAGCAACATGGTTTCAATCTAGCTTACAGAAGACAGAGCTGTGTTTATACTTGTCAGAAGTTACCCAATTTGGCAAGGATTCTTCCCATCATGCAAGTGTCACCGCAGCCATTGCCAAACACTGCAGAGGCAGAGTTCAAAACACTACCTCCAAGCCTGGAATTATGATGAAGAAATATGTTGCCCAGTGCATATGCTATATGTTTGCACTTGTCTGAAAGTGCTCAGCACTAATAAAAGGTGTTATTATAATTAAAACATAAATCTGAAATAGCCTACAGCATGACCTAATATTATTTATTATTTCCAGGGAACATTTTGGAAAATCTAACTTTTTGAAAATACCTCACTCTCTTCTAAGCCCTTGGTTTTGGAATACTCCTTACATTCTTTTGAGATTCTTTGTAATTTACCTCTTTTAGTGCTGTTCCCCCCAGTCTGTGCCATGGAACTCACCTTGGCTGAGAGGCACTGGGCAGCATTTTGGGAAGAATAAGACACAACAGCACAGCAAGGCTGGGATGGATCAGCAGGGGCAGAACAATCTGGGTGGGGGCTGACATGGAGACTCCATATTACTCTTTTCTTTCCAAGAACACAGGAGATGGAAGGCTTCCCTGTGCACACAGAACCTTTTGTTGCTGATGAACGCCTTTGGAGCAGGGTTAGCATGACCTGCCAGGCATCTGGGCCAGGACTCTCCAGAAACAGCCACTCCAAGCCCCAGTGTGCAGATGTTGGAACACTCTCCCTGCCCTGGGATACTGAAAACCAGCTGGGAAGAAGAGTTTGCCATGGAGCTTGCAGGAATCACTTTGGTGCAGAAGGTGTGGATTGTGTTATGTGGGGAATAGCTGCACTCTCCACAAACCAGACTGGGCTCCCTCACCTACAGTGCCCACAACTCCTTCAGTCATCTCTCTTCATCCACAGCAGCTTCCATCTGACATGCTTATGCACCTCAGGCTGCACACAACCTTCCAGCTTGGCTCTGGGGTAAGGGAGGATTTTCCTGTGCCTTGCCAACCCACAGCAGGTGGGGAGGAGGCCTGGTGCACACCATGGGCCCCTTCTGTTCAGAAGGGCCATGTGAGGAAGGCACCTGAAGGCAGTTTTGGCATCCCTTAGCTCTCTCCTACCTGGCTGGAGAGTACAGCCTGAAAGAGGAAACTTCACTACATAAGCCAGAACAAGTCAGGCACACAGCTGAAAACAAAATAACTTGTGCCAGTGTCAAGTGACAGTGTAACACTGACTGGAGCAGTAAGTGAAGATGTCACATGCTGGCTTCTGCTGTTTCCTAAGATAGAAGTGCATTGGCATTAACAGAAAATATGCATTGATCATCACGTTGGTATTAGTGCTTATACAAACCATCATTCCAAAGGGATGGTTCAGCACAGCTACTGGAAGTGGAAATACTCCACCCATCTTGGATGAGAAGACAGGTGTGTTCAGAAAAGTCCACTCCATAACACAACCAGACAACCCCATCACATATTATCAATCCTGACCTACTTGACTAATAAACAATAACAATAATATATTACCCTGCTTACACATCTCTCCCCAGTTTGCAGGAGGCAACAAGCAGAATTTTGCACGGTAATTTTGCAGTTTATTTTGCATTTGCCTTTTGGCCTATAATTACTCCAATAATCACCTCGTTAGTCTCAGCTCTTCTTAGAGGAATTAGCTGATGGAACATTCCTGTCAAAGAACTTCTTAAACCAAGGACAATCTTTGTCCTGTGAAGAAACAGGAAAAGAAACATTCTCTCCTTATGCTTGAGTTAATGAAATAGGAAACTGTCAAAGAAGCTGTTTTTTCTCTCCTCCCACTTCCCACCAGCAGCATTGCTCTTCAGCCTATTACTTAGGTGAGTTAAAACCCAAAAGGTCTACAGGAAATACTGTATATCCTATAGGGATCCCTACAACTATCATCATCAATTCCTACTGCAGAGAAGCAGAAAGCTCTCAAAATTCCCAGTTATTGACCAAACAAATGACCTAATGCAAAGGGAACACGTTACAGACACTGGTGGTTCCAGGTAACCCTGGAGCTCAGGGAACAGCCCAACAAACAGCGGGTGACGCAGCCAGCTGAGGTCACACTGCTCACGGGGTGTACCTTGCCCAGCTCCAGAGATATAAATATTCCCAGTGCCTGGCTCTTCCAAGGGGTTTGCTTTCCAAGATGTGCACTTCAAATGATGATGTCATAGCAACCAAAGTATAAAGGAATTATTTTTTTTTTACCCTTTCCCTCCAGCCTTCCTAATGCTGATATAATCAGTGCAGCAGTGCTTGTTTGGAGGCAGCTGGTGATTAAAGCCTACAAAAGGAAGCACTTCAAGTTCTGTCAGGGAACACAGACTTTTCATGTCTGTTTTGCCTTGTAGAGATTGCTTTTTGATGCAAAGGGAAGTAAGTCAAATGAGGTTTATATGTTATGCTGCCAACCAAAGGAAAAGGGGAAAACCCAGGCCCTTTAGCTTCTCTGCCATGAGGTATTCGTGCCAGCTGGAATTACTGCCAAAGAAAGAGTGCAACTCATTACTGGGGAAGACACCCCCAAAAGTCCACCTATGTGAAGAATGCCAGTGAGTAAAGATGGTTCCTACAGACCTCTTAAGTTTCACCTCCCAGCCCCAGTTTTAAACCTTGGGACCAGTGATATGCCAAGATGATTACGTTAAAAATCAGCATGAAATGTGTTCTCAAGTCCAGCCCCATTGACACAAACCCCTTAACCTGACCCTTATCCTGAAAGAACCATGGCTGGGATACCTTCTAACAGCAGCAAGGAAAAGGAGAATGGTAGAAGAATAGAAGAAAAACTGTAAATAGTTAAAGCAATGACTATCACTACAGCAAAATGTCAGACACTGTCCATCTGCACTGAAAAATCTCTGAATTTTTGAATTTTTTGATTGTTTAGATCTATGAACCTTAGCAACACTTCTTCTTTTTCTCCTCCTTTCCCACTTGAACTATGTGCATGCTCAAGGAACATAAGGAAAATTAGCAAATAGAGGAAGTTTCCTCTTTGGTTCCTCTTTCTGTTTTGCAGAGATGTTGGGCCTTTGTGTGTCCTCTCCATGACCTCCAGTGGGGAGGCAGGAACAAAAAGGCTGAGGACAGCAGGACCCAATGTACATCTCCTGCATGGTACTTGACAGAAGTACCTGAATGGGTGGAGTTTTCATTTTATTCCTCGTTCTGCTCTCCATGCTGGAGATCTTCTTCCACATCATCAGAAAATACCTGAGTGATACAAAATTATCAGTGGTGACCAGCCTGCCCTTGAGACGCACAAAGGCAACCACAAGGTTCAGCAGCTGAGGATAAACTAGGATGCTAAAGGCGCTTCAAACCCTACACAGTTACCAAGGAACAATTTAACTTCTGTTTTCAAAGGCCAGCTGTCCCTGTGGAAAGTGGGTCATTTCTTCTACATCAAAGTCAAAGCAGCCCAACCAGAGCTGTGTTCACTCAAACCAGTTATTCTGCGTGCACCAGGCAGCTCCTACTCCTATCTTACACTAAAAGCAATCCTGTGCACCTTGTCAAAAACCCTTTGAACCACCCAAGAACAGAGCTTGAATGATTCCTTTATCCCCAGGGATGCCACAGGGCTACGTGAATGCTTCCCGTTGGGTCAATGGATTTACAGACAGTGATGTGGAGAAAGGGGCTGCCCATGGGTGGCCTGGAAAGGACCCTGGGTGAGGGGCCAGGAGACCAAAATGTGCTCAAGTCCCCCAGGCTGCCTCCTCTGACCCAGAGGCTCCCTGGCGCCTGGCCGGCGCCGGCGCAGCGGGAACGGCCTTTGCGGACAGTGGGCAAAGCGCCCGGCGCCAGAACAGGCAGGGCTCGACCCAGGCCTGAGGAGTCTCACCAGGGCAGCTTCCAAACAAGCCCGACAGCAATCCCAGAGAATTGCTTATGGCAGCACGCGAAGGGGTTGGTTCTCCACGCCGCCGCCTCCGCTGAGCTCAGCCCCACACCAGCAACCTCGACACAAAGCGAGCCAGGCCCAAAGTTACTCTGTGCAAAGGTGACTCTTTCTTGCCCTTGCAACGCTGCCTCAAATCTGAGCAAGAGCAATTTGCAAGTGGCCCAAGCTCCCTTCTTCCCTGCACTGCCAGAGGAGACAAGTGCATCGGAGGGGTAGGACCATAAAGGAAAGCACCAGTGGCTTCCCTTGTCCCCACAGCAATCAATGCCACATTTCTGATCCTGGCTTTATGCCCAGGAGGCAAAGCTGTCCCCGGCTTCTCACCACAGAAAGTCTTCTCTTGGTCCTTTCCCTCTCAAACTGCAAACTCTGGCTTGACCTCTGATCCCAGAGCTCGCACCCTGTGCTCTGTTGCTCTTGCACAAACCCCAGTGCTGTGCTCCGTACTGCCCTTCCTCCCCACCGTGCTGGAGGCAGCTCTGCTGAGCAAGGAACTGCTGCTGCTCCCTGGGAGCTCACCCTGATGGAGCAGGAGCAGGGCAGCACTGCAGGACCTGAACAGGCCTGACTCCTTGCTAATAAGTTTTTCATGGAAAGTTGGATCCTGTTACTAATTACATCTAGCTACACACTTCTTATGATAAACACCTCATCCACCCTGTGTTTACTTGACAGAAGAGAGTTAAGAGGATTTGCCTGGAAAGGAAACAACTACAACCAGCATTTCTTCATGCTGTCTTCATACAACATATCTGATTACTTTTACTTCTCTGTGCTGTTAAATGTCAAGTTCTTTTGTTATAAGTATTAGACTTATTTATCTATATATATGAAAATATATATACACACACATTTATATAAGTACTATTCTTATTTTTTTGAGTCTCCAAAGCTGACCAAATGAGCTTGGAAAAAGAAATTTTAAATTGTACTCAATCCCCCTGCTTGGAAAAGTACTTTTTGCCTTTTCTATATGGTACACTAATACTTTGTAATTATGAAGAACTCCTCCCATATGGTGGAAAATGTGGTGCAGCTCCCAGCGAAGTCACCCAAGTGTGTAGAGAAGGGCAGGTCACAACCACTCTGTGTAGCAGTGGTCACAGTCAGCCTAACAAAAGGCTTTGATGTGGGAATGGAGGAGCCAGTGGGGGAAACTCAAGTTCCTGGGGCAGAGAGAGTCCTTTCTGATTTTCTCTAGCCAAGAAGCAGGGTTATATTTGCTGCTGGCTGAGCATGATCTATGGATCAAGTGTGACATCAATAGCAGTATCTCTTTCTTCTGCTTAAACTCTGAAAGGCCACCTGTGCAGGCAAGAAAACTTTAAATCTTAGTGCCAGTGATGCCTGAAGTCTGAGGTGAGGCTCACCCCACACTACAGGAGTGGGAATCAATCCTGAGTGCATAACTCCTCAGAGCAAGAGTCCTCCTGAGAGCCCAGCAGAGCCTGCAGAAGGGTGGCAAATCCCTGCACTTCAGAGCACCCCAGATCCCCCATGTTCTGGTCTCAGTTTCAGGCACAAGGTAATTCAGTCATTTCAATGAGTTACATAAAATCAACCTCTAGGAAGACACCAAGAACACAGAGCACAAGCACTTGAAATCCAGGCACTGCCTTGGTTCACTCTCACTTCATAACAAAGACATGGTTTCAGCTGCCCTTCCTGAGCTCAGGGCAGCTGAAACCATGATCTCCAAAGGTTTGCAGCCTTCAGGAATGCTCTCATGCAAAGCAGCATTTTCCTACAAGGCAGGTTCAGTCTGACAAGGCACCAGCAGCATCCTGTGCCTGCTCACACCTCAGGCTGCACCCACAGGACACTGCACCCAAAGCAAGCAGGGGTGGGAAGAACCTTCCAGATCCTTCCACTGCTATCTTATTTCCAGATTGTAACACAGGCAGATTTTTCATTTAATGTGACCTCCTTTAGGCCCCTGCCATAAGGACTGAGGTGGTATTTTTCCCTTCTTCCCTGGCTGCCCTCAAGCACAAGGCAACAGATATTTAGTCCAGATAAAAAAAGATACCAGTGATTCTGTAAATATCAAAACATCTGTGGGATGACTGATCCAAAAAGATCAGTTCAGGCCTTATCACCAACCCAGCCCAGAAGTACAAGTGAGGAAAAAGGTTAAATCACAGCTACAAAATTTGCAATTCATGTTTGTTCCTTTAAAAGGAACAAACATGAATTGCAGGAGAAGCAGGAACAGTGCAAGTAAATAGTGAAAGGTGAAGGAAAACATCACACAAATGGGAATATGATGTAGAATTACAAATCTCTAGTTTAAGAAAGGAGTGGCAAATTTATCTGCTGAGCTTTTGGGTCTCTGAAGAAGAGCAGGATGCTGACAGCACCCACAGGGTGCCTGGGGGCACAGAACCACAAAAGGATGGCCCAATGTCCTTACTGCACAGGATGCTGCATTAAGACCCTACTGACGTGATTGAAGCTGTGTGTAACACTCACTCCCTCCCTTTCCCTGTCAGGCTGCAGAAAGGCAGCTAAATGAGCTCTTAAAGCCATCCAGGCTCAGGCAGCCCTTCCCCCATCAGGTTTCTGTGGAAAGCCCGTTGCTCCCTGGGGTCATTTCCATTGCGCTTCAGCTCTTCCAGGAACTGAGCCATGCTGACAGCAGCCCCTCCTCTGCCACACGCCCAATCAGTGCACCGAGGGAGGGATTTCTAAGGAAAATAATTGAACAGCTTTATCACAAAGAAAAAAAAAAAAAAAAAAAAAAAAAAAAAAAGGAAAACACTCCACCCAACCAAAATCTACTGCTTTGCTCTAAGAGCAAATTCTATGAAACACAGAAAACACAGAAAGGAAGATGGATCAGCTGGAAATATTGCCTAGGGAAGCACACAAAGCCAAAAATGAACTTTCCCTGAAGTCTGGAAGGAACCACACCTAGCCTTCACCTTACAGTGACAAGGCGGGGGGGTGTCTCAGTTTGGGAAGCAGTGCCCAGAAAGGAGGTAAGATGGAAGCCTCACACAGTTTTAGTGAAAGCTGTGGGGCAAAAATCCACTGGGAATTGACCCCGAGACAGGAATTGCTGCTCACTGTGCAAACCCATCTCCAGTGATCACGCAGTGAAGTGGGGGAAGGAAGGCCAAGGACAGTGAGCCCACAGCCTTTATTTGTGGAGCTCCAGTGGTGTGTGCTCTCCTGCTCCAGGCTGCTGGAGCAGATGGCTCTGAGCTGTGCCACTGCAGCACCTCCTGCCAGACAGGGGGAATGAAGCATGCAAACACCCCCCATTTGCATCCTGGCAGCTTTAGGGGCTCAGTGTTTCCAGCTGTGGGGTCAGGGAGGGCTGTGCCAGTGGGGCATCGGCCCCTGCATTGCCCTTTACTGTTATCACAGATGGTTTGTACAGCCTTTGAGCTGCTTAAACATCCCCTTGGGACTGGGAAGACAGTCGATAAAGACAACTGCTAATGCCTTATTCCAGGAAATTGCCTTGTTTCTAAACATTTCACCTGCTTCTGCTCCCTTCAGCCTTCTCCCAGACAGTCTCATGCAACAGGAGAATAAACTAACAAACAAGAAGGCAAACAAAGAGGGAGAGATACCCAGTCTCAGGAGGGAATTAATACACTGGCACTACATCATGTTGGAGCCATATGGTGCTGTGAATACCTTTGGAAGCTTCCTATCCACTGCTGAGCAAGAAATCTGCACAGGCCTTCCTCAAACCCCACCCAGGAGCCAGGGAAAACAGGGAAAAGTTTCTTCCAAGGACAGCACTAATTTAGGTTGGACAGATGTCTCCCCTGGCTAAGGAGGCAGGGAGTGTCATGCCTTCTGCACCTTCTTTAGGAAACCACAAAAGGACCAGGACAGTCTTTAAACATTACACTGTTAACTATTCCCACTTGTCTCTAGCTGCTCCATACTCCCTGGGGTGCCAGCCCTGGCTGTCAGCAGCAATTCCATGGAGCCCAGCAAGTGGGATTTTCCACTGAAATCAGTTCCACTGAACACCCTAGAGGAGGAAGGGGTGGCACAGAGAACACCCCAGAGGAAGAAGGGGAAAAGCAAAAACAGCCCATGGCACAATGCAGTTAGCCAAAGGGCTGTGGGCAGCCAGTCCAATCTGCAGGGGACACAGCCATGCTCACTGTCCAAATTCCAGGCATTGCTCATAACTCACAACGAAACTTGCTCAGGCAGGAATTATATTACATAAAATATCTGAAAGAAAGGGGTTCTCTTATGGGACAAAGGAAGTATTATAGCAATAAATTTGAGTGTTTAGAGAGGGGGAGGATCTGTTTGCTTTAGGACTCCAGTTTCCCATAGGAAAAGTAAGCTGAACATCTTCCTTATCCTTCAGATTAGGTAACAAATTCATAAAAAAATTAACTCCTTGACAGCTCGTCCGAGGAATCATTGCACAGCTTGTTTGAAAGCAAGCAGCCAGAAAAGTTGAGACTTGTTTCACCCTTTGCAGACACATGTAACAAATGAGTTACCTGCAAACTTCAAAGCAAACCTTTGCTAGGAGGAAAGTCAATAGAAAATGCAACAATGCATGGATCAAAAATCCCTCGAGACTTCACAGACAAACAATATAATTGCTCTACTTCTCTGCCACTGATCTACAACAACAGCAAGAAGTTTCTGTGTCAAATCACCCCTCTTTCTTGGCAGTCAGCAACAGCTGAAATGCAGGGTCTATCCATATGAGCAGCAGCTGATAACTGAGAGAATGACACCGAGCATCTGCATCAGTTGCAGAAAGAGAAAATGGGAGAAGAAAGAAAATATCTTCCCCCCCACCATTTTCATATAGAATTTTCTGGTTTCTTCTCAACTTCCTCCTGTCTCTTTGCTATAGCAAAGCAACAAGTCACAAACCCAAGGATCCTGGGTATTTTAAACAAATGCCTGCATCCAAAAGGAGGATATTTGGTGAGCAAGGTAAAAACATAAACATGAAAGAAAAGCTACTTCTGCTCTTTAGCTACATTCAAGCTCAGTGGAGATGCTCTGAAAGAACTGGGAATAACTCCCTTAGAGCAGAGCATCTACAAACAAAGCAAATATAATTGATCTCTCAGCTCCTGAATGACTCTGCACAGAAAAGTAACAAGAAGGGAGCTGAACTTGTATAGGGGAAAAGGAAGACTCCAGCTGAAGAGTTCACAGGCAATCTTTTCTTCAACAGCTTTATTCACTAGCACCTGCATCAGCTACACACCAGCAAAAACTGGGGGAGACCAGGAAGAAGCTGTGCCAAGGAAACACCCTCTGCCCAGCACTCACACTTGTGGTATAAAAGCACAGCAGGGAGAGGGCTTGAGGGAGGGTGGACTGGAGGGGCTGAGTTCAGGATTTCAGGTGTTTCTAGGTGAGCAAGAAGCAAGAGAAACCCCTGCAGACCATGGGCAGGAAGGATGCTCCAAGTGCAGCTGGCAGAGCTGCTCCTGCCTGTGGCACCTGGAGACCCCAAGATCTGGTGATCTCCACTGTGCCCTCCCTCCATGTACCCCTGATGGCAGGGGGCCTCTGCCCATGTCCCTGCAGAGCACATGAAGTTCTTAGAGGAACATTATCCTAGCACAGCACTGCAACTCTTTTGTTATCTTTCTAGGAAAGAGCTAAGCCTTTTGATCTCGTACCAAAAACTGAAAAGCAAATTAAATGTTAATAAAACCTTAATAAAGAGCTACTCTTATGCATTTTAATCAGTTGTTCATAGAAACCAAACACATATAATAGACTAAGAAAATGAAAGGCAACAAGGAAGTTGCTATGGCTTTGATAAAACAGCTACTCTAGCCTCATAATCCTGTGAATGCATGAAGGTCTTTTACATGAAGAGCAAGAACAGCTGCCTCCCCCTCAGACATGAGCATATGCTTCTTCCCAAACTCAGGGCATATATGAGCTGAAAAGACTTTGTTGGCTCTCATTTTGTGGAAGTTTCTCCACAGTGGAAAAATACAGAGGAAATAACAAAGAATGCAGAGGAGGAAAGATGCAAAAGCAGTATCAGAAGGTCTAATCAAACATTAGAAGCAGAATTGCAATAAATAAATGGGGAGAAAGAGGTTTGGGGGCTGACTGATACCTGAGAAAGGCATTAAATGTTAAAGAAACAGTCTAGGGGAAAGCTGAGAGCATTAAACAAACAGCCCCAGAGGACAACACACTTGCTGTCTGGAGCACAATGTGACAGAGCTGTGGTTGTCAGCCCAAGTCAAAAAAGAGCAGTGAAATTCAGGGTGAGAGTTGGTACAGAGTTTACAGGTCTTGAAAGAGAAGGACTAGGCTGGAAATAGTGTGCAAAATGATAACATCCCAATGAAATTCACAGCAGTGGTGAAGGCAAGGCCTAGGAGACTCATCTGGTCTGGTTAGAAGGCTAGAAAATGTGAGTCCTTCCCTCCTGTCTTTGAGCAACTCATGGTAGGTTAGCTCAACTCTCCAGGAAAGAGAGACCCACCACACATGCCCTACCCAAAATCTGAGAAGGCAGGCACTGTCTGCAGCATTGCTACAGTGACTGAGAAAAGTGCTTTGGAAGCCAATATCCAACTTAACAACTTCCTCAATTCCCTGCTAATTTGAAGTCAACCCAAAGCAACTCAGTAACTGCATGTAAAAGATGTGTTTAAAGCCAAGTGCTGTGAGAAACTCACTCTTCCCAGGCTGCCAGCAGTATGTGAAATAATTTTAACTTTTAAGTGGGCAGCAAAAATAACATTAATTTGTCAGTGTCATGCTGAGTATTTTCCTTAGAAGCTCTGCAGGGCTTGAGAGAAAAGCTCCCATCGTCTCCTGCTTTGGAAGGAGGGAACACACAGCAGAGGCCTGAACCCAGGACAGGCCAAGGACTGATGAGTCGTGGCACTGGGAAGCACAAAATGTGGGACAGCAGCACCAGGCAGTGGAAGTCAGTCTGTCTTGCTTCACTTATTCAAGGCCACGTGGTTTTGGGATGTTTCAGGGTCCCAAAATCTCTGTCTGAGCTCCTGGCACCCTCTCTGACTCCTACCATGGAGATGATGACTGATGGCGGGAAATTTTGACCTTTTAACTCCATATCCCTTTTCTAAATTCCTGTGGTCACTACTGCTGTCTCTTATGTAGCAAATTCCTTCTCTGGATCCCTCAAGAAGCCAAACAACATTCTGTAGTAAAGAGCTGAGCCGGGCATAAATCTCCAGCCCCTCCAGTCTCTGGTAATCTTCCCACTGCCGTGGCCTGATTCCAAGCTTTTGCCCCCGGCCACGGGGGAGCCTCAGGTCACCGGACGAGCTCTTTTGCCATGCTTGGAATGGCAGCGAGAATTCCCTGAAGCGTCCCGCAGGGCCCGGGGCCGCGGTTCCCGGAACTGGCGGCTGCTGCCTGGGGCCGAGCTGTTCCTAGAACCGCCGGGGCTGCGCTCCCCCCGGCAACGGGGACACGGGGGGGGGCCAGGCCACGGCACGGGGGAGGGAGGATGGCAGCAGAGAGGCCACACCGCACAGACCCTTCAGCTCTCCAGACATTGCCCTCTCCTTCACGTCAGTCCCAGAAGGATTGTTCTGACCTGCTTTTCTCAGCGCTGGCAGGGCGGAGATGCTGCCCAGCTGCAGCCTGTCTGCACTGGCAGCAGCGGCTCGCACCTCTCCCCCAGCTCCCCTGCCCGGCGCTGCCTTCCCTGCCCTGCCCTAGCCCAGCTTTGCTCTCAGTAATTTCAGCCCCTACGATTGAAAACGACTCTGCCAAAGGCAGCAGCCACGCCCGAGTATCACTCTGAAAATCCTTTCTAGCGTCAGCACACATCATACCAGGAACCATCAGCGATAATGAATATCGCCAAGATGGAAATGTGCCATGCAACAGAGAGGTCTGAACTAGGCTGAGCCTAGCACAGGCAATCCAGGCTGGGCATAATCTCCAGTACCAGCAGGGCAGTTGTGCACAAGGAGCACACAGCAGGGCAGTCCTGGGCCCTCATTTTACAGAGCACCTTTTCTACCTCAGGCTTTTTCAGGAGCCTGAGGCTCTCGGCTCCTAACTCGGCTCCAACCAGCTCTGTGCACAGCCAAGCACACACCTAGCTATAAAATTTATTTCTAGATAAATAGATGGCTATAGCATGAGCCAAGACATGGCTGGGACCAAGTTCTTAGCTAATCCCATGCAATTTCTCTGGCTCAAGAAAACTCTGCCAAGCCGACGGAGAAGGAACCTGGCCAGTGTCTGGGTTCCCCCAGCACAGCATTTAGCTGCAGACATTTAGAGTTTACAGAAGGAAGCTTGCTGAGCACCTGGCTGACAAGTAACAGCCAGAAAAACCCAGGACATGGTGGATGAAAATCAGGAGCTGAAGGAAAGTAAATAAACTAAATGGATTTCCCTGCTATTGACAGCACATACTTTTCCTTCAATCATCTGCACTGCCATGAAAGGTGATGATATTGCTCCATTTACTGCGTTTTTCCTGGCCTGTCCCCAAGGCCACAATACTGTGTGTTTATTTAGTTTTTCATAAGGTCAAAGAAGCATATTAGGGTAAAACAGAAACTTTACTATGGACTTTCACCTTTGGGATCTTAAACCAAGTGTGACAACTGCAATGAAAAATATTTACAGCTGTCTACACATATTGGTAGGGAGGGCTTTTGGACGAAAGAGGGCTTTCAATCCCACATCCTTCTCAACAGCTTCCTTAAATATTATTTATTACACACAAGAGGAAAAAGAATAAAACGTCAAGATTTAGACTGTACAACGATCCCAGAACACACTACCAATCCTTTCAAGCCATGAATCACAGACGAGTGAGGCACTGGTCTGTGTGGAAGAATTCCAGCAATAAGCACTGTTGTTAGAGAGCAGGTACCTGGGGCCTCTGTGTTCACACACCAGCTTAAATGGGTGGGGAGAAACTGGAGCAAGCAAGTGATGTGCAATACTGCCTTTTCCACAACATCCAAAGAAACACCTTGGATAATCAGCTTACTTTTCTTGGAAACCTCAACAGGCTGGAACTTCACATACTTGCACACCTTGAGATGTGCTTTGTAAAATCAGGCCATTGAGCATGCACAGTGCCCAAAAGGCACTCTGGCCTGCTCTTCACAGCCCCATGGTCTGTTTGGTAGACAGTCCTTTTCCTGGTTGTAGTGGCCAAAGAAACAGCCAGAAATCAAGAGGACCGTGACACTGGTCTATAACTTGGTCTCACTTTTCCAGAAGGAACAACTGCAAATGAAACCATCCCTTGCTACACAAGTGGAGAACAAACAGCAAAAATCCACATGCCATGACACCTTGAGAGGTCAGAACATGCCAAATGGGGAAGGCCAGGAGCTCTTGCTGAAAACCCACTCACATTGACTCTGGACAAACCTGCACTGGCTTTGACCCAGCAGCACAATGTCTACAGTGACCCTATAGGAATGCAGAGCCTGACTTCCCTCAGATCCAAGCCTCTTTCTGACACAGAAAGACATAAAATACACACCAACATCACCAGAGGCAGCTGTCTTAACCAGTTGCTTTTAAGCTGCAGCCCTTAGGACAGGGGGTTTCCGTGGATTACTGCTGGCATCCACAAAATATGACTAACTAGAGGATGTCTACTGTCAGGAGGACTTTCTGGTGGCAAGTCTTGAGTTACTCATGTTGAATGTGTTGACAACCAGTCCCCCAATGATAAGTAGCAAACAGTTTCCCTGAGTCTCTGAATGCCTTGGATGTGAGCTGACAGGTGATGCTCCTCTTCCTCCACCCATACACTGAGTTATTTTCACTCTTTCTTAATTTAGCTCCTCATCTTAAATTCCAAGTAGTTTCCTTGAGCACTCATCTCTAAAACTGAGACTAAAATACAGCAGGTCCAGGAATGTGAAATAGCTTACAGATTCATCCCAGATACGTGAAAAGGTTAACGATGTTCATAACCCCCTCAGCACCAACATCATGTAAAGCAGAACCCCCTTTTTGAGTGGCAGAATGGCAGCATCAGATGAGCTGGGCAACAGCTTTAAGGAAAATTCTTTGGAGGTGGGAGCTGGGCCTCATCAGCTCTCCTATAAGGATCCTAGGAGAAAATTACCTATTAGATATTAATGTCCGGTGTGTGTGGGATAAACATGCAACAGACACACGGAAAATGTCTTCAATCTATTCAAGTTACAGCTGCTGTAACTCAAACTGCTAATAAGTTACAGACAACACAGCAAATTTAACTCTCACTCAGGCAGAACACATGAAGTGATTTTACTGATATGGGAGAAGAAAGATGCGGGAAGCACTCCAAAAAATAAAACCACCATCCTTTTTTCTTTCTATTTACAAACCCAGCCATTATTTTTCCTTATTCTTCACTCCAATTCTGCTAGCCAAAACAGTGAAATTTTGAATCTCAGAAAAACAATCCCTTATGCAATTCCACCCTTTAAGCAACGTAAAACTGCACAAATTGAGTACATAACTCTGCCTTTACATATTAACTTCTCAATACAGCATGTACCATCACTGCTGCCAGTCTGCACACACAGAAGCCTGATCAATCATTGTCCTTAGTTCCTTCTCCATAACTTTGTGCTGCTGCTTTGTCTTGCCTTTGACAGGACCTCAGAACTTCCACCTTTTCTCAGAAAACAACTGAATCAGCTGAACAAGATGTTTCTTCTTTACTTCTTCTTTCTGGATGTACTCTTTCTAAAACCAACAAGGCACAACTATAAGTAATATTTACCCCTCAAGATGGTGATTAAAGTTGCTCATCACTGCTACAGCATCAGACACCTGCCTTGTACTCTATGTCCCATGGGATGGGAGTACAAGAAAAGAAGCATCTAGGAGAGAAGAGCTGTTCTCCACATCCCTCTTTAGTCCTTTTGGGTTCTCAGAGTTTAAGCACAGCACCAACTCTAAGTCTGTTCAAACAGTCATAGCCCATTTCTTAGAGAACTCCTTCAGCCAGCACTCAGGTAACTGATGAATTTTTCCAGCAAACACTGGTGGCCCAGGCTCACCTCACAGATTTTAATTCTATACACATCCCCAGCAGGTCTTTCTGCCCAGATAGCATAAAATAGAGTCATTCCCCACAGAGCTGGTTTCCAAACAGCATTTGGATTGCCAGGATTTGACTTTATTGATTATTTATCAGACTTTATCAGAAATTCTCCACTTTTCACCCCCCAGCTACACCTATCACAGTTGGGCAGCCATGAGATTCATCACACCAGTTTATCACCCCTCTCCTGTGATGAACTGCAGTTCCCTGCTGGGGTTGCTGGAACCAAGATTGGGCAAAAAACCTTGAAAGCCTGATCCAAGCAAATTGCATCAATGCTCAGCACTGGCAGTGTGCCAGTGCTAATTACTTCACTGCCAATCAGTTTATCAGGAGCACCCAGCCAGTGTGCTCATCTTTCCAGTCCTCCCCTGTGTCTCCAAGGGCTCCACCTTTCCTTCCTCCCCTGCTGAAACATCTGGGTGGCACCCAGAGAGAAACACCTTCTCATCTCACAGGACAGCTTATAGAGACAACAAGGGCTCTGAGGAACAGGCTGTAATTAAATGCAATGGAGAACACAGTGAGAAACCACAGCATGGTTAAGATGTTTTAGGTCCAGACTGGAGCATCTCCTCTGTTGCTCAACATAGAAATATGGAGCTAGTGCCTCTATGGATGGGTGGGAGGCAGCTGGAACAGTGCTGCGTGGGAGAGATGCATTCATTCTCCTCCCTTTCCTAGGAAGGCTGGGGAGATTAAATCAGGTCCAAGAACTCTTTCTTCTCCATTAACGCTCATCCATCACCACCTTTTTTCCAAGACAGTCCCTCCCATCCTCCTTGCTGCAGTCACTTCAGCCAGCAGCCAGGCTCTTCCAGGAAATCAGGGAAGAGCAGAATCCCTCATCTGCCAACCACCCAATCAGACAGTGGGGCAAGAGATTGTAAGAGGAAACACTGTTTAAAAAGAAACTTCTTACTTGGGATCTGGTTTCTGTGTAGAATGACACACAAAGAAACTCTTACAACACACACAGTGAGGAATTCAGATTAGGGAAGTACAGAGAGAAGCAGAGACAGCTCTGACCCAAGCTTGAAAATTTACAGATCCTCGACAGACTTGTGCTAGGAACTAGAAGGGAAAAACAACCTCTGTTAAATGTTCCTACTTGAGGAGCTGCTGAAAACTTGGTTTAAAGTGTTGGGGTTTTTTTGACACAGACAATCTCCATGCCTGAATTTGAAGTGGGAGGAGGAAGTAAATGGCTGCCAACATAGCAAAGCAAGTCAGATCTTACCAGGGACAATCCCGAGTAACTGACCCTGAATGGAAAAAATGAACTCATGTCTTCTAAAGAGGTGACTTAAAAAAAATAAAATCTCCAAACCAGACAGAACTCTAAACTCTTATGCCATTAATATCTTGTAGAGTATTTTCAATACTTCTCATCCATATGGTATGTATACATAAAAAGAGGAGCAATGCATTTTTGTGAGCCTAAATCTTGGAAGGGTTGAACAAGAGCTGGTGAAAAAGTCTCTAATTCTATAGTCTGGGTAGCAGTACTGCCAGTGCAGCAGAGGGAATGCTTATTTACAGGTTGCTCCCTGCAGCCAACCTAAAAAACAAGTGATCAGGGTTTACAACTCACAGGACTCTGGCAAACTTGATTAGATTTATGGAGCGAAGCTTTCCAAAGCTGGTCATAAAATTCCCTTTCATCTCCCCCTGGATCATATGCAGCCAAATGCAGCTACACCTGAGGGTGCCTTTGCCATCCTGTCCAGAGGCTGGGATTCAGCTTCTCAACTTTCAAAAGCACAGAATCCCCAAGGGTAGAGGGGGCAAACACACACTGACTGAGCAGCAGAGAAAGATGAATAAACCAGAAAATATGGAACAGTTTACTATAGGTTTGATCTATGACTCAACAATTTGTACAGTCTGCTGCCTTTCAGGAAAGGCTGGCAACCTGAAACTGATATAAAAATAGAGACTTTTAAAATAATTCCAGAACCAATCAAACCCCTGTAACAAACTCACTGAACATCAGGTTTGCACCATGCTGTGTTACGACATTGTGGAACTTCCCAGAAAAAAACTTCTGTCCCCAGGACAGAGCCACTTGCGCAAAGCAGAAACAGCCACTGTTGTCACACGGTGAATCCTGCACACACACACAGAGCCACTGCTGTCACACCATGAATACTGCACACACACACAGAGCCACCGCTGTCACGCAGTGAATCCTGCACACACACACAGAGCCACCGCTGTCACGCCATGAATACTGCACACACACACAGAGCCACTGCTGTCACACAGTGAATCCTGCACACACACACAGAGCCACTGCTGTCACACAGTGAATCCTGCACACACACACACACAGAGCCACTGCTGTCACACCATGAATACTGCACACACACACACAGAGCCACTGCTGTCACACAGTGAATCCTGCACACACAGAGCCACTGCTGTCACACAGTGAATCCTGCACACACAGAGCCACTGCTGTCACACACAGAACCATTGCTGCCACACACACACACAGCCACTGCTGTCACACCATGAATCCTGCACACACACAGAGCCACAGCCACCACTCCTCCTCAGCAGGCACGAATGGTACTTGCTTGAGCATCTGCACATGGTGCAGCCATACACAAACAGAGCAAACTGCACGTGCAGGTGTTTATTGAATTGTACCAGCAAAAGCTTCAGTAAGAGATATTTGCAGTCATGAACTCAGCAAAGCAAAGAACTAAGAAAAATGCAATATTGATGTATCCCTCTTCAGAGAAGGGGTTTTGAGAACACAGAGTCTGCAGATTCAATTTTTCCTGGGCTCTGATGACTTTGTGGTAGAGACAGGTGAAGTGAAATCTGAGTAAGGTAACTCTAGCCAGAGAGTGAGATAGAAATAAACAATATTATTCCTGGAAAGAAGGGATAGTAGCTGTACCTCTGCCAAAGTGCACTGCAGTCCAGAGCCTATTAGCTGCAGATTCTTTTCTGGGCTCCACCTCCCAGTGTCAGGGCAACAGTCCCAGGTCTTGACGTCAAAGCTGCCTTTTGTTTGCTGCACAGACTTTCCCCTTGTGCAGGTTTAGCAGACCGAGGCACTGCAGCAGATGGGCAGAGAGCTCTGCTCTGACCAGATCTGCAAATTCAACACAAGCCTCCAAGGAAAGTCCTCTCCCCACATTACTAATATCAACCATTCCAGAGGGAAAAAAAAATAGTTAGTATGTCTAATTTGTTTTACGTCTGAGCCGCCCTCTTGCTAACCTTTCATTCGATTTGTGCCCTGGGTTTTATCAGCTGTGGTTTTATCTTGCATTATTTAGACTGCAAGTGCTGCCAAGCAAGGACTCTTACTGTAACTATAAGACCAGGCTATAAAACTCCTTCCCTAGCTATTCCATATATTAGGAGAAAATCCTTACAGACATGGGGGATAAACTCCCAGTGTTCCAGAGAGCTTAGGGGGGGAATGTCAGAGGGGGAATAAAGAATGAGACCACATTCTATCACAAAATCCTTCTACCTCTCCAAACTTAGGACAGCTAGAGCCAAACTGCTTGTTTTCCAAATTTAGAAGAGCAGCCTCTCCTCCCCTGTCCTGCAGGATGACTTGGACACACACAGGCAATTCCTTGTCCTTTCCATCCACCTGACTCTGTGCCCCCAAACACAAGGTACCCAGTGGGAGCATAGGGGAAGGGGCACCTGCAATAGAACTTGCTGTGTTAGGTCAGGCTTTCCCTGCTAGAAGCCCTTTAAGGTACACCTATAGCAGTCACTGTAGGATTCCTAATATAAATTTGGTACTCTATTAGAACCTATAGGTTTGTTTACAAATAAGGTCAATAAACAGGAGACAAAAAAAAAAAAAAAGAAAAAAAAAAGGAAAAAAAAAAAAAAAAAAAAAGGAGCAGTTACATAATGGACACAGTAAACACCTGCAACAGATTTCCAAGAGGAGAGGCCAGTCACCTCCCATGCTCACAGTTAAGATCTGACCATGTCTGCAATCCCTCCTTTCGACAGCAATGAACCTGACATGCTGGAACATTCCACAGCACAGCTCTTCCATTCCCCTGCCCCTGAGCATCTCCAGACCATCTCCCTCCACCTAAAGCAGAGGCCAAAGCTCTTACTCCTCTTTTCCAAACACAGATATGCTCAGAGGCTCTCCTTGTTCCCCCTTCTGAAAGCTGGGAAACCTTTGGTATGTCTCAATCTTGTAAGACACTCCAGCTGGTGCTTTGTGATTCTTGCAGGAGTGCTGTTACTGGCTTGTACACCTGTAATTGAGTGAAAAACATGACTATTATCTCTGGCTCAGGCATGGGGCCAGCACTGCTGGGATGCAGCATTCCTGGGCTATTAGTAGCTAACAAGATGAGCAGCATTTGCTCCTGCTAATGAACACACAAACAAAACAAAACAAAATCAAATCAACAAATAAACCCCAAAACCAGCTTTCTATGATCTCTGCTGTTAGAACAACAGAAAATTCTATGCTCAACCCAGGCCAAAGTGTTTCATCCCTTGTAGAGTGCTGTTTTGGGAGGCAGAATGCAAGTTCCTGGTGTTTCAATAGAATCTGGTTGTCCATGTTCTCCTTCTGACCTGCCAAACCTCCCAAAGAACTAACCCACATCCAGTTCCCTGGGACAAGCTATTCACTGCCTGGTGTGAGTAAATCTTCATTCAAAAAGATACATCCTGGGTAGGAGGAGGGAGTCCTCACACAGTCACACTTCCCTCCCTTGACAAGCTACAAGCACACAAATAAACACAGGAACTGGGTGTACATTTATGCTCTTTTCAGCTCCTTCCAGTGTCTTCAGAGAAGTCATCTGACACAGAATGGAAAGGCCTGCTCATTTCCACTTGCCCTCTACCAGCAGGGAGACACAAGCTGGAGGTGAGGAGGGTGATTTGCTACTACTGACACACAGGTGGTATTGGGGGCAGATGTCAGAAGTCCAGCAGCAGCTACAGCCTGATCCAGAGCTCTGCAGGGCAGTTCTACACCAAACCAGGCTCTGACCTTCTATCAGCATGTCCTGGAAATCCACACTGCCAGGCAGGTCACAGTGGAGCTAAGCAGGACTTGGACCTCATATGGATCCTTTCTCTTACCATAAAGGCTTAACAAAATTGAGCCCTGGGGATGACTGGCAGCCTGAACTTATTTATGTCACAAAGTGCACTCTAGAACTAGGCTGTGATGCAGAGAGAGTATATTTTCTGGTGCTGAAGAGGCAGCTATTTCAGTAGCTCAGCAATCCCCTCCCACTCCACTGAAGTAGGTGAGCAAGTGCACAAGGCTTATTCCAAGTGCTCTCAATGCAGGAGTCAGCTCTCAAAAACACAATAGAACAAATGCTCATAGTTGGGGTGTCAGGGTGGAGCAGCTGCATGGAACTGGTTATTGGCCTTCAGGCTGCTGATCCCTCACAGAGTTGTATTTTCCAAGCTCTCCCTGACACTACAAGGGCTGAGAATATGCTCAAAAAATAAAATAAAAAAGAAATTATATCCTAGACTATATCATGACAAGAGAGACTTATAAATCCAGAGGTTTGAAGGAAAAGATCAACTATGCAGAGAATGCCCTGATGTTGGAGACTGAGAGCTGGCAGCAGCCTAAACTAAGAGCCAGAAGCAAGACAAGCCCACCATCATTGCTTAGAATATCTGGTTTTAGTAATCAGCAGGCTCCTGGGCAGGATGTGTGCCACAGCAGCTCTGCCCACTCCCAGCTCCTAGCCCTTCTCTCCATTCCAGACTCAGATGGTGCAAGAACAAACTGCCAGTCACAGGAGGATGATCACTGGTGCATTTAATTTGTAGATATATGATGAGGTGATTCCAAATTAAATAATAGAAACCAGCCATGTAACTGAAAGTGCTCCTCTACATCCCAGCTGTCTCAGGGAGACAAACAAAATCCTCACCACCTCCTGAGCAGTGAGTGGCTCTCCATACACTGCTGAGCAGAACTGCCTTCCCACCCCAGCTCAGAACACACAAGGGGCACAGGGCAGGCACTTCCATGGCTGCCTTGACTTCCCTTTCTCTGTCACTTTTCTTTTTTTCTTGTGATGTTGGTGAAAAGACCTAAGGAAACAGAAGTCCTGGGAGGAAGTGAGTCAGGAAACCTGTACCATGTTTCAGGGGAAGTGTGACTCAGAGTGCTCAGAGCAGAGCTAGCCTCTCCCTGGTGCCCTGGAGGAGGTGATAAGATTGTGTAATCCCCAAGATAACTTGCTGCACATCCTTATTCTGCTGATCCTCCCAGGGGAGGGGTGCTTCTGCCGAGTACTGTACATTAGCTGATTTCTTAGAATAAACTGTGACAGCTCCCTGTGAGCTCACTGCGTGGGAGGGGGTGCTGGGCTCCCTGCCTGTGCTCTCAAGAACCAGGAGCAACAGAAACACCAAATTTATCAAGAGCACAGCAAAGACCTGGCAAACCTTGTTTGGTCTGTTTGTTCTTCTTGGGGACAAGAGTACTTGACAGCCACAGAGGAGCCAGCTTTAAAGTGGAGGAAGGATAAGAAAGAGAGAATTTAAGAAAGAGCAGGACATGTGTGGTGGACACAAGAAGGGAGGGAGGCAGTCTGTGCTGCCCAGGACTAGGGAGGGGACAGTCAGGAGCACAAGACACTGGAGGAAAGAAGCCAAGAGTGCAGGCCAAGCAAAGGAATAGAGAAGGGCAGGGAGGATGGAGATATGACCCAGGGAGAGTCCCTTAGGAGTGATGAGGAAAGTGCAGCTGATAACAAAATGCCCCTGGGATGGAGGCAGCAAAGAAACCTCACACTGAGGGAAAGAGGCCTCTGTCCCTTCTGAGTTCTCAGTATACACCAGAGCCAGAGCTGGCATCTGTGGGTCTCTGCTCACCTCTAAGTGCCATTCCCAAAAAAACAACTAATGCCTTAAAGCCAAGGGATGCAACAAGATAGAAACCATTGCCCTTTCCCAGCCATACAGGATTGTCTCTCTTTTCTCCTGGCAGAGCAGGGCCAGCACTCCCAAGCTGTACCACTGCAGCACCTGGTGCGAAGGGTCTAGGTCACCAGTAGGCTTCTGGAAATTTCTGCTGTACAAGTAAAGCTCCCAGGCACCTTTGGGAGCTTGATGGTAGCTGAACTCTCAAACTCCAACCCTCTGCTTTCTTGAGACCTACAAGATCATTTGGAAAACAAACTACTGAATATGAACAAAGAGAGAAGGAAGCAGGAGCCAACAGTGATCAAACCACCCATTTCAGAGACTTTTACCCCAGATGAGAGGCAGCAAAGCTGCTGGCTGAGACTCAGAAAATCTAGAGCTTATTTCTCTTTCTTCCCAGACCTGTCAGCTATCCTGAGACAAACCACCCTGGGCTTCCAGGCCCCTTTCCCCCTTATTTGCCTCACTGGTATCAAATCTAAGCTTCCTGGGAGATGGCTTCCTGTAACATTAGATGCATCCCAGATTGCAAACTGCTGAATGGGTCTGTAATAGAAATGATAATGAACACTTTAGGTTTCAAGCCTCATATTTCTAGGACAATTGTCACAGCTCATATGACCAAACACCCCAGGGCTAGCAAGCCTGGGAAGAACTGTGGATAGGACCTGTGTGCAGGGGAGCAAATGACACTGCAACTTCTGATTACAAAAGAGGAACATTTTTGTCATAAAATGTAAATCAAAGAAAATTCTCATTCTTCACCCATGAAAATTCCAGGCTGCTGGAAAACAACTTTGTTGGAAATTTGTGAATGCTATCATGGTCTCATTCCTTATTTCACTGTGATCAGCCTGTTACTCAGAAATAGGAGACTGTATTTTATTCTTGTGGGTGGTATCTGCAAGGCCACAGTGCAGGGACCAAACCCATCACTATCGTGTCTGTTAAGTGTGTGTTAGTTATTCTGCACCCTGCAAACACTCACCCACCTTGTGAGCACAGCACAGGGATGGAGCTGTGTCCAGACAAGCAGAAACACACAGATTTCTGTTTAATGATGTTTTGTGGGCCTGACTCAGCTGCTGACACCTCCTCACCACACAGGATGCCTGCAGTCTTTTGTAGCAGCTGTTTTTCCTTTTGAATCTGTGCTAAAAGGAAAATATCAGGTGGAAGCTATTTTTTCTAGTTAGTGTTTTTCAAGATGCTGCCTGGCCTAGATCAATTCCAAGAACTGAGGCAGTCAAACAAAGAAACCCTTACAGGCTGATCAGCAGCATGAACATTGCTGCTCTGGCACCTTCCCACGCTGTAAGCAGAATGAGCACAAACCAAAATAAGACCACACACAACAGAAGGGCTGAGCTCTGCACTCAGGGAGCTGCCAGGGACAGCACCTCCAGCCCCTCTGCACACCCACAGCTCCAGCCCTGTGGCCCTGCTTCCCTGGAAGGCACACTCCAGGAGAAAGCTGCTGCCCAAAGCACAGCAGGTATGGGAGCTGCAGATAGCCTTGGTCACTCAGCTCCTTCCCCAGAGGCCAGACCCTCACCAGGGATCACCCCACAGCCTCTTCCCTGCCTCACAGGACTATGGGATGATAGCTCTGAAGTCTGAAATTCAACTGAAGAGGAGTGAAATCCCTTTAGGGACAGGATGGGGCAAAGCAGAGTCTTGTAGGATCCAAGTGCTTCAGCCCTTCTTCCTCCACCCTCCATGACAGAAATAAAAAGAAAAAAAAAATCTGTCACTTCCATGAACTCTGCACAGGCACAAAAATCATCTCAAGAAGATGTCTCATTACATGTAGCTACCAGTGCCAGCTACCAGAAATGGTGGTTTTGACACCCCAGGTTACCCTCAACACTTTTTCTCCTTTGGGTGCCCTGTGCTAGATGCCCATGCTGGCACTCATGGCAAATTTGTTTTCTTTCCCAGGTTACTGCAAAGAGGAGCTGACATCAGGGGCCAGCTCTCATCAGAGTTCCACTGAGAAAGTAAAGTATCAGTGCTGACCTGTGTCAGCTGAGAAGTCTAAGCCAATTTTAAGCACAGGCAAAGAAACAGATTTTTTTTTATTCCTTGAATAAAGAAAGCCAAAAGCACTGAAAGAGAAAAAGCTTTGGTCTACTTCTATTAATTGCATCCATGAAAATAACACCAGACATGCCTACATCTGCCTGTTCTGGTCACTTTAAGCTGTTTCCTGATCTCATCAGACTCAGCTAAATTTGGCACTGGGGCTATGGCTGTGACATTCCCAGCTGGGGAATAACAAGCTTTGAATCAGTCTAAGTAAAGAAGCAAATGAACCAGTGCATTTCCAGTGGTCTGGTAATAGATTGTGTTTCTGGAGATCTCTCTGCCTGGGGACCCCACAGGCACTAATAAACTCTAAGGATGCCAGCTGAACCACAGTATCAGTATATCCTATACAACTCAGGGAAACTGAGGCACTGGAGAACCCATCAGGCAACAAGAAACAGAATCCAAATCACTGGATCATAAACTATAAACTCATCTTCCCTATCTGTAATCCTCAAAAAAGCAATTTTATTGAACTGATTGGAATTTACCCGATAGCTTGGTTGTTATATGGCTCTAAAAGCCCCAAAATCAAACATTCTGTGCATCAGTGCACAGCACCAAGCTGGAACTGCCCTCACAAGGCTTTTCTTAACTAGGGCAGTTCTGGGGAAGTCTGTGGCTGAGTTTTCTGCTCTGTAATAGGCACTTCCCTCACTGAGGGCAGAGGAAGACACGGCCACTGCTACAGCCTGGCTGAACAATTGTTCTGTTTCAGCTCTGATGGGCAAAAAAAACCAATAAAAGGGGTCCCAGCATAAACCTGGACAGCCTGAGTTACATCAGGGATGCATCTGCTCAAGGTGTGACACTGCATTTCAGAGAGGCTTCCAGACACTTGTCCCCTTTCTGAAAGGGCACAGTTTGTAGCCTGTCTTGGTGCAGTGAGGGTTAATCCTGGCTAGTGAACAAGCAGCATCAAGATCAGCTCATCTTTTCCATTGAAGCAGAAAGTGCTAGAGAAAATGCTGGTTTCTTGATGCTCGTTGTCTCAGTGACTTCCAGGAACAGTGAGCTAAACTCAGCTGTTCTTCCCAGCACCAGCTGAGGGGGCGGCAGGGGATGGAACATAGCCTGTTCTTGGAAGGCAGGAAAAAATAAGGCTCTGGCAGAGCTGTGCAAACTCTCCTTTCTCCCTGCTCCTCTCCCCAAAAGACTCCTTTCAGCATCTCTTAATGCCTCACAGTACAGCTGGGTTGGTTTTCCTTTTATCATCAAGCAAACATAAGAGCAATGCAAGAAGACCGTTCTCAAGCAGAGAGAGGCTAAGTAAATCAAATAAATAACCAATAAGCTCATCTTCATGAGCCCCCACATGCCCCATGATCTTGCTCAGTTTAGTCCATGACCTACTGTACACTTCCTAACATTTTCTTGTTAGATAAGCACAGAAAGTTATAGAGCCATCCAGCTCATAGAACCTATTTTTGGCTGCTTTATCTTCAAGCATTATGAATTCCAAGGGATGATTGGATATTTGGACTTCTCCCAGCCGGGCAGACTGTGAAGGGAGCAGACAGTAACCTCATTGCTATTCTTCTGTGGAAACAAACATCTTTTCGAGATGACAACTATCTGGCTTGTAACTACAGCACTCTGAATCAGACTCAGGGAAATGGAGCAGTCACCAGCTGTGGGGAATGTGAGAACAGCCTTGAGGCAGAGAAAAAAGGAAAACAGGAACCAAAACGAGTTTGTTTCAGGGTTCCCCACAAGCTGCCCTAGAAATACAAGGCAGCAGCACAGAGGTATGAACAGAGGGAGCAATCCTGCTGCAAAGTTCACAGTCACTGGCACAGCTGGCTGAGAATTCACACAGCTTTTACAAAATTCAAGCCTGACCTTGCTGGACAATACAAGAAATCCTGTGTCAGCTGTGCTGGGAGGTGTGACACCCCTGGGCAGCCCGGTGCCCTGAGCCAGCCCCCAGGGGTGACAGTGAATGTCCCGTGGTGCTGCCACCCCGGGACAGGGCCTGGCCCCATGCCACCAGGGGCTGCCCAGGAGCTGCTCCCTGAGATACAGGAGCTGCTCAGCTCACAGATAAGGCTCTGTCTCCACTGCAATCAGTCCCTCACCTACTGCAGCGCTCCATGCTCTGGGTTTGTGTCTGTTGGGTGTTTCTTTCTGCTGCTGGATGGAAGGAAAGTTCCCACCTGCCTGGTTACACAGGCTGCTGGAGGTCCCTGCCATGCCAAGGCCACACACCCAGATCTGGGAGACAAGCAGGCTTCATTGCTATCTTACATGCATTTTAGGGATATTGAAAACCCACCTAGGGAATAGCACAGAAAGCAATGTAGAGTGAGCAGCAAATCACAAGACCAGGTTACAGGCTGTTGAACATTTTCCTCTTTATGATTTTCAGGTTCTCAAGCACCAGCTTAGAGATTGAAGCACCCTGCAGTCCCTCCAGGACTTCTGAACTCCACAGCATGACACACCATTTATCTCTGCTCCCTTCAATTAGGAGCAGGAAGCAGGGAATTGGGCACTGGGCTCATTTTCAGCTGTGCCAAACTGATGACCCAGCTCCTTGCCTATAAATCAATGTAGATGTGCTCATTTATGCTCAGTGAGAAATTGGTTCATTAGCTAGAATTAAACAGAGGCCCAAACCACGCCATTTAAACTTGAACAGTGCTCTTGAACACCCTGTTCTGCCCTGGATCTGGGATTTGCTTGGTGCTTTCCTATATTTAGCATACAGTAATGTAATTGAAGCAGTAAAATTAGACCCACAAATAGACTGGTTTCTCAGTACTTAATCAAGGACCTTTTCCTAGAACTGCAGAGGGCTGAAATTAAAAGAAAGGAATGTGTGGTAATCAGCCCCATGGAGGCAGGAGGAAACCACCATAAGTTTAAACTCCAAACACACACTCTGGCCAGCTGAATGTACCCTTGTTTAAATTAAATGTGGCTTTACAGTGACCCAGGCCAGGGTCACTCTGCACAAACCCCTTGAGCATGAACAGCCCACGTACAGGGAATTAGTGAGCAGATACAAATCATGGTTTGAGAGTTACTGAACAATGAGAATGTCCTTGGAACCCCCATCTATAATGGATGAAGGAAACAACAGCTCCCATAACAGGTACCTCTGCAGCAATGCTAATCTGCCTCAGTTTGTGAACAGAAACAGGTAAAGAAAGCAGTGACTGAAAGACAAACCCAGAGTGCAAACTGCACAATGCATAAACCAGGCAGCAGTCACACTGCAGCTGGAAAAAAATGGCAGGAGCCTGCAGCACTGCACTCATTCAGATTCACTAATAACAGGTCTTAGAAGAGAAACTGGAAGACTTCATTTTCTGGCCTTTTCTTCTGAATAGTATATTTTTTACTGGGGTAATGCTAAATAGGAGAATTACATTTAAAAAGAATTATTTTCTACTACCAGTTTTCATGTGATTATCAGGAAAAATGTCCTCTTTACATTCTAACCTAACAACTACTAAAATAATAAAACAAAGAAAATATTCTGTAAGCAGAAACACAGTAAGACATTTAAGTGCTGAAATGCTTCAGAAACTGCATAGCTTGTGGCTGACAGCTGGAGCTGCATTTTTATGGATTTCTACAATACCAGCACCCCAAGCCTCACAGAGCCAGTTAGGACATGCAAAGACTGATGCAGAGCTAACACCTTAGGAGGTATTTTAAAATGCATTTCCAAGCTGAATTTTCCAGCTTTGGTGATACCCTTGAAGAGGTCAGTGGTGCCTCCCCATCTCTTCTGCTCACAGCCTGCAACTGTTCTGCAAACAGATGGAACAGCCTGTCACACTCACAGTATGCCCCTAAAAACATCCTCCAAGCAGCTTTTGCCAAAGAAGTTTTAGGACTGAATTTACTTCCCAGATGTGGAAGCTACTGATTCCTGGAAATTTTGTTCTGCATAACATGGGATCTCTGCTAGATCAGACAGATAACGCAGAGAGATTAAGAATTTCCCTGAACTGGTTTCATTTACTGCATTCCCACCCCCCGAAGATAAGGACAAGCAGGGCCCCCAAGCTCACTCCCCTCCCTCACCCTGCACAGAAAAAGCAGCACTGGGCTCTAAAACTGCATCTAAAAATCACCTACTGAAAACTCCAGATACTGAGAATTGATTATATAAAGCTGCACTGGGAAAAACATTCCTTGTGTGGTGCAGATATTTTCCAATGCAGGTCTACAAATCATTACAGCATAATTAATTTTCCATAAATACTAATAATTCCATTTGTAATTCAATTTTTAGTTCCTACCATTCATCCAATGATTAATATTGCTTTTACATCAGCATTACAGATAGCAGCCTGATAATAGGAACAAAAGATTAGGCTGAGAAGCTCATTTGTAATGAATGCAGATGAATAATACCAGGTGCAAAGTGCAAGGGCACAGAAACTGAATGCCCCTTTCTCAGAGCTAACTGAACACACAAAGGCCTCTCTCTATGATACTCACAGGTACTGGCATTTCCTAGAAGACTGAGAAGAAATAATTTACCCTTAAATTATGAAACGCTCACTGGAGATGTCAGTACATCTGAAAAATACACATTAAATAACAATTCAGGGAAAAGCACTCCAGCCTTTTAAGAAAACCAAATTACCTTCCTAGCAAGGCAGCTTTAAGAATATAAAGTGGAATTACCACCTCTGCCATTGTGGTGAGCACATCCAAGCAGAGGCACAGGAGAAGCTGCGAGACAAAGCTGATGAGGAGGTGGGGGACTGTGCATATATTTATATAAAAAAATACAATAAATATTTTTTATCATACAACTGAAAGCAGAATGAGCATATGAACAATGTAATATTTCATCCTTAGCCTTGCCTTCTTGGCAAGGGAGAAAAGCAGGCAAAGGCTGTTCTTTGATGAGGTTTTCCTCTCCTGCTCCACCCTTTTGCAGTGAGGCCTTGGCTTGGAAGCAGCACCACTTCTGTCTTTGAAGCCTCCTTGGGCAGCATTTTACCTTTTTGCACTCCAGTTTGTTATGCAGGAGTAGTCTGGGCTCCCAGATCTCATCCAGGCCTCCAGTCCACAGCAGGGAAGCCCCTGGCAGTGCCCACTAGAGACACAGCCAGTACACAGAATCCTCCTGGAGCTCCTCTTGGAAATCTGTCCTGGAGCAGGTGCAAAGGTGGGAAAACTCCCTCAGGTCACAGGCTGCTTCACAGAGCATCTAAGCCCTGCAGCTGGACAGTCCATGGCAACCCCAAAAGCTCACCTGCAAGCAGATTTCTTCACAGGGAGGCTCCAAGCTCTACAGACTCCATGGCCCCCTCCTCACCCATCAGAGGAGGAATTACTGTTTTCAGCATCTGTATCATCATTCAGAATATTTCCACAGGAAATGAATTCCTATGTAAGCAGGAGCTTAACTCACTGGTGGACAGAATACCCAGGAATAAACAGCATGGGACCATCCCCACTGCCAGTGAAAGCAAAATCCACATTGCTTTGGGGAATGGTGGCCTGGAATGTAAGCCAGCCCACTTGTCTCTCAAGTTGGCAGCAATTTGGGGCTTTTCTTGATCCAGAGCCTTTAAAAAATTTTATTTATTTGATTCCATGACTCCAAACAACCTGTTCCTAAAGAAGCTGACTAGTCATTCTGTCCTGTAAGAGTCAGGAGAGGCTGTAAATGCAGCAACTACACAAATGGATCATCTCCCTCAGGGCTTCTCTCTAAGCCCACAGAAAAAGAGGGAGACAGGAAGGAGCCCTGTTGCTGTTGTCTTTGCTTGAGAGAGACAAGCCATATTCTTTTCATGGAGTGATGAAGGTTTTTGGCTTATTCACACATCCCTTTATACAGAGTTTTACAAACATCTCATGCCTATCCCCAGCTGGTCAGTAACAAGCTGTTACCCTGTAATGATTGGTCAGCTCACCCGTTTTGAGATATTGTTTGCATTCTTCTTGATGATTTGGAATAGTTGATGCAGGTGGTATGTAACAGTCCCAAGCTAAGAGTTCTTTCTCAGGGAAAGCAGCTGGTTTGCACTGTCACAGGGTTCTATTATCAGAAAAGGCTGGCAGCTTTCTTACAGCTATGTCAGATCAAGCCAGAGTTCAGTTTGTGGGGCTTCTACAGCCTGCTGCTTAGCCACCACAGAGCCCTTCACTCTGAACTGCCCACATCATTGCTTTGCTTGGCTAATCCAGTTTTCCTTTTGGCACATTAAAGCCCCAGTGTCCTGGATTTCCCCACCATCAAGACCTGCCACATGCACAGCACCAATTCTCCCAACACCTCTGCTGGGGCTCTTGCCTGCACGTTATCTGAACATGTACTTTCTAAAATGCTTATTACTAGTTGGTATTTTATAATACTTTTCTTTTCCTGGTGCCTAATAATTGAGAAATTAATTCATTGTCCTCCTGTGAGTCTAGTGTATTATTCTGCTGTCATCCAAACACAGATCAGAAATACTTACTAAATGCTTCTACTTATTTTCATCATCATTAACAATTGCAGCATTTCCATTTCAAAGAGACCTTATACAATTCCTTTTTCTGTTTCAAGCAGAATGTTTAAATTCTTTAGTGCCCTTCAAGATAGCAGCCAAGGATAATTTTCCATTTTCCTTTTCATTTCTAGTTTTCTGCACTTCATTTCTAATTTATATTCACTGTGTTCAGCTCACCCTCCCCTTCCACATTGCTTTCACTTTTTTGCTCCTAATGCTGTCTTCACCACTGAACAATGTTCAGCTTTTATGAAGATAACTCTTTCCTGAGGGCAAATCACACTGTTTTGCACTGTTTTTAAAGAATACCTAATTCTAATATTGTTTTCTTATACAACAATTGCCAAGTTTAACTCAGGAAGTCTTTTAACTTTGCTTAAGTTATATCTTACAGTATTAGCTGGGAGAGGCTTCTTTTTATTTAGGTTTATGTTTAACAAGGTCACAGTCATGCTGCAACTACCAGCTCCAAATCCAGCTCTAAAATCCTTTGCTCCCAGATGTGCTGGGTCTGTTGAAACACTATTTCAAGGTTTCTTGGAAGTCCACACTGCCCATCAATCCTTCCACTCAAAGAAGCAGCACCTGCTGATCTGTGTAACCAACCACCATACATCTTTGTTCTCAGGATGCACATTCCTGCACTCCCATTGTCCCTGAGTCCATGTGGCACGAGGGACTAACATCTACCTGCACCCCCAGCACCAGGTCAGGACACTGCTGCTCTCCTTGGCATGCACAGCGTCCTCCCACTGCTCTCACTGCTGCTGGACTTGGAGTTAGACCTTAGAAGTGTGCTCCAAAAACAGGTGTGAAGGAAGGGAATATAAATGTTATGGCTGGGAAATTGCAGAGGGGGAGAAAGTAAGAGCCTGAATTCTGCCCAGTGCTGATCCTCACACAGGCTGGCAGCTGGGGATTGAGACCCCACTGCCTCAGGGGGACTGAGGCAAGGACAAAAGGAAAGGCAAGGGAAGAGATCATCAGTGAAAGGAGTAGAAATCTTCTTGGGTCTCTTTTGGCACAAAACCCTTCTAGGTGGAAGCAAGAGGAAAACACAAGAATGGAAAAGGACCACATGAACAACAGCATTTCCTGAAAAGCTTTAATCTCCTAGGACCATGGCTATCTCATGCCACCCAACAAGAAATTATTGCTCTGTCTGGTCAAACTGTTCTATCCTGGCACCTTCACTGAATCATCCTGTGCAAAGACAAAGCTCCTCAGGGTGGCCAAAACCAACTGCACAAGACACTTCCAGCAGGCTGCTGTTAGGCCCTGCTGGCCCTCTCAGGGTTAGAAAAGCACACAGTGGGAGGAAGCAGATGACACTAAAGGCACAGCTTCCTAGAGGTATGAAACAGCCCCTTTGAAGCTCTGCCCTTGACTCCAGGACTGATGACAGCTGTCACCAATACCTGTGGTGACTGTTCCTGCTGCCTGTGCACTACAGCAGCACAACTCTAGGAACCCCTGGCAAAGTTACAACCACAGACAGAATTCCTTTTTGCTACCACTTAAGCCAGCAGGAGTTCTGAGAAACTGCTGCCACATGTTCCCTCCATGACTCAGTGCTTAACCAGCAGCTCTTACTCAGGCCTGGCTTCATTTTCAGAGTGATTGCAGTGTAGGGTCCCACAATCAAAGCCTTGCAGAGGAAAGACCAGGGCTGGGCAACTGTGGCAATACTCCTGTCCATGAAAACATCTAAATGTTCTGGCTACAAATGAACAGGAACAGTGGTACTCAGGGATGAGGTACTCAGGAGGTCTACTGTCCTTTGGGTCTCACTTAGCCCCTCTTACCTGAGAAAAGTCTCTCCCAAAGCCTTCAAAAGCAGCCCCCCTCATCTCTGAGACTCTGGTGACAGCCTGGCTTTAGCAAGCAGCCACCACTGAGGTCAGTTTAGCTGTCTGCCACCTCAGCTATGCCATGTCCTTACTCACAGTGCTGTCACTCTGGAAGGGGTGACAAACCCACAGGCACCTTCCCCTCCCCTCACTGGCCATGCCTGGTGATGGAGGTCACAGAGGTCTCCAGCAATTGACACTGTTGACATTGATCAGGGAATTTGTGCTGATGCCCAGAGTTAAAAGGTGTCTTTGTGGGTAAGTTTTTCCAGATCAGCACCCTGACCCTCCATCCAGGAGAAAGGCACTGAAATGCTGTGCTTTCTCTTCCATGCAGAGGGAACTTGGAGGAGGAGGAGTGAGAATGCTTGGCATAATGGAAAACAGCTTTGAGGAAACCAAGGAGCTTCTGTCCCAATTCCTTGCTCCCTTCTGACCAACCCTTATGTTACCCAACAGGTGTAAGGCTGGATTTGTTTCCTTTCACTACACATGGAACTGAGAGACAAAACAGTAACAACCCTGTGCAACCCTGTGAAGTCAAAGCTTTCACCTATTCTTAGGTTAGTGGGGGAAGGAACACTAGGAAAAGAAATATATTCACTTTTCAGAGAAGTCTACAATTAATTGCACCACTGAAAATTAATATTAAGCACAATTCTCCACTTCTTTCCCTGCTCACACAGAAACAAACAGTGCTATTGAGGAATAAATATTTGGAATTAATCAACACAAAGCCAATACAGCACCATTTTGCTGCAAAGTGTTGCAGCTTCATCCCCACTCTGTGCTGAGCAGCATTGATCCTGGCACAGTGTCTCTCTACCACTCTTTCAGGGAGGAAAATCAAACAGATGAAAAATTAATCAGTAACTGCCTTGAGACACCTTTACTCTGCCAGAGAGATGTGAAGAAGCACTTCTGCAAACCAGACCTGTGGCCAATCTGCTCCAAACACCTCTGCAGGTGACTTACTCCTTATTTACACCCAGCACCTGCACCAGAGCAAGCACTTAACAGCCCTCACCAGCCAGGCAAAGGCCACTGGTCACAGGTGTCCCCACTCACCACTTCAGTCATCAAACACTTCACACAAAGGTCACCATCCCCAACATGGGCCAAGCTCAGCACACAACACTGGCAGAACCCAAAAACAAATAAACCAAACCCCAAATAATCTGCTCATAGTTTCTGTTGTCACTTAAAAGAGGATGAAAAAAAACCACCAATCTCTTTGATGCCCCACAACCTTTGACACTGTGTGTTACATCACAAATGCAGCTCTTGGATCTCTCACATTCAGGCAAAGTCAGTGAAAAGCCCAAGAGCTTCATGTGAGCTGTCAGCTTCAAGTGAGATACCTGCCAGCAGAGCCAGGGGTGTGGAGACAACACCCACATGAGCTGGTGTGATCAGAGCAAGGAATCCTCTAAACAGCTTGGCAGAGATTTTATCAGAGCTGGGCAGGCACCAGTCATGGCCTGAGTCACTTGGCAGGAGCCACCTACCATTAATCCCTGCCAGCAGGGACTGTAGGTGGAAAATTACAGGTGTGTTCCAGATCAAGGCTGGGTAACAGGTCACTCTGAGGGATTGTGCTGCAGATGCTTCACCAGTTGTCAAAGTGAGCTGTAAAGGTGCAAAGCCCTTGACAGAAAATGGGTAAAACAAGAAGTACTACACCTTCATGGTAACAGGCTAGAGGCACCTCACACATATATCACTGTGATCTTCCATGACATTTGCAGCTGAACTTAAGTTTTACCAGATGATGGCCTGTCTCTGTGTGATATCCCTTACTCTGAGCCACTGAAATGAAAGGCAAATGCCTGCAGGGACTGCACTGCTCCTTCTGGTCAGCAGCAGCCCAGAGGAGTCAGAACAAAAGGCAAAACACTGAGACTGGAGTAGTTCCTGATTTGCACTGTTCTTTTCAGTATTACATCATGTTAGTTCACTTCCTTGAGCAGATTTCCTCTCCAAGGTCTGGCACCACTGCCTTGAACTGAGATTGCAGCACCACATGAAGATCCCTTCCTTCTTGTCCTTCCCAATTGTTCAGTTACATTTAAATCCCACCTCTGCACTCTGCTGACTGGACTCTCTTGCAGTCAGATGTACAAAAGAAGTGTCAGTTTCCATAATCTTAGACAGAGAAGTGGACATTAAAATCTACCTCCTCCTTAAGCTGGGCCACACTTCCCAGCTGGGCACTGAGCTCTGTATAAGCAAGATGTAGAATCCCAGACATGGCTAGGAAAAGGAAAGATGGGGGTAATCCCCACTGCCTGCTGCCTTCTTGCTCCTTCCATTAATTCATCTTCTAATGCCCATCTGCTCCTTTTGATCTGCCACATCCTCACAGAGACTGCAAGCAGTGATTCATCTGAGCATGGGAGACCCTCCACATCCAAAATAACCAAGATTTGCCCCATGACATATTTTTACAACCCAGTGGTACAAAATCCAATGGTGTGGCACTGGTTATAACCGACATATTTCAAGAACAGGCTCACTTCACTTGAATCTGAACCAAGCCAAAGGGTTGTGCCAAGTTCCCTCCTGCCACACTCCCCATCTGCCATATGGAAGGGTGCTTATAGCTGGCTTGTCTCTCAGAGAAAGTGACAAGGTCCAGTCCATTGGGTGTTGGAATTTTGCACTGCACAAGAAGCACCAGGCTCCTAATGCCTTATGGATAATGGCACAGCCCTTTCCTTCAGAGGAGGAAGAAACCATCTCAGCAGAAGTGACCAACCACACTGACACAAAGAACCACCCCAGCTGCCAAGCTGAGTGTGGAGACAGGAACAGCTGGTGGGAGCACGGGACAGGAGATGGGGTGTCCTCTGCACCAGAGCTGCACTAATGTCCTATCTGAGACACAAATGGGTGACATAACTCCTAGGAAAAAGGCCTTTCATTATTCAATGAAGGGATTTTATCCCTTTAGTGGAAACATCTTGACAGTCATAGGGAGGAGCATTCAGATTACAGGGCAACAGCAGTGTTTTTCAATTCATCCTGTGCAACACAGTCCAAACTGTTTGTTCTGACTGAAGAAACTGTTCTCTTAGTCCCTTCAATGGGATTTTGAACACACCTTTGGGCATTCATGTACTCCTCCACCCTGCATTATTTACTGTCCAACTGAGGCTGATGCAACCAGAGGAAGAGAATCTCATTGACATGACCCTCACCCCCTCACCATTCTTTCTCAAGTGGAAAGAATGAAACTCAGCTTGAGGGAGCAGCTGAGAAGGTCACTCTGACAGGATAAGCATGAACTGTGGCAAAATGACCACTTAACTGGGAAAAAAACACCTTGAAATTTCTTTCATCCCAGTAATGGGTACAAACCAGCAAACCTTTCACCTTCCTTCTCTTACTGGAGAAGTCTGCCTGGGTTGCTCCATGGCTGCATCTCCATCCAGCTGAGGGTGGGGTCTGACACCCACTGGTGGCTTTCACAAGCTCCCAGATCTCTAGGGCAGCCCTGTGGTTGTGGAAACCAGGCTAAACAGGATTTTGTGGCTCAGTCCTACAGGCAGCAGAGAGATGTGGCAGTGACACAACATAAAGAGACATCGAAAACATTTTCCAAACATCTTCCATTATTCCATGAGTGCTGCCACTCTGGAACGTACATAGGGGAGGGGTTCTCAATATGATTTACAGAAACACACAAACTCTTGAGGATCCCCTTTTCTCAGCTCAAACATCTGCAAACTTTTGACAGTTTCAATACTGAGTGTGTACTCAGGGCAAAACTCCAAGTTTACAAGTAATAGTTTTTCAGAATTTTTTCCTCTCTTTATATCCACTACAATTGATTACATCCACTGCTCCAGTTTGGAGTGAACGGTAACAAAAAAGGAAAGCAAATAAGATTTCAGCCCTTAGTTCTATAACTGGTGTTTGTTTAAACTAATATAACAGAATATCCCCTCAATGGACAAAAGTTTCTTACATTAACTAAGAGCATTACAAAGAGAAGGCACAAAACCAGCACAACAAAAGTACCTTCACTGGTTTCATTTAAGATGTGAGGGAAAGAAGAGAAACAATGAAGTAGCAGAGGAAGGAAAAAACCACATGGAAAGAAATACAGAAATTGACATTGACTAGCCCCTATACAGATTATTCTCTATGTTGAATTGACAGAAAGTACAAAAGAATTTGGGGGAAGCCTCAGAAGGAGATAGATCCATCTTAATTATGATTTCTTGATGCCTTCAACTTCTTAGGGAGGAGCATTTGTTGTATTCCCCTCTTCCATTTGCCAAGAGAGAAGACTGTATGTAGGCAGCTTCTCCAAATTCCTCTGTGTTGCTAAGGCAAACATCCTACAACAGCTTAGAACAAAGATATTCTTGTCATAGCTGAACAGGCATTGTTTGGACAACTGAGGAGAAAACTTTTGTCTCTATAGAATGATAAATCTCTAACTCTATTTTTCAATTACTGCAGAAAAAGAAAAGTGAAAGAAAATCCCTTCTCCCTGCAGACTACAGATGTAGGACTCACAAAATCCAACCACTAGACATAGTCAAAACTGGATGTCTGCAGAGCTCAGCTACTCTGAAACTCTCCTCCCCTGAAGCTGATTTGTACCTTGGCTATTGATTCCTGATTACAGCTGCTTCATCTGCTCCTGCAAGTCACCCTCCTGTCTGGACTGCTGGGCCAGGCTGCCTAAGGCATCTGCATGCATGACGTGAAATGAGACTGCGTCACAGAGAAAACTTGTGACTGCAGGCTCCTCAAGCTCCTTTACAAAGCTCCCTGGTTTCCATTTCTTCCTTTGAGACACTGCTCCAGAATCTCACTCCAGTGGTTGAAAATCTAATTTCCAGGCTAAGTTTATTAATAGCAAATTTGTACCACTTTGTCCTTGTGCCAGCATTGATCTTTATTACAAAGGACTTTTTGTCCCCTCTAGTATTTCCTTGGCAATGAAGTGTTTACTGAGAGACAACCCATTCCTTCCCAGGCTTTGTTTCATAGGCAAAACAAATCCCTCTCTTTTGGTTTTCTCTCATTTGCCAGGCTTTCTGACTCTCATTCCTCCTCCCAACCCCTTCTGCACCTGCCCATTTTTCTGGCTGAAGCCCACACAGAGTTCCTGGCACACACCTGCACTCTGTTTAAACTCCCTGTTTGCAGCAGGGCTGTCTGCCTTAAACCATCCTACAGCCATGTGAGCCCTGACTCTTCTCCACCATACACTGCTACTAAATCTGGAGCTTTTATGGCTCAGGCAGTGGTGACAGAAGGAAAGAGTCTCTATTAGGTCCTCAAATCTCAGACCTGTTCTACTCAGAAGTTCACAGACTTTACCTGGACTCTGCAAGTTCTAAAATGCAGCTGAACACATACATCCACTAAGCCCTCCCTGCTGCCATGAGCAATGGGATCATCCTTCTCCTAACAAGGTTCAGTTTCCCTCAGGTTTCCCTGCTAATGAAACATCTGTTCCCTACTGATGGGCAAACTCCCTGCTGCCTGCATTTCACTGGAGGTTCCCTACAGTTTTTAATATCATGTACATAGCTGTGCCATCTCCCAGATCCCAACCTTTGCAACATCCACTTTCAGTATAAACCAAGCTAGGAGCAGTCAAGAATAAGCAAAGGCATTTTCATCCATGCTTAAAGAATCAGTTTGGACATAGCTAGGCCCAGATGTTAGCCTAGGAAACAAATTCCTCCATAGCCCAGGTCTGCTCCTCTACTGCGAACAGAAAATATTTGTGTGTAACAAACAAGCTGTTTCTGCAGTATCAGTTCATTTTAACTACACAGTGCAATAGTTGCATGAATTTAAGACTGATACACCCTTCACCTTTGCTAGGATCCACACTAGAATTTGGTTCCCCAGACCATGGGTTCCCAGAAGTGTCTGCAGTGACAAAGGCTGCAAGGTAACCACAGAAACACCTTCTTCCAGAAAAGCAGCCAAGGCCCACCCACCAGACATCCCATTTCAATGCAAAGCAGGACAGGAAAGGAAACTCTGGCTCCATTAATTTTGTGCCCTCCCAGTCATGCAAGCCACCTTCCTGTCACAGCACACGTTGCAGTTGAGATGGCCACCATACACAGAGTATCTCCACACAATTCCAGAAGGCTTCAGCCCATCCACAGTAACACCTCACCACTTAGAAGGCTTCAGGCATCGGCCCATCCAGAGTAACATCATTCCCCTTCAGAAGGCTACAAGTATCTGGCCTTCTTGTTCTTTAACCCAGCCTTTTATCCCCTCCTTGTGTGCCCTCTGCTCCCCTCGGTGGACACTCCATGGCTCATTGCTGTCAGTGCTGCTCACCTGCTGCTCACAGCCCACTGGGGATGAGGCTGGGTCACAGCCCCACTCCCAATTACCACAATATTTTTTTTTTATCTACATCTTCCCTGCTCAGGACATCCTGGGGTTTTTTGGAACTTATTTGTGCTGAATGTTTGGGCAGCACTTTGGAGAAGAGAAACAGGCATGATGACATTTGGCATTTCCTGCAGGTGGAGGAGGCTCCATGAAAGAGTACAGCAGGGACAGAAGCTGTCCTGTCCCCTGTGAGGGGCAGGAGGGACAGCAGCCAAGCAGCACATTCCTGCCTCAGAAGGATTCCTGAATTCCCTCACACCTGACATGATGTGCCACAAGCAGTGCAGAGCCAGGGAAGGGCAGCTGGTGCAGTGAGGAGATTTTTAGGACTCACTGTGGAGTCTTGAGTTTAAATGAGAACATCCAAGACTTCTCTACTGACAGCACTCAGGAGTGCAATGAAGAGGCCTTTCCTGGGACAGGACAGCAAAAAAACTTCTTGGGAAGAACTTCTTACAGAACAGACCTTTTCTTTGATTTGTTTCTTGAAAGAACATTGATAAAGGTTCCTGCCAAAGCTCCTTGGAACAGCCTTGCTTCTGGCAGCTCAGAAGCTCCATTCCATAACTTCCAAATTTTATCTTAAAGAGGTCTTTATCCCACATTCATCATTATTACCTTGTCCTAACATGATAAAAACAGTGTTTTAATACTTTTCATATCATTAAGATGAATTGCTCTTTACTCCACAATACAATGCTACCCAGCGTTCTAGATTAAACCATTGCTGGGTGTTGTACCTGCAGTGCCAGCTTCTCATTACATTGCAAACAAGGCAGTTCTTTTTCTAGGGAATGAGATGTTTCAATCATATTAAGCAGCTGCTGTTATTACTGATTAAAAAAAAGTAACTACCAATTTTTTCTATAGTAGGTATACTGTGACCTGCTACTAGGCTTTACTTAGCAAATCAGCAGGAAGCATAAACAAGTACAACAATTTAAAATGGATATAGCTCAAAACAAGAATTCAGAAATCCCAGAGCAATACACTTCTAAAACTCAAAATCTGGGACACAGTGTCCTCATAGGAAATTTTAAACATTATTTCAGTCAGATTACAGGGAAAAGAAAAAAAAAAAAAAGCCAAACAATCTTTACAGCGTCAGAACTTCCCAAGAAACAGCAATTCAGAGTTAGACTCATGTGCCTTAATTCCAAGAAGCCCGAGCAGGATTTTCTGCTGGGAACAAAGTCCAAGAGGATCTGGATGGAGGGAATTCTGCAGGGATCCACAGCACAAATAGGGAGGTTACAGCAGGGCAGGCACAGCTGGCCCCAGGCTGAGCAGAGCCTCTCTGGAGCAGTGAGGCACTGCCAGACTGGAGAAGAAGGAGAGCTGGGGTTCCCTTCACCCTTCTGCCCAGCAGCTGCACAGAGCAGCAGGCCAGAGCAGGGCAGGGAGCAGTGTGCTGTTCTGTGTGGGATGTCCCACCCCATCCACGTGGGAATGCTCACAGCTCTACTGGCATGTGCCCACAACTTCCACAGGGGCTCAGGAAAGGGCCCAGCATGAGTGAGGGATGGGGCCTCCCCTCCTGCCTTTCCAGACTCTGCAGAGGAAGGTGCCAGCAAGCACCAACCCCTGCAAAGATGGGATTCCAATCAGTTGTTTTGTGATCAGGACTCCAGCAGGCTACAGGACATTCATCTAGACACCTTCATCTTTTAATTTTTGTGCTCATGACTATCCTTACCGTAACCCTATCCTTCCTTAGCAACAAAATGACATCATTACTAAGTTAAATATTTAATTTAATACTTGACTAATGCTATTAAGTTATCCAGCTTTCACAAGTTACCAGGACCACCTCTTTAAAGACAAAACTTTCCCTCTCATAATACTTATGGGGTTTTTTCCCCCACATAGGCAACAACCATGGATGGAAAAGCTGAAGTAAATGAGTAATTACCTCTATACTCTTGGCTTTATTGCTGGTCAATAGGGTACACAATCAAGTCCTGCAGTGGAACAGGCAACATATTTGCTGGAGTTTATTGCACAACTCAGGACCTGGATCATGTGCCTCGTGTGCGTTGCTGAGGTGGAAAAAGTTGTGCCGCTGAACAAAGGGCTACTGTCTGCTGACACAAACAACACAAAAAACCCACTGACCTGGAAGTTAAAGTACAGAATCTACTTTCAGCCTGAGTGCCTGCTGCCCATCCACATTAAATGAAGAAGCCTTGTTTGAATGAAGTATGAGCTTAATCCACTCTTCTGGAGCAGAGAGAGCACATGCCAGCACCAGGACTCCACCCAGCAAACCCCACCAGCTGCTAAATCACTGAAGGACAATGCAAGACTCAACTGCATTTTGAAGGGGGATTTTTCTGTCATAAGGCTATTCCAAATTATCCAGCATCAAGAAATTTATCTATGCAAGCCAACAACACTGGCTGGGGGAGAGTTACACAACAAGATACTGGCGGGGGAGTAGAGAAGGGAAAACTTAAGAGAGAAATGGAGCAACCTGTGAGGAGTTTCTAAGCACTGTGGCAATACAAACAGCACAAACTGCAAAGGCTCAGAGAAGGATTCCAGTGAGAAAGCAAGCTCAAAGTCAAAAGGTGTGGTGAGAAGGTCACTCCTGGTAAGTGGCAAGCAATCAATACAGGAGAAAAAAAAAGATTAACAGCTTAAGAGGCTCCAGTCCCTGGAAAGACTTTAATCAATGACTGGATGCTGGTTTCACAGAATACAAATACCACACAGCACCAGGTGTGCCAACTGGAATGACTTCGATGACTCCACTGAGGTCAACACAGTTGTAACAGCTTGTTCTGGGTTTACATCTGGAACATCAAAGTACCAAGCAAACCCAAGTAATTAATCATCAGCCAAATGCCAGGCCAGAAACTTTATAATAATTCAAGCCTTTTTCAACAACCCAAGCAACTGTGTTCACATTCCAGACAGTCTCACATGAGTATTCCAGTAAGAAAAGAGAGGATGGCAGAAGCCACTCTCCTACCAGCACTGCTGGGTACTGCAGCTCCTGCAGCAGCTCAGGCTGCCAAGGGAAGGACTCCATGGGCACAGGCACTGTGCTACCAAGCTGGTGGACATGTCCCACTGTGAGCATGATGCTGTGTATATACAGAACATGAGAGACAAGCTGACCACCAAGAAAGGAAGAAGCAGCAGGTGGGGAGCTAAAACTGTAGGTAGCAGCTGATGTAAAGTGGGAATCAAAAATCTCCCACTGCTGAGGACATGCCTTGAGCAGAGGCATGTCTGCTTCATTACTCACACCCAACCTAGCAACTTCCACAGAAACTGTGTTTATAGGAACTTAGGCCAGTGGCATCTTTGTGACACACTCAGAGTGCTCCTCTCTTGATGAACAAGAGTGCTAAGCTCTGTCCAGTGTTGCTTGCCAGCACCTGTAGTCCACCAGGAATCCATCCACGCTGCAGAAGGGGCTGCACTCACCTGCTGAAGTACAGGCAGCAAGCAGAAATGCTCAGTTTGCCTCCTATATTAAACTTGCACTTTATAGAAAGCCAGTGCCACACTTCTACCTAGGATTTCAGAGTGGCAAAGAGGGAATGTGGCAGCACAAGCCTTCCCTCCTAAAACCTTGTGGTAATCACATATGCTCTGAACAGAGAGAGATGTAACTCTCCCAGGATTTTCCTGGGAAACTGTGAGAAGCTGTGAGAAAGCTCAGAGAAAGAATTAAAACAATTATTATCTCAATCTCTGCACCTGGCAGGCAATCTCTGTTTGTCAAAGATGTTTACAAGAAGGACTTGTCCCTTCTTGACCAATAGGTGAGAGAAGATTCCTAAAGGCCAATCAGGTCTTAGGTCCACCATTGTTTCTGTAAGAACTGTGGATTTCTAATAATCAAGTGCCTTTTCATGTCTTCTGATGATGGAGTCTCTGTATCACCTCTGTTTGTCCCTGAGACCCCTTCGGTGATAAAACCTCAACTTCATTTTAACACTCCCATTCCCAAGAATCTTGTCTTCCCTAGATGAGCTTCATGTCATGTTTTCTTCACCTCCCCATTCCTCCAAACCATCTGCTATTTGTGTGCCTCCAGGTCATGCAGCATTTAGCAATGGCTGTGCCAGTAACACACTGTGAAAATGACCGTCCTGTCACATCCCACCACCATGGCTCTCAAAATCAAACAGCTCTTGGTAACACTCTCCAGCAAGGAATAACAATCACCGCTTTCTTCTCTCGAGGCACCATCATCCCAAGGAACAGCTGGGGATGGACACTGTTTGAAATACCAGTAAAAGAAGGAAGAAGTACAGCTACAGCTGGGTTTGCCAGAACTGCCACTAAGAGCAATTGAGCTTTTGCTGTGACTCTGCCATGGCCCTCCTTTTGCTGTGCCTCAGTTTCTCATCACACCTGTTGCCACTGGATATTTGGATGGTAAACTCTTCTTTGCCATGTTGCAAATTTCAGCCCAGGACCTGAGAATCCCTGCCATGGACAGGATGATTTCAGAACATCCCAGCTGTCACAAAAGAAAGGATGAAGTGTGAAACTACTTATGTAGACCTTTGAAGCAAGCTGAACCCAGTGCAAACATTGAACAGGGCCAAGGCTCCTTCCTCCCCAGGCAGCAGTTTGTTCACATGCAGTGGTTCTAAGGCCTTGCTCATGGTTATCTCTGTAATGCTGACAGGGCAGCTGCCACTGAAATCACACATCCATGCCCACTCTGCCCAAAATGCTTAGATGAGCACACAAAACATGGAAGGGTGACCATCCAGGTGTGCTGGTGAAGGGAGATGAAGCAGATCTCTAGAGCCAGAAGCCGTCACTTAAAGGTACAGTTCTGACATCAGCCACACTAAGGAGACAAACCAGAGACCACAATATGTGGCAGCACTTCTCTGCACCTGTCTGCAGCACATTTGACACTTGAGCACTGTCAGAGCAGCAGTGGCTGCTGTGCACAGGATGCACCTTCCCAGCCCTCTGCAGCATCCCCTCATTGTGCTCAGAGGCACTTGCTGCAGAGAAGTGACTGCTGGTGCTCTGCTCACTCTCACATCCTCTGGGTTTGCAGGGGAAAGCAGCACAGCCAGTCTGGTTTATCATACTGGAGCAGGGCGCTGAGTCTTGTCACCAAGCAGCAGATGAGATGAATTTCATAAAAGTGCCCCTGTACTTACCAGAGACTGATGGACCACACTGAGATTTGCCAGCAGCTGCCAAGGAAAAGAAACAGAGAAGGACTGTGACATGACCTTCCACAGAACAACATCTGAAACTTCTGACACTGAACTCAAAGCATCTCAAAACATCTGTGGAAGAGGAAATAGCCTGAAAACTGGATTAAATCTCTCGTGGTACCTCATTATCTTCTTGAGTGTGAGAGAGAAGCCTTCTTATTTGTTCATCAGGATTGTAGTTTATTAAAACTTAAATACACTTTTTGGTAATCAAAAAAAAAAAAAAAGTTTAAAAAGTTAATGCAAGTTTTGGCATGGTCTTCACTTGGGAAATGACTGCTCTATAACAGGGTGAGCTCTAGCAGCTTTATTATCCCACTCAGCAGTGGCACAAGCCACTAACAAGTCTGAAGCACACAGAGTCCCCCTCACATTTCACAAGCAGGGAAGTAAGGATGTGCAAGTCACCTACAGAAAGAAGTGCTGGAATTCTTTGTCCCAGAAATGAAGACTGTGAGGAAATACAGGAACAGACTACCACATAGAAGGTGCTCTAAAGGAGAGAGACAGCTGTTCTGCACCTCAGAAGTGCTCAGCTTTAGTCACAGCAGAGCTGCCATGACAAAAGAAAACTTTCTAGCAGACAGAACCACAAAGCATCAGGACAGATTGCGTGCTAAAGTCCTTACCAGCAATGAGAGCCTCTGGGTCAGGCTGGGCAAACATTTGTCAGGAATGATGTAAGGCAAGTTGATGCTTACTTGGATGGGGAAATTGGGCTAGATAACAGACAAGCTCCCTTTCAAGCTGTTTTGATCTAGGGCCCTACATTGTGGAACTGAGTGCTGGCCAGTAATCCACACACAGAGAGTCATACAGGACCCCAGAGATGTCCTGTGTCACCCTATTGCAGTCCCTCTATGTCTGTCAGTTCCTCCCATGGAAAGCAGTCTCAGCCCTACAGGAGCACAGGCTCAGCAGAGAGCACTGTGAGGATAAATGTTTGTCTTCAAGGTCCCTGCAAAATCCCCTTCACCCTGTATCTTAGGTGGAGACTGAGAGCACAGTCAGTACTTGCACTTTGGGGTGCTCACATGGACATTACACCAGAAGAAGAATGGGATCTATCTCTGACCTCCAGTCCTAGGGGAGCTTTGGGCCTCCCATTCTCAGCAGGAGGTACAACCCCACTCAGCTGAGTCCAGCCTCACAAGCCCATTGTGGAACTTCTGTTTCCCCAGCACAGGAACAGCCCCATTTGCAGCTGCACCTACACTGTGCCGACCCCAGCTCTCGCTCTCCTGGGCCTGCACCTTGTTGCCCAAAGTGGGAAGGCTGAGACAGGAGCGTCTCCAGCATGGACACAGCTAAACTGGGACCGCAGCTCCATCTGCAGGGCTCTGCCAAAGCGGCTCCTCCTCGGGGAAGGGCTGTGTCACCCCAGCAGATACTGCACACCCGGCAACCCCAAAACACAGATGTGAGCACAAACCCTCCTCAGGGTCCTGAAAGCACACACAGTCCCCCTCTGACAGCATCACCTCAGGAATCAAATCACCATTTTGATACAGTTCCCAAGACCCAGTAAATTCCCAGAAAATTCGGCGTATGTTAGATACTGGATGATGCAGAATGCCGAGTGAAGCCTCAGCCTTTGTGGCTCCAGGGAGCAGCTCATGTGCCTGGGGCTCTGCCAGCGCCAGCTCGGCCTCCTGCCCTCAGGCAACACACACATGGCCCAGGGCTCCACAGCCAGGCTCCTTAAAACCTCCAAAGAGCTTTCCAGTGCTTCTGTACCAAAAGGAGCCCAGGCCAATGTGTGTAAAGCACCGAGGAACACACTGTACTACAGCAGCACATTCCCTCGGATGCGAGTCCGACAGGAACATCCAGCCTCCTGGGAGAACAGCAATTTTTCCTTTTATGAAAAGGTCAGCAGCACCATGTGATTTTCCAAGATATATAACCAGTATGCAATGCAAATGCATAGAAATGCAAGTGTTTTAGTGGTAAGTATAGGAATTTAACACTTGTCCTACTGGATTAGACCAATGGACTGTCTCGCAGGGGATTTGTCCTGCTCAGGGCTTGAACAAGGGATTGACTGATGCTTCCAAGAAAAAGCACAGTGCCTTCTGCAGCCTAGCCACTGGTACTCTTAGAGAGCCACCTAGCACCTGTCTACTGCAAGGAACCAGCCCACCCTCTAAAGAAGGGTGGCATGATGCTGTTTAACATCCCCATCAGCCCATGGACTACCCAGCTTTTAAGGCCTCTGGGAGAGGCAGGCTGTGTATAATGCTCTGTTTCATATACAAATACTGCTAACACCCAGAAGAAATCTGAGAACTCATTTCTTTAAATTTAATTTTTAAACAGAGTCTGACAAACTGAACTTAATACCCCTAAATTACTATTGGAAAAAAAGCCACAACCACACAAAATACACTTTGACTGTACTTTGTACTCATGGCTCTAGGAGGCCAGAAATCAGCTGCACTGAAATGGTATTTCCAAACCTATGCTCAAGTGCACTTTAACTGACCTATTTTTGTTCTCTCTTTCCCTAGATTTCTTCTACTGTGTTTAACCAGGGCAGGTACTGCCGGCCAGAGAAGACACAAAAATTCAAGTAGAGTGTACAGGACATGATAAACTACTGGAGTGGATAAATGTAATGTGAGATTACAATGGGTGAAAGGCAAGTCTGTGAACAGAGCTGTGAGTAGGGAAAGGTTCCAGCTAGAACCCAAGTGCTGGTTCATCAGAGAGAGCTCAGGTGTCTGTGGGAAAGCAAAGCCAATGTTCAGGAGTGAAGGGGATAGGCAAAACTCATCTGAGGAGTGAGAGTGCGGGAAAGGCAGAGGGGAAAGGGAACAGATGTACCAGGGCTCATGTAACACCCTGTGAACCTGCTGCAGCCTTCCAACAGACTCAGTTTGCTGCTGCATCTCCTTCCTGATGCTCCTGGCTGTGCAGCCCTGGGTCAGCCTGGACAAAGCCTGGGAGCTCCTCCCTGGCACACACACAGCAGGGCCCTGTCTGGATGTTCCCACCCCTCCTGAGAGCTCACCTCCACTGGCCCAGCAACTGCTTCCATCTGGACTGGCAGAGCAGACCCTTTCCTGGGCTTGCTTTCTTTCCTTCCCTGGCTAGCTAAGGTCCAGAAGGGGACCTCCACCACTGGAACAGCAGCACCAGCAAGCAGCAGCTTGAATTTAATCCTGCCGTTATTTACACTGACATGATGTTGACTGTCCACTTTAGGGACTTCTCTCAGAGCTGTTTCAGGCAGGCCTAGTCCGAGTCATCCTTCCCAAAGAGACAGACCTCAGCTACTCCCACGCCTGTCCAGAGACTGGGTCCTACTGCAAACTCAGCTTGTCAAACTTTGTGCAGGTCATTTCACCTCCTGTTTTTCAACTTCTCCATCTGCAAAAGCAGCGTAGCGACTCTGGCCTTCTCTTTAAAATGTTGCAATTAAATGTCTCATGTGGAATTTAGGCACGCCTATTACTATCAGAGCAATGTGTGGGTGCCAGATGTTTATTCAGGTCTGCCAGCATCTCTGAATAGTTGCAGTGAAATTGTTTTAAGAACCCTAGTCTGAAGCACTGTCTTTATTACAATGTGGTGACCATTTCTGGCAGCATCCACCAAATGGCAAAGGCTGTAAATTCAGGTGCTGTAACATGTGCACTGATCCTTCAGAGACAATCACTCAGCAGGAGTGGGAAACAAAGGCTGCTTTGCTATTGGAGCATCAGGATCCTGGAACAGAACTGCATTTGAAATGTGCACAACAGTTACGTCCTGTTATACCTGCAAATCCATGTGCCACAGTATAAGCCAGGATTTGAGCTTATCACCCCATATGGTCACATTTTATATAAATGTATCTCAGACCAATTTAAAAATATAATTAAATTCTTTCTAGGCCAAATGGGTGATGTGGCATGTTGAGAAGTTGAATTTTTAATCTGGAGCTGTGAACTCTTCTTAGGTCCTGAGATGATTGAGTCACTTTAGCAGAGCAAAATAAAATGTTTCATGCAGTTCCCTGAGGAAGGTGAAACACTTCCACATGCTCAGCTGAACTTCTGCAATTCTGGATGAGGTCTGCGTTAGGGTATGAGGGGTCTGTCACTGCATGAAAAGTCCAACACTCCGGGGAATGGAGATTGCTTTCACAAGGCAGAAGGAGTTTTCAACCAGCTGTTCAGCTGGGCTCAAGAGCAAAAAGCATCCTGCAAGGAGAGTTATGTCTGACAGTTGTCAGCTGCTTTGTTTCTGGATGTGCAGAAACCTAGGCCTGTGGAAACAAGAAAGACCAGAGCTTTAAGTCTCATGAGGGACAATGTGCCTCTACCTCCATCCTATAAAAGCAGTAATTTTCCAATGGCAATAACCCCACCAGAACCAGTCACCCCATCAAAAATGCTCACCTGGGTCAGAATTTCTCACTCAAACACTTGCCAGACTGTTTCAGAACATCAGAAAGCTGAGATACAACCAGGGAGCCCCTACTTTGTCGAAGACTGGCTTCAGCTGTGAAGCTACTCTGGGTTCACTCAATACATAAAGGTGCAGGGACATATTCTTCAAAAGACACAAAACCTCCAAAAATGCAAAGGCAAAAAAAGACTTACTTGCCACAAAAGTCCTTGTGAATGGCACGGAGGGTGAGCAGTAATTCTGGGTGGGCCTGTAGCCAGTGCTCCACCATATTTGGATGCCTGGGATCAACTTCCAGGAACACGCTCCTGAAAAGACACATTTGGGAGTAGAATTGGATAGATGCACATTTAGGTTGCTAAACTGATAAAAATTAAGATCTTTCTTTCTGTGTGACTTTGACCAGTAAAGGAAATGAAAAGGTCAAGAAACACAGTGCAGTCCAACAACCCTAAAGCAGATCATAGCTGTCCACTTAAGATGCAGATCCCAGCTGCCTCCTTCAGGGGAGAAAGTGTTGATCCTGGGGGGAATTCTCATGGTACTCTGTTGAGCAGTTAAAGCCTTGTATCGAGATGTAATGAGCCCTTCTGAAGCTCACCCAGAGAATCCACCAGCCATGTGCTTCTGAAACCCCCAAAGATTTAAAGGCAGAAGGCAGTTTTTATGCTGCAGGAACACTGAGCACTGGCCTGGCAGCCTGAAGTCCCTCTGTGTATAAGCAGCAAGAGAGATTAAGTACAAGTCAGAACACACATTCTTCCACAGTTAATGCCTCCATAAATCAATTATGAAAACAACACCAGCACTCATGGCCTACATAGAACTGATCAAATAACCTCAGTTAGGACACCAGGACCAGGCCTGGGCACTGCAGGGCAATTTCCATCTCTGCCAGGCTTTATGACACTGGCTCACTCCCCATGTTCCCTCCTGTGACAAAGCAGAACCACCCCAGCTCACAGGCACAGGGAGTGATGGAGCTGGTTATGGCCTGGGACACAGCAAGGGACACGTTTAGTAGGCTAAGGACACAAGCCAAACCCCATCAAATGCTCTCCTGAGAACTCTTAAAACATCCCACACTGAATACTCCCTACAAATTCACCAGGCTAACTACAAGCTGGGTGTGGATCTCATTTCTGACCTTAAAAGACTTCTACTCCTCAATGAGGGCTTGATCTTATTAAACAAGCAAAAAGAGAAGGAAAAGAAATTGTCTTAAGAAACAACCCCACAGGACCAGTCTCTAATGCTGGGAAATTCTGAAGAGCATCTTCAGCTCTTGTGGTCATGCAAAGCATGAGGAATGAATTCTGCATGCACTATGCCTCTCAATATTCCCATTCTTCTTCTCAAAACAGCAGATTTTCAATGACCTCTCTTATGGTGGCCAAATGTCAGGAATATTCAACAGGATGTGTGAATGCCCTGGCACATGAACAGTATACCAGACTTTTGGGTATCAGCATGGTGATCTTCAAAATGGATCCCACATGACAGAGAATAGGAACAACCAGTCTTGAATATTAATCATGGAGAAATTTAACATATAAGACACCACCCATGACTGATCTTCATTTTCCTGGGATATTCGGTATTCTATACTAGTACAACAAAGAATTTTCCTCTAATGAAAAGGTGGGAGGGAAGTGGGGATCTACATCCATCCTCAAAGAGATGTCCATTGCTTCTCTTTCCATCAGGTACTCACCTTAGCAAGCTCCCCTGCTTTCTGCACTCTCTTTCTTGACTGCTCTCTTCCATGGTTTTGTTGCTGCTTTCACCTTCAAAGATTCTCACTTCACTAATGACCAGGAAACGCCACCAACAGCCAAGGAAAGGGCTCACACCACTTTATTAACCAACTTCAAACTACTTTTGCTTGCACACATGACATTTTTAAAAATTATTATCAGCTGGGGCAACTATTGGCAACTATTGGGGGACAATTGGCAACTATTTTCCCTCTTGTTTTGTTTTCATACAGGGAAGTACAGAATTTACAGAAGTGGATGGATAAAAGACACGAAATTCAAAAGATTGCAGTACTTACCCAGAAACCTTCAGAAGAGAAGGAGCCAAAGCCAGAATTGTTTTGATGACTCTCATGCCATCGTCTCCCCCATCCAGGGCATCAAGGTCCTCATAGCTGGAGTGTGGGAAGAAAAAGGCTTTTGACAGCAATTCCTGTGGTCCTTGAGAATGCATCACCCCACAAAGAAAGGTGCACCTGACACACCTGAACTCCAGCTCTCCCAGAGCAGGGGACGGCACTCACCCCTTCCATGGGAAATACAGGGAGGGAGAAGGCAGCTACCACTGGGCTGAGAAACCCCATATTCAGCACAAGGAGAAAACATCCCTTGCAGTATTTCTGAAAATTAGGAGCCAACTGTAGCTGGGATCCAACACATAGGTCTGTTCTCTCTAAGCTGGCCAGAGAACAAGGGTGTTGTACAGCAAGGACTTGATTGATCCATGCCAAACAGCAGCTCAGGCTGTGGCTAGTCCAGCAGAGCCAGCTGGGATGCAGAAAGCTCAGCTGCCAAAACCTACTTTGGTGCACATCTTGTACAGAGGTGAGGGCAGGACTTTCTTCTTACATGCATGGCAATCGGTTTTGGATTGGGAACTTGCTAATTTCAAACTGTGTACTTTTTTTATTTTAACAAATCTTTAAAACACTTCCATGTTGCTTCAGGCATGTTAGCAGTATCAAAGCAAGCCTGTATTATTATATCCCAAATAAACACACCTATATTTTGCATGTGTTTATTACATTTGCATGTTTTGTATGCAAGGAACAGGAGAGGAAAAATCTCTTTGTTTGATTACCAGAGGATTTCTTCATCCAGGGAAGCCATGTCTTCATGGAAAACATATGGGGGGTTACTGACTATGACATCTATGGGGCCCCAGAGCAACAGCTGTTTGGCAGAACCTAGAAAAGAAAAAGAATCACAAACAGCTCTCAACAACAGCATCTTCCCTATAAGCTCAGTGTCAAGATCCTCCCCAGGAAACTGTCTCTCATGCCTCCCTCCACCCATCAAAGACAAAAAGGGAAAAAGACAAAGGGGATTATAAGAGTGAAAAGAGTTACTGTGTGAAACATCTTGGTGGATGATGTGAATCCTTTCTTGGAGTTGCAACCTATAAAATTCCAGATGCAAGATGCAACAACAGAAAGAAGAAAGATTAGGAGGTGTATTTGTGTTCATGAACAGTACATTCTACAAACAGATCATTAAATATTGTACCTCTTATCTGATACACATATATTCACAACTGCCAAGATCTTCCCAACATATTCTCTCCTTCCCCGACAGTGGCCCCACACCCCAGCCCCCCTCCCCCCCTTGGCTGAGGGCTGTGGTCCTGAGGGCTTCAGGAAAGGGAGGGATTCCTGCACTGTGTGCCATGTGCTCAGATGGGTCTGGCACTGGGATTGATGCAGTAAGACTCAGCTAAGCATCTAGAGAGCACAGCTGGGATAAGGGAGCTCTGAAAAGCAGGCAGGATCTAAGCTGGGTTCAGTCAAGCAGCAACACAGCTTATCCTGCTAGCTTCTCTCCCAAGAGCTACAGGGCACCATGCCAGGGACACAATCATAAAGACACAATGAAAATAACCATGGAGAAATATGAAACTCTCTGACATGGCATTTATAGTCCCTCATCCACTCTTGAGCCAACAAGCAATGTTAATAAGCAAGACAATTTTCCCCAGAGGTCAGAGTTATAGTTTATCAAGGAGACAAAGATCTGGCCAGCTTTTATTCTATCTATGAAAAATTGCAACAGAATTTGGTTTGACACTGACACATTAGGAAGAAACCTCTGCTCCCCATTCTCTGTAACTGGGCTAGGAGGCAAAGGGTAACAGTGAGGTGACCAGTTTGGGAAGAGCTTGTTCCTACTCAGTTCCTACTCAGCTTTTGAGACTCACACACAAGCTGGGACTTGAAAGAAGTGAAGAAATGCAGCCCAGTACAGCCAGCACCAGAAGCAGCCCCCTCAGTGCCAGCACCAGCTTGGGAAAAGAGGGGTATGTGGGTCTGTGGACAGAAATCCCAGTTAATGAGCACCTCTTGAGACTCACAGCCGTACTGGACTCCATGAGAAATAGCAACAGGAATTTTTTCTGAGTGGGCTCTAATGAATGCCTAGGGCCCAGCAGTTACTGAGGATGTGAATGCAATTTGGAGCTCATTTGACAAAGCCTGCAGAGACTCAGAAGCATACTGGGATTCCAGCTCTGAGGCTCCCTGTGGTAGTGACAGTTCAGAACAACATGACAGAAGAACCTGGTGAGGAAGTGGAGCCTCTAGGAAGGACAAGGACAACATGACAGACATCTCTGACTTCAGCACAATGTGTTTGAGCCAGCAGCTCTTAACATCCATCCTGCCACAGCACAGGTGTCTGAACTGCATGGGATCCACCAGCACCACTCCCACCAAACCAAGACTGCAGGGAGGATGCTGAGGGACACCAGGCAGCACGTCAGAGGAAAAGTGCTACTTGACTGTGCAAGCATTTCTGGAGGAGCAAGGACAGAAACAAGCACAACAATAATGATTGAGGGAGCCGGAGAGAGAAAGTCTCAGGATACACTTGTCCTTAACCTCTTAAGTGACTTAAACATTTCTACTTCAGCCCTGAGCTTCCTGAGTTCACAGACAGGGGTAAGAACAGCTACCAAAAAACACTCTAAAAACCCTTGACAAACAGCATGTGAGTACCACTGCTTTATTTAGGCTGCTGTCTTTGCAAACTGTGCTCACAAGCCAAAGAAATACACTCTAGTAAACATAAGCTTTTTTTTTTTTCTCTCTAAATTGTTTCACACTTTAGGAGCTCAACAACTAAACAGTCTCTGGTTTCCAGTGGTGATAAACATGAAACATGCACAAGTATTGGCAACTCTTGGTCTTTCTCAAGCAACAATTTACAAAAAAATGAGTAATATGTGGTCTTGTACCTGTATGCATTCTCCCTGGTGAGATTCACAGCAGCCTCCTCTTTGTCCATGGCTATGACTCTGCTCTAGAACAGAAAAAACAAATCCACCAAGCAGGTGTTATAACATCAAGATTCCTGAGCAGACATGCTCTGCCAAACATGCAAGATCAAAACTGACAAGAGACTGCTCACTCTTGGCTCCTGAAAGGAACAGCTCCTGAGGAATGCATGCAGGGCATAGCTGGAATCACAGTGATGTGTGTAAAGCACTAAGGTGACTGAAGGCTCTCTGCAGCACAGCCAGCAGCCCACCAGAACAGACAACAACAGAGCCACAGTGACTCACTGATCCCTCACTGCTCCTGGCAGGGTGAGACAACACTGGCTAGTCTGGGCTAGGCACAGACTGCAGGAAGGTCATGTTGTTGGATTTATACTTCCTAGCACAGACAGGATCCCTCTCAACACAAACACAACCACTTGGACACAGATCCTGGCATTTTCCATCTGTTATGCAGACACCTTTTACACAGTTACTCCACTGCAGTCCTTAGACAGATTCAATGCCTGTATTGACTGCATGTACTTGACTGTGTGTCAGGTATTTAAAAGTTCTCCAGCATAATGGTAAGAGACAGGGCTCCACAAAGAGAGATTTGTTTGACCTTCAGTTCCACCTTGGGAAAACCACAGACAAAGGCCTAACTTGGTTTTGCTATGCTTGATGGTTTTTTAAGCACAGATGTTGGTAGGATTTACACAGAGGACACGTGCTTGAAGAAACTGCTTGGCATTTGGAGATGATGGTGTGATTTGCCATCATTCCTAAGGGGATTAATTTTATGGTCCCAAGCCAGCACCCACACACATGAAGCTCACCCTAAAGGTGAAGGACACAGCTGAGACCATAAATGAAAAACTGCTGCTGTTTTCTCAGTACCTTAGTGCCAAATTCTGCCTCAAACACTAAGGAGATTACCCAGAGTGTAACTCCACTTAGCTGTCAGTGTGGCTACCACTAATTCTAATCAGTCAAGGCTCCTCATTTCCCTGGGTACAGCAGTTTGGGCTGGGAAAGGACTGTCATGAGTTACAGAGACAGATTGACACAGCTCTTTAAATTAACAAGCAAGGAAAAGAGCGTGAAGCTCTTCTCCCAGCTCAGGAAATCAGAGCAATTATACTCTGAAGTCATGAAGCTCAAATATTAACCTTCTCAGGTCACTGGGAGGAGGAACACCCCTTCCATTAGAGGCATCAACCTCTTATTCTTACTCAGCAGGGCTTATACTTCTACAAGAGGATGGGCTGGCCACAGAAATGCTCATTCTTGAGAAGGAACTGGCTGGTCTGCAGTTCTGAGGAGAGGGGAATATTTTGCCTTGACCACAGGCAATGAGATCTTGGATTCATTTCTCATATTATTGACCAGGAATATCTCCATAAACATGTTACACACCACAAGAATCAGGGCAAGAAGGGCTTTGGTCACTCAGATCTCAGTCCCCTCCTGCTTTTTTTACTCTATTCAGAAGCTGTGGGTTGTTACTAGGGAACAGAAGACTACAAAAACGTGGTTTGGCAGTTGTGGCAGTGATATTTGCTTGTCTTATTGATCCCAAGTACTGACACTGCTATAGTAATCCCTTTTCTGTATCAGTCTTCAGTTTCCTAGAGACTAGATCTTTTCATTCACAGCAAGGTGGTTTAGAGAGATGACTGCCCCATAAATTCAACAAATAGAGTGTGTGCCCCTGCCTCAGTCCCTCCTGTCCTCAGTCCAGGTTAGTATCTTAAAACAACACCCACCAGTGCTTCAAAGTAAGGTGATTATTAGTGAGCTGCAGCAGCTCAAGAATGAGCACATTCACTTCTTTCATTCTGATTATGCCTTTGCTATTCCCGCAGACAAATGGGGAGAGGGAGCAATTCCCAAATATCCCTCCTCTACCTACTAGAAACTTACAGAGCCTGTCAGAGACCTGAGCTGCAAAGTTCCTTCAGAGAAGTTTGTGACATCTCAATGAAGATGAGCAGGGTGAGATTGTACTTTAACACAGGCATCTGCACATGATTGTACCAGGAGCACTGAAGGGAGCTCACCTGTGGCAGTTTACAGAGCAGACTCAGAGCAATTGCTCCAGAGCCACAGCCAATTTCCAGGATAACAGGATGAGGAACAGGAGCTGGGAAACAGAGGGTTGAATTCTCACATTTCTGAAATTCTTCCTCCACAACTAAAGAGACAAGGTCCTAAGAAAACAAACAAACAAAATTACTTAGGGAGCTGTTTTGACTCACACCTTTGTGATCTGAAGACTGAAGTTTAAATTTCTTGACTCTGTAACCAATCTATTTTTGTTGCTAATTTTAAAAACACAGATGGTAGTAATGGAACTGACATGCCAGAAGTCACTTCAGCTCCATCTGCCCCACAGGGTGCTTTGATTAGTGACCAAATCCTCAGGATACAATCTCCCACAGATCCTCTGAAATCTCCTAGCGCTGTTGGGAAAAACAATAACCAGACAGCTGGAGCACATTATCTTCTGCAACACCACTTACTCCAAAATTTTGGCTTTCAGAATTTGTAAGCTTCAGAACTCAAGATTTCTACACAGTCTCAGTACAGTAGGGGACCAGGAGGCAGTTGCACAGCTCCTGATTGCATCTAAACCAGTAATCCAACCTGCAGATGAAAAGTCAAGGCAGTGAGTTACTAAATGATCCAAATGAGCAGCTCCCTGCATGGATTTCAGATTGTGGACTCCTACATTTTGTTGCTATAAAGTCACACAGAAAAGATTTATATCCATGCTCCTGGATCTGTATGCAGTTCTGCCATTTTTGCCTCCTCCCTCACATCAATCTTTTCTTTTTTAAATCCCTTTGCCATGTTATATAAAATCCAATACAGCAGGAGAGTCTCAAAGATTTCTAAGGTTTGTGAAAATGAGATTAAAGAGAAAGCACACATGTGCCTTCCTCTGACTGCAGCATGAACTTCCTTTGTTATTCACTGGAGAAAACTGTAAGATGGAAACCTTATGAACACTCTGAGTGCATCAGCAGCTCAGCAGGTGCTCTCAGCTCCCTCCCATCCTTGTGCTTTCAGGGACCAACAGTACACACAGGCCTTCTGCCCTAGGTGTTCCCTAGGATTCTCTACTTGAGAGGGCTGCTCTTGGATCTCTCCTGTAAATCCAGAAAGTTTAACAACATGTACAAAAAATAACTGGCATAAGCTGGAATATTTAAAAGGAACAATTCCTGGCAGGCAGGTCAGCTTCTCTGTTACTTTACCATGACTTTTGTCAGGAGCCTGAACTGGACAGGCTTGTGCATAAGGATCTCCTTGGATCTCTCATCCTTCCTGGGGTGCAGCATAAGAGATGCCTTGTGCAAAGCTGCAGTACCTCTGAAGAGATTCACAGCTGTTGGTCATCCTTCATGACAGGCCACTCCACATGTGCAGTAAGTCGGAAGGGAGATGCAAACAGGTACAAAAATGAAGCATTCAGGTAGATGAGCTTTGTTGAACCATCCCTGGAGCAGGCAAGTTTGGGGACTGATACCTGAATATACTCAGCCAAGGATGAGGAGCCACAATACAATGCCCTGCCCTGGTCACCATGTCATTACTGGCATTGTCCTCATGTGGAAGTTTTTCTAACAGCCTCCAAAATCACAAATTCCTCACTGCTGCTCTGGGATTTCTTTCCTAGACAATTATGGATGAAAACAGTCTCACAGGCTCCCAACCTGAAGGAAACTATTACAGGACTCAGACAGCAAAAGGGAAAAATAAACACCTGATCTACCCACTTCTGTGAGAAGAGGCTTTGGCCATTCAAACAGCTCCAGATTAGCCTGAAAAAACTTGGGCACAGCAGACAGCCAGAGACTTTAGCTACAGCTTGCTTTGGCAAAGCAGGTGGGGTGCTGAGGATTCCAAGACCACAGAAGAAAAGGCACACAAAAAATTCTGCTTGGCTATTAAATCACTTCTTTAAATACCAGCCATTTCTGGACACTTACAAACATTTCCTGGAAATCTCCACAGTAACTTGGAACCATCTGTTCCCAGAGTAGCACAAGTTACTGATTACAAATGTCCAAATATGACTTCCATACACTAGAACTATTCTAACCATTTATTAACTTCCTTAAGGTTTCTCATTAGTAATTTCAAGCTTGATGGGTTTGAATGGAATGCCTACTTTACACATTCCACAGTGAAAGCATTTTAGTGTGCTTGCCAAAGCTCCCATTTAAAAATGACTGATTTCAGGTTTTACCACATAAAATACAAATAAAATGGGACGTTGATATTACTTAGGCATTGAGTCCTGCTTTCTGACTGCCTTACCTCATTGTCTTGGTTATTTCATTTCAATTCTTACTGAGGCAAAGGCTGGTTTTCTCATAATACACATTTACCATAATAGTGCAAAAGTAAAAGACATAAAAAATAATGGGACAACCTAAGGGAATGGTATCATTTTCCAGACATTAGTACCTCCCTACAATAAAAGGTTGAATAATTATTTTCAACTAATTGGCCAGCAAAGAAGATGTATTCTAACTGGCAATAAGGAAAATCCATCAACCATGACACAGAGCATGTCCTGTCATCCCACTTCCATTGCTACTGGATTTCAGAAATGATTAAATTATCAAAAATTGTTTTGAAACTGTATTCGTCAGATTCTTCTCAGTATTTTTCACCTTCTAGCAAATGATCCAGGCAAAATCTGTACTTCTCCAATCACACCATCACCTCCAAAATATCACCACTGGAAATTGATAAATTACAGCACTTTGCAGAACACAGCAGAGCCCCTTTCAAATCTCATCTTGGGAGATGAAGTATTTCTGGCTGACGACTACAGTGTTCATACAAAGACTACAAAATAGACATGTCAGCCATTCCCAGCCTTTGCACAAGAATCCTACTGGAACCACAGTGAGGGAAAAGCAACAAAGAGGCTGATGGTGCTAAAAAGAGGTGCCTGGGACTGGCACAGAGAAACTGGGACAACAGGAACTGGCCACAGGCTGGGGTCTTTACTGGGTAGGATACCCCATGTCTTCTGATTCAGAGCACAAACACCTGCTAATGTATTGTCAACATTACCAAAATCCATTTTAACCATCAGTTTGATCACCAGCTTTGAAGGCTGAGATATGAAATTACAGAAACTCCACCGGGAAATAAAAGAAAACACTTTGTGACCCAATTCCATATTTGCTCACAGCATGCCAATCACTGGGTAGAGTGAACTCTCAATTGTGGAGTTATTAACATTCAAATTATTGCTTACAGTATGAGTCATTATTGTCAGTTACAACCCAATCTACAACAAAAAAGAAATTCTGCTAACCAGTACTACAGGTACTGGCAAAGCTACTTTCATCCTGGAGCTGGTATACAGACACATGGGTATCAGTGTGAGAATTGTGTCAGAATGGGGAAATGGAACATTTTGAAGAACTTTTCTCCTCTAGTCTTTGCAAGAAGCTCCTTCCTGCAGCAAAAGTCAGTTTTGGAAGGAGTGAAGGGACTGAATGGCAAACAGACAGAACCAGAAAGAATCTAAAATCCTCTGCTTTTGCTGGCAATGGCAGCAAGGTGAAAGGGAAGGAAGGTCCCCTACGTGGTTTGGGCAGCCCCATGATGGAGCTGGTGACACCTGCACGCAGGGACAGACTGCACATTTCATTCCATATGTAAGTGAGCAGAGGTGTTGAAACAGCCAGGAGGAAGAGACAGAAGTCACATGGAAAAGGGGATTCAGTAGCCCCTTGAAGTTTTTCCTTGAAGCAAATCTTATGTATGGTCATAAACTAAAACATGAGAAGTTTCACCTCAACATGAGGAAAAAATTCTTTACATTGATGGTGCCAGAGCACTGAACAGCTGCCCAGGGAGGGCATGAAGTCTCCCCCTTGGAGATGTTCCAACCCCACCTGGACACATTCCTGTGTCACCTGCACCAGGTGACCCTGCCTTGGCATGGAGACTGGACTGGATGATCCTTCCAACCCCAGTTGTTCCATCATTCTGTGATTACCCTGTGCTTACCTGTACAGGGGACACAAATATTTGCTTCTCATGCCACCTCACTTCCAGCACTCAAGAGGCTCTCAAGTTTTTGTCTCTTAGCCAAACCACTCACAGGCTGTTCTCACCTTGTGGCTCCAGGAAATTTTGCTTCACTGCCAGATTCACCCTAAGTTCACACTGTCCTTTATTTGGGCTCCACCCCCCCACCTTCTCTTTGAGGGCAACAAATTCAAGACTTTGTGAACACCTCCAGCTTCCCCCGAGCCTCTGCCTCTCACTTCCACCCACAAGTGTGGTTCCCCAAGGCCCCCCCAGCACCCTCTCTGCTCTCACAAGCTCTTGGTGTCACCTCTGCCCTGTGGCCAGGGCTCTGGTTCACTGCATTTCTTGGAACTGCAGCTGCACAAACCAGTGAGAGGCCAGGGACTGCCTGCACCCAAACCACAGAGGCTGCACAGCTGCAGCCCAGGCAGAACCAGCACAGGCTCAGCTGGGTTCCAGCCCTGAGAAAGTCAGAAGGAGGCAGCAGAGGTTCCTGGGCTCAAGGCTGGCTGCAGAGCTGAGCACAAGGACAGAGCTGAGGGGATCCTCTGCTACAGCCCACACCTGGGAAGGGCCCATCCGATGTTTCTGCCATTAAAAATTACAAACTAACTAAATAAAGAAGAGGAAGTGAGGAACGGGAAAGGCAAGGGTGGAAGTCACAAACTACTACTGCATTCCCTACAAGCACCTTTTTCCATGCCCCAGGGCAAAGCAGGGAAGACAGGGTTCCAGGGGTAAGAGCCAGGGTGGCAGGAGACTCTAAATTCCCAGGTCACTGAACTGAAGAAGGAAAGCAAAAAAACCCAGGGAAACCCTGGTAACCTTCTCTCTGCTCTCACTCACTTCCTGGGAATGTTTCACTTATTTGTGTGCTTTCCAGAAACTTCTATTCTCAGAATCCAGGACTTTCCATAGAACCTGATCTGATATTAACCCAATCACCTCTCCTGTCTTGTTTGCCCACTTGGCTCCCAAACAGCACATGACAAACACCAGGAAGCCAAGCTGGAAACCCAACTCCATGGCAAATGGCCCTAGAAAATCCCTGCCAGTATCCCACTTCCAAAACCAAGCCATCAAACCAGCCCACTGCTTCATGGGCAGGCAGGGCTTTTGTCCTGGGCTCTTCTGCCGTGCACTATAGTAGGAAAGAGAAAAATCACAAAATATTTTGAGCTGGAAGGGACCCACGTGGATCACTGAGTCCAGCTCTGAAGAGAATGGCCCATGTGGGGATCAAACCCATGGAAGTCCCACTATAAATGGATGGGAATCAAAGCACCTGAGTAACTCCAGAAGAGCCACTGATCCTGAAAGAAAGGGTGGCTTTAGGCATTAGCAATGACAGACAAGCATGGTAAAACACACCTAGTACTGAGGAAGGGGTTTGGCTTTGGTCACACAGCAGCTGCTCCTGATGTCAGGGCACATGCCATGTGCTGCTTCATCTGTTGGAGCAGAGGCTGTGACAGCACCCAGGAATGACTTTACCAACAGGCAGCAACCCATATGTGCTCATGCCCAAGAGAAATTACCACAGCTGTCACATCTAAATTTAGCCATGCCTGAGGGGCAAGAGTGGATCCAAGTTGCTGTACACTGGCTGTACCTCAGGTGTCCAGCACAGAGCCCTAGCCAGGCACACCTCTCCAGAAGAAAGGTATTTGCTTTCTCTGCAGATACAGGTATTGACCACTGCCAGACACAGCATCTGGACAGATGCACTAGTCTAGCTTGCTAATCCCTAGCTCTAGTTACTTGGATGTTTGAAAAGAGCTTGGGAGAGGAAAAGGATTTCCCCCCACACCTCATGAGGAAATCTTCTTCAGTCCCATCTGTCACAGCCATTTTAAAGCTTGTTTTTCTCCAGTTCTAGTCCTACATCATGCTTTCTCTGCTGATAAGCTACAGGACTCAGTGGAAATGCATGGAAACAGGAGGCTCTTTCAACCACAACAGGGAGATTAAAACACCCCCAAAAAACAGGCATTAACAACAGAGAGATCTGTGAGAACGTATTAGAAAAGTCTATATAAGTTAACCTGGGGGACAGGTTTGTGCATGACTTTAAAGAACAGCTGCTGCTTTCCTTGCCTTCAGCACAAATTTTAGCTTTAAATTTCTATTTTTTTGTCTCTCCTGAAAATCACCAGCTTGGAAGAAATTCTCTGCACTAGCAGAGTCTTGTTTTCTTGCATAGGAAGCCAGCAGAAACCACCACCACAGTTCATCTTGGCCAGTCAGCCAGGAAGAACCCTGTTTCTTCCATCATTTCCTTTTGAACAAGAAGAAATCTGTCCGGGGAAAACATTCTGTCCTGATTTTCAAGTGGCCAGCAATAGACTCTTGCTATGCTGTTTCAGCATTTAATTACACTCTCTCCTGAGATGTGCACCTTTTCTTCTGTCCTGCATTTATAGTGCTTATTATACACTTGTCTGTGAAACCAGAGAGACTTCAGTTTTCAAATTTCTGCTGTCTGTGCCAGATAATTTACCCCTAAGCTTGTCTTTGATGAGCTACGCAGTCTTCAACAACAAGGCAGACTTTTTCAACCTATTAATCCACATAGTGTTTTTTCTCCAAATCTAATTTTCCACTTCTTCCTCAAGCAGCCAGTAACATAACTGGACATAATAGTTCTGCAGCTATTCCACTACTGCAATACTCATTATTTAATGCTGCTACGTGCACGTGGCATTCCCCTGTCCCACATGCAAGGATCCCATCAGCCCACTGGGCAGCAAAACGTGGGTGCTCCTGGTCAGCCAATATCCCTAAGACACTGGCAATCCCAAATCTTTCTCCAAGCCCTTCTGGCAGCACAAGTGCCTCAGCCACAAGGCACAGTCTACTCTGTTTGTCTCTCTATATGATCCTATTAAACACTTGTGCCTAGCTCAAAGGGCAATTCCAATTGTTCCCTTTGTGACTTCCATTCCCCAGCCTCTGTGCCACAGCCCACCTGCAGAAAATATTTTTCTCCTCCAACACATGGATGAAGTATTGCCTATCATAAGGGCAAAATCTGATCTGTGAGGCCACAACAGCAACACTCCATCTTTAGCACATTTTTTTACAGCTCTATTTTTAAAGATAGCAGATAATTCTTGATTTATTAAATAATGTTCTACTGTATTTATGTTTAATATGCTTTATACAAGTCTACACATATTTCAATAAAGGGCCTTAAGCTATGTCAAGACAGGGCCCTTTTAGCCTTTTCACTTCCCAAACTGGGAAGACCATTACACAGAAAGGGGATGCAGCCTTCCCTTGAAGAGACAACTGCTCAGAGGCAAAACTATGAAAAAAAGCCAATCTTTTGGTTTGGCTCTTGATTAATGGCTGTACTCACTAGACAGTATGACCTTCAAACCTTTCCAAGAAGTATCCATCTGTGGTAAAGAAATTAGGGAAATGAAAGGACATTTCTGCATCAAAGGCTTCTTTTCAGCACTGACTGGAACACAAAATGTGTCACTGCTTTGACATAAAACACTGGAGAGAGATAGGGCCCACCTTGCAATCTGTTTATTTGCATATACAGGTCAAGAAAAGAAAACTCTCCCTTCTCTGTGTGCTGGACCTTCTTGAAAGTTTAATGATTATGTTTATCTAGAAGTTAAACTTCATTAAAGGTTTCTCTGAGCCAAACTTTGACTCAAATGCTTTCACAGAACACCCCACACAATGAATGCCATTCTACAGGCAGGTGCAAGTAAACAGTATTGAATTCAGCTTTCAAGAGGTTATCATGGGAAAAAAACAACCTATTTTGGGAAACAAGCAAAAGAGCTTAAAAATCACAGGTGGAAAAAGAATAGACAGAGACGTAACTAAAAATTACAAATGCTGTAGTGAATTATTTAAGTGTTATACAGTAAAAACTAAAGGTTTTCCTTTATGCTTAAAAAAGCAGGCAGCACCAGAACCAAAGAACATACTTTTCCCACCTAGAAAATACAAGATTTGCTGTCAGATGATGCCAGGGAGGTTAGACATAGACAGATTCCGGAGAGGATTAAACAAATCAGTGGGGGACAGATCCATTAGCAATTACAAAGCAGGATGGCCCCAAATCCAGCTTTGGCTAAGAACAGACCTTAACTGCTGACTGGCAAGAGAAGAAGGACCCTTCCACATCCACATTTTCTCTTGTCATTTTGCTCCCATCATCTGCTATAGGAGCCCGGATCAATACCTGCGAGGCACAAACGATGGCCATTTTTATTTCCACTGAACAATTCAGCCTTCCCAGAGCCATCAGAAACCCTGGGATAACGGCTGGGAAATCGACCCGTCAGGAACTGGGCGAGTGTGAGCCTGGAGCGCCCTCTGGGGGCGCCAGGCGGGTGTGCCGTGTATCCCACACCCCTCCCTCGGAGGGGCCTGGACCTAGCCAAAGCAGGATCAGAGAGCCTGCAGTCACCCGGGCAAAAAAGGAAGGACATATCCACGGCTGGTTGAATACTCTTCCTCTTTGTCCTATTTGTCCCAAAGCAAGAACTTGAACTTCTTGCAAAGTAGCAAAATATGAACTTCTAAAATTTTAGGAGTTCAAAAAAACACTTGCTTTGGGAAAAGGTTTTTCTTCTCCATTAATAGTGAGGGAGCAGTGCTGAGAGAGGGATGCCCTGACATTACAATAATCACCTAAGAAAGATAACTCATTGTGTACACCCCATAACTTTGGTGCAAACATTCCCCAGTGCAGAAGCCTGGCTCTGGTGCCACAGGAGGAAAGGTGGGAGGATGCTGAGTTCCAAAGGCCCTCACACACCCACCCAGCACTCACAGCAGCGAGTCCAAAGCTTTCCTACGAGCAGGCCAGAGCTTGAATAGGACCTGCTCTTCCCCTGCTTCTGGCTGCCTGTCCCCTTCCCAGCCAGATTCCCATGGAACAGAAGAACAAAGCCACATGTGCTGCACAAATATTCCCGGAGGGAGCTAACAGGAGAGGGCTCAGCTACCAGAGAGAACTAAACAGATGACATGGGGGCAAATTTCACACAGGACAGAATGAAGCAGACAAGGGAGTTTCTCTCTCGGCGTGTGTCTCTGTCCCCAGGGTTGAAACAATGCTTGTGGTTTGGGTCATGCTGTGTTTAATTTCATGCCATTACCAAGGCGCTGGGAGCAAGAGTCATAACCCTTCTGTTGCAATCAGAGAACATGCGTGTCATAAACATGGCTTCCCTTCTCCTCAGAGTCAAACCAACATACAGGAGCACCTGCAGAAGCTACATGCAGAAAATTAGGAAGAAAATTTTGAAGCTGCCTGTGTATCTGCACAGAGTCAGTTTAGGGAGTCATATTTTCTCAGCCAAAAACAAGACATGTGGCTTGTGTGTGCAGTCAGAGATAAACTTGAACCTGGGATAACAATTAACTGCTTCCTAAAGAACAAGGATTATTTACGAAAATTATCTGGCGAAAAGTTTCAGCACTATTGCTTTTAAGAACACTGCAGACAAATTCTAAACAAAAGGAAAGCAACAGATGCTATGAACTTAAACATTTCTGAAAGCAGGTACTTCCACAGCAGTTTTCAAGTCCAGTGAAGGCTGAAAAAAATTACTTGAATGAAACAAAACAAAGACAAAGCCCAACCAAACGCATCACACAAAATCATAAATCAACAGCCTTTCTTCCAGCAGAAGGAAAGGAGCTGGACACCACTTTGTGCACAGGTTACACACAGGACACAGCTCCTGGAAGCAGCAGAAGTCTACAGCCATGTCCTGCCAGGTGCTGCTGAAGAGCTGGATTTTGTCCCCGTGGCTCTCCTGTCACCCGAACCTCCCCAGCACATCACAAGCAAACTCTCCATTGCCCACAGAGCTCCATTCCTGAATCATTATCATAAACTTCTGGTCTTCTGTAATAAATGTGCTAAAAATGTGCCTTCATAGTAAGTTAAGTGACACAACAAATAAAGTTTTGCCAGTCAAGTCTGGGTTAAGCTGTTTGCACTCCATTTTTGCACCAGGGTATGTTAAGTGGTTTCAAACACAGCACTGCACTCCAGTTTGGGCCAGCAGAGATGCTTTTAGAAAAATTAGGCATCTGGGCTCAATTAAGAACATTCTCAAGCACTGGCCAGCCCAGCTTCCACCCCACATAATAGGCCTTTGTTTTGAGCCTGGCACTGCATGGGGTGAAGAACCAGAGCACAGCTCCAGAGGAAGCCTCACCAGCAGATATTTTGACTTGCAGAACATACAAGTTTTCCCTGACTTCAATGCTCCCATTGCATCTATGAACTAACTGGGATTTGGAGGTTGGAAATACTCTCTTGGATCATCCAGAGCAGCAATACTGTTGACAATAACAAAGGCAACCATTGCTGGCTCCAACTGGCAAAATTATTCCTTGGAGCTCCATCTCCAAACTCAATCAGTACAGAGTGATCAACCCAGACCAGGCAGAGAGCTCCCAACTTCTCTGGACACAAGTGTCAGCACTATGATTTAGGGCCCAGCAGATGCTCCATGAGGTGCTGCTGATGCCCCACACCAAACCAAGGCTCTGGTTCTAAATATTCTTCCTCTCTCTGACTTGAGAGGATGTCTATGCCGTAGCTGTCATGATTCCCATTAAATGCTCTGGAACCCCCTCACAGATTTCAATAGGACTCTTTTCTTCAAAGGGCACAACAGAAGCTCAGGTTGTCTTTGTCCTTAAATTTCTGTTAAACTTTTGCAGATTACAACAGGCAAATAATTAAAGACGTGACTACTAGACTGAAACAGGTTTAAGTTTCTGGGACTCATAAATGGTAAGGTAAGAAGACCACTTCATCTCCAGAAGTTAACACGGGCTCCAAAAGAAAACAAATTCTCAGAAGGTAAAAAAAAAAAACCCAAACCAATCCAAAATAACACCAAACAAAAAACCCACCTTGTAAATCCTAAGCTTTCCTGAGGACTAGCAAATAAAAAGTTTCCTTGCTAGGATGGCCCATGTGCTGAAAGTGAAACTAGGCTACTGTCAGGGCAAGTGTCACCATGTAGATCTTAAGCTCTTCCATAGCAGTAGGAATGTTGGGGAACACGGAATTTTAACTTGGTCATGTATGGCTGTCCTTTACACTCTTATGACTGACAGTCACATTTAATTCTAGCCCAGGTCAAAACTTACCTTTCAATTTCCTGTATTTGTCCAGAAACCACCATGGAGCCATGAGACAGACAGTAGGTGACACTTCCTAGCAGCCAGCACATGGACACTCAGGCTCTCTGGATTGAATTACTACTGGTTTTTTTTACTATTGTTTTCCTACTACTGCAGGGTTCTGCTAGCAACCTCTGGACAACGTTTAGATTCCTGTATGCACTAAGCATACAGGGGATGCATTAGATGCATTAGCAGTAGATGTTTTGAACTTCTCAAGAGTCCTTACTATAGCAGAACTAAGGAAAGCAAAGCCACATCCTTCCATCAATGACAATTGATTTCTATGAATTAAGAGATACATCAGCTTGCAACATCCCTTCCTCTGAGGTAGGAGGCAAAGGTTACCAGCATCAGCTCCAGATCAAAAGCTTTGAATCACCCCCAATCTATAAGAAGTGGAGTGATGTGATTTCCTCATCACTGCAGCCTCGCAGCATACAGGATACCTTCACAGCAATGCCCTGATTGTATCATGTCATGTAACTCACACATCCAAGCCTGCCCCCACCATGTTCCCATTCATACCTCTGTTTCAGGCCGTGGAATAAACACTGGGGGTCTCATCTTCAGAGTCAGCTCCTGGAAGTCCCACTCTCCAAGCACGTACTGCACAGGCATCCTGCAGCAGGCAAAGGGAGCGTGAGTGCTCTGGGACTGCACTGGGTGACCAGAGGTGCTCTCATGGCACACTTTCCTCAGTGCTAAGCACAACCCCTGCCGAGGGCCAGCAACTGCATGAGCAATGTGCATGTGCACGCTGAGGGAGTGGGAAGAGCTCCCTTCCCACAGCCCAGTTTGTCATCAAGCACTGGAACTAGGAACTACAAGTCAGTAAGCCTCACCTTGGTACCAGGGAAATTGATGGAACAAATAGTCCTTGAGGCTGCGTCCAAACATGCCAAGTGCAGGAAGGCGATTGAGACTGGTCAGCATGGATGTACAAAGGGGAAATCCCTCCTGAATGAGCTGATAGTCACCCATGACACAATGACCAGTCTGGTGCACCAAATCCACGTCTTGACTTTCCCTAGGGTTCTGACACTGTCCCCCGTAACATCCTTGTAGAGGATGACCTTGCAAGCCCAATGAGTTGCAGCTGGGTCAGTTGCTGAAGATTGGAGGTGGGCCTGATCTTAACAGGCCACACCTGTAATCAATAAGAACTAGTGCTATATAAGAGTAAGGAAAGAGGAGTGAGGAGAGTCAGATTACTGTGAGGACCTGGAGAAGTCAGTGTGTAGAGGAGCTGCCTGTATCAAGAAGGTATGAAGCTCTGATAATATGAAATTCTCATACTATGATGATGATGATAGAATTTGAGTTATCTAAGACAACAAATGGTGACCCTGATGTGATTCGGGACTAAACTATATTGCCCCATGGATTTGGGAGGACCTGTGGATTCAGGACTAAACTATATTGCCCAATGGATTTGGGAGGACCCGTGGATTCAGGACTAAACTATATTGCCCAATGGATTTGGAGGAAACTGGATTTGACTAAATAACCCTGAGGATTCAGAACTGGATTTGACCAAGTAACCCCATAGAATTGGGGGAAACTGGATTTGACCAAATAACCCCGTGGATATGGGAGAACTGGATTTGACCAAAATAACCCTGTGGATTTGAGAACAGGACTTGAACACTAAACTATTAGCAAAATATCTCAATTACAGCTATTGGTGTTTGCTAAATATGAGTGTAAAAGACCTTGAAGATAAGTGCTTTTGTAAATTGGGAAAAGCTGTAGAACTAAACTAATATTTAGAAATATATATCTGTCTGTGCTGTAACATGCTCTTTTGAACATTTGTATAACTCTTAATTCTAAATGAAATATACAAATATGTAATAATGTTAATTTATTTGAATATGTACTTCTGGAAATGCTGCAACTCTGTGATTAAAAGAAAAAGGGGGAATTGTAGAGGGTGATCTTGCAAGCCCAATGAGTTGCAGCTGGGTCAGTTGCTGAAGATTGGAGGTGGGCCTGATCTAAACAGGCCACACCTGTAATCAATAAGAACTAGTGCTATATAAGAGTAAGGAAAGAGGAGTGAGGAGAGTCAGATTACTGCGAGGACCTGGAGAAGTCAGTGTGGAGAGGAGCTGCCTGTATCAAGAAGGTAAGAAGCTCTGATAATATGAAATCCTCGTACTATGATGATGATAGAACCTTTGTTATCTAAGACAACACATCCTCTTATACAAACTGATGCAGTACAGACTGGATAAATGAGGTGGGCTGGAAACTGACTGAACAGTCAGGCTTGGAAGGCTGATTTCAGCAGCACGAGGCTCAACTGAAGGCTGATTCCTAGTAGAGTACCCCAAGATCAATATCCCACAATACCTTGCTGGTCTGGCTGAAGGCACAGAGCACCCTTGTCAAGCCTGCAGTGACAGAATTGGGAGTAGCTAACAAACCAGATGGGTGTGCAGATTTTCAGAGAGACCTCTGGAGAAATGGGCTGACAGGAATCTCATAAAAATCAGCAAGGAGTAATATGAAATCATATAAACTGGGGAGGAATAACCCCATGTACCAGTACAAGCTGAGGCCTGACCAACTGGACAGTGGCCTTGAAGGTGGACAGGTTGTGCCCCTCATTTGAATCACCATGAGAAACCACCACAGCACGGCTGACATCTGAGCTGCCTTCCCTCTGCTGCCACTCTTCTGGCTGCTTTTAGGCTGAAGGAAAGGCCTCCAAAGGAACAGGTACAAGAGGATGCTCCTACCTTTGTAGCCGCTTGTGGCTCAGCTGCTGGATTTGCTCCTGCTGCAGTGCTGTAAGTGGAGTGTGGAGGCTTTTGGAATCCAGACTCTGAAACTGAAGACAAAGTCACTTTAAAACCTGCCCACCTGTGTCACTGGAGGGTCCTCTGCCATGGGCACCCTCCAGGGTGACACAGGATGCTGACAAACACAACCACCTGGGACTGCTAGAAACCAGCTGGAGAGTCATCAGAAGAACTTATCTGCATGTTTAGAAACAAACCTTTACAACTGTTCTTCTGCTACTTTTTGGGGTTCACAAAACCAATTAAAATTAAGAATCACTTCATCAGGCAAGTCAGGGTGGATGTTTATGTTACACTTCAGTGTCTGCAAAAGAGATCTTTTAAGAGGCCCCTGAGTGTTCTACTGGCAGTAATACACTACCCCTCGCCCCCTCTGTCATCTAAGGGAGGATAAGTTGTTCTACTTCCTCTAAATGAGATAAAAAGGTAAGAGATTCAATGAAAATGAAGAAGTGAGAAGCACACACAGACCTTACTCCTTTCCTATTACTTAACTGTTTTTGCTCCCAGGACAAATGACACAATATATTGACTGGATTCTTGTGCTTCAGGGATCCCATTTTTCTCGAACACCTTCTGCCAGTAGTTGACCATATCAGTGGCAGTCACGAGCCCAGGTCCTGCACTGCAGCACTGCTTCAGAAACAACTGCTTTGGACAGAGCACAGCACCTTTCATTGGAGTCCCTCGCCCTGGCACACACTGAGGTGGGAGGCTCAACAACTTCCTGAGCAGTGGATGGGTGAGGCATCTCATTGTGGTGAAGTTTCTGGCTTCCACACCCGTTCCTTGTTGCCACCTACTGATCTGTCAGTGCTGAGATTCACCTGGTGCTATCATGGGTTACTGGTTAAGCACCAGCTGACCACAGTCAGTGGGTTCTCCACAGGACAGCAATTGCAGCTCTTCTGGGCTAGAAAACAAGGCAAGGGAAGAGGAGGAGTTAGGTCTACTAAATAACAGGCTCCCCTCTGACAGAATGCAGACTGCTTGCCCTAATCCCAGCTCACAAGCACAAAACCAATTACTCACACTATACCAGTAACAAAGGACTACCCCCAAAAGAGACTCACAGGACAGCCAACCAGCTAAACCCTGCAACCTGCTTCTTCCCAGAGCTGCCCATCTCCAGAGGTCAGAGGCCAGTCTGTGCCCATGGCAGGGCAGAAGTCAGCTGCCCACACACAGGCATAGATCTGCTGCCCATCCCAGGTCCCAGAAAGTTATTGACACACCAACCTTCAGCTCCAATCCTTGGCTCTCCACCCCACAGGTGGATCACCCTGGTTTCCCTGTAGGAAGACCTTCAGTCTCTCCTAGATTATTTCTTTTATTCCTCTCTCTTCATAAACCACAAGTCAGAGGTTGGCAGGGATGCTCACAGAAGACCTGGACTTCATGGATCAAGGGTGTTTCACACTGTTACCATCCCCAGAGGACAAACAAGGGGACACGGAGCCAGAGCTGAACTGCTAAGAGCAGAGGAAGGAGTAAACCTCACAACATAATAGAGGGAAGGGAAACATTTGAAAGATGGAAAGGCCACAAAGGGCAAACCCTGCTAGAGGGAAGTCGGTCTCTTAAAGGAGAGAAGAGGCAGAGCCAGACAGAGGGGGAATAAAAACAAACAAGATGACTGCAGGAGACAAAGGAAATGAAACCTTACAAAACAGCTGCGGCATATCACACTTGGAACTGTTCGAGACAAACAGAACAACAACCACATTTTCCTGTTGTGATCCATGAGAAATGAGGGCCCCTCTCTTTTCTGACTCACAGTCCCTGGAGCAACTATGGGTTTCCCTGAGCACTCATTGCCATTTTGCTATTGATGGTTGCTTTTCAACACTGTCTCAGAGAGGCCACAACCTCCTCTACTCCAATTTCTCCCAAAAATCACCACACAAACAACTACTGAGCAGCTGGCAGCTGCCCCCTAGGAATACTGCTGCAGGGAGAGCTGGAGAGACCAACTTGGCTCCAGCCTGGCAGACGCTGGCACCACAGTCCTGCTCCTGCTGCACAGGGAAACCCTAAAACAGTCAAGCCTCCACTGCCCTCCTCTGTAAAATCAAACACAACCCAGGGAAGCAGCAGAAGGATACCCTGCAGCAAAGATCTCCAGACTGTCTTACCTGCTCCCTCCTAGCAAAGGGATGGATGCTCTAAGAGCCCAAGGATCCCATTTTTACCATCTGTGTTACTCTCAGCAGAGAGACAAACAGCCCCCAGGTCTGTCAGCTACAGTATCTATTTGGGAAGCTTCCCACTCCAAGGCCCCATTTACTGCTACAAGAGAAACACTAAAAGAATAAAACATTAACAACCACTAGGTTCTAAGGGAGGCAGAGAAGATTTTAATTGGCTGCGGCTGAAACAATTTGCACAGAGACGCAGAACTGCTGGGGGGTTAGAAGGGACCTTTGAAGATCATCCAGTCCAACTTCCCAACCAAAGAAGGTGACACAGGAACACGGCCAGGTGGGTTTAGTGTATCTCCAGAGAGGGAGACTGCATGAGCCCACTGAGCAGCCTATTCCAGTGCCCTGCCACCTTCAGCATAAAGAAGCTCTTCCTAATGTTGAAGTGAAACTTCTTGTGTTTTACTTTATGGCCATTACTCCTCATCCTGCTGCTGAGCATCACCCTCTTGACAACCTCCTAAGAGTACTTATATGCATTAATGAGATCCTCTCTCACTTTTCTCCGAACTAAACAGGCTCAGCTCCTGCGGCCTCTCCTCATAAGACACATACTTCACACCCTTCATCTTTGTTGCCCTCTGCTGGACTCTCTCCAGTGGCTCTTTGTTTTGTCTCCTTTAATAAAGGAGACCAGCTACTTATGTAAAATCTCTGCATGCTACTTCTTGGTACAAATACCAGTCTGCACACAGGGAGGAAGCAGATTTCCCTTTCCCCTCTGCAATTCCGTGGTTTGGTCCTTTCAGCCCCGGCTCCCTCTCCCTGTAGCCTCACACGTGCACAGGTGGCTGGGGAATGGCTCGACCACTCGCACTCTCGGCCCTGCCCCGCACACAGGCTTGAGCAAGGGCTGGAGCTCGCAGTGTCCAAGTCCGGTTCCAGCTGCTGTCAGTGGCCGGCTGAGCCGGCGCCGCACAGCCCCGCGGCCACATCGGGGAGGGCAGCCAGGAGCTGCCGACCCGCGGCGGTGAACGAGATTTATGAGCAGCACCGGGACCGGAGGCGACTCCTCTTCCAGCCTCTCAGCTCTCCCTAAACATGAAACACCACGAGCACGGCCGGGGGCTCCCTTCGCCTGAGGGGCGAGAGTGGGCCCGGCGCTGCTCTGAGGCGAGCGCGCGCACAGCGACGCCTCACCTCATGGCTCCCGGCGCGGCCGGGGACACAGCCTGCTCCCTCGGGGACGGGAGCCCAACCGGCTCCCAGTGGGGCTGGGGGTACAGCCGGCTGCCTCGGGGACCGGAGCCGTGGGGAGCCACCTCCCGTCCCGCGGCAGGACCGTGAAGGAGCGGCCTCGCACGGAGCCGCTCCCGGGCGCGCGCACCGCCGGCCCCGCCACCGCCGCGCGCATGAGTGACAGCCGCGCCGACCAATCGCGAACCGAGCCTCGCGGGCGCCGACCAATGGCCTGGGGCGACGTGCGGCGGGGCGGGGCCAGCGGCGGTGCGCGCGGAGCCGAGCGGCGCGGCCCGGCCCGGCCCCCGCGGCCCCGGGCGCGGCCCCCGGCGGCCGCTGCGCCCGCGCCCCGGGCGGACCGGACGCCTCGGCGGCAGCGCGCAGTAAGTGCCGGCCCGGCCGCCCCGGCGCGGGGGGCGCTTCCAGGGAGGCGCGGGGTGGGCCGGGCCGGGCTGCGCTGCGGGGGTGGTCGGCTGCGCCGTCCCGTCCCTCCCGCGGGCACTTAGGGGGTTGCCGTGGCCTCTCGGGGTCCGGCCCCGGGCGGGCCCGGCGGTAGCGCCGCGCGGGAAGCCGGCTGTGAGCCCGAGGCTGAGCCGGCGCCGCCTGGGCAGCGGGAAGGGCCCCGTAACCCGTTATCCTCCCGGAAACTTCTCGGGATAGGGAAGGAGGGACTTCCCGCAGGGATGGAGACCGGGCAGCGGCGCTGCGCGCACGGGGCCAGGGCGCTCGCTGCTAATCCGGTGTGTGTCAGAGCGGGGTCGGAGGAGCGGTGACATTGATGGGAAGGGTCCCCGCGCCTGGGCCGGGGGAATGGGACTGTGCCCTTCTCGGACAGCGGGAGGGTGACAGCCGGAGAGCTCCGGGGCAGCGGGCACACACGGTCGGGGGCTTCGTCGCTGCCCTGGTGCCTGGTCAGCTCTGGAGAAGAGGTGGGGGAAGCCAAAAGTTCACCCACTGGGAAGCCACATCCCGTTGCCAGCAGCAACACAGTGCCGCTTGCATTGCTGAGTTACTACAAATACTTCATCTTGGTGAAGTAATGAATAAACTATACTTGTTATTCTTCATCCAGAGACCCATTTTCATCCCTGTGACACAAATCTCTGTTCCTGTCACACCCAAAATTAAACAGCAGCACAGAGATTAAAACCAGTACTTCAGAAAAGGCTCAAGGTGGGGCCCAAAACAATTTTCTGCATCTCAGAAGTGAGCAGCACCTATCAGTCAGAGCTCAGTTTGGAAATGCTGGCTTGGGAGAGAAACAAAGGTGTTGTCCTTATTTGCAGACCCAGCAGAGCCCAGCACAGAACACTCCTGGCTGTGCAAGCTCTCTTGGTGCAGGCAGTGGAACAATGCCAGCTGGCAGCAGCTGAGGATCTGGTTCCTCTTCTGTTCTATTTGTGCGTGGACTATGCTGGAACCTGCCAGTGATAGGTAGTAGCTGTCCCTGGCCCTACAGCTGCCATCAGAGGCTTGGAGTGTGCCCAGCCTGCAGATCAAACTTCCAGCACCAGGATGACAACTGGGAAAGGCAGGTGGTGGGGAAAGATGATTCCCCCCCAGCTCTGCTGTGTAAGCTCTGGGCCCTGGGCCATCCTTGCACTCAGCCTCTATCTGACTGTCTGCAGCCTGGACCAGGAGGAGCTGGGGAGCAGAAACATTCCTATGTGAACCTGGGAGTGGTTGTCTAAGTCAGGTCAGAAACCTTTGATGCAGGACTTCTTTTAGAGCTAGGTCTGTTTGCATGGGAATCCTTCAGCATGAGCAGGATGCCAAGAGCAAGAGTCCCCATTCTCCCTTGACCAGAGTTTCAGCTGGCTTATTTCAACCCAGCCTTTTTTGACACCACATTCAGCTGAAGGCCTAACCCATTTTGTTCCCAAAATTTAGGAGCTGTTCAAGACCTAGAGCCATACTCTGCAAAGCTCTTGGGTCTGCTTCACTCCTTTCACTTAACCTCTTTTTCCACTCTTTATTTCCTTGGCAGTGTTTTTTCCTTTAAAAAATGGGTTTTATCATTGTGGAAAGTTTCCCTGAATAGCACAAATTGATGGATTCTGCCTGAGCAGCTGCTTGATCTACTCAATAAGTCCTTCCCTTTCCCTGCTGGGCTGTCGCTGCTGCTGCTGTTGTTGTGACACTGATTTTAAGTTTGCCATCTTTGTGCCCAAGTGTGTACTGCACCTGAGCTCTGCTGTGGTCAGGAGTGGCTGGAGAAGTCCAGGTGCCCTGTGGTGTAAGCAGAGTGCAGGGCTTGATGGTCAGTGAAGGGCACAATCCCCTTCAGCTGCAATGACTCGTGACCCAGCACAATGTTAGGAGAGACCAGACCAGAACTGTTATTTTTAACATTTCTCTGGAAACTCCAGGGAGCTTGACAGCGTCTCCCAGGCACTTCAGAATTCCCCTTTGCTTCACAAAGTTGTTTCCAGGGGACTGAGACAGACCCTGCATAAGTGGCAAAGCATTTACCTGCTCAGGGAGCTGCAGGACAAGTGGAGGTGACTGCTCCATCTGCTGACTGACCACAGCACAGGCTGGTGCTGCTTGCCTGGGGTGTTTCCCTGTTCCAGCTGTTAGTGGCAGATGTTGATCATGCTGCTTCCTGCAGTTGTGGACAGCAGTAAGGCACCACAGTATGGGAACTGCACAGTAACCTTGCCTGGAATGGAACAGAGTGGAGCAGAACAATGGCTCATTTCTCTTTGCAGGCACATCTTTTTCTATTCAGAGCTCGCTAACCCCTCTGTCCCAGCTACATTCCAGCCCAGAGATGTAATGTCTGCTAAATTGCAGGGAAATTACCAGAGAACTGCTACAGAAGTTCTCAGGTCAGCTCAGCTCCAGAGGTAGCTGCGTTTTCAGGGAAGCAGCTGATGATCTAAGGTTACATACAGTGTTTTTATAAACAAAGTGTGCAAATGCTTCCCATAGGCTCATCCCATGGTGTTTTGCAACTCTCTCTTGATCATTTGCACAATAGAAGTATGAAGCAATTAAAGCCTTTCATGTTCTCAGCATGAACAGATCTATCAAATTTCACAACTCCAGTCCAAAATTGGACTAATTTTAAAATTATATTGATAATTGCCAGTGCATGACTAAGCTTGAGTGGGTGCTTTCATGAGGGATTGAGAAATACTTGGTGTCTTTAGATGGAGGACTGATGCAACCCACCCTTTCCAGAGCACTGGGATGAGCAGCAGTGAGACAATGGATAGTGCAGGAATTCACCACAACAGGGAACTCCTACTTTGGATTCAATAAAAAGCATCCTGAGATATGGATGCCTCACAGCTGAGTGTCATTTCATTGGGTATGTTCCCACTGGTAAGGGGATCAATACAACTTTTCAAAAATTAAAAGAAAGAGACAGAAGCATGAAGATGCTCTATTGTGGGGCAGATAGAGACCACCTGGTTCAGCCTGGAGCACACCAGAGACAAGGAGTAGTGATGGGAGAGTTATCACCAACTCCAAGTGAATCAGGCATGACTTTGGGGGCTCACAGTAAGCTTAAAAACCATTTTTCTTACTTTGAGCAGGCATTCAAAAACTGCTGGTGAATTGGGGAACTGTGGGAAAGGTTGTGCCTGTCTCCAAGAGCTCTGCATTGCTTATTTGTTGTCATTCTGTCCTAGGCCAAGTCCAGTGTGGTTCCTACCCTGAGGAAAACCCATCAGTGGTGATGCTGCAGGAGAGGTCTCACGTGGGGCCCTCAACTGGAAGGGCAGCTCTGCACTCCTGTAGCTGATGGGAGAGGACAACAGCTTGGTAACAGGAGCTACCAAGAGCTGGCAGGATGAGTTACAGCTCACCCTCTGTGCATGACTTACATCACAGCACCCCCACCACAGCCAAGCCAAACCCAGGGACAGCTCTGGATGTGACTGTACCACAAACAGCCACCATAAGCCCTGAGACTACCAGTTTCAACAGCACCAAAATCCCAGATATGGCCAGCACTGGACCTGGCATGAGCACCATGCTGCTTTCCTTTGGGATCATTACTGTGATTGGCTTGGCTGTAGCAATGGTAAGAGAGCCCAGCTAAACATTCCTGTCTCTTGAGGATGGAGGGTGGCTGGAGGTTCTAGGACTGGTTTGCACTGAATAATTTATTTGCATTCTATTCAAGTCTCACCCAGAACTGGTGGGAACTGATAGTTCCTGAGATTCCTTTCTTTTTTAAGGCCTTTATCAAGTGCTCCAGTATTTCTGTAGTCTCCCTGAGGTCTGATCCAAATGGGGTGCTCAGCAGGCCTAGGAGCATCCATATGTATCAGTATTTGTTTTTAATAGCAATAGGAAGTTAAATTAAAAAAGAAAAAAGCAGATTCTGTTCTGACTTGTTACCTGGAACAGCTGCATTGATTTAAACCTTCTCTTGGGCCCCACAAGAAAGTTTCTCCATATTAACTTTTCAAGCAGACTGTTGAAACCATGTAAGTCCCCCCTGTGGACATGGGGTAATTCTTTTTGAATTAAAGTGGCCATCTTAGCAAGACTCACCCTGGACTGCATTTCCAAAGTTCTGCATGCTGGGTATCAGTCCTTGAAGGTTTGGTGTGTCACTAACCTTGCCATTAATGCTGTGGGCAGAAGTTTTCAGGTACCCCAGTTCTGGGCTCACCACAGGCAGTGCAAGGGCTGCAGTTCTCCTTTTATGTAACCAGATCATTTCCCTGCTAACAGAGAACAGGAGGTAGCAGCAAGCTCCCATTCCTTGTGCAAGGAAGGGCTTCACTAATACAGCCATCAGAGGAGCCTACTGCAAAATTTCATTGCAGGCCCCAGGAGGAATTTTTCCAAAAGCCCCTAAGAAAACCTGGAAACAGTCAAAAGTTCCCAAGAGCAGCATCCAGCGTCTGTAGTTCTCAGAACAAGGCTGTGGAGGCCCAAAGCCTCCCTTTCTTCCCTGCACAGGCTGACAGAGGCAAGTCCCTGAGCATGCCCTCTCTCTTTGCTTCTTCCCTTTGTACTGGGGAGGGGGTAGCAGCACTTCTGTGCTATAGGAAATCTGCACATGAAAATCACAAAGGGAAGCTTTTTCATCCACTCTTAAACTGCAACAAATGTCCTGCAGCCACAGAAATGTGCTGAGCTACACCTGTAATACACCTAATACTCCTACTACTACTAACACACCTAATAACAGGCCACTGAGCACTTAGTGTTAGACATGATGTGCTGCCAAGCTCACAGTGATGCATATGCAATGTCATTTTCATTGTCACTTCTCCCTTCCCCCACTGCGGTGCACAGTGACACCAACCTTCTCTAGCTCTTTCCTGTGTGCCCAAAATTTCTCAGCTATTCCCCATCCTACTGGGACTGCTGTAATGATGCTTCTTTTTCTCCTTCAGGTTCTGTATATCAGGAAGAGGAAGAGGTAAGTAAGATATGTTATTGACTGAAGGGAACTCAGTGATTCAAAATGCAGAGTGAGCTCAGGAGGAGATGGGGACAGTGCAGGTGATGGCTGTGGGAGAACATTGTGTGACCGAGGCTGGCACACTGCACTCCTGGGACTGGGCATCCCTCTGACACCAGAGTGTCAAAGACTCCTCCACAGCTTTGGAAGGAGAATAAGTCTGAGCAGGAGGAGGTCAGGGATCCTACAAACTCATCACACTTCACCTGTGAGATGCATCAAAACAGAGGAGAGGGTTATGGCTGTATAAAGAAGCTGGGAACTCCATCATGACAAGTGTATATCTCAGGTTTCAGCCATTCCCAGATTCCTATGTTTTCTAGCAGCCCAGGCAGTGACAGCTACTGGCAGCAGCACAGTGCAGAGATGCAGCTTCAGCCCAGGAGTTAATGTCTTAATTTCCTTGCTAAGCTCCTGCCTGAAAATAGAGAGGAGAGCAGCATACAGGGAGAATCATGTCTCGGTTCTTCCATCTCACAGCAGGGACTCTGGTGAAGATCTGTAAGCTCTGGTACCTCCTCCCTCCCTTGCTCTTGGGCAGATCTGGCCAGGCCAGACTTCCAGAAAGTGCTGTTGCCCACTGTAAAATTTCCTAGCCCAGCCCTAAAGCCCAGGTCTGGGTGCTGCTGCAGGAGCAGCCAGTGCTTGGCCTGTGAAAGTAGCACTGCTGGAGATAATGGTTGTGCTGGTAAGCCCATAGAGAAGCAGGGGAAGAATGTGTCATCCTAAAACTTGCCAAAATAGATACTTGTGGTGACACTGCCAGTAACTGCTTGTGTGTTTCCTTCTACTCCAAAACTCAGCTATAGCCAAAGGCAGGACTCAGTGTTCTCCCAGGAGCCACCCCATCCATCATCCAGCTCTGAGGAGACCCTTTGAGTAATAATTCATAGCTCTGTCTCTTGGAGCAATGATACAAGAGTAGGAACAGTGTCCACAGGCATCAGCTCCCTGTGAGAATGTCTTTCCTATTTTCTATTTATTGTTTATTATTTTCTGTTTAATTTTATGTATTTCAGCCCCAGAGTTAAAGTACTCTCAGGCCACTGGAGCTTGAAGTGAAATGCTGCTGGCAGGCTGTGACTGGCAGGATGGGCTGGTGTGGGCAGAGGGACAGGGGGAGAAGTCACAACATGCCAAGCCAGTATGTTCCACTGTTTCTTTTGTCCCTCCACATAAAGCCTAATCTTTAAAGGTCTGCAAGAACTTAAATCCCGATTCCTCTGTGTATAAAAGCCTGCCAACATAGATTAGTGATGGCAGTTAATTCCTGTAACTGCACTCTGGGTGTCTTGCACTCCTGCCAGCTGTAATAGGTTCTTAGCTTCATCCAGCAAGAGCCACAGGAGCAGAATCCCTGTGCAGCAGGAGAAGGAGCCTGCAGAAAGCCTCAGCAGTGGGGTGGGGAGCAGCCTGAGCCCTGTCCTTCTCAGCCCAGCCTTTCCCTCCCCTCCCTCGGGCAGGTTGGAGAAGCTGCGGCACCAGCTCATGCCCATGTACAACTTCGATCCCACCGAGGAACAGGATGAGCTGGAGCAGGAGCTGCTGGAACACGGGCGAGATGCAGCATCTTCCCAGGCATCACACAGCAAGGTAGGCAGCAACCAGCCCAGGCTCTCTGCAGCCACTGCTACCTGCGCTGCTTTCCAACAGGGCCAAGGAGATTTTGCAGGCTGCAAGGTAGGGAAGGTCTCAGGAGGACTTCCCCATCTCTGCCAGCCCTGCAGGTAGGGACTTGAGTGTTTTGGAGTGCTTAGGGTGGACTAAGGAGTCAGGCAGTGTTTGACAGGAGGCTCTCTCCTGCCCAGTGTAACAAGAGGTAGGAGAAATGGTAAAGAAGGGCTTCCCACCACTGTTTGGGTCCAGTTTCACAGTGTTGTCTGTTCACTTTGTCACCACTCTACACAAAAAGCCTTTTTAAAAGAGCCAGCAGGGATGGTTGGAACAGGTGTCCCTTACACAGCCCATCCTTGGAGCAGACATACCTTTCCTTTCATGCGTTCCTTTCCAGCTACTCTGTGTTACCCATGTCATCCCCTGCTTTTCCTGTCCAGCAGGAGTTCTCCCAAACAGTTCTGTTTCCATACACTTCATATCTTCAGAAAATCTGTAGCAAGCTTGGTGTGGGCAGAAAAGGAAAGGGGAAATAATAAATACAACTGCAATTATAAAATACTTACCTTGAGACATTCTCAGCCTGCTGAAGAGTTCAAAGGAGACGTGTTGGAATATTAAAGATAACCAATATATGAAATATACTAGTTTGGAAAGCAGGAAATGTGGTGTATAAAAGCAAAGGGTCTTGTCCTCTGAGTAGCACATACTAGGACAACATCAGATCCCTCTATTAATCCACATAGGGGGCTTACCTGGAGGTACTAAAGGGGGGAAATTGTAAGGCCAGAGTTAACCTCAGCCCATTAAAACCAGAATCATCCTCTCCAGGGACAGACTGGCCAGCAGGCTACCTCAGATCCCTCTTGCTAATGCTTGGAAAGTACAAAAGTTTAAGGATTCAATGTAAAAACAGAGGGAGAGTCTAAAACAACAGCTCAAGATCAGGCAGAGGCACATTTCCAGGCCTTCGTGATATCTCAAGCTTTTCATGCTGCCTTGTATATATAAATAGTGGGACCCAATAATCCAATGATGTGGGGGATTTTAAACTGGCATGGATGTGCTGACTAACTCTCCAGCCTGCTGTATTTTCCTGTCACAGCCTTGTTAACGCCTTGTTAGCCAGGCAGCCTCCCTCGGGAGGGGTGAATGCCTTGTCAAGGTGCAGCCAGTGCCTGAGCCAAGGCAGCTGTGCTGGCTCTGAGCTCTCCTGCTCCCCTGCAGGTGCTGCTGCCGAGCCAGGGAGCCCTGCAGAGACCCAGCCGCCTGGTGTTTACTGACATGGCCAACGCCATCAATGCATGACCGGGCCCTGCCCTGCTCCAGGATCCTGCTGACAATGAGGAGGATGAAACCAACAAAGCAGTGACTCCCTCAAGCATGGCTGATCCACTGAGCCCAGCTGGTCACCTGTTGGTTTGTGTTACACATGGGCACAGGAAGTGCCATCACTCTGGGAAATGAACCCTTTGTGAGGGCAGTGGTGATTTTCTGGTGTGTGTGTTACCATTAAAAGCTCCTGAGCTCCAGTTTCTGGGCTGGCACTGCCTGACACCACCTACCAAGCTTTGAGCTTAGGAACAGTGCCTGCTTTGTGTAGATTACCCTGTCAGAGCACAGAGCTGTGCTCTCTGGCTCAGGGAAGGAAAGAGGTGCACATTTCAGAGAACTTCTCCACTGGCTTTGTGTGCCCAGGCCCCAAGGAAAGTGATGGATGAGCCTCTCTGTCCAGTGACCACAGCTCTGGCCAGTCCTGGGTGGGGACTGGTGGCAAAGCCTCTTTGAGCCAGGAGAGCTGCTTGCCCCAGCTGAGGGGTGACCTGGGGCACAGCAAGGAGAACACAACTATGGGATTTATCCCCTCCCAGGCCTGTGGCTGCTGATAAACATCACCTCCCAGGGTGATGTTGTAGCATGGGGAATTCACTGGCTTGAAAAAGTGAAACAGTGAAGATTTGGCTGATAACATCTTAATCTGAGGAAGTGGCTGAATATCCCAAATTAGAGCTACTGTATAGACAGAGGGGATTTCACACAGCTAGAGCCAGGGACTATCACTGTCTGGCTATGTGAGCCCTGCTGAGCTAGGAACAAGTGCTTGGGCCACAAAGAAGAGTTGAGCAGAACTAGGGTTCCAATACCATCTATCCCTTCCTGCTTTGGCTCAGGGAAGTTTCTACAGTGCAGAGTGTTATCCAGGAAAAAGCATTAAGCTTTGAAATACTTTCTTTTAAAAAAGGAAAAACATGTATTGGCTCAACAGCAACCCAGTGTTTGCCCCCAGAGATGACTAACAGCTGGTTTGTACTTCCTTACCTGCCAGGACCTGCAGTCAGAGCCTTCTCTTCTTCCTGCTGAAGGGAACACAGAGCTTTGCCTTAGCCTCTGCTCGAGTTACCTGCTAGGAACAGGTAGGTGGGACTAGACAGGTAAGCCAGGGGTTTTCCCTGTAGCCCTGAAGCATCTCTCTGCCTGTGCATCCTTCACGGCTGCAGGAGGAAGAGAGTGCCAAGGGGTCTCTGGCCACCTTGGCATGTGGCAGTAGAGTGTGGGGGTCTGTTGGCTGAAAGCCTTTTGGTGGGCACTGGCCCCAAGTGCTGCAGACCAGCACAGCAGCCAGGGAGCAGCATCAGTGCCCAGCTATGCCCTGATCACCTCCTGATCTTTGTGTGGTTACAGGCATCGTCAATCAGATTTTATTCCATCCACAGCATCAGTTAAAAGGGAATCAGGGAAAGCCAAAATTTGAATGCAGATCTAAAGCTTTATGCAAAGAGTTGTTTCAGAGTGGTAATTCAGGTACCATGTGCTTTGTAGCAAGTTTGGACCTGCTGTTAGTTTTTGTTCTTCCCCTGTGTGATTGTTTTTCCCAGATTCATTAAATGCAGACTCTTTCCTGGGCCTGTGCCCCTGACCCCTGCAGGGCACAGCTCCTTACCAGCCTTTCCTCTTCCAGCTTCCCTCAGGGCAGCTTTGCAGGGCTAAATTGCTTTAGTTTTTCAGTATCCAGCTGTCTTTTTAGAACTAGGGATTTCTGGGGGTAGAGTAGGGGTTGGGGTATGAAAAACAGCCCCACTCCTCATTGCCAGGAGATGTGGCAGGAGGCACTCCCAGGCTGCTGCTGTTTGCCCCTGGGGATGCTGCTGGAAGGAAGCTGCATGGGTACAAATACTCAGTGTAATGCAGATTAGGTCCTTAGAATTTGGAATGTGTCTGTGGGTACTCCCAGCCATCAGCTGAGAGACAAATACCTCCCAACACAGACACACACTTGCCAGCTCCTGCAAGTGCTCACTGAGAGCAGCCACAGCTGATTTCTCCCTTCACTGCCTGTCCCCTTTCCAGGCTCTGCAGCAGCACAGGGAAGCATGTGGCAGTAGCGGTGTCCAGCTGTCTTAAATTGCAGCATTTTCCCCAGAACTCAGGTTTGGAATTTCAATGGTTGTTTTAAACTCAACAAAAAGCAAGTGTGAGATGAGCTGTTTCTTCAATGCCTCAGCCCAGTGTGTGCCCTTCTCCCAGTTCTGTGTGCTGCAGTGCAACAACAAACACAACTACACAGGAATTCTCTTGAACCATTCTCCCTGTGATGGTAGGCTTTGTCCTGTGATGACTGCCCTTAAGAGTAAAGAAGTGCAGATAATAAGACTAAAAGAATATTGTGGGTAATTGCTGGGCTCATATTCTTTTAGTTCCATAGCACCTCCTCTCACAGTTCTTGGATGTATAATTTAGCAGAAGCATTATGATGTAATTTAATTCAAGTGTTTCTGTGTTTTAAAGCATTGAAATATAATTAAACTATTTACATGAAAGTCTAGTGTGATTGTCTTTTTCCCCTGTCATTTGCAATTTCCCACAGGAACTGCTGGAGTGTTAGCCCAGTATCTGCTGGTAATTTCTGTGCAGTGAATTCCCCTGCTCTTTCAAAAACTGAACTGAAATATGAAAAACTTGGAAGGAGAAGCTCTGTGGGGGTCAAAGTTTAGTGTTCCACAGCATAGGAACTCAGATCCCTTCAGAAAGGCTTGCTGGAAAAGTCAGGAGGGCAGGAGCTTCCAGCTGCCATTCCTGGGCATCCAGAGTACAAAAAGAAATCCCAACTTACCCTTAAGATGAATTCCTGTATAAACCAGGGGTTCATCAGCTCACCTGCAGCTCCGCCCAGACTGAGGGGAACAGAACATGATGACATTGTTGATATATTTCAGATTTGCTCCTGCCTCATCTGGCCCACAGCCCCAAAACTTGGGACTAGTTAGGAAAGCTGTCAGATCAACTCAAGAGGCAGTGCACAGGCAGAGAATTAATTGTATTTAAAGCTAAATAGCTGCATAGCCCACAGAACAATGTGGGGGAGAAACAGACTTGACTGTGGAGACTTCTGGGTGTACATGTGAAGCAGAACTGGCTTGTGTTCCAATCAAGCCTCCAAGACACACAAAAGGATGGAATTAGGCCCCCACATTTAGGCTTAGGAGGCTGTCTGATTTTCTCCATGTGTGATTCCTCATGCTTATTATTTATTGTTTTCACATCAATCTGGGCTGCTCCTGAACAACCAGATTTTTGGTTATCATCTCCAAAAGTCAAGGTCAAGAGACACTCACCTTATCCAGCCATGTGTGTGCTGAGGGTGCTGCACAAGGAGAAGGCAAAGCAGGAGCCTGAGGGGGATTTGTTTAAGACCTTTATTTAACAAACTTCAAGGCTAATTTGCAAGTTGCCAACACTCTCTATGCCTTCACCAAAACCATTTATGGGAAACTTCCAAACTTAGCTAGACAACAAACCTCACTCACCTCCTGTGGTTTAAGCAACTGTAATGACCTCTTAATTTTGGCCAAGTCAGACCAAAACTGCCTGAGCTTAAAAACACTTGACATGCACTTGCTTAGAGGTAGGTTTGTCTACACAGAAAAGGTAATTAACTAATTGGAAAATAAAAAAAGTTTACAATTTCAAAAAAGTCAATCCAAGTGATCCAGTGTGAAATCCCAGCTCCCTGAAGATGTCTGGAATTCTGCCCACCTTTCATAGGCATTGACTTCCATTCTAATTCTCTGTGTAAACATGGAAGTTGAAGTTATGAATTGGTTTCAACTACACACAGAAAAGCTCCTAGAAGAGTGGAATTCTGTTTGTTCTCCTCCAGCACTTGCATCTTTATGGAAACAAGTTCTTTTCTGTGGTTTTTCAGCAGACTGGTAAGAGGTAGCAAAGACTAGATTTTAATTTTTTTTATTTTTAGGAAGTACTTTGCATGCACTTTCCAGAGGAATACTGCTGACCTAAAGCAGATGGATTTACTATCTAGCCAAGGCAGTGTGCACCCCTATTCCATGCCACCAGCTGAGAAAGGACTGTCTGATGTCACAGGAAAAGCTTGAGTCTCTAACAGATGTAATCCCTAATCCATTTAGAAGCTGAAGTTACAGTCTCACACTGCAAAAACCACTGCTCTCAGGTAACAGGGGTTAATTAAACAGGCAGTACAGCCTTGCAAACAGAGTACTGAACCTGCCAAATCAACTGAAAATCAGGCACAGAAGTTGGTAAAATATATTGGTCTGCTACTGGAGTAGCCTTTGAATGCAGATATGAACTGCAGCTGAACTTTTAAGTGCACTGAAGAGCAGCAGAATTCAGGGGAGCACCAGCTGCACCTTCTTATGTCCCCATCAACAGTACAGATTCACTTGTGTCATGTCCCACCCAGAGTTATCCCCACAGCAGGAGCTGGGGGTCAAACTCCTTGTATCTGGCAGCACAGCTCATCCTATAGCACAGGATTTAGGTCAGTCCCTGTGATCTAATCCCTTTAGTCCTAGATTTCTCTGCTATTTGGTAGTGGAGGAACAAAGATTATCTGTGATGCAGTTCTGTGCTGTGACCACCGAGCTCCATCCAGAAGAGAGTACCCTTAGGGCAAACCAGATACCACACAGAACTAGGACTAGGACTATCATCACTACTAAGCAGAATTAATGGGATCAGGATTCATCAGTACTAAACTAGATGGACTGGACAAAATGACCCAAAAGGAAAAAAACCCACTTTCCCCCTATTATCTCTCCAATCAGCCCTTCTTAATTCTGCATACATTTTCTGGTGTTAAACAAATACTTGCCAAGGGAACAGAACTCTGATGAAAAGATAATAAATGAGTTCAATATATACAGCCATTTCATGGGCTTCTGCTATGCACCACCATAAATTTAAAGCCAATTATGTTCTGTTTAAATATTTAACACTGTAAAGCTAGCCAATTTTACATCCTGTCAGAGATAATTGAAATACCCACTTTGTCCCTTTAATAGGCAGGCAGAACATCCAGGAGATGGAAAATACCACCGGGATTTCACTATTTGCAACTGGATATTGGAAATACCCTTAATTCCTCAGAATTTAACAGCTCTGACACCAAAAGCACAAATCTGCAAACAGTGTGAAACTGAGAGCAGCCAGCAACAATCTCAAACCAACTGGCTACTGCTGTCTCCCAAAACTGAACTATCAGCAGCTTTTCTTTGCATAGTTGTGACACTAGAGGACCCCACACACGCATTTTAGGGACTGAATTTAAACTAATTTAAATTGAATCCCGAGGCTCTGCAAGGAAGCAACTTTTTAACTGGCTCTTTACAGACACTCCTTTGAAGAGATGAAATCCAGTGGCTGTGACTAAGCTGGTAAGCACTGTGCACTTGGGAGCTGCTATCAAACTTGAGGGGAGAGCCACCAGGCCAGAAATAGTTATAGGAGAAGGCCCTGAGCTGATCACATTAAGATAAAAAATTCAGAATCAATCCCTAAGATATCAGGGTGCAAACTTTCCTCTAAAGCATGCAAGTTACTGGCCACTGGAACAACAGTGCAGGGCAAGCTGGAAATGCCATGAAGGTTTTTTGTTCTGGAATAGTCAAGAAAGGACTCAAAGGCTGTCTTTGAGATCCAGTCCCTATGGGCAACACAGCAAAACTCAACCCCTGGCACTGCTCCATCAGTCTGCCAGAGGTGATATGGCAGACAAGCTCAGCCATTAGCTGTGTAAATAGATTTCCTTTCCTGTATCTGCATTGCTGAGTCAACTTCTGTTGAAGTACTGCTCTCTGTGGCAGGGCAAGGCACCAGGTTATCCAAGTATTTTAAAGAGAAATTATTATACTCCCAGAAGATATACTATAAACTCTAAAAGGCATCTCTCCAACAAGGCAATTTGCCATTTCTTCCCCTAAATCCTTGTTTGGATGTTTGGGGTAAGCAAGTCCACAGGCAACAGGAGAGAGCTTGGCTAAAATTATCACAAATGAAGAATCTGAAATACAACATTAAAAGTCCTGTTTGCTTTCCACTCCTCTGGCTTCAGCAAGACACAAACAGGTAGGACACTACTGAGCTGCAGCAGGGATGTTACTCAGACATCTCCTAAGACCAGTGGTTTTGCCAGACCTGGAGCCGTCTTTTCCAGTGATGTCTAAAGGAAAGATGACAGGAGACAGAGGGTTAGAGCTTTGGGTCCAGGAGCCCTGCTGCCCAGTACCCCTTACAGAGTATCCCTTACAAGGCTGAGAGGTGACAAGGATCCACTCCCCAACAACCAAAGGTCTTCACAACAACATTCCCATTGCTCTTGTACCAGCTCCAGGCTAAATGGAGCTTCTGACACAAATGGCTTCCCTGGCAGCAGAGCTCAGCAGAAGGCTACTGAGGGCCCAAAAGTGAGTCTGTGTCAAATTGTCTGGTTTCTGCTCTGCAAACACTCATCAATCACCTCTGCTGACAGCAATTATGTATTTCCTTGAATCCTCATGAGACACCAAGTACCCAAGTGCCCTACCCAATATTAAACACCAGGGAAGGAGATGTGCAGAATATCTGGAAATGGTGTGAGTGGGGAATGTTTCTGGCTACACAGGCTTGCTGTGATCTGTGCCTCACCCCTGGCTTTCAGGAGAGCTAAGGTGACCACTGGGGCAGCAGAGGAAACAAAGCAGACAAAGTTTGTATGAAAAAGATCGCAGGGATAGCAAAATAGACAAAAAGGAGCAAGATCCCAAGGCTGCTTCTGGGCTTTGCATTGGCTCTTAGAAATTCTACCATAAAGCAACCTCTTTCCCCCTCATACCTATAGTCCATTAGCCAAGAACAGTTATTCAGATAAACCACATCTGCCACTGTGGTTTAGGAGCCTATGAAATGAGATTCATCAATTGTTCAGCAATGCTACTCAGAGAAAAAAACCCAAATGCTTCTTGATAGAGAAAATCAGAAATGTTAATGCTGGAGTTGTGATTGGCAGCATCTACAGGCAGCAACACAACTGAGCCTGATCCATGAACAAACTTCTGCCTAGTCTTGGATAACCTGGAGTCCCCCATAACCTGTGCTTTGGGAAAAGCAGAGCTGTATCCCCAGGTAAAGGCCATGGGAATAAAAACCAGCTGGCTTTAAAGCAGCTCTCTGCCCCACTGGAGGCTTGCAGATCTTGCATATTTCTAATGCAGCTCTTGCTGCATTATCTTGATTTTCTCCATAACAGACTGAGACACAGAGTCAGTGTTTATTTCAGCAATTCATCTGAGTGCTGCAGACACAAAGCCCAGGGCAGATCTCTTTCCCACCTGGAGTTGTGCAGTGTACAACCTGCAGGATGGGCAAGCACTTGTACCCTCCCATCCCCTCCCTGGTGCAACACCTCAAAAATCCTCACCTGGAAGGGGGAAAAAAACCACCAAAATCCTCAGTGGCCAAAGCTTTGGCTGTGTCTATAGCAGATCATTATGAGATCACAGACTCCTGCTAACAAGTCTCAGAGCAGTAGCCTCCTGCATGAGTAGCACAAAATCTTGCAGGGATATAATAGCCCAGTTAAACCAGACCCACAGAATGGGTTAATCCAGAAGCTACCTGTCTGCAAGCTGCTGCTACAGCTGCACTGTGCTTGTACACAAGCCCCAGGATCCACAGTTTCCAGTAAGCCAGAACAGCATGCTTCCTCTTTCCAGTCAGAAGTTTTAAGCCAGGATTACCACTCCATCTCAAGCTCCTGAGCAAATAACAACTTAAGACCTTTTCCAGAGGATTGCCTGGTTTCATACTGTACATGCTTATCCCCTGTGATTTCCTGGCCGTTTTCTGTCCTCCCAGAAGTGCAGACGTTCCCCAAGAGCAGAAGTCCCCTCTCGGTGCCCGGCCCGGGGCACAGCGGCTGGGGCTGCGCTATCGCGCTCTGCACGGCCCTGTCCCAGCAACCGCAGCATCCGCTGATCCTGCCCCAGCTGCTGCCGCCTCCCTGCCACAGCAGGGAACGGATTCTCCTGCCACTGCCGCGGGCCCCACTCAGACTGAAAGGAAGAAGAAAGGCCCCGCACTGGCTGTGGTTTGGGGCGATGTTTAACTGTCCCAAAGGCGGCCGGGCCGGGCCGGAGGTGAGCTCATCCCCCGTGAGCCTGCGGCTCCGCTGATGTCAGCGCTCAGCTCCGTGGCAGGAAGTGATACGGGAGCAGGAGCCCCAGAGGAAACTGAATTGAGCAACTGAGGTTAACTCCTCTGGCATTTAATCATGTGGCATTTCCAGGGACTTTCTAAGAACCCGGGCTGGGCTGGGCTGGGCTGCACACCAAAGGCAGGAAGGAGCTGCTGTGCTGCCACATGGCAAACCAGGCAACATCTGCCTCCCCTGGGCTCCTGGCCCTTTCCACCCCCAGGGAAAACATTTCATGAAGAGCTTCCTACAAGGCTCTCTGAAGGTAGGACATAGATGCACACACGTTTTCCTGGAATCTACCTTGGAAACAGTCCTGCATGGTATATCATCAGATTTTGTATTTTTGCAGGGTTCAGGTGAGCTTGGGGCTCTGGGTGGAGCATCTGTACATTCCTACAACAGCAGTAACAGTTATCTGGCATCTCATCTCAGAGAACCTTAGATAAATTGGAGCCTCCCACAGAAACTGGCCAGTGCCATCATTGTCTGTGCTGCTGACGCACCTCTGCCAGTGCCAGCCACTGCCAGAGAGCTCTGCCTTACAGTACAAGCCAGGAAGGAGAGAGAAAGACCATCCAGGAAGCATTCTGGAGTTAATCCAGAGTACTAAAATGTCCCAAATACCAAGTGATCTTCTATTCATAAAGTTTCTCAAGTAAAGCAAAACATTAACAATAGACTGTTTTCACTTTTTACACACCAGCCAGACAATTTCATTGAGCTGTACCTGTAGCAGTGATCAGAACCTCAAATATTGGACTTCCTGAAAAGAGACAGATTTTCTTTGCCTTTCTTTTTTTCTACCTCCACTTCTGCTGAATTAGTCACAACTGAATTAGATGGAAGGAATGTGCCTGGAAGGCTTCCAAATGCTCCTCTGTTTATAGGATTTACCAGGAAGACTACAGCCAGTGCTTTGTGGGTAAGTGCATGCTTTGCCAGAGCGTGGCTCTACTGTTTAGTCTCATGTAATTATGATTATCTAATTTCAAACCTTGTGTGGCTGGTGCTGAGTTCAAATTCAAGTCATTGCTTTTCAGAGGATTTTCTTCCTGAGGCTCTCCTTCTTGGACCACTGCTTGAGGCTACAAAGAAAAAACACCAAAAATAAACAAGCTCCCCCCCATACAAAATTAGATATCAAAAGACAAAATTGAAAATATGCAAAGTAGGTGGATTATTATTTAAACAAGACTGTGCAGCCCTGACAGCACATCCATTTGCCACCAACTCCTATATCCAAACATAGGCAAGAATACACACCAGGGCATGCAGTGTCCACACACATTCTGAAGTCTCTGAACACTTTTCAGCATCCATAGTAAACAATCCCAATATCAGCCTTGTGATACACAGCCCAACACTTTGAAAAAATCTGCCCATTATGCAGCTGTGGAGATCTTTTTCATCAAGAATATTTTCTATATTTCAGGTTCTGTCCCTGTCTTGACCAGCTAAACATTTTGTCTATTGACAGTTAAAACCAAAATGACTGTTCTTTTTCTTCTGCTTTGGTTTTGCCCCCCAAAAATTCTTCAGCTGTTTAATTCTGAACTGAAACATCAGAATCTTTCACTAACCAAAGTGAAAATGACATATTTTGAAATGTTAAAAATTCCTGTTTGTCTTTGAGATTTGTCAGTCCACAAATGACACCAGCAGAAGTCACTGGGTAAGGTTTTGTTCTGTAAGACACAGCCACTTCTGCCTCTGATTTTCCACAGAGTTTGAGGATCCCAGTTTGCACAGCTGGTTGCTTTAAGCACCGGTTACACAGGCTTCACCAATCAGTGTATTTAAATGACATAAGATAAATGGACTTGGGGAAAGCAATGGGCTTTGAGCAAGTGCAGTGTGCTGAACTAGACTGTTACCTTCTCACTTGGACTGCAGAGAAGGAACATTTGGATTTATGCAACAGTTCCCTTGTCTGGGACCTTCTGCACAGGGTTTGCAAACAGCTTCCCACTATTCAGGAAATATCTGCATGCAAGGCCACTGTCACATTAGAAAAAACTTCTGATCTCTCCCATATCCTGGCACTTCCTTGCTGGTGAACATTTCCCTCCAAACCTCCTGCATGGCCCTCACAGGCTGCTCTGTCCCTCTGGTTCTGCTGAACCAGAAGTGTTCCTTTCCCTCCTGAGCACTCCTGTGCCACCACAGCTGTACAAAAAACCTATGGATTCCTGCAGCAAGTGCACAGCTTGGGTATGGATCTATCAATTTTTGTGATGCACACTAAATAATGGTTTGTGGCTGTTGTGGGGGTTTTTAATTACTCCTAATGATAGCTAACATACCATTAGTAGTTCACAGGACTGAATATCCTTATTGATTAAAAGCTTCTGTCTTGTTATTACACCTGAAATGTTTTCTTCTTAGCTACTGATTCTTACTAATCCCTTTGTTTGTTGCATAAAAGAGTCTCCTGCTGACAGGACTCAAAGTTTCTCCATTCATCAAATTTCTCTTTTAACTTAATTTCAAATTTCTTCTTTTAAGACAAACTGACATGCTAAGCAATTGCTTCAGTCTTTCAAGTCTCCTGGGAAGACAACCTCTCTCTCTGTAAGAAAGGATGGAATCTCTAGTCTCACATTCCAAGCCTGAGAAAGTGCTATACTGTGGAAGTCTGGTATGTCTTGAATTAAGTACAGCATCTCCCCTGGGCTCTCAGAATTCTTCAGTAGCTGAATCTTGGAGGCCCATCAGGAAGGCAGTCAGAGCTTCCCTAATTATTTCCAGGCTACCAAAGCTGAAAGAATGTTGTGGCAGACACTGAGTCTGAAAAGGGCAAACACAACTGAAAGTTCCCCAGGATCTGTGACTGGAGAAGAGGGAAAGGACTGAACACCATACTCACCCACTTGCGGGGCCTCCCTCTTGGCCTCTTCCCAGCAGAAGGTTCTGCCTTTATTGAAAACAAAGGGGAAATATTGTCAGCTCTCAGATTTGCTGGGCATTGTGACTAAACCACTGAATGTAGCCAAGGTGACCTTTGTATAAAAGGTCTTGTCTCAAAAGTAGCAAAAAAAACAAAAGCTGGGAATAGAAGACAGTTGAGGAGGAAACACCTGCCTGACTGCACTGGTTGTGATTATTTGGCAGTGGTGGAAGAGAAACACTGGGAGGAAACTGCTGAACAGACAGTGGCAACACAGAAGGCTAGGAGGTGAGTAAGGCCTAAAACCACAATAACTGATTTGTCCAACGGTAGCAATTAAAGCTGAGCTGAATTAGGGGCAACTTTCAATATTTTTAAGCTAAGAGAAACATCCCTGCTGGTCTCTCTGGCAGTGCTTCCCTCCTCTGTAAATGAGCATAAGCCATTTCCTCTCACCGTTCCCCCAGTTAGAACAGTCGCTTTCTTGCTTCCTTTTGGCCTTCCTCGTGGTTTCTTCACTGGCTGTGGTTCCACAGCATCCTGTGGGATAACAGCTGTGTTTCCACCATCCTCCTGGGATAGAAGGAGAAAACCATTTAAGCAGGATGATCCCTGAAACAATTTACAATCTCTCATTCTGGTTGGTCTTGGACTGCCTTACCCCATTAAGAGCACCCAGACCCCTATATAGCTGGTTGTCTCTGCTTTTCCAGCTGGGAAGTGCATTAGAAGATGATCAGCAATACTCCTGCCTCTTTTTGTCTTTTGGGCTGGGGAAATGAGTAAGTTCCAAGAACTGTGGCCAAGGGGCCTTGCCTGTTCTATCCAATTATTGGTGCAGAAACAGAGGGTGATGACATGTGAAAGTCTCCAGGCTAGAACAGAGACCGGGCCAGCCCCTCTCACACATGTCCTGGCTGAACTGTCACTGCCTGTCACATCACCTCTGAGGCCAGGAGCTGAGATTTCCCAGAGTGCAGATCCTGCTGCTGTGCTGGGTAGCCCCAGCATTTACCCCAGAACACCTCTCCTTCCCTTGTCCTTGTGAGCAAGCAGATTCCCAGGGCTGCCTGCAGATCCCATCAGGCTACTGCCATGGCATCCTCTTGGGATGATGTTCTCTCACCTGTGGCTGCTTCTTTGGTCTTCCCCTCTTTCTCTTCACGCCCTGGGTCAGTGTGGATGAGATGGGATTCTCTGCCCCCTTGTTGCTCATGTTGGCACTTCTCCACTCTTAGCAGATTATAATCCAACAGGTTATTTTTCCTGGACTAGGAAAGAAAACTTGCCTCCTCTTTTTTGCTTTATCTTGTTATGGATTCTCCACTACCTGCAAGGCTGAAATGAGAAAGAATCAGGCATGGCAGCTTGCTATGGTTTTCATCAACTGCAAGAGTTCAGGATCCAGCAGACATTTGGGAGCATAACTGGTTCTAGAATATCTATAGAGCACATTCTTTTACCTGGCCTATTCCTCAGTTTTCTGAGGCTTTTGTGCAAACGAACTGAATTGCTCCAGGCATGGACGATGCTGTACCTGCATCTACCTTTCCCTGTTTAATCGGAATCAAAAAAGACAATGTTTGCAGCTCTCTAAACTCCACTCTTTGGAGGCTTCCTCCAAAAAGGAAGGAGGTGAGAGATAAAGTGGTAGTGATGAATTATAAATGCACCAGTCAAGGGCAAAGCTTTCTTTGGAGCTCCTATGCTGTCAAATGCCAAAGCTAATCCTGATACCAAAATCTACAGCTAACAGAGCCTTACATGAGGACACTGGAGAGAGCAAGTCCTGGGGTAGAAATTCTAAGAAGTCTGGCTCTGGGGCTGCCCCTCAAGAGTTTGTTCTTAGTCACTGATTGAACAGGCACTGTCTGGAGAGATGGCCTGACCCCATTCAGCCCTTAGTCCTACATGAGGCTCTAGATCTGGGTTTTGGTAGGATCTTGAGCACCAACTTGTCTGCTGGAAGTTTGACTCAGCAGGCTTGTCAGCCTTCTCTCTGGCCCCAAGCTCTGTTTAGTGGCTGCTGTGGTTGGAATGAGCCCTGATCCAAATTGTTTGCTCTAAGAAATAATCAAGATCATGAGCTGTTGAGAGTACAAAGGAAACCAATGACCTTCCCTACTTCAGGTTTCTCCTCTGACATGTCTGCCAGAGAAAGTGGAGATCTGACTGCAAGCCTGGACACCTTTACATCCCAAAGCAGGAAGAGGAAGGGAGACCTTGACCAGAACCACAACAGAAACCTGAATCCCAGGCACATTAGGAGAGGTGGGGGTCACTGAAGTTTTGCTTGTGTGTGGAGTCAAAACCTAGCCAAGGATCTGAGTCCACTTACAGAACCTCCAGACCTTGGCCTTCCTTTTCTTCTTGCACACAAGGGAGGGCTCAAGAAGATGGGAGGAGATGAGGAGGCTGAGCTCAGATGGACAGAGGCCAGCAGTGCTGGCTGAATCCTCTTTTGTCAGTAGTTCTTATCACAAAATACACAGCTGAGAATAGTGCAGTTAGGAAAGCAGCACCATTTATTGCTTAGGAAAGCAGGAGTATCTAGATGAATCATGCATTTCTACATTCTCTTCTAAACCATCGCCAGAGAATTTTTGGTTCTTTTTGCAACTCTTCACTTTACCTGTTTTACTTCTTCTTTTCCACCTCCTAAATGAAAGATAACAGCAAGCATAAAGAGGTCTTTGCCCCATTGGCCTTGAGCACTGCTGAGTTCCCAGGTCCCCCCAGCAGGCTCTACCTCAGGCAATAAAGGCAGCACTAAGTGAGGGCACCGCTGCACCACGTAGAAGAGTGTGACTTTTTTGTTCAAAATAATGCTGGAGGGCAGCAGCTGGGCTCAGTTCCAGCTCATGCATGAGCAGTCCTACAAAGAGAACTCCCTGGATGGCCCTTTGTGCACACTGTTGGGCCCCAGCTCACAGGTGCTGCTGCACACTCAGCTTTTCTATCAAACCCTCTGATCAGAGGGTGATGAAAAGACTACAGCTCAGGTCTCTGAGTTCAGGCTGCATCTGGAGGAGAGGCAGTTAGGGGAAAGAGAAAAAAAAGTTTCTGCTTGCAAGCTGTCCACAGTTGCCACCGAGTCCCTGAGAGACAAGCATGAAATGCTTGCGGTCTCTTTCAGAGAACAGCTGTGCTTTTACAGACAGAGTTTTCTAGTCTGATCAGATGTTCAGGTTCCAAAGAGAGGACCTTAACTGAGGATGACAACAAATATTCTCCCCTTTGGCCAGGTACAGTTCTCTGAGCCTGCATTTTCTGGTCAGAACTGGGGCTCAAACGGGCTGGTGCCAGCATCTGGAGTTGGCTGAGGCAGGAGGGGGGTCACTGAGGCTCTGGACTGCCCTAGGAGGAGAGAAGCCTTAGTGCCTCTTCCCAAAGGCAGGGCTATGCCAGGCCCAGCTCATGTCACACACATCTGCTCCTGGATGAGCCCAGTGTGCTGTGAAGGTGGCTTGAGGCCTCTAGAGCCTGAGCCTTCCCTCAGCTGCCAGTTGAAAGGAAACAGAGATGGCCATAGGAATGGACAAGTGTGAAAGTTCTGTCCAGGCCAGATCCCCTGAGCAGAGATTACAGCTGCTTATCTGGAGGAGGCTGATAGGAGGGTGAAGTTCAACATTTTCATTCTATTTTTCAGTCTCAGCTTGCATTTCCTCCTCGGTCACCACAGGCAGGACATGCAGAAGCTGACAGTCTCACTGACAGATGCAGCAAGGCAACTTCCAACCTTCACTCCATAACCTAACACAATGTGCACAGTTGTGACAGACACTGAAGCCATTGCTCTTACTGACACAACCTCTCTCAGGAGCTCACTGTAACTGACACCTGCAGGGAATCGCAATTTTGCACGTCATTATTCAAGCAACCACAGTGCACAGAATTAATTTTTCCCCAGATGCAAAGAAAGCTAGTTCTTGCACAATGATTTTCTGCTAAACCTTACTGAACTAATACACTCTGCTTTTAACATATCCAGCCAGCTTTCTACAGGCAGGACTGCAGAAGACAAATGCCAGAGACAGCCAGGAGATAGCAGTTGTACATCTCTCTTCCACCTTCCCATCACCCACCAAAGGCACATCCTTCTTGAAGCCTGGTGTGAAAAGAAAAACACACAAGCAAAACTATACAAGCATCAGCCCTTAGGGCTTTTGTCAGCTTTACATGACTCAAGCAAGACATAGACAAAGGAAAAGCACCCACTGCAATTTTACTTCAAATTTCTCAACAACTTTCCATGTATACATATAAACCCCCACACCTATCCTGAGTCACACTGTACACCAAAAGCCAAGTACACCTTCCAGGGTCACTGCATTGCCTGCTGGGATTGGAGCCAGCAGGGCTGAAGCCCAGGCCTACACCACGTCCACAAGGGCACAAGATCTGAAAAACCTATCCAAATGTTTATGAGCCTTAGATCACCTTCATGTCAGCCACGTACACAAACTTTGCATGGTTTTGGCAGTACTGAGACCTCTGTGTTGAAGAGACATCACCTAAAAGAAAGCCTCATGTCTCAAATGCATTCCCAGGAGCCTTGCAGAGGGCAGGGAATCCTCACAGTCATAGTGCTTTACAAGATTTAAGTCCTAAGTTGTACAAAGCCAGTTTTTCTTACATCATAAATTCTCAGGAAAGAAAAGCTCCTCCTGGGGGCAATGCAGCTATAGCCTAACACAGAGTATTGAACAGTATTCTTGAAGGACTTTTCCCTTTCCATAGACTACAGAGGAAGCCTTGGGGATGAGGCTGCTGACTTGGGCAGGTAAATTAAATGGCAGAACCCCTCCCTGTTTGTTTCCTCAGTGAGGTTACATTTTGGGCTATGTCCTTGGGACAGACACAGTATGACACAGGGATGCTTGAGACATTGCACTGAACCTCCCAAACCACGTGGGTGATTCACTGCCAGAAACGCTGCTCTGGCTGCAGTACTCATTACAAAATAAAAGCTTGCAAAGACTTTTACAAAGCATAATTAGAGTGTGATTATAAGAGACCCTGCATTATAGCCTTAACTCCATCGCTGTCTCTATAATAAAATGAAAAGTTATCTCCCAAGCACAACTCCCACTCAGCAGGACAGCACCACTGTGCTGCTGCCATGTGTGACAGCAAACCCAGGGGAGCTTCACTGCCTCCATCAACATGGTCACTCTTTATTCCCTCTGGTAAAAAGACAGGGGGAAAAATCTGCCCAAGCCCTGCCTCAAGCAGAGGAGTATAAAAGACTTTGCTAGTCAAGACATCTAAAGAGCCAGGCAGGGAGAAAACTCTCATTCCAATAACTGCAGCAATAACAATCTGCACTCGTATTACGGGAAATTACTTTCACCTTCCGAGAAATCAAATGCTCACATCTTTTCAGATCTCGCAGTAGATCAAGATATAACACAGCTCATTGCGGCTCCCCATGGACAGTTCTACCAGAAAAGCAGGATAGCCATGCACTGGAACAGCTCCTTTGGGAAAGTACAGTGGCAGTAACACTCTGGCAAATGTGCCTTTTCTGCCAGACTTTTCTGTAAAAAGAGGAACTTATGAGCTACTAAATCAAGTTGTGGCAACAGAAGGTAACTGCCACCGTCCCATAAATCATTTCTCCAAATCATAACTAACCTCTCTAGGTGATTTCCCGGACTACTTTGAGTGGTTAAGTCTAAAGCTTCTTTGATCTCATGCTTAAAAGTCTCCTAGTTCCTTGCTGGTTAGTTTGGTTTTTTTTAATGTGCAATTTATTGTCACCTGTTCTTGCATCACCAAGTCCTTCAGCAGCATTTCTCTCTCCTCCATTTTTAAACTCTACCAAATTACACATCTCCCTCATCTTGCCTGGCTGAGTAAACCAGCACGTTTGTTTCTTGGATGCAATTCTATCTTTTGATCATTTTGGTTGTCATTTGCACCCTTTCCAATCTGATCTCAACACCTTGACTATGATAAAGATACTTACTCTCAAAACTATTTGCAGTGAGGACAGCCTAACTTAACTTCACATGAATCTGAGAAGCATGGGCTGAGCAACACTTCAGTGGGGAAGATTCAGTTCTTGTGTAACATTAATAGCATTGGCTTCCAAAATGATTCAATCAGCAAGCTATTCCACCACCTCCAGCATATCCTGACTGATAAAATACCCAGGTCAGAAGACAGAAACTATTTAAATTTACAGAGGACAAAAAATACAGGAATCATAAGGGCTTCCACGCTTCACATTAGCTCTAGAGACTTGCTCAAGGTCTGAATGAGAGTTCCTATAGCTCAACAGAGCTACATTTCACACTTTGCTATAGACTCCTCTGCACCACCCTAATCAAAGCGCCCTTGTGTGTCTCAGTTCTCCATCCACAATCTGGTGCGTAGCTCCCTGACTGCTGAGCTGCCCTGCAGATGGGGTTGAGGACAAAGAGCCTGGAGCGAGGCCAAAGGCCATCCTGCCTGGGCCTGCTCTGACACAGCCAGCAAAGGAGGCAAGGCTGGGACAGGAGCTTATGGAATAATGACCTATCTACCAGAAAACCAGGCCTAGGAGCTTTTTTTTTTCCTAAACATTAGAGACACGCACAGCTACATGGGAAAAGGACTGATGATTACTGAGTTTTAAGCAATGATGTGAACATGAACAGGCTCTGTTTCCTCTTTCCCAGCATCAGCACAACATCAAGGCACTGCAAGAGCTCTCTTGAATGAGCCTTGCTTGATGCACTTTCTGCCAGCTTCTCTGTGTCCAGATACCTAAGCCAGTTATTGCTCTGAGAGGCACCATGTTCACCTTAATCCATACCCCAACTAGTCATAGAAATACCGCCATAGTTCTGCAGCAGTTAGCCTAAAGTATTCCCAGCTCTTCCTCAGAAAAGGGAGGCTTTGCATTTGCCTGTGCAATAAGTCAAGCCACACATACAGTCCTGGCTGTGCTGAAGTTCTGTTCAGTCCACATGCACAGGACTTTCCCTGAAGGTTACCACAGAATTCCACAGTGAAGGGTTCAACCTCAATCCTACCTCAGCATCATCAGCTTCTAAACCCTATCAAAGCCCCAGGTTTCCTATGGTCAGAACAGACAAACCAAGGAGGCAGTTAACTATCCCAGGGAGCCATGGAAAAGCACTGTGGGGATACCAAGAGCAGAAAGGAAGAGAGATCTGGAATCTCTTTCTCACTCTGAACGTGGCAAGTCATGTAATCTTTCTACGCTTCACATTTTCTCTCTATGAGATTATGGAATAGCACTGAAGTATTAATACTTCCCTCCACCTGGGGTGGAGTGATTGAGGATTAAGTGATGCCTTTTTTGCAGAGTGACACTAAGAACCCCCAGCAGCAGAGAACAGAGCAAGGCATCATTACAGGAATGCACGAGCAGCCTCCCCCATGTGAGCTCACGGGCACAAAGGAGAGGCGGTGGCAACTGAAGAAATACAGCTCAGGATTAGCCACATCCTGCTGAGCAGCAGAACACACCCTCACCACCCTCTTTCCCCAGGAAGCTGAAGGCTCGCTCGTGGGACCAGTTTGGCCGAAAGCTGTCAGGTAGAGTTCCCTGCCCTGGGAACCCAGCACAGAGCATTTGAGTGGGAGCTGGGTTCCCCAGAGGCACACAGCACTTCCCACCACTCCCAAACCCCAGCAGGCAGGGGACACAGCTCAGCTCACTGTCTCTATCCAAGGAAACCAGGATCTCAAGTCTTGAGGCCTAGGGTCTGAAACACCTGCCATTCATACTTGGGACACTTCCAGCACTTCTCCCAAAATGATCAAGCCAGATCAGGGAGACTCCTGTGTAGACTGTAGACTCCCTAGCACTACACATTACAAGCCTGGTAGAATTCTCCCTCAAGGAATTCGTCCAAAGACCCAAATGTTAGCCAAAGAACTCTTTCTTATCTTATAGTCTCTATCCAGACACTTTCATCAAAAAAGCAAGCACCCCAAGCATTGCAGAGTTAAATCAGTGAAGAAAAACCCAACAGTATATACAGGAAAATAACAGGAAAAGCAGAAATCTGTGTCTACTAAGAATTTTAAAATCACAGTTATTTGATTTGAGATAGCATTGAGTCTTTTTCCTCTACAGAATATCTTGCACAGCTCAACCACTGACATCTGCAATACACTGTCCACTTGAGCAAAACCAGGAAATGGCCTTCTGCACTTCCTGCCAAGGACTGGCATTGAGGCACTTGGCACAGGGACACACGAGGCAGCAAGTTCCATATCTCAGACTGCCTGAAAGTAGGTTTTCCCAATTACCAACCTGCAATTCACTAATCCCCACACCTTAATAAACCCCAGTGTCTTGCAGATGGGCTCTACATACGCATTTCAGATGACGAGGTAAGAAAGGAACAAGATTTACCTGTTGAGAAGTTGGGCAGCACTGCTTGACTCAGCCCCAGCAGAGCTAGCAATGAAGGCAGGAGAGAAAGAGGTATCCAGTAGCTGGGAGCCCCCTGCAGTGGTGAGAAGCAGCTAACCCAGGTCTCTGCACACACTCATCTCAGGAGCGTCACACGGAGCCCAGCGCCGTGGGTTGCGCTCCCAGTCTGCGATATGGAACAGCGAGCGCTGCCGGAGATCTCCGGAGATGGCAGCCCTGAGCAGTGACTGCAAGTGAAACCCAGCTCCCCTCGACACGCCTGGAATCACACACTGAACACAACCACCACCACCAAGAAAAATCCCCAACCAGACCACTTAGACCAGCCAGCTTCTACGTACTGGTGTGATAACTGAAAATAAGGCCAGTTTCCAAAAGTGAAATGAATGATCTGAATAAAGGGGACAGATCATTCATGTACTTCCCTCTTTACAAATGCTAGAGAGAACCATGCTGACCGTGTTTTATGAAAGAAACAAAACCACACCAAAACAAAAACCCCAATTGGGCAGCCCCAGGAAGGCTGGTGATGATAAAGTGGTTATTAATCTGAGTGCAAAATGTGCTCAGGGCATTTACTTTAAGTCACAAATAAAAATGGGAAGCTGAGCTCAGTTAAGCATAAACATATTTAGAAAAGAGATGTTGCATAGCTCTAAGTTAGGTATTTTGTATTAGTTGTCTTAACAGCCATTACATCTCACTAAAGTCCCCAAAAGTATTTTGCCAAGGAAAACGCAGACTTTTCATGACTGCCTTGACATGTTCAAGACACCTATATTGGGTTTTTTTGGCACACCACCATTAGCAAAACTATAGACTTAAAATACCTCAATCTGTACCTGCACAAAACCCATTGCAGTATCTTAGAGACAAAATCTGAGGCTTTTCTTTATGTCAAATAGTAAATTGCTTACAGTTGACAGTACCACTGAATAAACCAAAGACAAATTTTTTTCCTCAGAGTCATCTGTACAAAAGGTTTGCATCTCTTGAGCTCCTCAGTAACTTCTCTAAATCTAAATATGGCACCTAAATAATTTACTGCAGTCTGGAAAAATACTGATCTTAACCTTATAAACAGGGAATGATCTTCTGGTTAAAGCTGTCAGAGGGGCTCTGGAAACATGTCCAGTCCCTGGGGCTGCCACATGCTTTCCCTGTGACCTCAGGAATGGCACCTTTGCTCCATACTCCATTTTTCACATGCAAAGGGGGACAACAAACCAGGTAACATCTGGCTTATTCAGACAATATTTCCTTTGGGAAGAGATTCATTTCCTACCATGTAATTTAATGTCTTAGGCAAAGTGGCTCAAGATTTTGTTTGGAGCCCCAAACCACTAATAAAGCAAAATCAACATTAAATGCTTAGAGAGCCCTTTGATCACCCCTGCAACAATGTCTAATCCAAAAATCATTAAATAGTGTATGAAATCAAGTACCTGAAAATTATTATCTGTTAATTTAAATGTATAAATCTATAATATTTATCAAATATCCTCCTGCATATGCACTACTGTTCCATATGAAAATATGCAAACTTCTTTCCTTTTTAAATGACTTTTAAAAAGCTGTTTTTAAATATCACCAGAGAAAAAGCTGCAAGCATGCTGTATGAACACAGTGTAATCATAATGACTGAGTCAGAACTTGAACTGTTACCCTTGGTACAAAATGAAGAAATCTGCATTTCATACAAATACCTCCCAGCAAGTCAGTATTAAATTTGATTCTACAACACTAAACCAGAGATGGTTGACAGTCCCCAAGTGCTAAAGAACATTATTAATATTCTAGAAGTTAAACTCAGTTAGGAAATGTCAGATACAAAATTGAAACATGGAGTCCTATTTAATCTTTATTGGGCACATACTAGAAAATAGTGTCTTTAATTTAATATCCACACTTCATAATTTCTTAAGTATTTAAGGCTAAGAGAAATTATTTGATCATTCTGTATGTAAATGACTGACATTTCATCATTATTCTTGGACTGAGCCCAAAAATCTCACACATGACAAAACCATCAGTCCCGGAAAATGTGTTTCTGAAGACAATCACAGAATCATTAAGATTTGAAAATACCTCCAAGATCATGAACTCCAACATTTGAACAAATGCCTCCATGTTAACTGAACCATGGCACCAAGTGCCACATCCTGTTGTTTCCTGAAAACCTCTAGGGATGGTGACTCCACCACCTCCCTGGGCAGCCCCTTCCAATGCCTGACAACCCTTTCTGTGAAGAAATTCCTGCTGGTGCCCAGCCTCAATCTCCCTGGCACAGCTTGAGCCATTTCCTCTTATCCTACCAGTGGTTATCTACCACCTCCTTTCAGGGAGTTGCAAAGAATGAGGTCTCATGGGATGGAAAATGTACCATACCCTTGGACACACATTCCAGGGGCTAATCCCTCTAAACAGAGTGCCTAATTTACAGTTTGGTTTGTGCTTTCAGACTGCAGGTGCTGGTTCCTATCATACTTTCCTCAGAAAAGCACCCAGCTTCCCCTGCTCACTTATCAAGTCCACTCAAACAATTTTTCTTCAAAATTAAGCAGACAGAGATCCTTAAGTCTCACGCTCTAAAGCCTTAAAAAAACCCCCATTGTTGTACCCCACTCCTCATCTCCAAATATTAGGTACCAAAGCAGTGTGCCCAATTCAGGAGCAGCCTTGAGCCCTGTTAAAGCTGTGGTTTAACAGACACAGATCAAAGAAGTCCTTTGAGAACATGAAATTATTTTTTTCATTTCACAAACTGTCCCTTCCATCCAGTAAACACTGCTGCTTCTTTTCACTCTTTGGCCAGTTCTTCACTGCTCTGTGCAACCCTGTTCCTGTCCTAGAGCACCCTGGAGAAGAGCACTTCTCCTGCCATGGAGATGAGCAGCTCCTGGCCAAGAGCTGAAGCCTGGTCTCAACTGCACCATCTGATGAAATGTCCCTTTTGGAGGTCCCATGAAGGAGGAACAAGCATGACCTACACCAGTCAACAGAAAAGCAGCAGCAGCCAAATCTAGAGTACAAGGATTCCCTAGATGTCATGGGGTCAAATTAGCACAATTTGAGTGACCTGCCAAGACATTGATGTTCCCAGAGAGTTTCATGTATTTGCAGCAAGACTTGATATGCAGAAGGGCTAGGTTATGCCTGCAAGACACTCACTAGTTTCCTTTAGGAAGCATCCAGATTTTACCACAATGCAGTACAAGTCTCTTCCTGTATTCCTATTCCTTATCTTCAGTCTTCCAGAAACCAGACCGGTCACTGTGGCCCAGTGTGAGATATGTAGGCTAACACCAGCTGGAGATTCATTTGTGTATAATCCCTTTCTGTTAGAGACAGGTGAGTATAAAAAGCTTCATTCACTGCTATCCTGGTCTTGTCAGAACCTCTCATGTGCACAAACCTGTATCTCCTAATTGTAGGGAAAGCTGGATTCATAGTAATTGTTCTATATGTGCTTATTATTCAGACTGTATTAATGAATATTTTAACTGGAGATTAGGCTGAGGTGTGATTTCCACAAGATAAGAAATAGATTTGCCATGCTCTATTTTATCGTAATGGAAGTGTGCCCCACAATACTATACTTCTTAATTCCTTCATTCAAACTCTCTGGATGACACAGGGTTACAAAATCTCACTTTAAGAAAGTTGTGGACTTGCTGGAAGGCCTCCAAAAAAATCAGAGGCTTAGAAAACATGGCCTGTGAAGAAAGATTGAGATAGGAGAGCACCAAGGACATGATAATGACTTTCCAATACACAGAGTAATGCAGCATCTAGGAAAGTAATAAAGTGGGTAGGATGAAGAGTTAGTTTAAATGCAAAAGTTAAGTTGAACACTGAGGAAAGTTTAATGACTTAATGGTCAGGACAGCAAAGCACTAGAGTAAAGTTGTGGAGCCTCTTCCCATGGAGAAACTTCAAATGGGTCACACAAACACTAGGATTGGCACAGGGGGTAATAAAAATTCCCTGAGAAATGAAGCGTGTCTGGCAACTCCTCTTTTCTGTGACATGAAGTTTCTAACTAAGTTGTGGTTAAGTATGTTTATGCAGAATTATCTATGAAAGGGCCAGAACAGGCGATCCCTGGGGACCAGAATGAATTTTTACTTGTTCTCCACGGCTGCAAAATCTCCTGAACTGGTTTGGTATTACTTGAAGCTTTAGAACCCAACTGGTTCTACAGCTAGAAAGCTTGTGATTCATATTGGGAAAACAAAAGAATATTTCACCATTTCAGACCCCAAATTCTGTCAGTTAATTACCAGAGGTGACAGAATTTGATTCTTGCATTTGGAAGAATAAATCTTGCCAAAGTAATTCCATAAGCACTGTCAGCTGGTAAAAAGGGTGACCTTTTTCTACCTTTATAGCAACAGACAGTTACTGTTCCTGACAATGTGCAGACAAGGAAGGTGGGACAACTGAGAATGTGAAGTGAAGAGGGAACAGCTTTGCTGCAGGCAAGAAAGGTGCAGCTAGAATTAGAAAGAGCTCACACTTTGGTCGATAAAGCCATGTGGAGACATTGTGAAAGATGGCCTGGGGATGGCCTTGAAGGACCTTTGTAACACAAAATGAACCTTCCACCAGCAGATAGCTGGGTCTGAAGGAGGACTAGATGGGAAACTATAAGACTGAGGATTGGTGTACATATGGAGGAAGATGTGTATTTCTGAGGGAGACAGTTCAGGCCCATGACTATCCCTTGGGTTGCTCTCCAAGTGAGGGGAAGAGCAGCACACACATAAAAAGGGTGTGTGTATCTGAAGGTGCTTTGTAGTGCTCCCTTCCCCGATTTAACAACATGAATCCCATGTGAAGCTTCAAGACACCAGCAGCTAAATCCTCCTTACAACACTGAAAGGGACAGTGAAAATGGGAAGGTCACACACACTTCTAAATTCTACCAAATGTCTTATGATCATGCTGAAGAGCTCATGAAGCTTGGCTGCTTTGGAATGATGTCTGCAAAGAGCCACCGAGCATATGGATGGCTCAGCTGCAGAGCCAGTGCCTGGTTTATAGCACAGGGAAAGCCTGCAGGCTATGCCCCTGGCAAGGTGGCGGCTGCTTACTGTTCTCTTTTCCATTCAATCTTACAACAAACAACTTCAGAAGAAAGCCTTCCCTTCCCTGGAGCAGAACCCAAAGCAAAATTTCCACAGACTTTATACATAAGCTAAAACCCAGTGAAAAGCAAGAATTAAGGTGTGAGACCTATTAGTAAAGCCAAATGACCTAGTTATGAGGATGCCAGGACAAGCAACTAAGACAACTTTAGTCTCAGTATAAGCACTGTGGGTGCAAAATGCACACTCTAATAGAGGTATGATCCCAGTACAGCCCTGGCATTGCTGGCACAGGTACAAGAAAGCACAGCACCAAGTACCTGAGTCTGTGTTGTCTACAACTGAGACAATTTGTAACATATTGTTCGGACAAAATTTCAGAACATGGCATATTATCTGTACATTTCCTGTTCTTACCTCTTTAGTTCCCTGTTCCTTGAAGAAAGGCATGACATTAACAGACAACTGAAAAGAATACATTTTGCTTTACCCTTGTCAAAAAGCTATTGGGGAGAAAATATATAACCAAAATATAAGAGTCTGGAGTGTTGCTCCTGGTCCTTTACCAGGCACAACCCAAACCCTGGGAAGAAATCGGGCATCCTTCCACCACCTTCAAAGAGATGCTCTTTCAACCCCCACCCCGTGCCAAGGACGCCGTGCTCCGTGTCACCACACAGCGGCACTCTGCCCACACATTTCCCAGAGGGAAGCCTGCAGGTTTTTTCCCCATTACCAAGATACCCACGAGCTCATAGCTGGGCAGGCAGGGCTTTCAGAAACCACCAGTCACTGAAACACACAACGTGGAACCCGCAGAGATGGTCAAGCACCTGCTTTGACAGCACAAGCATTAGCTGATTACAAGCTGTTAGAAACCAAACACTAGGAAAATCTAATTTTGAAACTGCTGGGAAATCTATTTTTAGGATCTCTTTTCCTTCCACCTTCATTTCTGCACACTTCAACTGCACTTCAACATTCTGGCAATACCATTTTGAGATCTCAGGTATTCCACAGCACTTCTCTCTTCTACAACTCCAGCAGCCACTTTAAACCACTTTAAACTCTGGCAGACCATTTACCCTCCATAACTTCTTTGGAGGAAAAGCCCCAAGGACTCCCAAGCATATACATATCCACAAAAACACCTCTCTGCTAGACACACATGGATCGATTAAAGGTGACAATAACAGTGTGCTGATAGGACTGTGCCAGAGAAACAGGACTGAGTAAGGGGGAGTGACAGAAAAGCAGAAATGAGTTGGAAAAGAGTTGTTTACACAGGCTTTCCTGATAAGGGCTGATTTTTCTCCTTTAGTCCAGGGGCAAATACAAGACTTAATCTTTATTACCTAAACATGACACACACCTTGCACAGAGACAAGGTGCAGAGCTCATGCCTGTAATGACACCCATAAAAGAGAAGAAGCCTACATGATAGGAAAAAGTCCTGCTCAGCCCTCCCAAGTGACCTTTGGATGGGACCATGTGTTAATGCAGGTGGGAGCTGGCCTGCTAGTTATAGAACACTGTCCAGTCCAAAACTCTCCCCAGGGTCTTTAAGCCACAGATTGATGGGGATTTGCAGACAGCAAATTCAGTATTTTCAGCATCCAGTAAGACTATGAAGGTGCTCTGAAGTCCACATTGAGCCCTGCCCCTTCTAATTCCCTGAGCTCACTTTCCCCCTCACCCAGCTCTTATGGAAAGCCCTGTGCTGTGGGAATGGAGATGACACAGGGCAGTCTGTAAGCAATGGTGCAAACATGGAAATCAAGCATGCAACACCTTCAAAGCAAAAGGAAGAGAGGTCTCCAAAAGGGTCTTATCAATTTCCAGCTATTTCTAGCCAGTCTCCACCTTTGCAGCTGCCAGTTGTGATGAGCCAGGCTGACTGCCAGTTATCCAAGCAGAAGAATCCCAGATGCCTACAGAGATCAAAAAGATTATCATGCATGTATGGCATAAATACCAGTGAGTGATTCATCTGGGTGAGGAAACTCCCTCCACAGCCAAACATCTATTTGGAGGCTGGGCCAGCATAATGAATGCATAAATTATCACACAAGATATTACCTAGGGGGACTTGTCTTCCCTTTACAGCAAAGAAATTCAGATAGGAAAGCAGTATTCCTCAGGATAGATGATTCTGCTATACATGAGAAAAACCACCCTACAACAGAGGTAAGAACATTCAGGATGGTTCCAAAGAAAGCCAAGGCTTTCTTTGGAAACCCCTTGTTCTTGTGCAGAGGAAGGCTGTCAACAGCTCTTCCACCTTTGCTATACTTCTCAGACATGTCTCCTCTAAGCTGAGGACAATTTCTCATTCAATCCTATACAGAAGCTGTTACTGGAATTTTCCCATGCTGCATATACTCCTTGAGTATGAACAAAGAACCACAAGTTGTACTGAAGGTGAAAGCACACCAGGCTTTTTTTAACTAAAACAAACAAGCCAACCAAAACAAGACTAAAACCAAACACCACCTCTCTCTCCAGAACCATGCAACAGTGTTTTCCTGGTTTAGTCTTTTTTTATTTCTCTTAGTTTCTAGTATTTGATTTATTTTTCTCTTTAGCTTGACATGATGGTTTCACAAGGTTTTATGACATAACCCCAAGATCTTTGCCAACTCCAAGCCCATGATTTTAGATGCACAACAATCCCCATTTCTCTGCATACCTCATTTCATTTATTTAGTTGAAATTTCATCCACCATTTCACTGGCCAGCCATTCAGTCTCAGGATTTTTCAACAATACTTCACTGTTAACCATCATCTTTGCTGCCTGAAAATTTTTATTTTAGCAGACTAGTCCAAAGACTCACTCTTCCTGTTTGCAGGTCATTCCTGTAAAGGTTCAACGTTAGAAATCCCAGCACCTAACTGTGAAGCTCTCTGGCAGCATTTTCTCACCTTGTTTCCAATCTCTTTGCCAATTATTTGTACATCTCAGGACCTTCTCTTCTTTGCAGGGTCTGCACATGTTCCCAGTAAGGCATTCTGAACTTTGTCAAAAGTCTTACAGAAATCTAGTACAGCTCAGCTCTCTCTTAGGTTTGCAAGACAAGCACCCTGCCTTCATATAAACCACACTGACTTCTCCCAAACTGATTGTGTTTATCTCATTGTCAAACATATTTTTGTCTATTACAGCTTTTACTAGTTTCTGTACTACAGATGCCAGGCTTCCAAGCTCCTGGTTTCCTGGATTCTCCCAAACCTTTTTTTAAAGATTAATGTTATATTTACCCACTCTCTGTACTTCAGGTGCCAAGAAATTTTTAAAAGCAATGTTACACACTGCCTTTGGCAATGCAGCTATTTCATACTTGAGTTCCTCAGACCTCAGGTGAAGCCTTCCAGTCCTGGCAATCTGTTAGCATTCACGGCTGCTCAAATGTTGGATTCTGGATCCAAATCAGAAACCTGTTTTGCCAGCATTTTATGTTCTATGACAAAGTGGGGGAGCAAGAAAGTGCTATCAACACCCTCAGCAAGCAGCCAGGGGGAGCTCAGAATGAAAGGAGGCCTAGTGAGAGCTGGGTGTAAAGCCCCACACACACCCTCCTACACAAAACCCTCACACATGCCCTGTGTGGGAGGGTGGGACTCACTACAGATGTAAGAGGTGCAGTGATCACTGCATGCAAGACCCAACATTAGAACTGCATAGCACCTACCCAGTACTGATCCACAACAGGCCTCATGCTCCCCCATCACAGAGCAGCAGCAGTCACAAAAGGGGTGTGTTTCCAAGTAAGTTACTTGTCCAGCCATTTGGCCAAATGAAGCATGTTAGTAAGTGGGTGGTTATCTCAGAACAGACACATCATCACTCACCTCAACCCTTGCAGCCTGATCCACATCACATCACAGAGCAGGGCCCTGGTGTGGTCTTTGGCAGTCACCACACCAAGGTGATAAAACACATGGAAAAGGGTAACATGTTCAATGAAAGAGAAGGGAGAAGTCAAAGGTTGCATTTATTAAGTCTTCACGTTAAGGGCTGAGAGAGGAGGTGTCACTCCACTGAAAAAATGCAGATGAGAAGATGTGCACACTTCAGCTTGTGTACCAAGACAGTTGGGGCAGAAGCTGTGATCAAGACAAAGCTTTACTTGTCTCCCCCACCCCTCCATTACCCGCAGATACAGCCATGATCAAGACAGACAGCACCACAGGCCAATGGTACAAACACAGCCAGTTACCTTCAAGCAGACATTTCATAAATGGGATAGAATAAGGTTAAAAAAAAAAAAGTCTTACTGCACTGCACTCCCCTGCCACGAATGGCACCCCCAGCCTTGCTGACCTCCCAGAAGCACACAGCTGCTTGGGGTTAAGCCCTTACTTCACACCCCAAGGCTTTCAGGGTGAGTATCCTGGGTGCACAGAAGAAGCAGGGGAAAGGCACAGACCAAGTGCAAAGCACCTGCAGAAGGATGCACAATAGGTTTTAACTCACACTTCAAAACAGATGTTGTTTGGTTATACTCAGGAGTGTTGCAAATTTGGGTGCCAAAAGATGGCTGCAGTTAGAGTATCTACTTGTATTTCAGCTTGACTGAAAACTCAGTAAAACCTCCAGGCTGTACAAAGACAATTCCAGCAACACAGCTCTAGCTTGGAAAGGAAGGGACTTGAGGAGCTGCAGCTTCAAAAAAGATTGGGCCCAGGTGTCTCCACTATGATTTACATTGTCATCAGCCCAGGACATTCCCACAGGCTGCTGCCTTTGCCCAAGTGCAGGTCTCCAGTGCTGGTGCCATGTCACCCCTGAGAGAAGGGACTTCTCCTGCCGCAGGAGGCCCCTGCACTCAGCTACTCCACTTCCTCCGTAAGACTGCCCCATCTCCCATCCCTGTCCTCACTGCTAGTATATTTTATGAATTCTCCACAAGCCTTTCCTTTTTCACACCAGAGGCTCCAGGAATTCATCATCCTTCCAAAGGAGTCTATTTGTCCCATCTCTTCAACACATGCACTTCACATGTATCCCCTTATTCCTTTGTCTAACCACACTTTGTTTTCCCCATTTCTTTACCAGGGCTTTGATTTCCTCTCTTTCCAAGGACTTCACATGCCATGCACTTCATTGTTTTTAATCTCACTGACGGGATCACAACTGCTGGGAAGTCGTGCCTCTTTTCCTTCTTCTGATCTTAAACAAAATCAGTGGCTTTCTATCCAGAAATCAGTCCTGAATATTATAGCTGATCAGATGCAGCAGCCACTGGCACCTTGTCACAGGCAGATAACGCAGAGACAGGCAAGTTCTTACTCTTTCACCTTGCTTCTCTAATGGGCAGATCAAAAACACTAACTGTGAGACAGAAATGAAAATAAAGTATCTGGGCTCCTCAAGATGTATTCATTAACCGGGTGCTAGGTTTGCCATGGATTTCAGTGGCTTGGGGTTTGAGATACAGGCTTTGAATTTTGATAACAGCGGTGCCATTTCAATCGAGGTAGAATTCAGATTCTACAGATATGAAAAGTGTTCATTAAGAAGAAAAGGGAAAGGAACGAAAAGAAAAATCCTGCAGAAAAATCAATCTATTTTGAAACATCAGCTCAGGCACAGCAGGAAATGAAGTCCTCAGTCTGTTATCCGGCTTTGGACTCTACTACCCCAGGAAGAAAGGAGAGGCCAAGGCCTGGGAGCACCAGGAGCTCTATATGCTTTAAGAGCCCATGGATTAGTTTGAAATAAAGTAGTTCCGGTTTTGCAAAGTCTTGTGCTGGGCAACAAGATTGAATAAAAAAACCTGGTTTTGCAGACTGCTTGGAAGTTGAGGAAAACAGGGAAACATGTTTGACAAACCAACCTGTTTTCCTTACAATTATCTCCAGTTCCCAGAGAGTTTCCTCTGGGTTATTAGAAAGGAGGCAGCATCTGGCTCCTTGGAATCATGTTTCTCTCTTATTTCTGCAGTATTCACTTGGCTAACCTGGGTGGCTTTTAAAGCCTGATGTCTTATCCTGCAGGCTACCAGGAGATGGGAAAGGTTCATTGAAAGGAGAGGTGATCAAACAGGCAGGGGCAGAGCGGAGCTGACAAGCAACAGTCATGCATGTGGGAGCCCATCTAAAATGTCAAACCCTCTTCTAAAGGAAATCAGATGGAGAGCAGGCTTGGGATACATTTGCAGGAGAACAATTTGCTTTTTTAATCTGGCCCTCCATTCCTATAGCACACCTGTGACGTGATATCCTCCTCCTCATCTGTCTCTGATTCCTTATCCAAGCCTTCCTTCTCCCCACAATGCTGCACCATCCCACCCTCTCTCCTGGCTCCTACCTGTGCCCAGCAAGCCCAGGCACAGGCACTTGCTGTGACTCCTCATTACTGCTCAGAATTTTCCATTGCCCTCTGCAGCCCCCATGGTTATTATACTCTCATTGCCTGGGCAAGTGAGCTCAATCTTCCCTTTTCTGATTTTCTATTGTCTGTTTATTAGATGGGCCCTTTGTGAACTCAGCAGTTCACACTCTCCTGTGGTGCCAAGTGTAAAATTAATATTGACTAAAAAATCTGGGCACTTCTTTCTGGCCAGAACGGAGACATTTCAAATTAATGGGAATGTTAGAGTGTTTCACACCCACTGCCATCCTTCTGAACCTCCAGCACTTGCTGCTTATTTCTAATTGTAGGCATTAACTCTTAATGGGCCCTGTGTGTTCCAGGTGGGTGGGTGGGTGGGTGGGTGGGTGGGTGCCTCCCTCAGCCAGCCCAGTGCCCACACCCAGGGCTCCCTGGTCTCCTCACAGGCAGCCAGCAGAAGTGGTGGTGTGTCAAACAGCTGCCTGGTCCTGCTCACTCCTTTAGAGGCAGGCAAAGCCACTGCCTCTTCCTCTATGGAATATCCCAACAGCCTAATGGGGTTTGGCTGAGGGCTCTGCTGGCACCCAGGGACACAGCCCAAGCCCTACTGTCCACCATGCTTCTGCTGAGCTCCCAGGCTGGGTTGGCACAAATATCTCAGAGCATGGAGATGGTTCTGTGTCCATGGCTTCAGTTCAGCTCTCTGGCTGAGAGGTGACTGCCAGTGACTGAGGGGACAATTACTGTCAAATCTGGTAGGCTATTTACCCCCACACAGCAGTAGCTACCTGGTCTACAGCTGAGACCACAAGCTTTTTTGCTAAGCATCACCAAATAGCCCCTAAAGAGATGACAGTAACTTCTGCTAGCTCAGAAATTTCTGAGGAGAAATTCCCTATCAGCCAAGCACAGGCTGTGACTCCTGACGGGGACACCCATGCCAAGAAGTCCAGTTCCTGTGTCTCTCTGCAGACATTGCCCTGTTTCCCTAGGGAAGTGCCAAGATTTTCTAAGGAGCAGATCCCCCTCAGGCAGTTATGGCCAAGTAATAGATTTGGGGTTTCTGCTTGGGGATCAAAACCCCCCAAGGAGGTCAAGAAACACAGTCCAGGGAGGAGAAGAGGATTAGAGAGATGCTGAACATGCAGCTAGGCCTTCAGGCAAAAGGAATCTTGCTCTTGCATTCCTTGAACATCCTAACCCTTTATAGCCAAGAGCTCTTTGCCAGCCTCTTAAAACAAGCATACAATGCAATTATACCCATGTAACACCATTACCATTATTACCTCTGTGCACCTGCATGGCAAGTGTAAGAACAGACAGTTTGGACTTTATTAATTTTATCCCTTCAGGTTGTGTTGCCAACATGAATCATTTGAGAAACACTGAACAAACAAACAGTTTATTTGTTCCCATTTTCCTCACTTTCATTAACTGTCCCTACTCAGACCACGCCTGCTACAGAAGACTCCAGCATCACTGCTCTTACTTTCAAAATGAAGATAATACTGAATAAACTTTTGTTCTCCAGTGGAACCAAACAAATGACAGAGGTCTGATGTGAATCTCTTCTGGTTACCTTAGACACATTGTAGACATCTGGCCCCATTATAAATGAAGGAATGCTGGAACATTATTGTACAGAGGAGAGAACCAAGGCACAGAGAGGTACTTGTCACATCCCATGCCACTGGATGACCAGGAACTGAGCTCCCACCTCCAGCCATGACAGATAAAGAATTTCATTTTTTTTAAAACCAGAAAGAACACATGGTCTCTAATGCTTCACCTGCGGACACTTAAAATAATTGGATCTGGACAGATTAAAGACAAATGGCAGTTGCTCAGATGAATATAGTGTACTACATGGAGCTATGAAAACTGCCAAAATACTTGATTTTCAGATTATACCAGCCATAAAAAAATATGGATCACAGAACACTGTCAGGAGAGGACAGCAAATGCTTTCCAAATGAAGTATCAGATCAGGCACTAACAAAAATGTGCACCTGCTAAGCAGGGCCATGTGCAGTGAACCCCCTGCCCAGCACAGCCAAGCTGCAGGTGTACAGCCATAGCTCCCACACAGCAGCACAAGGCTTTGCAGCAGCACAGATCCACATGGGATTTGTCCTTCCCTTCCTACAAAGGTGGAAAATTTCCAAGTGTGCAATTGAGTCAGCTTTCCTCACACCACAAATAACAGGCAAGACCAACAGTGACAGGTTTTGAAATCCTCATCCTCTGGCTCACAGGAGGATCTATTATAGTGAAGACACAGAGAGATAAAAGCCTTCATGTCCTATGAAGAATTTCACTTTACTAAACCAAAAATTAAAAACCTCGCCCTCAGAAAAAGATAGCAGGTTCTTCTTTGTCTTGCAAGATCTTTACAAAAAAGGAAAAACCATGCACTCCAAGCACTCCACCTCATTAAGATAAATCACCTTAAGAGGCATATTCTTCTCCTGTGTGGACCTGTACAACCTACAAATCATATTGGCAAATTGGTGGCAGATCAGGTGAGGACAGGCTGGAAACAGCTACCCAGGGTACAGCCCCTTGTGGGCCAAGCAAAGCAGCCCTGCTGCACACCTGACAAAAGCGTTTCCTTGGTCCTTCATGTCTGTGCTTAAAATCTAAGTGCAGCTTTGAGAAGACAGACCCAGCCCTCATGGTAGAAAAAACATGCATGTCACTCTTCACATTAAATGCGTGACTAGTTTCCAGGAGCATCAGCCAGAGCAGGAGTGGGAGCTCCTGAAACATGTAGTTTGTATTGAAATATACCTTACCATATAGCAATTTTCCTTCTTCAGATGAAGCCAAAAAGGTAAGAAACACAGTACCTGTGCTTGGTATGACTATCTCCACTTAACACCAACAGCTGAGACTTCACATTATTTCATTTGCTAACTTATACTTGCCTCAGTGTTTCACAAAATGGCCACAGTGACCAGTATTATTGTGCTATTCGTTTAATAAAAACGCAAAAGGCACATTTTATTTAGCAGTTGTTTATGACTGTGATGAAGATAAACTTCTTCAATAACCACTCAGTAATGATTAAGGCATGTTAGAGTTTAAAGCTCTAGATTACAATAACCTTTAAAACCAAATTGTTTTCCTTTTCACTGCTGCAGGGCAGAGTAAAGGAGGTTAAGGTACCTTAATTGCATTTCCACTCCTAGCATGTTTTTAAATCACACTTGGACTACAGTTCTGGAGTTTCTAAGGCTTCAGTTGAAAGGATGTCATCTGAACTGCAAAAACCAAACTAACCAAGAAAATGTAAGCATTTCCTGAAATTAAATCTCAGGCAACTGGGATATGTCTGACACTCAGCAGTGAGGGATGCAGTACATAGGGTTAAACATCCACACAGCAAAGGACAGACTATCTCAGATGATCCAGAAAGGCATGCCAGGTCATTCCACATCCAAATGGTCCAGGCCCCCAAAGTTTTAACCCAGGCAATCCTGCTTCCAGTTGTGAATGATTCTTCAGCAGCTCAGACATTTCTGCACTGCAGCACAAGGTTGACACCACTCACTGCACATCTACTCACACTTTCTCCCTGTGGATTCACCAACCAGCCAAATTTTACAGACAATTAAAAGCCATATTTTACAATGGGGGCAGGGATAAGGAGAGGCAGAGCAAAGTGCTCCTCTGATTCCCTGTTAGAGTTCTTGACACAGCAAGCTTGTGTCAGATACACTGAGCTTCAAGAGACACCTTACAAAGTTTTGTCTGTTAATTCAGAGGGCAGAAGTTAATCTGGATGTCACTGGCTGCAGGTAGATGATAGCATTTTTTGTTCTCTAAATGGGAGTGGTTGCTTCAAGCACAGGGGCACTGTATTGGCAAGTCTGTTTCTCACCACAGCTTTAATAAAATGTATGGGAGTGCAGCACTCACTCTCAATTTGTGGGAAATAGTTTGAAAGCTATTCTCTACCTCCCAGGCTCACGTGTGATGTGGCTGGGATTTACAACCTCAGTTAACTCAACGTAGGTTTTCCAATTTGCATCTATTTCCTGAAAGATTCAAGCCTAAGGAAAGTGGATGCTAATGTAGGAGCCTGTATTTGGATTGGTGAAGCAGATAATCCAAGATTAATTTCATCTGACAAAAGAAATCTATTATTACAGTGTCAAACTCCAGTGTGCAGCTAGTAGCTCTCAGCAAGGCTGGAAATGCAACTCAGCACCTGCATTCTTGCACACAGGTCCTACTGGAAAATGCCCAGGGCAACTGGAATTATTCTGACAAGGGCAAAGTCCCTGGCCAAGAACATCCTTTCTGATCCCCTGGCTTCTGGATAGATGGAACACTGAGCTGGTTTGGACACTGCAGCAGTAAGATTAAGCTGGCCACTGATGGGCACAACAGTCCTTTAGAAAACCACAGAGCAGATCCAGCTCCTCACCACACACAGAGCTCCATTCAACAAATCACCCACTGCAGATGATTCAGGTCCTCTGCACCTCTGCTGCCCAACATTCATCTCCCATTACACTTTCAGATAAGATACTATGGTAATTTTAGCAATTATTGTAATATTAGCTGCTGCTCTGACATTCAGAAGTGGTTGCTAGCATGATCTCTGTTGTAGTGAAGATGTTTTCTTTCATCCAGGCCTATCTATGTGCTCATGCAAACCTTAGAATATTGTCATGGCCCCAAGTCCCCCACTCCTGATTTAGACACCAACACTAGCCCCAAAACTTATGCAGATGTGAGAAACATGTCTCTGTCTGTGCTTCCTCAGCTGGGGAGGAAGAGGAGGAGTTAAATGCACACCTGCACAGGGACCCACAAAGGCAAAATCCAAACAGCTGGTCATGACAATAACACATTATAAAGCTTATTAATCATTATTTCCCCTGCAGATTATGGGACTCCTCCATCTACCTGCCAGAACCAGGCTGTTGATACCACTCTGGGCAAGGCAGCAAGACAAGTTTTGTACTTCCCGGGTCTGTCCTGCCCAGCTGAGGTCAGTGGGAGCTCTGCAGCCACTTGCAGTGAAAGCAGAAATTGCAGCATTATGAAAGTCAAAAGTCTTTTACAGGCTTCCAGTAAACCTCAGTGTTGCTCCCAGCTCACAATCCCAGAGTGTTTTAGCAACATTTACCACTTTACTCAATATTGTGTTTGGGACCAGCAGTTTGAAAAGAGATGCAACAGATGGAGGCACTTTCCTGGCTCAGTTCACTGCAATCTGGTCAGGATGGCCTGGCAAGGAACCTCCTTGGCTCATGCAGCCCTGGAGAAGGGTTCCCAGTACTGACAGAAGAGCCTTTTGTGACCAGGCCTTTGGGAAGTGGACTGTCATCCAAACCCCATGGCAGCAGCAAAGACTGATTTTCAGTTACTGTAGTTGGTGACTGGTGAAAGCTGAACAAGTACTGAGGGAGGAAGGGTAGCACACTTCTACAAGTGAGCAGTTTTCAAGGCACCTTTGCCTACTGATAACACCAGAAAGGTTCTTTCCTGTTGAGATTAGCTCCTATGGATCACTGGTACAAGCCCATTACCTAGAGGAGAGAACCTAGCAGAAAATATCCATAGACAAAAAATTAATAAATATCCAGCAGCAGGATTAACTCAATAAATCTAAACTATGGAACAGAAGCTTTATAATTGGCTTTGTAACCCTGGTAACCCTGGTGCAGACCATCTCAACCTTGTGGCATCACGTTGAGTTGTACCTGAGCACACACACCCCTCCTTGAGCAAGAGAACTTGGGCAAGCCCAGACAAACCTCAGAATGAAGCCATAGGATCTCCCAGTCCAGGTGATCCATGGAAAAGCATTCATGCTATTTGTCACTGACTGTCAGAGTCCATTTACCTTCAGCACCCTGATTCTTTTAAGCTCAAATATTTCCACCTTCAGGGCAATGCAAAGCCTTCACAAAACATTGCAGGGAGAGTGGGGACAACACCACCTTCCCAACCTCTGCTATGCAAGCAATTTAGACACTGGAGCACAGGATTTATTCATACCCACCACAGCATGAATAATGCCAGACCTCAAGCAATCCTTCAGACTGTGGCAGAATGAGCTGGTTCACTGACCTACTGGGGTAGCAGTTGCCCCTTGATGGTTACAGAAACAAAGTCCTGCCTGATCCATGCCCCAGAGCTGATCTGAAGCCCCCATGCCTGCCTGAGAGAAGACAAAAGGATTACAGGCTCAAGCCATCTGTGTTGGGGTCCTCACTCCTCATATATGCCCCACAGTGCAGAGAAACATGTCATGAGATATGACACTGTCTTCCTCCTGTCGAACTGAATCTGTCTCCTTGGAGGCAACAACTCACAGTGACATGTCACAACTACATGAAGATGCAAAACTACCAATATTATAATGATCCGTAAGTCTCAAAATAAAGCTTCACTCTTTTTGCTAGAAGCAACAAAGATCAGTGGGAAAAAACTCAAAAAACAAGGAGTCTCTCAGACTATGGAGAAGGTAACAGGGCAGAAAATAAACCCTGGGAAGAAAGGAATACTGGGGAGAGGTTTTATAATGACCCACAACAGAAAAAAAAAAGTCACCAAGGTCTGACAGAGATCCTCATCTTTCCTGAGTTTAGCTTTTCTGTCATGTTAGCTCAGCTCCTTGTCAAAACAAGTTCTGTTTTGCTGCTGTCAGCACAGTGGGCTTAACGTAGCTTAAGAAAAACATCTCACATTATTCTTCATACTTCATATATCATCTCCAACAAGCCAGAGAGCAGAAAACAAGCTGCTAATGTGCAGCTGATTACTGGTGATCATGTAAGCAGGCAGCCCCTGCGATGGAAGAACACTGCCAGACTTTGCTGAGCTCTGGTTTCAACTCTGCACAGAGTAACAGCACAGGGGGAGCCTTTGACTCAGGGAAACACCCAGACTGTCAACCACAGAAACACAATGCAGCATTCTCAGCACTAACAACTGCACCAGAGAGCACCACTCTGACAAGTCCCTCTTACATGGTACCCACTGTTAAAGAGCAGCAAGGTTGTTGACCATACAAGACATATTCACATGTACAGACTATTGGCAACAATTTGAAAGAAAAGTCAGAAGAGTTGGGATGGAATAGACACAGAGAAAAAGCACTGCTATTAAAAATGTCAAAGCAAAACCTGCCATTTGGTCTTTTCCTTTTTCAAACAGTTTGGCTGCTAATCTGTTAGAAGCAGCAAGTCACTCCATTCTTCATAGTTATCTTTCTTTGGCCAAATCCATTTCTCTGGATGGTATCTGTCTCTGCACATACAGTAATTTAATTCAGCTTCTGGCTTCAGTCACAGAATGTCAACTAGTTACTTATTTTTGTTTAATTGCAGAAAATCAGAACATTCTCCTAACAGCATAAAATAAAAACTTGGGGGATGCATCCCTGAAATAATGCAGGTCAATTTTCTAAAGCATTAGCTATTTAACTTAGTAGAATCCCAGGAGACATGAAGATGATTTCTGATACCAAAGGATTCCTGCCAGTGTTTCACTGTGCACTGTTTTCTTTTGCATATCCACCCTGTGAAAATATCTCATCATCATTCTCCCCTGGTACTCAAGAGGGATCTTGTACTGCTCTCAGCAGTCAGCATTATAGTCTTCATACTCTCTGCTGAGATTTGATGGTTCATTTCCTCTGCCCAGACTAACTTCAGCTTGTCAATATTGCCCTGCAGTTCTGTAAAAAAAGTACATGCAAAATATACTTATTTGTACTTAGAGCAGATAGTTCATCTTGAAATTTCCTTACACAGCAAGCCAGTGGTGATAAAACAGGTTTAAACTACATATTATTATTAAACATTTCTTCCTTTTCAAAGCTTCCATGCTAAATTCTAGGACTTTGCTGACAACATGCTCAAAGTGTTCTCATCCTGCTCCTCTGTGAAGGACCTGAGTCTAGCAGCAACGTTTATTTCTCACCACTTTTCACCAGGCTGGGAGCATAGCATGAAAAATTAAAAAATATAGGATCTGGGGTGTGGCACAGAAGGGGAGTTCTGTGTTTTCAAGCCCAGTCTGTGCTACTGCTGGCACTCATGCCCTGTAATTTATCAGCAATGCCCTAGACAATTAGTTTCTCTCCCCTGCTCCTATGGGAAAGATGCTTCACAACCTCACTCTGATGTTTGGAAGCATTTTTATTCTTTGCAGCCTCCATTTGCTGAGGACTAGATTGTACATTCTAATGCTCACATCTCCCTTCAGCTTAAATGAGGCACCCCTTCCCCAACCTTCTCCTAGGATGCATTAGTAGACATCTTTCACAGACCTGTCAGACTTTTTTTTATTGCTAGCTACATTGAGTCAAATTTTTAGCATTCTCTTACCAGACTGGGTCTCTCTTAGCCAATCAACTCAGCTGTCCTCATTTCTCAAGCCAAGTTCAGAATGTGAGATGGGGTAGTGGAACAGGGCTCAAACATGAAGCTTAATCCTACTGGATCCACCCTCTAGCTCCTCATTCCCATCTCTATGCAGAAATTCAGAACCACCTGAGTTTCAAGACAAAAACCCCTTTTCCCAGATGTTACAGATACCATCAAGAACAACTCTTCCCTTTCCCCATAGAAGAAAAAGTTCACTTTAAGCTATACTATATTGGTGTTCCAGTTACTGTGTGGTGACAAATGGCCAAGAAGGCAGGAATAGCCAAGCTAGCTTGACCACTGCAAACAATGGGTGAGTCTCATTAAGACATACAAACTCTGAGCAGCCACCTCAGGACAGCAGTGATCTGCCTGAAGAGGCAGCACAGCAGAGTCTGTTGTCAGGGTATCCTCATTAAACCCCTTGTCACTTCACTGGACAGAGGTGATGTGAGCTCTCTGTCCTTCACACATGCTTGCTTCACCTCTTCTTTCACCCAGGCATTCATCAGGCCACAGAGTGGAGAAGCTATTTCTTCGAGGATTCAGCACATACACTTCACCTTCCTCTTGCAGATTTTTTCACCTTATGTCACATCACTGAGAATTAGGCAATGAAATTGTTAAATGCATCATGCTAAACACTGTCAACCTGTAAAACCCCACTGGGCAGCTGCTGTACACACTTATCTCCATGCAGCCAGGCTCTGCCATCTTGCTGGCTTAAAAGAAATGGTAATTTTCCCATGTAGAATATAGAGATGGATTCAATTTCTATTCCTGCCCCTTTCTTCTCACTCATTCTATCACTGCTTTTCTCATCCCTTTCCTTTGCAGCCACATGCCTACAGCAAGAGCAGCATCCTGGCAGACCCCTGAGACCAACCAGTCCAAAGCTTTCCTGAAGCCACAAAGTTTCACCAGCTTAGACTGGAGTGGGGCATGGAGTCAGGACTCTTGCTGCTGATTGTGGTACATCCCTTTCCCTTAAAACAAGCTGCCTCAGTGCTAAAACCTGACTCACGTGGAGCTGACCCAGCCTCGCTGCTGCACTCCAGATCAGAAACAGAGAGGGATCCTGAGCAGCCAGCAGGGACAGACACGAGTGGGCACCTTACTCTGGCAGCCCTGCGCTCCACAGCACTTTGTTGGCAGTAATACCATGGAATCAGTGCTGCATTTCCTGCCTACCAGCAAAGCTGGTACCAGACAGCAACAGAGCAATGCTTGTGTCATCTTGCTGTAGCACAACATCCTGGCAATTCAGAATGCTACACCAAACAGCAAAGACATTTTGCAATTAAGAGCTGGATGACAGGAAGCAGAAAGTTCGCACCTGCCACTGAGCCTTTCAGGCCAAACTGAAATAACCCACTTGGATTTAATCTCTTCTTCCTAAAGACAAAGCCACGACTCATATGTTTCCATTCTGTTAATGACAGACAGATGATCTTGTCAGAAAGCCAAAGTCTTAAGCACTAAATTCCCGATTCCTGTTCCTAATTCTGTCACACATTGTCTGAGTCAAGTCATCCCACTGCTGTTCCTCAGCTTCCCCCCCAGGAAGAGGGGAGGGTTATACTTCACTGGGCTCTAATGAGCCTCAGTCATGCACTCTGGAATCCATCACTCTTACCACAGAGTAACTTGGTTTTGTTTCTTAACACTGGAAGGAAGGTATTGTTATTTATATATATGCACACAGAGTAACCCCATCTAAATAGTTGATTATTGTACTGAAGGAGGCAGGGAAGAGCACAGGTACCATTAAATAAAACAGCAATGGTCTGGATGTCTTCATCCAGATGAGAAACACAGCATCACCTCTCCCAGGCTTCAACTCCCTTCTCTTTCCCTGTCTGAACTGGAGTCTACACCCCAAATAGTGCTTGTCTATATTTAGGATCTTTCATTTCCGCCATTTCAGTCTTTACCTCCTCTCTTGTATGTCCCTGCAGAGCTGTTCTAAGCACATGTACTACACACTTGTTGCCTTTATACTGAACATAAAGCTGATCAGGACAGAAAACCAGTGATGTGTCCAATTCTTCTAAATGCACCTAAAAGGACAGTCTTAGCAAGGCCTGGGCTGCTAAACAGAGACCTGAGTTTTCATACTAACTTGGGATGTATGGGTGCACCAATTAACAACCATTTAGAGATAAAGGAGGAAAGCAAGTGATGATAATAAGCCATCACACGGAATAAACTGCCTTTCACTGATCATTACCACCTCTTCAGGGAAGCCAGGCAAAAATTCTGAACTTCAATTTACTAAGGTGAAAGAGATTGTGCACTTTGCAAAAAGAATTGTATGTATGTATTCTGCAAGGAATAAAGGGACCTGTTTCTGCAAGGAGTGGGGAAAGGGGGGAAGTGGTATTTTTAAAAGCCTTAATGCATAGAAAAGCAGGATGGATAATGGTGAGTTCTTTGTGTCTCAAAGCCCTAAGAATATCCATGTTCAACTCAGGCTCTATAAAATACTCACATGCAGGGGAGTAATTTGTCCCTACTTTTATTACTTTTTTAATTGCACTGGTAGCATCTCCTGCCCACCTGCAAACAGCTCCCTCCCCTCCTCTTGAAAGGGAACAGAGGAGACTGTCCCCTGCCACACTCTGCTACCAATGAAACCAAAGAGCTTTCAGAGCTGAGAATTTCAGCAACATCCTCCTCAGCCTAAGAAACAGAAACCCTGTGCAAGCTCAACCCAATCCCCTGCTACAGCAGGTGTTTTTTGACAGATGTATGTGGAATATCTCACTGCCTGCGCTGGAGAAGGGATCTTGTTTATTTTAGTTTTCCTGCAAGCAAATCTGAGAGCTGCTAAACAAGCAAAAATAAGAACCACTTCTCTTACAGACAGTGCTGGTGCCCAGGAGCTGGACAGTAGCAGTCATCTGTGTCCAGTGTTTCCTGATGAGTTCATACCTGATCCAGTAGGACAATGGAGGCAAACTCTTCATTTTCCTGTGTCAAACATATTTTTTAAAACACAGTTTTGTGCTTCTGCCAGCTCAAATCTGTGTTTCTATCAATGCTGGCAGCAGTACCAATTGCTCAGGATCACTGCTCTTGAGGGCTTTTTAGATCCTGACTGCTTTCAAATTACACTAGATATAAAATAATGCCCACCTGCACACTAAACATTTATTGCCAGAACTGCACCTCTCAATGAATAGGGCTCTAACAGGCAGTGGCCAACAAGGCTGGTCTCCTCTTAACTCTGCCACTGTCCCTGTACCATCCTTCTGCCTCCTAGTTTCCCCCAACACATCTATTTGAAGGGAGCTTGCATTTTGGCTGGACACACTCAATGCTTCCACACTGTAAGGACAAATGGTTTTACTTCTGTCAACTGCTCTACAATGACTTGCTGCCACGCTACAGAAATTCCAACAATGCTGAAGTCATTTTACTGCCTCTCACAGACTTCAGTTCATTGCCTTAATGGGAAGGCAACACTGTTTGGGGTATCCACAACATCAAATGATAGTGGGATGCATCTGAGTTCTGTAACAGGCTTGTTAGACCTTTTGTTCTCTTTCCAGGAGCAGGACAATCTAATGAGTTGTATTTCTAGTCCAGATTTGGAGTCTAGCTACATTTTGCAGAAAAAAGCCACACCATGAGACCTGGGACTTCTACCACCAGCTGACCCTTTGTCCACCAGGGCACACTTGCAGGAGAAAGTGTCAGGAGAGTTTACTGTTGCCATTTCTGATATAAAAGCAAACAGTCACCAAGGACTTACTTCTGCTAGCTCCACCCAAATACAGTTGGAACTTCAGACCTTTCATTGCAGGCTACAAGAATGCCTAAGCTCTCCACAAGCTTTAGGATCGTGAAAACAAGGTTATCTGTGCCAGCTGGGAAGGGAGATGTAGAACAAAGGGCAAGTTAAATCACAGTTGTAACACCAAAAGCCCTGCAAAACTCTAATTCCACATAGTGGTCTCTGGATTATGAGTGGTCTCTACACTTGACCCAGAAGGCACTGGGTTTCAGGATGAAACAGGCAAATACATAACATTTCTTACAGGAAAAAAGATGCCCATTGTCACCACCATAAGCCTTTACCAATCAGCAATATCAGACAGAAATGAATGCCAGGAATTCCTGGCCAACGTTCCTGCTCTTGCTGCAGAAATCCCCTGGTAAAGAACACAAATCCAAGGCACCCTCCTGGTACAGAGATGGCACTGGAATGGGCACAGGTTGTTTTGTGGATGGGAAGCCCACATGTCTGCATACCCACTTCCTGCACTTGAGTGTTGAGGTCCAACAGGTGCAGACAAATACCTGCGCACGCACTTTCAGAGTCTTTTTAAAACTCAAGTGTTTGTCCGGCTGTGATCAAGTCACTTTAATTCAACCAGAGGAGAAGCATGGCATGGCCATGTGATTGCAAACAGTGAAGTTTCCTTGGCTTGGCAAATTACTGTGTCCACTGGGCTGTGGCAGTACTCCCTTTTAATTCAACTCCAATACAGAGCAAGGCATTTTGGTTTAAATCACTGGGAAAGCAGTAGCTTTTCATTTGGGTGGTTTAAACAAAGGCACTACTCTGCTCAGTGAGTATAACAGTGCTCATGCCAGAGCTGAGCTCTGGTATCTTAACCACATACAATTATACAGTCTTGGAGTGTAAAATCACCTGTCTAGACCATAGAAAAGTACTACCTACGTAGGAAGCTGGTTTTTATCTGAGTGCAGCACTGCTGCAAACACCTAGCCCTGAACTTGTTTCAAACCTTAAACTGCCAGGGTTTATCTGAATGTTACCATGATCCCTCCCTGTCTAAGACCTGGGTGCAGAGAAGAGGCCTGTAACCCACTGAGTAGCAGAAAATGCTTCAGACAATCCAGCTGATCCTGTTGGATGTCCAAGTGTCAGCATCAGAGCCAAGCCATGGAGCTCTACAGGACATTGGCTTGCTCTAGGCTGTTGCAAAAACCACCAACTGGAACAGTTTTACCCACATGAAAGCGAGAAAATCCTACATTTATCTCAGTGGTCAATGCAAGTGCTTGGGAGCACTGCCAAATAATATTTATCAGCCCAGCTGATGGTTTTATAACTCAGCTGTGTAAGTTCACATCACAGAGAACACCCCGATACAGCAAGCAGCCAGTCTGGGAGTACTCAACTTGCTCTTACACTATTTCATTTTTATTAGTTATTAGACACAAGTAACAGTTTTGAAACGAGCTGACTTGTGAACTGAACAGATTTGCTCATGTGTACAACCCAGCAAGGAGAGGATCAGCCAATATTCCTGTAACCAAACTGGGGCAGCTTGCCAGCACCTGGGCATCCAGTGCCAATAGGTTTTGTTGGCAAAAGGGGGAGAGTATCATCACACCTGGAGGTCTGAAGAGGTAGAAACTGAAATGTGAGGAGTTAAGTGTCTGCCTCACCTTCCCCTGTAAGCAGAGCCACACACATAAATTGCCAGGCTATCGGCGAGTTTTAAAAACATCATTGCAGATGAAAGAGGCGTGGGGTGGCTTTACACATCATCAAAGCAGCAGCTGACCAGGACAGCTGAGGGGCAGGATGGCTGTGGAGCCTCTGTTTTGCCCAATACAACAAGTGGCTGCTGCCAAAGCAGGGACAGACTCTATAGACCAGTGATTTTTGCTGGGAATAAGCATGGAGAGGGAAGGCCTTTCCCAGCAGCTCTTATAATTATTGTCTCAATTTTTTATTTTTGGACTTCTTGCAGCTGATCTCTGTCACTTGGCTGAGTCTCATCAGCTGCCTCACTGCCCTTAGCTCAGCGTTTTTCTTACACCACCAATTGCAGGATTACCCTGCATCACTCTTCTCAGGACTGCAAAATGCAGTTTTATCTGCACTGCCAACTAATCTTGAACCAAACTGCCAAAAAAGCTGTGTGTGCTGCCCAGACTCCTCAGTTTAGGGAAGAAAGACAATCTGATTTAACTCTATTCTCTCTCACCTCAAGCTAATGCCCCATGAGAGTAACAGAACTCTAATTATGCATGATGGCTGAGCAAGTTAAATAATACCAGCATTGTAGCTGTGGCAGTCCCTGCTTCCTCATCTTGCTTATTAAAAGGTGCTAACATGACTGCAGCCTCTCCAGTGGCTCCAGATAGTTGAATCACTGCAGTTAGGACATGACTGAGCCAGAAGGGATGGGGTGGGAATGCCTTTATTCCCACATCCTACTAGTGTTATGTAGCTGGGAGTGAGCTACCTACACCCAGCTGTGCAGATATGGATCTACAGCCTCTTCAGCACCCTGGTAAACTCATTGAAAGGTTACAGAAAAATTACAATTACAGTTCAAAATTAGCAGTAATATACTAAGCATAGCAGTTGGCAGGTTTTTTTCTACTAGAACTGTTTCCAGAACAGGCTGAAATGAAGAACACACATGTAGGTCAGTGCTTGCCTTACAAGGCCAAGATCTCACCTGGGAACTTCAAGAGCTAAAGCAAAACCACCAACCCATTACTTTGGCTCTAGCCTGTGTTATTGACCCTTCACCTTCCCTGACATCACTTCACAACTTAAAAAAAGTAATAAGGGGATTAAAAATATATCTCTGAACCTCTAAATCCCACAGGCCCAGTCCTTCCTTCTAGTCCTCCCAGAAATCCAAGGCACTTGCTCGGGAACATATTGCCAACAATGGCCACAGTGAGAAAGCAAAGGCCCTGCCCACGGTATCAGGCTCACTTTATAACCCAGCGCTGTCCCCGCAGGAACCAATTGCTGCAGCAGGGAGGCTGGAGGCAGCAGATAAGCCTTAGCTGGGTGATAGGGATCAGCTGCCCAGTTATCAAGGGAGTACAAAAATCAAATAGATTTTGATTTAGTAGTTACAGCTTTTCATATATTCTGGGAAAAGAAAAGCAAAGGACCAGGGAGGGGGAAGGGGAGTTAGAAGTCTTTTTCCAGGGTGTTATGATGTCAGATCTTTTTAGCAATGAATTTCTAGGTTAAGCAGTTACTGAGACATGTGGCTGCAGAGAACTGCAGTCAGCGCAGGCGTTTGTAGGAGGAAACTGAAAGCAGTGGAAGAAAGGCAAAGGATTGCACATCTGAGGGCTGCAAACGCTGCCTGAAGGAAGCAAGACAGTATAGCCGAGTCATTCCCAGCAGGCATGAAAACAAAGAACAGCAGCACTGTGCCCTCAGAGAGCCACTTCCCAGTGTTACAATTCACCTGTCCCATCTGGGGTAGGAAGGTCACTTAGGCCTTCTCTCAGATGTGACCCAAACTTTGGGCTGCAATGCCAACTGCATCCCCTGCTCCATGCCAAGTGTCCAGCTCCACAACTCTGTGATGGGGGCAGATCATCACCAGTGGATTAGACCAACAAACGTCAGCTGTGTGGCTGTTTTAAGTCCAGAGGAAAGCAGATGAAGGTAACACACTGGATTTCAGTGCCAGCAATAGAATACCCAATGAGCCAGGCAGAGCTCAGTGGACAAAGCAGCAGAAGCAAAGACGAACCTTTGATTGCATAAAATTTGACCCAGTAAAGCTTGGCATTCAGGTACAATTCTGCTGTCACAAACATGGCTGTGACAAGGGCTACATTTGTAAATCTCCATCTATTCACCAAATATTAGCACTTCTGGCATAAGCTTCTAGTCAGAAGTTTTGGAAGCTGCAGCCATTTCAAGAGAAATCTTTCACACAGCATATAAAAAGTATTCTTTAACACATAATGGCTTGCAATTAGGCTTACAACCAAAAACTACAGGAATTTAATTCAGAATTTTCCCTGACATCATAGGATCAAGCACATAGAGAGAAAGCCAGACCTCTGGATCCATTCTTGTGGCACCTTGAAAGTGCCAGCAGGGCACCGTAACTTCTGCTCTCAGCTCCCAGAGCCTGCTCAGCACCTGGGAACAGCATCCAGCCCCTCTGGGCAGTGCCAAGCACCAATGGCACAAGGACCTGACTGAACCCAGATAGGCACAAACAGGGGGACAGTGTTTCTACCACACTGCAAGTGAGACTCATGGAGGGACCTGAGCTAGTCATCATCCTCAGGGAGCTACACACTGCATTTGTGCTTCTGTAAGCTGCTCCCAGCTCCATCTCTGTTAATTATTGTCACAGCAGGAGAGTTTCTGGCATTTCAAAGAATGGCCCTTGTTATTAAGCAGGAAAACAGGCAGAAATAGCAGGCAGCTCTACACACAAGGAAACTGTAAGAGATGCTCTCTTCTTCCTGCACGGCACAAATCACTTGTTTCCCTTGGTTAAAGCAGAAGGAAAGGTGGAAAAGCTGCTCTAACTGGTAGGGAGCTCCCAGCCTCCAGCCAGTCTGCTGGGAGAGGCTGATGGGGCTGGGATGTACTGGCAGTAGTAAATCCCAGCCCCACAGTGTCAGGCATCTTAGCTCTGACATTCCTGGCAGGGAACTGTGCAGGACCACCGACTGCAAATAGTTTGGATTGAGCCTTCCAGCCCCTCTGCCCTGTGGCAGGCCCTCTTGGTGGGCATCCGGCAAGAATTGTAGTTATTCTGCATCTAGTTGCTTCTGTGGGCATCTCTAGTTCAATTTCAGATAAATCTGATATTGAAGCAAGCCTTAACTCTGGTGTTGGCTGGAATCTTACATAAATTTGGCTTTTGAAATAATTGGTCCTCCCTCAATCAGCTGAATGAGACCATCACATCCTTCTGCAGATAAATTACTCTTTTCAGTTAGGACCTGCTTCCTGGCAACCTTGCTGGACTCAGATTTTAAATACTTCCTATTGAACAAAACAGGTTATTTAAATGGGGGAAAAGATGTAAAAAGCACAGCTCGCTCTCTCCAGCTGATTGTCTTTGGAAACAGGACTGGAGCCTGCTGTCCCAGAAGACTGAGCTGCCCTTATCTCAGGCACTCTGTTAAAAGACTTGGAATCACTTATTAATTTAGTGAAAGCCCCTTAATTTTGATCTTTTGTCTGCATTAATTGATTTGCTATCAATAACCTGCATTGATTAGACCTCCAGACCTGGCAGCCGCTGTAGATGAAGAGACAGAGACTCTCTTTCAGAGCAGGAGCTCAAAGCCTGAAATGATTAAAAAAGACAGCACCAAAACGGCTGATAACAAAAAGGTGTCATTCTTTTTCCATTCAAGTATGAAACTCAGGGCAGTTAACCCTTCTGCACCTAAAAACGCTTTCAGGTCTAAGGTATTTGTATAACCTAGAGCTAGCTATTAGATTTACTCCATTTTGTCATTTTAATTAAAATATTATGGATGCTTTTAAACACCTGACAGAATAAGAACCAAGAGAAAATTTTATCAGCTTCAGCCACAAAGAGAGCTCGGGGAAAGCAACCTGACCCAGAGATTGGCTCAGGTGGTGCTCTGGGATCCCCTCCAGCAGACAGCATTGTAAAGAGTGGTTCACCAAGTCAGATTTAATTTGCAGCAGATCCAAACCAAATGCAACAGTGAAATTTAACAGTCATCAGTTAAAATTCTGACAATGAAGTTTTGAAAGCTGAGAACAGCTTGCTAGTCCAAGATGCCAGGAAACCATTAACAAACCAGCTCCCTGTCAGAGTCTGTGCTGCAACACAGCTCTGGGCTGCTCCCAACTCTATACCCCCTACAGCAGGGGCAGGAGCTCTGAATGTTCACATATATTGCTCCTCTCCCAAGAAAACCAAAGGTACTGGCTAGGGAGAGCTCTCAGGCCACCTAAGAGAAGCTGTTTTGGGACAGACACTAGGCACACAGTGGGGACACCTGAACTACCCTGTATGCATCTAGAGGGGGAAAAAAAAAAAAAAGCACAGCCAGGGCACACATCCAAGGATCCATGGTCTCAGGTGTCTTTGTCTGGTTCAGATTCCAAATCTCCAGTAATAGCTTGCTAAACAGCACAAGACCAGCTATTCACTTTAGCCCAGCATCTGAATAAATCCAGGTGGCTGCTGTCCACCAAAGACACTTAACTTTTGTTTGAGACATCCATCTACCTTAAGAGCAAGGCAGTGGTAGCAAGTTCTTTTTTCATCCAAGCCATGTCAAGAGCTCTGGCCAACCCCAGCTGTGACAGTACAAACCTTAACAGTGCACCTCCCTACACCTGCAGATTTCCCTGTCAGCACACATTTCACTAGGAAAAAAGAATGTAATTCTCTTACAGTTTGTTTGGTGGCAATACAGAGCGTGGCTCAGGTACAGCACAAAGTAAGTGACAGTTCCTGCCCTGCAGAACGAGCTTATCTTATCAGCTGCTGGTCCAGAAGAACCTAGCTGGACCACTCCCCCAGCATCCCACTCAAATGTAGCAGAATTCTAACTCATGGCTCAAACACACCCTGTGTGACAGCTTACAGAGCAGCACAGCCAGTTCACATCACAGCACTTCTGCACTGGGAAACTGACACAAACACAGATTGTACAGAGCTTCTGCATTTCCACTCTGACAACAGCACACAGCAACTGGGACTCGAAACCCCTTCCTGTGCATCTCTGCCAACTCTTCCTTATGTGAATGTTCTTAATATCCCCCTTCTTTAATATCCCTCCTCTCTTTTCCTCCCTCTCCTCCCTGCATACATTACACACGGGTGTTAAATACCCCTCCAGCTGCAGTCACTCTACACAAGCTGCTGTCCTGCTCTCCTCAGGGGTCTCACATTTTCTGAGTATGTCCTGCACATGTCCAGAAATCCCAGAAAATTGGACCAGACTCCAAAGTTCTAGCTATACAAAATTTCTGGGAGAACAAGGAACGTGTTGGCATCCATGCTCTGGTCTCACACTATAAGAAGGGGTGAGTTCCTGAGCCCTCAGGCTCACAAACAGCTCTGGATATGCCCAAGCACTGCCACACCTGTGTCTGCTGGGAAGGAAGCATCTTACACATCACAGGAGAAATAGTCCACTGAAATTAAAGATCCTGTATTTTCTAAAAGTCCTTTCCTTTTGTATGGAAAGGCTACGTCAGCCTTTGTCCTCCACAGATTAAATGTGAAAATGATTGGGACAGTTAAGCACTGGAACAGATTGCCTTGGGAAGTTGTAGTTTCCATCATTTGAATTTTTTTTGAACAGGCTAAACAGTCATCTGTCAAAAATGGTCTAAGTGTTAAAAACCCTGCCTTGGGGAATAGAAGAAAAGGAAGAAATGACCTAATAAGCTTTATTTTTTGTTCCTGTAATTTAAAGAAAACTTCTGGGGACTATAGAAATTCTAGTTGCCCCCACAGCTGGGCACAGCACACCTTCTCCTACTTAAGGTCTTGTGTTCCATGCTCATGTGTTCTGCAAGATCTCTGTTCTGCAGTAAGGGTGGCCTGCTCCATGCAATGGTCCAAGTGCTCCCTCCACATTAGTTTCCTACCTTTGTAAAATGCAGAGGGATGAAAAGCACAATACTGCAAATATCTCAAAATCTCTGTATTTTAGAAAGGAACTTTTATTCCCACTTTTAACACATGACTAGTAGATCAAAGTAACTGAAGGCTTTATCTGGTATCTCCCAGATACTAACACTGGGTGTACATACATCATGCTGATGTGCACAGGATGAGAACCAAGGGAGTCAAGTTTTCTTCCACCCACAAAGAACAAAAATAGGCTTTTATTCCGAATGACTTATTTTAAGCTAAAAAGGAGAAAGAACAAAAGCAAAGGCTCCAGGAAGTGGAGTCTGCACCCGCATCTTATTTTAAGATGCAGCTTTGACTCTTTAGAAATTTAAAGCTGCATTGCACAGAAAGAAGAATCAGTTCAGTGATGTTATATAGCTCACTATTTCCAAATATCAATCTAGGATCTTAGAAGCAATAAAGATTCAATAACACTCCACAGTCTCCAGCTCTGAAAATGCAAAGATAAAAAGTGTAACAATTAAGGACAGATACAGATATGCAATATACATTGCACAGATGTTTTATTTCCCTGCAATTATATATACGTCCTCCAAAATAAAACCCAACCTTCATTAACTCCACATTACAGTGTTGTTGTATATTCCTCATGAAAAAGAAATCAGTAAAAATGAAGAAAGTACTCATCAAGATAGCATCAGCATCCAGACTAATCACATACACATTCCACCAAATTAATTTCCAACATGTTCAGATGCTGGCCCTCCATGAGTAATTATTACACAAATATTTCCAATTTGCCTCTTCAGTCTCAGAAGATGTATCTAAAGTAAATAATTTTGTGCAAAATTGGCAGCAGAGTTTTACACACCTACTGAAAAACAGCACACATACATCCTTTGGGGATACCCACAATCATTTACGGAGACTCCACACAACCACATGCAAACTTATTATGAAACAGAACTTCAGCATCAGTTAATGAGAAAAATCCCTGCTGAGGGCACAGGCTCTGATAAACATTGTTAATTCTGACCTCAGCACCTCAGGACTGCTGGCTGAGGCCCACAGGCAGAGCAGGGCCAGAACAGCTATACATGAGCAGCGTGCACAGAGCCACTGGGATACAGGGATACAGATATTCCCCTCTCAAATACAGGAACACAGCCAGCACTGCCAGCTTGCTGGCACACACCAGTGACTGTGTCCACAGCAGGCAAATGGAGCCATGCAACATTCCCATTTTCTGATGTGCAAAACCAAGAAGTGTTCAATTTCATCTTTGATCAATTTACTTATTGACTGGTTCTCTCAATGGATATCGCGGAAATTCTCTCAGCTACCGAGGCAAAAAAAGGTCAAATTGCCTCGTTCCTTGAAGTTTTTCCTAATCCAAGGGAGAAATTTGAGGGAAATAATTTCATTTGATAACAGCTGGTTCCCCTTTCCTGGTATCCCACCCATTGCTTGGAGAATTTCTCACTCCAGAAACAGCCTAACCCTTCACAGCGTTCAGCTTTAATAGTGGTTTAGCTGAAGACTCCCAGGCAGAGCAGTAACACACACTGCTTATTCTTCCTCTCCAGTGGGTGTTTAAGACAGCCCACAAAAATATCTAGGTACCTCAGTTTACCTTGGGCTCCATAAAGAAGGTAGTCAGCTAAATACTGTACAGCGCTGAACTTGCACTTAAAAAAAAAAAAAAAAGCAGCTTTTCCCAATTTTGGCAAGTAACTGGAAAACAAGTCTTCCAGTTCTGATTAGTAATCTGCTTTGAGTTAAAACCCACTGCTAAACTGCAGCTTCCCTCTTGCTTCAATATGAAGGGATAGAGCAGCAGAGACTATATTTCAGCACACAAATTAGGAGGGGCAAGCTGTAGCAGGTGATGTATTGCTATTGCATCACCTTTTGTTTGATTAGTGATTAGGAAGTAATTGCCTCTCTGCCCAAGAGATGAAATCTGGCAGAGTCCTTCTGAAACAAACACGGCATTTATATATTCCTCTAAAAGCTGTAAAATACTTCAGTCTCCATCACTCTAGTCCTAATAATCTTTGAATATAGTTTGATACAATCCCTGTGTACAGCTCATTTGGCACTGAATTCTTTGAAAAAAGGAACCCTTTCCTGTCATCCATGCACAGATCTAACACAGATGCCCCCACTAAGCAGATGCAAAATGCCACCACAGTAAGAGGTGATAATAAAGGAGTTTGATTGGGTTAATGGAGTCACATATGGTGATGGTGTGGTCCTTGAGAACATATCCCTTCAGCTTCAGCTTCTTCTCATATTAATCCCCTCCAGGGATTGAAGGAACAGAAGCATGGATAGGGAAAAAATCAGATTTATTGGCAGAGCTGACATTTTTGGATGAAAATACTATTAATCATAGTCACTGAGGCAAGATCAATAAAAAATTCATAAAGAACGGATCTTGTAACGTGTACATACGCCAAGAAACACTGACAAACCATCTCAGCACCATGATACTAAAATAATCCCAATGCTTTTCCTCCCCTGAGTTTTTACTTTTGTCTCTTGATCCCGTGTAGCAGAGCTCACAGTGAGGATGCTGCTGAGTGTGCCCTGTGACTGTGAGCACTGATGCCCTCCATCAGCTCCAGAGGGTACTGTGATATACACACGGGGTTTGGACATGGAAGGCTTGACAGCATCAGCAAGGAGGGAAAAAAACTCTGTTACCTTGCTGTGATCAGTGCTCAGACTTGAGGGAAGGGGGTGGATGAAGTGAGAAGACTACAGATTGTACAGTACTATACATTTCCATATTTACTTCATTTCTTGACCACTTGGCAATTAACTCATGTAGGTCTTGCATGCAGAATGAAAAAACTATCTTTTCACTTGGATGCTCATGCCTTTTCTTGCTGTAGGTCCTTTATATGTAGGCCCATCTGTAATGGGCAAGAACTGTTTCCCTTGCCAGTCAAAAATGGCAATGCTTCTTGCATAAAACCCCATCCCACTGGAGCAGGGGAGAGGATATTGCTTATGACAGTGGCCTCCAGACTTGTAATTACAGAGCCTGAGCAAAACCAACCCTATTAAAACACAGCTCATCTGCTGTCCCCAAAAGTCTGCTCTCTCCCCTAGATCAAACTCCCTGCTGGTCAGAATAATAAGTTTCTGCACACGTTTATTTTTAGGGTACAGCTAAACACTGATACAAATCCTACAGAGCACCCACAGCACCAGTTTTTAATTACAATAAATTCAGTGGGGAGAAAAGGAGCCTGAGAAAACTACCCAGGCAAATCCCTAAAATGGCTCTGTCAAGTCTCACCTATTTTATATAGGATATAACCATACCTGACCCTTTTCACTAAAGCTCCAGTGTCTGGATTACATAATTAAACAGTAATTTAATTTTAAATAAAATGGCTTGAATAACTACATGGAAAAGGAAACCATGAAAAAACCTGAGACTGCTGTATGTCACTTACATCCTTTATAAGAAACTAAAGAAACTGAATGATTTTTCTAAGTGTGTAGGTTAGTAAATATCGCAGATTTTAAGCCAGCACCTTGATTTTAGGAGACCTGGCTTATGATGTTTTGAAACAGACACCTGCTCCACATTAATACTGCTATGAAACTCTCAACAAATTGTCTTCTGTTCTCAGGGCTCATTGCTGCCTGAATTACAGCTTAACCTCTCGAGAGAATAGCCCAAAGTGAAGCAAAGAAAACTTGTTTTCAGATAAATCATATTTCCAGGGCACAGAAACACCCAACAGTTACCCCCAGAGAGCAAAGGTTCAAGATGGCACTGGAATAAATGGCTTTCCTGGGCCTCTAAAAAGCTAAAAATGGACATGCTTATTATTTACATTCAAACTGGCTGGCATGCCTAATATTTCAGGAAACAGATTTTGCAGCTGTAATACAACTTGAGGAACACCCTATATTTCACTGATATGAGGTACTGTAACAGCTGAGCAATATACCTTTTTCTATCCATCACATTCAAAGCTGGGAAATACTTTTTTTGTTGCTTGCTGCAAACATGCTTTTTCTTATCTATAAAAATAGACATAATAATGATGCTTTATACAGCTCTGGAATCTCACAGCCCTTTCAGGGAGCTCAGCATCTGAGTCGTGGAGCTGAAACAGTACCAGCACCTCCACAAATCAACCAGGCAGTAGAAGATAAAACACTTGTGCGGGAGCCAAGACTACAACTTCGAGCTTTTTTCTGCTGGGGTGCCCAACACTGTGAAACACTTATTTTCTATAATTACAGAGGTGCTAGCTATCACAAGTTTAGAAGCTCAGTGATATGAGGCAAATAGGATACAACTGTGGAGAACATTCTGAACTGATAAAGAACATTATAAATGTGGCAAGCACTGGGGTTTTATGGACAGCTTTTTAACTTTAACCAGGGTATAGGGCAGATATTTTGCCAGAACAACACTTTTAACATTAACTAGAGCCCTCAGTTCCCAGGAGACATATTAAGTTAAAGCAGTCCTCTCTCAGCAAACCATGCATCACCTCAAGAGAGGAAACTCCAGGCTGCAGGACCCTTAGAGCTCCCCTTCTACTTCCATTCTTTTACTCTACATTACTGCTGATACACGTCAAAACCACAAAAAAACCCCAAGGAAACAAACACCAACTCTTTCAGGGCAAGTAGAGGAAGGGCATTAGAGCAGCTGCAGTCGCTTACCAGCACAGGAGAGGCGCGGAGCGAGGATCCGGAGGGAGGCCGCGGCCCGGGCGGTAATTGGCACATTTGAAGGCCCAGCACGGGGCAGGTGGGCCGGGCCGGGCCGGGCCGGGGGCGCGTCCTGCCCCGAGGGGTGGGAGGGACGGAGTCTCTGTGCCCGGACAGGGTCTCAACCCTGCTGCAGGACAGCCTGGCTCTCGCAGCTTGCCCTCGACACAGGACTCTCCTTGGGTGCTGTTCAGCCATTCCAGTGATTCCCTGGATCCACGGTCATTCTGATGCATGGGCTGCAGCAGCAGGATGGCTCCATGACGAGATGGCTGCTTCTAAGAATTAAATGACACCGCAAAGAAGTGCACTAGAGGTGGATAGTATTAATAGTTCAATCACATGCACCTCCTTTAGATAGTAAACCAGAGTCCCAGACTGCCTGGGCCAGAAGGGGAATCACCTGTAGGCAGTGATAGCAGAAGGGCCCTTTCTGACACACGGTGTTACAGCCTCTCATTACACATGGATTGAATTTCTTGGTTCTGAGTCTAGACTCTCTATTCTGAGTCTAAAGGCACCAAGTGTTTAAACCAGTTAGCACTGAAACCTGCCAGGAAGACAAAAGTGAAAAACTACTGCTTGCTCAGCAATTTGGCCCAGACTCAATCAGCAGCTGGCAAGGCAGAAGTGTATCGCTCATCCCATGAGAGTGTTCTGGTCTGTGGGTTATGCTGCCTTAACCGATCCCGTATGCTCCCTAAAAGGAAATCCCTACATCCAAGTCATTCTCATTTTGCTCATCTGCAGAGATTGGTGCTTGCAGTAACAACAGCGGGATGCTGAGTTTGTGTTCTAAGCTGTAAATAGAGTACCTGGCTGCAGTAGTTCTTCATCCATTACAAAAAAATTGCTTTAGTGCATGAGATGCTCTTGCTGTTTCACATTCCTAGGCAAGAAAAACGATGAGCAACTCAAAAGCAGATGGGCAACTGGAATGGTTGGAAGATAGAACAGCAAGTGAGAAAGCAAGCAAGCACGACAAATGTCTGTGCCTTTGGAAGGGGCAATCAAAGGGAAATCCAACAGGAGCTTCTCCTGACGTTACACAGGCAGCATCTTCCTGACATGTTCCACAGCAAGCATGTGCAGACAGGGATTTTCTAGTTGGTGATAAGTTTTGTGACATCTGTTGTCACCTGTGGATGTGGAATTACCTTCACCAGCATGTTAGCCTTCTGCCACTGGCCTCCATTCCACCTCAGCAGTCTCAGGAGAGCTGGCACTAACACCAGGGCTGATGTGGGTCTTGGATAAATTCATAAAGAACATACATCACTCATACACTCCCTTTAGCTGAGGAGCATTTCTGACTCAGAGAGAGAGAGAGAGTTGTCTGCAGCATCCCTGCAGCTATGTATTTCACTGTTCACCTCCACACCTCATTTCCCCACCATGGTTACACTGTCATGTGTGCACTGTCTCTGTGAGTGTGGAAAGGTCATTTCACTGGCTGATCCTCAGCAGAGTGCCCCAGGCAAATGTGAACCTCTGACAGTTCTTGATCTTCATTAGACATTCCTTTGCCTTAGCAGATGAACCCTTCATGATATCTGATGTGTTTCTCCTTATCACACTTCTCTGAGATGGGCAGCTCTAACCTCCTCCTTAGGACTTTGAGGTTAGGGCACAGAGACTAAAGGCACATTTTGAAAGGTTCTTAAGAAACTTATGGATGCAGAGTTGGCAGATACACTTTTCAAACCATGAAATGCATAACTGCAATTCAAATTGCTGAATTGAAAAGCCCTGGGGAGTCTATTTCCTTTTGATTGATATCAATGGGAATTAGATATGTTTGTTTCTGAAAATCATCATCTTTAAGAATCTAAAAGCCTCAATTTCAGCAACTTTCCTAGCACATAGCAGGAAATGGAGTCAGAGTTTTTCAAGCATGAGGCTACTGCTTTAGACACAGGTCTTCTTCTTAATCTTTTTTTATTTTTCTTTTCTTTCTTTCTTTTTAATTAAATAAAAGTCACCAACCAGCCTGCAAAGGGGGAATGTGTTATTAGACAAATTCAAAAACAGATCTACAAGTGGCTACTGAAAACAGGGCAAGGATGAGTCCATTAGCATCACTGATCCAGCATTTTTGAACGTGGAGGGAAAGAGCAGAAAGTGCCACAGCTCCCAGGCTCCCCCTGAAGAGCATGTGCTTTTGCTGTGGGGGATACAGAACACTTGACCAGATGGCCCAGTGCTCTGCTCCAGGAAGCAATTCCTCATACTCTCATGTTCTTATGTCTCAAGCAGTCTCTGCTGTGGCAGTATAAATGCACCAATAGCCTTCTCTAAGCACCAGCTTCTACCACCCTGCAGTCAGTCTTTCTGCTGCAGTTCTCCCAGCTGGACAGGAACACACGGACCTTGAATGATCTACTTGGCATTTTGCTGTGTAGGCTGCTTTTTGTCCTGATCCCATACATTTTAAATTAGAGTCTAAGCTGGTTATCTTCTTTGGAGCTGTTTCATTGCCACAGTTCCAAACCTGTGAATACACTCTGCTTTTCTCTTTCTTCTTCAGACTCTTTTACATTCCATTTTTTTCCTTCACAGCACTGTTATTGTGGCAGTGGCTGGCATGATTATTGCTACTTACTCCCAATCCCCCAATGGCAGAGTAATACCTCTTTAATTGGGTATTTCTCCCTCCCGACACTAATCTCCTAACAAATGCCGATGCCGTGTTAGATGCTGTGTGGGGATCTCTCATCACTATCTCTTTAAGCAGGCAGTTGTGTGTGGAATGAATGCACAGTCACTCAGCATGGATGGATTTGTCTGAGTCCCTGTCAGCTCCCTGGTTTTGTCACTGAAATCTGGCATTGTGGATCCGTATTTCTGTTGCTTTAACTTTTTGAGGCAGATTTATCTCAACCCCTGTCAGATCAATGGGTTTTGTCACAGAAATCTATGTGACTTTGTTCCCTGTGGAGATCTGGCTAGTCAAGTTTGTGGAGGCTGATTTGGGAAGCTGAACCCGAGGCCTTGTTTGACTATGTTGGGGGTGGGTGGGGGGAGAACAAAAAGAACTGAAAAGAGCAGAGGCCTAACAACCAGAAAAGCTTAAATAAAAACTGCAGTAGCAACCTACATGCAAAGCCCAAGACAATGCACACACCAAGAGAGCATATTCAGTCTCACATCCATGCACACATGGGCTCTCTATCTGCTGGCATCATCAGGAGCTGCTTGCTCTGCCCATGGACTGCAGCCCTGGGACAGTGGCTGAGATGTGACAGGGCTGTAGGTTTGAGACAGATCAGCCTTTCAAGCCAGCCCTCCCTGGTTGTCAAAACCCCCTGGAGCTATGGAGGCAGGAAGTCCATAGGAGGCACTTCTCCTTCAATGCCTCCACAGTTTATTAGGAAACACTGTGCTATCAGAGATGATCCTCCTCGAGGGATAGAAGCCCAATTTTCTTTTTGCCTGTAGCCATCAGACTGCATGATTGTCTGACACTGCAACAACACAGTCTCCCAGATAAAGAAGCTCTACTGAACTGCTACATGTCCATCTTGTCTCCTTAGCTGATTCAAAAATTTCCAGGAACAGCTTCAGTAAATGGAAGTTTCCTGATGAAAAGTACTTTGTTCAAATAATCTTTTTGTTGGACTGAGGGATAACATTATTTCCTTTACTTATTACTACATGAATTTTTAAATAATGATTATCACAGTTGAATTTGACCATGATCAAGGTCTGAGTGAACTTTTGGAACAAAATGGTAGTGGTAATAATAATAGCAATAACAGTATTAGGAAAGCAGGTAACATACATTAAAGGAAGAGCCTGGTGTTGACTGATAAAGACTCAGACTTGTCTGGAACAGCCAACTCAGACTGAAAGCTCAACACAGCAGGGGTGGATTCCCTGTTGGTGAAACTGCCTTAATTTTGTATTTGAAGCAGAACATTTCAAAAAGAAAGGGTACCCCAGGAAAGAGGGGATTTGGGGAATGTAGTCATTAGCATCTCAGTATTAATGAGAAACAGTGCAAATTTTTGGCCATGGGTCACCTCATTGTTCTCTTTGCAGTATTCCAGTCAGAGGTTTTCTTTAGAGCAGATGCTCATTTCTGTGCCTGCTTTGTGGCATTTCCTTTCTTTCTTTTTATTGGAACTCTCCTTTTGTTGTATGCTTTTCTATTTCAACTTTACCTCTGGAAATTCTCCATTCCCATTTTTTGCCTTCTAATCCTTCTTCATCCATCCTTCTTTTTCTGTCTCATGTAAACATTCATGCTTATGTTTCACTTCTTCCTCTAGGTGATTAGCTATTCTCTTTTAACTGGTGCCCCTCAGTTTTTTTCCCTTTCCTGTCCTTTCATGTCCCTCTGTCTCCTCTGCTGCTCTAGTCCTTAGATATTGAAATGGCATGTGTAGTTCCTGCCTGTGATTCTGTGCTAGATACCGCTGTGTGCCTGTGCAGACCCAGTGTAAGCCTGGCTGAATACAGGAAAGCAGGAAGCAAAGCTGAGTGAAAGGTTGCTTACTTGTGCCTGTGATTTGTGGTTGTTTAATAATGGCCTCCTGATTAACACAGACCTCAATTCCAGAAATGCCACAGTGATAGATACTCAATATTTACCTTAATAGAGACACACAATTCCCTTAACATTTCAAGCCAGTTCTTGCAGTACAGCTATTATCCTGGAAGTTGTTCATGCCACTGCCTGCATGCGTATCGCCTGGTGAAACACAACTTTAATTCTGCACAGGTCCCCAAGGACTAACAAGGTGTTAAATGATCACTATTACATGAAGCTGTCAGTTGCCTGCAGTTCTGTCAAACCACAAGAATGATGTTGTAGCTTTCCTGTTTCACTTCAGAACAATGCAAAAAAGTATGGCTTCAATAACACTGCTGAAACTGTCCCCTCAGAAGTCTTGTCTGCTACAACAATTGCTTTTCACAGAGGTCCTCGTATTTTACCTGGTTATAGTTAACAAAAAAGAATTACAAGGCTTGACTAGACAAAAAGTGATGAGATACCTGTAGACATCTGATTGCTTTAGTCCATCTCTTTTGGTACATCCTAAGGTACAGCAGGGTCACTTCAATAAGGAGCTTTAAAGTACTTGCTATTGCTGGTTTAGACTTGTTCCATAAGCACAAAAAATTACTTTAGTCAGATCACCTCTCTATGGTCTCCTCTGCAGGAAGTATGTCCCAAGCAAGCAGAAAGGAAGGGCTAAAGGACAATAGCAGATCAGTCATTAGTAAGACAAGAACAAAGGCTGCTTGTTCTGTCCTGAGCAAATTTTCTGTCCTGCCTTCACCATGGGTATAAACCAGGCTGATTAGCTCAATCTCCCAGCCTGGCTCAATAAACCAAGCTGAGAGTTGCTGTTATACACTCTGCTGGGGTTAGAACTATCTTTTAGCAAAGATCCAGGTATAGGAATGAGGAGATGCAGAAGTACATTCACAAAGACAAATATGTACCTGGATTGCTGCAGCATTAACTGAGAGTGCCTGTGAGAGCACACCTCAGGTGCTGTCACATGTCAGAGCTGAGAAGGCAACATTTGAAACCTGGTTTGGAAGGGACTTAAGTACAAAGTGTGGGAGGCCACATTTGGAAAAAAATAAACCTAACTAGACTTACACCGGCACTGCTGTGGGAGGAAGACTTGCACAATGCCTTGACTGCAGCCATGGCTGTTTTTCCTCACATTCGTGGGCTCTAATTCTACATAAAATAAGAAAAGGGGGAGTGAGAGACAACACTGCATCATCTTGACATTCCTTTCTAAGCATATAAGAGATGAGCTGTGAGTTCCTCAGTGTCTTGCTACCATATAAGCCAGAAGCAGCAAATTACCATCTCTAGGGCCATGCAGGACAATGACAGACTGGAAAAAGCCAGCCTAATTCTCCCAGTGGCAGTGTCCAGCCATGTTTTCCAATAGTTGGCTAATTAGTAGAAATACAGATTTCCAAGACAGTAAAGATGATTTGGGAGCTCTGTAAAAGCCTCAAGGCTGCCTATGAGACAAATCTCAGAGGGCTGTGATACAAAGTCTTTGCATGTGTGCCCCTGTTTTTAAGCTGACAGAAATCAGTGTTGGACTGAAGGCCTGATGGACATTTATTACCTGAAACTAGCTGATGTTCTCTGCCCTTCTTTTACTGGCCAGCCACCTACACCACTAAAGAAATAGGCTGTCAGCTCATGCTTCCAAATTTGTGGACATTCAGCCTGGAGCTGTAGACTGACCATGAGGGCTGAGGAATCTTAGCTGTCTCCATAGAGATCCACTGGTTCAGGACTGAGGCAATGTGTGGGGAGAAGGAACTTAGAGCTTTTGCTTTAACTGTGCAAATTAAAGAGAAGACTCGTTTCTACCTCTATCATATAAATGTATTTTTTCGTTTCTATACTTGCCACACACTAAAATTCTATAAAACTTAGAACTGTGGAACATTCTCACTAAATACCCAGGGGCACTGGTTAGGAAAAGGCCACTGGGGGAGCAGAAGTATCAAGGTACACCCTAAATAACAACTTCAGCAGCCATGGAAAGTCAGGTGGATTTACTAGTGGGCTACCCAAAAATTAGCTTTTCAAGGGTTGTAACTTGGGACAATATTGTATAGCAGTAACTCCAACTTAAGCACTTGTGTAGGGCCCCATCTTTAGAATCATTAAGGCTGGAAAAGACTTCCAAAGTTTTCCCCTTGAAATGAGTGAGAGAAGTCACTAAATGGTTATACTCAAGGTAGACCCTAAAGAAATGAAGTTAGTGTTTGAAGAGAGGTGCAAGATAGGAAGTTTCCGGTGATACCAGGAGGTTAAGTCCTCTTCAGTTTGGAACAAAATAAGCAGTTGTAATGAGTGTCATGGTAACTACTTGTATGAATACTCAAAAAAAAGGTCAGGTTATTTGTCCAGAATCTCTTAGATCTGGAAATTGGGTCAGACTGTCTGGTCAAAACATCAAAATTCTGGTTACAATGAAAATGTAAGGATTGTTTTAGAGGTTAGAAACCATGTATATGATAATATTCAGCTTCTTTCCTAGCCCAAACCTCCATTAGGCAATCCCACTGTACCTTATGTTATTGAGACTCCCCCTCTAAGACAGAGCCTACAGCTGAGTAAATATTGCATTGTTTAGAAATCAAAATTTTATGGTCAAAGTGAGAAGCAGAGTTGTGAGGGCTCCAGTAAAGTGTTTTGGTAACAGCCTGCTGTCAGTTCTGAGCAGCAGGGAAATGTGATGTATGACAGACAGACAGACTCTGACAAAACCTGGGCTCACATCAGGTGTTGCTGTGGACTCCAAATCTGTTGCTTTGAACTGCATTCTACAGGAAACCAGCAGCTGATACTGTCTACAGAGAATTGTGGCTTCTGAAACTCTGAGTGGTCTTTTAAGGCAGTCCTATACAGAGCCTCCATTACAACAGAGGCTGTTAATCAGAGTAACAGCTTCTTCAGAGAGAAAAGGGGTGAGTTCCTTGGAAAGTACTTGGAAAAGATAATTTCAAACTGTCTTTGCAGGAAAAGAAAAGTAGAAAAGATCAAAAAGAAATAGTAGATTTTTATCCGTTAGTAAGTAATTAGTGATGGAAACAATGCTGCATGTTCCACCTACTTCTCAAGGAAACTGGCCCCAGTCTAAAGTCTTCTGAAACAGCCAGGCTGATCCTCAGAGAAAGTGTAAATTAAATAGCAGAATCATTACAGGGCATAGAAAATTATGCAGTCCAACTAAGAAGGACTACTATTGCTTTTTAGATTGGAAGACTCATTTAAATTCAATTAATCAGACCACCATCATGTACAATTAGAACTGTATCTCTCAATGATTCTTCTGCTTTCAGAACCACATGGCCTTCAGGAAAATAGAGCTTAGCAAATTAAGGCTTCTAAATTTTATATATTGAAGATTTGGTGGGTCACCTGCAGACCTGGCTTTTGGGTATGTTGAAATGGTGACACAGGCAGGCCAAAGGAAATATCCTTCCCCTTCTCCCTGCAGTGTTAAGCACAGATTTGCAGTTGTTTGGGAACAGCTCTTGGTTTTGGTAAAACATCCCTCCCCCACTGTAAAAGCAGATTTTTCACATCAGCTTTCCTGATAATGGGTCAGGGCCAGCTGCTCATGCAGCCACCTTTCAGCCTCCTCTAACATTTGTGAGATCACCTGTAAGCTGGCATAAAAAATCAGGGAAAGCAGCAGCGTTGGAAGCAGCTCAAGCTGAAAGTCAGACTAAATGAACTCCACTGCAGTCACAGTCTCAGGTGGGAACTCTGGTAAAATGACAGTGTAGAATGATAGCTTAAGAGGAACCTGTGGGTGGGTAGGTATTAAACCTGTCTCAGACACACAGATTCATCACCTAAGTCACACAAGAAGAGGTTGGTAAAACAGCACAAAATTATCTAATTGTATTAGGAACAAGAACAAGTTATCTAATTCATGTGTTGTGCTGCCAGAAATCCAAATCAGAGCCCTCAACAATGGAATTTTGGATATCTTAAGACACAGAGCAAAGTGTCAGATAAACTCTCATCTTTATTCAAGATCAAAAGCATTTTGGATTTTTTTGTGGCACTCACAGATTCAGTCTAAATGAAGAATGCGAAATTTGATGCTGCCTATCTCCTAAAACCTTCTGTACCATAAACATCAGAGCAACAACATTTGGTGCTGAAACAGTCTCCCAGTCAGTCTCAGAGCTAGATGAAGCAAAATCAACACCACAACTAAAGCAAAGTGAAGAGGAGCTTGCAGTGAGCCATCTTCATATCACTAGTTTTATCTTACAGTCAAGAAATTACCAACGTGTTTGAATTCTCTACACCTTAGCAATGCTCAGTACAGAAAACAATATTAAGAATACGTAGTGCCATTGCTTACTGAAATAGCTAATGGTCCCTTCACAAGGCAGCTCTTGCCCTAGACTTGATTTGTTTTAGCATCTAAACAGTGCTAAGAAAACCACTAATTAATTCTCAAGCCCTTGCAAACAGCCACCTTCCTATTGTGAACCTTCTTTGTACGAGACAATGAATTCAAAACTGTCAGAGCTTTGTCTCCACAGGGGATAGGCTTGGTGAGAGTGTGATAAAACACTTGAAGCATCTCTAGCCCTTCCTCTCACACAGTGCCCAGAGCAGCTGTTCCTGTAACAGTTCCTGAGCATCTAGAGGGGTGGATTTTGCCTAAGCCACAGTGTGAATGGCAGCCTTTGCCATCTGTGATCCACGGGAAGGTTGCATCCTTGCTGCCCTGGGCCATGCCTGTATCCTCTCTGCTGATTAGAATCAGGAACACACCTGCCTTGGAAGAGGCTGGCTTGGCATGCAGTGCAGCAAGGGATTTGCAGTTGGATTCACAGCTCTATGTCTGCTTTTAAATACCTTGCAGGAAAGAGGGCAGGCATGCCATGGGGCTGGCAGAGTCCCCCAGCTCACATGCACCAGGCTCTGAATGCACTTGGACGTGGGAAGGACCAAGGAGTATTGTCCTTTCACAGTGATGTACTAGCCCAGACCCCAAGAAAAGATGTAATACTAGGATGTGCTCCCGGGGCAAATTTGTTTATGTTGTTCAGTTTTTCTCATGACCTCTCAGTAAACCTGTTTTGAAGGTTTTTGTGTGTCTCACTACCCTTTGTCCAGCATCAGAACTTCTCTGCATCAACTGTACAGACATCTTTCTCTCTCAGTTCAGTGAGGGGTTCTCTGGTGGCCAGTAATCCCCAGGTCTTGCAGACCTTGTTCTAATGTGAAGAACACACTTTTTAGTACCCCAGTGCACAAGTGAGCATATAGAAATCCAACTTCTGAGACAACAGACAGACTCTGGGCAGTGGATGGTGAGCTGCACCCAGAGGCACAGAAGGATCACTGCTCCCCAGCGAGCCAGCATGAAAAACATCTGCAAAGGAAACCCTCCTAACTTCCTGCCAGGGCATGAAAAGGAATGACACCCTTACCGACAGAGTGACAAGTGTGGAGTGACAAGTGTGAAAGGACAAGTGTGGAGGGACAAGTGTAGAAGGACAAGTGTGGAATGGCTCACAGCAGGGACTGATTTGTTGGTAATGCTCTGAAACCCCCTAATCCCCACAAGGAAGAGAAGAACAAACAGCCTCCACCAAGCTGTCATCTCCATGGTGTCCAATACCCTTTCCATATATTCATCAATCACAAAGCCACATCCCACACAGGCAGGCCAGTAACTCTGGGGTAACACACACAGACATCACTTGGGTTCCCTAGGGGATAGCTGTTCTACAGCTGGGGCTCCTATTCAGTGCTAAACAAATTCCCCTAATCATGAGACTGTACCCCTTCTCCTCTAGAAAGATACAAAGAACAGTCTACTTACCAGCAGCAAGGGTCCTGAACCTTCCTGACAGGGTTATGTGGAATCTGTCCTTGAGACTCCAGTGGAACTGCTTCCATCTTTCACATTCTATGTAAAAACAATTTCCAGCTGGAAATTTCTCATTCTCTGTCTCTCTTTCTTTTTGTAGGATGGTCATCAGTGCTGTAGCTCAATGCCAACACTGAGTTCATGCCACCTCCTTCAGTCAATATATGCCTGAGGAGACAGACTAAATAGTTATTAAATGTACTCTAGATTTGCTGTCATATTGTAACTAAGCACTGGAAATCAAATAAATATATCATAAGACAAGCAGTTAAAATGTCTACGGAAAAAAAAAGATTCAGGCAAAATGGCTTATTCTGCAGCATTAATGAGTAACAGATTGTTCCATCAATAGTAAATGAGGAGCAGAATGCAAGAAGGCAAAACTCCTACAAGTTCCCTGTGACTAGTATCCTTGTAAAAGGCCCAGTTCTGGAGAATACTCAAGAACATGATTAAGGTTAAGCACGTGTTTAAATCCCATTGATTCAGTGAGACAGAGATACAAGATTAAAAGGGTTTTTTTAAATCAAGGCACTTTACTAAACTGAAGAATATTCTGTGCAAAAAACTCAAAGTCAGAAGCAGAGCACCTGGCAGGATGGGGCTGTCCAGCTCTGTGCTGATGGATATATGCAGCCATTCTGCTGTCCCAGCTGTTAAGAAGAGCGAGTCATAGCTCTGCATTTCTTTGACAGCCTAAGAACCAACCCTATGATGCACCTCCTAAGTCTTTGCCTGTGCCACACATGATCTTTTTCCCTAATGTAATCCTCAGTATAAGGATACAACTTTGCCTGGAACCAAGTGTATATCCTGACTCCCTGCCTGCATGGGGACAGCTCACAGAATGTCCCAGCGTGGTCACCTTGTGCTCCCTTGCAGATTATCTGTAGCAGTTCCAGGATCCAAACAGGACCAGGACCACACTTTATACATGGAATGAAAAACTAGATTCTTTCTCAAGGAGCTTGCTGACTTAATGAATGCTGAGAGAAGGAGAACAGAGGAATAAACATGAGAAATCTCACAGTCTTGAAGGACAGAAAGAGAGTCTGAGAAAGGGAGATAGTAAAAACAGATGGGTAATATTTTGTCTGGTGAATACATGCACCTAAACCCCAGCAGAAACAATACAATGATATGGATTTGTGTGTGCAGCCCTCCCCACCGGAAAGGCCCATGCCATATTAATTATGTCTGCCTTGTCATTAGCTAGATGCTGCAGAGCAAATAATGAAATTGCTTCACAAAAGCAGTGAAGACAACTGGCCAGCTCTTGCTTTGCTTAATTCAGATTGGCTCTGTGTTTCTCATCTATTATTATTCAGTTTTAGCTTATTCCTTTATTTCCAGTGTCTGATCAGGTGAAGCAGAAGTGGTGTTCTCCTCCATACACACACTGTAATCTGTTCCTATTCCCGTAAAAGCAAGGGTCACTGTGGACAATGTTTAGGAAAGGAGCAAAAATCAGTGTGATGGGTGCTACTGAATGGCCTGCTCTCCCATGAATGCTTTGCTGCCTAAAGCTTAAGAAGCCACATGGGGTGTTTAAAGAGAGGAGAAAATGTCCTTAATTGGCAAAGCCTTTGGAGCCTGGGGCTTTCATCCAGCTGTTACACTGAGGTGAAGCCTCCGGGGTGTTTGTAGATATATGGAGCTCATGTTTTTCCTTTGTAACAAACAAGTTAGGTAAATTTGCACAAAGACAGGGGAAGGGAAGGATATCTCCACCATGCTCAGTGCAAGAATCCTGAGATTTGCCTCCCTGGCAAGACTAATTGTCTTGGTGTTTAATCTTTATGTAACCTTTAATCAACCCTGTGGTGTTAAAGCCAAGGTAGCTCAATTCATAGGTGGGATTTCTGCAAAGACAATGGGTCTGTTTAAATGGGTTTGCTTCTATTCATACCATAGTCCCTTTTTTATTTCCTTGGAAAAGGAAGACTGAGTCTGCAGTCTAGAAGCAGAAGACAGCGATTTCATTTTAACTGCAACTAGAAATCATTGCAATGACCTTGGATGAGTCAATGCTTCCTGGAGCCTGATAGGGAGGAAAGAGCCTTGCCTACATGAGGGACCATAAGGCTGGAGCCAGGTTTTCTGACCAAGTCCTTTGACATTCTGGAGGGAAAGGTTTCAGAATAAGACAAGGTCATGGTCCTCCCTCATCTGCACCACTGTGCAACTCACCCATCCCACAGGGGATGCAATGACAAAGTCCATTGGAGCTAGAGCTGCTGAGCTGTCAGGAGGACTCCCAATTTTCCTGAACCCATAGCTGCAGAGGTGTGTGACTCTTGGCTTGCATTTCTCCCCCTGAACACGGAGTGCTCAGTTTAAGTGCTAGTTGGAAGCTTTTACACATGCCAGGAAGCCGCCTTGGTTTGATGCCATGGAATAGACATGTTCATTCTCCCAGTGTTGGGACCTGCCCAAGGATGGCAGCAAACATTTACAAGCACAGGTGTTCCTGGCAGGTGTTTTGTTTCTGAGGAAGCTGCCTTCTGGCTGAGCTGCTGCCAGCCCATCTATCCGCCTCCCCCATTGCCACACAACCTTGCCTCCCCCAGGGACTTTCAGGCAGGCCTATTTCAAACAGCAGGCACAGGCAATGAACACATCAGGCAATTAAATGGCAGATCAATTCGACTTAGCTTCTCTTGGGAAAGCAGCCCTTGGGAGACAGAAGAATGAGGCAGCAGGAGACAAAGGCAAAAAGAAAAATTGAGAGGTACAGGAGAGAAGGAGGAGAGCAGAGGAGCCAAGATGGAAACACAGCAGGCAGAAAGTGCCACGCACAATGTGGTGTGAAAGCACAGCTGCAGGGAGGAGGCATTCAGGGTAAAAGGGACATGGCTGGCACAGGCAGCATGAGAAAGACAGCATTTGGGAGAAGACATAGGAAAGAGAGAGTATGTCTAAGGGAAGGTAAGAACAAGACAGAGAAAAATGAGACTGGAAGGGGTGGGATGATGAATATAGCAACAACAGGAAATGGCCTCAACTGCCTACCTGGATCTGCAAAAATGTACACTTTATGAATTTGGAACCCTGTGCAAAAAATATATATTTGTAATATCCTATGCACTTTATTTAAACTGATGGAGAATCACTGGATATTGATAGAGGACTTCTCTCCCTGAAATATGGTATAAACTCAGGAGTTTCCTGGTACTAATATGAAAAACAGACAGTGGCACTGACAAGCAGAAGGAAAGGAAATTAAACAGGCTGGTATCACTCCAGCCAGCTGAGTGGAACACTAGAGGAAAAAGCAACATGAACTCCTAATTAGTTTTCGGTTTCTATCTTTAATAATCTGAGATACTGGTAGTACTAACCCACTTAGTAATGCTAGTCACAGGCCTTCAAGAGTCAGGAGTAAAGTACCAAAAATCTGAGAGTCTTTTCTTTTGAAAAGTCACATGGTTCTTGGTTTTCCTTTATTAAAAAAAAAAAAAAACAAAACCAAAAATAAACAAAACCAGAAACAAACCAAACCCCTCCAACCTAAATAAACAAACAAAAAACTCCCTATGATTTACATGTTCAAATATGAAATCCTTGAGGAGAGGGAAAACGCTGTAATTAGGGGACCCAGAGAAGGTTTGAGAGTACACAATACACAAGGACTTTTCTCTGTATGACCTTCATCCTGTCAGAGTCCCCTTCAAGAGAAGTGGCCTCTTGCAGGATGTCTCTGTTTGCTCTTCCTCCTCTGCTGGGAACAGTGCAAAACCCTCCGTTCCTGCTGCCAAACCCAGTGTTGCTGCTCTGCAGGACTCTGCCCCATCCTAGGGGTGCACTTCTCAGTCCCTTTACAGCACAGTAGGAGCCTGCCACAGGAGGGGCCTCTAAATGTCAGACCTTGAAGCTGCTATGTCAAAGGACAAATGAAAATACCTCACAGTGACTCCAGGGAAGCTATGTCTTTCCAGTTTTTCTCCTAAGGCTCTGTAGTACCATTCTATGCTCTTATAAATTTTCTTCTTGCATGGCTTCTCTCCAAGCCCATCAAAGCTATTTACATACACCCACCATATTTACAAGTGTGCTGTGAAGAAGCAAAAGACAAAACCAAACCAAACCGTGCAATGAGTCAGTGCCAGAGATGGCGATAAACCCAGACTCCTTGCTTTCTTTTTCCTTCTTATTAGGTAGACAGTGCTGCCTTTGTTCTGCCCTTTTCAACTGCCCTGTGACAGATTTTGAAAAGTAAATCTGGGAAGAGTTAATATTTTAGTTTCTGCTTAAACAGAGGAGCCAAGAACATTAAATCCAACATTAGGGATGACCAGGCAAGAGGTAACCAGTTGGGAAATCCTAGCTAGAGGGCACTGCTTCACACCTCAAGGTCAGCACATTAGAAATGCCTTTTTTCTACCACCTTTGGCTTCTCTCTTTGCAGGAAAAGAATGAAGTGTCTGAGTCTGAGAACATCTAGCACTGGTTTGTCATACAAGGCAGAATGTGACCGTGGTGTTTGTTTAGTTTTCTTCTTCTACTTTTCTTTTTCTTTCTTCTATTTTTCAAACCTTGTTTTCTCTCCCTCTTCCAGTCCAGCTCCACAGCTGGCACTGTCCTTTCAGTGGTGACAAATTCTTTTAGTTCCATACAGTCCTGACAGTTGTTGTTCCTCAGGCCGTGAGGTCTATGAAGGAGAGCACAAATTCCTGGCTATTTCAGGACCCACAGGTAGCTGCCATGCAAGGCTGAGAATGAATTTACCAGCCAGCTGCCCCTTCACTCTCTCTAACCTGGAGCCAGTGATTGGCATTGCCAAAGCATTGAATGGAATTAGATTGCTTGCACTACAATTAGAAGGGAGGTAATCACACAAATAGGAAGGTGGAAATGGAAGAAAACAAAAAAATTCAAACTAAGTTAACAAGAACCATGATGGTGGGAAATGATGGGGCAAGTGTTTGGCTGACTTGCTCTATCCTGCAAGCATACACACATACAGACGAGGTGTGAACATGTATACACACTCCTGTCTGCAAAATCTGGGCATCTGGCATCCATCAGCTCAACTCTACATCCCTCCTAAATGCAGGTTCTTTGGCTACCAGATCCCACAAACAAATTGAGCCATTATATGGATCACAGAGACTTGAGTAACTGTGTGAAATCTGCTTCTTCGCAAGGTCTGTCTCTGTAAAAAATTCAACCTTTCAGGCTCTGCTTGCCTGTCCTTCTAAATTTTCCAGAGTATTTAAACTGTAAATGGAAGGGGCACATTGGCAGAAGAAGCTGCAGCCTCAGTTCCCTGTTTCTCCACAAACAGAAGCCATGCATGGATTAGAGCTTGCATGCTCCCTAGAGAGCAGGCTGCACAGTGGCTGTGCTGGCACACAGCTCTGTCACAGCCCTGTCCCTAGCACAGTCCTGGGGGAAGTGGCACCATGGCTTTGGCAGCTGTGGCTGCCAAGGGACACTTCTCCTGGGGCTGGATTGGAGAATCCACACAAGCACCTGGAGGAGCCTTAGCAAGGCAAATGCTCCCATCTCTCCTGCCCTGCTGCACTGGCATGATTTATATTCCTAGTGCACAGCTGGAGACAAGCTGTAGCACAGCACTGGAGAATCAAACAGCCAGTTCCTGCAGCAAGGCAGAAATACAGGAGCTGGAGGTAACTAGAAAGGGGAGATGAAGTCTAAACTCTCAGTGAATCCTCACTTCCACTGTTCTTTGTCATGAGACAACAGGACTACATTGCACCTGCTGAGAGGAGAGCTAGCAGAAATCCTGGCTATGCTGTAGTGGCCTTGCTTAAAGCAATCAGCTCTTTCTTTTGTCAAATCATATCTTTAACTATGTCTACACTGTCATCAAAGGTGGATGCAGCACCTGCAAACAGACCAGAGAGGGTTTTCTGCTATCTTGCTTCTCTTTTTCATGCAATGTGTGAATGATCCAGCTGCCTGCATTTCCTCTTTCACACCTACAGAATTGCTGCTCCTTCTCTCACATATTGAAATTAAGTTTTCAGTGCCCCCCCAGTATGGCTTTTTCACTCCATAATCCTCATCATGGATCTTCTCAGCACCATGGAGCTGTATCAAGTTTTGACAGAATTTGATGGATGCTTGCTCCCAGATATCTGCCATTAAATAAAAGGAGCAGTTAAATACAATAAATATAAAGCATGAGGAATGCATCTCCAGGTAATAAAAGCTGGCTAACCTTTGTAGACTTTAGTTGTATTCACTCACTTCTATGAGGCACTTTCTTTAAATTGAAGGTTGGTCAAGTCTCTACAGCTCACATCAACCCCTACAGGTTTTTCAAAAGACAGTTCATGAACATACCAGACCTCAAAACTGGAGGAATATGGTAAGAACTTCACATGTGCCTTGGTGCTGGCTGCAAGAAAGCCACTGTGCCCTTTCTGTGTACCCTGGAAATTCAAAATCAAGTACCCAGCATCAAGACATTAAAAAAAAAAATCAATAATTAGTTTGCTTAGAGTCTGTACATGTTTGTGCTTCCACGTCTTTCTTCACAGGTAGACAGGTTAGAAACTGACATTTTAAAAAATGGAAGCAGAGACTCACATAATTGCATGACCTGAGAGCTTAGACTTTAACATCAGATTTTACAAGGCTTACAATAAAAACGTGGTGACTGGAAGCATGGGGGATTCACGTTCCTTTCTTTGTGCAACAAAAAGAGAAGAGCATGCACATTCCAAATACCCCCTGTCACCTGTGCTCTTCTTGATCTTTTTGAATTTATTGAGCCTGTCAGCTGCAATGGAAGCCAGTTCCACATGTGATCCCCAGTGGTAACATTCACAAATAGGTTTGCAGTGTGTGACACCACCCCTATAATAAATGCTGTGGTTTATGAACTATTCCTAGGGCAGAGGAAAAGGAGCACTAAAAATTGATATAAATTACACTGTCCACGCTGCTTGGCTTTATGTCCTGTCTTTTTATACATCCTCTCCTATTTTCTTCAATATTTGTTTCTTTCTAAAATCTTTACCTTCCAAAAGTTCTATATTTTAATTCTACCTTCAGTCTTTTTTCTCTGAGGTAATTCTGATTTATTTTTGTTTCTCCATCCCCTTGTCTGACTCCTTCCCTTTAGCTGTCTTTTAGCATTTTGTAATGTATAATTTTTCTTCTATGTCAGGTTGGCACCAACAGAGTTGTGATCAAATCTTTTATCCTGAGGGATGCAATGTCTCTGTAAAAAGACTTTGTGCCCTGCCAGAGCAGAAAGATTCTCTCTGCACCATCATTTCCAGACATGCCAGCTTCTTGAGCCCAATTTGCTTTCTGTGTAATCACCCTTCATCTGATTGCTGTTCTTGCTGACAATACCTGCATGTCCCTGTCCTAGTTACTGTGACTTGCTGATCTACATGTGCTGGGGAGAAGCACTGTGTTACCTAGTGCTGCATGTGGACCATCATGCTGGACTGGGGCTCTTCTGTTCTGTCACCAAGACCAGATCTGTCATTTACAAGTCTATCACTCTTTTATGGACAGAGCTGAGGAGTGTTCAGCACCCAGGAACAGTCCAAACTATCATATACTCCCTCCTGCCTGCAAAGTGCTTTCCTGACCCTTTCTTAGTGCTCAAGTTAAAAAAAAAAAATTTAAAAAATTACAATTCTTTTTCCTGCTGAAAATTCATAATTTCCCATTGGTAATTTCTCTACATTCTTTTCTGGCCAATTCTGAAGTAGCAAGCCCTAGCACAAGTGTACCTGTGCTGGTATGTTATATTGCTGACTTTTGGTCAGTGAGACTGCAGATGAGGCCAGAAGAAACAAGCCTCTGCTCTGAAACAAGGCAATCCCACAGACTTTCAGCTTCTCAAGGGCTGATGTGATGGGGCCTGGGGTACTGAAGTGAATCCAGGAAACCAAGGCTTGGGTGACTGGAGTCACAAATCCCAAATCAATAACCACGTTTGGCCTCCCCGAGGCCTCCTGATGTGCGAGTAGATCCAGAACTCTCTTCTCTGGCTGGGCACTCTCTGCTGCTGCCCAGACTGAGGGTCTCATCCACGGTCTGGAGCATCCTCACCTCCCTTTGCAGCAGCAGAGCCGGGGTTAGTCCCCGGCCCTGGGTCACTCCCCTGCTCTGGGTCATTCCATGGCCCTGGGTCACTCCCCTGCCCTGGGTCACTCCCCTGCTCTGGGTCACTCCCCTGCTCTGGGTCACTCCATGGCCCTGGGTCACTCCCCTGCCCTGGGTCACTCCCCTGCTCTGGGTCACTCCATGGCCCTGGGTCACTCCCCTGCCCTGGGTCACTCCCCTGCTCTGGGTCACTCCCTGCCCCATGGTCACTCCCTGCCCCTGGGTCACTCCCCTGCTCTGGGTCACTCCCCTGCCCTGGGTCACTCCATGGCCCTGGGTCACTCCCTGGCCTCGCCTGCCTCAGCGTGTGCTGGCCGCAGCTCTTCTCGAGCAGGGCGGCTGCTCTGGAGCTCCTTTATAGCTGAAGCTTTGTATTTGCATAGGCCATTGTCATTCCCAGCGCGGCTCCTTGCAGCTGGCATCCTGACTGAAGAAATATCTTCTTTAAGGAGAAGCATGAACGACGCAGCTAAAGATAAAAATAACAATAATTTTACTAGATGAAACTTCATGTTAAGCACTTAAAAAGCCATAAAAAGTCAATTTTCTTTCTTTCAATTATTTTGCTTATTCCGTTTTTGAAAATAAAAAAAAAGGAGGAAAAAAAAAGGAAAAAAAGGAGAGAAGTTTCCTAGTTAGAAAGATGTCTGTTTTTCTCATCAGCACCCAATGTCTTCATGACTTCTCATTGCCCCCAACTCTACATAGGTTCTACTCCCTGTGAACATGAAAATAGCCATTGTCAGGCAGGGCTGGTGCTTCCTGCATGAGGAATGCAAGGGAAAGGAGCACTGATAAGTCCTGAGTGCTTGCTGCCTCTTTCAGCACACAAGCAGCTTTTCAGAGAAAATGAAAAAGATAAAGCCAGAAATTACTGCTCTTGCACAATATATGCCAAGTTCGTAAGAGCAGCATTTAACACTTAATCAAAATGGTTTGACAATGTAAAAATTAGGTTTTCAAATGTCATTAGTGCCTTATAATAGGTTCAATTTATATCACTCCCATCCCTGGTTTTTTTTTTTCATCTCTGCTAATTGTTTTTATTAATTTCTTTCATTTTTTACACTGTTGTCTTGTTGGTTTTAATTTTTAATTATCATAAGAATTTTTCTTTTACCTTGTTAATTGGTTTAGGTTTGAAAAGACTGGTTCTGTCATTCTTTTTTTTCAATGGCAGCTACAAGAGATTTTTTATGCAGGTTCTCTTTCATTGGTAGCCTCTCCTCTGGGCTAATTTGAGAAAAAAAGCACTTGCTTTTAGGGCAGTCTAAGCACCCTTTTTTGTAGTGTGATTCACAGAAATTCTCTCTTATATTGACCTGTAAATTTCCTTCTACACTGGCATGCAGGAGTCATTTGATATTGGCATAGAAATTGTACCTCTGTTCTACAGTTGATATGCAGACTCTTTTCTGTTTGGAAAAAGATGAAAGCTCTCTTCTGCTCTGGCTTATAAGGCCTTTTCTGAATGGGCTCTTCTTTCTGTCACCCTTGGAACACAGGCACACACACCATTTCTTTTCTCTTTCCATGTACAAGAATGTTCCAAGTCTTGGTTATCACAGGGCTGCAAGATGTCATTTGCATGGAGATGTATATTGGCATCTTGTTGGGTTTTTTTCTGCCAGTATAAATGGAACTGGTTCAAATAATTCCACTGATGTTTTCGGGGCAGAAATCCATTTTGAGAATGGACATTTTTTAGGAAAATGCCGACAGTTGCTTGGTTGTACTTGGCAAAGGAATGTACTTTAGGTCTTCAGGGGCAAATGTAAAAAAGTGAAAACAAAAAATCTAGGCAAAAAATGCAAGGGAAAACAATATTCTCCCTTTACATTCAGACAGATGAAGAAGCACTTGTGGGAGCTCACCCCAGGGTGACTTCTTGCTCCTGAAGGAAACCAAAGCTGTTAAACATGAAAACTTTGGAATTTCTCTCCAATTGCCAGCAAGAGTGGGCTGTGGCTTTACACCAATAAGGCTGCATTACCTTGGCACTGCAGGGACACGTGGAAGTTTATTCTTACTCTCACTCCCATTCAGTTCAGTCCTTCTGACTGGAGGATCCTGCCTTCACCTTCCTGCTGCCTATCCTGCCCCCCTATGGCTCTGCAAGGCCTTTCAGTGGGCTAACAGGGCAGGAAACCCTTCACTCAGAGAGACACCATCTTAACAGAGTCCTGTTTTCCTTCAAAGACATAGTACTGGCAGAATTCTTCCTTGTTCCCTACGATTTGAGATGAGTTACAACTGCTGAAGTCCCAAAGGATCTTTGCAGCAGCATGTCTTGATGGCAACCCAAGTCCTCACAGCCAAGCTGTGAGGCATGAGCTGTGTGATAGTTTTATTCACTTGTCCTTTAATGGTGTTTTAAATTCTCCCTGTTGGGCAGCCTTGTACTCTCATGTGCTGCCTAGAGGTCTACACTGTCTACTTCTTCTTCTCCACCCACTGGAGCTTGTTTGTTTTACCCCTCAGCTTGTGGATGCAAACAGAAGTGTTTCTTCCTTCCTGCTTAGCCTGGAGATCCGTGTAAATGACACAGAGCAGATCTCAAATTAAACCTTCAGTGGCAGTGCTCATGGGCAGAGTCCTACCTGACAAAATGCCAATATGCTGCCAGGCCCTGGGAGACCTCTCAGCCTCTGTGATGTTCTGCTGGCCCCAGGCAGCTTTCTGCTCTGTGATGGACAGGCATGGCTTCATCAAAGGTTCTCCAGAGCCTTAAATCAGGAACAATACAACCTGTACCTGTGAGATGCCAAGAACCTACACAGATGCCTGATAAGAGGAAGGCCTTTTACTAGCCCCTCTCTATATTTAGCAGCATTCCCAGGCAGTGTTTCTAAAATTACCAGCTGCAGTAATGTGATTCATACCCCCATCACCGCCAGCAGTGGATAAGAAGAGTGTAAATGACATGCAGGAGAAAATCCTGAGCAGTATAGCCCAAATCAGGACTGTAGTGGTATCATCTTTGGTGCTTGTATTGACATCTCTGCCAGGATTTCAGGGAGAAGCAGTTACTGATCTCAGAATCTGTTTTCTCTCACAGCAGTAGGTGGGAATGTCCCAAGCTGCAAGAGAAAAGGTTTGAGATTGTTTTCAAACTGTATTTTTGGGCAAGTCTGGTACAATGAATAATGACAAAAGATGTGCACAAATTGTTTTTGCAGGGACACTGTGCTGCTTGGGCTTTGGATGCTGTCACTAGAGCAGGGCCTCTGCTAGCCTAGAAGGGTCTCCATCTGTAGCAAATCAACAGCAGACAGGCAAAGCATCAGTATCAGCTGTGGGAACCCATTCCTGAGATGGAAAGAACGAATGTTGTGGTGGTTGTCATAGACTGCTCTGAACCAGTCTGGGAAGAGGCATTACTGGAATCAGTCCAAGAGCTGGAGCTGTTATGGTAAATACCATAAACATCTAAATCTTTTAGGAGGTTCAGTCTGCATATCTGAGCCATTATGGGATATTAACTAAAATGCTCATTTGAAAAATTACCCTGTGAGCCACTACAATGTAGCAGAGGAGCTGTTTTGCTCAGATAAATACTAATTGAAAACTGAGGCAGAAACCTGCAGCCATATCTGCTTGTGTTGTGATCTTGTCAAATCTCATCACCTAATTACTAACAGGCCTTGCTGGGCCATGGAAGAGACCTGCAGAAGCAGAGATGGAGAAGCAGAGCCTGAGAAAACAGTATGTATTATTCTGAGGCAAAGCTCTTCTTTCAGAGTTGGTGCTGAATGAATCCCTCAACAAAACTTTAAGGACCTGTGCATCTTGAAATGCTTAAAAAGAAATTTAAGTGCTGATATTGTTAATTACTGTTCTCCCCTAAAGATCTTTGTGTCATGGTGGGGGATTTATTCTATTTGTCCTGATCTAATTAATATTTGAGAATTCCTTTCCACTTCTCTGAAACATCCCTCCTTCATCTCATCAATACAATAAGTCCAAAGGAAGACTGGTCTGTTCTCTTCTTCCTGCTTCCACATAGATTCCCCTGTGCTTTCAAATAGCTGTTTCACAACCAGGGAGTGATGTTTATTGCCACACATATTGGCAAAGCACACTTGGACCCTTTGGGCTGAAAGAACATATGTTTACTATAAGAAATTATGTCACTGTTTTCATCTCCTATTGTGAGAAGTTGTTAAAGACTAGAAATGAGGGCAGTAATGCCATTAGATAGAGGAAGGAGATCTTGAAGATCTGTAAAACTCTAACACGTGCTGCAGACTAATTTTCCAGCTGAACTTCTCTTTGGCAGCTTGTTTTGGTGACCAGTATAGGTTGATATTCATCACTGTTGCAATGGCCATGGGCAGTACAAAGACAGAGGGAAATCCTCTCTCTGCACTTTATGAACATCTTGAAAAAACTTCAAACCAAGATAAATATCCACAAAATGCTGCATAAGGCAATGCACACAGAAAAGTGTAACTCCAATGGGTGGCAGCAGAGCCAGGCAACATTTACATTTCTGTAGCATTTCGATAAAACTAAGGCAAGACAGAAATCATAAGAAGACAATGGCCTCCATTTCCTTTAACACAGGTGAAGAATATGAGACTGATGGAAAAGGAGCTGAGTTTTTAATGCAAGGAGCTGAAATACAGCAACCCAGTAATCTGCACTCTCCCCCTCTCTCAGTAACATTTACAATCTATGCATAGCTTCCTTCATGATATTTCTTCTATTCAGATAATTTTCATTATCTTCATAGAAATACCACATATTTCCTTTAGGGATTTTATTAATTTTCACCTATCCTCTCCAGCTCCACACTGGGTACCATCCAGAGAAGGCCCCAGCAGGACTAGTACAATGAAAGGGTTAACCACTCCTTCCGAGTGTTGGGGATAGGGGACATAATTTTAAAATCAAAGAGAAATATAGTTATGAAGCAATTTTATTCTCTATTAACCCAATCAATGGAAGGTTCCCATAAGCCATTACCGGGGATTTCAGATGCAGAGGATGTCACGAGGGGTTAAATAAAGATGTTTCTTTGTTCATTAGTACTGACAGCTCAGGGAAAGAGAAGGAAGGAGGGAAGAAGAGGGACAGATAGAGGAAAAGGAAATACGGGTTTGGGATATGAGGAAAGAAGAAATTACCTATCAACATGTAAATTGTATAAAATTCCTGTATAGATATTACAAGATATACTTATGAGTGTATTAAGTCATGCATTAGGGACAGGAAATTATGTGGGCCAATATTTCAGGCCTCATCCTGCTCAGTGGTGAGCCTGGAGGTGACTCTGGAATATCAAATCCAGTTTTACACGGTGTGAATAATGGTGATGAAGGGATAGCTCTGCCCATGCTTGTGACCCACAGAACAGTTGAGCCTCCAGCAAACATCAGTCCACACAGCAGTGATCAGTGAATCTTCTCTTCCCAGCTGGAAAACCTCTGGGAGAGAGGCAGAGCTGATAGAGGAAAAGCACCTCTCCCAGGGGCTCTCGACAGCCTTTCCCACTACCATATATAGGCCTAAACAATATTATCTAGCAATTTTTAAGTCTTAAGATTCACTCACAATGGCAACAGCAGTCAACAAAAAAGAACTCATTTATAAAAGAAAATTCAATTGTATCATCCATCTTCAGTAAAAATTCAATATTTCCCAATACAAGTTGTTTTGATTTAATGAATAGGGAAATCATCCCTTTCCTACTTCCCAGCATGCTTATGTATTCAAATGAATCCTGCATCATTGGAAAGCAGACAGAGAAATGTTAACAGAAATGCTGGGAACTGCTGCTAACATACCCTGGAAAAGCATCCTCATGGGAGAAGGAAAGAAATGTGAGCAACCCCCTGATCTTCCACAAGGTGTGGGGTCTGCTTGCAATCTGCACCTGGCTTTCGGCTCTAAACTGGAAATTTAGATCATATTTCTTTTCATCACAAAGGGGAAACTCAGCAGAGTTTTCACTGTGGAAGAAGGCTAGAGGTGTGTGTGCGTGCGGTCTCTGGTTGGCAGAGGAGCTGGGAGGAATCATGGAGTGGTAAATAGGTTATGGCCAGCTCTTGGAGAAACCTCTCACTTCTCATCTTCCAGAGTTTTTTATGAAACTTGTGTAGCTCTGCCTAAGGAAATAAGATGTCTCCTTGGTCATCTGGGTGTGTTTAATTTTTCTGGAAAACTCCCTTTTCCCTCCTGAATTCTTTAATTTCATACTAATGCAGTGTCTCTGTGCTGTTTACTAACCACATGCAGGCAGCTATTCCCTTGGCTTGCTCAGGACATTAACGAAATGCCTGCCCACCCATGCAGCCAAACACAAAGGGGGCTGCTAATGGCATTTTCAGTTTGAAGTGAAATCCCAAAGCTTTCATTTGGTTCATGTTCCTCCCTGATAAAACTTTCCTGTCTCTGTCTCAATATGGGGCACTGTTATCTGGTCTCACTTGGGGGTTGCAGGAGCTCTGAGGCTGATCTGGGGAGTGCTGTACCTCCTGTCTGGTGAGGAGGAAAAGCCAGTAACCACTGCTCAGCTGAACCAGATGCCTCAAAGGGACATAGGACCACCATCATTCTTGAGGCACATGCATAAATAGATCAGAAAAGCAGGGAAACAGCCAACTTACACATGTAGGGAACAATTTGAATATCCTAGGATGAATCTGCAAGATAAATTTGGGTGATGGGGATCCGCAGATGAATCCTGGGCACTGCAGTGCGGCTTTGGGACATGGCAGCTTTATAGTAAATACAAAACTACTGTGTTCATTTCTGAGATAATGTGTTTATACTGACAGATAGATATACTTTAGGAGAAAGGCACAACTCAGAGAATCATATCCATACATTTTCACCTCAGATTCTGATGTGGTAGTCAGTTCTGCAAATATAAGGCATTTATGTTTCTCAGTATTGCATCTAAGCCTGTAACACACTTGTTAAAACATACAGAAAAGCAGCTACTTAGTGCCACTTGGGCAACCTGCTACAGAGGACACACTGCTGAGATGTTTCTGACCTGGAGAACTTAATTTTGTACTTCTTGCTTCTTTCTCTTAAGATTGTGAAATCCTTCTGGCTTTTCTCTGGCAAGTGTAGAAACAGAAGAGTGATATCAAGGCACATAGTTGGGACCACTTTTTTGCAAGACAGAGCTTTACAACCCAAGATGTTTTTTTGTGGCATGTCCCCTTGGGAATCCCTTGGAAGAAAAGCAAAGATGGGGAACAAACCCCTGCTGGTTGCATTTTCTTGGTACTCTACCACAGTCTCATTTGACTTCACAGTTTAATCCAAATAGACAGCAATCTTTAAGGGATTCTAATCCATTTTAACAAGAACTTGAAAATTCACACAGGGAAAACTTCAGTTTTCCTTCATAAACACAAACTATGTCATTGCTAGATGAACTGTGAAAAGCTCATTCTGGGAATAAGGTGAACATTTCAAGGTTGTTAGGGGTCTTTTCCAACCTTACCAATTCTATGATCCAAAACATGTGCAATTTCCACTGAGAAATTTTGTCTCCTTTTAAGAAGTCTTGATCTTAAAAATTATTGATATAGTGCAAATACTTATGTAGTTGCAAGAGTTTACAAACAGTAAGTAGTCCCAGTCCTTTCCATTTCAAAGATGCCCATGTTGTACTGTAAGGAACTCAGAACTGGTGTGAGCATCCTGGCCTGATCCTGTGAACTTCAGGAGTTCACAGAAGCCTGCAGCCATTCCCATCTCCTCACAGAGGCACTGCTTCTGCACCTCAGAAAGCCTCTTTGAACACAGGGGCTGTGAGCTCTAATGGGATGGGAATGGGTTCTCCTTTCCAACCACCCCACCGTGGTTTCATTCTTCCCCTGCTGAGGCTGGGTGACATGTTTCCACTGAGTTCACTGATTCAGCAAGATCGAGCCCTTGGTCTTAAATAACTAAAGACTGCAAACTGAATATTGTAGCCATGGCAACAGCCAGCTCAACTTTAAACCCTCTGATATATAAAAAGGCAATTTTCTTTATTTTTTCTCTCTGCATTTTTATATTTCCAGAACTTACAATGGTAATAATGGCCTCAGGCCCTAACCTCCACCAGCCAGCCATTAACTTCATGGAAATGCCTTCTCCATCAGCCTCTATTGTCAACAGCCAGCACCATTCCACAGAAACCATAGGGTCTCACCATGCTAACACGACTGGACGTCTCAGCTGTGGCACAGCCCTTTGCAATCCTGCTGCAGACTTATTTCCTGATCATGACAAGTGAACTGGGATTCCATTTAGAGAGGCTGCAGGACTCTGTGGTGCTCCTGACTTCCTCTTGGAAAATGGGGAACAAAACGTCTCTCATCAAACTGATTGCCATTGTGTCCTGCACACATAAGCTCATGGGTAGATGCACGTCTCTGCCCTGCCCCTCTGCCTTCCAGACTCATCCATCTTTCTCTGAGTGAAGCAGGAATACTTTCATGTCTCAGTTTTATTTGGTGTCCTGTTTGTGCCTCAGAAGTTTTGTCAATGCCACTGTGAAATCACTGGAAATAGTGGGAATTGTTCCTTGCTAATGCTGCTAAAGCACAGACAGCAAAGGGACCTTTTGCATTTTAGGACTGTTTTTTACTCTTTCTCAAATTCTTTCTGGAAACTTTCTTCAAGACCTAGGGCTGGATTAACACAAATTAACTGTTTAGCATGTGTAAGACACTGCTTGCCTATTCATAACAGGAACAGAAGACCTCAAATCTCTCTGTAATTTTGTCCTTGATTTTATATGTGGCCAGTGGTTTAACTTTCGTGCCTCAGTTTCTCCTGCTGTTAGAAAGGAAAATTATACACTTATATCTCTTCTAATGGTCATGAAATTAATTTCCCTGTAATGCGTGTCTAGTATGTAGAGATGGCAGGATGAATGGCAATGGTAGCAGCTATTATTATGTATCACTTTCAGCAGATAGCAGTTTCTACAGGAGGTTAAATTCTGGCCCAAAAAGTACTTGACTGTGTCTTTTTAAGGTCACAAGCTATTATGAGTTGAAGACTAAAATGCTTTGTATATGATCATGAATAAATGAATTGAGTATCTCTGCCCAGCAATGTGGGATATGGAAACGATGCTGAATATCATCAGCCTGAACTATCAACATCCATCAGCTTTACCCTTGCTCATCTCTCAGATGTCGCAATATGAAACCCACTTTCCCCCAAGATTTCAAACGACTGGGGCTAAACAGCAAAAAAACATTCAGTGACTAAATTTGCCAGAGAAGGTCTCAGTCACGAATGACTAAAAACAAAATTATAGAGCAATCTCAGCTGACTGAGAGCAGAATGAAATGTGATTCATTTTCATCCACCCGGCAGGGACTGCAGGGAAAAAAAGACTGGATTAACCCCTTTTCTGCTAGCAATGCCCATGCTCCCTGGGCTGATGCACATGTAGTTTGCATTCCTTATTTGTTAGGTCTTCTGCTTGTTTTGTAGGGGAACTCATAGTTTCTATTACTCAGGTGGACCAGACCAGTAGGAGGGCTGTGCTAAAAAGACTAGTGTGCTATATTTTGCTATCTTACACAGTTTATAGGAACAGAACCATAGACCCCACTGCCCTCTACATGACTGCCTGCCCAAAAAAACCCCTTGTAGTCTGAAGATGAAAGACAAAATCTGGACAGTGACATGTAGTGGTAGGATAAAACACTTATCAGCAAGACAGTCAAAGATGTCAGCACTACATCACTGCAGGAGATAAGAAATTGTAAGGTGGGGAACAGAGGTGGATAATGACATGGCACTCTGAATGCCTACAGGAGGGATTCCTCACACATAAAGAGCTGCAGAGGAGAGAGCATGGAGATGGTAGCCTGGAAGTTTGACTACAAGACAGTGGAGCCTGGTTTCATGGGAATACAGGTAGGTGCTTTTGGCAGAAGCTATTGTTGCAGGCTTTCTCATCCAGCCTGCCCCCCTAAGCTTGGGGATCACCCTTGGACTCAGCTGGAGGCCTCAGGGAGAAAATGATGCTGAGTCACCTGTGCTGTGCTGCACGCTAGGGTGAAGCTCCCCAGGAAATTTCTGACCCTTATTGGAAGGGGGCAGGTGAGACTGCTGGAATTGAACTCCTTCCATGACAAACACCAGCATCTGAAGGCTGTCTTAGGGTTGGTCATATGCACCAGGTGGTTCTGCATTCTGGCTGATCACCTGCTCAAATAAATAAATTAAAAGCATGTCTGCTGTCCCTAGCCCAGAAAAACTGTTTAAAGAAAGACATCAAAGTAAGAATAATTGCATTTTTGTCAGTCAACGTCATGGATGATCTTTCCTTCAGCATTTTCTCCACGCTTTTCCTAAAAACAGAGTAGATAAAGTAACAAGTCAAGCAAAGGTTCTGAAGGGTCATGTAGTGATCTCTCTGGCAACATAAGCCAAGGGCCTGTCCATAAGTCAGGCTTCCTGAGGAAGCATTGTTCGTGAGGTCAGGATATGACATTGGGCAAGGGTTGCTCCTTTGGTGTCAGATACCCTCCACATCGTCACTGCACTGAAAAATCTCTGTATAACACTGCAGCAGAGTCATGATACAGCAAGTCAAGCTAATGGATGATGAATGTGATACTCAGAGTTAAGTGTTAGCACAGGTGAAGTGCTGGAGCAGTAGCAATTTACTCAGAGCTGAACAAATGCTGGATAGAAGGCAGACTTTCCCTGCCATCTTTTGAGAACACTAGATAGAAAGCTCCCTTAACAACTACCAGATTAAATCAAAAGGTCAAGCCACGGGCAGTTGACAAAGCAGGAACTTCGTAATTCAACAGCTTGTAGATCGTATGGGAATGGTCCAAGACAGGCTTGGCTGATGCCAAATGCTTTCTGCTTTATGCACACTGTGGTACAACTTACATGCTTGATTTGGTTTCCTTCCATAATGAAAAAAATTCTCATGAATCTTAAAAAACATGTTTTAAAATCATCCAGCTTTATGGGTTATTTAATAACTCTCTAATTGGTCAGTTAAGTCATATGACTGTGCTTTTCAAACAACATCAGCAAACCCCTTATGAGAAGTGAGCAACAGGAAGGAAAAAGAAAAAAAGATGAAAATACCAAAATTGTAGGTGTTTGGGTTTTCTGAGGTGTTACAGAGAAAAGAAAGCTCTGTTAATATGGCATGGTTAGGGTCCGCCTGGGCCAAACACAGCATCTCAGCAGGACTATGACTCTCAGTGGAATTAACATTGTTGCACTGCTTCCCCTCTGTAAAACTGGCTTACACAGAACTGGCTCACACAGAACTGATTCAAGTTGTGTGGCTGGCATGGTGGAGCTGCACAAAGAAATATCCAAAGGTTCCCACATTGCATTTCCTGCTTGGAATTTTTTCTCTCACCTCTCTTTTAAGCCAGCTTTGTGTGTTGATTAGATTGAATTAAAAAGATTTGCTTTCTTTTATGGTTAGCAAACCACCAACATGCCTGTAACTAAATAATAGTAGTTGGCCAAATCCTTACATGGATAAAATACCTCCTGAACAGCACAATGGTTATCTTGTTCTCTGATATATGCAAACAAGTCCATTATCTTCAATGGAGCAGCACTTGTATGATGGAGGGAGAAAAAGAAATTTGGCCTAATGAGACTTTTTCAAGAGAAGTGACTGAGTAAAAGGTCTGAATTTTGCTGATTACCAGTTATTTTAGGAACCATATGCACAGGCACTTTCTGACTCATGTTGCTGTCAATGAAGGGCAGCTGTGCAACAGCAGATTTGAGCCCAGGAGTCTGGGTCTGACTCTGATTCCCAGCATGATCTTCTTCAAACCACTTCTCTCTGGGGTCAAGATACTGTGTGAAATAGGGCTGGTAGTATTGCCCCTCATTATCCAGTACTCACAGATCCCTGGAAAAGATTGCTGTGCTAGTGCAAAAGCAGGAGTCCAAACTGCCTGTCTGCCCCCAGAGAGTCTGAAGGAGCAGGATAAGGCAGGCTGCACTGGGCAGGACTTGAAGGTGGGAGGTCCAACGTGGTCTCTTTTATGTACTAAGAGACACAGTGATAAAAGAAGATGAGCAAAAGCTTCCCAATGATTGGCTTCAAATGGAAAGGTATTTGCAAGGTATAGGTAGTGGTTTTTTTGGGTCTAATTTGCTTTGCTTGGTTAAAGTAAAGCCAAAGAATGCAATTAGGATTTCATAGAGATGAAATCCTGCTATGTTTTGTAAAATGAAATCTATTTCCTTCACCTGTAACCACATGTCACAACCTGTTCACTGCATGAAGAGAAGTTGCAATAGAAATTTTTATCAAAATGACACCCAGAATCACAATCAGCATCAGTTTCCCTCTCTAATCTGTGCTGGATGAATACACACTGAGTAGAATTACTTGACTAAGAACTTGTCATCCAGAGAAAGAGGAAACAAGTAGAGAAGTGCTGTGACCTAGGACAACACAACATGCCACTGGCAGAGAGGGGAAGAGGCCAAAGTAGCCAAAGTTCTCACTAAGTCCAGACTTCTTTCTTCACAGAAGAAATATATTGGTATTTTTTCTGTCAGGCAGTAGGTTTGCACAAAATAGTATTTTAGCATAAGATTATGAGAATAAAGCTGTTGATGAGACTGCACTGAATTTGCTGAGCAGTATTTGCAGGAAATCAAGGGAGAGTTTTCAAAATGTCAAAACAGTTCATTTTTGTACAAAATGTTTCCTTATTGCTTTAAAATATCCTTTGCTAAAGAAATTGATTTGGAGTAAAGACTGGAAAAATAACAATGCAGGAGAAATGGGCAAATAAGCTGAGAACTAATAAAAAATATTGTTTGACTCCCACAAATACAGAATTTCAATTCTAGTGTTTTTTGGTTGAGCCAGACAATCTATAAATTCATCATCTTCCCAACCCTGCTCCTGACATTTAAAGCCATGTGCCCTCCATTGGAGAGATGGTGTTGTCAGCTCCACATCATTACATACCCTGTAACTACAGGAACAAAACTGTGGTTGGAACATTCTGCATGGGAGTTCTCGTGAGCACAGTTCTGTCTCCAGCCTTTTCATGGGCCTCCTGTGCTGTGAGGGATTATTATTTTCCAGTATTAATGAAATTTTTCACGTGGAGCTCATCTGTTGAATAAACACATGGTAAGATGGAAGGCAGCTCCTTCTAATGTCCAAGAATATTTGTGTAGCCAGGTAAACTCTTCTCACATAATTCCTCCTGCTTTCTCATGGGCTGTGTAGAACTTGGTGATAACTGACACCAAAACCACACTTGTGCTGAAAAGCCACTTGCAAAATGGATGAAAACTTGCAGACCAAATGCAAAAAAGATAATCAATGACATAAAAGACATGATTGTCTTTGTATTCAGTCTGCAGTTCCAGAGGATCCCAGTCACTTAATTGCCACACAAGACTGCAGTGCAAGGGAGAGTAAAGGCATGCATTTCCCCTTGGAGGAACAGGTTTGTGCTTCTGTGACTGAGGGTAAGATACAGAGGTAAGGGAAATTTTCAGGACAAGCTGCAATCCCTTCTTTGTGCTTTTTCCAAATTCAAGGCAAACTGGTTTTGTGCAAAGCACAGCTTCCTGCCCTGATTAGGAGTAAACCAGGTGAAGATGTGATGGTGTTGACTGCCCACAGCCATTGCACAAGTTCTAAATATTAATTTGGGCAACTGCCCTATTTTGAACCCTGCCCTGCTGGCACTCAAGCAAGCTCGCCTATGTTTGCATATGCTGCAATTACACCTGCCAGTCACACTGCAGACACAGCTCCAAGTGGCACCTTGGTGGCACCACTTGTGCAGACAGCCCTGCCACGATGCATTGCTCCCATCCCTCTGTGTCCAGATCAGCTGTGTCTGGTGGTCATTGCACCTGGCCTTCAGGCTGTCCTGTGCTTCCTGAGCCACAGCTCCCCACAGCCTGGCCAGCAGGCTCTGCCCCATGGGGGTTTGGAAGGGACTGCTGACACCCAGAATCAGAGTAGGGAAAACCTACATTATTTGGGGTGCAATGGGACTGTGCCCACGCTGTGTGTGCAGTTCCACAAGGGATGTTGCCCAGTGATGACCTGGCAATTAGGAGAGAACTTGAGCATTATTGGTGACAGGCTTGCTGGTCTGCACTGGTACCAGCCTCCTCTCATTCCACAATGCACAGAAATATGTATTTAATTAAGAGTCATATGCTATGCACAACTGTCTTGAGAGATGGGCTAGAGCTCCCACAGAGCCACCAGGCATTTAAGGAGCAAAGGGCCTCAGAAGAAGGATAGGGCTTGTTTGTTTTTCCTTGTTACCTGGAGCATTTCCATCTCAGACTGCCTAATTTAAAGTGCTTCCAAGCCTGTGCTCTCTGAAGGCCTGGCCCCATTCAGCTCACAGAGATGGAAAACAATTTAGGTCTCACAGCTACAGCAGGGTGATGCAGCTGATAAGGGAACTTCAAGGTTAAATAAACTGTTTTGTGGGCAGGGGATTGGGGAAGGATCTCTACAGAGCTAAGGAGCAAGGTGGGGAAGCACAGGCAGTGGAAAATGGGTAGGTTGGAAACACTTCCCTGAACCCAGAGATACTTGTCTGAGGCAACAGCAAACAGAGGGCTTGGAGACATGATCCACAAATAACTCATTATTTTTTGTCATTGCTGTTGGGCCTTGTATAAGGGAAAACAGAATATGATTTTTGGCTGGGTAGTACTGTAATAAGTGAAAGGTGATTTTATATATATATATATATATATACATACTTTCATAGCATCTTCCAGTTAAAAACTTGCTGTGCTTTGGTCCTATCATGTTAGTGATGCCAAAAAGAGAATAAGAGAATCAGGGAAATTCCTGTGTGAGGGGATGTCTTTGTAATATATTTGCACAAGCTTTGTCACATAAAATGACATTTACCCTGTGGGGAGGCAAACAAACCATTTCAATCAAACAGCCCAAATGCAATAGCATTACACATTTCACCTATTTGCATGGCACATCTATTAGAACTTTGTATCACCTAGTACTCTGTCATCACACTGCTGTCCAGAGGAAGAGAGCTTATCATCCTCACATCACACATGAGCACATTCTGGAAGGAATAAGCACATTGCCCATGATGTGCTACAAAATGTCTTGGAATGGCCCTAAGGGGTTGTTGCCCAATTCTCCCCTCTAGGTGTCAGACATACTTCCATGGTAAACAGTGCACTTATCTCTGTTTACCAGGCCCAGATCCTAGAGGAAGGCAAATCCCAGTTTTGACTGTGTTATCAGTCATGTAGCTCCAGTTGGAGAGCAAAGAGGAAAGGGGCACTGAGTAGCTGTGGTTTTGACACTGCTGTTTTAAGCCATCAGTAGGGATTGAGCAAGTCTCTATTTTCATATAGCTGCAATCATGCCCCACTGCTATTTCACATTTGGTAATTGCTTGCTGCTAGCAAAAAGTAGAACTCATAAGACACATCCATGCTGCAGGGAGTTGAGATGGGGTTTTGCAATTCAGTCCTCTCTGTCTAGCAGGAATATTGTCAGTGATGAGGAGTCTGGGCCTGATGGTAGATCACCATTCAGGTGATCCCTGGATCCCTTGAGATAGCTTCTCTTTAATTTTCTCAAGTTTTGTTTTTTTCTTGCAGATGCAAGAATGTAGTCCTTGAGAGTGTCCATTTCTGCTAGGTTACTCTGGCACTTCCTAATGGAATTGTTAGTACTTTACATAAAGTGACTAAACAATAACTTCTGCAATAAATGAGTCAGGATGGTCACTGGCACTATCCTCACAAAACGATTGGAGAAATGGGAGATAGCAGCCTACCCACAGGAGATCTTGCAAATTGCCATAATTGTATATAAATAGAAAGAAATGCAGAGGCAATTGTCAGCTAAGGTCCTGCTGACTCAGTGCCACCTTGTGTTTTTACCAGGAAGCACAAGGAAGCTCAAGGAAGACTGTCAGTGAGGGGCAGAGAGGGATTCTGAGTGGGAACTCTGCCTGCTTTAGGCTGTGATATTATGGATTCACTCAGAGCAGCCACTGAACAAACACAGGAAGCCTTTCTCCAGCAGGAATGCTATGGCTCTCAGCCATCCAAGCCTTCCTGGAGGAGAGCTGGCATCACTGGAGCAGAATGCGGTACAGAAGGGTGGAAGATTTTGCCCTGCATCACAGGGCAGTCAGTGAAGAGCTTTGGAGCAGGGCCTTGGTTTTATTATGGTGACCTACAAAATCTAACCTCTATTCCAGACTCTGGTGAGACAGAACTATGTGGGCAGCATTGGTAAATGCCATTATACAAACTTGTAGGATGCTACAGAGAAGAGCAAGCTTATCCATATTCCTTCTTTCTTACTTTTATCCTAGTGGTTGCCTTTGCAGAGGAACAGCCCAGGAGTGCCACAGAGCTGTCACTCCCCAGGAGCCCTGGTGTGGCTGATTAAATCCCATGTTTGTCTACTGTGCTTCCACCGAGATGGGAACACATAACTCAAAAAAAGACAGACAGAACCATACCCATCTCTGCTCTTGTCTTCTCCGAGGAGAGGATGGCTCCCGCAGTCTGACACCACTGCAGCCCCAAAGGGAGCCTCATGGTGCTGGGGGACACCTGTGCAACTCACATCCCTGGGGCAAACTCTGCATGAGGCAGCAATGATGGGAGGTGACCTCCCTCTACTCCTAAAGTAGAGTGAGGTCACCTCCCATTGGTGACATCCCTCTACTCCTGAAGTCTTCCTAAATCACAGACAAAGGGAGAGAAGCTGGCTGTCAGCTTCCATTTCAGTTTTCCTATAATCCTTTTAAAAATCAGAAGTGATGTCCATTTCAGCACTGAGATTTTTTGCTAAGTAAACTTTGTTTTTGTGATGTGAAGGATCTGATGACTTTGCCTGGAGCAGTTGAGTGCAGGCACTGTGACCCCTGCCCACACACCATGGTCCTGGCCTGCACCACCCCATGGCTGGGCCTGCCTTCATCTCCCTGTGGCTATGCCAAGGCCCTGCATGCCATGTCCTAATCCAGACCTGCTCCTGCAGATCTAGACCCAGACTTGCCCATCCTTCTCCCTCAAAATCTGAATGCAAGCTTGCCTGTTCATGAGTAAAAAGCCTGCAGGTTCTAAGACCACTTTCATTATCTAATATTTTAATTTTACAAATAAGTAGATACAGAAAAAGCTGTACAGATATAGATGCATAAATATGCATTCTTGTTGCATCAAAACTACCATGCTATAGCATTTTTTGTAGCCTAACCCTAGCAGAGAGTATTAACAGAAAAATTCACTTTTCCATTTAGTACACATAAGTACACAGAACCAAATCTCTCCCTGGAGTAAATTTGCTGAAGTCAAACAGGGCTTACATCAGAGATGAATTTGGCAGTCTGTTTTTACTGAGCTCTACAGCAGAAATTCAAACATATGCTCAGGCATATTTCCACCGAACATGCTGAAAGCATGAGACCACAATCAGGAGAGGAGTGAAGTCAAAACTCTGCCAGCATTTCATGATTACTTGGATCAGCCCATTTGTCTGATGTGCCCTTACCATGTCCTCTCCAAAAGAATGGAGAGCAGGGGTGGATGGGGACACATTTTCTTCAGTGTAAGGAAATGCATCAGTTGGAACAAGAAATTTGAGAAGGATAGAAAATAGTCTGCATAAGAAAGACACCCCAGATCACTGTTTTCCACAAGCAGAGGCCACATTTCCAGCTTACCAGCACATGCTAAAGATTCACCCAGGACCAAGTCATCAGTGGGATGTACTCCTTTACTACAGGAAGTTGCTAATATAAATTGTTTAAGCCAGAGAGAAACCTTGTCTCTACTGAAGACAGTAGAAGCTTGGGTACAGGTACCAGTTACCCCAGAATTTCATGACTCCCAGCTGGTTTCTGTTCTTCACTGTTATTTGTTGTCAATGCACATGGGGTGGAAAGATTTTCACTGGATAATAAATTGCTGCGGAGAAGTTGAACCCCTAGGAACAGATCTTTGTAAGTATAAAAGGAGCATGGGGACATTGATAAAACCTGTCTGATCTTGTTCTTCTAATATTAATCTGAACTCAACAAATTTGAAACCAATGAAATGGATCTGAACACTCTGGATTTTCTTATGCACCTACTTTTATAAAGTGTTTTCTTATTAAAGATGCTAAAAGTGAACCTTTCTGCTATGTAACAGTGATTTCACATATAACTTTCTGTCCATGGGAAGAGAGAAGCTCATTATAATCACAAAAAATGTCTGAGTTTGATTGCTCTTGATAATTTCATTTAGTCAGTGCCAGTTCATTAATTTACCAAATACATGTATTTTAAAATTGCATTTAATCAAGCTTTATATTTTGTCAAGCTGAAAAACAAATTCCTAAGAGAATCAATCTGCCAAATGGCTGAAGCTCATTTAATCCAGGCTCTATGTGTCCGCATAACCTCAGCTCAACTTTTTCAAATGCCTGAATGGTTTGTGTGCAACATGCCAGCAATCCCCACCTAGATCTTCATAGAAAAGTGTTCATATCAGAGAAAGTCACCATCAAAACTAGAGAGCAGAGAGTAGAGAGACTGACCAGAGCTTAAAAATGGTTCACCCTTACAGCAGATACCTCTAGTTCAGGAGCAAGTCACGTTGGAGGGAGAGACGGTGATCAGGAAGTGTCTCCTGATCCTGTCCGTCATGCACAAATTCTGTCACTTAATAAAGAACCTCATTCCCCAGAACCCTTCAAGCCAGGACCTTTCACCCAAAGTGAATCAATTTTTAAAGTTGAAAGCCCAACTTTGAGATGGGAAGAAGAGTTTAAAACACTATTTCATTCTTTCAAGCTGTGCTACAAATGGCCAACACCTAGGGGGAAACATTAACTCCAAGGACCAGTGAAAAGACATATAAATCACATAGGAAAACATCTTGGCCTAGCGGCTACTAACCCAATGGAGATAAATCTAGGAAAAATCTTCCTGGAGTTTTGCAGATTTTATTTTAAAAGAGAAGATATAGGGGAAAGAAGTTTATTTACTGTTTTTTTTCTGCAAATTCAACTGATGCTTTTTCCTGGTCTTAAAAAATTGAGAGCCAGACACAGTTAAGGGATAAGGGGTTTTTACCTCAGTATTTAATAAGAATCCTTATGGTGCACCCTTCTGCCAAGGTGGAATATGCTGCAATGTACACACACAATAGATTGCATATGCCATTTATATACCTTACAAATTAGCATATCTAAGAAGGATGCCCCTATGGGAGGCCTGAATGAATGGTGTGATATTCCCCCATCTGAGGAATTCCTCCCTGGATGGGCCAAATCTCTAGTTTATAGGATATATTCGAGAGAGCAACTTGGTTTTCCAAGATAGCGTAAGGCTTTTCAGCCTCCTTCTATGAGGCCTTTAGGATGTTTGGTCTCCTGGCCTAAAAAAATACTAGGAGAATGCTATGTTATCAGACTTAAGGAATTACAAGTATGCATGCTAAGAATGCTGAGGATACATAAAAGTTATATATAAGATATATAAAAGAAAAGGCAAAAAAATCCTCTTGGCGTCACAACAAAATTCAGTCAGTATTATAACATCTCTACAATACATGTTTTCTTAAATCAGCAAACCATGAAATAAAATATTTTATCCTTTATTTTAAGCTGTAAAGCTGTTACAGAATTTTGACATTTCAATAGCAACCCTGTATTGTCTGGTTTTACATTCACGCCTCCTAAGGGTATGAGCTCAGCAAAGCTAGAGAAGATAGAATATGAGATAAACAGTAGAGAAGAGGGCACCTGGGACCACTTGGGGGAAAAGAGACAGAAATGTCTTGGCCCACTATCTTAAATTCCCTTTCAGCATCCACAATATAATCCAGGATTCAAGAGTTTCACTATCTCTTGTTAGCAAGCAACTGTAAAACCCAGATGCAAAATGCTTGCCTCGTTCCCCTCTGTGTGCTGACCTACAAGGAAGATAACTATGTACTTCTTCTATCAGTTCCTCCCACAGCCCGGGTAGCAGAGGTCTATACAGCACGTATAAATGTTCCCACGTTGCTGATGAATCACCTAGGAATGAATCCGAACTCACATGATGGAATTTCTGAAGTTTTCATTGCTTGTTTTTTCAAACACATGCACAGACATATATAAGAAAAGCAAAGCACTGAAAAACATCCTGATACCAGTAAGTTATGTATTTGGAATATAGGAAATAGCAGTAGCAAATTGGATATGAAGACCTAGTAAATCCAGTTCCTTGGAACATATTTCTGATTATCTGGTTCTTTCTTATGCTGTCACAGACTATTTGCTGATCGAAGACTGACTTACATATTGCATATTACAGCAGAACAGGAGGCTATGCTGAAAGAGGAAAGAAAGAAAGTTGCCTTTAGGATCTCTACTCATTTATTGCCAAGATTGAAAAACGTACAGTAAATGAGGCAGGGAGCTGAGAGGAAAGAAGAGGTGGGTTTCAAGATAATTGTGTCTGAATGTCTAGAGGGATGGGTTTTCTCCTGCCTCCTAGTATAAATGTCATTTGTATGCATGTCTTGGTTTAAGCAAGACACTTGAGCCAAGTACCATGGGAGGTCACTCACTGAGGATGCCCTGTTTCCTTGATTCCTGACTTGGGGTCTGGACTGTGATTTCCAGGACATCCTGAACATAGCTATCTACAATGAAGAAATAGGGGAGCTGTTCAAATATATAAACAATTTCAAAACAATGCAATGTCTCTGCCTAATTTTCCCAAGCAGGAACCCAAAACAATAGAATGCCCTCATCAGCCAGAAATGATGCTGCACTAAGTTGGTTAAGGTCTGTACAGCAGTTAGCCACCATAGTGCCTCCAAAAAAGTCTGGTAGAAAGTTCATCATTTTCCCTCCAGAGTAGGGTTTTGAATTGTATCCAGCAAATAGAGCCTGGAGCCATATGCCAAACAATGAGAAGGAAATAAAATATTGACTAGCTGCTTGCTCATAAAGCTCCATCTATTCTGTGCACTGTCCTGAGACAGAATTTCTGGGTAAAAAGCAGCGTTAGGAGATGCAGTTAAAGATCTATTATATACCCCAGAGAAGACTCAGGCTTGTGTTTGCTAACTTTGTATTTGACATTCTTTAAGATTTGAAACTTGTTTTGCAGTTTTAAAGATGTTCATGGAAGAGTATGTACCTATGTGCAGGAGTGTTTCTGTGTTTCCCCCTGCAGGATTATATTCAGAACTGGGTCCCTAATTCTTTTCGATTTAGTGGTACTGAAATCTATTAACAGTAGAAAACTGTTAAAACAATGATGAGGCAAACTGATAACTCACTTTAAAACCACAGGTGGCTCCTGCAGTCAGGGAAAAGTACCCTTTCTCCTTCTGAATCCTTAGTTGGATCTGCTGACAAAGCAGATAAATGCCTCTGAGGGTTACCTGGGCCTCTGTGCCTCTTTGCCTCTCTCCTCACCTCTCCTTGACTGAGATGTGTGTGTTTTTCATGTGTCTGTGCCAGAGTTAGAAATCCAAGAGGAAAGGTTTCAGGTAACCAGCTGTGTAATCTGAAGGACAAGGGGTCAGGGTTTCAGGAGGGAATAGAGAACAACACAGAACATCTCTGGGGAAGGCAATGGCAAGACCTGAGCTCCATTTTGTGCTTCTGACTTTAATGAGCTTTGCCAGCCTTTGTGCTTCCACTCTGCTGCCCCTTGGACATAGACAAAGGAGTGCAGTTAAAGGAATTTACCTGCGGCCTCTATCAGAGAAGCAGGCAGACAAAAACTACAACCTCGAAACAGAGAGAGGAAGAAACAATTGGTTGTCAGCTTCTAATCAATAAATTCTCCTTGGACTGTTTCTAGTTCACCTGAGCCTGATCAATATCCATTGGGGAACCTTCCAATGGGACCAACTTTTAATTTATCTCCCAATTTCTTCTCCAGAGCCAAAGCATCAGATCTAATAACTGTGCCAGTTTACTGGGTTTGCTTTTCCTCCTGACCTGAACACAAGGAGGATATTATGCTTCTTGATGGGGAAACAAAGATGTTATTGTGCAAAGGAAATGCTCAGTGCAAGAACCCTGGATGCCCCATGCAAACACATATTTCTGGCCTTCCTAAGGAAAGGTGAGGGTGCCAGAGAAAATAAATTAGTCACTGGAGAGATGACACCAAGCATGAGGAGACAAATGTGATCAGACACTAAGATAATATGGAAGGACACAGAGGGAATTAGGACAGGGAATCTAGTTCTTGGAACTTGTAGGCTCAGAGACACAAATATAAATAAGAATGAATCATGATAAATATTATTATTATAATGAATCTACCAGTTGGTCCTCAATAGTTTTGTCTTGAGCTGTTAAAAGTGACTAAGCCACTGAAGTTCTAGGGTATTTGAGTACTTAATCCATTTAGTTTCCTTCGAAAATCCTCGCTACAAGTTCTTTCTCTCCCATGTCCCCATATAATGGATAATAGGGACACTTTCCCTGTGAACACCCCAGGGAGGAACTAACTCATGGAAATGGATTGAAGAAATGAATAGCTGCCTGGGTTCCATGTTCCTGGCAGTGATTATTAATGACGTGGTGTGACATATTTACCGGTGCTTTAGAAATGCTAAAGAAATGCTAAAGAAATGTTAGATTAATGGTTGTGGGATAAATCTGGAGTGCACTGTTTTATAGTAGAGGTAACTTAGTTGGGATTTTATTTTTGTACATCTAAACTGAAGCCCTTGCCACAAGGTTTATCCTGCCCAGACATCAGATTTCAGAAATGCTTCACCTTGCCCTGCTTACCTGGGGATTCCCCAGGCAGGAATTCAGAAAAGATGGGTTGTAGCCATGATGGCAAAAGGATGGGAAAACTAAGCAGAGAATTCAGAGTGCTGCAGAAGGCCTCAGGTACGTTAGTGCTCTAGCCTTAATAATGCCAAGAGCTTCCTATTTGCAGCTGTATAACCCTTCACATAAGCTGTTGAGTCAGTCCTTTTCCAAAGTGTCACTGGCAGTATTTTCCCTCTGTTCTTCCCATGCTGCTATTCTCATTCTTTATTCCTTTGTTGTCCTCATGCTCTTGTACTTTTGCTCTCATGGTCTTGCACCTGCTTTGAGAGTCTGGGACCTCAGCCTTCCTGGCTGGTCCCTGAAAAGACAGTATCCTCCTTTTTTTTCTCTCTCTGTTTTTCACTCCTAAAGTAGATTACCCATTGTGCATGTAAGCATCACACTTTGTGCAATAACAGCTGTGACTGACTGCCACTATGACCAAGGGTGGTGGTTCCTGTGTCAACAAAACCACCAGAAAAGCAAAGAGCAGCTACCAGGAACAGCAAAGCCACTCGTTAGTTGGGGAAAATGAGAGTACAAACACAAGCTGTACATGAGACGTCATTACCAGACACCCTCTCAAACCAGACGTTGCTGGTTCTGTGCTAGAAACCTGTTAAATAATACCATTTAGTGATTAATATGATTTTTGTGTGCTAGCTTAAGGCTGTTTATGGAGACCATTGCACTAGCAAGAAAGGAAACAGAATGAAAGAAAAAATTAAACAAATATACTTGTGCCCTCTTTCATGTGAATTTAATTTGGTAAAGAGTTGCAAGGCCCTTTGGGAAAAGCCCTCTTTTGCCTGTGCCTACATAATCATGGATATGTAAGCACATTGCACATGCATCATGTTTTCTAACAGTTCCTACAGCCCAAGTGCAAGAAAAACCACCCTGCTGTCCTTCTGGGCCTGGAAATAAAGAAGCTCAAAGTCTCAGGAGAATACAGAAAATAAGGATGCAGATGGTGAGGATCAGACAGAGCAATAAACAGATTAAACAGCAGGCAGACTGAAGCTTACCTGACAAATAGCAGTGTAAAAGAGCTGGGGATATGAAAGATGAGAGGTTCATTTTCAGGTGGGAGGGCTGTACTTGGTGGTGTGGCTGAGTGGCAGGTGCTGCAGAACAGAGAAAGCTTGTCCCATGAATGATGGAATCCAGATGAAAACTCAGAAAGGGCAAGAGATGCTTAAAGAGATAAAAAGGAGAGATAGTAAGATAAAAAGAAAGAGGAACGTGGAAAACAAGACTTCATCCAGATCCTGCTGCATTTGATAGGACTGTCATTCATGCTTTTATTTGACTGCAGGCATGGACTGAAGACATTGGTACACCTGATACTGGAGTCTAAAGAACTGGCTTAGTCTCAGTACAAGCTACTAGCATGAAGAACCTTGAACTGGAGAGAATTAGAAACTGCAGTACAATGCAATAAAGAATCCTGGCCCATCTTCTTCCCGTTGAACCAATATAGTTGATATTTGAACCCTTTGTGGAAAATCTCTTTAGATGTCGGAATGTCAAGCAGAGCAGGAGAGAAACTTGGCAAAAGAAACCCCAGATAAAAACTCTTACTTTATCCACTTTTGTTTGCAGCATTTTCTATTGTCCTGATCCCACAACTTTTATCACTCCATGTCTATGTTCATGAGTTAGAGATGATGTCAAGAATACAAAAAAAAACCAGAAAACCAAAGCCAAAACCAAAAGAAAAAAACCAAACCAACAACAAACCAAACCAAACCAAAACCAAAAAAAAAAAAAAGGAATGGAACAGAGGCAGGATTATCTGTCTGGAAGTGAAACAACACAGAAACTTCTCATGGATCTCTGTTGTCAACTGCAGAAGAAACTATCCTTGTAATTAGCATTACTGTTCAGCTTACTGAAAAGTGCTGCTTTACTCCTGTGCATAAAAGTGCAGAGCAAGGAAAAGAACCTAAAGAAGCAAGTTCAGAACCTGGCAGAGAGGATTAGAGGTACTGTTCAAAACTAATAATTTGTACTTATTAAAAATAACAGCCAAGTTTGCTCAGCAGTTCTAAGTCACCTGAATAACTCATTTCAGTAAATATGATTTTAGATTTCTACAGGATCTTTCAAGAATCTGAGAGAATTTCATAAACACCAATTAGGACACACATCCTAGCATGTGGGACAGGCAAGTACTGTTATTCCTAATTCACAATCTAGATTTGATGATTTTCCCAAGCATTGCCAGAGATATAGACAGGCATTTTGCCTCATTAAAAAAAAAAAACCCTCCACAACCCACCCAGCTTCTTCATTAAAAAAAAAAACCTCCACAACCCACCCAGCTTCTTATGGAGTGAAGCAGTTTGGCCAAATGTATGCAGCTAAACCATGACATGCAACACAGGATGCAAAACTGAGGCTGCCTTGCTCTCCTGCCTACTCCTTCAATTTCAGACCAGTCTCTCCTCCTAACTTGAGGGCAGAGGAGGAAATACATTTTTTCCTACCACAGGGAATATAAACTTATTCTTTATTTCAAACTTAAACAAAAAGTAAGAAGTCTGAGGAAAAGTTTAAATGTTAAGATCTAGACATTTTATATCAAAACAGAATGATCCAACATGTCATTCTGCTATGGCATTTTTAATTTGAATCAACACATTGAAACAAAAAATAAGTCATTTTATGTTGAAATGTCAACCCCAAACAAAATATTTTGTTGTGCTTCCCCCAGCTGGAAAACCCTATTTTTTAGAGAGTTTTTTTGTCAGAAATGACATTTTATCATTGCAAATTTCAGTTTAGGTGAAATCACGTTGTCTGATGGGAAAACATTTCTATGACAAAAGTGTTAATCATCTCCAAAGTGACGATGTTTTCTGTCAAGAAAAGGAAGACCTAAAATGCTGACTTTAGAATTCTGAAGAGCTGAAGTGTTCAAACAAAAAAGATTTGGGAGGTCTCTGAACTGGACTGAAGTGCTGATTGTGAAGAATAAGTAAATTGTCTTAAAAAAGATGGTCTGAATGAAGCAGAATCAAATAGCCAGATAAGTGAAGGAAGAAATTAGGGGTCTTTTTTACAGCTCTGTAGAAGTTACTTTTCTTCTGCCTTGGAAATCAAGATTATATAAGTGGATAATGTATGCACTGGGAGGGCTACCAAATTTTTTTCTTGGCTCAGAGAAAGATGGCTATTTCTTTCAGAAGACATTTATGAAAAAGCACGTATAGTGTATATCTACTAGCTCCTCATGATGTTGGACCAGTAGCTATGCTTCATGTTTTGAAGCATGTGGGTTTATATCTCTTATATATGGGTTATATACAACATAGTTCTTACTCAGTGGAACTTGAATTCGTAATAATGCAGGTTTACAGGTAATTTGTTACCTGTAGGATTGCAAACAGCAGTAAGTGGTGGTAGTTGTAGTCATCCACTACCCTGAAACATCTCTTCACGTAACTTTCAGCTGCTGCTGGCTGCTTATTTATTTCTTTGGTTACATAACTTCAACATTCCTCTTTATCACCCGTGGTCTTCTCAACTCTGAATTGTTTGCTGCAAATTTGGACTCTATTGATCACCTGGCCTGCAGCTCACTAACATCATTTCTACTACACAGCCTGGCAGATCCCTGCTTCTGGAAACCTTCCTATGTTGAAAATTATTAACCTTTAATGCTTTAAATTTGATGTTTACCCCTCCATTTCTGTGTCTTTTTTTTTTTTTTTTAATACACAAGTATTGCTTGTGTATATGTTGCTTGATTTTCCCTTGCTTCACTTTTGTAGATGGAAAAATTAGAATGTGGTTGATGAGTGAAACACAGCTTTTCTTTGCAGAGTGAGGTTGCTCCATCTCTGTCAACTTGCTCTCCCCTACAAAATTTACAAGACTGCTTTTATTTGTTGCTTCAGTCAATCTATTTAGTTCTCAGCTAAGTAAGAATGCAATAGTACAGTTACATAGAAAAAATAAGTTCAGATGTTTTTACTGTCATCATTTTGTGTCCTTCCCCTGTGCTCCCTGGATGCAAGATCACATCACTGGCCACTGAGTGCAACCAGAATTAAACACTCTTTTAAACATTTCTTTTTAACAAGTATCACCTTAAATGTAGTTAGATTATTTGCCCCTATTCCTTATACAGCTGTTCCCTAACTCTTCTCCCAAAATCTGTGTGTTTTCAGCTTAGAAGTATCTCCAGCAAGGTCATCCCATTTTTCTGGTGTTCCCATGCCTTGTCTCTCACAGGTACAAATGATTTAAAACAGGTTTTCTAGCTTCTTGACTATTATTATCACAGAAGCATCTAGAGATTCAAATAATACCAACGATCCTCTGGGCTAGGAATAATCTCCTTTCTGAAAGGTTTACAGTATAAGTAGGCAAGATAATGAGTGAAACTGTGAGAAAGTAGAAGGTCAAATAAATCATATAACAAAACAATAGCAATGCCAGAATCCCTGGTTTTCCAGCAGGTCCCCAGCATCCACTGCATTTACTCTGCTTCCAAATGTAAACAAGTCCTATCTGCCGTGTCTCCAGTTGCTTGCCACAAACCACACAAAGATGTGTGGCTCTGTGTCAGTCACATCCTCTGTGTTTTCACACAGACCAAACCTGTGCTTTGGCTTCAGCACACAGAAATCACCCAACAATTTTCAAGGATTACCTGGGTTTGAATCAGCATTAGGGCTGGATCTGCATCCCATTGCCAATACGCGTGGGGTTACCAGTACCACCACTAAGACTAAGGAGACTCCAGTGATCTCATCAATACGTAGCCATCTCACTCACTGAAACATCCTTGCACCTCTCTTATTCACAGAGACTTCTACTGGGTGGCAAAATGTATTTTTGCTATCATAAAATGAAACAAAAAGTTATTTTTTATTAATAGAGGCCACGTTTACTTAGATGTCCTGAACATTTCAGCACTGCCATTCTTGCACATTCCTCCACTGGAGACACGTAAACATAAAACCCATCAAGTGGAAATGCATGCAGTCAGGTAGAAACAAGCAATTTTGATTTGTCACACAATATCCAGATTTTGTAGAGGCTGTGAAATCCTGGCAAACAGCCTCAGCTGATTTCTGCCCTCAGGGCTGGGAAAGGGGTGCTTTCTGCCTGACACACCTCCACCAACTCCTTTCATCTGTATGATAGGAGATTCCTTGTCTATTGTCACCAACATAGTTTATGAAAAATCCTTTACTTAGGAATTTTCCTCTCCTGAGAACTGAGAAGCCTCAGGAACGGACTGTAAACAATTCTTATCTGCTGCTGTGGAATGCAACGGGGAGAAATCTGTGATTGGCCCCGTCAGACTGTTTGCAATTAAGAGCCTATCACAATTCACCTGTTCGGCCCATCTCGGGCTGAGAAGACTTCAGTTTACACATTCTTTTCTATTCTTAGCTTAGCTTTGTAGTGAAATCCTTCTATTTATTCTTTTAGTATAGTTTTTATATCTTATATATCATATTATAATAAATCAAGCCTTCTGATGCATGGAGTCAACTGTCTTGTCTCTTCCCTCATCCTGGGACCTCAGAAAACCACTGTAACAGTCTATCTCCTTATCATTCACCCAAATCATTTTAGCAAAACTGACAAAGCAGATGTGAGTAAGAACTTCTCTTTCAACACTGCAAAAATAAAACAAAGTGCTTGACATATTCTCACACTGTATCACAGGCCTAATGTATCCCTTTTGTGGGGTCTGTCCTGCTTAATTTTATCTACGTGTTGAATGATAACCAGATTCAATTGGTTTGGTACGGAAAAAAAAAGGAACCAAGTAATTTAAAAATTATTATTGTTTCTAAAATCTCTGACCTTTAATTTGACAGCTGTGCTAAAGTGGGAATACAGAGCTGAGCCACCACTGAGAGATCCTGAATTCCTCTCTGGCAGTGTTATAAATTACTGCTTTGGACTTAAAAAAATTAGGAGTCTTTTAAATAAAGTTACCCTCAGCAATCACCAAGTTTAATCACTAATTTTTCGTCCTAGTTCAGAATGTCAATAGGCCACACCTATCCAGGCTAGTCCTGATCTAGCAAATCCCTTCAGCACGTGCATAGGCTGAACAAGGATTGCAATAGGAAACTTGGTTTCTTAGTGAAAAACTTAGCCAGCTATTACCCTACTCTAATATAATCTCATGTTCATTAACTACTAGTGAGAGGAAATCTCTTCAAAAGCACAAGAAAATAAGCAATTTAAAAGTGGATTATGTCTCCTGGGGAAGAGTTTTCTACTGCTGTCTGTCTGACAGTGCCGTTATAATATTTTTGCTCTTTTCTTGCATCACACCTCTCCCAAACTCCAAACAACATGGTACAGAGGAAATGTCATTTCAAGATATGCATTAGAAAATTACAAAAAAAGCACAGCTGAACAAATGTCACCTAGTCCAGTCCAGTCGGGTAATTGAAAAGTATGAGAAGTATTTGCCATCCTTACTCAGATCACATACTGTCCTATTCTGTGAGAAACCCCAAGAGGAATTTATAGGATTATTCAATGAGTAAGGTGCTATTCATGGTGAGTAAAGATGGCAGAATCAACTTGCTACTGATTACGAGCCGCTTTTCCTCTCTTACACTGCTGTAAATTTAAATTAACTCCACTCAATCAATGGTGAATAATTGATATAAAATCAGAGTAAGAGGAGAATTAGTCTATAAGTATGTCTAGAATGAATAAACAGTGAAAATTTGCCAGCATATATAACTCCCCCTTGAAGCTCTGCTGCAAGGTTACTTTTATAACTGATTGTTTCATTCTCAGAAGTGCTGCGCTGCTGCTTGAAAAGAAAAATATATTGAGCTCCTGCATGCTAAAATACCCCGTGTTTTCTGAGGTCTTGTGTTTTCTTGGGAGGTATAAAAATCCCACAAACTCCACTGAGTTTAGTTCTGGCCACAGGCACATCCTAGCTAGCAGGGACAAATTGGTCTTTTGGTAGCCTGTGAGGTATCCTGGTGTGCCCCCCAGGCTTGTGACTGGGTCTTGAATGTTCACTGGAAAAAGCTGGACCAGCACAGCATTGAAACATCACCTGTCCTCCTCTCAGCCTGTTCAGCAGATGCTCTGTACAAGCAAACAAAGGAGCACTCCCTGTCTGCACCTTGTATGTTCTAACACCAAAGCCCTGTTAGGGTCACAGTGCCTCTGTCTTCACCTGGGAGGCTTCTGCTCCTTCATCTTTTCCCTTTGCTTTATATGTTTTTTGGAGCAAGAACTATCCTTAACTATATTTGTATAACAATTCCCACCACAGGGTTTTTGTCTGGTCAGTGCCTCTAATTACTACAGCAACATTGTTATTATTAATTAATCTGCAGAAACCTCATGACCCCTTTTAGGGGGCATATTTTTAACACTCATGACTATTGCCTGGATATTGTTTAATTTTAGCTCCACACATCAGATTTAGAGAATGATAAAATTGCCTTCCTCCTTCTGTGACGTCGACCCATCCCTGTTCTCACTTAAACTCCTGCCATTGCTTTCTCTGTCCCCCTTTCCTCTCCCCTCCCATCTCCAAGCAGTGGGTTGAGGGGGGTGCCATCACCTTTGGAACTTGCAGATTAAAAGGCAAAAATTTGACAGTAAACTGCCAATGGCTCATTTACTGTTGACGGTGAGTCAATCAAAATCCTGCTTTCCCACTGCTTCCTGGCTTTCCCATCTGTGTGAATTCATGACCCGATTTCTGATGTGTTCCACACTGTTACTTTTTTCCCCTCAGAGTTTAATTGCTTCTGTTTCACATTTGGGTGCTGAAAAATTGACAGAAGCTGCACAATTCCCTCCAGCAATGGATCCTATTTATATTGCTGTAAACTACGTTTTGCAGTGATATGATTAGTAATAAAAGGGAGAAAATTAAACAGAAATTAGCATCTCTTTGTATAAAATCTGGCTATCAATCACGTTTTACTCTAAGGGTGACCAAGAGTAAAACTCTAAGGGCTAATATTATTAAAGGTCCACCCCAAAGCTTGATAAGTAAGAAAGATATCAAGAGTGAGGAAGCTCTGGAAGGGGTTGGGAAAGAGCTGTGAATCCACAGGGCCTGGGGAGGGCTGCCTCTGGACTGCTGGAGTGCTCCGGCACAGGCGGACGAGGTTCTTCATGTCCAGCAGCCACCCTGAGGACAAGGCACAGACTCCAGCCAAGCACACTCAGAACGTGCTGCTACAAATTTAGAGAGAAGATTGTGCAGCAAGTTGTTATGCTGTGAACATCTAAGGATGTCAATATAGCTAATGTCTTTTGAAAGACCAATCAGTATAGCTGAAAAGGAGGAAAAAAACAAAAAAGCAAAGCTTTTGGGCACATAAGACCATCTTGAATGACATTTCAACTCTTTTCTTCTCATTGGGTTTGAAATAGAGTAATTTCTTCTTTGTCAGGAGAGTGACTATAACATTTTTGTCAATACTTTTCTACCTTTTTTTTATCTTGAAAACACATCTGACCTTTTATTTGCTGAATACTATACATTCAGTAAATAAAAACTGATACATAACATAATCACGTTTTGTTTACTTGAACGTACAGAGCACAGACTACTTGATAGTCATTTTGATATTATTTCATAGGTACTTTAATTTTTAAAAAGCTTTCTAAGATTATAAAGCCAGAGTCATAAGAAATATGAAGCTTAATAAACCTTGAGGCACTGATGTTTAATAGAAGGCTTTTCTTTTTTAATAAGTTGTTTTGATTGGGAAACCTTTGCATAACATGCTCTTGACTCACGCTGCTGAAATATAGTCATTGCCAGAGCAATTGTCAGAGCTTGAGTCAGTTTTACCCAAAGCCTGCATGGACTGATGGATACTTTTAATTCTCACAAGGTCACTGCAAAGTGCTGGACTCTGCTGAGATTCTTTGTAGGACGAGAACAGGACCTATGATGGAAACTCAGTTCTCCACCATTTCCAATGTCATTAGACTTTCCCCATAATGGTGAGGATGCTCCTGAGCAGAGCAAATGCTCATTTTTATTCACAGTCTACTTTATCAGGTAGTGGACTGTCATGTGCAGCTGGATAAAAGGCAGCATGGCAAGATCTGAGAGCAAGACCTGCTGCTCAGTCAGATGGTACCAGACTTAGGTACCCTGAGTGAGGATGTTTTATGGCCAAGCCACACAAAATCTGTTTCCAGAGCTGGAATGGCTGTTTTATGGCTCTGATCAGTTTGGTAAGAAACACCATTGTCCAGAATCCCTCTGCTAATAAACTGCAATGTGGTGCTAATACTCTGCCTAGTTCTCTCCAGCAGGCAGCTGCTCCCAGAGGGGAAGTAGATTTATTCTGCTTCTCACAGCACACCTAGGCAGGAAGTTTGCATCTTATAATTCTATCAGTCTTTTTTAGCTCTCTTTGCAGAAGGCAATTGCTGTGTTAAGATGTTTGTGCATGGCTCTATGCCTGTGCACATGTGTGCATGTGTCTGAGGCAGGCACAGACACTGATGTGCCTTGGAGCTGCTGTGTGTCACGCAGTGTCACATGATGGCACATTGGCTCTGCCAAGAGCTGTGCTGCTGTTCCCCAGGTGATCCACAAGCCTGTTCCTACCTGGAGGTAAACAGTGCTTTATCACCTGGTAATATAGTGCCTCTCCAACATCCTAAATCCAACCTTACTCCAAAATGTAGGTATGGACATCCTCAATTACCTTCAACAGATGGGATCTGAGCTGCCTGGGAAGAATTTCTTTTTCCCTCCATTAAAGAAGTGATGTTTTTCATATTGACCCAATTAGAGATGGATGAGATGGGAATGGGATGAAGACATTGTACTGTTTGGTGGAAAATCAACACAGACCAGCATGATTCTGCAAGTATTGATACCTGACTTATGAGCCAAAGGCACATTTGTAAAGAACTGACAGTATCACTGCAGTTACTAATATACACACACCTTTTCATTAAACTTACATTTAATGTTCAGGAAATGACAGTGAAGTCAGGTTCTGTACAGGAAAATTATTCCATTAGCAAATTATCTGGTCTTTGGTTCGAGCAAAGTCTTTTGATTTTAAATCAGAGGTTCTGATTTTTTCCTCCTCAGAATGTGACCTGCCAGGGAACATCACTACAAACAGACCACAATCATGTCCCTCATCTTGCAAGCTTCTCCAGAAACTTAGCTGTGGTAGAGCAGAATTTTTTACTGCCTCTCCTTCCTAATATATTCTGATCCCCAGGGAAGTGGATGGCACAGGTTTGAACTTTCAAGGGCCTCAGTGGCACTGCATTCAGCCCCCGCCAATTATGAAGAGGTAATGTCACCTTTTTGCAAGGTCCATGTTGGATTGGCAGCTTCTGGCAATGGTTAGTTTTGTGCTATTGTTTTAGAAACTCAATTTGGTTCAATTAAAGGCTGAGACCCTGGAATCTGTGCATACATGTGCCTAGAAATTCCACTTGTGTTTTAAAGCCTGACCAGGGATGCATATTCCTAACTCTGGAAACAATGCAGTCTAACAGAGAAAAGACTTTTCTGAGCAAAAAAGGAACTGGCAATAAAATTGGACAGGTGTGTCCAAGATTCCCTCTGTGAATTTGGGGAAGTAACTTCTTCTTCTCTGTGCTTTTTATTCCCTGCTTTTGAAATGAAGGTGATACTTCACCAGGCTCTTTTAAGGGTAACATTCACAAATGACTTATGTGCTCAATAAACCATGATTGAGCTGCAGAAAACTGACTGAGAACCCAGCATAAATCTGCTAATTAATCTGGTCCAGCTTTTGCCATGGCAAGATTTCCCTGCACACTAAATTCTCTTTTTCAGTCCTGTACAAAGGAAAAAAAAAAAAAAAAGGTCTTTTAACACTGGATAACCCAATGTGAGTGGAAGTGCTTCTTAGAGGCAAAGAGTAGAAACTAGGGCTCCTGGGTTCTATTTTCAGTTCTGCCACTTACCCACTATTTGACTATGGACAAAGCACCTACCCTCTCCACACTTCATTTCATTAAAAACAGCTCAAGAGGGTATTGCAAGGTTATTATTTTTCTAATTACCCCAGAGTCCTTGCATGAAAGGCCTTTCAGAAGAGAGGAGAATTTCACAGAAAATAGTAATCTATCACTTAGTTGCCAAGAAATCACAAAACTCTGCAGACTGAACCATGAACAAGCTGTGTCATTGAAGCTTATTTGTACTTCTGTGTGACAAACACCTGAGCAAATCAACTGTGGGAGTAAACATCATCAAAGGTTATTAGTTAATAAGTACTAATCTCCCACAAACACTTGTATACTAAAGCAGGCACCTTCTAAACACAGGCTCCACTGCAAAAGGAATTTTGCAAAATCAAAGTTGTTTTTTTCTTACCTATTATCCAATAACTTGAAGTTGGTATGTGAGAATGTGCTGAAAAATGCATCCTGGGACCTTCTGTCAAATCAAAATTCCTTTTGTTTACGTCAATTGTGCCAGTTCCTGCACCTCTGTTCAGAAGCAGTGCTGGGGTTTGATCAGTTTGGATGACATCACTCATACGTTTAGTACTGCTCAGTTTGCTGTGACCCACCCACCATAGCCTGGGGGCAGTGTCCCTGTCACACAGGCCTTGGCAGAATTCTTGCACCAGAATGCCCCATGATCTGAGTCCATTTGCCTGTCCCACACCACACTTTTGTGGGTATTATGTTAAAAGTCCTGGAATTTAAAACTTCTAAGTCAGTTGCTTTCTCCTGTTAAAAGCTTTTGCAATGCTTCCTTTTACTGGGATGTGTTCATCTATGACAGCTGTGCTGAGTCCTTTAGGATGTAAGATTCTGTACAGTAAAATGCTCCAGGCAGGAGCCAGCACACATTTGTTCACTTCTAAAAAGCAAAGACATCTACTATCAACCCCAAGAAGAGCAAAGGGGCAGTTAAGTGCAGAGGACTGTGATGGTATGTTATGAAATCTGGGTTGAAATTCCTAAAGTAATTTGAGGAACTACAATGCACACTGAAATCTCCTTCTTGAGCATCTCCTTCCGGTCTTCACTGATGCTGAGGGCTTCTGGATATTCAGTGCTGAAAGAGAGAATATTTGCTCACCTTTGTTCACTACTTTGAGAACTATTTGTACAAACGGGATTTTACAAATTACTGCTGGAGTGGCAGGTTCAAGAAGCACTCAAAGACCTGCCTTTCTTACAGACTATAGTCCTACTGTAGCTGACAGGACTACTCACTGCTAGGCAAACACAGACTTATGTTGTTATTATGTGACGTCCCACCACAACTGAAGATTGTGTGAGTGAAGCAGTCACCCCTGACTTCTGGTCTCAGGTTGAAACACTCAGTTGTCAAGAAATGCAGGTATTTGGGAATTAACTCATCTAGAATCAAATGAATTTCATTATCTTTCCACAAAATGAGATTATGTTAGTGTGCAATGGTTTTAATGCCATTTACCAGCATTAGTTTCTGCTCATGTAAAAATCTCCTTTCTTGTATATTACAGTATAGCAGAATTTGTCAGATTGCAGAGAAACTGGGCACTTCTCTTTTTGATTTCTGATCACAGCTCTACCTTCCTCCCCCAAGAAAATAGAAAATGATTAGTCATGTAGTGCCTATTGATTTAGTAGTCTTCATTTTAAAAATTATGTTTCTCAGTATTGTTCTTTTTTATTATTATTACTGAAGCAAATTGTAACACACTGAATTGGAAATTGGTTAACTCCTTCCTATCTTTGTTTTTATAGCTCATTTTCTCTTTGATTGAACAAAAGCCATAAAGTGAGAACTGTTTTCTCTAAACATAGGAAATAAAAGACAGGCTTCATAAGAATGTGTCAGGCTCTGGTTACTTGTGCCTCTCTCATTCTCACCATCCCCTGCAGTTCCTTCTATTCCTTCCCAATTCTTTTATCATAACCTTTCTAGGAGAATATCTATTAGCAGAAGCATGCAACAGATAGCTGCTGATAGTGAGGGGACTTGGCTGAACTGTCACATGAGCCCTGTGTTCTACTCCTTGGACAAGGGGTGAAATAACAGCCTGGTTCATCCCCTGCCTCAGAGAGGCACTAGCTAATCTCACAGTCTTGCTTCCCCTCTTCTACAGGGATCCTCTTGCTTTTCAAGGTGTACTGGGAAAAGTGCAAAAGGAAGTCTAACTTTACCTTCTATGGATATGTAATGACTTCCACTCAGGCAGGCTCTGCAAAAGGAGACAACATCACTCAAAGAGAAGAGAGAAAGTCTGTAAAGGTCCCTGGCCTACTTTACCCACCAAAAAAAAGTTATGAACAAGAGATGAATCTCCTAGGTAATGAGTCTCTCAAATCATAAATAATACATCATATACATCTTCTTAAAATTCTTTGTCTACCACCCTAGAAACCATTGCACTTTCCCTCTTGAACGATGTCTTTAGTGTCCCTTTCCTGAAATATCAACAACAATCAGGCAATTAAGAAGATTTGGATGGGGAAAATTCAGGAGAATAGAATGGCTGATCTGGCTTTGTATCAGGACAAGGGAACTTAGAAAGGTGAAAGAATATGATCTTCATGGAATTAATATGCATGGGCTTGGGGCATAGTGGAAGACATACAGATTCTTGAGGCAAGAGGATGCAAGTGCCAATCCATATTGGACAGAAATTATGTCAGATACTGCTCAGAAGAAAGGAGTGATCTCCTGCTAGAACTTCTCATAAAAAAATCTGAGCAATTACTACAAAGTCTCTGTGAGCTGCTGTGGTTGGACAAAGGTTTCCAAACGAACTTGGAGTGAAATATTGGTTTGGTCACATATGTAGGACTGGTAGGATCTTAGAGGGGAACTCTAAGAATAGCAAAGTGAGGCAGAGGAATGAGAAGAGAGGTATTTGTGGTATTTGTGGTATTTGTGTGCTGAGTTTCTAATAAAACCAGACTCCAGGAAGGATGAAGGAGAAATCTACAGAATGAATACTGTGCTCACTCAGTGGGGAGTCTGGGAGTAGAAGAAGTTCATCAACAGATATTAAATGATAGCGATTGTCGTAGGTATTTGTTCAAAGATTTGCTAAGCTGTTTTTCTTATTTTTGTGTTTTGCCCAGTGACCTTTATTTAGCCTTTTTAACAGACAAGGCTGGGACAGCCAGGTATATATGCTCTAACTGGCAAAGATATATAGATTCATAGAATTGTTGGGTCTGAATTGCATCCACAGCATGAGTGCTCTAGAAATATACACTTGAGCTTGGCCAGAAGTTATGGGCTTGAAACAGGAATTTTTGAGTGAAAATCTCTAGCCTATGCCATACAATGAGCCAGACTCCATGACCTAATAGTAATTTCTGGATTTAAAACCAATGCATCTATGGGGAAAAAAGCCATCTGTCCTATGCTTGGCTTTTTCTGCAAACCCATTATCTCTCTAGGGTATCTGTATTCAGCTTTCAGCAGCCTCAGGCTTTAAGGCTTTTAGCAACTATAATTCTACCACCATCTTTCACCTTCAAAGCTTTTGCAGGGAATCCTCCAGGTATTGGAGTGAGGCAAAGTCCAGTTGCAATTCCAGTTTACCAGTTCAATTGTAGGCTCACTGATTGCAATAGTATCTGTCATCAGCACAGAACAACAGACAGAGTTGATTCCTGAGAGCAACCTGACCTGGAAACCTGTGTCACTGAGAGCTAGAAATGGCATTAGAAATCTGAGAGATCTTAACAGCAGTCTCAGGCTGTAGCTGCTTCCATTTTGTGCTTCCATACATTGCAGTCACAGTTCACCAGCACCTCAGTAACACCTCTGTAATCCATGTTCTGTGCCTTCTCCTTATGCCTTGAGCCAGACTCTTGGTTAAACCAGTGACATCTCCTTGTCTGCAATAGGGCTATTTGGAATTTGCATAGCCCTAAGGGGAGAATCACAGCTCTCTTCTCCTAGTCCCTCTTTCACACTCACAAAAGCTCATTTGTTATTATTTTTTAAGGTTCTAATTCAACCAAGCCATAGTTTCCACTGCCTCCAGAATCAATATTTTCTCTGTCTTTTGACAATTTTTTTATATTTTATTTTTACATGCAGTCTCCAAAAGGCTATAATTTACAGTTAATACCATGCAATCAAAGACAATGGCAGGATTCCTGTGAGCAGAGCAATCCTGGCTTTCTAATCATGGCTCTCATACTCTACAGAAAAATTACAATCCTGCTTGTGGAACAGCAAATACCTGTTCCCACAAACACATGCAGTATTTTCCAGTTATATTGAATGAGGGAAATCTATGCTTCTCTTTGCTCAGGAAGACTTGATTACCTAAACTAACAGTCCTAGGGAAAGGCTCTATGAGAAAAGAAGATTCCTGGTCTGGATATGTTTTAGTTCATACTGCATTTTTGTGGGTCATTAATATTCAGAAAGGATGCCCTCAGGTGTACAAGGTGACTTCCAGCACCATTTTGTGACAGAGGCAAGGTGTTTAGTGACTTCAGCAGGACCCTGCCTTGCTAGCAACTGATGCAAGATGACTAAATTCACAACTCATAATGTGCTGAGTAACCACTATACGGAGGAATTATACTACAAGTGTGTGGAAGGATAGAATGTAAGAAAATTAAGGTAGTGCAGAAGGTAGTCACACACCTGAGGAGTTGCAGCTGTACTAATTACTAAAGATTAGGAACAGGCCTGCCCTTAATAGGCTACAGCTGTGTCCAATAAGAAGAGTGCTGCAAAAGAGTGGGTTAGCTAGTTGAGAGGAGAGTTGGGGTTTGTTGGCTGAGCTGTCAAGAGGGCTGCAGTTTGTTGGCTGAGCTGTCAAGAGGGCTGCAGTTTGTTGGCTGAGCTGTGAAGGAGTCATTGCTGTGAGGAGCTGCCCATGAGAAAAGACTGAGAAGGTATGAGACTTTTGAAATAAGATGACAGCACAAGTGTAGCTCCTGCTGTGTTTTCCACTAAGGAGACAAGTCCCATTGAATAGGTCTGACCCAAGGAAAACAAAAACAGGAAAAAGATAAGGGCTGCTTTGGTTTGAGATAATTCTGCAGGATGCAAATAAAGAATAAACTTTGGTGGAAGTGAGACAAATCTGCCCTAAGGCCTGGATGGGTAGAGCAGACAACTTCAGACTCCTGTGTTTGGGCATACCTAATCCACACAGGTATTTGTGCAAGGCTGTGAATGCCTCTGGTGCAGGAGAGGGTTGAATTTTGGTGAAAGGAATCCGGGTACATCATGGCATTGATGCATTTTGTTCTGCATTATTCTCTCTTAAACACTGTCTTTCCCTACTTGTAATGGTCATGTTGGAGGACAATTAGCTTTGCTAAATGAAAATGTCCAGAATGCGTCAAGGGTCAAGTAAAAAGCAATATACAAAGCAGGCAGAAGTAAAGGAGTATCAGGCAGGGAGTAGTCCAATTCTTTGCTTTCTGTGAGACCAAAGACATTCAGTCTGCAGCTGCAGCAACAGCTATTTCACTGGCTGTGGAATGGAGGGTGCCAGTGATCTTATTGTTTTGCAGGATAAGATCTAGGGAACACCCTTAGGGCACAGCTTTAGGGTGGTTTGGTGCACTTGGGAAATGGCTGGAGTGTTGTGAGAGGCTTCTTTCTATTCTCAAGCTGTTTGTCACTCCCAATCTCCCAAAGGAGGCAAGGTTTGGAGCAGAATTGCGGGGGGCTGCTTAGCCTGTTTCAGAGCAAAGCCTTTGACTTTGTATACTTTAGGCAACTCCTAGGCAAAACTGCAGTAATTAGCCCTCTAAGCTGCAGTGGGAATAATTCTTGGAAAAGGAATCCTAGAGACAAGTTGGAAGGACCAACTTTCATATTTTTGCTCCACTCATGTCAAAATGAGGTCTTAGCACATTTGAGGGAGTTTCTGTTCATATACAAATGAAACACCTTGCTGCAACCAATCTCTTCTCAATGAACCCAAAGTTTTTGTGTTTTCATTTGCAAGTCCCCAAAAGTACTAGATGCCATGCCATTTTATCAGTGTTCTAGTAAGAAGCAAAACTGTTTATTTTGTCTTCCACTTTTAAACAAATATAGTACTTGACCTAAAATCAAGTGGCTCCTTAGATTTTCCTCTATATGTTCTCAAAGGAATATCTAGAGAAAACAGAGTTCTACACATCAGAACAGACTGTTCTCCTAAGCATCTCATCAAATGACTGTCAGGGGAAAAAAAAAATCCCTGTCTCACCTCCGAAGAGGCTGTCAAACTGTGAAGATGTGCTATCTCCCCCCAGTCTTACTGTTCCTGTCCCAACCTCTTTCTCAAGAAGCGTTTACATTGAAAATGTTTGAGAATTGGGAGAATTTACCAAGAGACGCACTCAGTACATGCCCTGTTTCCTGTATTATTCTCTGGCAAATTGCTACAGACTACTTAGAAAAGACAGTATCAGAGACACACACAGAAGTCACATTAGGTGGCACACAAGGGAGATGTAAATAAACTGCAGAGAATTCAGAAAAGGTGCAGCAGAGTTGTTGCAAAAATTCAGAGCTCCTGGCTTTGATACGAGTTTCAGTGAACGGCAGAGTGTATCTTTGAGAAGGGCAACCCAGGGAGACAGGATAATGCTTAGTATATAGTGCATTCAAGAGGAACTGAAGGGGAACAAAGGCATGGCCGACAGTGTACCCATGTGCTGCAGACAGGCAATTACTCTATAAATCACAGTTAAAAGAGACCTCTGCTAGCTGGCACCTACCGCAGTCCCTCACCTCTCTGAGTGTCAGCTGCTGTGATCACAGGCAAAGAGAGACATTTGGCAGGGCAAAAACTGGTACGTACTGAGACAGATAGGTCAGCATCAACACTAACCCCCTAAGACCACAGGTCCTGAAAGAGTAGGGCATCTCTGTAGAATGAAGGTGCCTTGAGGGGACAAGCTCTCAAACTGATGCAGATTAGATGATGGGATATCTGACCTGAGGGGGGGTGGCCACAAGGGCACGATGAGCTGTTCTTGAGAAGCATGGGCTAAACCACTTATCATGATGGTTTCATTGCAGAGAACAGTCATGCACTATTAGTGCTGAAAGATTTCCCAGCCCTAACGGCTAGGATTTTAAGAATCTATTTAACTTTGATAGTCTATAGCCCATCACTGGAAGTCTGCTTAAAGGTGTGATTGCTCTTCTTTGTATTGGAATTGCTGACAGATCCTTAACTATTATGGTGCTTACCAGCAGTAACCCGTTTAAATAGAAAGAAAGAGGAGAGCATAAATGGCTTGTGCTGTTTGAATTTGATTTACCCATCAGCAGAAAAAAGTTCCACGTATAGAATCCTTGCAACACTATCCAGTCCATGAGTTTTCTGTGCTCGTTGTATACCAATATACTATGAAGTTGGAAAATGCATTATCCTGGGGGAAGGATGCTATGCTGAAGGGAATTTGGGTGCTGGTTGTTTTTTGAACTGCAATATGTGGCATTGTAATTCCGTGCCAGTAATTTAAATGCTCTGATAGAGTTGGTGACAGCTTAAATGGCTCCAGCCCCCAGCCTTCCCTCACCCCTCCTCCCTGCCTGCAGTACCGCTCTCTTATGGATGGAAAGCTGACAAGTTCTGTGCAGGAACAAAAAGGAGTAGGAGAGTAGGTGGAGAGACCACTAATTGTTTAGGGTGGGTTTTTTCTACTCTTGTTTAAAAATATGAGCAAATATGGAGACATACCACCTTCTTTTTTTCATGCTGAAGTGCAACTAGCTGTGAATGCCTGAAGAGGCTGGTTGCAAGGCCATGTACCCCATTGCTGCTGCCCTCCAAGTGGGAGGAGTGGAGAGAAAGAGAGAGAAGGTGAGTAGCCCTTCAGGCTGCTTTCGTCATCCCGTGCCAGCTCTGCAGTGACAGGCTTCTGACAGGAGACAGCCATTTCTCTAAATCAATCATCTGCATTCTTATTCCTTATTCCCCTCCCACCTGCTGCTAGTACACAGCGGTGCCCAGCACAGTGTGTGACAAGAGACCTTCAGGGGCTGCCTTTCCCCTGCTGTGTTACTGCAGGTTAGCCAGGGGTGCTGCTCTGCCTGCTTGTTCAGAGCCACTCAAAGCCACGTGATGGTTCCTACCTGGATCCTTAGCGAGGCTGAACGCAAAGTGGGCAACTGCAAATGCAGCTGAAAATGATGAAAATGATCATTGTTTCTCTATAGATTCTTACAACAAAGGCTGTCACTCAAATCCAGAGGGGCAAGAATACAAGTCAAGGCTGGAAAAATACAGATATGCACTGTGCAGGACTGAATTCCACTGGGAAATAAGGTATCAGAGCATCTTGTTATCATTGCCACCCCTATTAATATCAGTGACTTCAGGTACAACCTCAACAACTCCGGAATGGTCAAAAAATACGGTGTGATGGATGGTGCAGTACCACACTCCTGATTTACATTTGTTAGAAGCAAACAACCACAGCTCACTGAGAGTAAATATGTGATGCTGTCATTCCTAAGTGGTGGGGATAAAAAATGTATTACCCTGCTCTTTATCGTGTACCCTGCCTCTATTTACACTTTCTCTCTGTCATGCATGCTGATATGGATATAATGGAAATGGAAGGGGTATGGAAAGGGTATCCATCAGAGAGAGGGAAAGTCAGTGACTCAGGTTAATCTTGTATCTTGAAAAAGTCAGTGGTAGGTGCATATACTTTGAATATCAGCACTTCATGAGGTCACTCCTAGCACAATATACGTACTCAACCTCTTTGTATTAGACAGGTAGCTACACAGGTGCTGGATGAAAAAAAATAGCCTTCTGTAAGACAAAGATAGGAGACATTAATGAGTCTGGCACTATTTGCAGTAGAAGATTTTCAAAGCAGAGATCCGTCGCATCCAACTTCAGCTACTGAAATTCAGCATCTGTGATGAATGCCTTATTCTAGGCTCTCTCTGGAGTCAGGGGAGAAAGAAAAACATCCAGAGTGGAAAGCAGATCTTCAATAGCCTCTAGCTTTCCACAGACCATACATACAAAGAACTTAGGACAAGTTCATCCTAGCTGAAGCATCTCAGTTAAGTGTCTAACTTCAAGTGGGATGACTTGAGTGATTTCACCTTGCAGGCTGCCCTCTCTGGCACTTCTGACAAGCAGATTCAGCCCTCTGGTAGGGTGACAGCTGTTGGCTGTCTCTGAATGAGAAAGAGGGGTAGGTTAGGGTTTTGTGCCTTTAGTGGAACAACAGCAGTGACTGCCGGTGGAGGGAGGTAGGGCTCAAACTCTAGAGAGTGAATAGCATGGTCAGGAACACTCCTAGCAGACGGTCATGTGGGGAGCTTGAAGAAGGGAAGCACACAGCTGAGGAGGGCTGCCTGAATGGGTTAGGGTTATTAACTGCTGCAGACTGAGAGTGTGGCACCTGGACTCTGACCAACTTTGCCCAACCATAGCTCTGGGGCAAAAAGAGCTGTACAGAAAAAAGCTATGCCAAACCACCTTAATGAAAGGACTGAAATTAGTGACACTCCCAGCTGCTTGTTTAAAATTACAATGTTTTTATTAGGGATGAAATAGAATGGGGAGGAGAAGGAGTGTTGTGTAAAGTGTGTGCTGGCCTTTGTGCCTGCTTCTGGGGGTGTGATCAACAACACCAGCTGGCAGCTCTTTGGTTAAGAAAAAAAATAATAGTCCTGGAGATTGCAATATGAACAAGATCAAGCAGAGCACTCAGCACAGGAAAAACAGCTGGCGAGGGACCCAGGCTGTGAAGGCACAAATTGCAGTCAAAGCCAATAAGAATTTCCTTCTAATGCACAGGAAGTTCTCTCCATCACTCCAGCTTCCCCACACACTCCTTGGCCTTCCACCATCCTGCTTTAGTAGTGCAAATGCAGATATCTGGGGATTGAAAATCTTGGGAGACAAGCAGCCCACACTCCTTGGCCTGGAATACAACTATGGGGTGAGTGAGAAGTGGAGAGTGGGCTCTGCCACACACTGCAAGTTTGCACATTTGGTGGTCCATGCAAAGTTTGGGATTTGGTGAAAAGTTTGCATATTTGGTGGTTCATGCAAAGTTTGGGATCCTGTGAAAGCAGCTTGTAGACCAGAAAAATGCATATGATCCTGTCCTGCAGACCCCCACTGCAATGGCAGCCTCAGGCTCCATCCAGGTCTGCAAAGGTATTCCACACACTCCAGCTGCCATTTCTGTCCTGCAATCTGATGCAACTCAGCTGATTTCACTCAGTTCTGCCCTGAAGCATCCCACTTTTCAGTTCTGCACCACGGAGATGATATAAATCCAGTTCTTCCCTGCAACACCCTCAAGTGTTCTAAAGTCATTTTATTTTGATCAAGGTCAGTCAGCTGTGGCCAAACTCTGTTGCGTGTTGTTTGCAGTACACCTGTACTGATGCCTTCACAGCATATTTATCACTAGAGAAGATGAGCAGCTTTTCCTCCCTTTGATTTGAGATAGTAATTAAACCTATTTTTATTGAGATTGAGGGCATTCAAAGCCTAAAGACCATCTTTGTGTCCTAAAGCTAGCAAGGTGAGACAGAAGCAGGCTCTAGAAAGAGTTTATTAGCTTGGGAATGAACCCCTTCTCTGACACTGACCTACTCTGTGACTTTGAGCATCTTACTTTACCATGCGTGACAAATAGCAATTAAGTTGCTGCATACTCCACTAAGAAGTTGTTAGCATACACAGTGATGAGAAATGAAATGCAAGAACTTTGGAAAAATATGCTGGGAGGTCAGATCTGAGCTAGAGTACTTACATGTATCTTTAACTGAGTGATAACACAGACTTTGAAAGAAAAAAGGTGAATTAAAAAAAACTAAATTAAAAAAAAAATGTGCAGCCTTTAGCTCTAGATAATGGCAGCGTGAGAAGTGGGATAATTAAATGATTGATATGATTTCAGAAAGAAAACGCAGCTTTTCTGGGCATGCACAAGGTTATCTGTGTCATTTAATTAACCTGCATGCAGGAGAGGAATTCTCTGTTGTTATCTCCTGATCCCAGTCCTGTGATGTCTGCTGGGTGTTATTTTTTGTTTTTTAAGCTAGGTTGTGGTTTGTTGGTTTTTTCCCTAGGGATCAGCAAGTGCTGAAGAGATTGCTACAAAACAGAAAAGAAATATCTTTTAAAGATTCTTTAGAATGGTACTAACAGGGGAATGTTTTATATCAGTTGTTTTGTGTGGTAAGACATCTCATCAGAAACCTGATGAGGTTTCTGCCTCAATTCCTTTCCTGTTGTGGGGAAACAATGTCATTTTGCTAGATCAGCAGTGCTGGTAAGGGGGAAGAGCAATCAGTCACTGCTACCTCATCTCCATGATGTCAACCAGCACTGGCTCCCTGTGAGGGTCCTCCCTCACCACTACTCTGCTTCAGCCATTGGCTTCCTGGCTTCAACCCTCTCCTATCCAACCCCACACCCTGCAGCCCTTCCTTTCCTAGTGTTCAGGCACTAGTCCTGAACAGGGACCTGCCTATCTTTTTGCAAGCAAGCTCCGCTCTTCCCTGCAAGCTGCACCTCCCTTTTACAGCTGCCACTCTATCAGGCTTTAGTTTTATTTGTTGTTGACTCCCAATATACAGCTGGAACTGTGCCTATTTACAGACAGAAGTATGGGAGTCTCTGGGGAGAGAAGCAGACAAGCAGGGAGCTGAGGAAAGGACTAATGTTTGGGTCTGGGACAGTGGCCAAGACATTCATCTTCCAGTGAAGTTTGTCAAAATTCAGAGCAGTCCCAGCCAAACCAGCACAGCTTCTTTGCTGTCATCCTTGGCAGAGATGCCAATGAACACTTCAGCCATGAAGGCTCAGCTTCCTTCCTTCTCCCCTGCACATGATGGAGGCTCAGGTGAAGGTGGCACTTGGTGCAATATACCCATCCCTAAAGTAGCTGCTCTGTCCAAAACACTGATCAGTCCTATGTTGACGTGCAAAAAACACAGAAAGCTCGGGGACTGCTGCAGGAGTGGAAGAGTGAAGTGCTTTCAAATTTGGTCTTTCTAAAACACATCCCAAGCCATGTATGCTACAAGCCAGCGCTTCTCTTGAAGATGTCAAGTAACAAGATAAATACTGAGAGCAATGAGTCTATATATAGTAGATAGGCATCTACAGGGGAAAGGAAGTAAAAGAAAGAGAGAAGACAGACAGAGAGGTGTGTGCTGTAGAAATGTTTCTTAGAAGATTTTGATGGTGTTCCTCTATCTTTGTCAGGAAAAACAGGAATATGTCTGAAAGCTCAAATATAAGGGACTCCCTTTTGAGCTTAAAATTCATCTCTATACCTTCCTGTTATGTGTCTACATACAGACTCAAAGTCATTGTGTATTTTTAAACCATCTAACATTGGTGCATCAGCCCTCTAAGCCAGCCACTAAAAACAAAGTTTGCTTCTGCAAGGCCTCATTTGCAGTAAAGGGAACTGGAGATCTGTTTAAAAGTGATCCCTCCAAAGTGACCTGAATAGAAAGGAGCTCTGCATGGAGAAGTGGCAGGATACAGGGCTGTCCAGCTCTTGTCTGTGAACTCCTGTTCGTATTTTGAGATGCTTGCAGTTTCTAAACTTGCTGGTATTTGCTTTGTGACAGTTCAGCAACAGCAATGCAATTCTATGGGACATGGTCCTCAAGGCTTTGAGGAACAGCAGTACTAGAAGCAGGTTTTGATGTTTAAAAATGAAAATTTGATGCACATTCATATCTCCACAGATACTTTTGTGGTAAATGGGGCCACCCCCATTCAGCTCACTGGATTCTGTATCTACAAGAAGAATGGGTTTTTTTCCTAGAAAGGCTGATGGACTTAGTAGAAGGGAAACAGGCATGAAGTGATTTTTGCAAGGGCACAGCAAACCAGAAGTAGAGATGGAGTTAAAATTCAAGCTTCCTGAGTCCCAGTCCCATCCATTAGAACATATTGCCTGTAATCTAAGTGTAGTGCAAAAAGCCAATTGATAAGCTTTTTACAACAGGGATGACAAAGTGGAAACTATAATCTCCTGGATATGCTGCTTTGTGGCCTGGAGAGGATTCTGTTGTAATTTTTTTTTTTAACTAGAAATAGTAGGCTGCCTCCCCTTGAATAACAAAATAGTAGAAGAGGGCAAATTATATTTGTAAGCTCTGTCCACAAACCTCACACAGTATTTGGCCTCCTGGCCCCTTTCCTGTGTTCATGAGAAGCAGAGGACCTGCGTGGGAGGCGTGGTGAGAGGAAGGGACAGGAGTGCAGCCAGAAGAAGTGAGCAGGGTGTGTCATGATGGGGACTCATCATAGCTGCCAGCAGTGACTTTGTCCTACTGGATCAGGCTCCTGATGGAGAATGGAGTGAGTGCAAGCAGTGGTGACTTTGCTGTAGCAGGCCTGATGTCAATATTTTAGAAAGTCCATTGTAATTTTGTAAAATAGGTCCCTGTGGAGCCTCCCCAGTCCTGGCAGCCCTGCCTAGAGACCAGTGGCTCCTCTTCTTCTTTTTCCTTTGAAAAAGGTGCAGAAGGACCATCTTAAGGCAGGAAATGACAGACCAAGGTCAAGTACTCTGCAGAGCCAAGATGAGGCAATGGGATTATTTTGAAAATTCATTTAAGAATACAACTTGTGGATATTCTAGGGATGACATCTTCAGATAAAATCATTATCTGCCCTGGAGAACAGCAGTCAGGAAAAGGATTATCAAGGAAGTATATATGAGCTGCATAGGCACATTTCACTGCCATGAGATCTCAGTTTCCAGTTCACACGTTCCCAAGGGCTATTTATTCTTTTTAAAAGAATACTTAGTCAAAACTGGGAGCCTGCAGAAGGGAAGAAAAATTACAGATACAATCAGCTATCTCTTCTGCAGTTGCTTGCATTTACAATAATAAACAAAGTCCTGAATGTTAAGGGATGGGAGGATCCCATCCTCTAGCAGCACTGAGATAAAGTTTTTACCTAAGGAAATTTCAGCAGAATTCCTGTAGAAGGGGTGCCCCATTAGACTGCACACCTCAAAAGCAGCATGACCCCTTTCTCTGTTTTCTATTCTAAGACCTAATTGAAGAATTTGAACAATTTGGCAAACCTGCCACAGAGCACAAAGGTGTCGTGCTGCAAATGCAGGAGATGAAGATTCAATGACTGCAGCACATGAGAAGGTCAAACAAGTGACACACACAACGTGTATGCCCTGACATTTGTGCAGTGCAGAGAGAAACAAAAGGCAGACAGGTTTAGCCTAAAGAACCCCAGACAAGGCTCCTAGAGGAGCCTAGTTCAGGCTGAGGCACCCACTGTAGAGTGCTCTAACAGGAAAGGCCAGAGGCTTGTTGCTTCCCAGCATACTTTCTGAGTCACTGAAATGCTAAAATAGGAAAGAAATAGAAAAATATTTTGCACAGACTTAGAAATGTTTATTACCTCTCCATCTCCCAGTTCTATCCCTGTTCTTTCCATTTCCTTCTATGGCATGCCCATGACATGGATTTTAGTGCCATGGGCAAGCTGAAGGAGCCTGAAACCCCCTCCCTCCAACAACCAGCACTCATTCTCAAACCTGCATAGTCAGCAATGTTAAGAAAGCAGCTACAAGAGAGCATGTGACAACAAAACAAAGTTAATTTGCTGCAATGTGGTATTTAACCAGGAGAAAATAACAGAGCAGTGCCCTAGCTACCCACAACCCTCTGCACTTGACAGCAGTGACAGTGTCAGCTTCCATCTGCTGGTGTTACAGTGACACTTGCCACGCTAAATGCTGATTAGAATTAAAATGGAAATGACATCTATGTGCATTACTCTGCTATTAATCTTGATGCCCTACGTTTTATGTTGACAGTGGGCTTTTGCGGGGGGAGCCTAAAAAGACACAGGGTTGTAGAGCTGGGGTTTTTTGTAGTTGTTATTAAAGAAGCAAATGTGATTCTGAACTTGAGTATAACACAGTGAACTACAGGCTCTTGGTATCTCTGAAAAAAGACAAGATCTTTATATTGCCACTTGTTAGACAGTGAGTCCAGTTTTAGAAAATACGTGTATGACTGTGTGCATAGGAAATTTTTGCCACTAAAATGGAAATCTGATGTGACATTAGCATGAGTTTATTCAAATATTTAATGCAGGTGCCTGCAAATCATGTAGCTACCTTATGCTGTTAACTGACTGTACCATAATTGTGTACACAAGTGGTGTTCACAAATGGAGCATGGTTGATTAGAAAATGAGCCCTATGAGATGAGATTCTTCCTAGCTGCAGTGGAGTGGCTGACTGGAGAAGCTCACATTTAGGGAATGGTGTACATTGCATAGAGCACTGTTTCAAGCCTGTCGAAGGGTTAATTCACTTTATACATCCTGGGACGGCTGAGGAATGCTCCAGCAATGACACAAGCTCTTTTGACTGAATTTGGCAGTGCCCACCCACTAGTTTACATCTAAGCCTCAAAGGCAGGCCAAGAAGCTAGAATCACAGACTGGTTTGGGTTGGAAGGGACTTTCAAGATCATCTTATTCCAACTCCCTGCTGCAGGCAGGTACGCCTTCCACGAGACCAGGTTGCTCAAAACCTCTCCAACCTGGCCTTGAATACTTCCAGGATGGGGCATCCGCAACAGATCCTTTCTTCTGTGGCGTGCTTCCTTACTGAGTTGTGTTTGAAGTCCCTTTCTTTGAATAAAACCATAAACACTCCTTTTAGAAGGGGCAGGTACTTTAAACCTTTAGTGGCGAGGTTATCTATCCTCCCCTACAGAACTGGAGCAGCCAGAATTTATCCTGCCTTAGATTAGTGCCTGTGTCTGACCTGTCTCTTCAAGTCAAGTATGCTTGGTCCTCCCACAGAAGCACAGAATGGGGAGTGGAAAATGTTTAAATTATTTCTGATTTTCCTGAAATTACCAAGAATCTTCCAGTTCTTTCATCATTGCTGATGACAATTTTTCTTAAATAAAAAAAAACCCAAAACCAACAAAACAGACTGCAAGGCAGTTCAGGCTAAAACCAAGATAAAATTCAGTCACTTTGGGCTGAAGTTTTGCTTACACAGCAAAAGACAGTAACAAATCTGGTGCATGACAACTTCATGAGGGAGAAATACAACTGTTAGGGCTGAGTGCTGTGCTCTCCTAGGCAAGATGCCTCACAGAGTTGCTGGATCTCGTGTACAGAGGCTTGATGGGCCAGGTCCATGAGGCTCTATCAGTGTCCATGAGGCTCACATCCTGATAGCTCTGCTGTGCTCCATGAGGAAGTGGTGACGTGGCTACAGAATCAGAGCCATTCTCCAAGCTACCTGCTTGTCCTTGCCAGCAGCTCAGATTTGGGAAAAGATGCTCTTCACTTTCTCTGTTCCTCTACCTCCTGTATGAAGAATTAGGTGCTCAGGTTTAAGAGCTCCCATAATTCTATTTGCCAAATCATGGCTGAATTCCAGATTCAAATCTATCACCATTCTATCAAAATTTCTAGTACCTGCCTTAACTCTGCCCCTAGCCCCTGGTTTCTCTTCCTTCCACAGAACATTCCCACCCAGGCTCCAGGCATGATGGATAGCTTCTCTCTCCCTTATCTCATCCCTACAACACTAAGGCATGAGGAGGGGCTTGGAGGGAGGGAAGAAGATGCCTGTAGTGCCTGTAAAGTTGAAGATAACATTTTAGCTTTGTTACACCAATGAGGCTGCGTTAAGCTCCCACGACCTTGAGCAAGAGCTGCCGCTTGGGTTCCTCTCCTAAAGACTTTAATAAAGTGAAAAATTGTTTCAATACAAAATGTGATATTGGGACATTGTTCGTGCATATATTGAGCTTAAGTCAAATATTCTGTGTCCTCAAATCCGACTGATTAATAATTAGAACGAGAAATTCTGTCTTTAATATGTTTAGCAAAACTGATGGATTTAATTTTTTTTATCAGTCAAAAGTAAGAAAAATGTAATCTTTCTTAAAGTATCTAATACAACAATGCAGAATAATTAGTTTCTATGAAAACAGGCATAATGGGACTGAATAATAAGTCACTTTCTGTTTTGTATCTGTCTGTCTGATGGAGGAGAGATTTACTATACAGTGTAGTGCATGATGCTATAGGAAATACCAGGCAATAGAAGAAATCTATGAGGTGATAAAGTATTTCCAGCTGTGCATTATAAAGGAGCATTTCATCTTGTGACAAAGCCTCAGGGATAGGTCCAAATAATTATCAGGCAAAAGGTAGCTTCTTGTAGGATGCCAGCTTGCCAAAATATGTTGGCCCCTAAGACTCTGATTCTGCATCTTCCATGACCATTTATTTCAGTGGACCTGTGCACTTCCAGAGAGTTTTCTTCTACCCTTTTCTTCCATCTCTTCTGGTGCCTTAGGCACACTAATGCTGAAAGGGGCTCCAGGCCCTTCTGACTGGGCAGTGCAATCCACATTCTGTAGCTGGACAAGCCAAGGCACAGGGAGATATATTGGCATGGCCAAGGCAGCACGACAGGCAGTGAGATGCCTGAGCCTGGACCAGAATCAAGTTCACTGCCAACAGACTTAACCCAAAGCTCTCTTAATTGAATTGCAAGGAATAACTCAAATCTCAGGAGGAAGTTGGGTTGGCCAGCTGCTATAGGTCTATTTTACTTCTTCTAAACCATAGTTTTTCCTAATTTTCTTCTAGGAAGGGAACCAAAATGAAAGCAAGTAGGTTGATATCTTGACTCTTATCCAGGTACATTCATGAGGTGCCCAAAACAGCCTTGGTGCTGGGCATTATCATCCTGCTGCTTTCATTGTCTGCAGCTAGAACATCATCTCTGTGCTGATTCTATTTGGACTTGACTCCAAAGGCATGATTTAGTCTGACTCCTTTTCCCTTTACAGGTGAGTTCATTCTGATTTACACTGCCAAACCACAACAGAATCTATTCCTGTGGAAGTCAATATTTCCACAAAGAATATTTTTCTTTGATCCTGGCTTCAGCTTCCCTTCTTGGGAATTCTTTTGAGACCAAAAAAACATGTTCAAAAAAGCAGCAAGTAGAGGAGATACAATACCAAGCTGGGACAATGGAGGTTTGAGTTCAGGTCTCAGTTCATTCACAGATTGCCTGCATAATCTTTGATGAGATGTTTAGTTGCAGTATGTACCAGCTACTCATCTGCAAACTGAGGATGAATAATCATTCCCTTGCCCTTGCTTTCTATTTAAAGTGTAAGCTCTTGGGGCTGAGGTTTCTACTTATTGTTGACAACTCTACATTAGCCATGAAATATTTCTCTAAATTGCATAAAAACTGTTACAGATACAGAATATCTCTACTGTTTGTAAACAGTCTAGCCTGGGTCTGGAATAGCCATGCACACTGAGCACAGCCAATAAGCTCCAGTGGACCCTGACACAGGCACAGCAGCTGAAGCAGAGTGCTATATTAAGAAAGCAAGATCACTTCAGCAGTAGATTGTCCCTGTATATTTGCATAGAGCTGTGCCCTGCTAAATGGGATCCCCTGGATACAGATGTACTTGAGAGGTCACTGAGTGCAGCAGTGCTGGAGCAGCTCTGTGGAGGTCAGCTCATATCCAGAAGCAATGGTGATATTAAGTAATTTCAAATGTCTGGAGCACTCTAGCCCTCTCTTACTCCTGAGGAAGGAGATGTGATTACATGTATGTGGAGTGTGAGGACAGAAACCCAAGCAGGGTGTTCAGGAAATGTCAAAGTAAAGGTAATAGTGTCTATAGAGAAGCTCCCACAGACAGGGTTAATCTCAGTCTGATGACAGTATTGAGATACACATCACCCAAATATTCTATTCTCCCCTTCTTTCTGTCTCCCAGAGACTCTTCCAGATCTCTCTCCTCTGACAGGAAGAGGTAGCAGAGCTGAAGGAATATTTGCTAAAGACCATAGAGAGCTAAGCAGTCACAACTGCACAATGGATTCAAGATCAGCCCATCCATTTCCCAAAGAGGGGCTGTGTGAAGAGGAAGTCGGTGAAGGTTGAAACACATCCTGTATGAGACCAGGGTTGACTGTGAACATCATGCCATTCCTGTTCCTCTAGCACAAGAGATACCAGAACAAAGAAATGGCTTCTGTGGGTGGGTTTAATTTTTAACAAGTTACTGTGTGGCTATTGTATCAAATTTTGGGTGTTTATCCTTGCAAGGTCTGTTGCAAACACTGTAATTTTCCAGCAGCCAGGTACACTGAAGACAAAAGTACTAATAATGTGACATCACTACTTTTGTTCCATAGCAACATCCCCCCCACCCCTTACACAACAGGTTGTAAGTCTGTAAAACTCTGCATTTTACAGCACTATAAAACTCCTCCAGCTGTTATAAATATATCATTTTAAGCACTTGCATTTGAAAAAACGAAACAGAAAAATACCACTGAAAAGTTCAATGCTTTTTCTTCTCTGCATTCAATTGTATTAACTTTTTCCCTGCTGGTCTTCCAGACCCACTGCTGGGCTGGCAGATTTCCACGGAAACCAGAGAACGCTCAAGATTCACACAGGCTGTTTGCTGGTACAAAGCAACTATTTTGCTATGAGAGATGTCCAGTGGGGGTGAACCTTTAATAAAAGGATACATCTAGCGTGTTTGACAACATGATGTGTACACGCCATCTAATCAGGTCCAGGGCCATTGGCAATGGACTTGTAGAAATGGAATTCATCATGATACTGTAGGATGGGACAATAGTCACTGGTAGAGTTGCTTCCTATCTGCAGAGAAAGGGTCTGTTGCTGTGGCTATTGGCTATAACTTCACTTTATGCCTCAATTAAGTTCTCAGCAAAGCACTTAATCCCACCAGAAATCTTTAATTGTATCAGTTGTTAGGTGGGACAGTCTTCACCACAGGTGTAGCTATAGGTTACATGCCTTCACTGAAGCAGGGGAAGAGGCAGAGGCTATACAGTGGCACACGTCCAATTCTTACCTAAGGAGTGCACAGGCATTAGGAGGGCAGGGAGTTGGGACCGCCTCATCACTTGGCAATCCGCTTGTTTTCAGTAGTGCTTGTGTTAAAAGCTTGCTCTTTTGCTTCTGTTTTGGGTATGCTGGTTCAGGTAGTGTCTATAAAATGATGAATTAAATATGCACTGTTTGAAACCAACAGAAGTTTTCCCACCAATTTAAATTTGGGAAAGACACTTCAAGTCTGAGAAGCACCCATGGAGTCTCTTTTAGGAATCCAAAGAGAGGCAAACCTCAGCCTGAACTTGTGCCTTCTGTGGAAACAGAAGCTACTGTAGTCCTCAATCACCAGTACCTCCCATAGTGAAGAGATAGTGAAGAATATTGACTACTTGTTGCTTCTGCTTTAATTGAAGCACTCCAGAGAAGGGTTTGGCTCTCACTCTGTACAGTGATAGGTTTTCTCAGAGCCATGATTCTACTAAAAGAGTAAATCTGTTGCTAGAACAGAATGAAAACCATTATTAGCTAATTGCAGGTGAGTTCTACCTCAGGCATGCTCTAAGATGGGAGCCTTACTTTACTGTGCTGTGGATTTTACCATTACAAATGCAGCTTCAGATCTTTTCCTTTTTATACATGCTACTATGATTTATATTTTTCTTGCCAGTGCTTGAAGCCATCATGACAGTGTATTGGGTAATGACAGGATAATTGTTTGTTTTATTGATCATTATAAACCATTCAGCATCTCTACATGATTTATAGCATTTTAAATACTCTCTCCTTTCCTCTCCATTCCCCTGCCATCGGGACAGCTAAGTGGATCAAAAGCCCACTGGCTACAAGCAATCCAATTAACAATGACAAAAAAGAAAGAAAAAACTTTGGAAGTAAATGAGTCCTCACACCATTTCTTTGATGGTTCCCTATTGATCCTTTCACATTGAAAAATGTGGAGCAGTTAGAATTGTGAAAAAACGAAAGTGCAGGGGAGGAAGGAAGAGGGAAGGGGATGTGCTAATGGGCTTCTTCATTCAAGTTCAGACTTTGCAATGAAGTTGTGCTCACATACCAGGATGTCAGTGTTCCATTGCTGGGTCAGGACTACAGGCAGCTCAGGTTGTTGGTGCTCAGCCCACAGTCCAACAGCTTTGGGCAATGTCCTCTGGAAGATTCATCAGAGCAGCTGATGGAGGTGCAGCTCATTGTCACTGCAGTCCACTGAGACACTGCCATCATGTCCCAGGAAAGAGAGAATCTGAGGCCAACCCTTACAAGTGTAGTTTTATCCACCAATTCATTTCCTTCCACGTGCACTGGGATGTTTTTATTTGTGCATGCAGCAGACATGTATATCTGAGACATTTCAGCTACAGTTTACCCACTGGCCACTTGCTCAACCACCAAATAACCCTTCCAACTTCCTACTCACACAGTGTCACCCCATTCCTTCAAAAAAACCATCAGGCACCATTATAAAGACAGTACAGTACTGATACCAAGAATTTCCATGCATTTATAACTGAAATTACAGCAATTTTCTCTGTAGAACCAGAGTTTTCAGCTGCAAGATCTAGGTAGATGTCAGCATGTCATAAGCACCCTGCTATTCACACACTGCTAAACAGTATGAGGCGTCCCAGCAGATGGGAAGGGGAACACACTAGAGAACAGGCATATAATCACTGGAATAGGTGGTGCTTGCCTGACTTCTACTTGGAAATACCTGAAGAGACAGGAATTAGTGCATTTACATACTTGAAAAGTCACAAGAGTGTTTTGGGACTGTTGGGGAAACCACTAAAAAATGAAGAGGGTGCTGGAAGAGGTCCCTTACCCACTTACATCTTTATCTCCAAATTTATAAGGAGACACTCACTGGAATTTTTATCTGTCCTTTCAGCAAATTGATTAGGAGAGAACAGATGAGGGGAAGGGACGTAAGTTGCCCCTTGGCCATCTTTGCACGTTACTGAACCAGTAGGTGGAAATCCAGTAATGCAGAAGAGTTAGGCAGGGGAGAAGTCCTTGGAAGAGTCCTTTATCCACCTGATGTTGAAATATGAATGATGGGCACTCCTGAGCCCATTTCTCTCTGCAGGTATGAGTATGACTACATTGCAATCAGGAAAGTGATTGCAGCACATACTGGCATCCCTCAGCTACTTCAGATTTAGAGAGCAATGCTTTATCCTGTGCAACTTCTCTTTATTTATTGAAGACAGGTGCCCCTGTGAAAAGCCAGCATTGTGCCCCCATTTTTACTGCCATCTAGTTGAATACCTCGACATCACTGTCAGAAGGCAAGGAAGAAATTCTGGATGGAGCCCATATATTCAAAGCATACACTGAAAGTCTAAAAATAAAACCTTATCATCATGTTCATTTGGCCATCCAGGACTGGTCATCCTGCTATACATATACACAGACACTGGTTCATTTTGAAAATAGCTCACAGCTCCCAACCACCCTCATATTAAGGATGAACATCCCTTCACATGGGTTTACCTGACAGCTCTGAGTGAAACCTCTACTCCTCTCTAGTAAATGTGATCAAACTCCGTCCTGATTTTTCATGTTCCTTTACATTCAAAATCAACTTTTCTCTTCCTCAAGGTATACTTTTTTCCTATGAGACACAGGCATGACATAATCAAGAAATCCAAACTCTGGGTGCCTGACAGAAGATTTTCTCTGAAATACAGAACTACTTTATAGCAATCAATAAAGCACTAGAGTAAACCCATGCCTTCAGTGGAAATTCCTCCAGCTAAAATTGAGCTTAATATCAGCTAAGGTACCATCACTGGAGGACTTAACAGTACTCATCAGAGAAGAAACTGTTCTGTTATCATTGCACCAATTGCTTTTGTCTCTGGTTGCCTTTGAAAACTCCAGTCTGGTAAATATTCCCTGTTCACTGTCTGTTGCCATCTCCTTACCCAGCAAGAGAAAGGACAACATATGGTTTTGAAATCTTACAGAACAGACGTATCTGCAAAATCTGCCTGTTGAGTACATGTTACACTTCCCAGCACAATGAGCTGATGCCATCAAATGGGAATAAGCTTTGGAGGGGAGGGTCCCAAACCTAGAAGACTTTTCCAGTTCATTCTCTTGGGTTCCGTAGAAGAATACTGGAGTCATAAGGAAGTCTCCAGAAATAGCAAGAATCAAATGCTGTTGGTTCGAACTCAGTGGAAGGGAAATTTCAGTCCCTTGAATGGTTTCATAATGCAGCAGGGCACATCTCAAGCAAAGGAAACAGTCTAGCAGAATTGCATTAATTTTCATGAACCCAGCAGCCCTGGAAAATCATGAAAACTTCAACATAATGAAAGCCTGGAAGGGAAAAACCTGCCCTCTTCTTCACTGCTGGAGAATCTGAATGCAGATTCCATCAAAGGAGAGAGCCTGAGAATCCACAGCAGGAATAAAAATTAACCCTTTGGCTCGTGGGACTGCAGGGTTGAGGAGTCACCATTCTCCCAGTTACTCATCTGCCAAAAGAGATAAACTCCTGTATGAGGGCTGCCCATCTCTATGCAATTAGACCTTAGCACTCTGCATGACACAATGAACTGCTGCCAGCAGGAATTAAAGAAGACATTTCCTTCTGTCTTCACAGTATTTATCTTCTGCCCTCATTTCTCAGGCCCTGTCTCATTGATTTTAGTAGAAATGGGATGTATGTATTGGATTGATAATGTCCTAAATGGATGAATGATGCTCCTAACAAAACAAACAAAAATGCAGTTTCTTGTCCTTATGTGAAGTGAAAAAAATCAACCCCAAGTGCAACCCCCTGCCAGACTGTGTAAATGAGCTTATCCTTTCAGATATTCCCATCTCCTGCATGTTACTCAAACGTTGGACCTCTGAACACAGAGAACATGAATTGTCTACATATTACTACTATTGTTACTGAGCAGAAGAATAACTTAATTCTGAAAACTATCTTAAGTACTTCATGCCTGCTTCATGCTACTGCATTTTGATGAAGCCACACCACTGAATGTAAACACAGGTTGCATTCTGTGGGGCCACAAAGGTTCCTTGGCTTTATTCCTACCTTTGCTAGTTGTGAAGCAGACAGCAATTAGCAAACAGCAGTTGCTCTTCCAGGAGCTTTGCTGACATCATCTCCAATGCCAGGGAACAAACAAAGCTCTTTTAGCAGGATAAAAAGCACAACATGCATTGAGATTGTTGTTGTTAAACAAAAATAACCAAGCTAATTTCAGCTCCATTTAAAAGCATGGGAAATAATCATTGCTCAGTGAATGGGAAAAGGACAAAATCAGTACAGAGAGAAATCATTTGCAGGGTCGTGAGAGACTTCTACAAGCCATGAGTACTGAAATTATTTTTACTATTACTCATCAGTGCCATTAAATATTGCCCCCTAGTACAAGGATTTGGGAACCTTTCAATTTAAAGAATTTCTATATATGTATATTTTCCCCATTTTCTCACCTTCATCTCTTCTACCATAAACATTTACAATTAAACAAAATTATAATTTATGAAGCCTTGTTTGCTCAAGTGACTTTCCTCAGTAAATTTAGCCCCCTTGGAAGGACACTGAGAACAGCTGATCAACACTGTACTGGTTGCTGCACAATTAGAGAGGAAGAAATATTACTGATTTAACTGGCACAGTAAAAAATTTGCAGATGCGCAAGTCAAACACAGATAAATTGACAGACTTGCTCCAGTTTGTCTAAAGTGCCAATCAGGGAGAAAGGATTGAAGCCACAGTTGCTGAGCCACTGTCCTATGCCTTAACCACAAAACCATTGTTTTTGAGATTTAGATCTTAATCGCACTGGAACAAGCCCAGAACTACTTTATTGTCTCAGTGCAGCATCCCCAGAGATACCACTGTAACCCTAAAGATAATTTTGCTCAGAATGATCAGCATCCTGCTGACCACAGCCTACCTCATTCATTTTCCTCCTGGTCATGACATTTCCCATCTGCTGGCCTCCAGAACAACTTTCTCAGGAGCAGAGGGCTGGGATTTCTCCTGCCCCTGCATTTCAAAGAGGAATGCTTCTCACGAAGGTTCTGGTCCTGCGGTCCAGGTGCATGGCAGGGCCTCTCTTGACCTCCCACCTGCCCACAAATCCAGAGTTAGATCAGAGAGAGCATGACTTTGGCCACCTGGGCTACAGGAACACCCTCAGGCAGGGCAGGGTTCACAGAGCAGCTGGCTTGTCTGCAGGTGAACCTCAGCAGACAATCCAGTGGGATTGCTGTCACATTTCCACAGGGGAAATGTGGATCTACCCCTCAGGAGGGGTGGGCTGTCGTTTCTTCCTTCAGGCAGATTCCTGACTTTCCACTTTCAAAGGCCCTGAAAAGGAGCCCTAGTCCCTTTCACACACCAAACCCACCTGAGGGCATGAGGCTGGCCTTCCAAAGACCACACCTGGATATGCTCCCTGCCCTTCCAAAAGGGCACCCTTTTGCAGGTGTGCTACCTGCCCTTCTCTGGCCCTTCTTCCACCCAGCACTGCAAAACTCAGACATTCAGCTGGTCTGACCAGCTCCCGTTCTCTCACAGGTACCTCCACACCTTCCATCTTCTCTTCAGATGGTCCCAGGGCAGCTGCTCATTACAGGACCTCAGAGCTCCTTCTCTGAGAAACTACTGCGCTTGCAGCCTTGGGTCTCTTCCACTTCAAAGGCCTTTCCCCTCATGCTCTTGGGACTGACCCCCTTCAGGGGGCTCTGTTCCCCTCAGGGCTCTGTTCCCCTCATGGTGCCAAGACTCACCATCTCAGGGGCTGCTCCCCTCACAGTCCCAGCACTCTCTCACTGTTTCTGAGGGGCTCGGCTCCCCTCACAGTGCCAGGACCCTCCTCCCATCTCTGAGGGGCTCTGCTCCCCTCACAGTGCCAGGACCCTCCTCCCATCTCTGAGGGGCTCGGCTCCCCTCACAGTGCCAGGATCCTCCTCCATCTCTGAGGGCTCGCTCCCTCACAGTGCCAGGACCCTCCTCCCATCTCTGAGGGCTCGCTCCCTCACGTGCCGGACCTCCTCCATCTCTGAGGGCTCGGCTCCCCTCACCGTGCCAGGACCCTCCTCCCATCTCTGAGGGGCTCGGCTCCCCTCACAGTGCCAGGACCCTCCTCCCATCTCTGAGGGGCTCGGCTCCCCTCACAGTGCCAGGACCCTCCTCCCATCTCTGAGGGGCTGCCTCCCTCATGATTCAGCAGTCCTCTCCTCCGAGGGCCATTCCCGCAGGGCTGATGGGGAGGGAAGAGCCCTGGGGAGAGATGAGATGTGAGGCCGAATGCTCAGGGAAAATGACCATGTGTTTGTATAATCTGATGCAAATGGATGTATATTTATGCAAATGTGTGTTAAGCAGATTCTACTGATGCTCTGGCTTCAAATATTGGTAAGTGTGTGCTTATACCTATAAAACACCCTTATAACTCCCCTGAAAGCTGCAGTGACCCCGTTGATGTGTTAATATATACACACAGACAAGGCACTGTCTTTACTTAAGACCAAAAAGTAAAGTACCTGCAATTGTTTAAAGCTTTAATGAGGCTGTTGGATGTATTTGATCAAGTTTTCTGGCTAAATTCCAGTGAGTATAATTATACCTCATCTACCTACCCCAGCTCTCCCACCTGGTAAAATGTTTTTCTGTTTTCTTCTGGTACGAGGTGTTAAATATCTACTATTACCCCAGACACTAATACATGGGTTAGCTGCTTCCCGTGTCAGGAATGTGCCAGTGCTCAAGCTGGGAATGTTTCAGGGATCATGTGCTTCCCATGTCTGTGACTCAAAGGGAAATAGAAGGGTCAATTAGCTGTGGGCAAATTTAATTCATGTGATGAGTATTCTCCTTCAACATTGCCTTATCAAGTGGCCCAAAGTTCTTTCTAATTTGCAGGGGAGTTTATGTTGTAAGCTAGAAATGTTTGTGAAATTGATTTGTAACTCAGTATGTATATAATAACACCTGCATATATGATTGTATAGAAAGTGACTCTGTAACCAGATAATCAATGGATGTTGTTAAGTTCCTGAATTAAGCTTGAGACAGAATTAAAGTGGTAAGGAAAAGCTCTGAAATTATTGTTGTGCTAAAAACATGCCTTGAAACATACCGTGAAATTGACTCAGCTATTCCCTCAGAGCTGGGATGGGGAGGTACTCATATTCAGAAAGTATCAGGAACTTTGTGTGTGTGGCAGAGGACTACAAAAGTTGTGTTGAAGGTGGCATCATCATGGCACAGCCACTTATAAACAGAAGAGAATCTCTGTGTTGTCTCATAAATTGAAGCTGAAATAAATTGTAAACAATACTGAGTTGAGGGATTTGATCTGATTCAGAGTTTCAGAGCAAATATTAAATAGCCTAGAATGTGGATGTATGCCATGTTTTATATTCATAAGAGTGTGCTTCTATGTGCATTAATTTAGTCACATAATGAGTGACTAAAATCTTCCTTTTCCCCAAAAGCACTTTTAAAAATTGCTGCTAAATTTCCAGATATTCCTATGTGCTCTCTAAAAGGAAATAAAAATGCAATTAGAGGGAATGTTAATTTCCTCAGGACTAGAACACACAGGAGGATGGATCATTGCTCTGTGTCTGCTCCCAGTCTGCTTGGTGGGTCTGGGCAAATTGGCTCTCCATGCTTGTTTACCTTTTCTTAAAATGGAGATCATGTCTCCAACCTTTGTAAGGCATTTTAAGACTTAATGGTGAAAAGTGTTGTAGAAGTGTTAGATACTATTAAGGGTGTTCAGACTTTTCATTTAGAATTACAAAAGATAAGAGTTTGGACATTAGAAATTAGGGCTGTACTGGTAACTTCAGATTCTGTGTCAAGCACCGTTTTTATTTTCCAGAATGACTAACAGAGTAAACCATTCTTCAGTGTGTGAATGGCAGTTATTTTTCCAAAAAAAAGAAAAAGGTAAAAAGGTAAATTATTCTTTGTTTCTGGGAATTTCTTTGCTGTTTTAAGGAGATATGCTTTGGGTTATTTTCCTCAGGGAACAATTTAAATTACTTTTTTGTTCATTACAGATTTCATCTGCATATTTTCATTGTGTAAGACATTCTTCTAATTCAGAGATTTTTGCAAGCAGCATTTTATTTAGTATGTTTTTTAATCACTTTTTTCCCCAGCTTTTGAACTTCACTACACTGAGAACATGTTTAAAGGAGTCAGAATCCACCTATGCCATTGGAATAGTTCTCTACTGTGTAGTGGAAATGGAGACACCCAGAGAACGGTGTGGATTGCCCCAGGTGAAAGAGGGCTGATTCTCCTACCTTCACTAGGTAAGTGGAAATTTCTGATTAGATCTATAGCACTTTCTCAATAACTGAGTCAGGATTTGGTGTAAGTTATTTAATGAGCAGTCATAGTCATTGACTTCTCACAATTTTCACTCAGAATCACAAAATCCATTAGGTTAGGAAAAACCTCCAAGGTGATCAAGTCCAACCTTTGACCAATCACCTCATGACAACTAGACCATGTCACAAAGTGCCACGTCCAGTTATTTTTTGACCACCTCCAGGGATGGTGACTCTATCCCTAGGCAGCCCCTTCCAATGCCTGACAACCCTTTCTGTGGAGAAGTTCTTCCTGATGTCCAGCCTGGATCTTCCCTGGCAACAGCTTGAGGCCATGGTCTCTGCTCCTATTGCTTGTTACCAGGGAGAAGAGGCCAACTCCCACCTGGCTACAACCTCCTCTGAGTGAGTTGTAGAGAGCATAAAGGCCCCTCCCAAGCCTCCTTTTCTCCAGACTAAACACCCCCATCTCCCTCACCTGCTCCTTATAAGACTTACTTTCTAAACTCTTCCCCAGTTCCTTTCTTGCAGTGAGGGCCCCAGAACTGGACGCAGGGTTCAAGGTGTGGCACAGGGTTCACCAGTGCCAATTACAGAGGGTTATCACTTCCTTGGTCCTGCTGGCAGCACAGTTTCTGATACACTCCTGGATGCCATTGGCCTTCTTGGCCACCTGGGCACACCTGGGCTCATGTTCAGCTGCTGTCAGCCAGCACTCCCAGATTTTTTTCCCACTAGGCCACCTTCCAGTCATTCTGCTCTTTGTGGTAATGCTGCAGGGACTTCTTATTATCACCAAACTGCATTTTATTATGTCTGGAAATATTTAATGTTTTTCTTTAATTGGTATAATCTGGAGTTATTTGAACCTCAGCTTTTATGTTTTAAGAGAGTGTATTTCTAAACTGGCTGATAAGCTTGCAGACATTTTCAGCATGTGCCATTAGACCTTGGAAGTCAGATGGAGCCGTAAAGAAACTGTGGTATGTGCACACGTGTGTGTAAGGTTTTTACAATAAATGGAGTTTGTCTCCTGGAACAGAAAAGTAAACTCTGCATTGGTGCTGAGTGGTGTAGTTGCAGTTCTCTGCCTTTGTGTGGAAAAGTCAGCAGGATCTGCAGCACTCCTTGGAATCCATGTGGATACTGTGGACTCCTCTGACTCCTGCTCAGGGATTCTCACTTGAAGGATTACAGGCAACTTCAATTCTGCTAAGATAATTTTGCTGTTTCTTTGCTGAACTAATTTTCACAGTGACAAAAATACTCTTGCAAAAGTCACATTCTTTTCTGAGATTTGTCTTGGATTACTACAATGATATGCAACATATTAAAAGGATTTGCCTCATCTTGTGATTGGCCTCCATCCTGGCCAACAAAGCAGGGATTGAGCTTGGTTCTCTAGAATTAACAACTGAGCTTCAGGCTCTAGCAAGCCCATGGTCTCTGGCAGGGCACAAAGGCGTTTGGTAACAAACGCTGACCTGAGGTTATGCCATGACACTTTGTTTCCTCCTTCCCCCACAGGTTTGCTCCTTAGATATTCCGCTGTATTTTCATGGAATGATGTTCTGGGGTATCATCTGTGACAGCTGGGGTTGCTGGAGTAGGGGAATGGTTCATTTCAGAGGTGTTTGGTTTCTAGGGTTTAAGGACATACACGAGGTCAATCTGTCAATCAGCAGAAGAAGAGAACACCACTGCAATAGTGCTGCCCTGCAGAATTGCAGTTGGAGCACCTCTGGGATTCAGTTTCTTGGCCCCTTCTGTTGCTTTACCTCGGGCAAATTACTACATCTCCATCTCTAGCCTCACACACCAGAACACTTGGCATAGGCCCCATAAATCTTCTGAGCTGTCTACCTTCTGAAGGCATATCCCTCGTGCGGTAAAATTAGGAAGTGATCATCATGGATCATAAATCCATTGGCCTTGGCTGTGTGTCTAACTTGTATCCAAAGTTGGATGCTGAGAGCTCAGTTTCATGGTACACAGGGGCGTGGGTTCACTGCACTTTTCAGCTGCAAGAAGTACATGCAGATTTCTCTGGGTCATATTCTTCTTTGTCCTAGTACAGTTTGCTCTATAATCTCCCAGCCTCATTTTGTCTGTTTGTAAAATCCAATGTGTACCTATTTATCTGTGGAATGCACTGGATAGACCTAGATAGAGAAGCAAGTAATGTTCTCTATTTTACTCACCTCCAGGGGCCTAGAAGAGTTAATGTCTGCACAATGCCTTAGCAAGTGTAAAAGTGCTTGGCTTCATTATATATTTATTAATGTGCAAGAAAACTACACAAAATAATAAAACATGCAATGTACCTAAAATTGACTGTGGGCAGAGGAAAGATCTTCAATCTAACCTTAAAACATAATGCAAGTCATGTGAATGAATAGAGGTAGGTGTGTTTCCCACCCAATCCAGCACAAATGGGAAAGGGTCCTATATTTGGAAATAGCACAGGGCCCAGAGGGGGCTGTGTCTAGATGAGAATTCCCATGTGGAGACAGAGATACGAATTAAATTAGAACGGATATTAGAGCTCTGGGCCAGATTCATACTCTCACTGCAGCAAAGTAAACCAGAGGAGCACCAGCAAATCACGGATGTAACGCCAGCGTGAGTGAGAGGAGAATCAATCCACAGGTAATAAGGGCAGCATCAGTGCCTGCCTAGGGTTTCATCCTGTGCTTTGTCCTAATTATGAGCAGTTTAACGGCATGCTAAAATACAAAACAGATTTATGAGCCATTGCCATCTCCCTCTGCATTGTTATACAGCTGACTCAACAGTACTTTTGCTCCTTGGCTAGAAGGTCAGCTTAGGTTTTAGTAAGCTAAGGCTGAGGCTTGAACTCAGAGGCTCACTGCCTTCCCGAATGCTGCTGCTAGAATAAATGCTAAACTGAAATCCCATCTGCTCTCTTCATGTCCTGTCCAGATGGATATTTAAGATCCCACAGCACACCTTGAATAGAGGGTAACTCTAAATATCTAGCCAATAGTCTTCCTTCATTGAAATAGACCAGTTTGTATTTGAAGTCAGCAGAATTACTTCTATTTTTTTCCCTTGGAAAATCAGTATATTTTCAGACTGGAAATACTGAACCTAAGATGGGAAAGGAGTAATGTGTAAAATGAAAGAGGCAGTGTTGATCATTGAAGAAAATAAGGCCAAAGACTGTGGTGAGATTACTGTGGGCTATTGCTTGAAATGTATTCATTAAGTGCAGTGTACCTGTAACACTGCATTGCCTTTTGGGGAAAGAAAATGAAACGATGCACAAAGCAGATGATGAGCCACAAGGTTTCCTGGATTCCCTCCTCAGTGTTGCCCCTAATAGACTGTAGGCAAGTTCTTTCATCTCTCTGTGTCTCAGTTTCATGGCCTGTAAAGAGCAATAGTAATAATTTGCTGTTTTTCAGCCTGGCTATGAAACTTGACCTGTCACAGTTAACAAAGTGTTTTGACATTCCTGTGGAAAGAGGAATGGATTCAGCTGCACCTTCCCTCAGAGCTGCTGATTGCCACAAAGTAGAAGGATGTCTCAAGAGAAAGATCACATAATACTTCTCTTGTTTCTTATATATCTCCTCACCTCCACACCAAGAAAGCAGTTCTGGTTTAGACTGTTATTTTTATGCTTGGCTAAAAAATCACAATCACTTTCTAGCAAAGCTTTATGGTTCAACTTTCTTCATCAATGTGTGCAGCTTTTTCCTTAGTAGACACTTGACTTTCAGAGGAATGCTGCAGATTTGCTTTGCTCTCTGTTTTCATTGCAGCAGCTTTTCTCAGAGCAAAATTCTCACTTGCCTTAAGCAGGAGTTTTCTTGAAGAGTTAAGTCAAGACCCTGGCACTAGCCCATCTGAGAGGATCATGCTCACACTCCTCTGAGAAGGGAGGCCATGACATGCTGGTTACTGCATTAGCAGTAATTTGTGCCTTGGATCAGTAAGTTCTTTAGTGAATTTCTCAGCTTCCATCAGAGAAGATGCCGGTTGAATACGACTGACAGAATAACTTTTGCCCCTTACATTATCCATATATTGTCATGGAGATACTTCAGAGTGGTGACAGTAAAACAACTTGGTGATTAGATTTTCTCAGTTTTTCTACATGTTGGGATACAGGCATGAAGTCAGGGTGCAGGTAGAAGAGCCTCTTTCTTTGCTTGTGACATCAAGTGTGCACCACAGTGTATGATACCTCCAAGAGACTTGAATCCACATCTATCCCAAAGCCTTTTCTTCTATTCAAAATATGCTGTTATTTTAGGGACAATGATGTGACCATGACATCCAGAGCCCTCTGGATCCAAGGCCTGAAATCTCAGGTGTCTGCTGGCCCCTGGTCTGGCTGATAGACTCTAGCATGCCTGCTTCTCTTGGCATCAGCACCTCCCTGCTCAGTGCCAAAGCTGCAGTTCTGTAAACAGATCTCATCCTGGCATATATTATATTGCCATACAGGCAACACTGTTCTAACTGATTAATAACAAGCAGCTTGATAGGATTTGGAGAGACACTGGAGTAATTAGTAAGATAAGGGCAGGTTTCTTTGTGCTGCACTTTCACGGATGACAAAAGCTTTCCCCCTGAAGAGTTTAACTGATAAATCTGTATATAATAATAATATTAATAATAAAAGGTTTTTGCTAAAATGCAAGCTAAATATTCCTTTAGGGAACAAGAGGAAAGGAAATGTTCATGTCCTGGTACTGATTGGAGGCCAGGAGAAAGGAAGAGGAGAGGGATCTGTTAGGAAAGAATCTGCTTTTCCTTCTCTGCTGACAGCAAGGTTTGGGATTTCATCTCCAAACAGGTAGCATGGTTCATCTTGGCTGGGCTGGCTGTTCAGTTCTTGGAGCCTAGGCTGTCTGTGCATCACCAGGGCACAATGTGCTGATTTCCTCTGGCAAGACAGTGAGGTGAATTGTTGTTCTAAATTGAGCCCTTCTCTGCCCTTCCATGGAGTCACTCCTATTTATACTGATCTGGGGATCAACAACGTACAGACTCTGTGGGGCACGTTCAAGCATCCACGCAGCTGGCAGTGGGATCATAAATACTGAATATTTCTTATTCATCTTCTCAGCAGGCATAGTTTCTGTTAGCTGCAGTGCGAAATTTTGAGTGTGGATTTGACTCATACAGGATAAGTGACCAGGTATAAAAATTAAAGAAAATAAAAGGGAAAACTAAAAGGCTACAAACATTGCTGAAGTGACAAGTGTTCATTTACTGAAAACATCTTTTAATATTGCTGGAACTTTTAAAATAATCTAATTTATATGGAGCATTCCTCGCTAATTGAAGCTGTCTCTTTTTTTATTAAATAGAAAGGTTACAAAAAGTATATTGACATTTTGAAAGTGATTCTTCTCAGGAGAACATTGACTGTTATGAATAGGATTTCACATGATGCAAGCCCCTAAATGCCTACAGTGATATGAGGGAACCTGCAGATTCTTGTAATTGTAAATGCAATAGGCAAGGCTTTGGGCTATTGCATCTCCTTTCTGGAGATCATTGTTGTTAAGCTCAAAGTGTTGTTTAGCCCTTGGTGTTCTCATTTATTTCCACAGCTTTTTCTGAAAGCACGAGTTTGAAAAATGGAAGTCTTTCAAGAATAATCACTCTCTAAACACTTAATGCTGCTGTGACAGCACTGTCTATCACTCAAGATTTAACTTTGGAAATCCACATAACAGAGAGGAAAAAAACCTTTTCCAATTAGTCGAGACTGGAGGCAGATTAGTTCTTGACTGCTGCATTGAGGGATGCCAGGGTGTGTATTAATGGACCACAGGAGATGACTTCTGACCATAATTCTGACTGGGTGGCACATAAAATGGCAACAGCAGCTCTGCCACCAAGAGATGCAGGACCTGCCAGTTAATGTGAGCTACCCTTGGGTGTATCTCATAGTTCTTAGTGATCTACAAACCTGTCAAGTGCAAAATATGTCATCCTCAGTCTGTTATATGGATGGGGAGGTTGAGGTGTGGAAAGGCTAATAGATTGCCCAAGGTCATGCCATTCTTTTGGCAGACCTCAGAATAGCACCAATGCCTCTGTCTCTACTTTTATGGACATGTGCATGTGTTCAGGTCTCAGCCACAGTCTGCTGGACAAACTTTTCCTCTTTTTTTAATCTTTGAGACCTAATTGACACACATCTTCATGATCAGTGGTGCTGCAGAATTAACAGCCTTTAAAACCTTTTGTAGTGTAATTTTCTTCATTAGAGCAAAGAGATGGTTTTCCCCAGTCAGCAAGAATTTGATGTTTAGATCCACAGTGTAGCAAGGCTTATAGCAGTTCTTGTATCAAGGGTTTAATGTTGCTTTGTTCAGATCTGCAGCACAGATTTCTATCACTTCAGCTAACAGGGTACATTGTTATACTGCTATATGTCATGAGATCCTGACATTAAAGGATGCCGAATAAAGAAATAACCAGATGCACAGTGTCAGGAAGTTTTTTAATTCTAGCAGGTTACAGATTATGCAGGAGGGGTGGGCTCAGTTTCAAGTCTCTGCTGCAGTTCCCTTCCTCTTGGTCAGTTGTTTCTCTTCCTGAGCTTTCACTCTCTACCCCCCAGATTTTCTCTCGGTCTCTTTTTTTCACTCATTCCATCAACAAGCAAAATGTCATCAGTTCCAACTCACTCTTCCAAAATTCCATCTCCTTTCCTTTTAGTTTATAATCACCCTGTGCTGTCTTTCCCTCAGAGCCTTCTTTTGATCCTACAAACCCTGTTTTCTGCCATCCGCTTGGCCCATAATCTGACTTCTTCCCTCTGCTCTCCCTGCTAGTCCTGGGACTCTTCCTCCCGCCCTCTTTGTGCCTTTTTATTTCCTCACTCTAATTTTGGTCCCTTCTATTACCTTACTATATTTTTTCCCAAAGATGACAAAAGATTCACAATGTCATATGTGGGACAGAGCTGAGCAACCATAATGGTGGGCATTGCTACCAGTAATACATATTAATATATTATTTAGGCATAAAAATATTCTTTCAGAAGAATTAGATCTAAAGATTATGGGACATTAAATAACAGAAAAATTGAATCTGATGATAGGGAAATAGAAGATGGATTGAGTAAGAGGCAAATGCTGTAGGGGAAAAAACAAATAACTAAGACAAAAATAAATCACAGCATGATGCAGGCAGATTGGATGCCATCCTTGTGCAGTCCTATCCAACCCATCAAAAGAACAATATTCTGAGCCCTTTCTTATTGAACAGGCATACATTATTTGTTTTATCCCAGAAAATGCTTCTAATTTCTCTGTGACTACTGTACTGTGATTTTAGAGGGTTATTTTTTACTTTACTGTTATGTGGTCAAATGACCTAAAGAACAAGATGTGGTCTGGCCAAAAGACTGGGTTCTGGGAACTCTCTAATCCAGGTCTGGTACAGACTCTTGTTGCATCCTGGGCTGATCACTCAGTGTCAATGTGCTCAGCTTCTTCACTGTTCTGAGGCAGAGACAGCAGTGCTGATCACACTGCTGCAGGAGGGTGTTGCACCAGGACTCATCTATGTTAAGTGGGATGACACTCTAGCTGTGGCTTCTCCTGCTGATTTTGATAGGAAAGGTAGTTAGTTATATTTTGCACCTCCGCTGGCTTCCAAGAAACTATTGCACTGCTGAGCAAAGATGAGCCTGCAGTCACTGTACCTACTGTGTTGCTTTTTTTAGGACTACTACATTAGAGCTGTGGTGACCAGACAAAAAATAGGGCAGAGCTGAACCATTCCAGGGAAAAGAAGCATCACAGAGAAGATAACAGCTAAGCAAAGCAGAGATTCTAGCTTTGGTATGTCTCTAAAACTAATGTTTTAACTACTCAGCCACATTCCCATGCACTTTGAAGCCTCTTTTTCTTAGGAATGCAAGAAGAGGATTGAATCAAATTATTTCTGTCAGTAGGGGAGTATAATCCACTAGGGCAGTGATACTCTGGGTTTGTATGTTGGGGAGTTTTTTTTTACTGAAGTCATAAGCAGTTTTATACTCAGGAAAGATGTGGGCAATACACTTTGGATAGTTCACTGAATGGGTATAAATAACATAAACTGCACATGTTCTGCTTATATAAAAATAGAGACCAACTCAGCTGCACAAGGACCTGGTCTGTGTGCTTTCCTTCGTTCTTTGTAGAAAATATCAGTAAGGATAGCAGATAATTTAGATATGAATTCTGATTACTGCAGATTGGACAACAGTGTGTATCATACAAACCCATTGAGACAGTGCAGTTTTCATCAAATTGTTTGCAGGTGAATCTGATGAGAGTGAACAGAAACATGCAGGTATTTTTACTCATCCCTGAGAAGGGGAACCCCTCTTATTTAAATAACCAGTTTTACATCTTTAGTAGAACTTATACAGGCCTTTAGTACTGCAGTCTCTCATTTTGCTCTCCAGTATTTGCCTACTTCTTTTTGCTTCAAGTTACTACATCAGATTTAATTGAAACAGTCTGTGGGCAGAGCATTGGGCATTGAAGCATCTTCAGGTTGGTTCTCACTATAAAAAGGAACAGTCTCCTTTACAGTGCCAGGAATGCACACAGAAGTAGCAGACTAACACTCCTTCAATGCCAAGTAGAATAAAAGAAGAGCACATTTGCTAAGAAAATAAACTCTAATAAATACTGAAGGAATAAAAGTATAGTCTAAGGTTAGATTAGAACATTAATAGTTGAGCAGTGTGGATCCTATTAACAACATTTTATGGTAGATATTATGTATGTCATAATTTCAGCTGATTATAAATACTGGCTTCTTTTACCTAAGAAAACTGCTGTCCAAAACTACTCTGTCCAAGCCATCATTAAAAAAGTCTCAGTTAGAGCAAGTGACTGGAGAAGATTAGGTTTAGACATGATTATTCCTGCTTTGGGGTGAGGGAATACACCAGATGTCCCAAGTTCTCTTCCAGTTTTGCTTTTCAAGACTCAAGATTTCAGTAATGTCAGTGACTTTACAGTGGGAACTTCCTTGAGTTTTTACAGCAGTGAAGATTGCATAATATTATTTACATTTCCTTGGTATATATAAGAAGCTAAATCAAGTAATATCATGAAGCCTAGCTATACAAATAATGTTAGAGCTCTGAATTTCACCTGCTTGTGTTAAAAATGACAAATCCCCATTTCTTCATGTTTACCTTCTGGGTTATGAAACTAACCAGTTCACATGACTTCATGGGAGCCCTGAATATAATGAAATTCTATTTTTCCCTGAGTTTCTAGATACCTCAATAAATACAACAAAAATTGCCACTACTGTTGGTGTGTAAAGCAAACCTCCTGAGATCCATGCCAGTGAAGTGGTAAGGAGATGTAAGTTTTTCTATCTAACATCTACCAAAATGACTGTGAGGGTTTTGGCACATCAAACTTCCCTTCACAATTTATCAAGTGGTCAGAACACAGTGATCTCTGCATTTCTGTGGAAGTATTCTGAGCACTCATCTGACAGGTTTAAGGCAGATTTTCTTATGACAGTATTCCCCTAGGAAGGCAGTAAAACCAGAGAGGTATGAATCCCAAAGCCAAAGTATATTTATCCATCACTGTAGCAGTTTTTAACCCTGCCAAGAGAGGTGGCCCAGAAGAGTGACATGAGAGTGACCCTCTAGCTAAGATCTTTCTCATGTCATTCCTCCATGTGCTTTCCAAATGCACACATTTATTTTCTTCAGGCTTTCAAATCCCAGGATGCAAGCACTAAAGGTCTCCCTGCCTCCTGCCAAGCCTTGTCCATACCCATCTCCCAGAGGGCTGCGTCCATGCAGGCCATGTTCCTGTAGGAAGCCCTTGACTAACTAATACAATAATTGCCAAAGAACAGATAATTTCCCAACAGTTCAAGAGAGAGCGAGCAGTAATGACACCTGTTAATTACTGCTTGAGTAGAGTTTTGTCAGGGAAGTAGGAGAGAAGGAAACTGATTGGTCTGAGCTAATTTGCAGACAGAGGCCAACTGCTGTCTGTGGGCTGTGCACAGGTCACAGAGCTCTGGAATGAGATGTCCTCATGTCCTCATGTCCCTGGAGAGAACGCCAATGTGAGTTTTGCACCTTAACCTCAGCCTGCCAAGTCACATCCAGAGAGACAATGCTTTTTTGTGTCTTTGATTTTTTTCAGAATGAGCATCCCCACCCAGCAAATCTCTTTTCTCCAGCATTGCTGCTCACACAGCTGCAGCAGAGCAGAGTGTTGCCTGCTCTTGTCAGCCATTCATAAATGTAGAATTGTGCAAGTACAGTTAATTGATAAAAACCCAGTAAGTGAGAATATGCAGAAAGATGCCATAGCCCTGTTGCAGGGAATCTGTGGGAAGTTCATTGGTGCAAGAAAGATCAATGTCTGAGAGGCAGAAACTGAGTAAAGTTGTCTTAAGGAGGATGATGATGCTGACTAAACAAATAAGCTACAAACGTGCACAGTGGAGGAAGGTGTCACTGGCTTTTCATTGTTGTTGTTCAGTAACACCATCTGGGATCAGGATGCCCTGAACTCAGCTCTGCGGGCTGTCCTTGCCCTGATGAATTTACAAGCTGAGAAATCAGGTTCATGCTGACTATGTTTAAAAAATGTGGACCTAATAAATTACCAGGTTCAAATAATTTGCATTCCAGTGGGGTAAAAGAGCTCCCATTTCTCTGGATGCTGGTACCAAATTCTTCCTTCCTGCAATATCCATAATGGGCATAAGCCCAGTCTCTTTGTGCCATATACAAAAGAATATTTCCATTTCTAGAGTGACAGCAGAATTTTTTATATCATCAGACCTTTTAACAAGACTTCTGCTAGTTCTTTCTCATGGCTCCTAACTGTGCTAATAAGCACATTGTGTGAAATTCACACAATATTTTTAAGGGCACAGTAGATGAGGAGCACCAGACCAGCCAGTGTGAGTGTGAAGTTTTGTTGTTTGCAACTTTTTTGTGTCAGAAAACATCTCATGTGAAACCAGCTTTAAAAAAAATCAAAACCAAAATTTACCAACCATGTAAGAATCACACATTTAGTTTACTTTCAATATTTGACAAAATTATGAGGACTGACTAATCAATAGGACCATGGTTTCAAAGCAGGGTGGCAGCATTCACTAAATACAAACATTCTTGACTTCCACTCCTCTGAGATGAGAGCTGAGCCCTGTGGAGCCCATTATAAAAGACAGTTTGATGGAATAGGTTGAAATAGCAAGATTTATAAATAAAACAGAATCAAGACAACTGTACATAAAACAGCCAAGACCAAACTAACCTAATTGCTCCCTATGGTGAGGTCAGTTAGAGAACTGATAAAATGAATGTGGATGACATTTCTATCTGTTTAGGCTTTTGAAAGCTGCTGATAAAAATCCCCTTTCAAAAGGTTGGACTCTTTGGCTGCTCAAGAAGGTCCTTGTGTGTTGAACAGAGATGAGCAATGAGGAGGTTGTTCTTGTGGCCACCAGGTTCTTACAGGGGTAGGTCACTTGGCAAGACCCTCAGCACAGTTTCCCAGCTCCCCAGTGACTGAAGAGCAAGGCTGCATGCAAAGGAACAATGGGTTTTCTGATACTTATATCAAAAATACTGCTACCTTCAAAGAACCTGCTAGACAATTCCTTCAAAAAGCATTACATATGTGAGGGGAATAGGCTAGAAAATGATTGATGGGGGGTAAAATAGGAAAAAGTGAAGTAGAATCCTTGAAAATCCTGAGGTCACAGAGCTGGCAGTGTTTAGAGTGTTCCAGCTCTCTCTGGGGCTTGGGATTCTTGTTGGCAGGAACTAGAACAGCTCAAGAAAACAAGAAAACATATTTATAGAAATTTTCAGCCATGTTGTTGTGAAGCCTAATCTTAGCATGGTGTGCAACCTTTCACACTCACTTTGGTTCAATGATTGAGAAAACTTGGGAATTGAGAGGAAAAGGAAAATTTTGCCCTGGCTAAGAGGGCATGTGCAAACACCCATGTGCCACTTGAGTCTGGGGCACCAGCTTTTGTCTCATTGGTGGCTTCTGCTGGCATTTTTGTCTTGTAGCCAGGGGCAGAGTATAGGAATGTGCATACAACTCAGATATGGAGGGGTTTGTTTAGTCTACATAACCTTTAATTTGGAGTAAGAGCATGCATGCACAGCATTGAACAAGAATGTCTGCCTTCTAACCCGCTCCATACTTATACAAGACACAAACCTGGGTAACATTTAGGAACAGATCAGTGTTTCTGATATATCAGTGTCTCTGTAGAGCTGCCAGATGAGACTGGGATGTAGCAGACCTCTAGTTCATTTCCAGATGGCTAAAATATCTTCTCAGATGGAATTGACTTTCATAGCAAAATTAATCTGGTCTGGTTTCAGAGCAGTATATCTTAAAGGTGTACAGGTTTTCTACTAGCCTTTGAATCATCCAGTCCCCCCAAAAGGGAACTTTATTGCCACTGCAGCATCTGCTGTATAATATTTACATTCAGAGCTTCCTGTGTGAAGCTCTGGATGGATGTGATTGCTGAATGTGTTGGGAAAAGGACAGTTTACTGCCTGGGTTTTATTTCTAGCTATTTAGTATTTCTATGCAAGGAGCTTATATGCCATGTTGTAAATGGCTGGTTTTCTTGTATGATGTCTCTTTTTTTTTCTCATTCTCTTAATGGGCTTCTTGCTGAAACTGACGTTTCAGCAGCATTCCCATTATTAGTTATGATGCCAGTAAATGGAGGTCTCAGTAGTGGGTGAAATTTAAATTAGGTTTGAAGAGCATTCAAATAATTCAACGCTTTACTTTCATTTGGTAGTTCAGCTTGCACAGTGTATGATTTAGTTATTCACATTTTAGTTACTGTGTTGATGTTGTTTAGCAAAGACCCTGTTTTGCCTGGGACCTGACTACAGCTCTCAGGCAGCCTAATGTTGTTTACTGTAGCTAGCATGAAACTAATGTTTTGTTCTCTGAGATCCTGTTTGATGTTATAAGCCGAGTCACACTAGCTAGTGCAGGAATCATTTCCATTTTGCTTTATACTGCTCACATGACAAACAGCTAGCAATGGAAAAGGACCTATTTCTGAGCATAAATGATAGGTGTACTTTGCTCTGTTGGGAGTTTGTAGTAGTAGATTATCTCAGACAGGGCTTTACTTTTCTTTGCAAAGAGTTAACCTAAACTGCAGTGATTGATATGAAACAGGTACAGAAGACTAAGGAATCCAAATCTGTGTTGTGAAAGAAATCTGCAAAGTTTACAACTTTCCCTTAGACATCTTCAGTCATTCTATGAAAAATTCTGACTGGGAAGAAGTTTTCATAACTGAGCCATGTATGAATCTTGGTAAATATCTCCTAGTAAAGATAAGCTTGGTAGTAAATATTAGTCAGAATTGTCTAGAAGCACCAATAGTGTTAGCTTGTATTTCCAGATACTGACCGTAACTCTGCATTTATTTCATCAGCTGTTAAATGAAGACATAAATTCCCATTATCCCAGGCCAGCTTGGGACAAGTTCCATTTAGATACTGGCTTTATCAGATCCAGTCAGCTCCCATCAGTTCCACATCTGCCTTAGACATATGCCAGGGGTCTCATCCAAGACCCTGCACAGCCAAGGCAGCCAACACAGTCTGATGTCAGCTGGAAGCTGCAGCAGGCTCTGCTCCTCTGACTGGTGACCTGCATGAAGGAGCATGGAAGGTTCTTGTAAGGAGATGCCATCACAGCACCCTGTAGTGTCATCACATCACCTGGTGCTGGCATGGTGACATTAACTCATGACATGGCTGAGCAATGCCTGTTTATCAGTATCTCGGGACAATGTCTACTTATATCCATATGTAGACTGCATCCTTCTGCCAGGTTTGAGACTCACCTGGATAGAGATGTTAGATTATACACTCTGATGTACACATGGGAAGCACAGAATTAAAATAATTGAGCCCAAATGATTGCTCACCTTGGCATTCAATCCCATATATCTTCTTCTCCTATCTGAACAGAAGCTTGAAACAGAAAAATTAAATACCATGGGCCAAATTACTCTTTTATGAATATGTAAATCAGAATGAATTCCAGTGAATTCAGCAATAGGTAAATCATCTGTCTGCAAGAGCAAAATCCCACTCCAGAAACATTGCAAAGATAGTTTTTAACCTTTACATTAGCACAAAGGATATCCCAAGCTATTAATAGGATGCATTTCATTTTTGCCCAATAGCCTAATTAAGAGCTAACTCATACTTGAGGAGAAAGGGAAGCAATTTGATTTACAGTACCTCATGTGATTAAATCACCAGGGAAGAGAAAAAAGGATTTGAGATGGAAGGGGGGAGTTTTAAAGCATATAATTTGTGAAGACTGGAATCTCTTTCTTCTTACAACCCTTTTGCCCCTGTGTTCATAGCTTAAAGAGGATTCACTGACTTTTATTTATTTGCCTAAACTACTGATTTTTCATCTTGCAGGGTGGCTTCAAAATCCAATGTGAACTTTTTAAGGCACCTAATGATCCATTCTATTATCCCCCAGGACAACGCTAGTTCCAGTGATTTCATGGGGAACTGATTCGGAAAATACCCTTTTTCTCTCTTGCAGTCTCCCAGGCCCTTGAATCATGTTGATATCTGGATTCCTCTTTTCTTTGCAACACTATGGTGGTAGCCATAGTCAGCAAACAGACCTGGGGTGAGGGTTGATTGAGGGAGCAGATTCACACTGCATGTAGCCCAAGCAAGGTACCTGGGGAACAGCTCAATTTCTGTGCCAAAGATGAGACCTCTTTGTCAGGTAGTTCTAAAAGCAGTTCAGATGCACAAGATTCCTGCCCTTCTATCTAAGCATATAATACTGCCATTTTTTGAAAAAACCCTCCTTATTGATTTTCATTTTGTGATAAACACACTTACAAACTTTGATAGACTTGAGAAACTGTAAGCCAATACCAACAGAAAGTATCACGGGGCTTATAAAAGAGAGTGTTCCCAGACATTGTGGTTGAACTAATAAAGAGGCAATTCAGGATATAATAAAGCTTTTTAAACTTTGGCCATCAACTTTGGCCAGAAGTTTCACATACGTGAACTTCCATCTGTGAATCATGCATGTGATGACAGTAATGTTTTCAATCTGTGCATCTCAGTGCTTTGGAGGTGTCTAAACATTTTACTGACTGGAAAATTGTGGCACTATGTAACCAAGGGATTTGCCTAAGGAAAGGCAGATAATTTCTGATATAATTAGGGCTAGAAATAAAGTCTCCTGATACTCCTAGCTTAACCATTAGACCTATTATCTCTCATAGCCTAGTGTAGAGAAAATAATCATAGCAGAACTGCAACACCCATTCTTCCTAAAAGAGCACTTCCAGAGCCTAATTTTATTCTTCACCTATCTGGAGTGTCTCTTCCAGTTCCTTCTCTAAAGGATTAAGGATGGAATGAAAATTGAGATCCTTTCTCTTTTTTAAATCCTGTCTTTCTCCCCTCCATTGCAGTACCAGCCAAAGGGAGCTCAGGCTGGTTTGAAGGCAAAAATACGCCAATCACACTGAAAACTCCACTCAGCTTCCCTGAACCCCAGGCAGGAATGATCTGGCACATGGCACGTGAAAATAGTCTGGATACTACAAAAAAGATTGCTACCAGAACAGAAAACCCTACAGTTTTCACTAAACTATTAATCTGGCTAGAGACTTGTTGGAAAAGAAAGAAAAAAATTAGCTGTCTAAAGGAAAGTAGTAAATATATTCTCACCTGAATGCTTATTTTTTGTTTCAAATTTTTCCACGTCCATGACCTTTCCTTATATTGCCAGCATCATTACTTAAATTTGCCTGTGTCCAGCACGCAGGCTCTCCCGTCAGTTTGATGCATAGACCATGTTATGGCTGGTTGTGGGTGGTAGGAGCACTTGAGAGGGAAGATGTGATTGGGCTGTGCTTGTTTTGGAGTGAATATGACTTGGGTGCTCTGCTTTCAGTGATGGGGTGACACCCAGCAAAAGGTGGAATGTGTTTAGGGGCTAGAAAAGTAGCTGGGGTGATTAAATGCAGAATACATTCACCATTGTGTGTTGATAACCTGAGATCATGTTATGTGTTTGGATTTATCATTCCTCTTTTATGCTCCCCTTGCCCAGGACACAGGGGGAGGGCCTGATCCACTACTGTTTTCGCTGCCCCTTTTTGCTACACTTGACACTTCTGTCCTGCCAAGCACTTGCTACATTAAGCCTATGGGCATGGATGAATCATGAGCTACCTTGGCCGTAATTCCAGGAGCTGTGGAATATGCCTGTCTTCTGGAAAAATGTCACAGCCACCCACAGCCCATGGAAGAATTAACCTTGGGAGATGCATAGAATTGCCTTAGAGACATGTGCAGTGCATCTCCTCCAGCTGTAATAACGTCCAGCATCTTCAGAGAACACATCTTCTGGGAAGCACCTCTTTGTGGGCTCCCTGCCCACATTTCAAGGTGTGCTTCAGAGATGATCTGACCAGTTTTTAGTATTCTCCTTGGAATATTAACATGGAACATCATGGCAATATGTTGTAGCTGCACACACTATGATTCACCATCCTTTAGCTTGGAAGTAGGGTGCTCCTCAATTTCTTTTTGATTTTTCAGTGTTTGCTGCAGCTGCCTGCTTTTGCTCTAACGCTAACTGGGATTAACAGGCCAGAGATATTTTCCTGTCATTTTGGAATAGCCTGATTGGTAGCACTGAGAAGATCAAAATGACACAAGAGACAGAGACTCTTGCTTTAAGGGAGTATTTCAGATGCGGGAACAGAGAGGAGGGGAGAAACAGAACACTGGTGAGGAGAGAGAAAAAAGGAGAGAGAATTTGGCTTGGTAGAATCAGGGAGACTGAAGGAAAGATCATGAGGATTTGAGGAAAGACAGCGCTGTCACCCCATCTTTGGACTAAAGAGCTCAATAGGCCAGGTAAGGAAAGAGAAAGACAAGTAATTGGATGGAGGTGAGAAAACAGAAAGAAAACTGAGTAATTGGATGGAGGATGCAGAGGGTGAGGATACACCTGCAGAGGCAAAATAAAAAGAATAAGAAAAAAGTATCTTAAACCACAAAGGAATTCACAAAGTTTCATTTATATCACAATACCAGGAGGATTATACTGCTTTGACTTCTACAGAATAAGCAGCATGATAGATTTGGATCATTCAAACACTGGATGTTTAGGGGCCACCTGCATGTGGCCAGAAAAGGCAGCCATAGCCACGTTAGAATGTGTCACTGGTACTAAAATATGCATGGTGAGAAAGAAAGCAAGCTGGCTTGTGCATAGGGAACAGCTGTGCAGAAACTGTCTTTGTAGCACTATAGAGAACCACCAAGACCTCTGTTTGGGAATGCAAAGAGTTTGCTTTGTAAACCCAGGAACAGAGGCATGTTCTGATTTAGGGCTACTGCAGTTCTGCCTTGATGCTTACCACTTCTACCTCGAGGGGAAAAAAACAAGTGCCAGAATGATTTAAAGACAGAATATCAACCCACACTGCTGCAGGCCTGCTTTCCACATTTTGTTGCTTTTATAGTTTTAGCTCTTGTTCCAAAAGAAGGACTTCTCTGTGTGTATGTCTGTGTTGTGTTTCCTTCCAAAATTCACATGCACAATTGATGACTGAAATTCTTAAGAAAGATATTAGTAGAAATTTTTGGAATTTTGTGAAGTATACCACCTCTTACCTTCCCCCCACCAAAAAGCGCACTTTGTAGGGAAAATTTGCTTGTCTAGCTAGATTTTTTTCTGTTGCTTTTCTTTCAGCCAATTTTATTCCAGCCAAATGCAGAAGGGGGAAGACAATCTGGAATATGAGGCACACCTCCTCAGAACTGGGAGACCTTTGTACAGCCCTTCCTTTGTTACCAATGTTTGATGTTAGGAGGATTGCGTTAGGTGCCCCACATCTCAGTTTCCCAACTGTAACGTGGGAATTGCACTTCATGTTATCTCGGAAGTGGTGGGAAGATAAATCTGTTAGAGATGTGAGAGCTCAGACGTTATGGTGTGGAGATGAACGTTAGGCAAATTTGCAAACTGGAGGCCTCCAGATCCCTCTTCGTGGAGTTTTTTTCAGACCCATATCTGGCAAACAAGCATCACATCCACAACCCCAAGGGAGGAGACACAAGTCCAGATTTCTGAGTGGGTCTTTAAACCAATGTAGAAGTTTAGGATGAAGGCTGTAGTGTGGCAGTAAAAGAATTTGGCTTTATGGGCAAAGAAGCACAGAGCAGTGCCAATGTCTTTATTTGAAAAACTCCCTGAGACATTGCTAAAACAGATTTTCTGTAAAATCTGTTGCATTCACAACTACAGAATGTTATGATCTTTTATAGCTACTCAAATATAATAGAGGAATCCCAGGCTCAGACCTATAAAACCTTTTATAGAAAAGCCCTCCTTTACAGATTTCCTATGTATAATTCCTGCAAATTGGCAGCTATTTCTGTATCAATTAGGCTTTTAAACATTATGCAGGAATGTTGGTGATGCTGTTCTGAGTACATAGAGCCTATTTGATTATCAGATTATTATTTTTTTTCCCATAATTGAAATCTAATTAAAATATTGTTTGGGGAAAAAATTTGGAAACACATGGATGGAGTTTAAATAATTACCAGTCACAAGTTTAGTTCCAGAGCAAAGTGCTTTTTTTATAACGTACTTCTTTATTCTGTCTCCCAGCTATGTTGCAGCGTGCTCTTTGCTGTTTTACAAGCTGTAACCGACAATGATGGTCATTACTATTCATAGATTCATAGAATTTAAGATTGTAAAGGATGATAAGATGATCTAATCCGACCTCCTGCTTAGCAAAAACCAGACATTTCATCCAGTTACCCTTGTGTTGAGCCCACTAACTTGTGTTTGACAAAATTGGATCTTCCAGAGAGACATCTACTCTTGATGTGAGGAATTCAAAAGGCAAATAATTCCTGGATAGTCTTTCCAGTATTTAATCATCCTTACAGTTAGAAATTCCTCAGTTCTGTACCTTGTTTCTAATTTGAATTTTCTGGCTTTAAATTCAGGCCACTGGCTCTTGTAGTATGTCTTTTTCCACTAGATTAAGAAACCCTTTAAAAACCCCTGTGTTCTTGGGATAAAGGTACTTATATATCTAATCAACTACCTTTACCTCTTCTTCTGAATGTTATAATAAGAAAAATGTATTTACTTTGAAGAAGCATTTACAGGCCCCAATCACAGAGCGAGGCCCTGGGGAATTGACAGTTTTTAGGAAACCAGGGTTCACTCCTCCTGTGTCACAGATTTCTGGCATGTCCCTGGGCATGTCACTCAGCTCCTTTGTTTCATAGGTGCTCACCTCCAAGACAGAGCTATCATGAGTGTATATACACCACAAATACATATTCCTCCCCTGTAAAATGCTGTGGGAACAGTATTAATCTCTGTGCTGAGGACAGGAGAAGCACTTAATATGATGACAATCCTAAATCATTGTCCAACTAAACAGAAAAAGCCCCATTTCATGTTTAATATGGGTCAAGGTTGAGTATCTCCTGTACTGAACTCTAAAACAAGTGTTGATTCCTGTTGTGCATTAACCATGTTTTAAATTAAAGGAATAGTGAGTTGTGACTACATTAGGTAACTGAGTGCAATGCTGTGTGACCTGTTATGATGCTGACCTCAGCTATTTGACCCTCACTCTGTGTAGAAGTATCATTTGGATCCCCAGGATAAATGATCCAATGGCAGGTGACTTGGCTTGAGTTAAATTGGCTGACTGAATGAATGCTCACATTTTTATTTTTTGCCACACAAGGTCTACCTTCAGCACAGGTACAGGTAAAAGCCAGAAGAAAACTCTGTCTTCAGCTATCCCAGCAGCCTCCAAAGTGATTGTGGGCCTGGACTCCATTTTACAAGCCATTCATCAGCCCTTTGGCATTAAGGCTAGGTCTTTACAGAGCTGGAAAATTTTGCAGTCCTGGATTGGACTTTGCATCTTTGTAAAAATGGTAAAAAAAAAAAAGTTAAGTCAACAGGCAAATCTCAATTACAGTTCCAGAGTAGGCTTCCAGTCATGTCTAAGGCTTCTGTAATGTGAATATCACCCTAGATTAATTGTGAGACTTGCCAGTTTGACATGGTGTACATTTACTTCATAGACTCTCTAGAAAAGGTGTATAGTAAAAAGACATAGTAAAAAGACATAGTGCTGAAGGAAGTGATTCCAGTTGTGGACTCAGATCAAGCATTTGGCTTGGCAAAGTTTGGGGAAAGAACCTGTGTGCTTGTCCAAATGTACATTTTGTGGACTCTAATGTCAGGCCAGCAAAGGCCCTGAAACAAGGTGCCCTATGGAGACAGCTGGGAAAGGATTTTGGAATAGTATTTTAACCTTGTCCCTGTGCTGTTTCCCTTTCCTGTCCATATTAATATCCACAGAACAACTCTTTGCTCTTGCAGGTTTTTATTTGCTCTAGACCAAAAACTCTTGATGCTATTTCCTTGTTTCTTGGGCTTTTGAAAACACTGTGGCTTTCCATGACTTGTGGTAAGTGCAACAACTACTTATTGTGCTTTTACCAATGTTAAGTGTATTCTTTTCTCCTCTTTCTGAAACAATGACATCTGGCATCAAGCAACTGTACACATCATTAGCTGAGGAGCTCAGTGTTTAAGAACCTGGAATAAGAGCAAACCTCTGAAGTCAGGATGTGCATTAGCTGTTATCATTTGCTCACTCTTAATTACCTCTTCCCCTTATTTGTCTCTCTTTAATAGTATGCCAACAACATCTTCTAACTTCTCACTCAGCAACTGATTTTTTAAGACTATAGGTATCATTTATTCCCAAGCATTTACGTTTAGCCATGGGGTGTAAAACTGCACTTGCAATTACAAAACTGTGGATCTGAACTAATTCCATGAAAGGGCTTCAGGTTTAAATTGACAGATTTGTTCTGCTCACTGCCATTCATGTACCAAGCCAGGTGCTTGTGCCAATCTGCCTTAAGTTGAAGCTTGTGTCTGGGAATTGCTGACTGCCCTTCATGGGGAATCCTGTGCAGAGCTGTGCTGCCTTGGGCATGCTGCAATCTCAGCTGCCCCACAGAAATGCAGAAACAGAGGTGCTTCACCGTAAATTGCTAAGAGGGGCAGAGGAGTATCCTTGCTAATTCCTCTGGTTACTCGGGCTGCACAGAGGACTTGTGCTTTGCTAGGACAGTGTGGATCACTGTCCCTTTTCACCAAGGTACTGCATGAAAGCAGAGGCTGGGGAAGGCCAAACTTGGTGTACCCAAAAGTTGTAAGGAAAGAAACATGTCCATGAAGCAGTTGCTGACTGCAAAGGTTTGCATTTTTTCTGAGAAGTGATCAGTCAGGGAAGAGTTAAACTGACACCTTCTCTGGCATCTACCTGCATTTGCAAATAAATCAGCCATAAGAACAACTTAGACAGCCTCCTCCTACATGGCTTCTCCACTAAAAGACGTGGGAGAACGGCACTAGCACTGCCTGTTTTCCTGCAACCCTGTCGGTATTTCAGGTATTGTGCAGAATTTCACCAGGTCCTGTGCAGATTATGGTGCTTTCAGTGCAATGTTAGGCTGGTTCTGAGAACCTACACTGACATATCACAAGCTGCTTTGCTGGGGATGGCTTGAACTCCATGTTCAAGCCCACATTTGTGGCTTGGTGGTGCTTGGTACTGCAGGTTAGACAGTGTTTCAAACAGGCCACAGTGTAGCAGCACCTGCTGCAGAAAATGTGAGGGATAATATATGTAGCAAGGCTGTCTTCCCTGTCATTCTCAATAGAATACCAGCTGGAAGATGATTCCACTAATTTGCTTCTCTTCCTTTTGGGACAGCATTGATTTTGAAGTATTTTGCCATGTAAGGTCTTTATAATACATTGTTTATACCAGTTCTGGATGTGACTCTTCCCTATGCAGAGCTTGGAAATTAAACTTGCAGCATTTTTAGGTTGAGCAGTAAAAGGATACTGCTGATAAATCTGTATACATATGTGCCCCAGGAAAAGGGGCTTGTTTGGGAGGTGACAGGGTTAATCTAGCAGCACACAGGAGAGAAACAACACTTTTTTGTGCCACGTATCTTGACTTATTCCATGATTACGCCCCTTTATATTTAAGACTGTTTCCCATCAGTTTGCCACTAGCCAACCTACCCATGTATGGACTGCAGACACTGCAGCAATAAGTACTACACAGTCAAAAACATTTGAAATAGCAAAGCAAAACAACTTCATAGAACTAAACCAAAATGTCCATCTCAGCAGTACAGTACTGTTCTTTACAAACAAGGACATAGCAGGTAAGTCTTTACTGTTAACAAACCCAAACAGCCACATCTGAAAGTAATTGCTTGACATCTAGAGATCTGCTCCTACTGTAAGACCACAAGATCAAATACTGCTCTGAAGGTTATTGGTATCAAACAAAACAATTGTAAGGATTGTTATTGGTATCAAACCAAAACAACTGTAAGCATTGTGGAGAGCCACATCTCAAGGAAATAAATCACTCCTGCTGTTCCAAATGCGTTGGGTCGCTGTGCCTGCGATGGGAAGTTGCTCTGTTCACACACACAGCTCCAGCACAACAGGCTGGAGCATTCAGCACTGGGGCTGCTGCATACATGCCATGCATTTGCAATTGTGGAGCAGCCAGTTGCTGGATGCCAGGCATTTGGAAAAGCACTTGATAGCCGTGGCAATACACAGTTGTCTCCCTGAGCTTTTCTTACAGGACAGAGGATCAGATTGCATAATGCAGAAAAATCCCATTTTATAAAGGATGTCTGGCAATGGCAATGTTGCCTCATAGACACTGGCTCTCCTGTTGGAATGGGAACCAAAAGTCTGGAGCTGTAGGCTCATATCTAGAGTTAAATTGTATCTGTTAGACAGATGCTAACCCAGGTCCTCTGGGAAAGAAAGTAGGGATGTAACAGAGAACAGAATTTGTCTTTCAAGAGTTTGGAAAGCCAAATTCTACACAATGCAGAGTGTTTACTATCTGCTGCTGACTTTGCCAGCAAAGGACAAGCTGTTTATCCTATTGTCGCTCTGTTTCCCATGTATACACTAGAGATTATCCACTTACCACTGCTGAAACACACTTGGAGGTTGTAAATTGGAAACTTCTGGATGACAGGTCAGTAACTGTGATTTTTACTGTAACAGCCCATGCAAACCTGGACTAAACTGTGTGGCAGGTGCCACATCCTGAAATGCAGGATGAAAAACCTGCAAAAAAAGAGCATGTCCTGAAGAGTGTGCAAAGCATAGTTCTAGTCTGCATGTGGAACAGAAGCTAGAGAGGGAATACTGAAGTATTTGTTAATAATTTATTGAAGTATTAAATTACTGGGCATATTAATTTCTATGTTGAACATATCAGGTCAGGGTCTGATGTTTTTGCAAGTCCTATTTTCTGGTTCAGGAGTGGGTTTTACTGCAGAGTTCCAACATGAGTTGGGAAAATGATAGTGTTTTTCTACCTCTTTGAAAAAAGAATTGTTTCTGTGAAGCAGCTTGAGCTGGAGTCAGTGCATCAAATCCTTAATGTTCCATCACTGCTCTTCTCTGAAACTCATGGTGTGCCTGGATGTGACCACATGAGTTTAGATGGCAGTCTCAGTGGTCTGGGGGTACCCAGGAGTCTGAGTCTGGATCTGTGTAACTCCAAAATGTTTCCTTTACACAGGAGAAACAAAGGATGGAGGCAATTCCATCCATCAGCAGAAGAAAACTCCTTCTAAAAAGGAGGGCAGGGAGTGTTTCAGAGAAGCAGCTTCTCCCTATGAAAATCCTTCCCCCTTCCCAGGATGGAAGGCTTTTAAACCTCTGTGCTGCAATCCAGACTGCCAGGAGCTCCTGTCCTGCCACTGCTGTTACTGTGGGCAGGAGCAAGAAGCCTTTGCATCTTTAAGGCACTGATGCCTAATTTGTGGGGCTCTTCCTTGAGAGATCTGGCCAGATCTGGCAACCTTGCCAACATGACAGTTTTTTTGGAATTAAACAGAACAAGGTGGTGCTGCTTACACATTGCCTGGTTCCTGATTGTCCAGATTTAGGCTATCTGGGGAGGAGGGCATGTGAACAGTGCTCCCGCCTCTGCCTTTGCCAGCTGTTCCCTGCCTTGCCAGTGGCTGAACAGCTTGGGTTTGAGTTTCGGAAAGATGAAATTGTGCTGCAGCTATCTAGAAGACAGCGTTTCAAAATCCAGGCCTTCAAAAGTCTGGCTCAGAAACCCTGCCATTTTGGGGGCTATAGTTATTAATTCCGTTATTTTGAATTTGTAGTCGGCCCTCCTGTCACGCTCAGGAACGCTCCCCAAAGTCAGAAGGTGCTTTAAAAAGAATCATAGCTGCTATTATTATTATATCAAACATAACTGGAGATTCCCATATGCTGCCGTGCCTCCGGGAGGTGGCCCCGAAGGGGGACGCGGTACCCGGGCAGGAATGGCAGTGACAGAAGCGCGCGGAGGATGGGAAGGAGCCCCGTTGCTCGGGGCGGGGAGGACCCGCCGGCCGGGCAGTGCCCGGGGAGGGGGCAAACGGGGCCGGGGTGGGTGCACGGAGCCCGGCCGGGGCGCGGGATGGCGCGGCCGGGGCGCCCCAGCCCGGAGCGGAGCCGGGGGTGGCGGGACCGGCGGGGGGGCGCGGAGCCGGGCGCATGCGCTGCGGCGGCGGGGCGGTGGGGGCCGGGGCGGCGCGGGGGGCCGGAGGGAGGGAGGGAGCGGGCGGGGAGGAGGCTGGGCCGGGCCGGGCTGCCTATTTGAGGGAAAGTAGCGCTCGGCGGGTGCTCAGTGCCGGCCGCCGCGGAGAGGCAGCGGGCGAGCGGCTGCCGGTCGGTGCCCGCAGCCGGCGCGGCGCTGCCCCCCTGCCGAGGACTGCCGCGCTCGTCGCACGAGTGGCGGCGGGGGGAGCCGCCCCGCGGGGCCGCCTCTGCCCCTTCCCCGCCGCGCCGTTAATGGAAACATGGCGATGGCGGCTCCGACCGGCAGCGCGGCGCCCGTCGCCCCGGCCCTCTGCGGCCACCTGGCCCTGCTGCTGCTCCTCGCCGCCCCCGCCGCCCACGGCTACAGCTTCCCCCAGCAGCACACGTAAGTGCCGCCGCCCCGGCCGGTACCCCCCGCCCCGCGGCTCGGCCCGGCGCGGTGGCGCATCGCGGGGCCGCCCCGGGGCCTGCGGGGGAGCGGCGGCGGCGGGGCCGCGGCGGGCGCTGCCGGTGCCGGCGGCCGGCGCCGCGCTGAATGCGGGCGGGCGCGGGGGTCTCAGCCCGCTCCCCGCCGGAGCGGCGGGTTGAGGAACGGACCCAAAGTTGCTGGAAAGCACAAACTTCCCCGGCGGGTGCCGGTCCGCAGGGTGGCTGTCGGAGCCTTAATGTGGCGAGAGGGAGGAAAGACCAAAAAGGACTTATTCTCCAACCCCCCCATCCTCGTTTAAAGCACACAATATGGTACCCACAACCGGCCGTGCACACCGGAGTTTGAGCATAAACTAATAATAGCTGGATAGTTCCACAGGCTATCCGAGCTGGCGGGTCTTCCTCTCCCTCCCTCTGGAGCGACTAAAATTGACTGTAATCTACTGAAAGAGAGTCGGAAAGCAGCTCGTTTGGGTGAGGGGGTGGGGGACTGGAGAGTCGCTGCAGGAAGGATATAAATAGATTTTTTTTTGAAGAAGAAGAAATTGCTTTAGAAGTTAATGTTTGGGAATATTTTCTAACAAGGATGGCTCTATTGCCTACCGTGGTAACCCTAAACCTGTCCCTCTCCACACATCCACGGGAAACCTTGCTGAGATGTATTTTAAGAGGCTGTCATCTCCGTTATGAATTGCTGAGGTTTGTTGACACAAAACTGAAAAAAATCCAGACGATTCAAAGTAAAGGCTGACACCGTGTCCTTACAGTCTGCATTTCTGAAGGTGGGGGAAAGATTTCAATGACATAGAGTTAATAATAGCAGTGTTGCCCTTAACTTTGTGCTGCCCCAGTGGATATGCACTGCTTTATGTCACAGTTGTCTTGTCATTTGTGATTTACTTAAGAATATAAATACATTTCTGATATATATGTCATAGGAAGTAGTTTTGAAAGCCTTTTAGATTAGTGTCTTTGATCTCAAAGTACATTTTTGCAAGCGTGTAGTCAGGCCTTCTGAAAAGAAGGCTTATCGGCAGAAGAAACAGTGTTGTTTATTTGGGAGAGCTGTAGCTTACTGTGTTAATAGCTGCCTTCACCAAAGGCATGATTGCTTATTCCAAAATCCTTCTCATTCCGACAGATCCTTTCTGGATTCTTTTGGGGCATGTATTCATCTTTTTAAACATCTTTGACCTTTGGGAGCCGATGGGTTCCCTTTTCTTGCTGTCACGTAAATACAGAAATTCTTCAGAATAAGACCCTGAGAAATGTCTACCTACAGGGGGAGGAGAGGAAAGGGAACGTGCCAGTTCTCTTCCAAGTACCACAGCCTTATGGCCTGATCCAGCCTTGCTCTGCCATGAACGATCTCTGCTTCCATGAGAATACCTAAAGAAGCGAAGGGGATTCTGTACATGATGAAGCACAGCTCAAGTTTGTGGGATGTTTTTGATATTTCAGGAGCTTTCATGGATTGCAAGTTGTTGCATTCACTTATTAAGTTCAGAACGCAGTATCAATTTATAGAATAAATTTCTTTTGGGTACCAGTTTGTGAGTCAAAGCTGTGTTTTCTTTCTAGCAGCAGAAAGTTTTATAAGAAGGTTCTTCTATGAGAGAGACATAAAAAGGCTTATAAGTTGTAAATAATGTGCTTGCATTCCCTCACCTTATGATCTGTGTTATTCTAATAAACCATGCCAGCTTTTTAACCAAAGCGGTTTTATTCCAATTAATTTGTAGGGGTTTGCTGGAATAGATTTTGTTAGCTCTGTGCTCTCTTATCTGAGGTTTTATCAGAGTGGGCCTGATCCTGCACTGAGTGAGGCAAGATAAGCGAAAACTGAAGCTGCTGACAAAGATCCATAATTTCTTACAAATACAGAGGAATGATCCTGAAGAGGCCACTAATTGTGTGTGTGTGCGCCTCTGGTGGGAATCAATGCTGTCTGGCTGCATATGGAGAAGAGACACATAAGGGATGCAAGACCTCAACCTGACCTGATACCTTTCTCCTTGTTTGGTTCCCCTCATGACCTGTTCTGTGAACCCAGAGAAGAGAGGAGTGACGAATGGATATTTAATGATGATGCACAATTGCTGGGCACTAGGTTAATGCTGGAACCTGTGGGCTGAAATGCCTGGTGAGCTCTGCCCTGGGGCTGCTGTGATTATTTGTCTCTTGGGAAGGAAATACTTTTTGGGAGTAAAGCGTGCGATGGTAACTGGCACCAAGGCTTGAACAATCCCCTGTAGTTGACTGTTCTCCCCAGTAGTTACCTGTTTGCATCCTTCTTGATTTTAAAGAGGCTGGATATAACTTACATTTTTTGGGCAGATTTACCGGGACCAAGTTGAGCTGATGAGATGTGCTGCTGAATTCTTCCCATTACCAGCTAATTTTCTCCTACTTTGGACAATGCACCCTTGTGAATGATTCAGAGCATTGATTAGAAACATGTTTGTCTTTAGAATTTTTCTCTATAAATCACTGAAGTCATCTTTTACTACAGGACTCTCAAAAATGAGGCTGCTTTATTAAGCAGCCCCAGAACTGTTTCATTCTGGCAAGCAGCACACTGAATGATTAGGATATCTTGTCTAAAGGGGGGAAGGAAGAAAATAAAGAATATTTTTGTTTTTATTTTTGTTTACAATTGTATTAATTATTGTCAATGTGTTGATTCTTGGTTCTGTCCCTGATAAATCGCTGGTGTTCTACATTATCTCTCTCCTCCCGGGTAGCATGGTTTTAATCATCTTATGCTGAGCTAAGGAAAGCTCGGCTCAGCCAGTTGTCCAAAGGGGAATTTCTCATTGAGATTTAAAAAGCAAAATCGCAGATTGGAACAAACCCATTGGGGCAGGCTTGTTAGGTGATGGCCACTGACTGACAAGGCTCCTTTTAGGAATGGTCACGTACAAGAACGTGCATCTGTGTGGGCAACGGGATTAATGGCTGTGGAAAGGAAGGCTGTTGGTTGCAGTTAATTTTTCTTTTCAATAGTACACAGAGGGATTCCTGTGGCAGCATGGTAACAACCTCTGCTTGAATTTCTGAGCAGTTTGGTATGAGATAATTGAAAGCCTGGCCAGTCAGGGAAGTCCAGTACCTGGGTTGCCATTGCCTCAGGTTAGTGGAGATCGTGCTCGTCAGTGCTGGGGAATGTGGCTGCCAGTGCTGCCACTGGGGAGCAGAACAAACCCCCTCCTCACTTTCCAGCAAGGCTTTTAGTCACTTGGACTTGAAAGAAAATTGCCATCTGCTAGAGGGTGGAGAGCCATTTGCTTCTTGTGAGGAAGCAGGTGTGTGCAGAATTGCTGCGTGTCTGCTTGGCTTCATCACTGCTCTGCAGGGCATCTCTGACCAGGCAGCAGAGGAGAAAGGTGTGTCTGCAGGGGAAAGTGCCAGTGTGGTGTTCATGGTCCAGTCCTGCTTTTCCAACAGGTTTAGCACTTGTCAGATGTAGACAGTTGTTTTGGGCAGCAAGCTGGAGGTGTTACCCCTGTTTCTGTCAAACAGCAGTGAAGACTCCTGTTTAGTGCAGCAAGGCTTAGTATCTTCCCATCATCGCTGGAAGGTGGGCCAGAGGCTGCCTCTTCCAAATTAGTTGCTTCTTTGTAGCAGATTTTGATTTGTACTTGTCATTTCACCCCAAATGAGGTTAATGATGCTGGTAGTGTTAGCACATCTGGGCTAGCAGGGCTTGAAATAAATAACTCTATTAGGACTGGATGCTTTAGGGTTTGCAGAATGCCATGTAGAGGAAGCTCCTTCTCTTGTTCTACTGACCACCTGCTGTGCAGTCAGAAAATCTCTTCCAATTATGGTTTTGATGCTTGGCATTGGAACTTGTCTGAAAAGGAGCAGAGAAGCTGGGAGATGGCGTTGCTTGTCTTCTGCTGTGCTCCACTAAGCAGAGAGACAGCTCCCTGGGAGAGCAATCTACCACCAGGAGTGACTGACAGATCCTGGCCCTCTGTCCCTGTGAGGGCTGAGCTGCCTCTGTGACAATTTGTACTCAGTGGAGGCAGAAATCCCCAGTGTCCCTGCAACAGCCCTGTGCAGGCTGTGCTTGGTGGCAGAAACCACTTTTGAGGTGTGCAGAGGCACCCTGAACTTCCCAGAGGTAAAAGAGGAGTCTCACAGAGAGGAGCAAATGTTTTTTAAAGGCCATTTGCAATATTTCTTGCTACTTAAAAATAAATTTCTCCATTCCTGTCACCATTTCTGAGTGCTTCCTTCTCAGTCCTCACATAGAGAAAGAGCAGAGCATTGCTACTTTCTTGCCTGTGACACCTCAACACTGTAAACTGCCTGCACTCATCCCCGTCAAGACTGTGGTTTCAGGAGTTTGAGTTTTCAACTGTATACATTGAGAAATTGTTAATTGAAATTCTCTTGAGAAAGTGTGTGGGTTCCCACTGAAATCAATAAGGCTCCTGCACATAGACCTGAGGGTAGAATTGGGCTCCTGCTTGGTGTTTGACAGGCAGAGTTCAGCAGCTTTGTTGTAAAGAAGCTTTGTGTGGGTTTGTGTGTGTGTGTATGTGTGTGTGTGCAGCAGCCCCTGAAAAGCTGAAGGTGGTTACAGAGGGTCTGAATGGAAACCTGAACGTTTATCCGAGCTGCCTGGAGTTTGACTTCAAAAGCCATCAGAACAGCTCTCGAGGGCGTGCTGGGGCATCTGCACGCAGCAACATGGAACACGTGCACACGCTGTACCAGTCAGTTTTTTCACCCAATGAAATACTCAAGTGAGATGAAATAAAAGCAAAAGTCATTACCAAACAACATACTTGAGTGAAATATTCAGTAAGAAAGGAGGGGATCTGAATGCTTCAGTATTTACTTTTCTAGGAGCCTCTTGAAAGCAAAATGTGTTTTGTTAGCAAAATTATTTTTCCTCTCTGGGGTGTTGGTAGTAGTTTGTTGTTTTTGAGCAGTTCCTGTAATCTAGCCTTCATCCTCGAGTTTATTATTGCTGGGTTGCATGGGGAATGGGGTTGTACAAATTGTTGTTACTGGAGAGTCAGTTTCTGTCAACAAGCTATTGGCAGGGTTTTCTTCAGGTTGAATTATTTGATCTTTTGCAGAATGCATGTAGATTTTCTTCATTACTTTGACAGTTTTCCTACAACCCTTCCCATTCTGTCTCAGCCATTATCTTTTGGTCATAAATACAATGAGAACTAAAAGGTGTTTATGCAGACCAAAGGATTCATTCTTCCTCTGTAAAGCAAATTGTTTCTCGAATTGACCGATGTGTGAGTGATGGGGATATTTAACCAGATGAGCTTGATACGGGTGAAAGGGCTGCAGGGCGGGAGACACAAGGATCTGAACGCAGTCAGGCCAGACAAAGGGTGCACAGTCTGTGGTTTCTGTATCCATTCATTAACTCATCACAAGGTCGTTATCCTTGCTTTTGATTAGGCTACTGTGCCACCTCCTCGGAAGCTGCTGCTCAGTCTGGTGGGGGACGGGGCAGGAGCTGTTGTGAAGCACAGCTGCTCCCAAGGCTGCGTGAGACTGCCTTTCAGGAGAACCAGCATCAATTCTCCTCCCGCGTGTCTAGTCGGGACTGAGAACTCCGGAGGAGATAATTGCTGACAGCAATCAGATTGGGTGCTAAATGCCATATAAACCATCTAGGTCAATAATGATGGTAAAGCCTTGGGCACAGTTGTCAAAACAGCAGTTGAGTTTGCCTATCGCTTTGTGCAGCGACACCACTGATTGTGCGTAGAGTTAAACGCAAGAAATACAGGATGCAACATGATTTTTAGCTCTGGTGTATGTCAGAATCCCTGAAGTTCTTGCGATGAAAAGGAGTTCTATAATAAGAATGTCTCTTGTCTCCGTCGACCTTGTTCCTTCTTTCATTGTCCTTGAAGAGTGGGGATGGAGCTGTGCTTTCTATGGACTAGGCTGGAGCTATGTCTGCACCACTGGGCTTCTGTTCCGAGTGCCCTGAAGCCCTGGATAGACTTTGGGTATCCTTGGCTTCTGCTGGTGTGAAAACTGTTCTGCCCTTTTCCACAGTGACACTTGGGGAATTCCTGAATCAATATGGGTTGTGCCTACAGTGAGTATCGCTGTGATAGAAAACCCGAGTGATGCAGTACAAAGGCACGTTCATTTACCTGACAAAGGTTGTCTATCTTGAATTATTTATGAGGTTTCACAGCACACTAGTAAATTTTGTAAAAGCAATGGAGTCCTGGTAATGTGAGCCTCTTCACTGCAGCTTCCGTAGTGGAGTTGTTCTGAGGAGGTACAGGAGGTGGGGGATGGAGGAGGAGGAGGAAGAAATAGGCAGCAAGTGGAGGGATAGAGAGAGACTGCTGTTTTCATGTGCAAATGATGAGGTGTGCAGAGCAATGAAGTGCGAATTAGTTAGATCATGCTGTGCATTGGAGCAAAAATCCGTGCAGTGTTAGAAAGCAGCCTATGCTTTGGGGAAGGGTGGGGGGGGCGGAAAGGATGGGGAGCACAGACACAAGGACAGAGCAGGGTGAAAATCTCATCACCAAAACTGCCTGCTTCCCATCTGTAGAAATGCTGTTTGCAGGGGTAGTTTGGTTAAAGTACATACTAATTTTGGTGAGGTTTTCTTATCCGAGTCCCAGTAAAAGAAGACTCAAGCCAGACCTGGCCAGGCTTTTCTGTGTGGTATTTAGCAAGTGAGAGGCTTGGAAGTGTGCAGAGCACGTGGCTGTTGACCAGAGAGGTTTGCTCAGGATAACGTGGAACATGTGTGTCCACAGGAGCATTAAGTCAGTGTTGTCTAACACAGAGAGCGAGGGCAGTCAGAGTCAGAGTCCTGGCAGCAGTGTGTGGGCTTGCTTCAATCCCTGCTGCAACACCATTTCAGTGCTAAAAGTTAGTGCTGCATCAGGCACAGCCAGGTTCATGGTGTGGCTGCCACTGTGCTCCTGATCTGTTGGTACATAGAGCCTGCCCTGTGCCTTTGGGCTTCTGAGCCTCTTGGCCTTGCAAGCACAAAGTCAGCCCTTGAACGGTCGAATTGGCAGAAAGAATTGGGAGAGTATTGTATCCATCTCCACTGAAGTGACAAATGAGGATATGATTCTCCTTATAAATACCAATGCCTCTCAACTCATAACAGAGCTGGGTTCTGCAACTTTTGTCACAAGCTGCCAGTTTGCTGTCAGGCTCTGTTTCTTCTCCAGCAGCACTTAATATTGTGCAGTCCAGAAGAATCCCATATCTAAAGTCTGAGTTCACATTCATTCTCCAAACAGGAAAGCAAAACAAGGGGCATATATCTAAATAATTTTTAGAGCTAACCTTGTATAAGCTACTTACCCTTCAAAAATATATAAAGCTCTCAGTGAGGTAATTTCTGTTGAACCAGAGATATTCTTGTATTTGAATTCTTGCATCAAATAATTTTCATGTAATATCTTTCTATTGTGGCTAATAAACACTTTCTGTACAGTATGAAACAGGGAGGATCATGAATGCAGTGCTTTGTTTGCATTTCTATCATATAGTGGGTTTTACAGGCAGATTTTTCGCAGCTGTAACATGAACACCAAAATAGAGACAGACTTAAGCCAAGCAAAGCACCTAATGTTCAACTTTATCAGGTGTTGCAGATTGAGTCAGATTCTGCGCTGTGAGTGGTTGAACGTCTTTTTATTGCTCCATAACAAACTCAGTAGACCCAGAAGGAGCTGAAGTGCCATTTCCTCATGTCTGAGGTAGTCCTGTAAATTAGAGGTCTCTGCTAAGTGTTCACTGTAGTGTCACATTTTTGGGATCAGTGTGTGTGGGAAGTATTGTGTGGGCTCTTGTGCTTTCAGTACCTCTGCAGGGAGAGGAATGCCCCTTGCCCAGGTGAAAGTTGACTTTCTGCAGCAGTGTGTCATTTCTTCACCAGGGGAAGAAAAGGGTGGAAGTAAAAGCATTTAATTATTCAAGGCCAGCAAGCTGAAAAGGGTTTCAGGACAGTGAGCTAGACATGCGTCAAAGCTTCCTGGGCACTCCTCTGCTTTCCCCTCCTCCCCTGCCTCCTCTGAGAAGGAGGGTAGATTACATGAGTATGAAAAAAAAAAAAAATCAATATTTTTATCTTCTTGCAGTTCTTAGTTTTTATTTATTCTGTTTTTGTTGGCTGGAAAGTCTTAATAATTGTTGATCAGTGACCAAACTGATGACATTATTTTGCCTCCTACAGAATAACAGCACTTCAAAGAGCACAGACCAAAAGGGACCCTCTCTGTGCGTAGGGGTGCTCTCATGCCCCCCTTTGCTCTGTGCTGTGGGATTTCTGATTGAGCCATTCCTGATGTTAGGCTTGTTACAATGCAGAAAAAATTGCTGTTGTCAAGTCTTGCATGCTGTACTCTGCTGTGTAGGTTTAAAAGCTGAGAATTGTCAAGAAAATTTTAAAGATACTGGGACAAATTCATCCCGGATGTAATGATGCTTGTGGGATTATGCCTAGGAAAACTTTCAGGTCTCTGTCTTTAAAATATGGTGATGCTTGTGGTTGCTTCTGGTGGGATTTTTATGGTGAGGTGGAGAAAAGAAATGCAGCTAACACATCTACTGTCTGCTGATGCTTTGGTCTCAGTTTCCAAGTAACCCCATTTAGCACCTGCCCGCCTGTTTGACCCAGCAGCAAAAATGTTGTGTTGGCATTTCTGACATCAATACCACCTTTTTACCCATCATCTTAAGGCTAAATGGAGCCCTTCTGTGTCACTTGCTCCTTGCTATGTTTATTTGTTGTGATCTGGTCTTTACTGCAGAGAAAAATCTAACCAGCTCTGTCTCACCTCAGCTGTCTGCTAGGTGCTTGGGGCTCTTTTTCATGCAAAGTGGCTCCTTCCACAGGAGAATTTACACCCTCACTTTCCCCCTGCTTCCCTGTGCTCCCTGCCCAGACATGAGGACATAGCAGCTGGGTAGGAAAGGGCTCTGACAGCCACGTTTTAACATGAGGTCTCACTTCAGCACTGTCACTGCTGAGCTTGCCCTTACCTTTTCCCCTCTTGCCCCTCTTCATGCCAGCCTCACTGGGGCCATGTTTCCTGGAGCAGGCAGTGTTACCCAGCCAGAGGTGAGGATGCATCCCAAGGCTGGTGCTCTGCATGGAGCACTGCCTATGGCAACACTGCTGTGTGGAAATCTTCTTTTTCTGCCCTTCTCCTCTTGATGCTATTCCAAGTGAATCTTTGTGCTGAAAGCACTGCTGGTTTGTGCAGTTTATGAATGTGATTATGTGTGCTGAAAGCAGCCTTGCCTTTTTTATTTCATAAGAGCCTCTTAATAAATGTCACTTATTTGGGGACTCAGGCAGCTGAGTGCATGGCCAGTTACCTTTCCATTGGGGAGTGGCTGCCAGACCCCATCCTGTTCTCTGGAGTCACAGCTGGCTGGTGGAAGAGCAAGTTGCCAGGAAAAAAAATAGAGTGTTTTTATGGTAGCTGGCATAATGCTTGACTTTCATTCTTAATTAAATCTACTTATTGCTGTGTTTGTACCATTCCTGTTGTTCTCAGATCTCACTGGATAATGTGAGGGCTCTTGCACATGAAGTTGCTTTCAGAGAAAACCAAACAGCTGCAGAAAGGAAAGGTGTAGTAAATGTACCTGTCCTTCTTATGGAGGAATATCAGAATGATTGCAGTGTGGTGAAATGGCACCTGCCTGGGCTGCAGGTAAGATGCTCCAGCTGCATTATTACCTGAGGCCTGTCTTGGGGCCACAAGTAATGTGTGGACCTGCAGTTTCTCCATGTAACAATCTATGTTAGATGAAGAATTCATGTACAAGGCCTGGTGCTTCAGGGCTGGGTGGAATTGGTGGCCAGAGCCCTGTTTCATCCTACAGCTGCCAACCTGCGGTCCTGAATCAGTTTGTTGAACTGCTCTGAAGTTTGTGATGCTCATTGCACTGAAGTCCAGGTCCCATGAGCAAAGCGAGGACTATTCCAAGTATATTCTATTTTTTGTGTCTCATTTTCCACATGAAACTAACCTTGCTTCCTCATTTGGCTTGGTTACAGTATTTATTACAATGACATTCCTCCTCATTTTTTTTTCTACTGCTATGATATTGAGGTTTAATATTTATCTTCTAATAGTTTCTGAGTAGCAGAGTGCTTGCATTACTGGCAGTGGTGTATAGTTAATCCTGAGCACAGATAGCTGTGAGAGGTCCAGACGGACTTCAGCCCTCAGTGGCACGCTTGTGAGTGAGGAAATTAGCTTGGAAATTGCTGTTTGTTAAAACTGCTTCTGTGTTAATCTTGCTGTGATACCACAGCTTCTGGCAGTATGTGGGTTAGCAAGATGGTTGTGGCCGAGAATGAGGGCAGGTTCTCACTTTAAAAGAGTCTCAGCAAAGACCTTGTCTTACACCTTTGCTCTGAGGAGGTTTACACTGAGCACTGTGGCCCATTTTTCAACTGCCAGGCCTATCTTCCAGGTGTTTTCATATCCCCAGTTGACCTTCTGGCCTACTTTCTGTCCACAGTGTGTTAAAAGGTGACCAACCTGTCATTCTTGGCAAGCATCAGGAGCAGAGCGTGTGTGCCTCAGGCTTGTTCCCTGGGGAGACAGGTAATTCTTTCATGATGCCCTTGGGACTGTTCCCCCTCCCATCCCCTCCCCATTGCACTGTGAGCATCTTCTCCTGCTCTCCATCTTCCACTCCTTGTTGTGGTTTTGCACACGTGCTTAGTAACAGCACTTGCATTTCCCTATTGCTCCTTTTGCTGCTGAAATGAAGGCTTCAGAGACTCCAGTAAGTCAGTGCTGGAGCAGAAAATGCAACAAGAACACAGAACCCCTCCTCCTCTGTTCCTTTAAATGAATCCACGCTCTTAGTTTTGGGTTAAATGTTTGTTCTACTATGTACTAACAAGACATCATATTGAGATGCAAGAACAGAAAACAGGGGTAGGAGGATTTGGACTCCAGGGAAAGTGTCTGTCCCTTTCTTTGCTGTTGGGAGGATGGGAACTGTCCTTGTGGATGAAAAGCTTCTCTGAAGGACACTGTTCCCTGGCAAATGCCTGAACATCAAAGCCTGGGCAGTGCTGTTCTCTGTGCAGTCAGAGGGCAAGAGGCTTTGCTGCTGAGTGCTCAGCACTGGACTTCTCCAAATTAAATGGGTGCCTTCTGCTCATAAGCCCTATATTGGCTCTTTGTACCATGTGAATTATGGATAGGCACCTTTCCCAAGAAATGCTCTCTTTAAAATTATATTTTTGTGCTGATGAGGCACTCATTTAGAATTGGATCTTTTGCTTATTGCCTCCTTGTGGCAAGTGCTCACCAGTGGGACCAGTTATTGGGCAAGCTGTAGGGCTGTACCTCCTGACCATCCCTTGGACATTTAACCCCTTGGACGGTACCTGAGATATCATCTGAACATTTCCTGCTCTCTATATGTGTCTTGGAGAGAAATACTGGAGGCCATTAAGCTGAGTAATTTACATGCTTCTTGAGCCTGTGCCTAGGGAAATATATTTCACAGGTAATTTCAAATCTCTTGGTGTGTGGAAGAAGTCATTATTCTGAACAGAAAGGGGCTGGTGATGTCACGGGCCCCATTGAGAGGACCACATTAGAGACTGGGATTTTTCTCTCTTACATGAAAGTGTCCAAGACATTCTATTCATGGGGTGTTGGGATGTCAGGAGTTTTTGAGTCTAATGTTGATCCTCGTGTAGAAAAGCAGAAAAGAAAATTATTGCATCATCCTCAATTCCAGTTACATGTGAGCATATTGTGTGTGAGGGCTGGGAGCAAACCTGCTCTGGGGTACCCATAGGTGAGTTTCTTGCTTTGGTGTTCTAGTGCTGTCTTCCAAGGGCAGACATCAAAGTTAGCATCAGGAGGTTTAGCTGCAGTTTTGACTCTGCTCCCAAAAGTCTGTCTGGTCTTCAGACTACTGCTTCACCTTGATAGTTCCATTCTCCCCTCCTGAAAAAGATGGAAGATATTATTGTTGGACATATTAGGAGGATTTGAGAGTTTACTGTTGAGTTTCCTTTTTCTGGGGTCCTCCAGGACAGGAGGTGAATTGTTTTCAGTGTGAAAAGCTGGCTGTGGTTGGAGATGGGGAAACTGAGCCTGATAGATCAGCATCCTTTCCATGTACAGCAAATCCTTTAGCACCGAGTATTCCCAGTGTGGTTCAGGCACCTCCATTTATACAGATTTGTACCCTTTTCAGAGGAACAGACTTGTATTACTTTTGAGAGTGATATGTAGATGTTTTTTCCCTGTGGAGGGAGCAGTCTTCATCCCAGTTGGACGGGGAAAAGGAGAGAGGAGGTGACCTGTGAAAGTTGGCAGCTTCATCCCTGTTGCTGCTATGCTCTGGGTGATGCAAAGTACTGGGACAAAACTGAACTGGCCATGCTTCCACTCTGTCTGCTTCAGAGCTTGTCTGGATGCCACCTTACAGCAGGAAAGGTCTTACAAAGAGCTTTTAGATGTGTATCACAAAGTAGTGAGGTAATGGTATAAAATGCAGTAAACTGCTATTTATTTTTTTTAATGCTCTCCACCCCCACCCCTTTTTTCTTTTATTCCTGAAAGGGACTAATACAATGAAGAGCTTCTGCAAATGAAGGCAACTGCATTTGAAATAACAGGGTTCTGGGTGTTTGGCTGGTGAGAGATGCAATAAACGAGCATCAGTAAGTGCTTTATAATAACAATGATTACAATGCTCTCTTAGGAGCCAGGAACTCTCAGGTAGGGGGATGGTGTGGAGAGGGCTTGTTTAAGGTGGGGGGTTTAACTAGATAGACATGGAGTGACAGTGATGCCCAGAAAACCCTGCAGAATGCTACATATGGTGCTGTGAGAGGCTACTCCAAAAACCCTAGGAGACTTGGACTGACATGGTTTGAGGCTGAAGCAATGACAATGGATGCTCCTAAATAGCTTCTGGTAGCAGGAGGTCTTTGTGGTAGAGTTTAATGACATCTTTTATTGGTAAGCAGGGAAGCTGTTGACACAAATTCAGCAGAGTTCTGACTAGTCAGTAGTCCTCCACCAAACTCCTTGTTGTCTTTAAGTGATCAGATTGATCATTTGTGCCAAGTTTGTTTCTGATCAGCTGAAATCTGCCATGGGCAGGGTGGGTGCTGAAAGCAGTTCTCTAGTGTCAGGTGGCCAGTAAGAGTTTACATTGTGCTGTTGGCAGTTCGGCCACCTTTGTTTTGCTGCAACTCTCCATGAGTTGACTTGACTCCTCCTGGCAGTAGAAACATCACCAGGTGGAGAGTCTTGAGTGTTGGGAAGCTCTTTCTTGCTAGGGGCTCCAGTCAATCCTTCATTTCCTGTTTTCCTGCTGCAGCTTCACCTCTCCCTCACCCTTTGAGCAGCATGCTTAGCAATTGAGAAATGACTACAAAGTATGTATTTAAAACTCAGTTCTAGCCATCAAGATTTGGCACCTCTTTATCATGCTTTGCCCAATATCTTGACAAGACTACAAAAATGACCCAAACAAGGGGAATTTTTTGCTTTGTCCAGTATCACACTATTTGAGTAGCTAGGAGGTGGTGATTGTGAACCATCCTGAAGTCTTATAAAAACCTGCATCAGCTTGGATGGTCCTACTATTGCTCAGCAGTGATGGAGGAGCACAGGGCAACTCAAAGTGCTTTAGAGGGCAATGTTCTGATGGCTTGATAGAGAAGCACTGCCCAGACTGTCATCTTTCAGCCATCCAGCCTGACATACTCAGATGACAGCTTCAGTGTTTCTCCGGGCTGTATAAAAAGCTCTCCCATCTCCAGCCCCAGGTATAGGTTCTGTAAGTTGTGGCAGTTTTGTCTTCAGGGGTGGCTCAGCCTTCCATCTGGTGATGAGGATTTACTGGAATGAACAAAAAGATGCAACAAGCGATCTTACTTCTGTCAAGTTCCCAAGAGAGTCATGAATTATACACAGAATAAACAAATAACCTGATATGTCTGTCATTATATCATAAAGGACTTTAATAATTCATGCAGCTTGCAAAATCCTTACTAAGACCTACCCTCTGTAACCTTATCTTTGCCATGGGGGATGGGATCTCTTCAACCTCCACTCAGATTGCATCTGTAAAACAGGAGGCAGAGAGGAGGGAGGTTTTATCATAAAACTTCATCTGTATAATGGGTTGCAAAGTGACGTGCAAGAGTTATCAGCCATTGGGGTCTCAAGGGGTGCTGAAAATGACAAGTGGCTGCACTGGGTGAAATTTATGCTGGTAATGTGCTCCATAAAACTGACACCTATTCACTTATTTATTAATTCATTGTGTTTCAAGTCTAGATTTGTGACAGGCTTTGAGATAAGGAGCCCAGTTCTAATCCTGTGCGACGAGAGTGCGAAGATGGTGCAAAGAAGCCACGGGCTGCTCTTGCTCCTGATGCACATCAGCAAGTGTGCCATGGAAACAGAGTTCCCAGATGTAAACTGAGAGCAGAGTTTTCAAAAAAGCAGGGAGGCTAACCATTGTCCTAGTTGGGCTCTGAAAAACCAGTTCCTTGTTGTGGGTAGGATACTGCTGGTGTCACCAGTGTTGCTCCAGTGCTGATAGCCATTGCCTTTGGCTTATTTTGTTTGTTATGGTCCTGGAGTTGGGTACTGGGATCAAGGCTGGAAGGGCCTTTTGGCAAAAGGCTGTCCTCTGCCCTGTGGTCTGCAAAAAAATTACCTGCTGTGCTTGCTTTGCCATTTTTACTTTTCATTGCTGTATTGGTGAGAGGTGTGCATGTTTGGTCAGAAGAAATCAGTGCCTGTGTGGGGCCTTTCCCAATGCTGCCAAGCAAATGTACCAGCTCACACATTCAGAGGCTTCTTCCTCTGTCAGTGGGCAAATCATCCACCAACAGACTGAGATTTCCCTCAAATCTACTCCTAGGCTTTAAATTATTCACTGCATTATCCTTTGGCCTCCAGCTCCTTTGCATATCAAATACTCCAAATCAGCTTTTTGTAAAGTTTGAAATTCAAGATATTTTGATTGGACACAAAGCTCTCAAAGAATAGTTATCATGCTCTTTGTCATACTGGGAGGGCATTTCAAGTGGGGTCCTGCAGGGATCTGCCCTGGACCTGCTTTTATTCAATAGTTTCATTAATAACTTAAGCAATGGAATAGGAAATATGCTTATAAAATTTGCAGGCGACACTGAGCTAGGAGGGGTTGGATGTACTTTGAAAGGCATTACCAGAATTCAAAATGATCTAGAAAAATTGAATGGCGAGCTGGATATCAGCAAAATGAAATTCAGTGAAAACAAATGCAAAGTACTGCACTTATGAGGGAGAAATGAAATGTACAAATACAGAATAAAGAACAGCCGTCTGGGTAGCAGCGTGGCAAAAAAGATCTCAAGAGTTATTGTGGATCACTTTGAGTCAGCCAAGTGCTGTCATAGCAGAAGGGCACATTTATTCTTCAGTGTTCAGTAGGTTCTTGGACAAGACTGGGGAGGTGATGTCTTCTTCCTCATACAGCACTGGGTTTGGCTTCTGTTGGAGTACCTGACCTCACTTTTTGGCATGAGCCTTTGGAGATATAGGCACACTGTAGAGAATCCAGAGAAGGGCAACAAAAAGAATGAATGTTTTAGAAAACAGTGCAAAATAGAGAAAGCTGTGAAAAGCTGAGTTTCCCTATTTCTTTTACTACTCTAAAGGATGCAACAGAATTATGATCTTCCAGTTCTTAGGAGCTTGTTGTGAGTTTTTTTTTTCAGTGTCAGCTGTAGGTGGGATATGTGGAAAGAGCAAATTGAGATTTAGGGTGAATAAAACGGAAACTTTTTTACCATGTGCTGAAAAATGGAACTGGGAAGAGGTACTGTGGGTTCACCTTCAGCAGAGAATTTAAAGAACAGATTAGAGAACACTTCACGCAGAGGGCTCAGGTATTTAGATGTCTTAGTGTAAGAAAGTGGTGGAAGAGGAGTTCTTGAAACCCCTGCCATCCTGCATATCTGTGACTGACTGAATAGCTACTGGCTGTTCTGTTCTCAAGTGGAGTTAGACCTTGAATGGGTAATACTTCTGGTTTTTGATAGAGAAATCATATTTAAGGAACAATTTTCTTATTATCCTAAATGTCACTGGTGACAAGTTGGTGTTGTCTTAGATAGCATAGGTTCTATCATCATCATAGCACAAGGATTTCATATTATCAGAGCTTCTTACCTTCTTAATGTTCCTCACAGGCAGGTCCTCTACACACTGACTTCTCCAGGTCCTCGTAGTAATCTGACTCCTCTCCCTCCTCTTTCCTTACTCTTATATAGCACTAGTTCTTATTGATTACAGGTGTAGCCTGTCAAGATCAGGCCTGCCTCCAGTCTTCAGCAACTGGTCCAGCTGCAACTCATTGGGGACAAGATCATCCTCTACAATCACCCTCTGCAAGTCGGTGGTTACTGTTGGTTTTCTCACAGATACCTACAAAAATATTCATGCTCAAGAGCTGTTAATGAAACTCAATTTCTTTGGTGTAATTTTTCCCTCAGATTTATTTTCTCCTCACTCAGCTTTATATATGCTGCAGGTTGAGAAAACTCCACAGTTACCCTTTTTATTATATCTTAATACATGATGGGATGTCAAACTGGGATCAAGATGGATCTGGTAGGGAGTTTGTCACTTGGGGTTTTTTTAGGTGCAGTTTTTTGCAAGACATACCCTGCTGCAAAAAAATTGAAAAAATAAGCAGAAGATAGGATACAGAAACGGACCCAGAAAGTTAGTGTTTGAATTGAGGAGAACAAAATAATGTCATGAAAGAGGTGATTGTAGACAGACTATCCCTTTCCTGTCTCTTAAAAGATTTTTCTTTAGGATATAGTTCTAATACTCATCTGTCCTGTCCTTCCTCCCTATAATAATGTCAAAGATGCTTTGTTATTGCAGAGAAGACCAGATGGTAGAGGTGAATAATGTCTTGATAAATATTAAGAAAAGACTAGTCCTGAAGGCAATTTTTTCCCACCCTTCCTTTATATAAACACCTGGGCTCATACTTTAAATTAAAACACAGTCATAAAATGACAATGTGGGAAGCTTGATAATGTCTGGAAGCACGGTCAGTAAGTTATTTGGAAGGAAACAGGTGTTCTCTCTAAGTTGTATCTTCAGGGGAAAATAAAAAAGGCAACTTGCATTTCCTTGATGGGTAAATATTTGCTCACGTGGGTTTTTTACAGGCTAGGTATGTAAGAGAGCTCAGAGGGGGCATATCCTGCACACACACACATGTGCACATGTGTGCACTGACACAGGCTATTATAGTTAAAGGATTAAGCATCTTGAAGGAATAAGCCAATTATAAGAAGTTCCTGCACAGCAAAAATTAGACAACACAGTAATTAATAACCTTATTAAATAGCAATATTTGGGCACTGAACCAAAGCGTATGAATCAGGGTGAAGCATTCTTGGCTGAACACACTGCGTGAAGTGTAGACACTTGTTCAGAACACACTCTGTAGAACCCAATAAGCTTTGGGGCAGTAGATCCACTTAGCAAATAGTTTCTCCTCTTGTGCTTTTATGTTTCTGTGACTCTCTCTTATTTTTGGGGTCAGGAAGGCAACAAAAGAAAAGGACCAATTCTCCTGTTTTATTTTTTTTCTTTCTAACATCCTCTTCTGTTCACAGCCAAACAAGCAATCTCCTAAGGCTTCTTTTAAGGAAAAAATGTCCTCAAGCAGAAAACTAATTTTCTTTCCTCTTGCTTCTCTTTTCCCAGTGAGAGATGCCTTGCAATGAGGCTTATACTCATTAGTGGTTTGTGTAACTGCCTTGCCCACCCCTAGGTTGGCCATGAGGAGGTGTCACTGCAGCTCATGAGTGAGGGGTCTGTCCCATGTACCCAGAGCCACCAAGGGACAGAGTGACCTTGGGCTGAGCTGCTGTGGCTTGCACTGGTGGCTTCTCTGTGAGTGTCTCCAGTTTCTGTACAGAAGACCAGGACTCTCGGGTTGCCATCTGATGTGTGCACAAGTATGGGAGGATGCAGGCCAAGCACAGCCTGCCTCCTGCCTTTCCAGGCAATTATCATTTTCTTCTGAAGCTACACAGCTGGAGCAGTAGTGTAGCCTCAGATACCAACATGGACATGCATAGAAGTCTCTGCAACTGCTTGGGTGACCTGAAGCATGGAACATGCCCTAATCCTAAAAAAGGGCTGCTGTGACCAGTAGCAAGGCACAGGTGCCCACTGAGCAGGATTGGGACACAAGGGATGCTTTGCTTCTTGGCCCCAACTACAACAGCGGTGATTTGCCTCCTGGTGTTCTGCTTGACACAGTATATAGTTTTGAATATCTGCTTCTTTTTAAAAGCCTACTTTATATCATCTGTAAGAAAAATGAAATATGCAAATTATGTAACCAATTAACATTTTTGTAGTTTTCTTTGGAGAGGTAGTGATAAATGGTGTTGTATTTTCAAAAATGAGTTACCTCCCTTGCAAATGTTTCACTGGAGGCTGTAATATATACAGGTGAAGGAAACAACCATTTTTTTCAATACTAAAGATTTTTTATGGATATCCTGAAAGTGTACATGACAGTTGTAGAGTTGTTGGGTTAGGAGAGTCTTATGGAGACTCCTCAGCAACGGGAGAGCCAGCTGAGACAATGGGGATGAGTGAGATGTGCTGGGCGTGTCACTGCCACAGAGAGGCCAGGGGATAGTCCAGGCTCCTTCCATGCAGTTCCTGCAGGCACAGAGCTATTAAGTGCCATCACAAATTCTTGAGCTCTGAGGTTTTCTCCTGGCCCGTATTTCCTCACTACAGTGGACACCAGAGTGGTGCTTGGTTTTAGGAGGTTTGTGCACATGGCTCATAAAGGAGCCTGGTGCCTTTCCGTGAGTACCACCACAGCCGTGCCAGTGGCTTCCCAGCCAGTGCATCAGCTGTGTTCTTTATGCTGTATTTGTAAATGCCATTTCACAGGAGCAGCAGGGCACACTCCTGGCAGCATGTTTGAAGGAGTTATTGCTCCTGAAGCCCTGTACTGCACCTGAGGCGTGCAGTAATGGCCCAGGAAGGCAATGACTGCCGTGTCTTATTGCTTACAGCTTCCACAGGAGACATGCTGCACACAGGAATATCCATGTTCATCATGGCCTAGCAGCTTCTTTACCCTCTGCAGCCTTGCTACAGTCATCTTATATAAAATTTTAAGTGCATTAGTTTAATGGGATTTTTTTAATGGTAACTTTCAACCCAGTGTATGACAACTGAGATGAAACCTCCAAATTTTGGCATGTGGCCCATTCTGCATGCTTCTGTCTTGGACATTACCAGGATAGAGGGACACAGTAATGCATCAGACAAGAGTTCTGCCAGTGCTTTGATGTGGGTGAGGCATGTCCTGGGTAGAAAAAAGAATTTTTAATACCACTGGCAAAAGTTCTTGGATAGCCATTCTACATAAAAAAAAAAAAAAAAAAAAAAAAAAAAGTTGCTTCTGCTTTCTGCTCTTACTTTTTTTTTTAATCTAGAAACCTGGTGTCAGCTATGCCAAAATGCTATCCTTTTAATTTAATAGTGTAATACATGTATTTATTTCTTTTTAATATTGATGTCACCAGGCTTAGCTGGACTCTTTGGGAAACTGCTGGTCTGTAAGATGAGAGTCAGGTATCCTAAGACTGCACAATTAAAGGGATCTGCAGCTTTTCTCATGAATGAAAAACCCAGTGACTTTTCTCTAAAATAGTAGTACTTCTTGGGGCGGAGGCAGGGGGTGGAATAAGTTAAAACAATTTTTTTTAAACAAATCTGCTGACTAAATTTAAATTAATTGTAAATCCCAGCTCAACTGAGCTCTTAGTGTCTCTTTAGCATATGCCAACAGAGTAATATTGATGCTTCTGTCTTCCTCTCCAACTAATCCTTTCTGAAGGCTTGGCCATACGTGACATTTAAGCAGATAGGAGCAGTTGCTAATGTTGATGGATGCAGCTCAAGATGGGAGGTGATTTTTCCTTGCTGTGGTGGTGTAGGTGTTCCTGGTGAGAGCTGACACAGGCAGGTGTCACTGAAATCGAGGATCTGGTACAGAGCTGGAAGTTAAAGAAAAGTGTCAGCTCCATAAGTGCTCGGTGGGGTTTCTCAGACCTGTGGCTGAGTATGAACATATAATTGATTTTTTTCAGTTCACTGGACAAACTGGAGGAGGGGAAAAATAAATTCAATTTTGGTTTTTCAAGGCTCTTTTAAGTGAATGCCTTGTGTAAAAATGGATATTTTTTGGTGAAAATGCTTTAGAAGATGTGTGGGGAACTTTGATACTCAGGGTAACCTGAATATACCTTTGATAAAATGACTGGAAAAGGAAAAGAAACAAAAACCCCCAAACCCAACCCTCCCCTCAGCTCTGTCTGTGACCTGGTACCTTCACACTGGTAGCCCCACTGAAAGCTTTGCTCTTTCTCTTCTGGCAGAATAGGGGGGTTGTTGATGTCTTCACTCATCTCATTTCCTAGATTTCCTCTCCCCAGCCACGCTTCCAGGGGACAAGAGGAAGCATTGCTTCTGTGGGAAGATGGGAAATAGCATAAGTTACATCGGAAAACTGAGAAGGCTTGGCTTGCACAATTAAGTCTTGTTTTCATCTACAGCCCTGTGTGTTATTGACTGGCATGAATTTTGCCTCAGTAACACACATCTATCTACCAGCCCTTCCTCTGGCCTGGTGGTCCCTCAACCCTTAAAAGTGATGCTTCAGCTCTGCTCTGCCCCTCAGCTCAGGGCAGCTGTCTGCTTTGGTAATTCTGCCCAGCTTTTGGGCTGTGCTGTGTAATTCAGAGTCCTCCAGTGCCCAGCTGAAAAATACTTGGGTTTCTTTGCTCCTTGATCTCTGAGAGAGCCCCTCCATGCTTTGGGGGTTGTGGGGGAGTGTGTGTGGGCTGCCTGGGGGATGTCTCTGCATGAACAATGAAATCATTAGGTGAACCTAACGAAAGTACAACCTCCCCGAGCTGGTCTGCTCCCTCCCACCAGCACTTTGCCCTGCTGCTGGCCTTACCTTCTACTCCTTCTGCTCCTTCCCTCCTTTTTGTGGCATCCATTGAGAGAGAATTGTTGCTGTGAAAAAAGCACTGAAGACAGTGCCAAGTGGTGCACAGGCAATTGAGTGTTGCTTTTCCAGGTCAGACAGGAGATTTGACATTTGCCTGGGCAGCAGCTGAAGCCAGGAAATCTCATTAAAAGAAGGAGAATTATCAAGTTCTGTGGATTTAGCAGAGGGTTTATTTGTTGTTGTTTTTAACTTGGTGTTATTGCTGTAGGCAGAAATCCGTGTGGCTGAGTGCATGGAAGGTGGCTGTGCCTGTTGGAAGGCCTGGCAGCTCCCTCTCCATACAGGATGAAGGATGTGCCAGTGGCAGCTCCCAGCCCTGCCCTCTGCCCACCGTGGGCCTGGCAGAGCCGTGCCTGGCACAGGTTGGGCTCTGCTGAAGGTGCAAAGCAGCTGAGCCCTCGGGCACTCTGCTCTGTGCCTGGCTCCTGGCTGTGCCCAGATCTCTCCCATGGTGCTGCAGTGATAATCCATTGCTGCACTAGGACAAGACACCTTTGGCCCTGCCATGGCTCGGGGTTTGCTCTCTGCCACAGAGCCCTGCTGAAGCAATAAGCTGTTTTCTGTACTCCACAGCACTTCAACCTTGTTAATCACTATGGGCTTAAATAATTATCTACTGCAAATGTTTATATAAGGAGAAAATAAAGCCTCAAGCCTTGCAGTTTTTGTTGTTCCTTTTTCTCCCCTCTTCTCTCTGTGGTGCCTTGTGCATAAATTTTGAAGTCTTGAGGTTTATAACCTGGCCCAGCTGTAATTCTCAAAGCAGTGTGTTCCTGGTACTCTGCCCTGCCCTTCGTGCTGCAGAGAGAGAGCAGTGAACTTAGCTGAGGCACTGATTTCCTCCCTCTCCCTTCAATCCCTTGCTTATCTACTCAGTGTCAGGGCTCTGACTCTTTCTCTCTCTTTCTCTCCCTTTCTCTTTCTCTCTTTCCCTCCATCTCTTGCAGTATGCAGTACTGGGCCAGGAGGCTGGAGCAGGAGATTGATGGAGTGATGAGGATATTTGGTGGAGTCCAGCAGCTCAGAAAGGTAAGCTGTCTTTCGCCTGTGCTGCCTTTCTTGTGGCAATGAATGTTCTCATCTGCAGAAATCACCTGTGTGTGACACTTGCACTCTGTCACCCTCTCAGCTCACTCCATGTGCAGGGTCATGGCTGACTGTGCTTCTGGTTCCTGGGCAATCAGATGCACTTACCAAGTGTGTGGGAGTGAGTGTGGTTTGTATCTGTCTGTCTCTGGGGCTGCATGTCACTGCTATCTGAGCATGTACCTCTTAAGTTTTCCTATATGACACACTAAAAAATAATAAATTCAATGAACCTTTTCTCCAGGGACTGAAGGTTCTGTTTTAAATTTAAACTTGTGTTAGCATAGGAGGAAATGTTGAAAGGATAATTTTGCTAGCCATTGCAAGCTCCTTGTTTTTAAATATAATTGCAGGTAAAACTGTAGTTGTTGTTTGGCTACTGTTTCCAAGTGCCAGAAAAGAAAATTCGGTTACTGATGCTGGCATCTGCCTCCTGCTCCCTGAGTTAGCACCAGGATGCAGAGGCTGCAGAGGCCAGACCTGCTCTTCTCCTGGCAGCAGTGCTCTGGGTTGGGTTAGGGCAGTTACAGAACAGCTTCTTTGGGGTTTATTAGGTTTGGGATCAAACAGCCTTTGAAATCCTCCCTGTTTCCCTTTCCCCATAAAACCCTGTTTCCCCTTGCCCACACTCTTGTGCTGACTAGCTGATTTGAAATTGAGCAACTTGGAATAACAGTTAGGGTGTTAATCTAAAGAAAATAGACGTCTCTAGAGTGATAAATATGTTACCCCAGAAAAAAAGCATGGGTGTATTTGTGTTTTCTGGTGACAGTGACATGTTCTTCTCAGATGCCAGTGCTTTATGGGACTCCTACTGTCTGTCTTGCACTAGTAGCTGTATTGGCTTAAACAGAACTGCTGGTATTTTATACTGTTGGTTGTAATCCATTGTCTAAACACAGAGGTCACAGTATTTTCTTTTAAATGCATTTTGAAATGAGTTTACCTGAAGGCTTGCAGAACTATTCATGGTTCATCCATTCATTTGTGTTCATATTTGAGCTCTAGAATGGTGTGACTGGGCTTTGTGTGCATTCATTTCAACTGAACTTCAGGAGGATTGATACAAACTTCATGTGCAGCATGAAAAGATTATGCACCCACCTGGGTTTCAACAGATATTTCTGAATGTAGCCATGCATTTGTGCAATGCAGTTTTGCATGCTGGCAGGGTCTTAGAGCTGGGGAAGTTTTCCAGGCAATATAATGATGCAGCAGCCAGTATTCTCTTCAGCAGAGCACAGTCATAAAAAACAAAAGGATTGCTACTACGTTTTTGTACATGTCCTCTCTTACAATTTATTCTTATTAGCTTTGATTTTACTCCTTTGCATGTTAAATAGGTATATCATGTAATTTTTTTAATGCCATAATTAAAGAGAAATTACACCTCCAATTTGCCAGCACTTGACTCCTATTGGCCAGTCAGTCAATTACAGGTAAGAGAGCTTCCCACTTTTCCTGTTTAATTCTTCTGGTAGAACATAATGCAGTACTTCAATGGATTAATACTGGATACACTGACTACAGAGGGATTGAAGGGTTTTTTTGAAATCTGTTTTGGAATCTTCTTGTGAAGGGAGGAAGCTAATTATTGTATCTAGTAAATGCATAAACCAGCTGAAGCCAAGAAATGAGCTACTGAAAATTCCACTGTGCAGCTGTTTGAACACCAGAAAGGCCTGGTGCAGTCTGTCTGCTGATCTCTAGGGGAGAACTTGGGATCTGGAGTTCAGGTTTATTCGTAGATGCAATATCAAGTGGGTGATACTTAAGAACCACATCACTTGCTAGTGCACACCAGCACAGCTTCACTGATGGAAAATGGCACAGAGTGCTGTACCTGCAGGGAGTCCCTTCCCACCAGCTGCACACAGGTTCATCAGGGTTGCAGTATGGGAGCTGTCTAATGTCATAAAGTGGCACTGTAACCTACTTGGAGACATGGATTTAAAAAGTTAAATTTAAAAAAAGTCCACATTCTCCTGCAACCACACTCAAAATTTAGAGGGTGAGCAGGCAGAGGGGGAAGGAAGAGCCCCTGAGGAGCTGTGGGAGCTGAAACATGGTATAGCTAGAAGCTAATTCCACCCACTGGGATTTCACAGGAAGGCTCATCGTTAAGCAAGAGTAGACCCATGCAGGGTAGGAAGAATAAAGAAAAATGAGGCAAGTAGAGCCTGTTTTTTGCTAAGAGTTGCTGATGCTCTTTGGGCTTGCCTTGTTGGCCTGGGACATATCTGCAGAGGGGACTTCTGGTTCATTGTGCATAGTAATATTAGAAAAGTGTTCCAATGGGGGGGAACAGTGCTGCAGTGTCACCAAAGACAGAACTGGTCCTTCTGAACTTGGTGGGGTCTGTTGTGAAGTGGTGGGTTCCACTGCCAGCTCTCATGGAACTATGAAGCTGTAAGCACTGGAGGTGGGTCCATGCCAGAAATGGATCTTCCCTTTCCAGGCCTGACTACCAAAGTGATAGACCAAATAATAATAAAAAATACCCTCCTCTGAGATTTGCCAGGTTTACTTATGAATCTTTTTTTTCTTGGGTTGCTGTGAAAGGATGAAGATCTGTTCTTTGGTTATTGCCTGAAATCATAACTGTTATGGCATATGAGGCATGAAATTTATTGTCAGAAATATGGTGTCCAGGAACATAATGGTGCTGAATATTTTATCTTCCTGGAGCACTGCCCATCCCAGAAAGATTTTTGTTTTAACTCTTCCCTCATTTCTTTGAGTTGGGGTACTAAATATTCAATGCTCCTGCTTCCCTCCTGTCCTGCCAGGTGGACAGGCAATCCCCTGGGGAGATTTTCCAAGCTTGTACCATGCAGATGCTCCTTTGCACAAGGGGACCATTTTTCTGGAGCATTTACAGGAGGGTGAGAAGCTCTGAGATGTAAAGAGGAGTCATGCCAAGGGCTCTTCTTTCAGCTGTGGGGTATCACCTTGCTTCTTTCCTGATATCCAGACCTTGAAAACACTGAAGTGCAGATGTCCTCATTAGACAGACAGACTGGCTGTGGTGGGCCACCCATGTGACTGAGCAATGTGGGCTCGGAGCAGGATGGAGGAGCTTGGCCTTGCTGAGGATTCTCTGCCTGGTGAAGTCAGTGTTCAGCCCTCCGGGTGCCTGTGGTGCAGCATCCTGTTGGCTGGCTGGTTCCTCCAGGAATGCCTCAAAACAAATCCCAGCATTTGGATGAGGGCATGTTGCTTTGCCTCCCCCACAGCTCACCCGAGATAATTGAGAGCACAAATCACTGCTAATTTAGCTCTGACTGGCACGATGATATGTGGGACCCTATAATGCTGTCTGAATAGATTGACATTCTTAAAATAATTATTTCCAGAATAAGGAATATTATACTAAAAATACAACTCTCTGATTTCCAGGGTATTTTTTTCTGTTAGTGACTTCTTTGTGGCTGTAGTGAACTCTTCACTTTGCAGAACAAAAAATATTTTGTTTTGACATTTCTTGCTACACCACACTACATTTCTCTTTCTCCTAGTTTTTGGCACAAGTAAAAGTTACTAACTTTAGTCAAAAATGAAATAATATTTTGTCTTTCCAACCTAGATGCTGCAAAACCTGCTCCAGGGTAGACTGCACTCAAGAGATTTCCCATGCTGGTGCAGCCCTGTCCCAGCCCCCCCAGTGTCCTGCTGTGCTGGCACTGGTGGCAGGACCGATGACAGCAGAGCTGTGTGTGCTGCTGGGCTTTGTGCCTCACTGAGCAGCTCCCCTGGATGTTGTGTTAAAACTCCTTTTCTGGATAGCTGGGCTGAGGCTCAAATCTGCCCTGGCTTGTTACCTAAATTGTGTTTGATCCTGTGTCTCCTGAGGTGAGCAGCGAGCTGGTCAGAACATCCCCTCCCCCTCCTCTAGTACCTGGTATCCCTGGCTGCCTCCAATGGCCTTGTTTCCTTGCTGGCAGCTACTGAGGGAACCAGAGCCTTTCAAATGAGAGGGGGAAGAACTAAGAGATGTACATGCTGAGCCCCCTTTCCTGCTCTGTCTTCCTTCCTCTCTTCCCTCTGGTTGTCTTTCCTGAGGACTGCTTCCATAGCAGGATAGAACTCTCTCCTGGAGGTGCTGCATTCTGTTACAGACAGGCTTCAGCAGGGACAGGGTGGGCAGCAGAGCTGCACCAGCTCCTCCTCTCCAGCCTGTTACACTGGTTTTGTACCCTCTTCCCTTTCCTCTGGGCAGCCAAGAGGAGTCAAGGTCTGGATCTCCCTTGCTGGTGTATGGCTGGGAGATAAGGATTCTGCTGCCTTGGTGATGAGGAACCACTCAGTCTGTAAAGGGTAAGATGGCCCCAAACCTGAGCCCAGGGTAGGATGTGGGGAGCAGGATGTTGGCTGAGCTGGGCAGGCAGGGATCCTCTGCCTGTGCTGTGCTTGGTCCTCAGCGTGTGTGGCTGCACAGAAAGGAGAACAGGCCCAGGGGAAAGGGAGACTTGGGCTGTGCCCTTTGGGATGCAGCCCCACAAGGAGTTTGCTGATTGTGGCACAGCATAAGTGGCTCAGCTTGGTCCCTGTAATCAATATCTGGTTTTACTTCAGTGGATTTTCATGCCTGTTTTCTATTCTTGCTTGTTATCTTGTACTTTATTTTGCTAGTTTGGCATCTCTGCCTGGCAGAAGTGCTGCTGTTCATTGCTCTGGGTTTTTCTGACAGGGAAGGATCCTGCTGGCCAGGGCTTGGGGCAGAGTGACCAGGATGTGTGCAGGTGTCCCCACCTTTGTCTGTCTCAGCCTGCCTGTCCCTTCTGCTCAGTGCTGCTTCTCTGATATATCCCCTCTTGTTTTTAAAGCACAACCATGCTTTAGTTCAGGCAGCTGCAGGTGAGGAACTGTGATTGAGCCATGCACAAACAAGAAGTTGAATTAAAAAAGAATAGTATACTGGCAGAATTTTGCCTTGGGTCTGAAGAGCTGAAGTGGCATCTGCCTTGTGTAGTGCTGCAGTCACTAGCACTCCTCCTGTGACGGGGTCTCTGCAGTACCAAGTGTTTCACGTGGCTCTGTGAGAGCATCCCTTACAAAACTGCTGGTACAGAGCTAGAGCCTCTTTAATGCCAACACCAGGAGGTGAGGCATGCTCTTATCAAAGAAGCTGTCAAGGTTTTCTGTTCAACTTTTTTGATCTTGGGTAACTACTGGAATAATAATAAGTTAGCCTAAATCTCCCAAGTAACTGTGGTATTACATGATGTTTAATTTGTTCTTTTGTTTTCTCTGGGTATAGAAACACTCAGCTGGTCATTCAGTAGGGCTGGAGAATCAGAGAAGTGTTAATGGAATTTTAAATGAAGGATGCAAGAGAATTAGAGTCCCCCTGCACAATGCTCTGGACACAGTGTCTGAGAAGCCTGTCTGCTTCCAAAGGGCTCTGTCACATGGACTGGGCATTCACAGAAACACAGTGATGTGGTCCCTTATTCCCAGCATGGCAGAGTTGGGAATTAGATCCAAATCTTCTGATATTCAATCCATTACTATCTTCAAAACACCATAGCAGAATTCATCTGGCCTTTTTCCTTCTGAGGTGTCAGCCCCATGCCCCAGAATGGGAGCTGAGTGATGCCCAGTGGTTGCACTGTGCTCAACAGAGTTGAGAGGAATTTGAGCCCAAAGCTTGGGCAACACACAAAGCCAGCTGTTTATGCCACAGCAGCACTGAATGCCTGCCCTCTTCCAGATGCTGCCAGGGAGAAAGGACCTTACTGAGATTTCCAACAGCTAGTGCCCATTTGGGGACTGCCCAGGAGGATGGGCTCTGTAGCCCAGTGAGATGATGCCAAGCTCCAGGCCCTTGGTTCCCAGGCTCATGCCTAATCTGTCTGATCCTTGCCTTGCTCTCCTCTTTTCCCTCCCCCTCTCCTAGCAGCGTGCACACAGCCTGCTTCCGCACACCATCACTGTGCCCTCCCCTGCTCCTCATGTTTGATAAGAGGAAGTGTGTGATGCCAGATAAACACATTCCTGTTCCAAACTGCTTGGGTTTATTTTAATCTGCCTGGGCCGTTCAGCAGCCTCAGCACTCTGTTCAGCACTGAGTGCAGAGACAACACTATATTACCAAGGAGGAGCATTTAAATGTCCTTAGGCTTGCAGCAGCTTGGTTGGGAGAGAGGGATCCTCTGGCACCCCTTGCTTGGGCCGGTGTGTGCCATCGTTAGCCCCCTTACACCCATCATCTCACTTCTCACTCTTTCTCTCTACTAGAACCATATTGCATCCGTACTGCGAGATGTCAGGGAAACATATGCTCCAGCTTTTAGTACATTTGCATAATTAGAGTAATGTGTATGAATAATTTATAGCTGTATGTGGCTGCTCAGTGTGTGACGTTAGCACCCCTCACTAAATCCTTTCCAGTGGGTGGTGCAGATCCTGCACCAGAGCCATTGTGCTGATGCAGTGTGCAGCCTGTTGGCAGATGCAGGGGCCCTGCTCTGAGACATCAGGGTGTGCATCTATCTGTGTATGTGGTGTGTCTGTGTGTGTGTACACACACACACACACATATATATGTATATATATATTTAGTGCAGAAAGATGGGCTTTTACAGTTCTAGGGGAAGAGCAGACTGGAAGTCTCAAGGCTAAAATGCCTTAGACTCTTAGGCTCAATACTTGCTCCATTTATGCAGAAACTGCGAATGAAAATGTTCTGCAACATTTGAAAGCTGAGGCAGGAATTTTTTCAGCAGGGCTCAGGTGTGACTAGTTCGTGTGCCAGGATTATGTGGGGTTTTTTTTTAATTACTTTTTCAGATCATAAAACTTAGCACCTTGCAGGGGAGAGGGATAAACGTGCTCACACTGTGTCACAGAGCCTGATCTCAATCAGTTGGTCAATAAATAGTAGCAAAGAATTGCCTGGACACTGTGTCACTATTTACCAGCTCTTTAATGTGTGAGTTCTCATGCTGGAAAGCCCAGAGTGCCAGGTAGGTGTTCTAAAGGAGTGATCTGAGTTGCTCAATCCTGGTATTTATGTTCCAGTTAATTTTAGCTTAAACTATATTTGGTCCTTTCCAAGTGTTTGAGAGCCTTGGCTGGAAAGCACTGTGTAAACTGGAATGAAGTGCAGGCATGCAGAGTTACCGACTCATTAGTATTATCCACTGGGAAACTGAGGCAGGTGGTTAAGCTGAGCAGATCAGCAGAACCAAGGTGTGGTGCAGCCTGGACTGTTCTCCCTGGTGGGTACAGCCAGCAGGTCCATAGAGGAGGCTGTGTTTAGAAGGGTAACTGGCAGAGTAATAGTCCTTAAAGACCTTGCTTTGAACCTTTCAGAATTACAGAATTACTTTGTAAAGATAATACACTTGCAGCCAGTTGGTGAGTTTGCACAATCAAAGGGGATTGCTGTTGAGTTTTATGGAGTAATTTCTGATTTATAGTGCTTTCAGTGACAAGTTAAATGAGCCCAGCATTCAACAGAGTGATGTTCAGGTGTGTGCATCTCCCGAGTGCGCTGCTTTGCGTTTTGCGTCCAAAAATGTAGCTGATGTACCCAGCCAGTCAACAACCATGTTTGTAAAATCCTCATGAATATTCATCTTTGAATTGATGCTGTTGCCATTACACAGCCATATGAATCCATGGGAAGGATGAGACCTTGGCTGATGTTTCTGGAAGCCTCCCTCATCCATGTTGCCCTGCCCTTGACTGAAGGAGCCTGTGTGGTCCCCATATTCATTCCAGCTGAAGTTGTTAACTTCAGGCTGTGTTTAAAAATAAAGCAAGGCAAAATCCATACCAACTCTGCCAGAATGCAGCATGAATAATTAGGCAGAGATCATTAAAGTTTCCCTTCTTAAAAACATACATAGATTATTCTTTAATGGAAAGTTAATTGTTTTATTATTCTCTCCAGATGGTTCTTTTCCTTAACATTCACAGGGGAATTGATATAGCCTGGAATTCAGTCTCCTGTGAGCAGAGCTGATAACCAAAAATGCAACTCTATCACTGATCAAGATACAAAACATAGAAAATATGTATCTGTATTTCATCATAGTTTCAGATTTTTCCCATTCTATGTTTTAAAATATTATTTATGGGCTTTAAGTGCCCCTTCAACTTGAAATGCTGCAGGCTGGGGAAGTTTGCATTTCTTTTCCTGATAGATTTGTCAAGCAAGCACTAGGTTTTGGACACTATTGGATCCTGGCATTCTTGTGGATGATCCATCACTTCCATTCATCACTAGACTGCAGAGGAGTGAAATATGCAGTTATATTGCAAGGTTTATCTCTCTGTTGTGAGATACTTGAGGTTATTGTGTGGAGGAAGCAGTAAGATGTGTCACATCTCCTTTGTCCGTAATGTAGAAATGCAGGAGGGCTTGGGAAGCTGGGGAGGCCAGGGAGGAGGTGACTCCTCAAGAGCACAGTTGTGGTTGTTCTGTTCCAGTGTGGCTCCAGCCTGGTAAACAGCAGCAGGCACTTTGCATGTTAAGAGTGTTTATTGTGCCTCATTACAGCAGATCACCTCTGACATCTGAGGTGAATAACTTGAATGGGCCACTTATTTCAGACACCCACCCGTGCCAACCTATTGGCCTGCAATGATGCTGCCAGTTTTATAGGTACTTATTCCCTTTTAATTATTTTGAGTTAAGATATTATTGTAAGGGAGGGAGAGAGAGTGGAGTCTGTTATTAGATCAGTTTTGCCTTCCTTGTAAACAGATCAACTGGACTTCAGTAGTGGAGAGCTTTGCTTAAACACTGAGAATCTGTGCTCTGGTTAAAGCTGTAGTTTGCTGTTGCTTTATTGAAAGAGATGGCTCTGCTTTTGGAGGAACTGTCTCTTGGGAGACTCCAGATCTTGGTAACCATCAGGGATCTGTAGCTTTCTAATACTTGTATCCTTTGCATCTTACTTTGACAATTCTGCATACAATGAGCTTGAAAAGCTCCACATACTTTTATGTCTTAGGAATAAACCAGGTTCTCTCATTATTTGGGAGGTTGTGTCCAGAGCAGAGCAAAGGAAGGTGAACAGGATAAGGAAGAAATGTAGCAGGAAGGTGATGCTAATGGTTATGGATTCTCCATCCTCTTCTGTTGCTCTTGGGCTGATCAATGCCAACTGATATATGTGGGGCATTCCCTCTTTATTTTGGTATATTTTGGAGGATTTCTCTGTTTCATTATTTTAGATTTATATTTGGGCTTGGTCGTTGTGATTCAGTTACTCACTGGGCTTGAGCTTTTATTGACTTTTCTCTCTTTTCTAACTGACCTTTCACACCTGGAAGCATCCAAGACAGATTTAGTATGTGTTTGTTCAGCACCTACTATAACCAATAGTGTCATGCTTTTTGGACACTGACCATAGCATAAATATTAAATAGTAAGTAAGAGCACTGAGAAAAATCCTGCCTGAATGAAACATGAGATTTACTGATGCGAAAAGATGCTGTGAATGAGAGGCATGGCTGTTTCTATCAGGGCAGTTTCCTAAATGCCTGGCTGATGTGGCTTGGACTGGTGGCAGATCTAAATGTCTGCATGTGTCAGGAGCCACTCTAGGGATTGTTTAAGCAGTAGCATTAGTTATCATCTGTTGGATGCCCAAGCAAAGCCTTTGCTTGTAGCTAGGAGGCAGGTAGCAGATTTTCAATTCCCTGCTGTGACTGTAAGGCCAGGTAAATAGAGAAGAAGAAGACAGCAGGGGGTTTATGTGACTTGAGGAGCAAAGAAGATTGTAATGGTAAATGTTGGATTACTTTTAAAAACAAGTAGGTCATTGAAGATACCATAGTTGGTGAACAGAAAAAGAAAAAAAGGTGGATTTATTCTTTGTTCTTCTAAGATTTGTTACACTCTAAAGCTCATGGCGCTGCTCAGCATGCTGTCATTTTTAATTTTGGAAGTTCTTTGTTTCTGTCAGTGGTCCAGCAAGGATGACACTAGACCTGATTAGGGGCCTGGGATCTTCAAAGGAGCCTTGGTTCCCAGTTTCCTTGGGCATTATGAGTAGGCTGGGCCTTACTATAGTGCTTGCTGGGAATATCAGCTGATGTTCTGTTTCCTGCTCTAGCAGGATTTGTATGTGACTCCGCAGTCAACCCAAATAGTTTAAAATTCAACTTATCTTTTGTCTTCTGCCCCTTTTACAGAGTGCTGGAATGTAAGAAAAACATCCATCCCCATCCCTGCCTTTTGTAGAAAGCAATAGGTGGTTACCTAACATTCAGTGATAATAATTTGCTGTGAGGTACAGACATGGAATATTCATAGCATTGCTACTGGGTATGTCCAATTCTAGTAGAAATGATACCCCCTATATGTTCTGAAGTGCCCAGTGACTTGGTGTTCACTGAAAAATAAATCTTAGCATGGTAATACCATGCTTACCTCTAGTGCATTTCACAGCTGATTATTAAAACTTCTTTCAAACAAGTTGGCTTTCACATCTCAAAACTGGAAAGAAGGAAAACAGCTCAGTTTGTTTCTGTAAATAGGAAATTGAGGCTTGGGTGAGAAAAACCCTTATTCTGCACAGTGAATCTGATGGAGAGCTGGGGAGGGAATCTATGAATCCCAACTCCAGGGCATATCTACCAAATGTCTTCTTTAATAACAACTGTTCAGTTTGTCTCTTCTGGCTCATTACTACATCTATTAGCACTGAGCAGTGAATCCTAGGAAATGCAAGTGAGAGAGAGAAACTTTCAGCTTTGAATTCTCCCTTAGGAAACTTATTTCTGGCAAGTTTCAAAAGTGGCAGCTTCTTGTTTATATTCATAGGGCCTGCAACACATGGCATTTTCTCTGGCTCTGCCCTCAGCTCCCTCCCATGACTGAAGTGATAAACCATCGTCCTCTCCTTGCCTCTGCTGTTGGTGTGAGTTTTCAGGGCTGTGCTCCTGATGCAGAGCCCGAGCAGCAGTTGATTGCCAGCTTTCCCTCCTCCTTAGATGTGTGCTAGCTCTCGAACGACATTTTGAGGTGCCTGAAGCATTCTGTGGAAGAAAATTAATTGGTTTTGACAAACCACAGCAGTCCCTTGGGTGCCTGGGAGTGCAACGTTTATTGAAACCAGGCAGGAAATCAAAATGCTCTGGTGTTCACTCACCTCCAGTGCAGCTGTATTAAAAAAAATAAGAAGTAAAAAAATCCTTAACCTTCATCTGGATTTTTCACTCTGACATTTGGATCGTCCACTGACTTTCTAATAAAACCTCCTTTTTCTTTTAGAAGAGAGGTTAGTGGTTATAAAAGATGCCAGAATGACAGCTCAGGGAGTAGATGGTCTCTGTTGACCCACAGAGCAAATGCAGCATCAGGGCAAATGTACTTGCCATTGTACTTCCACCTTGACCTGTGGCATCCCAAAGGAGGGTAGGGAATTGCAGGTTTTCAGCACTTCTATACTTGACCTCTCTGCTTACACAACTTAATAAGAAATCAGGCTTCTCCTGCAATTGCAGTGCAGTATTAAGGAAGGATTTTTCATCGCAGATGTAGGTGTAACAACTTCATTGCAAACCTCAGACTGAAAGCACTCTGCCAGCAGAAACCATCTCCTAGCCCCACTCTTCCAGGAGCCTGGCCTGTCTTCCTAACATATTGGTTACAATCTGATTCATTTCTAAAACATATGCTGATACCCACTGCAAATTAAAGAAGATCCCCTTGTACATGACACATATGTTATGTGGGTGTGGGTGCCCTTCAGTCAGCCACTGGCTTGAGGTCACTGCTCTGCTCTGTGCAGAGCTGCTGATGGGAGTCATTAAGTTGCCATCAAGTTTGAATTAGTGTTGATTCACCTCTAAAAAATAACCAGCAGTGTTCTTCACACAGCTCTGGAGGCAGGGCTGGGAAATGAGGGGAGTCATTTTTAAACAAAAGCTGGTTACTGCCCAGGTGCAGTCACAAAAAAGGATTGGAGTTGGTTTTACAGGGGGTGTCCACTTGCCAGTCTGTAAAGTGGCATGTGATTTCTGGACCATGCTCTGCTTGATGAGGCAATCTTTGTACAGGTCTTTTGGTGTCCGTGGGCATCCCCTGGAGTGGTGTCAGTAGAGGAAAGCCATATACTTTCAGCCTGTAGGATCAGGTTTATCATAGATCCCAGCCTCACAGACTGGAAAGAGTACTGGAGCCACTGGAAAGGCTGACTGGAAAGGAGTCACAGACAAATGATGTAATGGGAGTTACTCAGCTCCTGCAGCACCTTATTGCAATCAATTTCTGGGGGTTTAGCAGGTTTTTTTTGTCACCACAAGATTCATATGGGTATGGTATGGGTGCACACTCTGAATGCAGTAAACAATATGGGGTGTGTTAGGCAGAAGTTCCTGACGTCCTTGTGTGACCTCTGTAGCTGCAAGTGCCAGGCAGAGGTGGGACACCAGCTTTGTCAGTGAGGTTAGAAACTCTGCAGGTGGAGCAAAGCTCCTGCTGATGTCTGGAGTGACAGAGATGGGGAAGTGATGGACAGGAGAAGCCTTTGCTCCTAAAGAGCTGCTGTGGTCTGGCTCCTCTCAGTTCCTGCTCGCAGAGGTGGAGCAGGGCTGTGTGGAGGCTGTGCAGGGGACAGATGGGGAGGCAGCCCTAGGAGGTCCTTGAGAAGAGCAGGTAATGTGACTGCGGCAGGGAGGGGAGGGGTGGCAATGGCTGCTGGTTCTGCGTCACCGACGGTGACAACTCCTTAAGCAATTAATTAGCACAGCTGAGAGCCTGAGCTCGGTGCTAAAGGTGAGCTGCAGTTGTACCAGCAGAGATACACAAAGGCTTTATTGTCTGGCCTGGGACCTAGCTGGGGACTTGTCTTGGTGTTTGCTACTGCAATACTTCTAGAGGCTATTCATGATCTTGTAAAATAGCTGTAGAAGTGTTGTCTTAAAAGTCCAGCAATGTGGGAGGCCAAAGAGGGGTCATCAGCAATCCTGAATGAAGCTTTGGCAGGTCTAGATACTGCAGGAGAATTACTGCATAGGTTTCTTCTTCACCTTTTTTTCTCCTCTAATGATTCTGCTTTCTGGCATAACAATTACCTACTTTGGATATCAATGTCTATGGGAAACTGGCTCAAGCTAAAATGGTAAATTAACTGCTTTGAAGCTTATGTCCCAGATGTCAGTGGTGATAGATTCTGTTGAGTGGTTTCTAGCTAGAAAAGACTTTGAGCAGTGTCATTTTTCATGGGAAAACTTCCCATATGCTTCTCCAAGAGGCTTTTCTGGGCAATTAAGTGACATGCTGTATGCAGAGATAACATGAATTCAGAGAGCTTTTGCACTTCATCTTCTGTGACACACCATACATGGGATGTCAGTGGTCACCATGGGTTTAGCCCTTGGTCTAAGTTACTTCTGCAGGAGCAGGGTGTTCCACCCCTGCTGTCACCCATAACCCACAGGCTGCTGTGGTGTTTGTTATATGAATGGTGAAGCTGGGACATGGGAAATTCTGTGGCACAGGAAATGCTGTCCTACATCTATCCACTGAATGGCATAGTGGGCACCAAGGCCTTTCACCTCTTGAGCCAGAGGGATATCAGGTAACAGAGAAACAACACTGGACAAGGAGGAGGTGTCATGGGAGTGAAGATTTTCATGCAAATGAATGGCCACTTCTTTTTCTCTCTTACTGTAACAGACTAATAAAATTATTCTCACAAGGAGCACCTATCTCTGTAGGGGAAACCAAAATGTGCTGCTGTTCACATACTGGGCAACATGACAATGAAGTCTGGGGGTAAAATCAGCGAAAATCACCATTTTCAGATGTATGCAGAGTTGTTGTCCTAGCTAGCAAAGGTTCGATCATCATCACAGTATGAGGATTTCATATTATCAGAGCTTCATATCTTCTTGATACGGACAGCTCCTCTCCACACTGACTTCTCCAGGTCCTCACAGTAATCTGACTCTCCTCACTCCTCTTTCCTACTCTTATATAGCACTAGTTCTTATTGATTACAGGTGTGGCCTGTTTAGATCAGGCCCACCTCCAATCTTCAGCAACTGAAACAGCTGCAACTCATTGGGCTTGCAAGATCACCCTCTACAATTTCCCCTTTTTCTTTTAACCACAGAGTTGCAGCATTTCCAGAAGTACATATTCAAATAAATTAACATTATTACATATTTGTATATTTTGTTTAGAATTAAGAGTTATACAAATGTTCAAAAGAGCATGTTACAGCACAGACAGATATATATTTCTAAATATTAGTTTAGTTCTACAGCTTTTCCCAATTTACAAAAGCACTTATCTTCAAGGTCTTTTACACTCATATTTAGCAAACACCAATAGCTGTAATTGATATATTTTGCCAATAGCTTAGTGTTTAAGTCCTGTTCCCAAATCCACGGGGTTATTTGGTCAAATCCAGTTTCCCCCAAATCCACGGGTCCTCCCAAATCCATAGGGCAATATAGTTAAGTCCCAAATCACATTGGGGTCACCATTTGTTGTCTTAGATAGCAAAGGTTCGATCATCATTATAGTATGAGGATTTCATATTATCAGAGCTTCATGCCTACTTGATACAGGCAGCTCCTCTACACACTGACTGTTCCAGGTCCTCACAGTAATCTGACTCTCCTCACTCCTCTTTCCTTACTCTTATATAGCACTAGTTCTTATTGATTACAGGTGTGGCCTGTTTAGATCAGGCCCACCTCCAATCTTCAGCAACTGAAACATCTGCAACTTATTGGGGGACAAGATCACCCTCTACACAGAGTGTTTCATGGCTCTTGGCAGGGGAAAGCTACAGCATGGATTGTGATTTGGGGGCTTTCAGAGTCGTTACCCCCCCCCCCCCCCCCCAGAGATGACCCTCTGGTGGCACCAGTTGGTTCAGTCCCTGTATGGCTCCATCTCCTCCAGGAGTTGAGCCCTCTGAGATTTTCCTTGCTTGACTCCTCTCTGCCAGCAGTCCTGAGGTTCCTGCCGCTTTGCATTACAGCCTTGTGTCAAGAAATCCCAGCTCCTGAGGTCAAGTGCTAAACATTGGCTTCTTTATCATATATTTACTTAGGAGGATTTCATTATACTGAATCTACTAGCTTTGAATAAATTCACATGCAGTAAATTTATTCTTGCTCTTTCTGAAGGGAGTTGTGTGCTAGAGAAAACTTTGAAGACAACCATTTATACCAGAAGCAATTACTTTTGTGGTAATTTTGTATGTATTTTACTGCAGATACTGTATTTCTGTTTGACTATGAGCTTTCTCCTAAGTGGCATTGCTGTGCTGGAAGTAGAGAAAGTCAGATGCTTAAATTTTGGGTGCCCCAATATTTTCACATTGCTAACATGGAATGTATTTGTGCACTTATTTGAGCAAACTCCACTTGTCTGACTAAAGCTACAGGTTGATCTTATCAAAATCCACTTGTAGTTGCTCCACATGAAATGGGAATGTGGGGTTGTTTTGTTTTCTTAGTGTTGGTTGATTTTGGTAGGGTTTTTTTGCAACACCATTATGTCAGCTTCTGGTTATTGGATTTCTTCAGCCAGGTGGTAGAGATGGTCTTTCCTGGCACTGCAGAGGGCATCTCCAAGGCCTCCTCACTCAGCTCATGAGTATCCAGGAACCACACTCTGCAATGTGGCTAAGTTGAAGTATTGGCAAAAGCAGCTTACTATATTATTTGGAATAACAAAGCTGTAAAAAATCCTTCTGCAAATAACTTTCAAATGTGTGATGGGCCAAAGCTGAATTCTTCACTGCAGCAGCTGGTTTGCTCCAAGCAAACCATATTGTCATCTACACAGGAACTCTTTCTGGTGCCTCAGCTGCAGCCCTCTGCGCCCAGGATCTCCTGCAATCACTTTACCAACTCCAAAACAAATCAGGAGGAAAAACTCAAGCAAGAATTTTGCAGTTAGGCCTGATAAGCCATTAAGCCTCTCTGCGCTGGTTTGCTTTACACGCTCTGTTTCAGCAGGTAAGTCTTGGTGGTCCTTGTGATAAGGAAAAGCCATTCTGTGGGGCTGGAGGCTTGGTTTACCAAAACTGTTGGTTGTACAGATATCAATGGGGATAACAGCTGTCCATCCTACTTCTAAATGTGCCATTAGCATTTCCAGAGGGCAAACATGCATGACTCCTTTTGAAAATGGACAAGGGAAAACTGGGGGAATGTGTACTAAAGAGAAGCATGTTCATATTAAAATTCAGAAGGGTGGGTTTATTTTTTTTCTTCTTCATAAGTTTCTCATTAAAAAGATTCATTTTATTTAGAAGTGGCTTATTAACTAGTTTAAAAACATTAACTAGTTTAAAAAAGGAAAACCAAACCAAAAACCTTAAAGAAGTATAGGTCCCTGTTAAATTGCAAATTCTGTATTCCATGCTGGATTATTGTTTGCTAGGGGAACCAGTGATAATTATACTGTACATATCTACATATTTCACCAGAAAGCAAAAACTGTTTTCCAGGGGAATCTATTATACAGAGAAAAAATTATTTCATAATAAGCTATTGCTATTACAGTATATAATATTTGTGCTCAAGCCTGAATCTGAGATAAACAAAAGATGTGTCATCTGAACAGCCCTTAACATCCCAGTCTAAATTTTGTGGCTATCTTTAACCCTTGCAATAGGTTGATGAGGGAAAGCACTTAAACCTTCATATTATTGCTGCAGTGAAGTAGACAGAAACATTTATCTCATCATTTCTATGGCATGAGAATGTTGTGGTGTTTTCTGGGCTGTTCATTATCCACTCACATCTGGAGGAATCACATCCCACTTGACTTTTGACCTTTTTTCCTTGCATGGCATTTGGTTTAGGATTTAATGACAAATAAAAAGTTTATTTCTGGATCAGTAGGTCTGTGAAGTTTCAGTTATTCCAGATAGGGCACAAACTTGAGCAGGTTTGCTGGCAAAAGGAAGGAAAGATTTTTGTGATGCAGATAGAAAACATTTGCTCAGTACATCTGTGGTTAGGTCCTGTCTCTGTCTTAGCCTGCTCTGGGAGCCTGGGCAGGATTTCTCTATCTTCCTGGTGCAGCAATCTATTGCTGGATTTCCCTCCCACAGTGAGGACTTCTGAATTCACATTCACTGGGTGTTAGTGACGCCTGCCACAGAGAAATCTAGGGACAAACTGCACATTGTTGGTTATTTTCAAGAGGAAACCAAAAGAAAAGTAAGCACACTGAGAGTGTTTTGTAATTCATGTTTAGAAATTGGCACTTAATAGGTTGAAATTAGCATGAACTGAAAGCAAAGAAAAACTTTGGGCACAACAGGGCTTTGCAGTACTTTTTGAGAATTCAGGGAGAAGTACATTTTGGCACATTTCTAGTTACAGCTTCTCATGTGCTATTATAGCCCTCTTCATGGGGATCCAGCAAACCCTGGAGAAATCACGCTCGTGAACCCACTTAAATCTTCCCTGTGCCAGGCTTCTAAATGGGGGCTAAGGCTCAAGCTGCTTCTAGTTATTGTGGTCTGCCTCAGTTTAAGTTCTTTTTCTCATGAAAGTGAGCAGAAGTGAAATTGGTGCTGTAATAAAAGGTGTCCCTATTTCATAAAGACCTTAAAAGCAGCTGCTGAGGACAAACATTAGCCTAAGAAGGTCTCCAGGGGTTGGCTTTGACAGAGGTAATCTTTCTTGTAATACCATCCCTAATGTGGATCTCTGTTAGCTATATGTAGTAATTTCTTCCTCTGTATTTGTTCTGATATATCTCTAGGGCTACTTGTATGTGCTGTAGAATATTTACTGTGTTTCTTTCTTTCCATCTGTTGTCTGTGGACTTGTAATATGTGTCTGCTGCAGATCTGTTCTCTTCTAAACATGCAGTGTACTTCCTAGCTTCTCCCTTACTCCTTGTAATAGGTTTGTCTTTTCCTCAAATGTCCTTCTCTGAGCTCTGCACCTCTGAGCTGAGGGTACATCAAACTGCAGTTGCAGTGCCTGCTCATGGAAGGGAGCCTCCAAGAAAAATGGAAAGAGACTATTCACAAGAGCATGAAGTGATAGGACAAGAGGGAATGTCTTCAAACTGAGAGTAGGCTTTTATTAGATATTAAATATCTTCCCTGTGAGGATGGTGAGGCCCTGGCACAGGCTGCCCAGAGAAGCTGCAGCTACCCCATCCCTGGAAATGTTCCAGGCCAGGTGGGATGGGGCTCTGAGAAACCTGGTCTAGTGGAAGGTGTTACTGGCCATAGCAAGGGGGTTGAAACGTGGTGATCTTTCAAGTCCCTTCCAACCCAAACCATTCTGTGACTTGCAGCATTGGGAACAGGACTGAGAGGGGCAGAACAGCAATGGTTGCCTCAGTATCTTCTGATCCTCCCTGGTGGCTCCTGTTCAGATATGCCTGTTGTCCAATGGATATTCAGGGGTTCAGCTGGGGTAGCTGCAGTCTCAAGTCTGTTGCATTTGGTTCTGGCCTATTTTCCAGCCAGCGAATCCTTCCTGTTTGCTATTTGTATCTCCAGTCCTGACACCAGCTGTTAACAAGTGGCATCTTGATGCTTTGTGATGTCTGGAGGTGGTTTAGGAATGTTCTTACTCCTACTTCTCTTTCTTTGCTTCGGTTTTGCTATACAGATATACCATAATAGAATAACACTTCACGGAGGAGTCTGTTGGATTTTGTTTTGACTATTACTGCTTGATTGCATTCATCATTGTTTTTTCCTGGTTTTTTTCTTTTTTCCATGCTTTGGATTTTTTGGTCAAATATCGAGGCATCCTAAACCATGATAGAACAAATGTTCTTTAGGAATAATATCAGAACTCTTGTTCAAATCTTCTCTTGCCTCTGCACCCCAGAATTCATCATCCTCCCTCTACCCTACTTCAGTGTCTGTGCAGATGATTTCTTCTGTGTGTCACTTACAGCTGGCCTGCCTGTCTAGAAAATCTAGACAGCTTTTAGACTGGTCAGAGGAATTCCAGACCACTGACTTAGCTGAGCTGTGGGGAACTCTCATCATCTCTGACCTTTTGTTTGCTCCAGCTCAACAGAGGGGTGCAGCATTCAGGCTGGGTCTGTGTCACATCCATGGTGTGCGAGGAAATCATTCTTGCATCTCTACTGCTGTCTCTTCTGAAGAGCAGCTCACAGCTGTAATTTCTGCAATCAGAGGGACTTGGCAAGTGGTGGATTGACAGGATTGTCCAAACTGTCCCAGAGAGGGCCCTGGAGATAGCTGGGTGTCAGCCAGTACCAGACCTCTGATGCTTTCCTAGGAGACCTGGGGCTGTCCGTTGTCACCTGTCTGTTGTCCCCTAGGAAGGGAAGGGATCCAGCTGACCAAAGTCAATCACTTTGTCGATGAGAATAAATAAATAGGGATCATAATCCAATTGTTAAGGCAATTGCAATGCAGCAAACTTGAGGCAACTTTCCAAAGCTTCTATATTTATACCTCACTCATTTAAAGCAGAAGGAGGCAGACCAGCTTTTGCCAGTCTTTCCCATGTCTCAGGCAACTCACACAAACTTCTTATGGGTGTCAGCAGGACCATCTCTTTTACTGTGTTTACTCATATGCTCTGCCTCTAATTCCAGGGACTGAAGGCTAATGGTGACTTACAAAAATAATAAATGCATAACAAATAATAAAAGCCTTCTTGGCACTATAGTTGCCAGCTGTATAGCATTGACTTCACCCACTCAGTACAAAGCTTGTACAACAGGTGGTGATCCCTTGTACCAAAACTATGGGAAATCAGAAGTATTTAAGTTAAAGTCAAAGTCCACAGTCTTTTTAATGTGAAAACATAGCATAGCACAGTACTTCGGACTATGGGTGGAGGAATCTTCTAAGCTAATCTGAAGAAGATTGATTAGTAATTATCCAGTCCTTTCAGGAATTTGTCTTAGTTTTTTTATGTTTCAAATTACGATAACTAGATGATGAAGACAAATTTTCCATAGCTGTAACTGAAAGCTTGGTACAGGTTGTACTTGAGGCAACTGGGTCATCCTTTGGTTAAATTATTAAATATTCCTGCCTCTCATTACTCGGGTACAACCACGTGAAGTCAGCAGCACATCACCTGCAAGGTGGGGGCTAATGTGACCTTAGAACTCCTGTGCAGGTGACTTGGGTGTGATCCACTGATCCCTGGATGATGGGAGTCCTTGATCTCTGTCCTTCTCCCCCGAGTATCAATCCACTGATTATTGATGCCTTGTGCAGTGGGACACCTCACAGCCAAGGGCTTCCCCAGCAGAGCTGCCCTGCTCCCCTGTGCCCGTGATCGGGGCTGCAGGGCTGTCTGGGCAGCTCTGGGGACACAAAGGTGTCAAGCCCGCAGGACTGATGTCCCCCTGGTCTCCTCCTACAGACAGACCTGTGTTCCTGTGCTCACTGCCAAAGTCATAAAATCAATTAGAAATTAAAGGCCAGATTCATGAGTTCACTTCAGCTGCTCTAGTGGTACAAACCAGCTGCAAATTCAGCTTTTATGCTGTTGCTACTTTCCTCAGCTTTTATGTGTTAGCAGCTTTGCTTTTAAAAGCAGTTTTTAAATGGCTTGAGATTGATGCTTAACTTCAAAGTGCTAACAAATATTGCATTGCAAATTCTTCCTTGGGCAACTCCATTACTTTTTTTTTTTAATAATTTTGAAAACAAAGGATATTCTTCAGGGGAAAGCTGTGCTAAGGTGAATAATGTTTCTGAGTGTGCACATCAGTGCAATGTGAACAGAGAATTGCAGTGCCAATGATTGCATCTAAACCTGGGATTTGCACAATTAAGAACACCCATTATGATGTATAATTCTGTTAGGCTAAGGAGCTCTTAGGTAAAACGAAAAGAAATCACAATTAAAAAACTAGTACTGTTTCTCTACTCTTGTCAGAATTCTTTGAATCGTGTGAGATTTTGATATTTTTAAGATTTTAAAAATTAATTGTGATGGTGATTTTATGAAATTTTATGAAATGTGATTTTATTGTGAACTTCATACTGAAAGTACCTATTCTCACTTCTTTTAATAGTTTTAAGCAACAATCACCATTAAGGTTTAAGAACTCTAGCTAAGCAGCAGATTTCAAACATAATATATTTTAAAATACAGTCCCATATTATGTAACTGCCACACAATTTAATTTTGGATGGTTTCACTGTGCATTTCAGGTTGCAGATATTGCTAGCTTTGCAGTCCAGTCTAGTGTTAAAACATCGAATTTCCCGATTCCATCATGCGTGTTCTTTCACAGTTGCTTTTAAATATTTCATCCAAAATTACTGATATACCTGCTCTGCTTTATAATGCTTTTTAGGGGACTAATGACAACTCTTTGGGATTTGTAGAGGTTTTCTCCTGTTTAATTGGTAATTACTCTTCTCACTTAGCTCTGTCTTAAGATATATTTATTATAACCGAAATCCTCTGGTGCGAAAAATTGCCCCAGCTTTATATCTGGTTTAGCAGGTCATTAAACAATTGGCTTTTCTCTAAAAACATTCTAACTATGGTTTTCCAAAGTTTATAAGTGACCATTTCCATATGTCTGCATGAGACAGGTATTAAGCCATCTGACAAGTTAAATCAAATCTCAGACCAAGAGAGAGGGGACAAGGGAGGAGAGATTATATAACCCTCTTTACTTGAGCAAGTCGAAATCTCACTGTTTTCCCCAAATAAGCAATATGCTCTGTCAGCACAAGAGTAAAGCATGTGTGTGCATATTCATCCCAATCTATAGCCACACATTTGTGTAGTTAATTAGGGTTGGGGGAAAACACATTTGCATCTATGCAAATGCTCTTCCAAAAAATGAAGCAAGGAGAGATCGTGCCAGGTAATCACAGCAGCTCCCCTCGCTCAGTGCAGCAGGTCGAGCACGTGAGCATCCCCGGGTGGATTAAGGAAGGGAATTTGGCTATTAATTAGTGAGTTCAGTGGCTTTTGTGCACCGTGTGACTGTGCCTGCCCAGGGCAGCGGCGTGTGCCTGCGGGGCCAGTGTACGTGTTGCAGGCAGTGTTGTGTTGATGATGGCTCCTTTGCTCTCGGGAAGATTAACCTATTTTTAGACCAAACTGTTGGTGTGAGGCCAGGAGAAGCCTTCTATCTTTTAGATTTATGGAGGTTGCCAGGCAGATCTTAAACACTTTCTCTAAGATGCATTTATTTGTATTTTGGCTTTGTTTTGGAGGCCAAGTTCCCTGTATCTCTTTGGATAGGACCCTTGATATTGAAACAGGTCTGGAGTCTGTCAAGTAATCCAATTCATTCAACATTTGGAATTACCGTGCAAAAAAAAGTAATTTATTTTCTAATTATTCTCTGTCTTGCCCAACCGTGCATTGCTGAAGTGTCACTATTTAAAATATTTATCTCTCTCCACTGCGTGATCTGCTCGAAGGCCATGGAGGGGCAATGAAATAAAAGCACTCTTTCCCAACACAGGCACATTACTTTGACTTGTCTTGGGCTGTTTTGACGTCTCCCTGTAAATACATTTATTTTTCATTAGGATGTTTCTGGGTTTGTGGCATCCAGGAAAGCCAAAGCCATTACGCTGTTCATCTGTTAGAGACAAAATGAAGATAAACAAGTGTAATGAACTCCCGCTGAAGCCATTTCTCTGTTGTCTTTCCCTTGCTGCAAATGTGTGTGTGTGTGTGTGTGTGTGTGTGTATGTGTGTGTGCAGGAACAGCTTTCCTGTGCTGGCTGGATGAGGGCAGCTGCTCTCAGTGCTTCCATTCTTCATCTCTGAGGAGGATTCGGCTGGGGAGAAGGATTCAAGCTCTGAGTGTGCTGTAGTCCTCAGGTTTTGATGTTGTGTCTGGAGAGCTCTGGCCTGGGGCATCACCTGTATCTTCTCTTGGGGAGCTGTGGGGTTTAATTTGTGATGTTGCCCCTGCAGCAGTTTTCTCCATCCCTCTCCAAGGTGTTACAAGGATAAATACACTGGAGATGGAAATGTGAGGGCAGAATGTCTGTGAGGTCCAAGCAGGTACTGCTGTGGTTGTCGGTGGGAATTGGAGGATCATGTGCATGATACTTCAGTACTGCATTTAGCTCTAGGGTCCCCAACACAGGAATGACACCAACCTGTTGGAGCAACTCCAAGTTCATTAGAGGGATGGAGCACCTCTCCTATGGGGAAAGACTGAGAGAATTGGGATTGTTCAACTTGGAGAAGGGCAGGCTTCTGTGTGACCTAACTGTGGCCTTCCAGTAACTGAAGGGAGCCTGCAAGAAAGATGGAGAGGGATTGTTTACAAGTGCATGGAAGTGACAGGAACAGGGGGAATGGCTTCAGACTGAAAGGGAATAGGTTTAGATTGAATGTTAGGAAAAGATTACTGTGACAGTGGTGAGGTACTTGTGAGGTTGACAGAGAAGTTGTGGATGCCCCATCCCTGGAAGTGGTCAAGGCCAGGTGGGATGGGGCTCTGAGAAACCTGGTCTAGTGGAAGGTGTTCCTGCCCACAGCAAGGGGGTTGAAATGAGAGCATTTTTAAGGTCCCTTCCAACCCAAATGATTATGTGATTCTATGCCATGTTCACTGCAGGGATTTTTATTGCAGGCTGGATAGCCTCATCCCAGCTATGGGCTAAAGAAACTATTGCAGAGCCTGTGGCATAGTAGCAAATAGCCAGTATGACTGGAGGTTGGAGGGTAGGGAGTTAAAGGCAGCCAGAGACAGAAATATTGTTTGGAGATCAGGGAAAGCTTGGAAAGGATAGAAAGTAAGCTGCAAAGAAGCATGAAGATGAGAATAAAAATGAAAGCTAATATTGAGCTTCCTAGGGTGGCACATATGCTCTTTCTTCGTCCTAGTCGTTCAATTATTTCCTATTTATTTGTGCCCTCTCTCATGCGCCCATCCCCACCCTTCCAAACTGACTTGCTCATTGAGTCTAAGTGAGTTTATGCTGAATTTTAAAATACCTTCTTTTTCTCCATCTCTAAACTGCTAATCTCTCAGGCTGAGGAATCCTGGGACAAAGAGGAGTCCGCAGAGTGGAACTCTGTAAAATTAGCTTTTGCAGCATTAGTGTTTGCACAGTTACAGGCTGAAGCCCTGCACTCCCCCTGCTTGGCAGCCTGCCTCCCTTCCCTGGGGAGGCCAGCACAGAGTGAGCTGCCTTCCTCCTTCTCTTCCTCCTCTTCTTCCTGCTCTTTCTCCTCCTCCTCCCTTGCCACCACCCCTCCACTGCAAGAGGAGCAGAGGGGAGAATTGGCATTCATTTGGACAAGGGTTTAACTTGCATTATCTTGGTCTTGTCTCCTGTTACTGAAATGTGTTCTCAAATACAGCATAAAATTGAAATTCCAGTGCTGGTATCACATTGTGGGGATGATTAGCTGGGAAAAGAGGGCACATGGAGGGATATTTTTTGGGTGAAACCAAGCTGAGGCTTGGCACATGCCGTGCATTGCTTCCTTGTGCTGCAAGCCCTCCAATTTTGGCAAGCAATTTAATCTGGAGTATTCATATGCAGGATAGGGATGGTTTTGGAGCAAAAGGAAGGTGCAGAGGTTCCAGGCTGGTGTAGTGCTGTATACCCCTGCTGGGAGAGACCTGTCTGTGCCTTTGGGTGATAAGCAGGCGATGAGTGGCTTTGAGTGAGTGGCTTTGAGCCCGGTGGCTGCAGTCACTCAGGGTCCTCTGCCTGGGTGACTGAGAGAGCAGAACAATAGATGATGCCCTGAAATCTAGTGTTGAGCCCCTTTTGACAATTTCTTGTGCTCTCTTATGCCAAATTTTAGTGCAAAAACAAGCACCTTGAGCACCTGAGCACCTTGCTCCAGTTTTCACTCCTTGAAACTTGCTCTCTGCAAATCACCTATTCAAACACCATCCCTAATGCCTGTGCTTCTTTATTCCTCACTGCTTCTGCTGTTGTTTATTAACTTGCTCTGCATGGCATCTGGGGAATTTGTTCTTGGAAAAGCAAAATGCAGTTGTGTTTCTGACTAACACACGTACCAAGGTACTCTCAGCCTGCCGGGCCTTGAGCAGGATCCAGCGCTAACGCTGCAAACCCTCCCCGCTTCCTCTCCCGGCCCTGCTCAGCTGATTGCCTTCTATTTTTCCTTGTGGTGTTGTTATTAATAATCATATACCAATCTCCTCTGACAATCACAATCATTTCCTGGGAGAGAGCGAATCCAAGTCAACCACATCCAGCTACCCGGCGAAATGATGCTGTGTCTCCCAGCCTGATGAATGCCGCTCCTGTCTGTGCCCTTTCTGTGCGTGGAGCACTTGATGATGCTGGAGGCTGCACCAGAGATTTTAAGCTGTCTATTTCTCAAGGAAACTGGCTGCAGGGAGGAGACATGGCTGCCAAGCATTAAAGGGGATGGTGATTTTTTGGGAAATAACATTACGTCTGGCTGTTCCCCTAGGTGTATCTGCCTGCAAGGGTCAGGTGCAACAGGACTGTCCAGGGATCTGGTGTCCTCAGCCCAGTTCTGCATGGATAAAATCTCTACCCTTAGTGACTGGCTTTACAAATGCTTTTCAGTAATAGATTGAGCCAAGTAACATTTGCTTCCTCCTGTATCTGTGCCCCCAGTTTCCATCCTCCTGTGAGACAAAGCCCAAGGAGCTCTTGCTAACAGGTTCCTTGCTGGAAGGGATTCCCAGTGGCAAAATGGGGGTGAAAGCTTTTTCCCAGAGCTCACTGGTTTCTCAGTTATCACCCTCTTACTCTCAGCTTGGATCCGCAGGCTCCCAGGCTATGTGTGCTGCCAGGTTTTTCTACCAGAGCAATTTCCCTTGTTGCAATTCTTGACAGCACCACTTTTTCTCCTAGAAACATGGGGCTGCTGAATGTCTAGTGAACTCAATTGGCCTGGATGGATGGGACGAGCCAGGTGGGTGTGCTTTGAGGCAGAAACCACCCTTCCTGTGCTAAAAGAAAAGGTGGTGGCTGCAACTTGCTGAGGTGAAGGCTTGTGCTTGGCTGGGGAGGAGAGCACAGTAGGGAACTGCTTGTAGGCACAGAGTGGGGGGCTCTCACGTGGGGTACCCCCCATGTCTGCAGCTTTTCTCCAGGGTGTCTTGCTGTGCAGCCAGCCTGGCTCTGCCTTTTAGTGCAGTTCATGGAAAGTTGTCTTTCTAGGTGATGGGCTGAGCATGCCTGGCTCTGCAAGGTGGAAAGCTGGGGGTGGTGGGCATACGTTCCACATGCAGAGGAATTGCTGGGGGCTCACTGAAGTGAGGTGTCCAGGAAGGGCAGAGCTGTGGGTTGTTCCCTCTTGGGAAATGAGGTCAAGAAACCCTTGGGAGCTCAATTAACCACACATGACCCGGACAAACTAGGACACCGATTGCATGACTGGCGAAGATGGAGCCCGTAGCCTGCTTGGTTTGCTCCAGGCTTAGAATGTCTTCATTTATTTGCCTTTATTTGTCACTATTTTGTTCTTGGATTCATAGTAGAAAGCCCTGACCTGAGCTCCCACGCTCTGCCCGTGTGACCCAGCAGTGCCTGGTCAGCAGAGGCGGTGAGTGGGGTGCAGCCAGCTCAGGGCACAAAAGCAGTGCATGGCTCTCCTTCCCTCCATGTTCTGGGTCTTTGCTCAAGCAAAGTCTGACATATATTTGTCTTTTCTGTATTTCCTTGTGGATCATTCTATGAAATATTGTGAAGTGGATCCTGTTTTATGTTAGAAGCTATTTGTAATGAGATTGGAGAGAGATACAGTGTTTGACTGCAGTGGCTGTTAATTTTAATATGCTGTGAATCTCGAGGTAGCTCTTTATTCTTCCTACATTGAACTTGCACGCTGCTGCTGCTACAGTCTGCACGGGGGACATGTCGTGTGAACCAAATAGGCTTAATGAGGAACAGAGGGAAAAACTCTGCCAGTATTTTATAAAACATGAGATTTATTTTCTTAGATGCAGATCACAGTGTCTAGATATTTATAGGCTTATGATTTAGCAGCTCTAAGGAAAGGCTTGGAGGTAGTAAGAAGGACAGGGTGGTTGATGGAGACCTTAAAATTGCACTCAGCTCTGCTGGGCAGAAAATGAGTGTGCGGTGGAAAATACCAGTTCCTGCTGGCCTGAGCAGACAAAGTCCTTCACAGGTGAGGGATGGAGGAGAGCACATCAGCAGCACAGGGCCACGGATGGCAGATTAGTGCTATACAATAGGCTCCTTAATGGTTGGGTGAGTTGGGCAGAGACAAGTGAAAAGAAAGGGGAAGGGACAAGGCAGAGTGGTCAGGATCTGGGAATGAGGGCTTGGGAACACTCCTAAGATGCTTCAAGTAAATTCTTGCCTATGTCCTAAACCAAAATAAACTATAAAAACCCACATGTGTCTGAAAGGATGTAGGGAAACCCCATAGTGGTATCCAAAAGTTCATAGAGGGGATCTGAGCATGCTTTTGGTGTTTACCCAGCTCTGAGGACTGGCTTTGGGGGTTGAGGTTTTCTGAGCTCTGGAGTTAAAGTACAAGGGGTTTTTAATTTTGCTGGGGTTAGGGGTATTTATTTTTCATTGCAGCTGTTTTGCTGAATGGCTGCTCTCTGACTGCCTTTGAATTTAGAGGGAGACTATCACCATTGGTGTTCTGTTTGTCAGTTCTCTGTGAGCAGCAGACTGGAGATAGAACTGCATTTGATCATTTGTCAACTTTTCCTTTTGTGTTGAATATCTGATAATGTTTGGTGAGCGCTCATTCTGCGTATGCTCATTTGATCAGCTGCTGCAAAAATTGCAGGTGATGGAAGAGAGGTTGGGACATGGCTAAGGCACATCTGCAGTTGAATGTTTGTCAACAACAAGGTGCTCACTCGACTTGCTAATAACAGACATTGGGAAAGAGGTGGTTCCAGGCTTCTGCAGGCAATTACTGGTTCCCTAAATCTGTGGGCAGGCTGAAAGCATATTGGGCTGAAAGCATATTGGGCTGAAAGCATATTGGGCTGAAAGCATATTGGGCTGAAAGCATATTGCCTTTCCAGGACTGCTCTTGGAGGTGTGTTTCCCATCAGCAGCTGCCTAAGGGGTGTCAGATCCAGAGCAGGCCTACAAGTTCTCAGTGTGGTGATGACCTACAGTGCCAAAACCCTTGGGAAGAATGTGCAGGACCCAGCTTTACTGCCAGAGCCTTTGAGGATTTTCATGGGAGAGAGATGGGACATGTTGCTACAGCATCCAAACTTTGTACTGTGGTGCATGTAAAATTCAGCTCTTCCAGAGGTCCTCTGCAGAGAGAGTGCTGTTGGCATGGCAGGCTCTGCATTTGGAGGTCTAGGGAAAGCTGAACCCCCTCGATTGGAGATGGAGGATGCCTTTTCCTTGTCTCCTCCCCTCTGCTCAGAGCCTCCCTGAAGCTTGAGCAGAGCTGTGCTTTGACCTGGTTCCTGCTGTCAAGTGCTTCCATTTACTCTGCGAAAAAATCTTTCTGCTGTCTCTGGGAACCAAAACCCCGGGAGGAGTCCGTGACTGTGACCACTCCTCACCCTGCACTTGTGCAGAGCTCCCCGCTCAGACCAGGCTCTGTGAGTGGCACCACGGCAGTTATTTGTAGGGTGGTTTTTTTTCCACTTTTGTTTCTCATCAGAGGCTGAGTAGCACACTCACACATGGCATATCAGGCCTCTTGCAGCACACTTCATTTAAAAAGCTAATTTGTAATTGCAAAGCAATACACATGCTTCAACAACCCCCTCCTCTCAAAAGCAAACAGAGAAACGCCACAGAGAAATAAAATGGGATGAGAATTATCCATGCTTGCTCTACTCCACTGTTTGTCTGCTGGGGAGAAAGAAGAGGTGAAGCAAAGTTACCAAAAGGAATATATAAAAAATAAACAAATAGAAAAACAGCCCCTACTGTACTTAGCGTTGCAAGTTGTGGGATGGGGATTAGCCCTGCCTGTCGTCCCCTGTGTGCTCTGGATTGTGGACGCGGCTGCCTTTGCCGTGCTCGCCCTGCTGCTCGCAGGTGTGGCCGGCGGCAGGGAGGTGACAGCGGCGCTCCTGCCCTCAGGCAGCGCCTGGCCACGGCGGGCCAGCAGCTCCTTCCGCACCCTCAATTTTTGAGGGGGAGCAAGTGTTTTATCCCGCTGAGTAGCTGTGGATTAGACCAACTCTGCCTCTCGAGGGACTCCCGAACAGCCTCTGCTGGCAGCGCTGTGTGCCCGTGCCCACGGTGAGCGCTTTTGGGGAGCACGGAGCCCCGCTGCGCCGCCGAGCTCCCAGCGCAGCTGCCGCCGCCTCTGCCCGCCGCTCCTGCCCGGCTGCGCTGCCGCTGGCACCGCTCGGCCTGCCCCCGACCCTGCCACTCGTGCCCGGCTGCAGAGGGGAAGGGGAAGGTGAACCTGCTGTTGGGCTGCGCTCTGCAGAGCTGCCAGCTCCGGTTCTGTCATCCCTGCTCCGCTCTGCCTCTACGAGTGCAGCGGGGGCATTTTCAAAGCCATTCGCCGTGGTTCGCAGCACGGGTTGAAGAGCAGGAGCCGGGGAGGAGCGAGCAGCCCTTGCCGAACAGCTTTTCAGGGCTGGGATGCGGGGTGGGGGCCGGTGTGTGGTAGGATCCTGCCGCTGACGATATCTTCTACTGCAGCTTTTTTGCAGCATCAGAAAAGCAGGGTGGAATTAGGCCACGTAGCCTGTGGTATGAGCTCTGCTTGTTGGTATTGTTAATAGCTCTGCTCAGAATATGCTGACTTTTTCTGAACAAAAGCTAAAAAGCAACCCTTACAAATTAATCATTATTAAGACTTTGTGCTCGCTTAACTATGCATGCAGCCATTCAGGGTGGTAAATACCCATTCTTGTGCTTGATCTCCATGGCTCAGCCTCCCTTGGAAGGCAACAAAGCCTTGTACTGGGAAAGCCTGCGTTTGGGGGCAGCTTGGCAGTTCTGGGGCAACAACCTCTCTCCCTCCCCCTCCTCACATAAAATCAAAGTAAAATGCTTTAAGCCTGAAGGAGTTACACTGATGCTATGCCAGGATGACTAAGATGAACCCAGGGATTTCATCTGCTGCCAGTTGACATTGATTCTGTGACTCCTTTATTACCCTGCTAAGAAGGCTGACTTACAGAGAAGTTTGCTCTGGCCCTAAATTTGTCCAGCTCTAGTGAGGTCAGGGATTTCTTGGGATTATAAACCAGAACAGAAATTTGTGGCTAATAAACTGGGTGGTAATCAGGGTTTCTTTTCCTCTCATGTCTTGAGCTTTCCTGGCAGGGTGGCCATGTGTTGCCAAGCCAATGGGAGAGGACATGGCACGGATATCTTGAAGGTCAGAGGTATCTTGTCCTGCTGAACATTTTGGGAATGCAGCACCAACACACTGAGAGCTGGGCCCCAGGGAGGAAGACAGGGCTGGTGTGACAAGCACTGATGCAGTATCTCAGCCTGCTGATGTGCACAGCAGAGCGTGGCAGTGAGCAAGTGCTGTTTGCAGCGCACAAGGAGGTGGCAACTTGGGTTGTTTCTTCTTGGGTTGTACCTTGTGTGCTGGTTTAGGTGCAGTTATGTGCTGCCAGATTACTGGCAACCATGAGCTGTAGCAGCCTGGTCCCCTTCTCTGCTGGCATCCATCAGTGGCTGTGCAGAGCCATGAACTGGGAGTCAAATACTCATCCCTCACTGGTGAATTTAGCCTCTCAGCCACCAAGTTCACCAGGTTTTTCAAAAATAACTTCTCAGCCTTTCGGTATTGTGACTTCTTCCACTCCAAGTGCTACCCGTGTAATCTCTTGCACATTTCAAAGCTACTTGAAACAGCTCCTTGCTTTAGTGCTTGCCAGATTCCCCCCCAGCTGCCAGGAAGGGAGTAAGCAGCCGCTGCCTGTTCTACTTGAGAAATTCAACTGCCAAGTGGTTATTTACAGCGGGCAGAGGAATGAAAATGTTAAATGAAATCAATTGCTGGCAATGTGAAAAAGGAAGGGGGAGGAAAAACCCCCAAACCCTTACAAAATCAGGATTATGCTGGCTGCAAGCTGCAGCCACCTTAAAAGGATTGCAGACAACAAACAGCAAAATGCCGACAACAAAGCCGTGCCCGCATTAGGCCAGCCTGGTGCTGACTCTGACTTTTGTTTCTGTTTAATCTCCCTATTCTTGTCCACTTTGGTCCCTTTCTTGGCAGTGTATGGGGAGATGGGAGAGCTTTGGAAAGAAAGCTGGATTGTGTTAAAACAGTTGTTCAATCCATTTCAACATCAGGCTCCCTGCCTGAATTTAACCTGGAGCTAAATGAAAAATTAAAAACTAAATGAGCCCTATCTCCCTGATGAACATCGAATTTTGCCTTAGAAATGGGACTATTTTTATTTCCCTTGACTTTTACAGGACGGAGGTGGTGGGAAGGTTACTGGGAGAGGCTGGCAGCCAGTTAGGTTCTGACTGGATCACAACTTTTTTTTAGGTGTCAATCCCTTCCTTTACATGGAAGCCTCAGGCTTCCCTGCTAAATCTCTACAGAGACAAGTGAATCACAGCCTTGCATTGGGCAGTGTGGCAATTAATCAGCCATTAAAAAGGAAGACCTGCTGTCTTATAAACCAATTAGATGGGAACTGGTTGCTTGTGTAACTAATGGAGTGGGGTTGCTAGTAAGTTAAAGGCTCCTTGTGGAGAGAGGAGCTGAAATAAGTCTATTACAGGGCTTTAAAGAATGTATTGAAGCCGCCAGAGCACCAGATCTTCCTCTAAAACAGGAATTTTAATTTGCAGACATACATTGCAGTAAGCACTGTCCCCTCTGCTTGCCTTGCAGTTGGCTGAAGAAAGTATTTTTAACTCTTGATGCTTGCCTTGCAGTTGGCTGAAGAAAGTATTTTTAACTCTTGATGATAAAATCGTGGCATTTTTCTTAAATTTTCATTGGGTTTCTGGGCAGGGATGGAGATGATGATGAGGATGAATGGCAAGAACCCCTCTGAGGCTGGGTAAGAGGGGTGAGGTAGTGCTGTGGGATGCTCTGTGCATGCAAAGGGATGGGTTTGCTGAGCCCCAACTAACGCTGGAGCAGGATTGGCTGCTCTCTCCATTAACACAGCTCCTTTTTTAGCTCGTTTGCAGGATAGGTCTGCTTTTAGGAGCTGGGCTGATGCTTTTTCAGAGCACTGCCTTTGTGTTTGGGCTGGTCCAGGTGTGGGGCAGGCTTGCTGGCTGTAGGAAGGGTCTGTGTCACTGAGAGAGCATGTTGTTATCTGTGCCTTGAGCAGGGTTTACTCCAGCAGCCACTGGAGCAAATCTCAAGTGTTTAGCTGGTTACACTGGGCTTTCAATTCTTGGCAGTTCTGCTAATGTGCTAATTTGAACTGCTGTCTCCTGAGAACACACTCAGTCTGCTACATGCTGAGCCAAATGGAGCAGGGGGCTGACCCCAACCTGCTACCTGGAGCTCAGTGTGGATTTCAGGAGCAGTCCTGTGCTCCACCCATCCTGACCAGGGCCTGGAGGGGTGGGATTGGGTGGCTGTCCCTGCAGCAAGGGAGGAAGTGCCTTGGTGAGGACATTCTCAAGCTGATTCATTGGTTTCCTGTTCAATTTATTCTGCTTTTAGAGGAGGTGTGATTGCTGTCATTGGGCTGCTAAAGTAACAAGATATATGTTTAAGTTTACCTAATATACAGTGTGCAGCTACTTAGGAACAGTGCAAACTAGATAAATAAATCATGGCCTTGCTTCATTGTAGCAATGATTTTGTGTCTGCGCCATCATAACACAGGGCCTATTAATTTCACTGAGAATGTGGGACACAGCATTCACTTACCTTATGCTTACATTTAACAACATTCACGTGCAGAATTTCAACAGATCATTCTAGGTCAACCAAGAGAGTTGTTCCTAATCCTTTTTTGCAATTCCAGTAAGCAGGAATAATTTTAGACTAGATCTGTGGTAGGGAAACTCTGTCGCTATAGCATAAAATGCTGAAAAGACAGTTTGGGGTGCAGAGAAGGGCACTGGGTGCACCAGCTTCTAGTTTTGGCTCTGAAACTTGCCTGGTGACTGTGGGAAAGACATTTAACTTAGGAGACCATGTATCTTCCTGGCTTCCCTCATGGCACAATCTATTTTTTTTTTATTTGTGACTTTTCTTGAGAGCAGTATTTGCATTATTTATGTAGTTGCAGTAACTAGGAGGGTTGGCCTGCCTTGCCCACTAATGCTGCCTTGTACCAACCTCAGTATGTGCTAGCAACACAAGCTCTGCGTGTGCTTCATCAGCAAGGAGGTGCTGAGCATTTAGAGTACCAGCCTCTGACAATCAGCTCCCTTTGCTTACTGCCGAGTAAATTCTGCATTTCAGGGCTGATCCTGGCACCACACCGCAATGTATAAATGCACTTCAATCTGGCCATGCAGAGAGGTCTCTGCCTCTTTCAACTCCTTTGCTCTGCAGATCCCTTGTCATGATCCCCAATTCCTCACCTAGCCCTTGTTTAGGTCAGGGTCTCATCAGCCTGAGTTTAACAGATTTCATCCCTATTAAACAATAAGTGTGGGCTTACAGTCAGTGGGCTGTCGTGCTTTGCTGAGTCAGGCCTTTAATTACCCCAAGCTTATGACAGATCTGCATCCCGAATGGAAGATATGACTGCCATTCCCTGTTGTCTTAGATAGCAAAGGTTTTATCATCATCATAGTACAAGGATTTCATATTATCAGGGCTTCACACCTTCTTGATACACACAGCTCCTCTACACACTGACTTCTCCAGGTCCTTGCAGTAATCTGACTCCCCTCACTCCTCTTTCCTTACTCTTATATAGCACTAGTTCTTATTGATTGCAGGTGTGGCCTGTTAAGATCAGGCCCACCTCCAATCTTCAGCAACTGACCCAGCTGCAACTCATTGGGCTTGCATGATCACCCTCTACATCCCCCCAGCCCTTCCTCATACCCAGGGAAGGTGCACACTCTCTTTGAAAGGTACCTCAGCTGCAGTCGGCTGAGCCAGTCCTCAAATTGAGTTTGAAGTCATTAAGTGGAAAAGAAAATTTTTGTGACAAGTGATTTCCCCGAGCAGGTGACAAACTATAATGAAGCAGGGCGGTTTGGCTGGAAAGGTTTATGATAGCAGCTGTGTACCCTTCCTCTCCTGTGAGCAATCTGGGCAGGAGAGGATTCGTGGAAAACTGTCCATGCCACTGCAATGCAATGTTGCCTGAATGTCAGCCTTGGATTAATTTTCATAGTCTTTCCCCAAAATGTTCCTGGAGCTCCTTTGGGAACAAGGGCAGGATGGGTGACTAATTACCATTTAAGTTGTTACTCTTCATAGCAAAGTGCTTGCTTGGGAAAAGCTTGTGAGCAAATAGCACCCCTGGAAAATGGTGTAATATGAGGGTTTTGAGTTCTTCAGCTGCACTGTTGCTAGTTATAGCTGTAGAGTTTCTTCCTCCTGCTTTGGCTGTGTTCCTGCAGGACAGGGATGTGTCTGCCATGAGCTGCTGGGTGTGCTTGGCATGCAGGATCTCACAGGTACCTGTAGAGAGGGAGCAATGGGCACAGCACAGCCAGGGACACAGCTCTTCCCAAATCAGCAAGAAAATGGAGAAGAGACGAATGAGGACACCAGGGTGGCTCTTCCAGTGTGGGGCAAGGTTTAGGTACAAGAGCACTGAGAAACTGATTTTAAAAACCCTGAAATGTGCAGTGTGAGAGCTGCAGCTCACAGCAAGATGCTGCAGCAGCACAAGCACTTGCTCAGCTTAATGTGCAGGTAGCCAAGTGTGACAGACCACAGTGTGACAGACCACCTCTCACTTGGGAGAGAGGTGCAGAGGCCATGGAACAGGCTACCCTGGATGGCCAGGACACTGCCTGTTTGTTTTTAAACTCACTTCTGTGCTGTGTGGATACCTAGGCAAGAGATCTTTCTTGTCTAGGGTAAAGATGGAGTGGTGCTTAAACAGGTACTATTCATAGTACACAGCTAGCCAGGAGGTTTCTGGAGTGTTCCTCTAAGGTGGTGGGTGCCTTGTTAGAGGTGAGGCTTGAAGCACTGCAGGCCAGCTGCTCCTGATTTCTTTTCTCCCCTGATTGCTGGTTATGCAGTGTGTGGGTGGGTTGTTTTTTTCTTAGTACAATGTCAACTGCTGGCTGAGCAATGCTGGGATTTGTGTAAAGTTATGTGCTCTGATGGGGTGCAAGCAGCTCTGCCCAGGACCAGGCATGTTCCTGGGAGCAGGCATGTTCTGCAGGTGCACTCACCTGTTGCAGAGGAGCCTGATCTCTTCACTGCCTTCTTGGGGTGAGCTGTTCAGGACCAAGCCCTCATCCTTTGGTCTCATGCTGGTGTCTGCTTAATGGGATTTTTTCCACAAAAGGGTAGTGATGAATTACCCAGGCTAGACACTGCTGTCTAAGGCCACCAGCTGCTGCCCTTCAGGACAGCTGGATTTATACCTCGAAGCAGGTGTTGAATTCCTGATGCACAGAGCACTGCTGAGCTGGGAACTGCTCAGTCTGGTCTGCTGTCCATCCTACACTAGGCTGAATAATCCAGCTGTCCCAGCCTCTGCTGCTCTTACCCAGGCTGGGATCTCCACAGCAGCACACAGGGTGGGGAGGTGGTGGGTGTTGACCAGCCAGGAAGGCCCCAGTGTGTTAATGAGCCTCATTAACTTAACCAGCTTCACCACGCTCTACTCCTCAGGCTGAGGAGCTTCGTTTGAGCTCAGCTCCTTGTGCCTTCCTGAGCTCTGTTGGAGCTGTACCTGTCCCCAGCATTGTCCCTGCTGCTGGCTCCGGGGTGCACTCCAGATCCATGTTGCAGTTCCTTGCTGCTGCCTTCTCTCCTTGTCCCCCACCTTACCTGGGACTGTCCACTGAGCCTGTCTCTACCTAGCCCTGCTCAGATTTCGTGGAACTGTGCTGGGTGGGTGGGGGCTGCCCTGTGGTGACCCATGGCTCCTGCACTGTCCCCTGTGTAGAGCAGTCCCACTCTCTGCTCCCTGGTAGAGTCTTGCGGCTCTAACAGGATAATTCAGTGCTGTTCTTGAACCCTGAAGCAATCCTCTGGTCTGATTTGAATATTCACTTTTCTCAAGCTTCCACCTTCAGAGTTGTCCCTTGTCCCTTCCTAGGGTTTCAGGGCTGCTGGTGTTTGGGAGGTGGTGTGGAAAGGTTGTCTTGTTCTGGTTGGAAGGTGTTGCCAAGGCAAAGAAAGGGTTGAAGGTGTTATTTATAGGGGTGCCAAAGTTTTAATATGTGTACTGGGAATAGAGCAGGAATAATTTCTTGGAGGCACTAGGTATGCATAGCACTGCTCTGCACACAGGGGTTGAGCGTGGACTGGGGGAGGGATCAACGGGAGCAAGTGATGCCAGCTGGAGACACCAGAAGCCTTTTAAAAAGAGCTTGGAAGCAACACAAAACCCAACACACTTGCATATTCCAAGCAATGCACGTAAGCAAGACTCACTTTTACATTTTTCAGAGCAGATTAGTGATTTTCTAATTAGGGAAAGAGCCGAATATTGAGCACTGAAATGGATAAGCGACTTAAAAAGAACACAGAAAATCGCAAAGTGAAATCACTTAAATCAGCCTTGTCTCCTCCCCCCTTCATGCTTGGTATGCTGTTTATCTTGGCAAAGAGGGGGAAAATAAATTCCCTGGAGGTGGCACATACACAGTGGTACCTGAATGCATCAGATATATCTAGGCAGGGAGCTAAAAGTGCTAAACTGCAGAGTTTTGAATCACTCTTCTGGACCTACAAAAATATCAGCAAGGCTGCATTCCAGCAAGCTGGGGCTTGCTCTGTTATACCCACAGCAGCTGTTTCCTGAATTTTGATCTGGTTCTGGTAATGGATTAAGCTGAGGGTTGTTTGGCCCTTTAGGCAGCTCGACGCTTGGGTTTGTGAAATAGCAGAACATTGTCTTGGTTGTGATCCTGAATGAGTTCCTGGATGCTGCCAGACACAGGTCTTGAGACCCAAAAAGTAGTTAGCCATGTTCTGCTATCAGAAAACACACTCTAATGACTCCTGTTTTGCTTGTCAGGCCTGACCCTTGACCTTTTCATGCCCTAGATTCATCATCTGCAAATGGGGAATTACCAAACTTGGATTGCACCAGCCTGGCTTGGTGCCTGGGCTGTGGAAAGAGCCAGCACAAGGCACCCTGGAGAGGTGCCAAAGGCAGTTTACACCAGGAAGTCTTTTCTTAGGCCCTTGTCCCAAGAAATGAAGGTTTAGGAGGTGTTACAAACTGTAAGGATGTGGGGCAGGGAGTGTATCTCACTTGCACACAAGCAATGCTTGCATGCTGCACCCGCTACTGGACCATAAATAAATGTTAGTGGGCACTCTCTCTCCCCAAGCACCTATCACTGCTGCCATCCATGTGGAAAGAGGAAAGTAAATAGATTCTTGGATTGTCTTAAAGGCAGAGGGAATAGGATGGGGTCAGTCTATTGGATTTGTTGAATAAACTACAAAAAAATAAGATATAATTCTCTGCAGACATGGGTTAATGGGCTATGTTGTATTTTGCATTTCAAGCACCAGAGCATTCAAACCAAGCTGTCAAACTGGTGGGCTTGTTTGAATTAACCATGGCCTGGACTGGGCACAATATTTTTTCTGACTTACTTATGCTGCAGTAGGATTTATGCCTGGTTGCAGCAGGTGTGGTGCGCTCTGCTTGCCCAGGGAGGTGTGCTCTGTGCCCCACTGTGCTTACAGTGGGAGTTACACATTGGGGAGCCAAAAAATTTGCTTGTCTAAAAAGCTGACTGTGCATCTGGGATTGCATCAGTAGTGTCCCAGGGAAAGGAAGGTAGCTTGCTGGCTGGAAGTTTCTGGTGTAAATCCAACCATGATCACTCCTGTATTTTAATCAAAACTTCCATCCCAAAGCCATGCATTGGCATAGCTGGGTTTGCTGGCTACTCCACAGAGGCAGAAGACAGCCCCTTCACTCTCTGTCTTCCCCCCTTGTCTGGCCAATCTGTTACAACACAGAAATAACAGCATTGTGCTGACACTGATGCTGCTTGTGTGCTTCCCTGCTCTGTGAACACAAAAATGTGGCTCTTGGGTTTTGCCCTAAGAGGGTATAAAGTGTCAGGGAAATATTGTGTGCCCTTTTCTTTTAAACAGGGCCTTTGTACTGGCCTTAAAGAGAGGTAAGAGGGATTTGTGCATTCCCTGACAGCTGTGGGGAAGCGGAAACTTTTTATTCCATTCTCTAGATGAAGATCAGAGGTTGTGAGATGAAGGAGAGAGGCTGGCAGTGGAACAACCCACAGGTTAATCACGGAGCTGGCATTTGGGAGATCCAGCTTCAGTTCCTACAGCGTATTTCTAAGTATTTAGCCGAAAGCAAATACATAAAGAAACTGAAGCGCACAAAAACATGAGAAATGATCAGCCCTGCAGCAGGCTCTGTTGTAGCTTTAAGCCATCTAAAGAAGTATCTTTATATCCTGTGAATTGTGTTCCAGTTGGAAAACCTTTGCTGTGCCTCAGCAGTTGCCTTGCATGCATACAGAGCACATCGCTCTTATAATATAGATGATATCTTCTGGCCACTTTTAAATTAACAGAGCCTCAGGTGTAAACTCATTGTAGTTTTCATTCCTATTTCCTCTCCCTAAAGTACCTTGAGAATTGGAGATTTCAGCTGCATAGAGGGACTTTAGGGGGGTAGCTGTGCTCTCAGGTGTCCCTTGCTATCCTTCACACCACACTGCAGTCCCCCACTGTGAGCAGGGCTCTCCTGGGCTGGCCTTGATTGAGTGTCAGCCAAGGGGCACAAGATGATGTGGCTGGGCCAGTAATGCAGCAGGAGTGAACAAAACCCATCTCCCCTGGGTTGCACCTTCTCTCTAGAGCTGCAGCAGCCTGCTCTGCCAGTCTGTTTGCTACCTCAAACCCAGGGGCTTTCATCAGCATTTTAGCTTTTCTAATAAGTAAAAAAAGCTTGTCCCCATTCTCTGGCTCTGAAGACAAGTGGCATGGCATGGTTCATGTCCTTGTGGCTGACCTCTTTTCCCCAGAGGAAATTAACCTCACCTGGGCTGTCTGTGCCAAAATGCCCTGGGGAGCCTGGGCCATGGCTGCTCCGGTGTGGATGGTGGTGGGGCAGTGTTGTGTCCCCCTTTAGTTACTGGTGTAGAAGCAGCCAGCAAGCCTCCAGTAGTGTGGGTTAGTCGGGCAGGGTGGGTGTCTGCACTCCTCTGGGAGAAGGTGCCCTTGTGGCTGGGGTGCAGGGCTGGTGCTGTCCAAAGGTGTGCCCCCCTGTCTGCGGGGATGTTGAGCTGTGAGGATGCCCAATGTCATTTTTCTCCAGTAGCTGAGATGCTGGCTTGCAAAAATCAGGAAAAATCACAGAGGAGTTCCAGCAAGGTCTTGCCACCTTTGTCAAGCAACAGCCAACTTACCTCCCTCAGTGCCCAGGCAGGAAATAAACTTGCTAAATGAGTATATTTACTGCAAATGAATTTGTACCAAATCTTGTATGTGCAGCAAAATCCTCTTAGATGAGCATCTGATAAAGGATTAAAACTATTAAATGATTAAAAAATCCCCTCTGCCAAATGGTGAAATATACAGATTATACGGTGCTTTGTTGTTTTGTTTTTCCCCTTGGCTTTGCTATTCCCACCCTCCTTGCCCTGTTTGAGAGGAGGGAAGAGAGGGAGAAAGCTCTCTGTTGCATTCCCCTGAGGCACAAGGAGTGCCAGGGAGGCTGCAGAGCTGGGGGAGCAATGGTAAACTCTATCACCCTGCAGGAAGTGGGGAAAGACCCCCAGACCTCTCCTAGCTCTGTCCTGCTTTTCTGGGAAGCAGATGGCTTCCTCCTTAGTCTGGAGAGCTTTCCTCATGGGAAAGACTGGGCACACTGGGAGGCTTCTGGGAATTTGGAAGCTAGTGAACTAATGAAGCCGAGGAGCAAGACTAAACCCTACAGGAGGGCTCTTGCAGGCAGGATAACATTCCTGAGGAGCTCTCATGGGGACAGTCCTGTCCTTAGGCAAAACAGAGGAAGGATTGACTTCAGGCAGCTCCTGAGGTGGCCCTCATCACCTGGGCTGCTGTGTCTCTGGGGAGGACCATCAATGTTTCCTTCAGCTCTAGCACATGTCACCTTGGTGAGCTTGTCTGCAGAAATATCGTGGAACTCAGCAGCTCCTATGATTTGCATCCCCTGTGTTGCAGCTGGTGGCATGTGACCTCAGTGACATTGGGTAGCAGCAGACAGGGAGGTGTCAGACTGAACCCCTTGTCAGAGTTTCATGTCACTGTGACACGTGCAGGTCTCCTTTGGATGTGCAGCCAAGCACTCAGGGCTTGCTGGGGGTTTCTTAGCCCACAGTTCTAAGGCAGTAACTGGGACAGCCCTGATACCAGAGGAGAAGTTCCAAATACTCTGTTGTAGGAGGGGTCCAGCTAAAGCTCCTCCTGAAGCTCATCATGTTCCCAAGGCTCAGGTGTGCTTTGTCCTCACCCTGAACTAGAGGGTGTGAGAAGACTCCTTTGCTGTGGTTGTGTACCTGGGTAATTCCTGATAGCTCTGGGAAAGTTGGCTGGGAAAAGGGGTAGGGATGGGACACAGGCCACTGCTACAACCATGAAGGTTGAAATGAGAGTGACATCAGCTTCTCTGCTGTGAAAGGAGCTCTGCTGTGGGCTTGAGCAGAGCAGGATTTCCCTCAGGCTGCCCAGGGTTTGCTTCTTGCTGCAGAGTTGGACCCCACCAGCCATGGGCTGCTGCTGACAGTACCTGTTTCCCTGGTGTGCTGGGCACAGGCAGTGCTCTGCAGAGGAGCCTTTGGGGTCAGGCTGGATGAGATAACCACTTCATTAATGTAACCCTGATTAGGCAGTCAGGGACCACATCAGAGTCCAAGTTATTAGAAGCTGTCAGCAGCCGAGCGTTCAAGTGGAAGGATGGGAGAGGAGGAAGGAGAAGCCAAAGGGGCTGTAGCAGGAGGGGTGTCAGCTCAGTATTTATGAGGGGAATAAGCCTCTGGTGTTTTATGGCCAGTAAGATGCTGTTTTCTCTGGGTCTGTTTGATTAGATAGGATTATCTCAAGGGCTTGAATGGCACATCATTGATTTCTGCTCACTTTCATGGGGACATTCAGCTGCCTGATCTATCCCTCCTGGTTCCAGAGCACTAAGAGGGGACAGCCACTGCTGGGGAGCAGCCTGTGCCAGGAGAGGCTGTCTGGAAGGGGGGGTTCCCTTATTTAGCCTGACTCCAGCTCTCCTGCACTGTGCCATCCATTTTGATTGCTTTGGGGCCATTACTTGCTGTCTCCCAAAATCAAGAGCTGGTACAATGATTCTGTTTCCTTGATGTTTCGGGGAGAGCTGGACAAGGGCAGGGGAGGAATTTACCAGCTCTAAGGGGGAACTTGGAAGGCCACAGTTTCTAGCTGGTATAGAACTGTGGGAATGACTCATGGTCAGAGGTAGGGACTCATCTGATTTAGGATTAGTGGGGAGGTGATGGGTTTTCCAGCTTTTTGTGCCCAAGCTCTTATTTAGCATTCATTATGTATCTGGAAACTTTGTAGAAATAATATCCCAGGTACCAAACCCTGAGTAACCTGTCCTTGTGGGTGTCAGGGTGCTTCAGGTAAGGGCAGTGTGGTGCTGGCAGCAATGTCAGCGGGTAAGCCTGACCAAAGTGAGTCAAAGTATTTAAAGGCTGCAACAGAGAGCAGCCTGCCTCATTTCCATGTTGTAGCTGCTGGCAGAATCCTGAAATGAGATGGCAAATTGCTTTTGTAGCTCTTGTCCATATAAATTGGAGGCTGAGAGGTTACAGGGCAGACTTTTTCAACGGGGTTATAGTCTTCTGGCCATGAGCAGAAGGATCTTTGTGCTGCAGTGGCAAAGAGCAGGGCAAGAGAAAAGGGAGTGTAAGGACAGGCTTTGCTTTATTCTAGCCCATTAGACATGGGTGAAACCAGTGCATCTTCAGCAGCATTGGAATCGATTGCCATGAGGAGAATTGCAGAATATTTTGTGTTCTTTGGCACATGAGGTTGAAGGCAAGGACAGCATGGGGATGGGGGGGACGACTTAAATGGACTGTTGTGGGTTCAGTGATCTTGCTGGAAGGATACTGGCTTGTGCTTTGGTTTCTGCTTACCTCTGGCAGTCACTGGTGGGTGGGTTACTTCTGCCTCTTCCCTATGCATGGGGGACAGTGACTTGTGAGCAGAGGAGCATCCTGAGCTGGTGGTGACCAGCATGAACAGAGGGGCTAGCTGCAGGACACGCTGGTGTGAGCTGCCAGGGTTAGCAACACCTCTGGGTGTCTCTAGTAAAGTTCAGTGACTCTGTTCCACTCGGCATCACAGAGCTGAATAACTTAACAAGCTTGGGGGCTCTGAAAGTGCTGTCCTTGTTAGCTGGTCTCCTCTGAAAGCAGGGCCAAGGGAGAGCTGGGCGAGAGGAGCAAAGCACCACGGCATGGCAGGAGGAGGGATGTGGGTGACAGGGCTCCTGGGATGGGGCTGAACTGGGGGCAGAGGAGCTGGTGCAGGTAGGTTGTTATGATGCTGCAGTGCAAGTTGGGGCCAGAGTGGAGCATGGAGGAGAGAGCAGCAGGACGACTCAGACCCTGGAGTTTACTGCTTCACTTGGGAACTGCAAACTGCATTCCCTTTAGTCTTCCACTCCTTTTTTTCCCTTTCTTTTTTTTTTTTTTTTTTTTTTTTTTTTTGTAATTCAGGGGAAGTGGTAGCACTCAGCTCCTGCTGGGAAAAAAGTGCTGGAGCCCAGTGCCTGCTGGTCCCTTCTCGTGCTGTGCCCTGATTAGCAACTTGTGCTGGAGCACATCAGCACGGGGGGCTGGGCTGCTCAGGGAGCAATGGAGAGAAGGAGGGGGCCTGGAGCTCTCAGCCCTCTCTTTGAGGAGCCTTTCTCCCTGGTTTGCAGTGCTGGCAGGGCACAGGGCTGCAGTATGTGCTTCTGGCTCTGCCATGTGTGCCAGCCTGCCCGTGTCCTGCTGGCTTGCCGTGGCCTGACCTACCTTTCCCAGCTTGTTCTGCTGCCTGAGTTTCTTCAGCCTCTTACTATAATGGAGGTATGAGCATAGGCTTCCCCTTCCCGCTGCCTCTCAGCCCACACAGACTGAGAAGCTGGTTTCTTCCCCTGGCTGATGCTCAGGATGCTGCCCAGGCTTTCTTCTGGTGGCGTTCAGTAGGTGGGACTTGGATTAGACAGAGGGAAAAGAGTGGACAGATTGGGAGTTAAGCTGAGCTCTGCCAAGCTCATTTCAAGAAAGCCCTGAGGTGCCATTGGCAGTATCCAGCCTGTCCTATGCCTTCGGTGCTGGCTGAAGAATGTCCAGGACTTGCCACTGCAGTAATAAAACCTCATTTTAGGCTCCCAGTCAACCAAAGCTGGTTTCTTCTTTTCTGAGGTCTGGAAACAGTAAAAACAACTGCCAGACTATTTCAGAGCTTTCAGTATAAGCCCAGAGCTTCAATGAACACCAGAAAGTCTGCACTTATCCCTGCAAAAAAAGTTATATCCCCAGGAAATTAAATAATCACCTGTACAATCATTTACTCCTATCCACTGGGACTATTTGCTACCATTAGTACTAAAAATGGTCCTATGGCAACTACAGGCCACCTCCTCCTCACTCCCATTTCAGTAATGAAAACACTCCCTTCTCTCTCCATCCTGAAGAGTTTTAATCAAATAAACCTGGCACACATGCTCCTGAAAGGAGGATGCTCTCTGTCAGCCAAAATCTGTGCCTGTTTCATTTTCTTCTGATTTAATTTTCCAGAGATTAAGATCCTGCTCATCTCCACTCTCAGAACTTGGCTGCCTCTGTTTTGTTTGTTGGTTTTACTCTAGTGGGTTTTTCCTTTCTGTTGGTGGCTTTGTTCTGAAAATCCTGAAGCCCCAAGGGCTCCGATTCCCGGGGACCCAGCCGGCTGTGAAATCGATAGGGAGCTGAGCCTTCCCACACCTGGCAGCATCTCGCCTGCTCCTGCCCTTCGTGCCTGGAACATGGGTTGTTGTATTCCTCCAAAGGGCTTTGGCGTTGCTGCTGAGGAGTGTTTCTGCTGGGAATGTGTTTTCCCATAGCAGGGGCCATCTCCTGACTGCCAGCTCCTCTTGTTCTCTGAAAGGTTGTCTGTCTTTGCTGCCATCTTTGGTTTAGCATCTCCATGTAGCCTGAATGGCAGTAAAAATATCACCCCCTTGTATTAAAGACCCCAGAACCAGGTCCTTCAGGGCTCTGTTCAGTCCTTTTGAATATCTCCAGGGAGAGAGGTGCTGCAATCCCTCTGGACAACATTTACCAGTACTTGGTCTTCCTCACAGTAGGAATGGGAGAAAAAAAAATCAGTTGTTTCCTTATGGTTTGATGGACCCTCTTGTGTTTCAGTGTGTCTGTTGCTTCTTTCCCTGCCACTGGGCAGCACTGAGAGGAGCCTGGCTCTGCCTTATTTACATCTTCCCTTCAGGTATTTATAGACACTGATAAGATTCCCCTCAGCTTTCTCTTCTCCAGAATAAGCAGTCCCAGCTCTCTCAGCCTTCCCTTATATGGGAGATGCTTCAGTCCTTTACCCATCTTAGAGGTTCTTTTCTGGACACTCTTCAGAAGTTCCATATCTCCCTTGTGCTGGGATCCCAGAAATGCCCAGCACACCAGGAGTGGCCTCACCAGTGCTGAGTGAAGGATCATCTCCCTTGACCTGCTGGCACTTCTAAGGCAGACCTGGGTACCATTGGCTGTCTTTGCTGCATGGACACATTTAAGCCTCATGGTCAACTTGGTGTCCACCAAGGCCCCCAGAACCTTTCTCTGCAAAGGTGAAGGAGTAGGGATTGTACCCTTGAAAGTCTGTGTTTAAGGCACTGGCAGGTTGCCCAGGAAAGCTGTGCCTGCCTCATCCCTGCAAGTGTTTGAGGCTGAGCTGGATGGGGCTTGGAGCAACCCTGGAGGTGTCCCTGCCCATGGCAGGGGGGTGGAATGAGATGGTCTTTAAGGTCCCTTCTAGCCCAAGCCATTTTGTGGTTATTGGTGGGATTAAGCACATTCATACCCCTCCCTTCTGAATGTGCCAGCACTTGATTGCATCCCATTGCTCTTGCCTTGGCAGACTGGTGGGTTTTAGTTTCTGCAAAGCATGGGGCTGTTGGTCTTCAGCCTGGAGCTCCCTGGTTTCTCCAAGGTATGTCTGATGCAGGGAAGACTGCCCGTTTGAGGGAGGAATCCTGTGTTTGTGCTGATGGAGGGGAAGTGCCCCTAAAGCTGACCCACTCCCAACTGGCCTCTGAGCACTGTTGTTTGTGAGGAGGCTGCAACACCCAAATATTTCCAGCGCTCTTTGCAGGCTGTGCAGATGTCTGGGGTCAGTGGTGACAAATTATGTAGATTCCTCCCCCTTCCCTCTCTCCTTTCTCATTTCCATTATCTGCCTTTTGTAGAGGCTGTAATTTATTGCATTTTGCAACCTTGTAATTTATGGCTTTTTTATAATTCTTTTTGAGCTTTCAGAAGTAACAGCTCCATGTACCCCAGTGCATTTCATTGTCACACTTGAGGCTTTCCCACCTCCCCCTGCACTTCCACTCTTTTCTTGTAACTTGCCTGTTTACTTGCTAAATTATTATTGTGCACTCAATAAAAATTGCATTTAAAAAGTGATAACTGAAATGACATTTAACATGGAAAGCACTTAAGCATAATTACACTATATGCATTGCATCATTTTGTGACAGTTAATGAAAAAAATATCCGAACAGGGTTTTTTGTTGGGGGCTGTAGAGATTGAGTACTGGCATTTCATTGCTTCTAGAAACATGGCTTTTATTTTCACTGGAGGGCTTTGTCTGGGATTTTTCTGCTTCTTCCTCCCTTGCTGCCACAGGTATCCTGTATCTGATGCAGTGGCACAGGGTGAAGAAGTCGCTCCTGGCATTCCAAGGGCTTCAAGCTGGCATAACGTGCTCAGAGTTTGATATTCCCAGCTGGAAATTTTGAGAGGGTTAGCTTATTTGGATCAGTGACTTGAGCAGCCTTGCTGCAGAGTGCTTGTGCTGGCACCAGGACTGTGGTAAGGAAGAAGGGGAGGAGGTGACAGCCCCATGGTTGTCATGGTCCAGTTGTGGATTTTGGGGTAACAGTGTCATCACAGCTTTGGCTCCTGGTTGTGCCCTAAGGGATTTTTTGTAAGGAAGCTGCTGCTGGCTGTAGCTGGGAGCTAAGCAGTTAATGTCCTTGCTTCATACTGTCCAATGACTTCTATAGAAAGAGGGAGAATGTGCCAACCCCTCGTGACCCCGTGGCTCATATCCTCACTGATACAACTACTTGATTATTAGATTACCTGCAAATCACAGCTCCTTGACCATCTGCTGTGTGAAACTCCTCAGCTCAACCCCAGCATCTGTCCAGCCTGGTCATGCAGACTGTGCTGAATTCCTGAGCAGATCAGCCTGGCTTTCCAGGCATTGTTTCTTCTGCTGTGCTTTGTCCTGTCCTTTTCCTATCTACACACTGCAAAACTTTGGCATACAAGATGTTTCAGGGGGGATCCTCATGCCTTGCTCTTCTTCCCTTGTCCAAAAAGTGAGATGAGCTTTGTCAGACAGTCACACAGGCTGTAAATCAGAGCTGTCCCTATCTCATGCAGGGAACTACGACTGGAGATGCAGATCACAGGTCCTGCATAACCAGGTTAGTCACCCCTGTAGGAGCTGTGATCTTCTCCTTCTGGGAGCCCTGAGCTGCTTGGAAAAAGGATGATGAGGGGTGGAGCTCTTCCTGCACCTTAAGCAAGCTGAAGAGACAAGAACAGGGACTCTGAGTAGCAGGGCACAGGAAGATCTGAAAAAGCATTTGAGACGTAGTGAGCAGATGATGGGAGCCACAGTGCTTGACATTTCCAGGCTGCGTGTGAAGATTTTGGAGCAAGCCAAGATAGACAGTGCGTGTTTTCTGCAATTTGGAGGAGTCATCTTCAGGAAGCAGTGTCTGTGGCAGGTTTGGATACTAGTCTATGAATAGGAAGGGTAGTGGGTTTCTGGGGAAGTGAGCTAGGTAGAAGAAAATGGAAGCAAGCCTTTATTAGAAAAAGGAAGGGAGGGGAAAACCCCACCACTGAGAACACTAGTATCCATGAACAAACTCCCCAGTTTATCCAGAAAGAGCATATTGCTGTTCTGTGTGGTGTTGTGACTTGCCCTTCAAGTTAACAAGCTGTTAATCACTTTATGGGTCATTTCCTTCAAAATGTTCACCAAAGCATTCTAAGGCACAGATACAGGAGGTTAGTGAACTCAGGGTTTTTTTCTCTTTTTCTTCAAATGCACACATAACTAGAAACCATGCTGAGGCAGTAATAACCAATATAACTGGGAAAGGAATCTCCTGGAGAGATTACTCTATGCTTTTTTGAGGCATTTCTGGTTGTTTGTATTTTTTTAATTGTGGTTTTTTTCTGAGTTGACTTTAAAAAAAATTCTATTGATAAATTCCTCATCTGCTTGACAATCATTCTCATCTGGGAACTATTTGGTGTTATTTTGGCTTAATTCATTAGTAAGAATAAAAAAAAAAAAAAAGAGCATTAAAAGTGGACATCTCTATTGAGAGCACTTAATTCTTTGCAACAAGAGTCAATTATGCCCTATTGAGTAAGTGGTTCTGCATGGGGCTTACTTGAGAAATTCCTCAGCCTGAGAGAGGACCTGGGAAAATAAAGTGGAAGGAGGGCAGAACCCCACACTCACAGGAGATGTGCAAAATGCCTTGGACATGCCCGTGGCCTGAGCAAGAGGCTGGGATGCAGGGGCTGGTGATGCCAAGTCTGATCTGCAGCCTGGCTCTGTTGCAGGCAGGGAGGGAGGGGAGCAGTTCTCCTGTGAGCTCAGCAAGTGGCTGGAACACATTTGCTCTCCTGATGGGTTTATGGCCAAGACTCTGCTTCCCTCCCCAGTTCCTCTGATACTTCACAACAGCACTTCACTTCTGAGGTAATGGGGCTGAATGCTCCTGCACTGTGCTCTCAGAGGAGAAAACACTGGGGTTTTCTTGTTTTGTTTCTGATCCACCATTGTACTGGGGCCCCTTTGAGATGGTGGCCTGTTCACTGTGCAGATGCTCAGCGCAGATCATCCCTGCCGAGTCTGGGCCCCACTCAGGTGTGGAGCTGGGTGTGGGTTTGGTGCTGAGAACCAAATTCAGCCCATGGAATGTTGTTGAGTTTCTAATTTCAGCAGGAATTAACTCCAGCAGCCCTGTTGTCTGTGTTTTTCAGGAGATGGAGTGCAGGTTCCTTCTGGCAGTGTAAGATGTGCCAGAAACACAGCGATGCTCACTCAGGGCATGGGGGTTTTCTGATGGTGGTGATAATTTGGATAAGTTGGAGGAGGAGACATATACAGTAGGAAGGGAAATGGCACTAAAGGAGAAGCAAACTGTGAAGCCTGTTTGCTGCTATGCTTTCTGTAGCTAGAATGCAGTGGTACTTTCAGATGTGTATTGATCATCCAAACACAGAGATATATGTGGTCTGTATAATCATCTAAGTTTTATTTATGACACAAGCCCAAGTCAGCACTATTATTAGTATAATTGCAAATCCACTTTTCTATTATGTGATCAACTAAACTACATGGCAAAGCAGCCTTGGGGGTTGCCCAACATGGAGTGCAGTGACAAACATCAGGATTGTGGGAGTGAGCAGGGTGCTGCTGCAATGCTGTGGGGCTCCATCCATGAGCCACTGAGCTTGAAAAAATAAGCTGTAGAATAAACCCCTGACATTTGGAGCAAGAGGCAAAATCCCATAGCCCTTGGATATTATAGTTTTCTATTTAGAGCTCACTCCCAAATTTTAGGAGGGAAGTTACAAGGTGGCATTAAAAAGCACCTGCTGCATCACCATCACGTCTCACCATTTGAGTTTAAATGTCTCATCTGAAAAAATTCCCAACCAGGTTTCTTTTCAAGCAATTGAGGCTGCTTGGGTTTCAGCTTGTGCTGCTGCTGTTTAGAGTAATGCTAATTAACATTCTGGGCAAAGGAGCACCGAGTGGGGAAGTGCTTATGATTTGTAAATGCCACTTTGCTCTTCTGGCGCTATCGCTCCGGGGAGAGGATTTCTTTCATCTGATTCTTGTTTTCCCTCCTCCTCCAACTGTCTTGGAGTAAAGCTGATGGTTGGGCACAAATTTTGCCTTAAGCATATGCCTGACTTTTCAGTACCTGTGCAATGGTGGGTGAATCTGCATGGACATGAGGGGACCTGTGTGCGTGCAGAGCATGGACGTGCTGCTCTCAGGGTGCAGGAGCTCGTGGCTGGTGCGTGTGAGCCTTTTCCAAAGAAAGGAGCATGTGACAGGCTTGTCCATGCTACAAGTTTCCCATTCTCTTGATGATAAGCTATGAGGAAATGGGGATGAGATCAGAAATTGGCAACATGCTGTCAGGAGGGATTAATTTCTGTCCCTGATTAACTTTATGCTGGAGCAGCAGGAGATGAATTCTTTACCGTACACGATGAAACCTTTTCTTACACCAGGTAGATCTGAATCCATCCCTGGTCCTGTGCTGCCCTTGTGTTTTCTAAGGTTAGGCAGGGCCATTGCTCTGGATGTGTAATGACAGGCCAAACACGTTTTTCCTGATGCTGATGGAAAGTACTGAAAAAATTCTGCCGGTGTTTGGGGGTCTGGCTTGAGCTGTGCAAGAGTTTTGTTTCTGCTTGTAGAAGCTTTAATGTGCTGGTTAGTCCCTAGAGCTCTTGGTGGAATATTTATAGTCTCCATTCCTGTGCTACCTTTCCTCTAAGGCTTCCACAACACTTTGCAAAAATTAACAATAAATTCTTTCAAAGTGGGAGGTCAGTGCAGAACACGGGAAGGTGATTTGGCAATGATCATGCAGGCAGGTCGGTACTCTGTGTGTGGCAAGGGGGGCAATAGAGACCAAATCCCCTCTCTCAGCCCTAAGTGCCAGAAAATTACCCCAATTACTCCCTGCCTGTGCCTAAAGCTTAATTAAGACAGTGGCTGTCGTAGGGAGAGCAGGTGTGGAGCCTAAACATTGCTTTGTGACAGAGCAGAGCTGGGCACACAGGTGGGTCTGGAGCTCAGCCCTGGGTCTGAGTGTGTGCTTGTGTGCAGGAGAAAAGGGCTGGGACAGCAGGGACAAGAGCCCTGAAACACTGGGGGAGAACTGAAGAAGGAGAGGACAAGGCAAGTGTGTGCACAGATGTGTCTGATGGTGGTTGAGGGGACCTGAGTATTTCTGACTGCCCTGGGAGTTTGGCTCCCCTGGCCAGCTCTGGCTTTCACACTGCAGGTGCTTCTCTCACCCTGTTATTCCTGGGGGGTAATGAGGCCCTGGGGACTGAGGTTTTTCCTCACCTGTGGGACAGCTCTCCTGTGATCTTAGCATTGTACAGGGGCAGCAGGAGTGATGCCAGGATTGCAGAGCATCTTGCTGCCTCCTCTTGGCCCTATGGAGAGCAGAAGTCATGGACCCTAGGCACAAGATCTTCAGAAGCTGGTGGGTCTGGCTGGACACCTGATCGAAGGTGCCCAGCTTTGATTGATGCCTGGATATTTTGAGGACTGTTAGGAATAGCATCCTGGTGAATGCTCTACCAAGGGCATTGTCTAATTGTCACATTAATTGTAATTTGAACCAAAGACACACAGGTATGAAAAGCATTAACTTGTAGGGAAAGAATAAATGAATATGAATTTTTTGGCGTACAAGAGTAAAAACTAAAGTAGGACAAATCTTTGGAATAATAACAGGGCACAGCAGCACAAGGCAGAAGTGCCTGTTCTTTGTTAATTTGAGGTCTTTCCACCAAGAACATGGTTTTTAATTGCAGCAAGAGGTTTTCAACTTAAGCATCATATAAAGTTTTCAAATAGGATTTTGAAGTACCAGAGCATTTTGTCTTGTGAAACACAGAAATCTCCATCACTGGATTTCTTTAAGAACAGGTCAGAGGAACAGGTTAGGAATGAGAGAACTGTGGTAATTATATTAGAAATGACACATCCATGGTGCCACCTTTTTCTGGGGGTATGGGAACAGGCTGAGACTACCTGAGCTGATGAGATCTGTTCCAGCCCTATTCTCTGCTGCTGCAGAAGATTCTGAATTTTTTAGTGGAGTCTTTCCATTTGGATGTCAGACCCCTCGAGGCTGCCTTCAGAAGACACATCCCCTGGAATCTCTGTGGGTACAGATCAGTCCTGCCCCTCCAAGACTGTGCTGAAAACAAACCTGGGCTGAGTTTGCCAGCTGTGGGGTTTAATGCCACTGCTGAAGTCTTGCTGGTGATGCTTTTGAGGTGGGACCAAGCTGAAAATCTCAGTTGAAATGACTTTGCAGAGGGTCACCTCTTTATTAAAATCTCCAGGTACATGGTGTATTCTTGTTACAGCTCCTGAACCCCACTGGCTCAGGGAGCAGAAGGCACTAGCAGAAAAAAGGATGAGTCTGGAAATGTGTGGAAGAAAGCTGTCTGGAAATCTGTTCTCCGTATCCTCTGGTGATAAGGCAAAGCTTTATGAGCCTATTCCAGAACAGAGAGGAGTTTATATTAAACACCAGTAATGACTTTCTAGCAGGCTGCCCCTTCAGTGACTAAAGGGGCTCCAAGAGAGCTGGAGTGGGACTTTTGACAAGGGCATGGACTGAGAGGACAATGGAGAATGGTTTCACACTGCCAGAGGGCAGAGTTACATTAGATCATAGAAAGAAATTCTTTATTGTGGGGTGGTGAGGCCCTGGCACAGGTTGCCCTGAGAACCTGTGGCTGCCCCATCCCCAGAAGTGCTCAGGGCCAGACTGGCCAGGGCTTGGAGCAACCAGGGATAGTGGAACGTGGTTCTGCTTAGGGCAGGGGTTGGAACAAGGTGCTCTTTAACCCTTCCAACCCAAGTCATGCTTGATTCTACAAAAACACTAAAGGACAACAGCCAGGGAAGCCTGGGCTCTCCACCACCAGTGGATTGGAGTAGAGTTTGTAAACAGCTGTTAGTGGGTCCTGAGTGAGACAGAGGGGATGGGTTGGACAGGTGAGTGTCCTCCAGCCTTGCTTCCAGTGAGCCTGTGCCTTTACAGAAATGCTTCCAGTGCTTGAGATTAGGGAGAAAACCTTGTAAATGTGAATGTCTGAAGTGCAGAGAAAGCCCCAACACCTATATCAGAAGGTAAATCAAGAGAATTGCAAAGTTGCTGTTTCTAAAAGTTCAATTTCTTTAAAACAGATCATTACTCTGCAGAAACCTGTGGGGGTAACTGTTGACAGTGCTGACTTATGCTGGCCTAGATTTCAATTGCTTTAGCTCTAATAAGAGATTTAGTTTAATTCCATGCCAGTGGAATCATCCCAAATTTGCATCACTACAGCTGAGAGCTGAATTTGGCCAGTGGTAGCCATCAATAAAAATAAAAGGCAGTGTGGGGTAATTGTTACTCTTTTTCTTGTGTCAATAAAAGGAAGCCTGCAAAATATGTCTGGGAGCCTTAGTGTTAGAGGCTGCACAGCCTTTTTCCAGAGCCCTTCGTACAAAAAGCAACAGCATTTCTGGCAAAGATGATAAAGCTGTTTTGGGAAAGAGGTGTGGTTATTTATTTAAAGTCCAGTCTTTGAGGATCTGGGAGTCTTGCACCACTCAATGCAGAGTAAGGAGCTGTGTGTGCTTTGGGTGCACTCGCAGGGGATGGGGAGCAGCCTTTGCCCACCTGCAGCAGCCCTGCCTGGTGAAGTGCTTTTCATTTCTCTCAGGACAGTGGTGGCCCCTTTCTCATCCTCCTCACTGCTAGGGAAATGGAGTCTGGTGAGTTCCCATTTTGGGTCTCCATGAGCTTTTGTAATTTCAGTGTCCTAAGCCTTTAGCCTCGGGAGAAAAGCAGCAGAATAAAAGCAAACAGAGTTTTAAACTGTCCAGCATCTGTGCAAAGGCAAAACTGCAACCACAAGGGGTCCAGGAGGGATCTGAGGAGCAGAGATGTTCCTTGCTTTATCTTTCCCTAATGATTTTCATCCTCTTCATTCTCTTAGGGATGCTGGGGAAAACCCAGCATAATTCATTATGTGGAGGCACTGATTCTGACAGAAGTCACAGAATGGTTTGGGTTGGAAGGGACTTCAAATACTATCTCATACCAACCCCTTCCACTAGATCAGGTTGCTCAGGACCCCATCCAGCCTGGCCTTGAGCACTCCAGGGATGGGGCAGCCTGTGCCAGGGCCTCACCACATTCTGAGTAATGAATTTCTTCACGATACCCACTCTGAAATCTAGCAAAATAGCACATCTTTATCTGTGATAGCACCCCTCCTAGGATGCACCCAGGGTATTTGGGATGCAATTTTTATGCCATTGATCTGAAGCAGGTGTGTTTTGTGTGGACATAACATAAACTGGTTAACTTTTCAACAAATTGTTAAGGAAAGTAGTTGAGGCACCTTTTAAAAATACTGTTTTCCTTGCTAAAGCTCTTTCTTATGTCCCACATAACAAAGAGAAGAGCCAGAGTCCAGGATCAGTTTGGGTTGTTTTTTTTTTTTGTTTCTGTTTTACTGTACGAGCTTGTATTTTTAGAGATCATGTGATGTCTGACTGCATTTGGGCATTTTTCTGAGAAGCTGTAGCTGTTCTCTCTCTCTTGTGCATTAGCACAGCAGGCTCTGGGGGGCTTGGGTATGACCTGGCAGCAAGGCCCATGCCATCCAAGTGGCTGTAAGTGTGCAGAGTAGGGCCTGGGCAGAGTTCCCATCCTGGTTGAGACCTTCTGTCTCCAACTGTGCAGCAATTTATTTTTGCAGTGCTTTATCTGAAAGGAGAAGACCGAGTTGGAAGTTGTGTGATACTGAATTTCCTTGCAGAAGATTCTGACACTCTGCAAACACCCAGGCAGGTCTGTTGCTCTGAGAGCTCCCCATACAAGGGTTTGGGATGATGAAGACTAAAAGCTGCTTTCTAGGCCGGGAGAGGTTTTCTATAATCCAGGCTAACCGTGCATAGCCCTTTATCCCTGCCTAGTTGCTAAATTATGTATAACAGACCCAGGTCTGCTTTGGGGCTGGCAGGGATGAAGTCTCAGCTGCAGACACTGGTGATCCTGTGCTAGGGAAGCAGAAGTCCAGCCAGTGCCACAGAGGATGGGAGGTACGGTCCTGGGGCAGGATGGGGAGCACTGGAGCAACTCCACCTCTCCATCCCTGGTGGTGTGGGCTGCTTTTCCCTCTTCCCCCATGTTCTCTGTGGTACTGCTGCCTTTTAGCAGGCTCTTTAGTGAACTAGAGAGACCTCAGTTCTATGGTTTGTTTGCTTCAATTAGAGCTGACCATCCCCAAGGAGCAACTAAACTTCACATTTCCCTGTCCTGCTTCTGCAGGAGAGCTGTGAAGAGCTGCTCAGAGGGTGCTTGCTTTTTATGAGGTCGGTGGAAGGATGGAGCACAGCAGGGAAATGGCACAGAGGAGAGAGGGAGCTGGGGTTAGTAAATGTCAAGCTGTTCCTCCTGCGCGCGCTGCAGCACGTCCGCAGGCGCCGGAGCAGCGGCTGCGCCGAGGACGAGGCAGGGCTGGTGACAAAGGCCAGCTGGGGCTCTGAGGGAGCCACTGCCCATGCTGCTCCCATTGGGGCACCTGGGCTCAGGGCTCTGTTCACAGAACTCTGCCCTCAGGGCTGGTGGCATCCATGGTGCCAGCTCTGGGAGTTGGTGTGGGGTAGATTGCAAAGCCTTCTCTGAGCTGTGGCACCAGCGCTCACCTGCAGCTGCTTCCCTTTGCCTGTTCCCCTCAGGACTCTTCAACAGGGAAAACCAGGATCTAGCACCTTCTTGGCTGATCTCTGCTCTCCAGAAGGCCATTGCTGTGCCAGTGCCCATCCCCTGGCTCCTGCAGTGGCGTGTGACCCGCTCTGCACCAGGAGGTGCAGCACAGGCAGCACTGGCGGGCTGTCAGCCAGGCCACTGTGGCTCTTATCACTGCCTGCTCGATTGTCCCTGACATCCTCCTAATGTAATACAGACACCACGATGATTACCATCATTGCAAGGGCTATAAGCACCAGACAATGAAATTTAACAGCAGTAGGTGCAGCAGTGATGAGGGGTGAGATGGAAATCGTGCTGTCTCTGCTCTCTGCCCATGGCCCTGAGCAGTCTCCACCTTCCAGCAGGGTCTCTGGGGCCTGGCACTCCTTTTCTTCCCTGTCACCCAGCCACAGTGTTCTGTGCTTGGCCTCGACCATCTCATGGTGCTCTTGTTGGTCATTTATACCACTGGGCAATTCTCCTCAAGGCTCCCACTTCATCAGAGGGGTCTGCTCTGTGTACTCAAGGCAAAAGGAAGTCTGTCCAAGGGTTCTTCTCTTTCCTCCTCACTCGTACTCCGAGCTGTGGGGAAATGGTAGGACCCTGCAGTAGGTGAGATGAGACTCAAAATGGGCCAGAGTGATGCTTGTCTGAGGGAGGCCAACGGATCCTGAAGCCCCAGACCAGCCTGTGAGCAAGCAGTGCCTCTCAGGGCAGGTATCCTGCTGCACTATTGGCTGTATTGATGAATTCCCTTTGCAGACCATATCTGGGTCACTGTACAACACTGATCCCAGGCATGGGTCTGGCTGCAGGAGCTTGAAGTGCAACCCTGAACAGAGACCTTCCCTGCCTCCCATAATAATGCTGGCTGGGAAAATCCTTTTGTTTTCCTGCTTGCTGGCCTTTGTGGGGTGTGACATGGCATAGCCCCACTTCTGGGGCATAAGGGCTGTCTTAGATAGGAGTGGCTATTGTGCCTGCAGAGATGTGGTTTGGTCTTTGGCCTCCCTCACCTGGAGCACCCCAGCTTTGAGGTGGGATGCTCTGGCAGCAGGAAGGCAGCCTCTCTGTTGCTGCACGTAGTACTTTGCTCTTTTGCAAACATGCCAGCTTTGCACTGTGATTAAAGGCTGCTGTTTGGACTGCAGCTGTCCAAACCTGCTGTATTGGATTCAGACGGGGTGGAGAAAAAAAATTAATTTCTGGAAAATGACTATTACCCAGATCAGATGCCTTTCCAGCAGGAGCTGGAGCACCACAGCCTCTCCCTGATGGGCCCTGAGCAAGCCCTGGGTGGGGTTTGAGCTGTGGGTACAGCTCTGTCCTGTCCCAGTGGGGCTGAGAGCTGCTGGGGTTACCAGGTGTTCTGCTGGGGTTCAGCTTCTTGGTTGCTGTTGCTCTTGAGGAAGGTGATGGGGGAGTCTTGGCATGGAGGTGATGCTGTGCAAGCACAGTGCAGTGCTGCCCCTCTGATTTTGGGGAAGGGCTGCTTCTTGGCAGATCTGACATGGAGCTGGGGATAGAGGGAATGAGAAGAGAGGGGTGTGCTCTGGGCTGCAGGTGTACCCCACATCCCTGCCCTCCCATCAGTGTGCTCCCTCATGTTCTGCATGAGGAGGCTGGAGACAGTGGACAAGGGAGGCTGAGGAGACAATTTTTACTTTCTAGTGGTGTTTTCCAGGGCTCTCTCCTGAGATTTGTTCTTTTCCTTCATGTTTTATCACTGGATACCTTGACCCATGGGAAGGTGTTGGGCCCCTCATGGCAGCTCATCAAATGGTGATTTCTGCACTTATGGGAGTATTTCTGCACTCGTTCCTTTCTCAGGCTGCCAAGTTTCATGGGGCTGGGACTGCTCACAGGGAACTGGGGAGAGGAAAATGCTTTCTCTGAACTCTGTCAGTTCCCTGAATATATAGGCACAGAGGGAATTAAAGGCAGAGATGAGCATCATTTATTGTGCATTAGAAGCAAGGCAAACAAGTGAATTTAGAGAATGGGTGTTTCAAGGCAGTATCAGATCTGCCTCCTTGGCTGTACAGGTGCTGCTGGGAACATGTGCTGACAGCTGGTTCTGGTACCAGCTTTGCTCTTAAGTGAGGCCACTTAGCACTTCTGGGCTGGTTTAAATCATTTTTGTGGCTGTTTGTAATTGCACTATGCTTAGGAGTAGTTAGGATTAAATTTTTCATGTTGCAGGTTGTCTTGAACAGTTGGATTTTTCTTTCCCCCACCTGCCACTGCTTTGGTTTTTTTCCTTTGCTTTGCTTTTTTTTTTGTTTTGTTTTGGTTTGGTTTTGGGTTTTTTTTTGTTGTTGTGTTTTTTGGTTTTTTTTTTTTTTTTTTTTGGTTTTGTTTGGTTTGGTTTGGTTTGGTTTGGTTTGGTTTGTTTCAGCTCAGTACTTTCTATTGTTTGGCTACTGTTAATATTCCCTCCTACTTCCCCCTGCTCTTGCCACTTATTAGTTCACTTTCAGCATCCACTGCTGGACTCCTTTCCACTGCCACGATTGGATCTTCTGCTGCTGCACCCAGCTTCAGCCCTTCCCAGACTTTTTATTGAGATTGCAGTTCATAATGTGGTCTCAATCCCCATTCTCTGAGTACAGCAGCTTCCTCTGTGCTGCCTGAGGGCTACTCCCTTTGAAGGTAATTCAGGGGCTCTCTACAGCCCTTCTCCTGCCCACTAATCTCAGTTTTGCCAGCCACACTGAGCAGGACTAATACAGGGGTGTTACTTCTTGTTTCACCATGGCTGGAGCAGTGCAGCATTGGCTTTGCTCGTGTCCCTGCACTGCCACCCACCTGCCCTGCCTGGCAGGGAGGCTGTGAGGGGATAGGGCCTTTGCTCAAGGCATTGCCAAGTAAAACCCAGTCTGCCAAGAGCACACAAGGTGCAGCCCTTCTCCCCGAGGGTGTGACACAGCCGGGTGTGAAGGTACCAGCACGGACTCACAAACAGCAGCTCCTTGACTCTGAGGTCACCAGTGTTACTAATTTCAAAAACAGGACCCAGAGCACTGGATCACAGGAGAATTTCAATGAGAATTGCTTTCTAATCTTGACAAAACTAAAGGTTTTTGCCATCACTGAGGAATGTTCGGATGTCTTTGGCCAGAAAATCCTCCCTTTGATTCAGCTCAAGGAAAAACCCACTATGGGAAATGTCACCTTAGATAAGTAAAACCTGGCCACGTTCTGAGCAGCCCAAAGCAAAATGCTACAGTGGAGACTGTGAAGTTCTCTGAATTGCCTGGAGCCCCCACCATTCATTGCCCTGCCTGTCTGGGACGTTCTCATGCACGTATGGTCACTGTTAATTTGTCTTGGATTGTTCTAATTAAGGCTGGTGAACTGTTCAGCCACGAAGACTGCAGAGCTCTGCAGCTGCAGAGAGGGCTGGGGGAACAGCTCCTGGTTTCTTTTTCTGTTCTTTCCTCCCTGGTGGGCAGGTACCATTTCTGTCTGTAACCAATAGGAGACAATTTAGTTTCATAATAGGAAAATACTAAAGTCAGGACTCCCTCTGTACCCAAAGCTTTCTCCTTGAAGATTGCTCCTCTTTGCTTTCCTAATTGCTGCTGCTCAGCTGGAGGTATCCTGCATCTTCCAAGCACATGACTTTGTTGTGCTGTTACTTACCAAGGGGAGAAAAGAAGAGTGTGAGAGAATATTGCTTTGTGTCGAGCTTTCCTTGCTTAACCCTTCCTGTGCCAATGTGGGATGTTCTTATCTAGTGCAGGATGTTGTGTTGTTGGCAATACAAGCATTTTTTGGTGTGATGGAGCTCTGGTGTGAAAAACCTCTAGAAATTGTATCCTGAGCCACATCAAAAGCAGGTCGAGGGAAGTGAGTGATTCTCACCCTCTGCTCTGCTCTGGTGAGACCTCACCTGGAATCCTGCATCCAGCTCTGGGACCCTTAACAAAAGCAGGTGGAGGAGGTGCAGATGAGGGCAATGCAGATCACCAGAGGGCTGGAGCACCTCTGCTATGAAGACAGGCTGAGAGAGCTGGGCATGTTCAGCCTGGAGAAGAGAAAGCTCTGGACAAACCTTAGAGCCCCTTCCACTGCCTAAAGGGGCTCTGAGAAGGCTGCAGAGGGACTTTGGGCAATGGTGTGACATGACAAGAGGGAATGGCTTCACACTGAAAGAGGGGTGGTTGAGATTAGATATTAGGAAGAAATTAATTACTGTGAGGATGGTGAGGCACAGGTTGTCCAGAGAAGCTGTGGCTGCCCCATCCCTGGAAATGTTCAAGGCCAGGCTGGACAGAGCTTTGGAGCAACCTGGGATAGTGGAAGGGGCCCCGTGCTCTTGCAAGTCAGGAACCAAAAATTCACAGCAATTCTGTTTTCTCAGAAACCTCAGACTGTCAGATCTGAGCCTTTTGTGTGCTGCCCTACTGACAGAGGTGGGATGGGTTACTCTTCTGACACCCAGGGCAGATGACCTGAATCCCTTGGGGCTTTTTGAGGGGAAAAAAGCAGTTGCTGAAGTACATCTAGAATGGAGTAAGAGTATATGTGGGCACAAGGCTGCTGGAAGAGACTGCTGTTAGGAATTTCCTAATGCCATGGAAGAAAGGAGGAGCATGGGCAGAGCAGGGGCCCCAGTGAGAGCTGCAAAAAGCAAAGTGGAAGCCTGGAGATTAACCCAGTAGGTCTGGAGGGACTGTGCACAGCTGAAAGAGCAGCCTTGTGCTTAGTCTCTCACTGTACTCCTGTGCCTTCAGCCTCAGAAACTGCTTTGTTTACCTACCAAAGGAAAAGGGAGGCTGGAGCTGGGGGATGTCTCTGCTCTGGCTCTTGAATTCATTGTCAGCTGCCTTCAGCAAGGGGAGCTGCTTTCTACTCCAGCTCATTACAAGGTCTGGAGAAAGAAGAGAGGGCAGTAAGTAGTTTCCCAGCATTTTACAGGGTCTCATCATGTCCCTGAGCTGTGTGATGTGCCACTATCCAGATCCTGGGCACCTGCCTTGCCTGCACCTTTACTCTTGCTTTCCACCAAGAGCTGTGATGGTGTGAGCCTGGGGGTGCCTCTGGCCAAGCCTCTCCTTAGTCCTGGGTGGAATGGAGGAGGTTCTGGGTACATGTTAGTCATGTGAAGCTGGTTGTTTACTGTTTGTGTTTGGGTGCTGCTCTGACACCCAGGGCAGATGTGTCATGAGAAGTCACTTCTGCAGCCCTGGTCCTCATGTCCAGGTCTGCAACAAACCACTCTTACAGGCAGTCTCTCACTTGTAAGGAAGCTCCAGCAAGAGAGGGTTTTGTCCCATGGGAAGCATGATTCAGCTCCTAAGGATCATGCAAGCTTGGGCAGGTGCCAGACATGCTTAGCATGGAATTTGCAGTTAAGTGTGGAATCTGCTACCTCCTTGGGGAGGTCCAACTCTCCTTGGAGGGTTCTCTGTTCCCATATGTTTCCATGTCTGGAGCTAAAGGTATTTGAGAGTAGCCTGAGGATAAAGAGAGAAGCAGAATCCTATTTGCTTTGTGGTTTTCTTCATGTACCTTACTTAACAAAAGATAAGACGTGAGGATTTTTTTTTTTTTTTTTTTTTGCTACTCTCAGATGATGGCAATGAACTCTTCCCTTTGACCTTGTGTTGGTTGCACCTGGGTCTGCAGGAAGGTGGAGTTAACAAGTCACAAAATCATCTGAGGAGGTGACTGAGGGGTTTGTGGTTGTGAAGTCTTCTGGTGGGACTGATTCCTTCTTCTTGAGGCAGTGCTGATGCCAGCAGCACTTCCCTTGGGTCTGGGGTTGTTCCCTGCAGTTGTATGATGTGCCTGTGGGCCACTGCTGCCAATTTGGGTGCAAACATTCAAATACAGATAATTGCACTGGCCTTCAGGATAACCCAGGTATAGATTTGTGCCTCTACCCATCCAAGCCCGGCCAAGTTTTGGACTGGTTGTAGAAATTCTCTTTTCTTGAGGGTGCCAAATTGCTATGCCTTGGTTAGAGATGTGGGGTTTATCCTGCTTCATGTGATCCCCTTGCTCTCCTTCCTGGTACCCAGGGCTGCCCTGCTGCCCCAGTGCTGCCAGGCCCTGCACCCAGCAAGCCCTGCAGGCGGTGCTGGGGGTGGGCAGGGAGTTGGGCTTGCACTTGCCAAGCTCAGCAGGTGGCTTTGGGGAGGTGGTCAGTGGCCTTTGGGGATGCCTTTGGATGAGGGAGGGCACAGCAGCAAGCATGGTGGCTCTGCCTGTGCACAGGAGGGGCTCAGCAGAGGCAGGGATGGTCAGCTCAGCTTTTGAGTGAGAGGGTGGGATGCTCATTGCCTGCAAGCATGGAAGCAGGCAGCTGTAGAGCCAGTGGTGTGGGCAGCAGGTTGTGACTGCATTTCCGTTTTTTCTGGTAGCAAAGCCTTTCTTCTCTTGCTCCCCTCATCTCCAAAGCTTATATTGTTACCTAATCCACATTGCTAGAATTCTCTGTTAGAGGATCAGCTTTTCTGTAGGAAGACTGCTGTACTCCTCACTAATATTGACTGTCTTTTTCTCTTGCTTGCCCTCTTAGATCTACGATGACAATAAAAGCCTGTTTGAAGTCAAGGAGAATGTGCCCAGGAAATTGGTGGAGAAGGTCGCAGGGGACATTGAGAGCCTCTTGGCCAAGAAAGTCCGTGCTTTAAAGGTAAGGAGATGGGCCTGTGTGCTCATCCTTTGATGGAGGTGCTCTGTTTAAACAAGAGGGTTGATGCTGGCATAGCAGTATGATCTCAGCTTCAAAGTGATTTCTGTGATTGTGTGGCCTTTTCTGGGAACTGTATCCTGCAGTTGGACAGATTAATCTGGAGCATGTGAGGCAAGCCTGTGTCATGTGGGGATGTCCTCTAGGCACCCTCTTGCTTTTTATCTCCTCCCACTGTCATGCAAACACCTGAAGGTGCTGCCACAAGAATACAAGTGACAGCAAAAGCCTGGCAGCAGATTTGATGCAGTCATTTAACTGGGGGTGTACTGGAAGCAGAGGGACTGCAGTGTCCCTGCCATGGCTCATGGAAGTGTTTTGGACAAGTGGAGCCTCTCCTGTTTAGGAAATGATGTGCTTGAAGGGTTTGTGCTGGTGCCTGGCCCTTGAGCCCTGGGAGTGACTGCATGAGTGGGTTACCCTCATGGGTGTCTGCATACATTTCCAATCTATTGTGCTGTTTCGTAACACTCCTTAAAATGAACTCATTTTCTCTGTAGTGGGGGAGGGTGACCTGATCCATGGTGCTGCTCAGTAAAACCCAGCGGCGGCTGTAACGAGGTGGCAGCAGGGCCGTGCTCTGCTGCTGGGGCAGGGACAAGTAATCAAGTAATTGCTTTCCTGGAGAGGGGACAGCCTTCTCCACTGCAGAGGGGCATGGAGACTTCCCCTCCAGGAACTGAGGTGTCCTCTCTGAAACACAATTTCATCAACTAGCATTGATACAATAGGAATTTGGCAGCATGGCCAGCTGGATGCAGCTTGTAGCTTGCACTGAAAGGAGTCTGCAGGGTGATGGACAGGAGGAAGGCTTGGAGCAGGTAACAAAGCTGATGTGTCCACAGAGGCACTGCAGCCAAAGAGACTCAGTCACCTTTCAACCTGAGAGACGGGAAATGTGCTGTGGGGAGAGAAGGGGTGTTGCAGTACCTGAGTTGTGACTAAGGCAGTGAGGGTTCAGAGGTGAGCTGTCTCCACAGCCAGTAAGAAGTGGCTTGGAGAATGTATGCAGCAGGAATCACAGGACATCCATGTGGGCTGGGGGAGTCTCAAGACTCAAGATAGGATCTCAGTCAAGGGTGGTCAAAGTCTGGTCTTAGTGTCCAGATGGTGTGAGGCTGTCCACAGTGCCTGACAAAAATGCTATCTGTAGGGACTTGGGTGAAGAAGATTGCTGTTTACCCAGTTTCTTATTCTGGAGAGGTAAAAAATGATCCTGCTTGGGACTCACACTGTTTTAGTTTGAATGGAAGGAGCTGAAGTGGGACTGAAGAGGTGTAAAATGTCAGCACTGTATTTGGGATATTGGAAGGGAAAATCATGGAGACCAATTTTCTTCTTAACATGAACTTGCATCCTTGTGCTCACATAGTTTGTGTGCACACTTGAGCATTTATCGTAATAAATGTTCCAGAGATGTGCAGCACCTATAGATGCTGGAGGAAGACACAGGTGACAGAAGGTTGTGGCAAACTTGATACACACCTGGACAGCACGTGGCTCCCATGGGATGCACAGGGTAATAACCCTGAGTTACACAGCATGACTGTGCTGAGTGGCTCCACTGTGACATTTGAATTTCAGCTCATCAAGTCATTCTGTTTTTCTTTGCCCTTTGCTCTGAGTCACACAGACTTATAGAGAATTTATGCATCTTTGGTGCTAGATCAAGGGTTGAACTGTGCCTATGGTACAAATAACCTTGTTTGTCTTCCAACTGTCTTTCTTTTTTGCTGGGTTTTTGGGCAGGACTCTCTGGTGTGCTGTGAAGGGCTCACCTGTCACAGGGGTGATTCTGGCAGTGCTGGTTAGGTAACAGCACATGGTGCTGTCATCATAGTGGAAACAATGAACCCTTTTCCTAAATCACTCTTTCAAGAGGACACCTTCAGAGTGCACTCTCAGATGGAGCAGACTTTTACATCAGTTTCCATGTGAATTCGTGACATTTTGGATTAGTGGTACTAACAACAAAATCTGGAAATGGGGAAGTTGATGGGGGAAGAGAAATTGAATCTTCTAAGTTTCTCCCACATTTTGCTGAGTTCCTTTGAAGCAGTGGGGCTCCCATAGCTCCTTCCATTCTCCTGTCTGTTTTCATCTGTCTCAACTCTCCCTTTAGTTGAATCATCTCTCCTGGAGTAATTTCCTCCTCTTCTCTCATGACTCACAATAGTGATGATGGCTTCTTGAAACATATTTTTCAGCATCTGAGTCAGGTGGGACTCCATGTATTGGCAAGGGCAGGTGAGGAGGGAGAAATGGAGTCTCTCCTTGATGTAGGAATTGCCCTGTCACTGGTGTACTCACTCTCCTCAGAAGACATCCCTGTCTCCTTTGCAGTAGGAGAGAGAAGAGATCCTGCCTGAGTCTCAGTGGGTCTTTGTAGGAAAGTGCTCACAAGCCTTTGGGCACACACCATGGGTGCACAGCTCAGAGCACTGCTCTGATTAGGTGGTGATTCAGTCCAGTCATCAAAGAACCTGTTCTCCTCTGTTTCTAAGTGAAAATATTAATGTGTCTTTATTAAACTATGTGCAGAGCATTTATTAATACAGTTTCTCACCTTGTGTGTTGCATTTTTAAGAGGCAAAAATCAACCCCAAGGAAATGGAACCTGTCTGGCCCTGATAGCCATGGTGCAGCACTGTGGCATGGATCTGGCACTAACAGGACACTCTGATTTCCCACGTGCATTTTGGAGGTGTGCTGGAGCCAGGGGTGTGTGGCAGAGAGGGTAATTGCTTCCTAAAATAAGGCACCTCCAAGGGGCTGGTTATTTGGATGCTGTCTCTTCCTTTTTGTTCTAGAGCATCATATCAGATGACAGTCTCATCATGGGACAAAAAAACTCCTAGGGAGATGTTTTTGCAATCCCCACCTGTTCCACCTGGCACTGGAGTATCTACACCTGGATCCTGGGGGACTTCAACCCCATGTTTCACAAAATGGCTTCTGTTTGACATGGATTTGCATCAGCACCAATTGCCTTTTCCAGTGTCCTTTGATAATTCCATTGCTGCAAGCCTGGCCTCCCAGTCACCTTTGGGTTCTGTAGTTCCAGCTGCTTTTTATTCCCAAGATTTAACAGGAGGGAAGGTAAAAAAGTTGGCCTTCAATATCAAAAATGCATCTAATTTACTTGGAATTGGAAGTAAAAGACTAGGGTGGAGTGACTCCTGAAGGAGATGACATTACATTTACCCAGGGTACTGCATTGTGGGGAAGTTCAGAGCTACAGGTGAGGTGTCAGGAAGGAATAGGTGTGTTCCTGGCTGGGTGGGAGTTTATGGGGCTGCTCTTGTCCACACTCATGAGCTTGTCCTTGTTAGGGCTAAAAAAGACACTTTTTGTAAGATGTGGGAAGGAGTGAGGTCGCATGTTACCAAATAACTACAAATCCCCCTTGGGTTTTCCTTGTGCTGGGAATCACAGCTGGCTGGCTCATGGCTTTACATCATCTGAGACTAGAACTCATTGGGTTGGATTTTTGCCAGGCAGATTATTTGTCACTTTTTCAACTTTATTTCCTATCACCTCTTCAGTTTTTCAGTGTGTTCAGACCCCTCTTTGTCTGAACACACTGAGAGATAGGTACAGGCTGGGGCTTGTTTGGGAGCCCAGATGTTGGAGTTTGCTGTTGGTGGGCACTGAGTGAGCCAGGGAAAAGCCACCACCTGAAGGTGGGGCTGGTGTGGCTCCAGATTCCCAAACCCAAGGGGCACTTTTTTTCTCTTTTAAAATACTATGTCAAGTGCATGTGCAATGCCTCCAGGTCTGTTCTCTCCTGAAGCTCTGCAGACTGGGGGAGAAGGAAGTTGTGATTTGATGGAGGAGGAGGCAGAGAGGTGGAAATTTTAGATCCTAGGATATGTTTTAAGATTGTTTCTCCTTTTTATATAGTTCTTGTGAAGGCTGCTTTTGGATGCTGACTGCTTCATTCTTCACATATTTAACCACAGACAACTTGCTTTGCCTCCTGAGAGCGACACGTCCCACAGTTTACTGAGTAGGTTATGCCCTGAAGTGAACTAGTCATATACTGTGACCAGCCTAAAGATTACTGTCTGTGCTGGTGGCCTTCCCCCATCTCCAGAAAGAGCCCTGCTGATGCACAAAACATGGTCTGGATGCCTGCAGGCTCTCACATTGCCCCAGTGGTGACATGGTTGGGCTGGTGTTTTCTCCGTAGAGCTGATTTACTTTTGCAAGTTGTACATCACTGGCACAGTCTTTTGAGTTAAGGTGAAGTTTGTTGCACTTCCTGTGGACCTCAGCTGTGTTCAGTATCAAATATGATGTGTTGAGCAGATGTGCAGCCAAGTGGCATTTTGTGTACCAGAATCTATAACGTGTACTGTGTACACCTGTGTGTATCTATGTAGATATATGTATCTGCAACAGGTTTGGTGTCCCTTGTGTGGCTCTGGTGATGAGAGCACTAACAGCACTTAGCAGGAGTAGGAGGAAGGTTTGTGTTTGTTGTTTTTTTTTTTAATTGTATTTTTGTGAAATTTAATAGCATATTTTTGTCGGTGTGTATTTGGCTCCAGTGTGGAATGAGCATCTGTGGGAAAGCAGGGGTTTGGCAGGAGGGCTCAGTGGTAGGAGGTTTCAAGGTTCCTGTTCCTTCAGCTGAGGTGTAGGAGGTCACAATATATTTCACTCAGATTTTACTGCAACCAGAGTAGTAAAATCTAAACTTGGCATTAGACATTTTCTTTTGGCAGAAAAAAGAATACAAAGGACAAGACTGGGGATTTCCTGTGCTTTGAAAGCATCCTGCAGGGAAGTCTGGCTGGGTTTCCTGTGGCTACAAAGCCTGGGGGAATGTGGCTGTAGGTGTTCCCATCTTTCTTTACCTTGGATCCTAAGGGAAAGAGATTGGAAGAGCTGGGAGAAAAGGTGGCTGGTCTGGAGATGCTTAGGGTTTTGTACTGCCTTAACCCTATTTTGCTGATTTGTCTCATGTTTCCACCCCTCAGCCTTGAGTTTTCCCACTGACTGGCATTTTTTCTGGCATGTTTCTTCTGAAGAGTTGATGCACGTAGTACTTGGCCATGTTTCAGGATCCTGAAGGGTGAGGTGAGAGTTTGATATGTTACCACAAAGTACTGACCAAATCTGCTTCTCAGTGTGAAGCTGGTCAGGGGGCATTGCAGGAGGGAGGAGCTCAGGCCAGTTGTGCTTTCAGTCCTGGTTGAACACTCAGTGCATTACTGCTCAACTGGGACCAGTTCCAAGCTCCATTTGAGCCTGGCCCAAACATATATCAAGAGTGCAGAGGGGATTTAATTGGACAGGTTTATCCCTTTAACAATTCTGATAGCCCTGAGATTTCCCTTGCAGGTTTGTTGTGAATGGAGCCTTTATCAGGTTTCTGGTCCCTGATAGAGACAATAAAAAGTGCCACCTGTCTGACAAGCTGCAAAAATTGGCATACAGCAAAGCATCTCTCAGCCCAGATCAGAGCATCTCCCTGCTCCCTCAGCAGAGAGGCACTGACCTCTGTCATGGCATGGGCTGGTAGAAAATCATCAGGAAACCTTCTCTCCTTCACTGTTGGGGTTGCTGTCCTCTGGTGTTGGTGGCAGGCAGCAAAAGGAGTCAGCATTCAGGAGAAGCAGCCCTGGGGCTGTATACTGGATTTCTCCTTTGCTTCTGGCAGAACAAGGTCCTGTTGCCATCTCCCTGCACCGTGGAGCTGTCTGAAGGATGTTGAACCAGGAGGTCATTGGCCAAGTCATTGAAGTGTTGAACTGGAGAGCTCCCAGGCCAGGAGAGGGAGACCCTCCAGAGCTGCAGTGCACCAGGGTTCACTTTGGCTGGCAGCATGTGGTGCCAAACCCTTGTGGATTTCCCTCCTGCAGTGTGGTTCAGCCCTGGCTTTGACTTCAGGGGGATTTGTGGGCATGTCAGAAGACTACCAGTGGTTATGCTGTGATCTGCTGGGTCCCAGCTAAGAGACACATTATCTGTCTTGCCTAGGAAGCAAAATGGGGTAGGAGAGAGGGAATAAACATAGCTCAGGTGAGCTCTGACACAGCCTGTGGGTTTGGTGAGGTGTGGGGCTTTATGCCTCATGCACTCCTGCACCATTCCAGCTGCATGGCCACGGACAGGAGCTCTTGAGTTGGTGGAGTAAGGACAACAACCACCAATCTTGCATATGCTGAAGTACAAACTGTTTAAAGGCAGGACCTCTGTGCTTTTTTATTTCATAGTGACAAATCCAGCCCTCTTCCCACTTCTTTGGTAATTGCTGGTTGGTGGTTTTTGTTTTTAATTCTATTTTTAATTTGCTCCTAATCAAATCCTGGCTGACAGTCCCCATGTGTTTGTTTGTTTGTTTATTTATTTATTCATTTGTGCATATGTGTGTTGTGTGTCTTCTCCTGCCTCACAATTGTTCTTGTGCTGGACCTGCTCCAGTAATCCAATTTGAATCCAATCTCCCAGGTCTGGAATTCTAATTTACAGATTGCAGAGGGGAGTTAAACAATGCCCACACACCAGGATGGGGGCTGATTGTCTAATCTAATCAGGAACAATCAGATGTTTGTAACAAGTCTATCAAACCTGTATTGGGCCAGTTTGCTGAGCGATGTAAGCAGCGTTAATAGCACTAACACGATTTAGGGCTTCCTGAACTTTCATGCAGATTACATTGAGTGTTTCCCTTTCTTCTCCCATGAACTCTTGGCAGCAGCCCAGCCCGATGGCCTTTGCAACTTGGTGAGCTGCTGGGTGCCCTCTGGGGAGCAGAGGTTTGCCAGGACCCAGGGGCTGCTCTCTCTGTGGCACTGCTGCACACTGAGCTCCTGGGATGATCCTGTTTTATGGCACACGTACAAGGAATGGATTCAGTGCCACCAGTGCATCTGGAGTCACAGATGGGGGAGTGAAAACTGATGGTCCTGATCTGATAGGGTGTTCAGTAAGTCTCCACAGCAGATCTCCAGCCCTGTGCATGGCTGTTGCTAAAGAACAGGTGAAGAAACCTTTGTCCTCCCTTGCCCTTGGCAGACTGAGGCTGTTGTGAGGCTGTTGTTTCTGGTAGTGGCTGGAAGAAGTCTGGACAGCTGGTGTTTAAAGAAAACATCTGCCTGGTTTTTCTTTTCTATGCCCTTTCAGGGCCTGAAGCAAAAGAGGAGGCAAAACCAGCCCTGTGAACAAGATGATGTCTCTTAGTATAGTTCTCCAGCCCAGAGTGGAGCTTCCTTACCCTGTGCAAATAAATAGTCGCCTGACTTTGCCCTTCCTGAAGACTGAAATACCCATCTGGTCCCTTGCCCTGTCAAGAGGTGAGCTGGTTCTCACGCTCCAGATCTGTAGCACTTAGCTCTGCACTCGCTGCCTTTGCCCGGGGATTTATTTTGGGTTTATGGCTTCCTCCCTGCCCGGAGCATCTCCCCTGAGCGCGGCGCTCCGCTCGTCCCGGGGCGGGCGCGGCAGGAGGATGGCGACTCCCAGCCCTGCCGGCAGCTCTAGCCGGGTTTTCAGCCTGAGCAAAGCCTGCCCTCACGGCCTCTCTCTGAGCGCTGCCAGCCTGGTTTGCACGCACAGGAGGAGGAATGGCAGCTCTCTATTCCTAGGAATAGGAACTAACTTTTCATGGAGGGTTTAACTGTGTGCCTGCCTTGCCTCCCTGCGCTCTGCACCCCTCGCTGTGAGGAGCCCAGACACCCCTGGGACCAGGAGGAGAGAAGGGTGAAACAGTCCTTAAAGGGTGTCTTGTATTAGACAGCACTTTGCATGCTGTTTTTCAGTTTTTCCTGTTTTTTTCCAGCACAGGAGGAGGTGGCTGAAGCCATTGGTGTGGGCAGGGGATTTAGTGCAGTTGTAGGGCTTGGCTGTCTCAGAGCTCCAATCCTTCAGCTTGGTCCTTACCCTCTCAAGATCCCGAGGCCTGGCGGGGCTGTGCTCTAAGAGGAGGCATTTGGGGGTGCTGAAAGGGTGAAAGCAGATGGGTATGACTTACTGGTCTATCTGGGAGGATAGATATAGATATAAACTGGTGAGTGATGCAGAAGAGGAGGAGGTCTCTGAGGGAATTAGTGCTAGGGAAGGGAATTATCATTTAATTCTTTATAGAACAACCTTTAAACACGATTGGGAAGATATGCTTGCAATGATAGTGAAATAAAAGAAACCATGTCGCTGAAAAAGGGATTTATTTGATTTTTCTTGGTTAATTTTGGCATGAGAAAATGCATTTCCATGGCAGTTTGGTACCTAGAGTTGCTTCTGCACCCTGCCCTCTGACTCTGTAATCTCTGCACGGTGGGAGAGGGTGAGAGGGGGATCTTTATTTCCCCAGGGTTGCTGTAGGTTTTCATGGAGTGTGTGCTTCTGCACTTACAGGTGGGCTCTCAGTCCCTGTAGGTTCAGCCCCTGCCCTCCATAATGCTTTACATCCTCAGAGAGCTCTGCAAAGCCCAAGATCCTGGGCAGAAAAACCTTCAACCAATTTATTCTTGTTTAATGTTTTTCCCCTTGAATATTTCAGATGCATCATTTGGGGTGGAAGACTCATATTGAATAGGAGTAATTGACCTAGGATAGTGAATAATTTTGAGTTTATTTTAGGTGGAATGAGGATTATTTTTTTAAGGGTTTCATCCTCAGGCTGAACTAAAAATCAGTTAGTTGTATAGCTGTGTTTACAGGCAGGTAGTGAAGTTAAAGGCTAATGAGTGAGGGGGTGGAGGCTTGGTCCTGGAGGTTAATGGACTTTCATGAAGCTTTTTTGTCTGAAAAGCTCTCTTCAAATCCCACTTTTTTTCTCTTTTTTTCCCCTAAAGAAAGTAGATTTAGCAAGTTTCATTTCTGCAGCCCCAGATCAGCTTTGGCAGAGTTTGTCTCAGTAGGTCACTGCACAGAAGTGACTTGAACAGCAGGGCTGGCTGCAGGTGGGAGCAGGAGCAGCCCTCAAGGTGCCTTGCCAGATGAGGGTTTATCTTGGCTCTGGGCACGTGGTGCTGTGCTGCACAGGAGCTGGCACAGAGTGTGCTCCCTGCCCTGGGATGTGCCCACCAGGACCCTGCTTTCTGTCCCACATGGATTTGCTTTGCATCCACTGAAGCTTTCATGGAGTGAGTTTCAAATCCATCCCGCCCCACCCCATAGCAAGGAGCTATTCTATATTCCCAGAGCAGCTGATGTCCATTAAATGTTTGAGTGACACTACAACAATGTGTAAAATACCCGTGATAAGGATCTAGCAAATCTTAATAAAAAAAAGGCGACAAGAATGTAAATTGCACATACAATTGTGATAAAGAGCCAGAGATAACATTAAAGAGATTGTATCAATTTAATGCAAGTTTTGTGCCAGTCTCTCATCTGCTCTTTGAAGAGGAGTTGTTGGGAGCCTTGATATTCCAGCAGACAGTGCTCAAATCATCCCAGTGCTCTGGAGCGGCCGTCCCTGCAGCCAGCGTGCTGTGTGGAAGCTGTCTGATTGCTGAGGATTAATGGAAACCTTTCCTGCCTCTACAATAAAAATAATGTTCCCTGGAAAAAAATAAAGTGCCCTTCTGCCTGCTGGCCTTTGGGTCCCTCAAAATGCAATTAAAAAGCAGCCTAATACAGCCTTGCAATGAGAAATCTGTCAGCGTTCAGAGGCACGATCTGAAGTGAAAGCAACATGAAAAGGTTGTGAGCAAAAATATTTAACTGTGCACCTGCCTGGTGCTGCTCATGGAGCCACCAGCTGAAGTGAGACGTGAGGGGCTGGAACTGGGGGAGCTGGAGCAGCTTCACAGACAGAGCTGGGCTGTAGCAGTGCTGGTGAGGGCACAGGAGCTCCAGGCTGTGTGTCCCTGCTTGCCTGTCCCTGTTTTCTGGGCTGGTGTTGCTGCTGTATGCCCTGGGTTTCTGTCCCTCCTTCACTGTTTAGTGTGCTACATCTCTGAAAGTGGGCAGGTGCCAGCAGTAAGGGCTATTGGAAGTACCCTACAGGTTTGATGGAAGGGGTAACTGCAGTTTTCTGTGCAGGGCTGCTAGCTATAGGTCAGTATTGTGCTTGCCAAAAGTATCTTCCCAAAATTTTAGGCATAATAATGGGGGTTAATTTTAAATGGTGGTTAGCTGTTTTTTTCTGCAGGCATGATAATGAAAAAAAAATCCTCTAAGTAAAGCTAGTGATTCCATAGCAAGTGAGGGATTTTAAGGGCTGGGAGTGAAATCTGAACATGGGCTCCAGTGACTGCCTGGTTTTGGTAGACAAAACTGAACTTTTGTCTTTGGCTGCCCCTTGTGTGATGCTACCTGCACAAGGGTGAGTGAAATCCCACCCCAGCTCTGCACGAAGGAGCTGCTGGAGCAGCAACAACTTGATGGGAGCAGTGTTTCAGCGGGATGCCAGTAGATGGCACAGCTTTTATACCAGCTAATTATGCAGGGAGCCAACGCCGGTCCGGGCTGTTCCTGTGGCTAATCTTAGCCGTGCCTCGCTCTCCACTCACACAGATGAAGATGTCTCTGCTGGTCTGCCTGTAATTGAGGAAGCTGGATAAGATATGGAGGTGTTGAGCTTGTCAGCATTGTGGGGCAGTGGGAAACCGGGATGGGGAGGAGGAGATAAGAATCTTGTGCTTGGGTGAGTGTGGGAGCAGGGAAGCAAAATTCCAGATAGTGGTAGTGTGGCTTCCCAAGTGCATTCCAGCAAGTGCTGTATTCCCTTAGTGTCGATGTATTTGACTGCTCCAGCTTTATGTATAGGGAAACTGAGGCCTGGAGAGATCATTCTTTGTCTTTGATACACCCTGGAATAAGAGCTGTGCTTCCTAATTAAGTTCTGGAACTTTTAGCTACAAGGTGTCCTTCATGCGTGATTATGACAATAACATCTCCCTGGAGCTCAAAGCTCCTTCTCTCAGCTCTGCTCCTCTTTGGTGCTATTGTTCCCTGGCCACTTCAGGCTTTGAATGTGAATTTTTTTTAGCAGTTTAGCCATTTTCTGCACCCTTTTGAAAGAGTGAGAGTTGAAGGCATCCTAAATCTTCTCCCTGTGTGATGTTGCCCGGCTGTTTTGCACCTCCCCTCAACCAAAGCAGCTCTCTGGCCTGTTCAGGGATGAGCTTGTGGCTCTTGCTGGAGAGGTGGCCCCTGGAGTTGGGAGAGTTGCTCAAGTGCATTAAGACAGCCCTGGGGGGAGGAAACTGCCCATCCCTTTGTGTCCCTGTCCTGGGAGATGTGCAGAGACCCCAGCATCAGAGGCAATCTTTCTTCCTACCTTCTGACCTCTGAAGAACTTCTTTTCATGACTGGAATTGATTCTTGCAAGTGGATGGAAAGGATATATCCCAAATCTTGAGGGCCTGGTGTGTATGTAGAATATAAACTGCAGTGTATGTATGTGATGCTGTAAATAGAGTTGTCACTCTAAAAGAAATGGGGTTTCTAGTGCTTGTCAGATCATTTTAAAACCATTTTTATTACTAGATTACATTCTGAGATAAAGTTTATTGTAGCAAAAAAGAGGGAAGGTGTAGGATTTGACTGCCGATTTGGAAACACACTTAAAACTTAGGAAGAGTTTTTGAACCTTAGCTGAGGTCAGGCTGTCTGCTTCAGGGTTTTCCTCCAGGGCATCTCCTGCCCAGCACATTTAGAGGATGATCTCTTGATCTGGGTGCAAACTCTGCCCTAGCATGTCACCTTTTATAATCAAGCCATGACATAACATGCAGACACTGGCAAAGGAGCTCCAGCTCACGAGTCTTTTTCTGGTGTGTGGGGCAGAAACCTTCCAGGGGTCCTCAGGAACTCCATGTTCCCTGAATGTGGCTCTTAAACAACTGCCATAAGGGTTTTGTGTCAAAACTGAGGATCAATCCTGGCATGTGTTGACTTTGTTCTTCCTATTCTCTCCCCCATAACCGTTGATCCTAAAATATTTTTCTCTAGTTATATCCTTTTTCTGTGCTCTTACTTTTAGCACTACATCTGCAAGCAACAGAAAACACTGTGTAGGTGCCAACTCTTCTCTTAGCTATTCCTTGCAGATACGAGTAGCATCCCATTTTCCAGCCCAGCCTCTTCTCTCTTTTTCTCCTAGTTGTTCCTAGTGGTATTTGTCTACCTTTTATATATACCAGTGGCAAAGTTAACAGGGTGTTGTTCTCTTGATGCAGCATGACAGAAAAACCAGCAGTCATTTCCTCCTGCCAGACTTGGGCTTCAGAGTTGTGTTGCTTTGCATCTCCCTGCTCCACCTCCCATCCTAGTTTAGGGCACTGCAAGGCACATCACAGACTGCATGCTGGAAGAAGCAGGAGCTTTGCAAGTGCCTTCTAAACCCCAAAGCTGCTTGCAGGGCAGAGGCAGCTGGAGTGGCAAGGAGAAAGTTAGCTTTAAACTGAGACTTGCACAGGCCTCTGTTTACCGTAACATCTGGCTATTAAAAAACTAGATTTATTTTGCGTGCAGAAAGTCTAATGTCACTGCCTTGACATTAGAGTTTTTCTGTCTCTCCTACTCCCAGCCCCATCTCAAAACCAGAATGTCTGCAAGGTCCCATTCTGAGTAGCTGCTTTTCTTCCTCTGTGCTGAGCATCCCTAAAACCTGGGCATAATAGCATCCCTGCTAATTATATCACTGCAGATTTATTTCATGGTAATATTATAGCTGGCCTCGGGCATCACCACTATCATTGGAAAACATCGAACGATCACAGCTTCTGAGCTGCCTCCATTAAACCTGGGAGAAGCGTCTGGGCCTGTTTATAAGTTTGTCTTTTGATGAGAGCCAGGGATTGATGAGCTGGTGGATGTGAGGTTTGCAGAAGGTGCCCTGGAGGGAAGCTTCCCTCGTCAGGCAGCCATAAGGTGCAGATGGCAGGATCGCGAGCGGAATGCAGACACAGCCGGGGCAGCGGGGTGGGAGCATCCCCTTCATCCATCCAGGCAGCCTTGTCCTTCCCTGGCAGCACCACGCCGTGCCAGGGCTGCCCAGAGTTCCACAGGGGATGGCTTCATGCTCCAGATTGGTGCTGCTGGCAGCTTGGCTGGAGGTGCTCCCAGGGAAAGGGGGTGTTTCAGGCATGCAGGTGATCTTGTGATGCTTTCTGCTGACAGTCTTGGAGCTAGGGCAGAAGAAAAGGCACAAATACCACTGCCATTTTCAACCAAAAAAAAGGAAAAAATAATTCAAGAGTTTTCTCTGTATACTCCTTGCTAGAAATCAAATTAATCCTGTGACCAATGTGCTGGGTACCGAGGCCTTCTGGCACGAGCTGAAGGTCAGTGCTGTGTCCCCAGGGCTATTCTGTTCTTGGGAGCCCAGCCTGTGGCTGCTTGCTGCTCCAGGCTGTGTCCCTTATGGAACACAGCCATGGGATGGCTGGAGGTCTGTAGGATGAAGCATTTGGTGCTGGAGAGCTGGTATCCACACTCTAGGTTTTGGAGGGTGTACAAGAGTATTTCAGCATACATCCCAGTACTGCACAGTTTCCTGTGAGGCCGTGTTTGTCTGCACCTGAAGCCTGTCTGGCAGGGATGGGGTGACCATCATCCCCAGTCAGTGAGTTGGTCTTCCCCATGGATGTCTGTGGTCCCCAAACAGCAGATTATCACAGATTTGAGACCCACCACATGTGGAGAACATGAGGAAGTAACTTATAGCTCTTGAAGGGGATTTGGGTAAAAGTAGATCAGTTGTTACTGATTTTACTCTGCCTGGCCGTAAAGTCCTTTTTGGTTGTGGTGCTCCAGCATGGCAATGAGTGGCCCAAAAACTTAACTGAAATGGGGTCAATAAATTACATGCAGACAAAAGGCACTTACACTCAGACTGCATCAAGTCTCCTGGTAATTTCAGTGAAACAGGCAGAGCAGAAATATGCTGATAATTATTTAAATTAGACTCCGAGCATTGAATTTTTTTCTTCAAGTAACAGCACTTCAGCACTTGTCCAGATGAGTGCTAATTTACCCAAATGGAAAGGTTTATTAAACATGCCAGCCAGTGCTTTAGTAATATTTAGGACAGCAATTTTGCTTTATTATATCTCTTAACAAAGAGGACACAGGCTTCTTGATCCAGCACCAGAGCAGTCAGGGGATGTTGGGGAAGATCCACGTCAGTTCTGCCTCGTCTCAAATCAAGGTACATTATTTCTGCTTCAATTCTGCCTCTTTGCCAAGTGCAAACCTGGGACTTGATTTGAAAAAAAACTTCACTGACTTGGCCAGTTTGAAGGACATTCAAAATCTGGACATCTTCTGGGTGCAGGAGTCAGAGCTATGATTTGGAAACACTGAAGGATGAAATTGAGTTTGGTTCAGTGAAATGGGCTCCAAGCCAGATGCTGAGGAAGATGAGCCTGACCTCCTCCTGCTGCCCCTTGCTCACTCTGGAACACAGTTGACAACTGTGTTGTTTTGGGGAGAAGTTTGTGTGCATGAAGATGATGCCACCCATCATTGCCTCCCTCAGTGCTCTGTGCCTCCTGGTCTTGTTATCATCATATGTGTTATTGCCAGGGCTGCCTTTCAGACTAATGCTGGCTTTGCTCTTTCCCTCAGGACTCTAAATTTCTTTGGTTTATATGTTTGATAAAATACTTCACAAATCCCAGTGGACTGACATTCTGCTAAAAGATCCTGTAGAAGTCTTCTGAGGCTTCCTGGCTCTGGGTGCAGGTGTTTGGTTCTGTGGCTTCTCCCAGGACTCAAGTGGGAAATTAAAACTACTTGCACAAGTTAGAGTAATGCAGGAGTGTCTTAGTCTGAGAATCTCCTCACAAAGAGGATGGTTCAATGGCGTGAATGCTTCTTACAGATCCATCCAGGGAAATTTGCTTTTAGGTTTTGGAATTTCGCTGGTTCCTTCAGGATAAAGACCACTGCCTCCTTTACGTGAGGACATGCATGGTGTAACATACCAAAATCTAAGTATTTACCTTTTATCTGCCATAAATATCCTCTCCTTCTCCTTCCCCACACAAGATTGCTCTGTTAAACTATCACACTGCAAATCTTGTGAGTGCCCGGAGCTCTGGATGTTTGCAAAAGATTTGGCAAGGGAAAACTTTGTGGGATTCCAGATTGTACATTCTTTTAGAGTCTGGATACAGGGTGAAGCCAACAGTGATGGGAATGGGAAGATTTTGCTTCAAATCCAGGGGTTTTTTTTTGTCTTTGGTACCATCAGAGTAATGAGAGGAAAGGCTGTGGCTGCTCTTCTATGCAGGTGTGGATGTTGGATATTCCATGGGAGAAACAGATAAGTTTATTATCTCTAAAGTTAAGTCAGAGGCTCTCTAATCTCCACAGAGAGCTGGATTCACCCCAGATAGGTTGAGTACCTTTGTGTCCTGTTGCACTGGAAGTGTGAAAGAGCTCCCAGGAGGAAACATGCCTTCTCTGCTCCCTAGCATGGTGTACAGCAGGGAGCTCTCTGGGGACCATTGCTGATTCCTTCTCATGCTCCAGAAAGGGCAGAGCACTGTGCTGTCACAGGTCCAGAGAGGTGAACATGAAATTTTCAGTATGGAGAAAATGGATGGAAATAATTTGAAAAGAAACTCTTGCTCTGCATTATTGATGATATGTATTTTTCAGTGTTTGGTGTCCCACAGGGAAGTGTGCTGTGACACCTTGTGTATGGTGAGCCTCAGTGCTGTGACCATCAGCCAGACTCATCCACAGTAACAGGGATGTGGGGAAGCATCTTAGATGAACCCTCTGAACTTACACACCGGCAAGAAGTGCAGAAGAGAGTCTGGGATTCAGTTTTACTGTTCTAGCACTTTTCTTGCCACCCTGATTGGAAGTGCTTAACCTCCTCTTCATTAATCAGTTTGAATTTTATCTAAAATTCATCCTCGCTGAAGGTGAATTAGAGTCTGCTGCTTCAATCTTGGGCTGAAAATGATGGCAGGGTGTGCAGAGCTTAGCAGGTGAGTGCACTGCAGCTCGGATCAGAGGGACACTGTATTTTTGGTGGCTCTGTACTAACAAGGCTGGAGGTCTCAGCCATGTCCTGTGTGCTCAGCAGTCACCAGGTCACTGAGGCTGGCAGGGACCTGTGCAGATCACCCATTGAACCCCTGGCCAAAGCAGGGTGAGCTGGAGCAGCCTGCCCAGGAACTCAGCTGTTCCTGGGGAGATTCTGTGATTGTCCTGATTTTACCATTTGGCAGAGTAAGCCCTGGGCAGTGACTGGGATGAGACACTCTGGAAGGTGGGTGCAGGTGGTGAGGAAGGTGAAGAAGGCCTTGGGGCTGCAAGGCACATATGTGTGTGCTTACTCATCTTTCCAAGAGCTCCTGGCTGCAGTGGTGCTGTCTTTCTATTAAATACATTTTTCTTCAGGAATCAAAGTCACTAAGGTCTGTTAGCCTTGAAGAGCTTTAAGATCAGAACATAAATGCATCACAGAGATTTGTCTTCTTCTCTGGCTAGGTCCTTTACTGTTGGATGTTTCTGTACAGTAATTAGTGGAAAACACTGAATGGAAGGGAAAAGTGAATTCTGGAATTCTGTTTGCAGACTCCTTGGCCTTCTGGTCACCAGTGCAAGTCATCATTCTTCTATGATTCTTTATGACAAGGACTGTTGGAAAGTGGTTTTCCTCTGGTGCTCTCCTCCTCAGCCTATGGGAACAGTTACACCATCCCTGTCAGGATTACCTAGTCCATCCTGACTTGCCCACAGAGCATCTCACCACAGGGTTTCCTGAAAAAATTGAACTCTGTTTGTCTGAGCCACGTCCCCATGCCTGCAGTGGGGCAGTTCTGTTCTAGGCAGCCAGGGAGCACCGGGAATGTCTGACAAATCCTTTGTGGCAGGATCTCAGCCATCCTCCCTTTCCTTGGCAAGAAGTAATGACTTCAAGGTGCCCTGGAGCTCCCATCCCAAACCTGCAGGCCTTCTCCTGGCTGAGGCTCCCAGGGGCTGCTTTCCCTAATCCCCAGTGCACAAGGGCTGGCTCTCATCATGGCAGCTGCCAGTTACAGTGGGAGGAGAAGGGGGGAGCGCAGCCCTGAGAGGAGATGGGTTCCACTCCTACTTGGGGTGCAAAAGGAATTATAATCTCGCATTCTGCTTCATTTTCTGTTTTTTTTTCCCCTTTCTCTCTCTAGCAAAGGTAGATAGCATAGGAATTAACCTCTAGGGACATCCCAACAGGAAAAACCCCCATCATTAGCAGGCTCCTAAGAATAAGAATTTCCCTGGCAGGAACATTCCTGGAGGACCTTTTCTTTGTTAGGATATAGACATTTTGTAGAATGTTCCAAGTGTTCAGGATGCAAAATGTCTCTGCTGTGGATCTGGAAGGCTCTTGTAGCCCAAATCTGAATTCAAAGCCCCTCACTGTCCTTCTTGTGGGGGTTTCAGGACTTGGTATGTGAATCTGTCCTTTAAATGTTGCTCGTCTGATCAGTGTCACAGCTTTTCCAGCATCTCACAGAAACAAGGAACATGGTGAAAACCAAAACAAGCCAAATTTTGCTGCACTTCTTGAAACAGCTTGTGAACTGGGACTTGGTCCCTGCATGCTTTTCTCCTGCCTTTAGCTTTCTGCTGTGATTGATGATGGGATGAGAACAACTCGATGTCGTGGAGCAGCAGCTGTGCAGGCAAAGCCTTCCAGCAGTCTGGACCCAAACCTTCTCTGCACTGCTGCTGCTCTGGTCTGGCTGCTTAGCAAATGCTTTCATGCTTGTGAGTTGCCTCATTAGGAGGAGGAAGTAATGATGGGGCCAGTGATGCTCTCCTCCCTTGCAAGATCCACACCAAGGCCAGTTTTGCTGATACAGCATCTTTGCTCACACTTGCATGAAATTCCTGCTAGAACAGTGCTCTGAAAACCATTCTTAAAATCCTGGGCAATACAGCAGGATTCTGGCCTAACTTCCTGCACAAAGAAAGGTTGGTTGGATGTGTTGGTCAGGGCCTTGTCTGTTGGGTTTTGGATATCTCCAGGGGTGAAGTTCCTTCACTCTGGATCCCTGTCTGTTCTTCTGTCGAGAGACTTTCCTTCATGTGATTGCTTGCTTGGTGCCTCTTTCTTCCTTTGTTCTTCGGCTCCTGTATCCCATTAAACACGTGGGTTTGAATCAATAGCCAGCATAACCCTCTGCCCACAGATTTCCATTTCTGGCATGTCCTGCACACAGAGCCTGTGGTTTAGGTGATGCCTCATCTCACTGCAGTGTTCCTGCTCTAAAGAGATGACTTCTTAGCCTCCTCTCATTTATAGGGAAAAATATCATGTAAATAGCTACATATCCAGCCTATGGCTATGGATTGCAACAGGGAGCTGGATGTCACCAGGCAGAGGACACTCCCCCTTGGTGGTGACACCTCCCATGCTCTGGTGCTGACTTGTCATCAGGGTTGATGGTGTGACTGTCCTTGAGCACTCCCACTGCCCAGTGCTGGGTTGCTGAACACTGAACAGGCTGAACAGATGAGTAGTGGAGACTCTGTCCTTGTGGGTTGGACTCAACTGGGCACAGTCCAGTGCCAGAACTCAGTGGCCCCATCTGACTGGGGACCAGGGCTTGGGCACGTGATGTTATTTTTGTCTGTGGGAGCTAGAGGGGGCTTGGAACTGAGGAAGGAGGTGCTTGGTGGTGCAGGGGTGGTGGAAGACAAGCTGTGGGCAATAGGTAGGACACCTGCTCCTGACTTCCTGCTAAGCCAGGCTGGAGGAGGGAGTCTTACAGATGACTTTGTTAAAATCATCAGGAGAACAGCATGCCTCCCATTTACTTTGTAGGTCTTGTGCAGGTTTCATGTGCCAGAGCTAAAATAATACATGATTTGTTAAACTGGCTTTTTTCTCAGCTGTAGGAAGCAGCCCAGCCATTCAGCCAGAGCAGCAGCGAGCACCGATCAGCATTGGCAGGGTGGGCTGTGCCAACTGCTGTCAAGAGGCTTTTTCCAAGGAGCCTGGTGGAAACAAAGGAGTCCAAGTGGTAAAACCACCCCATGCTGGACCTCACTTGCAGAGCAGCCAAGCAGGGAACCTAAACAGGAGTAAAATTGATGACAGCATGTGTAGGGCAACATGTTAGAGAAGTGGAAGAATCAAGAGACTGATCTTTCCAGTAAATTCAAGATGCCTCCAGGCCATAGGAATCACACCAGTCTGGGATTCACCTGGCCTTTCAGGTGAGGCCAGGTGAATCTGGGATTCTGACAGGTTCAGAGTATTTTACTCAGTGGGCTGTGGCAAGGTGTATGCTCTCTAGGCATGGTGGTTTGTTTAAGATTTCCTTTAGTGCTTTGCTATATCCAGAGCTTCTGCTGTAGTGAAGAAAGGACTAAAAAAAAAAAAAAAGAAAATAGGTTGTAAAATTGCAGAATTTGGAATACCCCAGGAGCAGACATGGTCAAGAGGAAATTTTCTATTCCCTAAAAGTTTTCTTCTGCATATTCAGTCTGTAGCTGAAATGGGCTTTTGCTGTCTCCTTATTGTAGTCTCCTAATTGGTTTTCTACATTCACTCCTCAATTGCTGTAAGCATTAAAGTGTGGTGTGTCCCATTAAATACCCTTTTCCATCTACATTACCTACTTAAGCAAAATTCGAGTTAAGATTTTCTTTTTTCCTACAGCTTCAGCCTTCCTGAAGTGCCAAGTAAGTTGTGTGTTAGGAATGCTGGTCTTGCAGGCGGTGAGTTCCCCACCTCCCTCTCTTCCTGGGAAAGTCAGGAGAAGCAGTAGCTCATCACAGGAACACATCCACTGCATCCCTCTCTGATTTGGTCTTTTGAACACAATTTTGTGTTGTGGTTTTGTTGTTATAAAGGGAGGATGAATGATTCATTGCTATCTCGCAGCAGAGGGGTCAGTGGGTTGCTCAGAGCCATATCTTATTATCATCTGGAATTCAGTGTGCCGAGGGCTTTGCTAACCATCTGTAATACACACCGCTCATTTCCACGGCGCGCTCGTAACCTCTGCTAATTATTTATAAAGGGTTAATTAAGATGATTCTGCTCTAAACAGTGACCCAGTGTTCTTTGTTTCTGCTCCTTCAGCTAAAGTAACAACACTCTTACTGAAAACAACAGTAATTTATCCTTGAGTACAAGGTTTTGAGGTGCTGTATCAAAGCTACACAAAAAACCAATGTGATGTCTACCTCCTTCCTCTGATTACTGATTTTGTAATTTTATAAAAGAAAGCAATCAAGTTTGTCTCATTATAATGGTGTTCATTGTTCAATTCTATTATCCTTTTAGGCTTTTCTCTTAATGTTTGTTCCACTATTTCAGTAAGGCTTGAAATTAGTCTAATTCCCCAGATCACACTTCTTCCAGTTTTAAAATGTAGATGAAACAGATTAAGATTATTGAGTTCTGAAAAATCAAAGAGACAATAAGGTAGCACCATTGATGTGCTGTTTGCCTGTTAAAATAGTCTATTTGCTGGTCCTGTCAGCCCCAGTGCTGAAAGCAGAAGCAGAGGGCACCCAGTATAATTAAAAGGCAACAGGTCTGCTGCAAGTTAAATGCTTTTTAATACAGCTTGTAGCTCACTGATAGAACTTGTTGCCTGAAGATGCTGTCAGAGCAAGAAATTCAGCAAGACAGAAGAATGAGGGGGAGCTTGTTGTGAATCTGAGCAGTAGCTCTGAGTCTGTGGTGGCTGTGATAATCCTCCCTTGGCAGTGCTGCCATTGTGGCGCTGCGTTTGTCTGAGTGATGGAAGCTTTCAAGATCAATGTGAATTTCTGCAGATTGAGCTGAGGAGAAGATAAATGACCAAGGCTGTTCTTTCTTTGGGAAGATTTAAGGCAATTAGTGAAGCCTGGAATTTTTTTCTTCTCTTGCAGACATATTCTTTAAGATATGGAGTTGCAATATCCAGCTGGGGAGAGTTGGGTCTTTCTCGAGACCGTTTTCAGACTGTGAAAGTTGGTGGGACTCCAGGCCACTTTCACTAGAGCAGTCTCTGTGCTTTTCCTGAAAGGTGCATTAAAATTTCCCATCAATGCTTTACAAACCTACCACAGGCTGAGACCACTTGGCAGTGACTCTCCAGAGAGCCACCAAGCATCTCCTGCTTTACTGAGCCTGAAACTGTTTTGTGTCCATGAAGTACAAATGGTGGGGAGGAGGAGTGTCTTTTATTACACCTGCCTTAGTGACTGAGCCTGAAGGCTACCCTGCCTTTTCCACTGGGGGATAAAAAATACATATTTTGAATTAAAGTGGAAAGGTGAACAGGAGAGATGAGAATAAGCCCATTACTCTAATGAGAATTTTGCCATAAGAGAAGTGTGTGTGTATCTTCACTGCTTCTTCTCTCTTTCCACTTTGTTATTACTTTCCAAGCCTTTTTTTAAAATGAAAGAATTTCTTAAGCAGGCAGTAGTTTTTCATGCATTTTACCCATTCCGTCTATTAAAAGAACTTGACCCCTTCATTTCCACCTTTCAGGATAACAGTAGTAAGTTGTGCCAATTTAGTAGTCAGTGTGTGGAAATTAGTGTCTATGAAATGCATATTTTATTTGATTGCCTGCATTTAAGCCTGATTGTGATGTTTGGGTGATTTGAACATAAAGTGGTATGAGAAGTATAATAATCTGTTATCAGAGGCAGACAGAAGAGAAGGGGAAACAGCTCTTTATATTTTGGTAGAACACAAAGAGTTTTAGACATCATCTTTTCAAACACTGGCCTTTTGGAAATGTCGTAGAGCTGAGAGCCCTGGTGCTGTGCAGCACTGAAGCTGGAGATCTCTGAAAGGGGTGAGGCTTTAATGCCTCTCATTTTTTACATTTTGGTAAATGAAGTCCAGCCCAGAAGTCAGTAAAGTTGCACCTTTCACTTGCATGTTACTGGATTCTACCAGTCTTCACTGCTTCTAACAATCTGACATCCCTGTTGGATGTAATGGGGACAGAAACAGGCCTTTTGCCAAGCTCCAGAACAGTGGGGTGACCTAGCCCAGCATCTGGCAGTGTGCCCCACAGACCTTGCCTGTGGCCTTTGTCAGGACAGGTTTCTTGATGCATTTCCCTCCTAAAAGCAGGTAGCATGGTCTGGTCACTGTCAGGTGGGGAGGAAACACAGCTTCTGCCTTGGATTGTCTCAGTCAGTGTCCACCCTTCCCTGTGTGGTTTTCCAGTGTAGTGCTCTTCACTGGGGAGGCAATTTCTGCACCCCTAAAATAATGCCTTAGCTACTAACCCAGCAGTCTGTGGCCGCAAAATCTAGAAGTCAAATGAAATAACTTATTTATCCTCTAGTTTACAACACTTTTGGACTGACACTCATCAGGGGGAGATGAAGGCACCCTGTTACCCCTCAGCTGCAATCCCATGATGGGACAGGCATGCCCAGTAGGATTGCTCCATGCTTCACTGCTTGTGGCATGGATGGAGCCCCCAGCTGTAGAGGGTGATCTTGTCCCCCAATGAGTTGCAGCTGTTTCAGTTGCTGAAGATTGGAGGTGGGCCTGATCTAAACAGGCTACACCTGTAATCAATAAGAACTAGTGCTATATAAGAGTAAGGAAAGAGGAGTGAGGAGAGTCAGATTACTGTGAGGATTGGGAACAGTCAGTGCGTAGAGGAGCTGCCTGCGAGGAACATCAAGAAGGTATGGAGCTCTGACAATACAAAATCCTTGTGTTGTGATGATGCTAGAACTCGTGATATCTAAGACAACATCCAGCTTTCACAGGCATTTCACTGGAGCTGTGTTTGGTCAGGAAGGTGAAAATGCAGGGGTTGGTTTTAAATCCCTAACTCACATCTATGAAAGCAGGGAGTGGTTTTTCATTTCTCCCCCATAGTACTGAGGCCACTGCATGTAGAGTCCCATCTGGGTGTTGTGTCCCCCAGTGTGCAGGCACTATGGGAGAAGGAAGGAATGAAGTGGGAGCTGTAACTCCCTGTCTTCCCTCTGCCTCTGTGTGGCACGTGATTAAATTGTCAGTTTAATGTATCTATCCATTTAACTCAAAAAATGTGCAGAGAGAGGGAAGGTGAGGGCAGATGCGTTCTCTGCAATGGAGTGGCTGCCTTACAGAATTCCAGCTTTACTGTTTCCCAGTTAAAGCCCAGTAAAGTCTCCAGTGGATGGTAGCCACAGGCTTTCTGTTGTCTGATAATGCTGGAAGGTGTTTGGGTTGGGAACTCTCTCCTAGGCACAGCCATGTGAGAGTGTGTGTGTATTTGGATGTGCATGGATACTGCTGGGCACAGCAGGGCTCTTCCCTGGGGAGCTCTGGGACTGCCACAGCACAAACTCACTGCAGTGTTGGTACAGTGAATGTGGTTTCCTTGTCTCCAGGCAGCCATGCCTGGAGGTTTCCTTGTCCTCTAAGAAGAAATCATTGTTGCAGTTTCAGGGCTGTGCTCTCAATCTCTTAAGTAAATTACCAAGGAAAATGGCTGCTGCCCTTTTTTTTCTCCTTGTGCTGTGCTAGTTCTGTTTAGGGCAGTTGTGCTGGATTTTCTTCCTTTTATCCTCTTGTTTTTCAGCATGTCTGCCTTCTTCCTTTCTCTTTGTATTGAGATTTGTCCTTTCTTTTATAGAAATTAAAATGCCACATCCCCGCTGATCTGAACTGAAGCAAAACTGAGGCTACAGAATAACTTGTTTCTAATTGAGATTTGAAAAATATCCCTCAATAATGCTTTCAGCTATTTTGCGTGGGAATATTTTGATTACATTTCTTATGGAAAGCTCACACTCTAGCATGGCAGGATAAGAGGACAAATGAGAGAAGTATTTCTCACCGTGAGGTGTCTATCCTAAAGAGCAGGGGCTGGGAGGTGGAAGTTGTGTTGCATGTGCACACACATGGCTGCGTGGTGTGTGAGGCAGTAAAAATACTGTCAGGTTTGCTTACCTACAGGGCTTTTTTCCTTTGGGGTGTGTAAACTTTAGCTCTGCTGAGCTCCAGCCCTTTGGGTATTCCCTGAGCACCAGGCACATCCACTGCCTTTGCACCGTTTGCAGTGAGAGTGGCCTGGAAGATGGGCCCAAGACTTTCAAAGTCAGGCTGTGGTTCTGCAAAAGACAACTGAGAAAAGCCTGACTTGTATTATTAAGCTGAACTCCCAGCCTGGAACAAAAGCTCAGCTGGAAAACTGGTAGGAGTCTATAAGTAAAAACAACCCACCAGCTGGAAAATGTGACTGCGGTGCGAGTGTCCAGCATGGGCGGGCAGGAGGGGAGAACTGCCAGCAGGAATATTCTGGGAGTATTCACGGAGTCAAACACCCTTTGTAATGTCAGAATCCAGACGGGTGTGGAAAGGCTGAGCAGCTAACAGCGAGCTCAGTGCTCCTCAATCTGCAGTTGGGCTATAAACAAGCGAAGGCCGATGTCTGTGGGCAGCTTGGCTGGGGAGTGCCTGGTGTCTGCGCTCGGCTGAGCTCGGCAGTTAAGTGGCATCGTGCAGCTGGCTCTGGGAGCAAGGAGCTGGCCAGTGACAGACAGCTAATGCTAAAGCAGCTCTGCCATTTGGGCAGGGTTCAGATGGATAGCAACCCATGAAAAGAGCTATATTTGGGGACAGAAAAGAGCATCTGGATGGTTAATGCCGTGAGGTGCTCTGTGAAGGACAGACAGAAATGGAGACTGGTGAGGAGAAGTCTGCTTCAGTTGGGGTGCAAGACACCCCTGGCAACCCAGCTTGGTGATTGATGCAGGGGGTGACAAGGAGCTGCCACTCTGCCCCAAGTCACCTCTGTCCCTTTCTGCTCTGTACAATGGGAGAACCCAGAATCTTGTAGGCTTTGACAGCTCCCTTGGCTGCTTGTTACTCTTTTTCCTGAACATTCAAGTCCAGCATCACTCACTGGACATCAGGGAGCTAATTTGTGTGAATGCAGAATAACTGGCAGAGCTGAGACCAGAACCTCAATGCCTGGAGTGAAGACCTGGAGTCTCCAGGGCAGCTGGACCTGAAAGACAGTCTTGTGTCCCATGTTGAAAACCAGCCCCTGTGGAGCCTGCAGCTTAACATGGCATTTGTCAGCACTACCTTCCTGCTTCCAAACCCAGCACTTGTGCAGGCCTGGCCTTGTCTGCCCACCCTGACCAGGCTCTGCTTCCTCCAGGAGGCTGGAGGCTGAGCACTCCCATACCCTCTTTGTAAATAAATTGTACTTGCACATATGGATTGCATTCTCTAATAGAAGGATGTGTCCTTAGTAATAACTGCCTCTTTTCCTACTTCTGACTGCTCCAGTGCTGTGTCCCTCAGGGGTGCACAGCAATCAGCCCTTAGTTCCTCCTTCCATTGACTGCTTCCTGTGCTGGGTTACGGAGCAAAGGGATGGAGTTGTCTGGACAATGTGAATGCCAGGTGGCAGGAGCAATAGTGCCAGCACTACCTCTGGAGTGCAGGGCTCAAGACCCCCACCTGTCCCTGGGGCCAGGCCTGGGTCTCCTCCAGCCTCCCCAGCATTTGTGGCTGGCAGGCAGCACAGGCAAGTCAGTTAAACATTATCTCAGCTGGGCAGTGGAGAGTGAGTGAACCCACGATTTTGTCTCTTTTTTTTTTTTGCCAAAAAGATCGAATTTGCATTGAATAAATTTGTGTTCCATGCAGTAAAAACAAATGTAACTGCTCGAGTGCGTGCGAGGGGCACTGCCTGCTAACTAGGGCACTCAGAGCAGCGCTCACTCCTGTCAGAGGCAGCCCATTACTCTCAAGATTTGTTCTTTTTAGAGCAAACCTTTGCAGGGAGCAGGGGAGGAGGCAGCTGCTGCAGCCCTGGGCAGGCTGTGGGGAGGCAGAGCCCGGGCTGGAGACCTCCCTTGCTGCATCAGGGAGGGCTGGAAGTCAGAAAGCCTCAAACGTAGTGATTTGTAGAGCAAATGGCTGAAATCTGCTGGAGCTGCAGGAGTTTGGAAACTGCTGAGCATCATCAGCTTCTCCTTGAAATGAGGCCTGTGGGGCTTTTCTCTCTGACCTGAAGGCATTTGAGAGGAGCTGCAGGATAATGCAGGAAGAAAAAGGGGTGTCTCAGCCATGAGGAGGAAAGGGGCTAGGATGCAAAGCTGGGTCCAGCCTCATCTCAAGGTTCTCCTCAGATTTTCAGCTCTGCCCTACTTTGTCACTCTTCTCTCCCAGCAGTTCATCTGTTTGCAGCTTTCTCTCTCAAATCATCCTGCTGCCTTCAAGCATGAAAACTCTTCCCGAGGAGTGCAAAGCCACTGTGCCCTTGTCAGTCAGGTCTGCCTGGAGTGCTCACATGGGAAGGGATGGCTCTTACCTCTCCCCAGCCCTGTGTTTGTGCGTGCTCAGTGTTTCCCTGCAGGCAGGCATCCCCCAGCATCGCCCCACTCCAAACGTGGGTTTTCCTTGTGCTGAGTCTGTCTCCCTGCCCACACAGCACCTGACACGCTGGAGCTGAGTCAGAGCACTGCAAATCCCCACCAGAGAGCTGGGCTCTGGCAAGCTTTAGAAGCTTTCTGCTGGGCATGGCTGGACTGGGAGCTGTATCTGTGGGGCTACATTGGTGCCCTGTGCTGCCTGTCTGAGTGCACAGGGGTTGGTCACTGGGCCAGGAGCTTTCCACAGAGCTTGCAAGACATTTCTACCCCTTGTGTGGTACCTACAGAGCCCCGGGCAGTGCTGGTTGTGCAGCCGGGCAGGAGGTGACTGGGCTTTTCATATGCTGAGCACAGCTGCAGCTGGTCAGTCATCCCAGGTGCTTTATCACCCCTGTCTGGCCTTGGCCAGGGATGAGTTGCAGACACTCATCATTTACCTTCACTCACCTTGCAGAGAAGTTCCTTGTCTGTGTGCCCCAAAGCTGTGGGTCTGCAAACAGTGAGACCCCAGTACTTCCCAGTAATCACTGGATACTGGGCAGCTGCTGTGAGCTCTTCTCACAATGCCTGCCCTTCCCTGAGCTGACCTGACTCACCAACCACACAGAGATGCCCCTTGATTTGTTTTGCTTGGATGATATTCTTCCAGCCAAGCACACTGGATTGTTTTTAGGAGGAGTTGGCTCATGGAGGAGGCCAGCAGAAACAGGGAAAGAGAGTGGAACCATCCCTCCTCTGCTTTAACCAACCCTGTGTTCATGGCCAGCTGAGGAGTGACAAAGAGAATTTCACTGCTTATTAAAACAAAGAGTCAGTCAGTGATGAACCAAGAGAAAGGCATCTGCTCCAACAAACATATTTTTGCATCTCCAATAAAGTGAAGTGTGCTGCCCATAATGCAGGGCCAAAGGGTCTCATCCACTCAATTGACCTGGTCAGGGATGCCCTGTAGTAGACCCCCAATAAATGTAACACAGGCTTCTGAGCAGTTAGTGACTGCATCTCATCCAGACATGATGTCCAGAGACCTCCCCGTTTTGGTGACAGTGGCTGTGATAAGGAATGAGCTCTTCAGCTGCATCAATCTTATTCCAGTGCTGTGTCTGGTTATGGAGCGTGGAAAGCGATGTGACGTGTGCTGCAGGGCTTGTTTTATTTTCTGCTTCCTTGCTGTTGCTTTCACGCCTATTTTGCACAACTTCTGGCTGCTGAAAAGATGCCAGTTACCCAGTTACCCCCCTGGACCTCCCTGGGGCCAGGGCATTGCAGCTCTGGGAAGCAGCTCTGAGAGTGGAAGTTACATCCCCCCGAGAGCTCCCTGTATCCCAAAGGTGAAATGAGGGACTGTAGATGTCCCCAGTACATGTTCTGCACTCCATGTGCTAGTGGGCAGGGGCAGGTCCCAACCCCAGGCCAGCTTGCAAGGGGAAAACCTTCCTGAGCTCATACCTGCTTAGCATTAAGTGATGTGGGTGCCAGCCCCTCTTCCCCAGTCACTGCACAATGATTTATCCTGTCTGTGCTGTGCTGTGCCATGGGTAACACCTGTGTTCCAGGTCAGTGAGTTGTTTGTTGGATTGATTGATTGCATGACAGAAGTTGGGAGCTCCTTTCAACCTGAGGATGCTGCAGAAGCCCCTCTGTTGCTGACCACTGAAGGAGGGGAAGCTTTTCACCTGCCAACAGTGGCAGTTTCACAGCCCTTTCTGTGTTTTCAGAATTGGCACACCACTCAGAGCTGGTGGAGGTAAAATCACAGAATCACAAAATATTCTGAGTTTCAAGAGGATCACAAGGATCATCAAGTCCACCTCTTAAGTGAACAACCTATACTGGGACTGAAACTACAACATCAGCATTATTAGCACCGTGCTCCAACCAACTGAGCTAATTGTGACTGGAGGAATGGGGGATAACCTCATTAAATGGGGACTGCCTGGCCCCCAGACACAGCACTGTGCTGTCAAACCATAGCTTGGGTTCTGCCTCTGCTGCTGCCTCTTGGGCAAACTCAGACTTATTTCTATATATATAAAGGGGACCCGTAGGATAAAGGTCTCCTCTGTCCTCTACTGTGAGGATAAATTCATAAGTGACTGTGAAAATTTCCATCCCTGCTGTGAAGGGCCATGGAAATACCTGGAAAGGACAATAAATTTCCAAGCTGTGAGCATTGCTTAACCTAAGCTGCTTTCCATGGTCTCTGCACTGCAATACTGTGGTTTCAGAATCACTCTACCATTTGTCCTTCAAAGAGCACAGCAAGGAAGAGAGTTTCTTCCCCAATTCCAGCATTTATTCTGCTGGTGCCAGTCTGTTCCTCTCATTTTAGAGAGCGTTTCTGTGCTCCATCTATGAGATCTCTGAGTGTCCTGGAATCAGTCAGGAATTCCAGCCTTGTGCCTGCTAATTGCATGGCTGTTCGGTGGCTTGGAGCTCTCCCAGGTGATTGATGGTGTGTGGGGAGGTTTTACTCCATCTGAGTGACACCCCAGAAGCAGCTCAGCACTGTGTGCTCCCCAGTCTTGGGGTGAGGGTCAGCCCCACAAGACAAGCTGTGCTGTGTGTGCCTGGCTGTGACCTCCCTGCTGCTGGGGGGCACTAAGGCTGTCACTGTGGGAGCTCTGGCTGTTGAAGGGGTGCTGGCTTGGCTGGAGCACTGCACAGACTTGTCTGTGATGCTGATAGCCAAGGACAGACCCTGCAGGCACTTGATGGGCTCGGCAAGGTATAAGGAGTCAGTGTTCCTCTCTGAAATGAAGACTGTGAGGAGCAGGAATGATCTGACTAATCTAGCTTAACCCATCTACAAAAAGCTGACCGTGATGGCAGCAAAAGCAATATGCAGCTGGGTCCATCTCCAGCCTTGTAGAAGCCAAGGTCAGTGGCTGGACTCAAAATAGCTCTAAGGTCTGCGTGGCCTCCACAACTGCCCTGAGTGGTGTCCTGATAGCCCAGCATGTCTGGCTGGTGGTGCCTGTCCCTTGGGGAAACCTTCCTGCATCTATAAACAAATTTGGACCTGAAGGTAGAGCATGCCAATGTGACAGGTTTACCTTTCTGAGGCACTTTCATTTTGCAGGTTTGACTCGACACGTCAGGCAGCTCCTCTGATTGTAACCTAAAAGAGTATTACAGGAGCTGCTGTACTCGGGGTGACATTTTTAATCTCTCATCTCTTCCAGCTAATGCCTTTTTTTTTTGCTGATCAGTTTGCCAGGCAGAGCGGCCTCGCTGGCGATGCCAGCTCTGAGTTCCTCCCGTCTGCCTCTCATTCTGCACGCGCTGCCACGCGGCCTAACAATTGTGTTTTTCATGAATAATTTGTTCTCTCCCCATCAGGCAGTCTGTGTCACTCTGCAGCCACCGGCTTTGCAGAGGGGAACAGCTGAATGAAGGGAACAGCCAGCCCTGGCGAGCCTGCCCTGTGCCTTCCTGCACTCCAGACAGGGCCATCAGTGATTTCTCCTTCAATGCAGCGTCCTTTGCTGCCTGCAGGCATGCTGTGTGCATCTCCCTTGCGGTTCTGCTGTCTCCAGGAGCATTGTTTCAGTGTTAGCTGGTGGGGAGGATGATGTACCCTGCCCCAGGAGAGTTCCTGGCACCTCTGTTTGCTCCTTGCTTGTGGGGATGCACTGGAGGGCAGTGAGGACTGAAACAGCCCTCGTCCCTGTTGTACTCACCTGGGAGTTTGCTCTCTAATTATCCTCCAGGTCCCAGGGCTGACATAAATTCACTTTTAAGAAAAGCACCCACCCTGACGCTCCTGAGATGGGCATTTTGCAGTGGGTGTTCAGCTGGGGCTCTGCCCAGTGCAGCTTTGCTAGGTGAGATTTCTTCCAGCTCCACGTAAATCCCATTGTTGTGGCCCCAGCAGCTGCTATTTGCATGGCTTTCCTGGGATGAGCTGTGTCCTGAGGCAGCCAAAGGAGCTGGTTTAGCCCTCATACTTCAGCAGAGCAGATAGCTTTGATAAACTGTATCGTTTGCCCTGAAAAACTCTCGTTAGCACCTTCTATTGACAAAACCACACAGGATTTGGATGTTGGGTTTGCTCCTTGCAATCCTGTGAGCAGCATCCCAGTGAGAGCAGAAGCAGTTCAGATCCCCACATTTTCTCAGGAAAGCCCCCCTGCCAGAGTAACGTGGCAGGCAGCAGGTCAGGCAGGGGCTGGCAGGGCTCTGGGGGGATGCCTGGAGCCCTGGCCCTTGTGCACAGGCAATGAACACAGTGGTATTTCCAAGGGACGTGGTGTTTGCCAAGCCCTTCCTCAGGACACTGGTGCAGGATTATTTCTCCCACTGCATTTTCTGACTTTTCTCCCATTTTGTTCCAATGCTTCATCACAGCTGGCTTTTACAGACATTCTTCTTTCCAGAAATTAGGCTACTAAAGCTACCCTCTTTTAATATTTCTCTGGAGTGCCAGTGCCTGCAGGCAGGCTCCCTCCATGGGAGCCCTGTCCCAGCACTGCCTGCTCTGCTTCTGTACCTGACCCAAAATCCATGAAAGTCAAGGTGAAGATTTCCTGTGGGCCTTCTGAGCTTTCAGTCAGGCCCTAGATATAATCATGAGCTCACTGGTGGGGAAACTGAGGTCTAGAGTGCCTGAATCAGGATATGGATGTGGGAACTCGGTGCCCAGGCTCTGCACATCCCAGGAGCAGGTCAGAGGGAAAACCAGCCCAACTATTTAGATGGAAAGAGCCATGCTTTTGCAATCAGGAGGGTTGAGCTTCCCTTCTGCCATATCAGAGCTTTTTAGTGGCTTTTACCCAGGACTTTGGCCAGAAAGCCTTGCCCCCTATTTTTGGTGACCCTTAGGTGCTGCGGTCACACACCCGGACCGGAAGCTCACAGACAGACCAGCTCTGTTGGGTGCTTCTTGGACAGCAGCCCATGGGCTGTCAGTTCTGTTGGCTTGTGATACTCGGTGTGTGTTTTCAAATACCAACTGGAGTTGTTTGCAAATGCCTAGTAAATCCCAAAATAGCCCCAATTTGCTGAATTTTGTGAATAGCATTCAGCCCACTCCAGTTACAATAGCAGCCTGCCTCCGTGCCTTTGCAGAGGTACAATAGTGAGAGGGGCGAGGAGTGAGGCTGGGTGAGCAAATGTTATTATTGCAGCTTGCTGCACAAACAAAGGATGCTCTTTGTTTTCCTGGCTTCTGGAGCATTTCATTTGTATCAGCTCCGATTCTTTTGCCGCATTCCTTGGTTTTCTTTTGTGCTTTTCACTCTTTGGGGATTCATTGTCCCAGTGACGTGTGGTCCCTCTGGGACAGTGCTCCAGAGCTAGAGGAGGGGTGCTGGGATGTGGATCTACTCCAGTGTCTCTCCTTTGTGTGTGGGTGGGCTGTGGAGGATGTCTGTCTGTGAGCATCCTTTCTGCTAACCTGCAGTGGCATGTCCTCAGTTCCCCGGGCTCCCTGGGAAGTCTGGCAGTTCGGGGGCTGCCTTCCCCACTTGCCCCAAGCTCCTCTTGCTCCTCTGTTTACATGATGGAAAGTTTATCTGCTGTGGTTTCTTCCTGGAGTCCAGCAACGCGAAGCTGATGAAGAGTGACAGGAAGGTCACAGCGCAGGGGAGGAGAGGGTGGGGAATGTGCCCTGAGCTTGGCTCTGCCTCTCCAGCCCCTCTCAAACACAGCCTTGATGGGGCAGTGGGGACGCCCTTAGCTGGGCTCGGCGTGGCCCTTCTTGTCCCCAGGATGTGTGCTTCATGTGAGACGCTCTTTACAGCTCTGTGAGGTCCTTTATTTATTCGCTGTTTGTGGTTTATTCTTCATTCTGCTTCTGGGTCTGTGGGGGTGTGTGATGAGCCTGAGTGAGCTGCTGGGGACAGGCGGATGCCAATGACTGCAGCTCCTCTCCCCTGATGGGGGATTTCCCTGTCCCATGACCAGACCCATAGGAAAGCACTATAAAAGTGCTTTCCTTTTTACAGCGACTGTTGGGAACGTGGTGAGCTGCTGAGGGAGGTGGGCAGCCCTGTGCTCCTCCCCGTGTGTGCTCTGGCAGAACCAGCATGGCTCAGAGGGGAAGAAGGCAGGGCTGTGCACGTGCTGCCTGAGCCATCAGGCTCTGCAGAGCCCAGAGGCTGCCAAGCCACAAACCCCAGTGTCAGCATGGAGATAGGCACAAGCGTGATGGGATGGGTCTTGCTCTGAGGATCAGGAGGTGGGACCCATCACAAAGCCTCAGGATGCTCCAGCTTTATTTATTTATTATGGGAAGAGAGCACTGAGTGCTGTGCTCCCTCTCTCCAGTGCTGTCTGGAGTCTCAAACAGAGAGTAGGATTAGAAAGGGTAAAATTCTTTAGAATCTTAAAAATAAGAAGAAAAGCATTGCTGTCTCTTCAGATTTGCTGTAGGCTGATGGACTATTGGTGCGCACCAAGCAGCCGCTGCCCGGCAGAGACCTCTCCCAGGCTGGCTGGGGTGATTGCAGCCACGGTGCTCAGCATTCATATCCCAGCTTGGCATCTATATCTAATCTGAAAATAAGTCACTATATATTTCATTAAACCAGCTGCTGCTGCTTTTATTTGCTTAGTTTGAATGATGCTCTGTTCTGTTGAAAACCAATTTGTTTTAGAAAAATGGTCTGTGTTTGCAGCCTGTGCACTGCATGGCCCATCCTGCCCCAGCCCTCCCATGGGAGACTCTCAGCAGCAGGGCTGAGCCAGCAACCACCCATCCTGCAGGGGATGGGAGAGGAGGAGGTACCCCATGAGTGACATGATGTCCTGGGACACATATCTGCATGTCCTGGCTGTGCTGCAGCATGGAGACCTTGAACAGATCACTTGCAAATGGTTCAATCTCTCTGTTCCATGTCTGTAAAGGAGAGATGGAGCGGCAAGTCTGGAGGTCCCTGGATTGTCTTAAGTACCTGTAGGTAGGTGGGCTGACAAGATTTACCTGTGATTTGGCCAAGATAAGGTGAGTGGGCTGGCTTCACCACTTCTCTGCTGGAAAGCTGCCTGAAGTAATTGCCTGTCCTGCTGTGTTCAGCTTCTCCAGGTCTCTGTGACTGTGACACAGTCTGAAAACAACAGCAAATGGAGCCTGTTAACTTTCCACATTTAACCCTGCCCCTCCTCACCGAATCATGAAGTTGCAGGAATTACATTTTAGAGCTGCATGTCACAGGAATTACATTTTAGAGTTGTGAGGGGCAGCAATGAACTCCCACTGTAGAGTGGAAGAGGAGATTCCCAGGTCATCTCATGGCCCAGGGGTTGTTGCTTTGCAGAGGAAGCCCCCAGCTCCTGCCCCGGGGAGGGAGAAGGGATTGGCCAGGGGGGAGCCTCCAGAGGAAGCCCCTGTGCTGTTACATGTGTATCTCCCAACACACTGCAATGAGGAAACTTCTTTCCAGCACGCTGCTTGCAGTGACAGATTCCTGAACCCCAGCCAGTGCTTCGCGAGAGGAGCTGTTGTAAAAGAGGAAATAATGGGAATCTCGAGCTTTTTATAGCAGTAGCCATTCTCTCTCAGCTGCCTGCAGGGAGCCTGATGTCTCCTGCACTGCACATGATGGGAAGCACAGCGGGGTGAGTGGCCAGAAGGGGACCTGGCTCTGGGGGAAGATGGGAGGCAGCATTTCTGCTGGATGGTGAGGCACCAGGTTGAAGCAAACTGTCACCTGCTCATCCAAAACCTGTGTGTGTGAGGATGCTGCCAGTTGGAGGGGGCCTCCACTCCTCATCCTCACAGATGGAAGCTCCCTGACTGCTGGCTGTCTGTAGGGGAAGGAGGTATTGGGGAATTTTAAGAAGCTGGTGGTGATTTTGATGCCTTGGCTATTTGGAAATTCAACTGGAAATGCTGCAAGCTTGCCTGGTTCTTGGACTGAAGTGGAGCTCTGCTGGGCACGTGAATCCAGGTCCTGACATGCTCAATTGCCTAAAAATTTCTAGAAGAATCTTAACTCAAAAGAGCAATTGAGACTAAAAATATTTATCTTTTTTACTTAAAGGCTTTAGGACTCCCAAGTGGCTGTAAACTACATCACCAGGAGAGGATGAGAAATCCTCCTCCTCTATCCAAAAATGAGTCTGTCTTTCCTCACTGTCTTCTCACTCTGGTTATTAATTTCTTGGCTATCCATTTGTTTTTTTTTTTTTTTAACTAGTCCCTCTTTAAGCCTTTCTCTACCAAGGTAGGGCTGGGCTGGAAATGAGCAGCACAAGATAGGACTGTGGTAGGAAAACATGAGTAGTGGTGATAGGAACAGGTCAGTGAGCTTGGACTCACTGCTGGGATGAGCTGAGCAGAACAGAAACAAATGTACAGGAAGCATCAGTGTGGGAATTTAATTTTTAAAATTATAATTTAATTTTTTATGATAATTTTCTGCAAGAGCCAAGGCTGGGCAGCAAAAAGGGAAGGAAGCAGACCCCAGACTGATGACAGGAAATGGTTCTGATGGTGGTTTTTACCTGTGTGGCACTGCCCTGGCTGCAGAGGTGCTGTGTCTCAAAGGCATGATCAGGCTTACAGGGATGATGAGCAGCTGAGGAGCACGAGTGCCCATGGATACAGGACAGGCTATTACTGGAAGCCTGTGGGTCTCCTGGGGCAGACTGAGAACTCAAGGCTGCAGGAGGTATCTGACCAGACCTTCCCTGTGCTAGATGCAGCCTCCTGGGCTGGGCTTGCTGCTGCTAATCTTCCCAGAGGATATAAACATTCTCTGCAGTTTTGGGAAGGGATCCAATCTGATGTCTGAGTGCTGTTTCTGCCTCCCCTTGCACCCATGCAGTTGGTGTGAGGGAAAAGAAAAAACTGGTTCAGGGCATGTGATCAGAATTGTCCTGGTCCAGTTATGTGTCTTTCTTCCTTATTCACCTTTTTTGAGCACCTCAAGGTCATTGGGCTGTTGCTTTCTGCAGATTGTGTTTTCTGTTCCCCCTCTTGCTCTCGTGCTCAGCCAAGTCTAGCTGCTGTGATCAAAGCACCCAGGCCCTCCCTGCAGTGGCCCAGTGCCTCCAAGTGCTAGTTTCCTTCCCCCTCAGCCATGCTGCCATGGAGAAGCTGATTCATCCTGCAGGTCCAGATGGGCACCTGTCAAACACCCCCTCATCCCAAATGCACCAGCCAGGAGTCCTTTCCAAAGGGCATCTCCCCCTTCCCCATGTCTGGTTTTACCCCACTCTTCCATCCCCTCACAGAGTGACACCTTCAGAGTACAGGAGCACAGCATGTGGTGTGCCCTCAATTGAAGCACATTTGCCTGTTGGTGTTTCAGAGATGGCAGTGACAGCAATGCAGCGTGTTCAGATTGGGAGTGGCAGTGCAGGAATGTGCTGTCCTGCTGGGTACCGAGGGCTCCTTCAGCATGATGTGGGATCCAGGGATGTCTGTTGAAGAGCAGCCCTTCCTTCATCCTGACTGTGTGGTGAGGACAGAGCAGCCTTTGCTTGGCAGAAAGTCACAGAGGAGGAAATTGTGGGGGCTGTATTTACTGCTGTTAACTGTCAGTATGGGATAAAAGACCAGCTGGATTCATAAACTGTGTGTAACCCACCTTGGGGAGAGAGAAATCTTGGCTGCAGTGCAGGAGGGAGTTTTAATCAGGAGCTGATGGGCATGGCCAGAGCTTGTGAGACCAGAGCTCTATTGCTGATGCTGCTGTGCAAAGGGGTGATGAGATGTGAGCTCTCCTCTACACTTTCTGGGGGTCCCAGGGAGCTGCACCCCCACACCAGCCCTGAAACATCACACTGGGGCTGGGGGAACACCTGTCCATGCAAAGTCCTGAACTCTGCTGGCCTCTTCCCTGAAGGAAGAGTTGGTGGTTTATAAATGTAAAATATAAACTGTCATTAATTCTTCTGGTCTCCATGACTCAAGTTAAAATGATGCTATGACATCTGTCTGAGCCAGCAGCTGGCTGTCATGAGGGGAAGGAGCACATAGCAGTGTTTTGGGAGGGTACTGAAGCCAGGCTCAACTCATGCCTGTTGCTTGGGATGCCCAGCAGCCCGCTGAATGGTGCCTGAACACAGCACAGGAGGAGGGTACCAACAGCCCTGGGCTCTCCTGCTGCAACCCACAGTGAGACAACTCCTCCAGAAGCTCCTGCACGCTCTTCTCTGCAGCAATGGTAAAATAAATGAGCAGGAACAATAATAACAAATGCCAGCTGAGCCACCCTGCAACATAGGATATAAATCCCAGTGCCCTTGCTGGGCTGAAAATGCTGGTGCTAAGGTTGAGAGCAGCCCCTTAAAATGCAAGCTGTCATTGGTGATGTCGAAATGGTGTGGTTGTAGCCTCTTATCCTCACTGTCTCCACTTGCAGTTGAGGGCCAAGTGTTCCCTGCCCTCAGTGGGGTGCTGGAGCTGACTGGTGCAGTTTTGGGGAGCAGCACACAGCTTCCCAGAGGAGCAGCGTGGCATCCCAGCAGCACAGATCAGCTGTACCCATCGACAGATTTCCTCTCAGTAGCCTGCAGCCCCTTTGCTCCTCAGCACTTTCCTTGGATGCTTTGGAAGATTCCTTGGTCCTCACTTCAGCTCTCATTATTAAGTGGTTGTTTTTCTACCTGGTGAGTTATTTTTGTGCCTGTGCCTCAGAGTGTTCTCTGAGGAGTCAGGGCTGCTTTTGGGGGGAAAAATCAGGGTGAAGGATGGCAATGATTGTTTGTTCCCTTTTTTTCCCTCTGTAGTAGTGAGGCTGTGCCGAGGATGGAGCTGGAGAGTGGGGCTGGCAGGGCGCTCCCAGGGCCGTGTGTGCACACGTGGCTGTGCCTGTGCTTGCTGCTCACTCACACAGCTGAGCTGGTGCCTGACAGCCTCAGCAGCTTCATGGCAGCTGCTCCTGAGGTCAGAGTTGCTCTTCATGCAAGAACAGGCCCAGATTCCCAGCCAGAGAAGGTGTTTAGCAGCAACTGGCTTTTGCCCAGAGCCTTATTTGTGCTACCTGTGCCTGGAGACACTGAGGAACGGGTCACTCGTTTGTCTGTCTCTCTGAACACCATCAGAGAGGATTTTGCAGAGGTAGTTCCCCAAGGATTTTGCTAAGTGCTTTTCTTCCTAATAATTTTCCAAATGCCATTTGTACTCCCAAGTAGGGTTTTACAGTGAGCATTAATAGCACAAAGAGTGTACTGTGGCTCTTTCTTGAGTTAACTACTCAAGCTGTTCAAGTTTGAAACTCAGTTTCCCTCTTTCATGTGAAGTTGACCATATTTCATAATAAGATCTGCATTTGAAAGCAAAATGGAATTGGGGAGGAGCACACTGGTCTGTGCTGAGCCTCCCTGCAGCCTGTTTCCCTCCATGTGACTCCAACCTGCCATGCTGACAGCATCAGTGGGGCAAGAATGATGAGTGGTATTCTGAGGAGGGGGTAGATGGTTTTTGGCTGAGAGTTGTACTGAGTCTGACCAAGTTTTCAGCCAGGCACAAAGCATGGAGTGTCACTGACATTGTCCTTGCTGACCTGAGCTGCTCCCATCACATCCATCTACATGTAGAAGGCTCTGCAGCTGGCAGCTCTTCCCCCAGATCCTGTCTGCAGCATGCTACAAGCCTCATCTCTGATTAGTATTGTACTATCTTATTTTTGTTAAAAGTAACAAAAATTGAAGCCCAGTCCCTGTTCTGCGATGTGAGTAGCATTTAAAGTTGATGATGATTGCAGTTCTTTTAGCCTCTTTTGTTGCACGGGGTGGTTTAGTATGTTTACCCACAGTATTTTTGGCATGTGGATTTCACAATTTGTTTAGCAATGTCAATACCATCTGGAGCATCGTCTATTTAAAGTACATTAGAGAGATGAGGAACAACCTATCATATTTTTCCATAGGGTGCATCAAGATTGGAAATGAGAGTCATTCAGAAAGGTTTAATGGGAAAGAGATGTTCATTGCACTGCACGCTTGCCTCTTATCGCGAGTGGTTACGGCTCTGGTGCCATTCCTCCTCTGCTTTTCCTGATTGTATTGTGCCACTGTATAATATCTGCCTTCAAAAGCAAACAGAACTGCCTTAAAGAGAGGATGAAGGGCTGGTACCTTTGACTTATTCTCCTGAATTGAGTAGGACAGCTTGCGAGAGGTGATCAGTGGAGAGGATATCAGATGTGGCTTATGATAAAGGCTGTGGGGGCGTGTGTTCTTCCACTGCTCATGGAGATTAATGGATGCAGAGTAGGGATTTGATCCCAGTTGCTGTGCTTTTGGGATGCTCTGAACTGGGCCTGCTACTGAACAGCCTTGTTGGTGGCTGTGGACCTGACAGTGGGAGGGGTGGGCTCCCATGTCATTTGTCTGTGGGCTGGCACAGCATGAACACCAAGCCCTGGCTCATGGCAGCTCCTGCTCCTGAAAGGAAAAGCTTTGCTCTTACTCTGTTGTAGATCCCTTTTGCTTTGAATAGCATCAGGATTCAGCCCTTGTTCAGAGGCACCTTCAGAGCACAAGGGACTGTGTGAGTGTTGGGGTGGCACCCATCTTCACAAACAGCATGAGGACTGCAGGGAGGGTGTCAGTGATGTCTGCTTCAGAGATCTTCGGAAATGTTCCCTGTCTCATACAGGAGTGCTGTCTCTGGTTGCATCCTTGGGTACACACACCAAGCCAGCAAGTCTAGCTTTACACTGCTAGTGCCAGGGCTGCATTTGGCAGGGATTACCATCACCGTGTTTTCAGTTAGGTCATGGTTTCTGATCTTCGTAATAGCACCAGTGGGACAGGCAGTCCTGGCTGAGCCCAGCCTGCTCGGAGAGGGCAGCTCCAGGGGAAGGGACTGTGAACTCAGCTTGGCTCTGGTGGCTGTTCGGCATCACTGAGAGTCAGTGAGGACTTTTTTCCACCTCAGAGGGGTGCTGGGAGAGCTTAATGCACACTCACTATTACTGACAGTGAATCATTCATGAGTGTGAGCCCTCCTTGCTGTGTGCTCCCAGCTTCCACTAACCAGGGGGTTTCAGGGGATGGTGGGGCTCCAAATACATTCTGGAAACAGGAGCAAAGCCTCCAGATGAGCTGGGGACAGAGATGTGTGATTGTTCGTAGGCTCTCTCTCTTCAAAGCTGGAGATGATTGTTTGACACCTCTGCAGCATGAAAACTGAGTGAATCCTGGCTGGAGGGTCCCTGTGGCTCGCTGGCCCCCTGGGCAGCTGATCCCAGCTCAGTGAGATGTGGTCTCTCTGCAGTCTCCATCACCTCTCTACTGCTTGCACTTCATAAACCGCTGCACTGCTAAAGGGCATTCTCCTGCTCTGCATCAAATGAGAGTAATTGAATTTCCCTTTCCCTTCAGTATTTAACATTATTTTCAGGTTGTGTTGGCATTAACGAGAGCCCGGCCGTGGTTTGCATAAGGATATTTATAGGCCCTTATGCAGATGAGAAGTGTCGTCTCCCCACATCATGTGCCTGGCTTGGACGAATAAATTTCACATTGTTACTTTGAACTAGGTCACCAGAAACTTCAAAAATATATTCCTCTGATCGTTTTGATACAGGTTACTTAACAAGGGAGATAAACTAGTACTTGCACACAATTGTGGGGAGAAATGGATTTGCAGAGCCCAAGGCGGTGTCGGGGCGGTGGAAGCTGTTCTGATACACGCTCTTTAAAGCTTCCTACGTTTTGCCAGCCTTAGCATTTTTAATCATTTTGCTGGCTGGCATTCATCTGGTGAGAGTATCAAAGCACTCCTGCAAACGAGTGTTTCACCACAGCCATTAGTGCAGTCCTGCGCTTGTCAGCCTCTTCCCCTTCAGGAGACTGCAAGAAAACTCCTTGGCATTTTAAGCTCTGTGAGTTTTTGCTCTCAATCTAGAGTGCAAACTGTAATTAGTTCTTGCTGCTGGGTTTGGGAATGTGAAGATTGTTCATTAGAGGAACTTGGGCTAAAGCTCTTGGCTCCAGCCCCCTCTGCCCAAGGTGCTTGCAAAGTGAGAGAAGGTACTGATGGCCCATGGGAAACCTCCCAGCTCTTTCTCTGGCCAAGGGAATGTTGGTATCCCTGGCACAGGGAAAATTCTGCATTAGCTCTTGGACATGCACACAGAAACACTCTCCTGCATCACAGGATGCAGACAAATACCCACCCTTTGGCAACCGATTGAAATTGAGATCCAGGTAATAATTAAAATAATTGTGTTGACCTTAAACAGAAGGGTGACCCACAGAAATCTTGGCGTGCCAGCTGCACATTCATCACCTCGCAGCCAGAGGTGCTCCACATTTATTTTAGCACTGTCAGAGAGTGGCAGATCTGTGTGGCTGGAGCTGGAATGCTCACTGGAGCAGGGGCACCAGGAGCCAGTGCTGCTGAACCTGCAGCAGAGAGCATCCCTCTGTCCCTCTGTGCTGCTGGAGGAGGATGGATGTCTGGCCTCCAGCCTCAGCTGCTTTTCTCCCATGGCTTAAAAATTATCCAAACCAAACTGACAGAATTCCAAAAATACCTATTACACCATTTCTGTACCTTGGTTTTGTTTTGGTTTTTAATGGCTTACTGTGGTGTTCAGATAAAACTATCCAAATCCCAAATTTCAGCCTTTTTACACAGCTTAAAAGGGGAAAAAGTCTTGACATTTCTATATGTGCCTATAAAGCTGTGAGGATCAAATTAAGATACCATCCTGCCAGGATTTGGTCTTCAACGATGAGCAGGGCTGGTGAAGCTGCATTTGTTTTTACAAAGCCGTTCCAGCTCGTGAGCTAGCTTTGGACATAGCAGAATTATCTAGTCTTGGCACCTTTTACCTGGGATAGGGCAATAAATCATGGCTAACTTTAGGTATTAATCATTTCTACACATCTCTGTGTGAAGATGGTACAGATTTCCCCATTGGCTTTCTTGTAAGTCGTACTGGCTGTGTGAAGAGAATATTTCCCTATCAAGGAAGCTAAATAGTTCATCTGTGCTCCTGGCTGTCCTAATATGTTTGAGAAGTCTTTAGAAAGCCCAAGAGAAGTAATTTCAGATTACTGAAAGCAATTTGTCTTGTCGAAGGGGAACGTGCCTGCATTTAACTGTGTCTCTGTATTTTGGGTCTCTGATTTCCTGGGATGTAAGATCTTGTACTCACCCTGCCTGCTCGGAGTTCCCTGCCTGCTGCAGTGGCTCCCTTGCTGCCAGCCACGCTGGAGGACGAGCTGAGGCAAAGGAGATGGTGCCTGCATGTGAAAGCTGTTTGTCCTGCCCTGGGAAGAGAAGATGAGTTGGATCTCATGGGCTGAGTGCCAGTCTGTTTTGTGCAGCCAGGAGCTGACTTTATTGTGGGATGCACTGAGTGCTGGACCACTCCAGGTGGGAAAGCTCCAGCCCGCTGTGCTGGCATGGAGGTGTGTGCACCACCATCATTCCCACGGGAACACATGACCTCTGGGATCAGCTCTGACACAGCCATCTCCTCCCAGGCCACAGGGCCACTGTCCCTTGTCTTTCCAGAGGAGGATTTAGCCTCTTTCCCCACAGACATGGGCAAGTCAGTAGTCATTGCCATGCCCCAGCTCCAACCTCCTGGGGCATGGCACAGAGCTATTTGCTTCTGTGATGAGCTGCTGAACTCATCAGGAGAAGCTCATTCCCCACAGTGAGCTGGCATGCAGGGCTGTCCCTGCGGATCCTGCTTTGCTCCTGGGCTCAGGGGCCTGAGTGCAGGTGGCCCAGTGGCAGAGCCAGCCCTGATCTCTGCGTTCGCTGATGGGAGGGGGGCTCGTCTCTCTGACTTGTGCAGTACAAGTTACTGCAGATGTTTTCTGTTTAGAACATGTTGCAATGGGTGTTTCTGTGGTGTCAATCAAACACTGACATTTTCCCAGGGTGAAGCTTGCTGAGACAGCAGTGGTGAGCAGCAGCCATGCGCAGGAGGGCTATTTTTGCCTGGTTTTAAGCAGCCATTAAGAATTTGTCTTTAATATCCAGGGCAGTACAGTGTGGGCAACAAAAGTAAAATTTCAAGCTGTAGGCACATAATTAGGTTTCATGCCTGGGGACCCATGACAAAGAGAATGGCATCAGCTGGTCTGTGTCCTGAGTCTGCATCTCAGTCCAAGGTTGAGGTAAAACATCTTGGTCCAGACTCCTGTGTCCTTGTGGTGCCTGTGTCTCAAATTGTGAGGCTCTGTGGAGCCATACCTGGCTTCCCACCAGGACTGTGCTCTTGCAGGCTTACCCAGATCACAGCTCAGCATCTGTGGCAGGCAAGGGACTTGCGGTTTCAGGACAGCCAGGGACTGGCAGAGGGTCTGAGATGTTCCTGTGGGGAATGTCCCTCTCTAAAATAAAAATAGGAATGAAATAGGAATGCTCTTGGAAAGTTACTATTTGCTGTCTTTAGAAGAAAAATTTTAAAAATCAAGAGGGCTTGCTTCCTTTCCCCAGCAGACTTTAATGAAGGCTCCTATAGAGTGTGGCTTAATGGCTGTGAAATTATCGCTCCATCGGTGTGATCCATCTCTGTGTCTGTATCAGATCCCTCTGCGCGCCTCGGCTGTCATGTCAGCTCCGCCACGCTGCCAGGACTGACTCCTCCGGCCCCCTCCCTGCTCCCCCTCACATTTAAGATAACATGGAGAGAATTTTTCAACAGGCAGAGGATGGTAATCCATAAAGATGGATTTGCATTAGTGTTGACAAAGGCCGAGATAGTGACAAATGGAGGCTTTGCCTCTCTGAGGACTCTGCAGTGGCTCACGTCCTCCTCGGGATGCTCTGGCCCAACACAAGGTGGAGTGGACTGGCTGAGGTGAGGAGGGGCTGCCCTTGTCCTCCTGCAGCCAGGGCCTTATTACTGCTTTCCTACCAGCAAACAGGGCTCTGGTCCCGAGCTGTTGGCTGTTCCCATGGTAGTTGGCATGAGGAACATAGAGAGCAAACCTTGCAGGGTGGAAATGGGATAGAGTTTCTGCCCTGCATCTGAACTGCTTTGCTATAGTCACTGTGGTGTTATTTTTTAATTCTTGTTGGCTGTGTGCAGCTATCCATCTCCTGTTCAGAATAATCCTATTTGTGTTGCAATAACAATAGAATTACTGCAGCGAGCATCAAAGCCCGTGTAGGTCATAAGCGTTTTGTTTCATAATCTCAATGTGGTGATGATGATGATGACCTTTTGCTGCCTGCATTTCCATGTACCTGTGTCTCATTCTTATTAAATATCCCTGCATTGAAATCTCTTGCTAATCTAATCTCACCATGTGGCTGCTATATAATTATCTCATTTTGTAAAATATTGCATCTGTCATTCTCCCCCCCCACTTTTGGAGCAGAGGGAGGGTGAGGGAGAGCAGGGAGCAAAGAAGCTGCTGGAGGAGGTAGCAGTAATCCCACTTAAGTGACAATTTGTACATTATCAGTTTGTAATTGCTGCTGTGTGTGCCACCTCCTAAGGACCATGTTCCTGTTACTGCGGGAGTCCAGGAAGGGTGCCTCAAGCAGGAAATGTGCAATAGGATATTTTGCTTTTTTGGAGGGCTGTAATAAGTTTCAGCTTACCATTTTTGTCCCTATGGTTGCTGCCTCAGTAAGCTCCAATATTGTTTTCTCAGACAGCTCCCCAGCAAGGTCGGTGGAGCAGAGCTGTGTCACCCTGACCTTCCTCTCTGGGGTGAGGCTGGGGCCAGCAGCCTTCACCCTAAACCCAGAGAAAGACTGTCCCCCCCCAGAACACCTTTCAAACTTCTGCTCCACAGGAGCTTCTCATGCTGGAACCAAGGAGCTCCTGTGCTGCTCAGCTGAAATAAAGGTGGCTGCTGACCCAGCACTGGAGAAGGGCAGCAGCAGCCTGGGACCCAAAGCTCCTCACTGGGTGGTTGTCTCTACAAGGTGGCCCAGGGCCCTTCCCTGTAGATCCACCCTAATCAACAACTAAAAATAACGAACAGAACACACAGCCATTGTCTAATAACACGAAGCTGTGGGGAACAAAGAGCCACAGGGCTCTGTGTTTGTAAACCATCCCCAGGGAAGGACCAGAGCGCATCTGCTGTGGCAGGTTCTTTCTAGAAATAGCAAGTTTAATTAATCATCCTGTTTTCTTTTCTTAAACTATTTAAATTCTTTTTCCCCCCCAAGGGATAATGCATTGCTGCCTTTTAAATAAGTACTGCAGTTGTAAACTCCTGCCATACTTCTGTCTGGGAGCACATCTGTCTTCTGGCTTGGAGCACATCTGTCTGTGCCTCCCAACCCATTGCTCCCACATTCTGGCACAGTGGGAAAATCTGTATTTCTGAAACTAATCACGTGGATGCTTCCAGGCTGCAGAGGGTGTCAGATGCAGAGCCCTTTATCTTCTAAACCCCCTTATCTTTTAATTCTGAGACATTTTTGTCTGACAGTTCATAAATTAAAAATGTTTCTTAGGTGGCTTTTTGCTCCCATTTCATATGTATTTCATGTAAAGACTTTCCAGGCATTTGAGTTTTGTGAAGTCTTACTTATGCAAAATGAGAAGCTCCAGTTTTATGTTCTTATGGGACACGCTTGGCGTGCTGCAAACCATGATGCAAACAATCAGTGACTGTGCACTTTAAAAATACCAAGAGTTGTGACACTTTCCTGTAGCCCAAGCATCACTCTCAAAACACATCAGATGTGTGGATTTATGGATTTATCACACTGAATTGCAGTGAAGTTTGTGTCTGACCCTGACCGCGTGCTGCTCTCTGGTGGCTGAGGGCAATCCTAATGTCATGGTGATCTCTCTGATCATGTGCTACCTTCAGTGCTGGCTGAGGATATTTGCACCAGACTTCCCAGGTGTGAGCAATGTGTGCTGGACATGTGGGTTTATGGAGAGGCATCTTTCCAGCCTGCCCTGATCACCTTTGCTGTGATAGACCTCTGGGATTTTGCCAAACCAGCAGCTGGGAAGATGGTGCCAGCACCTGGTTGGCATTGCTGTGCTGTTGAGCCCCAGGACTTCTCTGGCACATAAGGACAGCAAGTTCTGGACCCTTTGAGGATGTGCCACCCGGCACTGCAGGGGCTGCCACCTCTTCCTAGGGGATGTGGGTGATGGTTACTGCTCTGGGAACACAAGGGTGAGTCTCTCCAGCCATGACTGATGGCCCATCTGCCTCTGCAGGGACTTGTCCTGCTGGCTCCAGTGCCCATGCAATTGGAGTTGTTGCTGGTTTTCGTTCTCCTCTTACTGCTTCTGTTGTTTCTGCCTCCTCCCTCCTCTCTGCTGAGTGGTCACAACCTCTGGTCATAGGTGATTTTCACCACCACCTTGTCTTGCTGCAATATCGCTTCAGGCTCTGCCTGCTTTTCTTACTCTGTTTCACCTTTTCCACCTCCCTGTGTTAAACATTTTCCCCTCTGTGCCCTTCCCATGTTTCTCCCAGGTTTCCAAGCCATCATCCTCAGAGTCAACACTCCTGTCAGGCTGCTGCAAAGGCATTTTTCTCTCTTCTGTCTCTGCAAATTGGTTTCTCTGCTTCAAAATACCCCCTAGTCACGACCTTCTGTTGTTTGCCCTGGGCTTTCCCCCTGCTCCCTCTGCCCACCCTGAAGTGTATTTCTCTACTTTGTCTCATGTCTCTGCAGCAGCCTCCAGGAATACAGAGAGCTCCTCGATGCCTCCCAGAGGCAGTGGGTGTCAGCTGTGCTGTTTGCCTGCCTGGCACGCTGAGAGCAAAAATCCATCTCCTGTAGGCAGCTCTTTGCACCTCTGTGAGATTTCAGGGAAAATCTATCTGCGCATATATTGATAAGATGTACAGAGCAGAGAGGACAATTGAATTGCTGTGAGTGGCACATGCATCAGTGTCCCTGACAATGCTGTAATTAGCTGGCAGAGCAGAGCGAGCAGCGCAATGAGCCCGGCAGCGTGTTTGCAGACATTAGGGGCTGACTCCCAGCGAGTCCCTGTCCCTGCTCTGACATCGGGGGCCCTGATGAGACCTGATGGCTGCTTCCGCCTAAAGTCACCGTCACCTTGCAGATCCCTACCAAGGAGCAAAGCTAGGGACAGCAAATCCTCCTGCAGGTGCTGCTGGTCCCTGCCTGCCACAGAGCCCTGTTAGGATGGTGGGTGCCCCCAGTTCATTGCTGCCTCTCCTTCTGGCTCTCACATGGGGCTGTTTGCGGGATTGAGGGGGCTCACACTTGCAGCATGGTTGCAGCACCCCAAAACCTTACAGTTGGAGACTCCAGGTCCCCCTTCCTACCTGTTCTGAATTTTCTGTGTCACTGGTAATGTGTGTCTGTGATGGAGGTATCTTTGCCTTGGACCAGAGAGGGGGACACCAGGGAAGCAGTGCAGGGCCATTGCAGACACATCAGGAGATGTGTGCAGGTGGAGCATGGCAAGGAGGGGACTGCACTGCATTTGTGAGAAAAGGGGGATGCTCTGGGGGAAATATTCCTGCTTGGGTTGTCCTGAGCACTGTGCTACAGTCCCTCAGCATGGGCTGAGATTTAACCTGCTTTAGAATAAGAGGGGTGATAGGTAATTGGATAAATCAGAGATTAGGAGATATAGTGTAAGTTTTCTCAGTGCTGATCTCTGTAGGATCAGCACTGCTTGGTGTTTTTGTATGCAGAAGGCTGAGAACACCATGCCAAAGGTGCCTGGTGCCCCTGGCTTGTCCTGGACGGTGAAAATGGGTCAGTGCAAAGAGCTGCAATGGACATCAGGTGTCGAGTGGCTGCCTGGCAAAGCAGCAGATGAAATCCAGCATTGTTGAAGGCTGAGTGACGCGTGTGAGCAGAAACGGTCCTTGCATCCATAAGCAATGCCATGGGCTGACCTGGCTGTTGCTGGTGAAGAGCTGTGTTTTGGATTTAGGATTAACACTTCCATGAAAATATTGACTTAGTACTCTGTAACGATCCAAACCTCAGGTTGAGTGTAATGGATTTCTTGGAAACAAGGAGAAAACAAAACCCAGAACACGGTTATAGACTGTTGCATTAATCTACTGTGTGTCTGCGTGGGAAATAAACACTGCCTGCAGCTCTGATCCCTGCTGCAGAGAGTGGGGAGCCAGAGCAGGGACAGAGCAGGGTGACAAGGGCCATGGACATCCTTGTGAGCTTTGGCAATGTGACTCTCAAAGCTGCAGAGGGGTAACCTGGGCTGTGCAGGCAGGGCTGAGCACTGTGGGGTTGGTAGGAAATGTCTTTTCCTTGCTACTGCTAATCAGTTGCTGGGGCATCAAATTAAATTAATAGATGGCAGGAGGAGAGCAAACACACGTGGCTCCTCTATGGCAGAAGGAAGGAGAACGGCAGAACTGGCTGCCAGATGAGTTTAGAAAGCTTCCAGAAGTAATTAGACAAATTTGGAAGAGGAAAATACTATTGAGAGTGTTGCTGGCACTGGCAGTGATGAGCTAAATCTCTGCATCATGGGATGCTGGAGGTCAGGAGGATGCGGGGGCATCAGTGGGTGCTCGTGTGATCATTTGACTTTCCCTGGGCATCCTCACTGGCTGTGCTTGTGGAGATGGTCCTGGACTGGTTGAAACTGCTTCATTTCTGCTCTGGGTAGTGTCACCCTGCTCTGTTGGGGACATTTGCACACACTGGACAAATGGAACAGTGGTTTGGTAGAGGAACTGAGTGCTGGAGAGCTGAGCACAACCATCTCAGGGCTTAGACAGCAGCAGGGCATCATGCTGGCATAGCTGTGGGTCCTGCTGGGGTGAGGATGGCTGGAAGTCCTAAAATCCTGGTACTGGATGGATATGAGGGTTACAACCACAAGAGAGTGAGGGTGTGGAGGGATTTGAGGTCCCAGGGGATATCTCTGGGCAGGAGTCATCGCACACAGGGCTGTAGGTGGAAACTGGAGCTCTGCCTGTCACCAGGGCAGCAGCCAGCATCTCTGTTAGACTGGAAGGTCTGAGCTTGTATCTCAGAAAAAAAAGGGTCATTCATGTTCCTGTTTTTCTGGCTTTATGAAAGTGTGTTGGGCTGTTACCTTCATGTGAAGGAGCTGGATAGCCACTGAGAGAGCTGGGGAATGAGAAATACCATCTGGTTGGCAACCACTGGTGTTCCTTGACCCAGACACCCTGCTCGGTGCCCAGCCAGCTTGTCACTGCTGCTGCAGTGCTCCTGCCATTCCAGGGAGCACAGGATACCACAGCCACACAGGGAGAGGAAAAGAAAAGCAAATGAACAAGGAACACAACTTAAAACCTCTCCAAGTGTGCAGTGTTTTGTGACTAATACTAACGTAATTGCTGTCATGCTTTTTACATAATGCTTTTATCTCTCAGATAGACTCCTACTGGTCATTAATCTCAAGGATTTCTAAGTGAGAGAGCATCGGAGAGATGCAGCTGTTATGCCCAAGTGTGCTCAGAGGGGTGCAGAGCATCCCAGAGCACACCAGGGCTGTGGGCTCCCTGTGGGGGTATGCTCACAGCTTTGCTCTGAACCCTCAGAAATCCTGAGGCTGAACAAGGCTCTTTGTGTTTTTTTCCTTCTCTTGTACTGCTGTGCCCTGTTGGCCCAAAAACCCCTGGCAAAAGCCACCTGACAGCTCTCTCGGTGTGCCTGTGCCATCCCCATCCCCTGCTCAGCATTCCTCCATCCCTCTTTAACCTTGAGGAGCAACACTCAAAGCAGCTTCTCCCTCTTTCCCAGCTCTCTGAGGTTCATAGACACAAAGGCCAGGAGGGACAGTTGCAGCCATCAGCTCTGACCTCCTGCCTTAACACAAGCCAGAGAATTTCACCCAGTAATTCTTGCCTCCAGCCTCCACCTTCTCTTTGAGCTGGAAAGCACCACATAGATTGACCCAGTGGCAATGTGTCTGGTTTTGAGGTCATGCTGGTCTCATCTAGGATTGTCTGCTGAGGTTTTTGCTTTTGGTTATTTTCTGTTTGGTTTTTCTGCCTGCTATGAGCTGGGTCAGGTCTGAGGATGTACGGCTGTGCTGAACCTGCTCCTGCTGCTGGGTCAGGACCTGCTTGCAGAAGCCTTCCCCTGGAAGCTTGCTCCAGGCAAGGCTCTCCAGGTCAGTGTTGCTGGAGACTCCCAGGCACACAAAACAGCCGCTGCAATGGTGGCAGAACCAAAGGAGCAGGGGCGAGGAGATCTAGGATAATTTCCAGGAAATCATCTCACTGCCTCATTTATTTACTGCAAAGGTCTCAAAATGTCACCCGGCCCCCTGAGACACCCGGCCATGCTGAGGGTGAGCTTCCCTAAGGTCTTGTGACTGCTCAGGAGGAGCAGCCTGTGCTGACTGCAGCCTTGCCCCAGTGCTTATTTCAGGTGACACTGGATAACACAGGGTGCCAGCCGTGCTGAATCCTGCAGCAAGAGGATGCTCTCGAGACTGCTGCAAGCCTGAGCAAGGCTTTAACTACAAGGTCACTTGTACCTGCTAAGCCTAAAATGATCCGCAAGCCACCTTGGCAACAAGGGCATTGTATCTCTGCAACTGCCTGCAGGCACTGCTGCTTCAGGGAGTGAGTGAGAAGGGCTTGGGGAAGGGACCATGGTCAGGATGTGAGAGCCACTGGGCACATGGGGCATGGGGAGGGCAGCTTGGCTGTCCCCATCCCATCTGGGTTATACACTGCACACTCCCTGGAAATTGTCTGGATTTCAAAGGAGGAAAATGAGCCAAACCAAGCACTCACTCCCACCTTTCCCTGCTCCCCTGTACCCGTATGAATGAGAGAGTCTGGGGTGTTTTTCACCATCAGGCAGAATCTCACCTCACACACTGCTCCCAGCTTGTCCCCAGCCAGCCCTGGCTTGACACCGGGGACATGGCAGACCCAGCAGAGGCTGTGTTATAGGGCAGTGCCCTGCTGCAGAGTATTTCAGACCTGTCTAACCTCACTGGCTTGAGACTTTTCTCCTCCCTCCATTCTGGAAAATCAAAAAGGATTTCCTTTCTTGCATCCTTCCTCCGTTTGGAAAACAGCTGTCCCTGTGGATCATGTGGAGGGAGAGGGATGCAGATGGATGCAGCAGGCATCTCCCACATGCTCTGCCCATGTCCATCCCCAGTGCAGTGGTGCATCTGCAGGCTCTGGCCAGGCTGTACTCCTTGCCACTGGCCCTGGGCTGGCAGGCACCAGAGGCAGCTGTCCCCCGGTGACAAAATGCTTCCAACCACACAGTCAGAACAATTTTGACATTTTGGGCAAGGAGAGAAATCTCACCCGGCATTGTGCATGGCTGGCAAAACTGTTGCTGACAGCATGAATAAGGGGGGCAGCTCTCAATCAACCTTGAATAGCTATTAATTTCTAATTCAGACATATTATCAGCAAACCATCTCTCAGATGAGGTTGGAGGATTCTGTATGTGAGTGTGGGTCTGTGTTTGAGCTGTAATGATATTTGTGACTTTTGGTGTGTTGTGAACCAGGAGGATAGGATGCCTCCTTGGCCCGTAGGGATTTTTGTGGGCATCACCACTTGCTTTTTTGGATTTGGGCATCTCTGTTCCCTATCCTGCAAATACAGCCCATGCCCAGGGAAGCTGAGAGCCTTGGGAGCTGTGGCAGAGCTGGGTTTCAGGTTCAGTAAAGCCCAACCTGCTGTAAGGTTGATGTGGGAAGTGGATCCTGGGTGGCAATTTTGAAAAGAAGCCTTTCCAAACCATACCAGGTGTGGCAGAGAGACCAGGTGCTTTGTCTCTGTTCATTGAGTGGAGCATTCAGATATAACAATCTTTAAGAGGCAAATGTCATTGGTGAAGCACGCAGATTAACTCTCTTCTTGTCAAAAGGCCACTCTGACACTGGTGCACCTTGGCAGCACTAGGGCTGTCTGTCCTGCACACAGGTGTGCTGGCACATGCTGTTCCAGAGTATCCATCCCCAAGGGACCAGCAGCAGCCACCCCGCAGCTCCATCAGATGCTGAGCTTCTCTGGGATATTTTCCCAGGGGGCTGTTCAGAGCACCCAGCTTTGCAGATCACTCATGATATGCAGGTGGGTTTTCCCAGTAGAACATCACCCTGGGAAAGCACGGGCTTTTGTTTCCAGTGAGCATCCTGAGACCATGTTCTTCCAACTCCCCCAGATGAGGTCTTTTGTACTGATGCTCTGAATTAACTCAGGTGAAATGAAAATGTTGTCCAGCTCTGTGCATGTGATCAGGATGTTCTTCTCTATTGCCTGTTCAAGCAGACAATTTCCAGGTCACTATCAAGAGGAAGGTTTGGTTTTAGAGCAGGTAGGAGCTCATTTCCCCACAATTTCTATGCCTGGTGTTGAAATGCCCCTACAAGGCACAGTCAGGATGTAAGAGGCTGTGAGCCCTTCCCATCCAGCACATCCCTGCATGGACCCTGTGAAACCAGCAGTGCTCACACAAGCTGCCTCCTTCATCCTTAGCCAGCATGAGGGGACCAGGCAGGAACCATTCTGTGGCTGCTGTGCCAATCCCTGCTGGAGCAGCACCTGCAAAGATGCTGTAGGCATGCTTGATTCCCATGTGTAAGTTATGGCTTCCCCATCTGTAAAATAAGGATCCTTTCCTTTTTTCCCCCTTATGCTGTGCTATGTTAAGGGTCTGTTCTATGGTGCTGCAGCTTGTCCTTGCTGCTGGGCTTGGAGGGAGAGGAAACCATCACCTCCCCCTGTGCTCTGCTCTGGCAGTGGTTCTGGTGCAGAGGGCCATCCATGGCCCCCCTGGAACTGACAGCATCTGCTCCCTCCAGCTCCTTCCTCTCCCAGAGATGCAACAAGTGTGTGCTCCAAGGGGGTGATTGCATTGAGTATTTTACTTCTCCCCCAGTGTATGGTGCCATATGGGAATGTACCATCAGTCAATTATGGCTTCTTTCATCTCTAAATAAAATGATTTGTTAATTTGAGTGAGTGATCACTGTGTGGCCAGGATGCTTTTCCTGCAATGGCGAACAGCTTGCACGCTCGCAGAGATGGATGGTGAGCCAGTGCCACTGGATACTTTCTGGGGTTGTTTTCAATTTAGCTGTGAATTGAATGAGAAGAAAAACGTTTCTCTTGGCAATTTGATAGGCACTAGCTCTCCTGACAGATGTTGGAGTTTATTATCCCACCGGGACAATGTTGTGTAGTTCGGAATTGCTAATTGCTTTGAAGGCTTGGTGCTGGGGGAGGAGCAGGATGAGCTGTCTGCAGGTAGCGGGTGCTGCCAGCACCCGAGGACCCGGCGTGATGGACTCTGCTGCCTTCCTGCTAATGGCTTTTGACTGCAGCTGCCAGCCCCGGCCCTGGCACTGCATCTTGGCAGGATCTGTGAGGTTTGTCAGCAGGGCTGGTGCTGACTCCTGTCCCTGTGGAGGGCTGGGCTGGGCTGAGGGGAAGCCCTGCTGTGCTGGCACCCATTCCTGTCCTGCTCTCCCTAGTTCCCAGCAGGGTGGGCAGGGCTGAGCAGCACATGGTGAGTGTGTGGCACCAGGCAGGCACTGCTTGCATGTGGGGCATTCAGCCCGTGGGGCAAAGCCCAGCACCTGGTGTAGATGGCACCTGGCAGTGTTCCCTCTGGTGCAGTTGGCACAAGCTCTGCGGCACTCAAACCAGACTGGTGGTCCTCAGCCACCTTGTCTGGAGATATTTAGGGGCTTTCTGGGTGCTGCTGCATTTGGGGATATTTGGGGCCTTTCTGGGTGCACTTCCTGCAGTGAGCTCGGTGCCAGGGAGCTGCAGTGTGAGCCCACCCCCTGCAGCCTGGCTGCCCATGCCCAGGGCCATTTCTCCTGCTTCTTTGTGCCCGTTGTGCCGCTCTCACAGCCAGCAGCCCGATGTGCCCCTCTCACCACACATCAAACAGCCCACATCTGTGCTCCTGGGGTAACCACGGGCCTTCAGGTGATGGCAGCAAGGCTGGGAGAGCCCTGCTCCTCTCCAGCCCTCCCCATACGCTTCGGTGGCTCCAGGAGGAAGGTTAAAGACTCACAAAAGCTGCTAAGAGGAGCCACGAGCTGCTTCACGCAAATAAATTGTTTGCAAGCCCATCCTCCCAGAGCAGAACAGAGGCGAGCATTTGCCTGTGCAAACGGCGCTTGGCAAACCTCAGTACGGAGGGGGCTGGGAGCCCATGGCAGCCCTGGGGCACACGGGGCCCTGCTCTGCCAGCCCTGGGGCACACGGGGCCCTGCTCTGCCAGCCCTGGGGCACACGGGGGGCTGCTCTGCCAGCCCTGGGGCACACGGGGCCCTGCTCTGCCAGCCCTGGGGCACACGGGGCCCTGCTCTGCCAGCCCTGGGGCACACGGGGCCCTGCTCTGCCAGCCGGGCCGTGCAGGTGGTGGCTCAGGCGGAAAGCGGTGCGAGCAGCTCTGACCACGGCAGCGGTAGCAGCTTCCCTTGGCAGGAACGTCACCCGGCTGTGCTCCTCCCTGCATCGAGCTCTCTTTTCCCTTCCTTTGGAGAGCACCGGGCTCTGCTGGGACCCTCAGCTTTGCTGTCTGCAGTGCCCAGCGTGCCCCAGCACAGGGAAATGCAGCCTGGGGCTGTACAGTCACCCCAGGAGTGAGAGCCATGCCCCGGGATCCCACAGCTCCCTGAGGGCAGCAGCAGGGATTGCTCCTAGGAAGCCCGTGCATTTTTGGAACCTTGCTTTCCCACCCGCTCCTAGAGCCTGTTGCAGGAGCACCCCCTTTCTCTGAGGCTGCCCTGCCACCCCTCACATCCCTCCCTGCTGTCAGAGAGCCTGGCAGCCCCTGTGTCCTTCCTGTGCCCTTGGAGACCAGAAGCCTTTGGCAGTGTGGAGCGCGGCAAGGCCAGAGCCGGGCAGCAGCAGCAGCAGAGGCCTCGGGGTCACTCTGTGGTGGTGCCCACTGCGCTGCCCATGGGATTTGTGTCCCTGCAGAGAGCATAGGATGCCAGAGCTGTCCAGGGGCTGCCCACCATGCCCAGGCTGGGAAGAGCAGGCAGCAATGAGTGCCCAGCCCTGCTCTAGCCTTGGATGAGTGCAGTTATGTGTGCTGTGCTCTCCTGATGCTGCTTCTTGGACAGAGCTTCATCACTTCCTCAGCCCAGAGCTTTGATGGAGGTGCCTGCAAGCAGCTGGGCTACATCCATCCTTCTGACCATGCTTTGCCTTCCCACAGGGACTTGTGCTCTCCTCATGCTTCCCTCCCTGGTATTTTTATCTTTTTAGCCCTTAACACAAATCCAGTGCCTGTCCTGGGTCTGGGATTTGTGTATCAAGTGGGGCCTGGCTGAAGCTTCTTAATTTTGCCTTTGGCTTGCTGTCTGGGTTCAGACAAGTAACTTTTACCCCTCTGTTCATGGTGCCCTGGGCATCAAACAAAGATTAGTCCAGGCCATGATAAAGACCCTCCCTGTGTTAGTGGGGAAAATTAAACCAACTCTGGGTCCAAACCCAAACCTTGGACCTGAATGCTTCTGAGCCTCAGGGAAGCTGGAAAGCTGGAATCTGAAATTTGGCTCCAAACCTCCAGTGTGTGCCTAATAAAAGCTGAAATAATGAAATCAAGGGACATACCTGCTCCTTTTTAATGCTGCTTGTGCCCAGCCCTTGCTGGGCTGGATCCTGGCTGGGTACCTGGGGCTGCCTGCTAGAGCCAGGCATGCTTGTGCCAGGGCCTCTGTGTGGGAGGGGACTCAAACACACTGGTTTTGAGTGAAATTGAGAAGAAATTTAATCTACTTGTGTTTTAGTCCATATAAGGTTTTGTGTAGGATTCTACAGGGGGAAAAAAGTATCCTAAAGACAGGACCTAAAGAAGCTGACAGAGCTAGAAATAAATTTGTCTCTGCCAGTCTCCTCCCACCCTGGTCCTGGAACTTGAGCTGTTGCTGCTCCATGGAGTGCCAGTGTCAGGGATGGGTTGCTTATCTTGATGTCCCTGTGGGTCACCATGAGGAGCCTTGAGTGCTGCCACAAGTTGGGCAGGAGGGTGCCAGAGAGGCCAGGCCCTGGCAGAACTTTCTTCAGGGAGCTTCATCCTTTGTCCCCTGCCCTGGCTTCCGCTGCCATGGCGGGGAATGGAGAATGAGCCAAGTCACTGGCATGCTCTGTGTCCAGCTGTGCTTCCCCCAGCTCTGCTGCTTATAGCCTCCCCATCACTGTCAGAGCACTGCTGGGTGTTCTGGTGCAGACAGGGCTCCTGTGACCTCCAGCTCACCCCAAATTCCCTGGGGCAGGTCCTTGTACCAGCAGCCCTGGTGTGCATGTTCCTCTACAGACCATTCCTGGGGCCAGCCAGGCAGGCTTGTGTCAGTGGGTAAGGTGGAAGGGCTGTGTCCCCCCCAGCCACACCAGTGGTACCCACATCTTGTGTCTGTCCCTTCCTGGCTTCCCTGGGGAGGGACCTTCTTCCTGCCTGGCCTCCTGCTCCGTGGGACAACATGTCAGGAGGGGGTGGTGAGGTACTGGGACAGTAATTGCTCAGAGTTGTGGAAGCCCCATGCCTGGATATTTTCAAGGCTAAGTTAGATGGGGCTTGGAGCAACCTGTTCTGGTAGAATGTGTCCCTTCCCATAGCAAGGGGATCTTTAAGGTCCCTTCCAACCCAAGCCATTTTAGAATTCTGTTATTCCATGTCAGCTGACCTGCAGTGGGAGAAGGCTGAGGGATGGAGCACAGCCACTGCTACCCCAGGCAGCACCTCTGGGAATGGTGTTTGCAGCATCTCTGGGGATGTAATTTGAAATTTGTCTCTTCCCAGGGCCTGTGTGGCACTTAGTCCTAGTGGAGCTGTGCTGGGAAGGGCAGCAGGCTACCTTCAAGGCTGCAGGGAAGGTGCAGCAAGTCCACACCGCTGCACGGAGCTCAGCAGAGGGCTCGGGGGATGAGGCATGGGTGTTAGCTCCCATGGAAGTGAGGCTGTGAGCTGATCAGGAAGGGCAGAGAGCAGCATCCCTGCTCCTTGGAGGCACTGTGGGATTAGGCAGAGCTGCTGTGGATTTTTTTAGCATTGTAATGAAAGAAATTTCCTTGCTCGCGTGGTATCACATGGACCAAACGCTGCTGGAGCAGCAGCATTCCCCAGCTCCCTGTGCTGCTCCAGCCTGTGATTCCTGGGGAGGGGCTGTGCCTGCAGTGCCGCTCTTTTCCTTGGCGGGGCGGTTGGATCTGGGCATTTAGTGCTTTATTTCAGCTTCTGTCGGGGCTGGGGGGAGAGGAGAGGTGGGAAGAGAGGCTAAGAGAGAAGTGATGGAAATCTCAGCTGGCTGTGGGAGAGATGGAGAAGCAGATTGTAGTGTAGAAGTCTTTGATTGACCACAGTACCATTTTGTGGCTTTTTTCTCCCTCTCTCTGGGTAAAGCTGCAGCGTGACATCCATGCCATTAAACAGGCCATGTTCAAAAGAGAAAATTGCTGCTATTTTCCCCCTTTACTTTACTGCCATAAAAAATTGATCCCACATAGCATCCTTATTTCAAAGACTGCTAAAAAAATACCAAATTCTCATTTTGGTTTCTGACAGCTGCATAAAGCACTTTTTAAACAAAAGGGAAATGAAACATGTAAAAACCCCTCAACCCTTTCCATCCCCTGAAGTTTTTGCTCCAGAAAGATGCCCTTATTTTGAGAAGTGAGTGGGGAGAGAGAGCTCAAGTGTGACAGTATGAGAAGGGATTTGGTTTCTCTCTTGAAAGTGGTGATCAAAATTTTGACTTTGCCGGGAGCAGGACAATAGCTGGAGCAGCAAAACCCCTTGCTTCCCTGACAGGGATGGGATGGGATGGATTTCGTACAGTAGTTGAGTGCTTTTAAGGGATAATGGCAAAGCACTTACACTGAGGTGGGAAGGCAGCAAGCTGGGGAGCTGAGGTCTGACAGAGCACTCAGGGTCAACAGGCTGAGCCTGGATGCTGGGGAGAAATGGGGTGGCCAAGCTGCATCCTCCTGACCACATCTGTGCCTTGCACCTGTCCCTGCTCATCCTCCATGGATTGGGACCTCCTTTCTGACTGGCTGAGTGGAACCCTGGGAAGATGATGGGCCGAAGGAAAGTGAGAGAAAGGAGTGGGAAGCCCAAAAATGGATTTAAATGGGTGGCAAGTCATGGCAGTCCCTCTGGAGGGAGGGAGTGGAGCTAGGTCAGGTAAGGACTGGGTCAGCTTTGAGTCACTGTTGATGGAGCTTGTGAGGAGGATGAAGCAGTGTAGGATGAAGGGGAGTGTGGACCTGGTGGAAGGGGACTTCAGAGAACAGGGTAACAGGAGGTCAGCTCAGCTCAGCTCTCACTGGAGGAGGTAATGATCTTAATAAGAATCATCCCATTTAAACAAGATGCTTTTCTGGAAAGGCAATTAAGCAGAGAGAGTGTTGAGAAGCACCGAGCTGGGCTGCCAGGACCCCAGTGAGCAGCAAGCTGCTACTCCCTGCTTCCCACCTGCTCTCCAGCTCCTCCACTCTGCTCTCTTCCTGATCAGTGCCCAGCCTCCTGCAGCCTCTGGGCACGGGTGCAACTGGTGCCTGTCCCAGCAGCAGGGGTGGGTGCCACACTGCAAAGCAAACGAGGATTTCCAGCTGAAAAGTTTTTTCTGTGCTCGTTGTCTGACTTGGCTGGGTGTCCTGTGGATCTGCAATTACTGGAATGGTTCCTGGGGAGAAGCATGAGGGTGCCGACAAGGTATCCCTGATGATATTAGGTGGGACAAGGCTTGACAGAGGACTGGAGAGGGCAGGTGACAACCCAACGAGCTGTTTGAGCTGCACAGGCTGTAAATGGTGTCACCAAGTCAGTGTAACTGCAGGCCCAGCCTGCTCCCTCTGAGCGAGCAGGGCCATCAGCCATGCCACCAGATCGTCCCCATATCTTCTCCCCATGCCCACTGACATCTGTTTGCCTTTTCTGTCCAGCAGGCCCCTGAGTTATGAGGTTCTTTCCTTGACCAGGATCTCGGGGAGATGATAAAGAGGTAGATGAGCTCTCCATAAATAGCTCTGCCATTAAAAACCCTCAGCTCCTGTTTTAATGTTAGCAGGATTAGCTGTCTGCCAAAGCACAGGCTTAAGACTCGGCAGTAGGTTTTGCCCTGGTAATATGTCTCTATTTTCTCAGGCTTTATTTCTCCAGCCAGCCTGGCTCTGAATGCAATAAATTTTGCTCTTCTTTACACCTCAGCTGATGACTTATTTTTTGGAGCCTGTGTCCTTGGCTAGCCAGAGACCCTTCAAAGCTGAATTTTGTGCTTGCTTACTCTGAAACCAATGAGGTCCTTACAGAAAGGACCTGTGTGTAGCTATTAGGGTTGAAGGATATCACTGGTGCAGTTCTCCAGTCCCCAAATTAATCTTAGTTTTGATTAATGGCCTGGATGTAAAAGAGGATGTGCAAGTCAAATCTGTTGGGATACCACGTGGGTTATGCAGGTAGAGGAGGGTCAGGCTGTCACCAAGGAGCCCCATGACCTTGAGGAATGGGTAAATGTGGAGAGCCTGGGATGGAAGGATGACACAGTGAATGGGTGAACAGAAATGCTGCTTCTGCAAATGGGGATAGGCTGACTAGGAGGTCTGAGCTGTCATTGTTGGTTGTAGGGTGACCATGAACTTGTGATGTGTTTGTGGAAAAAGCACGTAGGATGTAGGGAAGCTCACGGGGAAGCCTGACACAGTGAGACAGTGAGTCAAAATGCCATGCCATGGGGCTCTGGTGGCCTGTGATCACCTCTCTGTGTGCCCTGCCCTAGGAATCCCAGCAGCCTGGGAGCAGCTACCTGACCTCTTCAGCCATACCTGCAATGAGGTGACAGCTTCAAAGGGGGGGAGAAATGGGGGCTAGTGGAGTACCTGACACAGCTTTGTCTGGGATATCTGCCTGTGAGCATGAGCCAGAGCACAAAGCCTGGGGCAGATCCCCCTGTTCTTGTGAATACAGCAGGGGGGTGAATGTGCAGGGTGAGAAAGGTTGTTCAAGTTCACATACAGCATCAACACAAGAATAAATGAGAAATTTCCAGTGGATAGCTCTGGGCTGCAGATCTGAAGGTTTCCAGCCACCGAAGGAAGCTGATTCCAGCAAATCACCCTACCAGCATGAGCAGAGGCAATGAGCCAGCCTGTCTCCAGGCAAGTAGGTTAGCACTTTCCAAAGGGGTCTCCAGGAAGCACGTGCTTGTGGTTGGTGACCCCAGGCCACCTTTCTGGCCACGGTGGCTTCAGCCAGCAGAGAGCAGAGCTGTGCCTGCCCCTGTCACATGCCAGCGTGGCTGGGGCACTGTGCTGCACTGCCTGTTTGTTTTGAGTTCGGTTTAATTCATTTTTTTTTTCACTGCAATATAAACCCAGTGGGTCTTTAAGGCCATGCATGTGTAGGGGGATTTGCTGATGGCTCATCTTTCTAGCAGGCTTTTTCAGCTGAATGTCAGTTTATTGCTTTTGCAAATTGTCTTGTGCCTACACAGAACCGGCTGCCTCAGCAGAGGGCTTTGCCAACAGCCTGCTCTATAAAAGGGTTATTAGGATAACAAGAAAGAAAATAGAAACCTTTGCAGAATCATAACAGTATAGCATAGCCCTCCCCCTCCCCTCTCCTAATTTATTACCCTCAAGTGCTCTGAGTCGGACTTAAACCATTGTGCTGCTGAATATAAACAGCAAGGTTAAAGAAGCCCAGACAGGAGGAAACTCTTTGGCAATTATCTGGTCAATGGCAGGGCACCGATCTGTAGCTCGGTGTAAACATCATCAGGAAAATATGCACAGTTTACAAATTAAAAAGCAATTGCGTTGTCTCAGCCCGAGCCAGAGGCCTTCTGGTATGATTAGGGTCTCACTGGTGGAGCCAGCCAGAGCATCCTTCGGGTCTCTGACTTCACTCCTTGGTCACAGGAGCCTACTGCTGGATATTTCTGTTCCATCTGCAGTGTTTCTGGACCTGTCTGGGGGACATTTTTTATCAGATGGTTTTGTTTTCAAAAAAACCCACAGATTTCACCAGTAAAAGGGAGGCAGACAGAATAAAGAAAAAAAAAATCAAAAGTAGTCTTTTTGTGAAACTTTAAAAATTATATAATGTTTTTCTAAGCTTTTTGGAGAGGGAAGCAATAAGTGAAATGTCCTGGTTGACACACTGCAGATTTGGCTTGTTTGTTGTTTTTCTAATTTTTAGGGTTAACTTCTTTAATAAAAAACCTTTTTGGTGCTACTCTTTTCATTGCTTGTTCTCACTGTTGTTCCTTACAGTTCCCTCTGCAAGAGGAGAGTTGTTCTCTCTTGTTTGAAGCCAGCTGGGACAGAGATTAAATGACTTTATGAAGCTCACAGAAAGCCTGAGCAGAGCTTGTTTCTTTGAGCCCTGAAGTAGCAAAAGGCTGGACCCGGCTGCCTCTTTTTTGTTGCCTGATTTTCTTGGGGTTTGAGAGTCTTTGTTGCTAATTCTGAGCTATGCACTGAAGTGCTGAGCCTTGGGGAATATTATGATCTGGCAGGGATTTGCATGTGCATAGGTTGCAGGGTTGGACTCAGAGACACTGGGGCAGTTTGGTGTGTGAACACAACACCATAACCAGCCACCCTTCGAGTTCCAGAAGTTTTGTAGGTGACTGCACATCTGTGTTCATTTAAACCAGGCCTTTTGGTGGAAAGATGATGGAAGTCACCTCCTCAGCTATCAGTTTCCCCTCACTGCAGGTCAGCCTGAGCAGTGTGGAACAGAAGGGCCCCCATTCTGCCAAAACCAGGACACCATCTCACCTCAACTTCTGTGGGTTCCTGCTTCTATTTTTCCTGGCCTCACTGTTTGAATTCTGCTCATCTCCATCTTTCACTGGCCCCGTTCACTGAGCTTCTTCTTTTCCTTCCCTGCTGCTTTCCCACTTTCTGCCAAGGCCAGGAGAAGCAGCGTTGATCTCCAGGGGGAGGACAGGGACAAAGCAGGGCTCATGTGCCAGTGGATGGAGGTGACAATGGGACTGAGCAACACATTCCCATAGCACTGCCTTGTTTCCACTGCTCATGGCCAGTGAAATGAGTAACAAGACACCATCACTGTCCTGGATGCTGCTGGGCTGTGGCAGGCAGGGCAGGGACCTCAGTGCCAATCACTCTCCAACATCCTTTGCTTGGTCACCCTCCAGGTCAGCTCCAGAGGTGCGAGCACTCCCTGGGGCATTTCCTTTGGAGATAATAGATAACCTAGCAGCTGGTACATAGGTGGGTGTTGGTGGGAAGAAGCCATACTTGGGCCCCATGGATGAGCTGCCAGGGGCTCCCAGAGCTCCTGGCTCCAATCATCTGCTACAGCAGCCTGGTCCATGCATTTGGTGACAACCCCTTGGATGTATGTCTGAATTGCCAACACCCTCCTGAAGGAGCTCAGCCATAAGAGGAGCTCCAGGCAGGTGTCTTGTTATGGGACCAAAGATTCCAGAGGAGGCACCTACCCTGGGCACGTTTCTTGATGCAATTTCTCTGAACTCCTGAGCATTCCTCTTTTTTATGATTATTATTTCAAAGTGGAGAAAAGGACCTGGTGCCTTTGGATTGTGTGTGCACAGGTTTTTTTCTTTTTCCATCAGGTCCCTCTAGCTAGGCTGGGAGAACAGTTCAGGAGCTGCATTGCTTTGGGTGCCTCTGCCAGGAGTGAGCTGCCCTATTCCCTCATCCCTGTTCCCAGAAAAGACCTGCTTGGCTCTGCCCCAGCCCCTGTCACCTACACCAGGCTCCCGGCAGGCCCAGGAGGTGCGTGATCATCGGTGGTTACACCAGGCAGGATAAGCAGCTTGGCTCTGCTTAAGCTGGGAATCAATAGGGGATTAATTTGTATTAAACAGGCGCTGCGCGGGAGGGTTCGCCCTTCTCCCCAAGGTGGTGTGGCCATGGATGGGACACAGAGGCCACTGACAGTTTGTACACATCACTCCCCAGCACTCAGCCACCAGGCAGTACCAAGAGCTGGGGAGAGGAGTGCTGGTGTCTAGGGAGAGCACTGGGGAGCTGGGAGTAGTGCCAGCACTGGGCTCCCACTGCTCCGGGAGCACAGGGAGACATCTACACTCTCCTTCATGTGCCTCCACGCAGAGCTCCCATGGGTGCTCTGCTTCCAGCTGTGCTTTGTGTTTATGGGGCTTTTAAGGTGATTCCTGTCATCTGCTTTGTCTTTTGAAGCTATGAGCCATGAGCCAAACATATTCCCACTGACACCAGTATGCTTCCATGGGAATGAATGTGCTCCTTTTGTGCCATGGGAGACATCTCCACCAAGCTTGGTGCAGGTGTGCCTGGAGAAGTAAGGTCACTGTGCCAGCACCTGGTGGGACTTGAGGCTGCATCCTGCTCCTCTGGGACGAGTTTGAAAAGGGACTCTTTCTTGCATTCCCTTTCCTAAAATTGCACTTTAGAGCCTGTAAAAATGAAAAGCAGAGCTGAGAAAGACCATTTCCAGTTCGTCCTCCTGCAAAGGCACTTGGCAGGAGAGGTGATGGACACGGGAGGTTGCAGGGACCCCCTGTAGCCTGCCCAGAGGTAGCCAACCACATGTGGAGAGCTGCTTAGGGTTTGACTTACCAGCCAGGATTGAAATCACCACAGCAGGAATCACCTTGGCAGCCTAACTGGCTAGACTGGCATCACTGCTTGTTGTTTTAGCTAGCAAAGGTTCTATCATCATCATAGTACGAGGATTTCATATTATCAGAGCTTCATACCTTCTTGATACATGCAGCTCCTCTACACACTGACTTCTCCAGGTCCTCGCAGTAATCTGACTCTCCTTACTCCTCTTTCCTTACTCTTATATAGCACTAGTTATTGATTACAGGTGTGGCCTGTTTAGATCAGGCCCACCTCAAATCTTCAGCAACTGAAACAGCTGCAACTTATTGGGGGACTAGATCACCCTCTACAACTGCTCCCACCTGTGTGACTTGGTCCCTGGGGAGCAGCCTTAAAGAAAGGCTCTGGTGTTTGTGATTCATGGGGTGTCACACCCCACAGGGACAGTGCCACAAAGCTGCCCCAGCTCAATGGAGAACTGGGAAACAGCAGCAGGGTATGCCCAGGGTTCAGGACAGAGACAAGGGCAGAGGTGCTGGGGCATTTCCTGCAGATGAGCTGTTGGTGCAAGTGAGCCAATAAAGGCTTCAGGAAAGACTCATTTGTATGGGTATTATATCCAAAACTATAGGGCATTTGGAAGGAAATGAGACTGTGATGGTTTTTTTCTTTCCTGTGTTTTATGCTGATTCTGCATGAGCAGAGCAAGGCCTGGAACCAGCCAGGGGCTGCTCCCTGCTCCTGTTTCCCTTTGGTTTGCTTTCTCAAGAGAAAACAGGGAATAAAAATGTTATTCGCTTTTCTCTGAAAAGCTCTTGACATTTTTCCCGTAGCTCTAATACCAGAACTAACCTTTCCCTTGCGTTTTGTTGGAGAAAATCAGTTGTATTGGATGCCTTGGTATTATAGTTCTCCTCTCCCCCTGATTCCTCCCTTTGTGTATGTTATTTCTTCTCACTGTTATTTTTGTACCTTCTCTCTCCAGCAGTCTTTTCTGGTGGTGTTTGGTCTCAGGTAGTGTCCTCCATCCCATGTCCTGCCTTGAGAGTGTCCCAGCCCACGAGATTGTTTTGGAACAAGAGGGTGTGCGGGCAGTATCTTCCCATATTCCCATGTTTGATGTTAAGTGGCAAGGGGGTCACCTTCAATAAAATGTGACACATATTTGGAAAATGCAGAACTGAAAGGGAAACCCAACAAGAGCGATGGTGGGGTTTGGGTTCAGTTTTTCAAAGGCACAAGCTCGTTCTGCTTGCCTGGGTCTGGCGCTGCATCGAGCACCGGCTCAAAGCACAGACCCACCGCAGAGAAACCACACATGTGTGAGCTCTCCCCCTCCCCTGGCTTTGTACATACATTGTCTCCTGGGGAAATGTTCCATTTTAGGAAGCAACTGGAAATGTTTCTAACAAATTATATAAAAATCAATAGACTCCCTGCTGAAGGGTCTGCCTCCTGCAGTGGTGTGGCAGAAGAAGGCATCTCGGTGCTCTGCTCCTGCAGCTTCTGCCTCTGCACGATCCTGGTTGACAACAGGTTACCCCGAGAGAAATGACAACACCCTCGTGTTCCAGTTTACAAGGTAGCAATCAGATCAGGTCAGGTTTATGATCCACCTAGCTTATTACTATCTCCATTAGTAGCTGCTAGCAGATGTTGGGAGAGAAGGATTATTACTCTCGCAATGCATACTTAGCTGGCAGATTATTGAAATTTCTTTCTAATCCTAAGCAGTTACTTGGAAGGTATAAATCCTTGAGTGATAGCACTTACATTCCTCTGTACTTTGATCTTGGCTAGCATAACCGATGATACTCTGATTAATCTGATTTCTGTTCCCTAAAAAGGTATCGTGTCCCTGGTATCTCGAGGCACTGAGTTCCACAGGGAACTGTGCTTCTCATCATCAGATCTGGACTTTGAAATAATTGAGCTCAGAGGTACCTTCTCTCTTACGTGGGAATTTATACTCCTGTGTCCTTTGAAATTCATTTCTTCCTTTAAGTGAATCAAATCCCCTGAATGTTTTCAGTTTGCCACAGCACAAGTTCCTCCTGTGCTCCCAGCAGCCATGTGTTCTTCCTTGCCCCACATCTTACCTTGTCCCCCTGCTGGGCACAGCAGAGCCATGGGTGGTGTCACAGGTGAGGGACACACTGATCCATAGGCCTGCTGTTAATATGACAGTTTTATTTTCCATTCCTATCTGAGAATAAACGAGGATCTCTGGACCCTCACTTGCACTGAGATGTTTGTGCCTCCCTCTCTCCCTCAGATGGTCTGGGTTAATTTGGAGCTGCATCAACGTGCATGACAGGTCCTAATTGTTGTTCTCCAGCAGTACCTTGGATGTGCTTGCCCTGAATTTCCTCTGTCTACATGCTGTTGAATTCTCTGAATGAGTTAGCTCCTTCCAAAGCCACTTTCACACATATCTAGTCCCACTGGATGTTTTTCCCCCTCTCTGCCTTCTTCTCAATACATATGTATTCCCCACTTAGGATGCTCCACTATTCTCTTCTACAGCCAGCATTTGGATCCCTGTGCATTGGAAGACATCCTTCTCCTTCTGCTCTGTCCCACCCTCTTTGTTTCCCCTTCTCAGGACTGACCAGGCTCAGCTAAGATCTGTTGCATGGAAGAGTGTGCTTGACCTTTGTTTGCTTTTTAGAAGGTGAAGTAGTCCCTGCAGCTGAGCGGGGCTTTATAAAGCCATGAGCTCCTTCCAAGGAACTGAACAAATGCACCTTTAAAGGTCCTTGGAAGAAAAGCTTTACCACGGATTTTCTCAAGTCCAATATCCACCCTCCCCTGCACAGAGACTTTTTTCTCCTTTCCTCCCACCTGAACGGCAAAAAAATCAGGACATGATGGGAAATGTTGAAATGGATGGCAGTGGTTCTCTAGACTGCAGACTTGGCATGTCTCAGCCCTGCTGGGGTGTTTGAAGGGAAGACAAATTCTGATCTCATAGCACCTTGTGCAAACACGGTGGTGTGACCCTGGCTCCCTCCTCGGCACCGGCTGCGCCCCGGCTGGCGCTGGCTCAGGGTCTGGTGCCTGGCATCCCGCTTCCAGAGGGAGGCAAAAGGAAAGGCAGAGGGACCAAAGAGAGCACTAGAAAGCAAGGGCCCATTTGCAGATAATAAAAGCAGAGGTTGTTGGGTTTTTTCTGGAGAAGATAAACATAAAACCTGCTAATAGTCTTCAAATTTGTAAAAGCCTGCAAATGCTGGGCAGGAGACAATGATGAATCCTTCCTCCTTCCCTACACCTGCATAATTTTTAAGTCCCTTGGTATCTTCCCTTGTGATCATCCCCTCTGCTGGAGATTCCACCTCCCCTGCATAGTGTGAGCCAAGGGAGCAGGTTTACTTCTGCCCCACACTGTTCTCCAGCACCCTGGAGCCACTGGCTCAGGAGCTGTGTGGTGCAGAGAGGCTCAGCTCAGAGATCCCAAAGGTTTAGCATCCCTGACTCAAACACCAGATCGAATTGTATTTATCCTGTATCTCATGATTTTGAAGGTCATCTTCCAGCCAGATGAGAGGAGCGTGAAGGGTGTGTGGATTGTGCTTCCAAGGGGAACTCGTTCTTGCTGTGGTCACACTGGCAGCAGCCTGGCAGCACTGTGGTTCAGTGGCTCTTGCCTTGCTCTGACTTTCAGTGCTGGTGCCGTCTGGTCACACCAAAGTGCTGCCCTCTAAGCCAAGGATGTCTCCAAAGCTCCTCTCTAGGGCCCACCAGGGTCACAGCAGCAACTGCTGCAACCTACTTCAGCCCTAGAATAAGACATGCATGTGTCCTAATGGACAGTCTTGAATCAGCACTCTAGACTTCTTACTCTGCTGTAAAATCTTGGAAAGCTGGGATATCTTGAACTGGAGGTTTCTTCTGGCTCCAGCATTTTGGATGTTTGTGCACTGAATGACAAACAATTGAATCTCCCCTGAAGCCAGTTCAGCAGGGACAGCAATAGGATGCAGTACCTGCAATGGTCAGGTGGGATCTGAATGCTTTCCTTCTGCTTTGCCACTGCCCAGCTCAGCCTGCAGCAGGGACACATCTCTGCAGCACTTATTTATATATTTTCCCTCTCCTCGTTCCTCAGAGAAATCAATTCCATTCCCCAAACAATGGCGAAGGCCTTGAGGAGATATTGATCTGTGGCAGAGCCAGAGAAAGGAGCATTTGTGACACAGAGATGCTCTTTTGTAAGTAAAAGATAATTACCAGATCATGGGGACACTTGCTGAATGGGATGACATTAAATAGGCATCAGGGTGAAGGGCACCAGGGCCTCAGAATAAAGCACTGGAATAGTGCTGTCCTCCCTGTCAGCTCCAGCTCCTCCTCCCTGCTTCCCTCTGCCATTTCTCCTGTGCCCCACCCCAGCCCTTCCTTTTGTCCCCACACTCCTTCCACTTTCATGTCTCTGTCCTTTCCCCTTGGTTCCTGATTGTCCTGTCTCATCCAAATAAATACCCTGTAACACTGCCCCAAATACAGCCCCTCCTCACTGGCTGGGGCTCTCAGCTGCAGCAGGAATGCACTCAGAGCAAGCAGGTTCCTGTCCCCCAAACCTTCTAGGGCAGCAGAAGGGCCTACTCTCCTTGCCTTGCTTTTGCTGGTACTTCCAAACCCTGGTTTATTTATTTCAGACCTCTTCAGCTGTACTGACCTCTGTAGTAATGAGCTCCATGGTGATTTTTAGTAATTTTGAGGTGAAAGGTCTTGTATGGGGCAGGGGATGTCCCCTGCCTTGAAGTGTCAGCAAACAAGACAGGAATAGGGGTGACTGCTGTGAGATCTGGAGCCCAGGTCCTGGTTTGCACTGGCTAAGGAGTTGATGGTGGTCTCTCAGCATGCTGGTAGTAGCATGTGTGCTCAGACACCTCAACTGCTGCTGGGTGTGGGGACCATGCCATAGCTGTGTGGGTAAGGGTAAAAGCAGGGCTGGGTGTGCTGGGAGGGTCCGTAGCTCCTATAGCAAGAGCAGAGCTGCCAAAGGGATGCTTGGGAGCCTCATCTCCATCTGTGCTCCTCCTGGGACATCATGGGAGGCTTTCCCTGCTGGAGCAATGCCTGACACTGCCAGGACTGATGGCCCAGTTTGGCTCATGGAAGAGCCACAGTGGATTTGTTTCCTGGGCTTTCCAAGGCATCCCCATCAGCTGCCAGCTCCAGTCCTCCCCTTCAGCAGGCATGGGGCTGGCACCTCTGGCTGGCACTGCTGCTGTTATTGCTGCCTGGTTCCCACTGCTCCTCTGCAGCACCTTTGGGTTTTGTACCCTTGGGTCCCGTCAGTGAGGTGCAGGGCTGGGCAGGGTGCTGGAGCATGAGCTGTGATTTCCATGCCTCTGTCAGCTGGGTGCTCCCTGGAGCAGCCCCATGTCTGGCTGTTATCAAACGTCTCAGAGTTATTCCCTGCAATCGCCCGGCGAGAGCTGGCTTCGCAGCCTGACCAGCACTGTGCAGAGACACCAGAGTGAGGCACCTTGTGCCTTTAAAATCAAAACCAATAATAAGAACACTAAAAAGCCCATTACCATTATTGAATAAAAGACCAACAATTTAAAAAAAAAGAAAAAACTTCTTTTAAATATTGTTGCTGCGTTTCCAGCTGTTCAAATCTCCTGTATTTAGTTATCGTAACAACAAAGTGCTGCATCTGATTTGAGCAGCGGGGAGGCAGCACCATTATTCAGGAGGATTTTAAGCAGTTGGGTTTTCTTCCTCTCAGTGGTGCTCTCTCGCCTGTTAGAAGTCCCTTTGTTGCCTGGGCACCCCGGCCGTGGTGGCGGACCTGGCACCGCGCACTGGCAGAGGGCCCTGCCAGTGCTTAGCAACGCGGCCGTGCCGGGCGGCTCCGGGAGCCGGGCAGCGCCGGAGGCTGTCACAGGCAGGGCAGGGCAGCTCTGAGCTTCCCCGGGCAGCTCTCACACTGCAGAGTTCGTGGGGAGAAGGAAATCAGAGCGAGTGAGACCCCGGGTGCCGCTGGTCTGCTGCTGCAGGGAGCACAGGGCTGTCAAAGGAGGTCCTCTAGGCTGAGCCAGCCCTGGGGGCAGGAGGGAGAGGGGATGCTGCTGCCAGGGGCTGCCAGGGCAGAAGGGAGTTGTGCTTTGTCAGCAGTTTGGTTGGGCTGTAGAATTGATTACATTGGAGAAGAGTTCTAAGATCAAACTCCAGAGTCCAAACTCTAACCTGAGTTAGAGTTATGTTCACCACTAAACCACATCACCACCATGTTCATCACTAAAGCACGTCCCCAAGTGCCACATCTACTATCTGTTAAATCCCTCCAGAGATGGTCACTCAACCACTTCCCTGAGCAGCCTGTTCCAGTGCTTAACAACCCTTTCACTGCAGAAGTTTTTCTTAATTCCAATCTAAACCTGCCCTGACACAACTTGAGGCCATTTCCTCTTGTCCTATTGCTTGTTCCTTGGGCAAGAAGACCAACAGCACCTGTCTAGAGCTTTCAGGTAGCTGTAGAGAGTGAGAAGGTCCCCCCTGAGCCTCATTTTTCCAGCCTGAGCCCCCCCAGCTCCCTCAGCCACTCCTCATAGGACCTGTGCACCAGACCCTTCCCCAGATCCACTGCCATTCTCATAATATGATCCAGCCCCTCAGTGCCCTTCTTGTGATCAGGGGCCCAAAACTGACCCCAGGATTTGATGGGTGGTGTCACCAGTACCCAGTATGGGGGGACAGTCACTGCCTGGTCCTGCTGACCACACCATTGCTGATCCAAGCCAGTTGCCATTGGCCTTCTTGTCCACCTGGGCTCACGTTCAGCTGCTGTCAACCACCACCCCCAGGTCCCTTTCCACTGGGCATCTTCCAGCCACTGCCTGAGCTGGCTGCAGAGGTACCCAAGGCAGCATACACAGGCTGAGCATCCTGGAGGTAGGATCCCCATGCTGGCTGCTTGAGCTGAATGAATGACCTTACAAAAGGGACATGGAGACCTGTGGCTTGCTTCTGTTTTGGGCAACAAAAGGTTCTTGTTGCAGGTGGCAGTGGGGTGCAGCCGAGTAACATGGGATGGGGCCAGGCAGCAGCATGTCAAGGGCAGCTTAGCTGGGGCATCAGTGATTCTTGGAGGTGAAGTGATTGTGGAGAACTTGGTTTTGTCACCCCTCATTGGTGGGGATGGAGAGGAAGGTGGAGGCACCTGGTGTGGGAGACTGCGGCAGAGGCTGGGGAGGCTGAAGAAGCAGGAGCAGGCTGCGGACAAGTACATGACAGATTTCCTTCCTATCAAAAAATGCTATTTTGGTACCATCTCGCCAAGGTGGGGAGCGTTGGCAGAGATGTGCAAAAGCATTCAAAGACTCTCAGAACCATTTTGAATGGCCTTGACCAGCCGGGCGGAGACAAACTGCCACAGCTCAGCCTCTGGGGACCACAGGGGCCGGTGAGCCCGGTGGGAAGGACACACAGTGTGCCTGTGTCCATGGGACAGCCGTGGCAGAGCCCTCAGAGGAGGTGGCAGAAGTGTAAGTGTACAAGGTCACAGTGTCTGGCACAAGGTCAGCAGGTGGCTGGCTGTGACCTGGCCCCTCACCCATCACGTTTCAGGTGCTGGGCCACACGAAAGCTTTGCAAACAGGAGTGACCACAGTGTCCCCGGGCTCCTCGCCACCACAGTACGTTCCCCAAAGGTTACCTCCAACCAGAGACGCATTGTGGGTAATGAGATGCAAATTGATAGCAAGACAATAAGACTGTCTTGTGAGCCCTTTGACAGGGGCCAGTGTTTAAAAGTCAGCCTGATTGCCTCGCTGGCAATTTGCATTGCATTAACCAGAGAGATTTTCTTTTTAAACTTGAACTTTTTTTTTTCCTAGAGGTCACCTCAAAGTAATTACAGCTCTGGCAATCGCTTCATGAAAGAGAGCTCTGTGGTCGTGGCTGGAGTGTGAGGAGGAGACTTACCCAGAGTGGGGAGTAGGGACACGTGTTCATGGGAACTGGGGTGGGTTTTAGTGTGTGCACTGACATAATTCAATAGGAGAGTCCCACTGGGTGATAAGCACTGCATCTGCCATGGGAGACACCAGGGCTTGAGTCCCAGCACATGAAAGGGATCAGTCCCCTCTGTTGTTATCTCCAGTGCAGGTACAACCTCCTCCTGGGCCTCACCTGCTTTGCTGGGCTGGAACGGGATAGGGTTACCATGTTGCCCACTTGGGATGCTGTGGTGAAGCATGTTGGGAGAGCCAAGCCCTGGGGTGTTTGCACCCTCTTCTTCTCCACAGTTCAGTTCAAGTGGGGATTTCAAGCTTTTTTCCTTTGAAGTCATGGTAAAAGTGACTGGAGACCTCAGCCAAGGAGTTCTACAGGAGAGTGGTGTCAAACTGCTGGGAGCACTGTGGCTGCTCTGCTCTGACCTAGGCCATTTACTTTGACAGTTGAATTCTTTGGATTTAAAGTTGGCAGGTGTCCCTTAGTCTTGCAATTGGACAAGATGATTGCCTCAGGTCACTTCCACCTGAACTGTTCTGTTCTGTTCTACTCTACTTCGCTGTACTCTGGTTTTTAGCAGGTTGATTGCTCAGTGCAGATCTTTGTAACCCATTTGGCTTTATCAAGGTGAGGAGCAGT